>NC_141880.1:12461785-13691428 GCF_030686135.1 Camelina sativa | reverse complement strand
TGTTAACTTTGGAAATAACTACATAATTCCATACAAGGGTTGAATTGATAATGTTACTCAATGGTTGATACATATTTCAAGGTTTAACACTTAAAATAGTTACTATTTAGTAATTTACGAAAAAAACTTAGAAGTTAAAGAGTTAAACAAGGTGAGACTCAGATTCATCAATCTTGAGCTACTTATTTCCATATTCTGCCTTCATTATCTGCACCATATCACATTAATTTCTCTTAGCTTTTTTCAACGTGTTGCTGCTGCCTTAGATTCAGATCTCCACTTTTTTCAAATCCTATCTGTGACTGAAACAAGATGAAAAAAAAAAATCAGGTGGATACATTACATATGGAGCATAATTGTGTCTATTAACCATTTCTTTTTTACCTCTAGGATGGACTTCACTTTAGCCATAGTGGACTGAAACAAGAGAAACATCAGGTGGCCGCAGATGTTCAGATCAACCATATAAAGGTTATCTTTCTAACTTTCTAAAATAAAACAACTGCATATATAACATCATTTCTCTTGCTTACCTCATCGAACGGCTTTCTTATGTTGCCTGAACGACTTCTTATGATTGAGAGAATCTCAGCCAACTGAAACAATTGGAAAAATCAGGTTTAGGACATTTAGAAATCAGCCCATAAAGTGTGTCTTTTCAAAATAAAACAACTTGAGATGCAATAACACCGTTTCTTGTTTACCTCTAGACGGGACTTCAGTTCATACATAGACTGAAACATGAGAAAAATCAGAGGAAGAAGCATTAGAAGATATCAAACCATAACTCTGTATCCTTTCCAAATCAGAAAATTGCAGTTTTTTTTCCTTACCTCGGTGGCAGAGTCCACCCGAGCCATAAGCGTCTCCGATGACTCGCTGCAAGAGTCCACCCGAGCCATAAGCTTCTTAGTCTTGAGAAATCCGAGAGTGTACACGTTTAAAATCAACCATAACCGTCTATTTATAAAAAAAGAATAGCTAACGAACATGTTGGGATAAATGTGCTTATACCTCTTCCGCTTCATCTGAATTAGAGTATAAAGCAGCATCTGAGGGAAGAAGACAATAAAGAAGATTGATAAATCTTCACAAGCAAAACAAAAACTACAGCCATAAACTAATCAATACCCGAAAAGATCCTTTTACAGAGTCACATACGCGTGAAGAATCCAAGACCAAATATTGCATTTGTCTTAGAAGCTTGAACAAAAGCTCTCCAGAACACTCCCTTCCTCCCCTGAGAAGATAAATCTCTCCTGCCATAATACTGCAGTTTATTTCCCATTCAATTTCAGTTCATGGTTTACCAAAAGATCAAACAAAACAAAGAACAAAATAACAAAAGAGGCAAGAAAATGTTACCTTCAAGAGAATGGAGCCCAAGAATCCCATGATGCTCTTGATCCTGTGATATATATATATTTAGGTATTCTCTTAGTCTTCAACATCATATATAAAGATGGGAGCTTTAAACGAAAACCGACAGTTTAAACAAAACATAAACAAACAGAGGTCTAATGGTCTTATGGGTTCATCTCTAATGGAGAAAAAGGTGGAGCCTTTCGAGCATTGGTGGTCTTGTGGGTTCATCTCTAATGGAGAAAAGGTGGAGCCTTTGGAGAATTTATGGGTTTAATGGTCTTTGTGAAAACGATACTAAACTAAACATAAACACAAAATCTATGTGAGAACTCACCTAGAAACAAACAGAGGTCTAATGGTCTTTTATGGGTCTAAAGGGACAAAAAAAGGTGGAGCCTTTAGAGCATTGGCGATCTTATGGGTCTAAAGGTCTCTAGAAAAACCGATACTAAGACAAGCATTAACAGTTGTTGATTGATGTGCAAAAAACTTCACCTAGAATTAGAAATAAGAGTTGTACGGAAAACCCTAACAACAAAATCAGAAACAGAGAAAAGAAACAAACAGAGGAACGGCATTGAGTAGAGAAAGAAGAAGATTGATTTAACCTAGAAACCTTTACGCGAGATTGTTGATTTCTTTTTTTTGTTTCAGACGATGTTGAGAGAGAGAGAACACTGAACGCCAACAATGTCTTCTAGTAGTACCGTTAACTTGCAAAAACGCTGGAAACAAGAGCGAACGAGGCAAAACAAAACAGTGAAATGTCATTCAATAAACCGGGTTTGGTTCGGTTCGTTTTCTGGATTTTGACTTTGATGTCAGAGCGGTGAGAGTGAGAGACAGACCACGTTTTGTTGTGTTACAAAGACCCAGAACGCTCTAAAGGCTTCCCATAAGAAATGAAACTGATCCATCAAAATTCAATCAGTTTGGGCCTAAAAAGCCCTCTAAAATCAAATTTCTAATGGAATCTGATTTCAAACATATTTGCGCTAATTTAGCTCAGAGTTCAGTTGTATACAAAAAGTCAAAACTACAAACTTTGGCCAATTCATGTACAAATTTTACCTATTTTAGCTTAAAACATACACTAAATTAGTAACTACTAACACTACGACTTGTTCAATTAATGGTTGCTTTTTAGTTTGACACTTAGTAATCCTACCAATTGCCACGCCAAAATCAGTTGTCACGTTATAAAACATTTTTAAAAGCTGTTTCTTTTTTTTATTTCTTATATTTGATTTATTTATTTATTTATAGTTATATACCAGTTCACTTATTTAGTCAAAAAACGATTGGTAGATTTTTAATTTCTTAATCAACACTCTTACTAAAGAGGGAGGAGGAGAGAGGATACGATCTATTCCCTTTGTTCCATTTTACTAAATACTTTAAAAAAAATTTATTTGTTTTATTTTATTTGCATTTCTCAATTTTTATGCATTATTTATACAGTATTTAGTTACCGGTTTTGTGACTTTTTTTTTTTTTTTTGGGTGTAACGACCGGTTTTGTGACTATTTTGACTTATGTAGTATATTTTCTATTGGATTAATTTTCTAGATGAGAATTTTTTATTTTATTTTTAATGTAAGTTTTTGTGTTTCTAGTGAAGAAAAAAAAAGTTTATAAAATGGATGAGATGGAGTACAATAATGATATCCCCAATAGTAATTGTTAAAATTATGGAAGATGTCAGCATTAAAGAAACACAACTTTGTTCTTATACAATTGATTGCAAAACCCATAACAATTTTATCCAAAAGTAAGAAAAGTAGAAAACAATCAATTATTTCCCCTGAAAAGGAACTTGGTTAATTTCGGAGGGACCGAGGAGTAGTGCTTATTAGGTTTTGTTTGCCTCTCAGATAAGCTCACATGGCCGACTCCATTAGCTGTCTGATCAAATAATCTAATCTATATTAGAGTATTTCACTCTTCTTGTAAATTAGATTTTTGGAAAAAAAAAACAAACAAACATCTCGAAACTTGAACTCCATCTGAGATTTGATTAAGTACAGTGGATTAACAACAACAAGAAAAAGAGATCTCTAATCCTAATTTTAACTCACTTTACACATAATTATGCAACTAGTTATTGTTGCCATGATAAAAAAAAAAACAAAAATTAGTGTTAAGGAAGAAACGTAGGGATGGTAGTAGAAGAAGAGTGTTGGTGATGATGTTGATGTTGATGTTGATGTTGATGACGATGAGCTTGATCTTTCACCCCCGCCGTGGAAGCGTGACCACACCGGTCACATCTCAACGGCGTAAGAATCCGGCGACAAGAAGGACAAGACGACCTAGAAACCAGCCATTTGTCTATACAAGCCACGTGGAAAGAATGGCCACATAGAGGAAGCACTCTTATCTCTTCACCGTCGGCGAACTCAGTGAGACAAATAGCACATTCCGTCGTGTCTCCGTCGTCACCGCCGCCGGAGGTAGATTCCGCGGCGGTGAAAGTGGATCTTGGTAGTGACTGAAGAGCTTTCTTTTTCAAGCCTTTGTTCGGAGACGGGGAAGAATCTCCTCCACCGCCGGTGAACCTCCGTAGCCAAGCGCAACGCACGACGGCGGCGAGGCCAGCTACGCATATAAGAGCGCAAAGAAGAGCTGACAAAATCACCACCATGTCTGATTCCGCTGCGATCATCTCTTGAGACGGTTGTGGTGGCGGCGCCGCCGTCTCGAGTAATCTTGACGGCCGAGTCATCTTTTTTGAGCTTTGGAGTTTTTTTCTTTTTTTTTTTTTTCCTTTTTCTTTGTGTGAGTTTGAAGACAAGAAAATGTGTGGAGTGATGAAGATAAGAAAGAATCTTGATCCACGTTATAATAGAGACACATAAAGGATACGTACATACATATATAATAAATATGTGTATATAAAAAAAATAAAGATATTATTAATATTTAAATCAAAAACTATATTATAATATAATACATGCATGGTTTGGATGAAGAAAAACAAAATTAGTAAGTACTAATTATTTACTTGTTTTTTTTCCTTGGAATTTATTGGCTGAATTAGTGTTTGCATGCAATTTGTGTCTCCTAATTAATGAGAGTATTGTAGTTTCGTGTGGAAACAAATTCAGTTTAGAAACAAACATTTTGCTCTTAAAGGAGATACATACATCTATCTCCAACTTCTTAGATCACAAACCCTTTTTTTCTTTTTCTTCCTACACTTCCAAATTGTGTGTGTGTATGTGTGCATGTTCATTTCTCTTGCGACTAAGTCAATTGATGTTGAGAGATCATCAAGACTCTTGATTATTTTCATTATATGTATAAAAATTATTGTTTTTATATGGTTATGGTATTAAAAATCGGATAGAGAGAGAGAGGTGAAGGTGACTAATAATTATATTTATTGAAATTCGAAGGAGAATTTGGAGTAGATAGTATTCTTTCCGTTTCAAAATATAAGATATTTTAATTAAAATACGCAAATTAAGAAGTTTTTATTTTTAACAAATTCAACCAATCAGAAACAATACTGCGTAATATAAAATACTAAATTAATTTAAAAGTTGCATAGAAACTTGAAAACATTCTATATTATGAAATGGAGGGAGTAGTATATAAAAAGAAAAGATGAGTAGGTGGGTTGGCTTTATAGGTTCAGTTTTGACGAACACATTATCAAAAGGTATAAGTAAGCTCCTTTCTCACCTAAACGGCTAAACCTACCTTCGATTAGACATGTTTTATTTTATTTTTAATTTCTCTTACATGTAAATTTTTTTTCATAATATGTTCTTGTTTCTGTCATAACCCTAATTAATAAAATAGGAGGACAAAGCCAAATGAGAGATCAATGTGTGGAATAGAACATGGCATTTGTAAATAACACCGGCCACTACTGGTTGGTACTTGGTTATTTATTAACTTATTGCATTATACTTTTATTTTTGTAATAAGAATTTTAGCATCACAAACTTTTAGTAATGTTTTTGCCAACCAATTAACCGACCATTTGTTTTTGGTACACGAGATAATTTTTGAAGTTGTTGTCAAAAAAAAAAAAAAAATTTGAAGCTCGAAATTCGCATTTTGTTTCTAACATATTCCTTCTTTCTCTAAAACATTAATGTTTAGAAGTTTTTACACATTTTAAGAAAACAATAATTACTGAGTTTAAATATATTTTTTTCTTTGATTAAAGAAATATTATTTAATTTTAAACCAATAACAATTCAAAATTTTAAATATTTTCAATGATTATTTTTTTGAAGTTTATAAAATATCAATTTTTATGGGACAAAAAAAATATCTTACAACATTAATTTTTAGGAGACAGAGAGGTACTAATTTGTGTGTGTAAATTGTCTTCTACTAATAGATTTTGGATCTTGTAAGTTTTGTATAAGCCTTGGTGGGATCTGGATTTAAATCAATTATTATCGAAAACAGAATCTTTAAAAGTGGATCATCGTGTCAATAAATTTGGTAGGGATATACGTATATATAAATCGAAACAGGATACAATTTGACACGTAATGTATTGGTGAAATCTTTACACTATGAATTAATAAATAAATAACCCGCAGGTACACGTCTATATACATTTGAGGTTCGTCATTTTATATTTGAAGTTCACACCTTGACCAATGACCACAATAGATAGAGAGTCTATTGTATCCAAGTAATTTATAACTTTGTTTTTTTTCACGTCTAACAAACCTCAAACCACTTGGACTCTTTTATAGATGAATCAAGTTCCAGTTAAACCGTGTCTAAATGCTAAACCAGATATCAAATCCAGTCTCAATTAAACCTTTTATTTATCAGAAAAAAATTGATTAGTTGGGAAGCTCTCCATATCGACGCATGTTCCTTTCTAATCAAAGTGATAATGTCTTAAACTGATAATGTTTTTCTCTTCTTTTAGCATTAAGTGTAGCTCATAACACCCAATAGCGCAAAAGTAATACAACTTTAAGTCTTTAACCAACTTAAGTTTGTGACTCTAGCTTTCGATATAAAAACAGTAGAACTTGAAGTATAAAGACATCCGAAATGGAATCTCTTTAGCTAACTTGCTTTTTATTTTATTTTTTAACGTCTCTTTACATGAATGCAAGACATGTGAATCTTACTAAAATACAAAGCAAAAGACAAATATAAAATAAAAGAAAATCAATAATGTATATAGATAAAAAAAAATCTGTTTAACCAAAGTTGTTGGTTTTGGTTTTTTTTTTTTTTTTTTTTTTTTTTAAATTCCAAAGAGGATTGGATCTCTTTTACAACAGGGTTTCTCCGTACTAGATACACCTACAATACAATACAAAATAAGTAATATTACATATCGTTACTGGAATTAAAAACTTTGGTCTTGGGTTAGTAGAGTTTAGGTAATGTTGTTCCCTTTTCTTATACTTTACAATTAACCTATAATTTTATCAGATTTAATCACGAGAAACACTATATCATAATCGTTTTTTTTTTTGGGCGTAGTTTTCACCTTAAAATTAATCAAAAAAAAATCGTAAAAGTGGGACTTTCCATTTAGGTGTTGTTTCGAATTCAGAACTTCATCAGTTAAACGCCTATTTTGGGATGGATTTTGAAGTCTAATCTGATACAGTTATAAATTATATCTCAACAAAAACCCAACTGCAGTATTTGTCTGATGATCACTATAACTCCAAAAGTTATAGAAAACCTACTTATGAAAAATGGGGTGCACATGTGCTTGTCTGTCTCTTCGACTTTATCTTCTTTTATTTTTTTGTTTATCAATCTTTTGTTGTTGTTCTGTTTAAAGTGAATATGCCTTTTAAGTTTTAAGTTATCTGTGAAGTACCAATCACAGGGATTTTGTAAGGAACCCTTTTATCATATTTTAGATATGAAATGATATTTTATATCCCATGTGCTCCCCTCTGCGCATAGCTTATCCATCAACTCTCTCTATTATTTAGCATCATTATAATTGCCAGTCCAAAAACATATACAGATGATCATAAAGCAAACACAAATTTTTGTAGTCTTTTCCTATCATACCACTGGAATTTGAAGTTTCTATATATTCGATAAAGAGTTATTCTGTTTCAATATATCTTATCTTCATGTTCCATTTTCCATTTTCCTAATCAGTGAAAGAAAACAAAAAGAAAACAAAAAAAACTAACACAGTAAGAAAGAAAAAAACATACAAGGCCTGGTCGCACTTGAACTCTAATTTTGATTCTAGCGACTACTCAATCATTTGGCCCATCAACTAAACATGTGATTTTTGTCAAACTTATAAAGCTTTGTTCTTTGGTTACAACTCCTTTTCAACTCGACTTGGGTTTAGCCGGTTTGGTGGAAAACCATTGCTATAAAACAATGTGGCAAATAATGAGAGGGATTTTGAGTTTTAAACGAAGTTAGGTCTTACTATATGTGCAACATGTTCTAATTAAGCCACTTTTCTAATGAAGTATCTGGAACAAAACAATTGAACTGGCAAACACAAAACCCTATAATTAACGTACTAAATACAAGGTATTCGATAATTATTAACTTCTTCACCACGGCATCGATCTATAAAAGCATTACAGAAATAAACCCTAAGCTGAGTCTACAACTCTTTTTGTTTTGTATAGAATGGTAATGTTACTATGCACTTATCTATGAAAAAAGCTAAAGATAATCATTACCAGTCAGATGATCAAATAGAAGATGAAAACAGCAAATGAAATTATGAGAAAATTAGACAACATTTACCACATGATCCTCTCAGGATTTAGTCTTAGCTTCTGCTAAAGTATCTCCTAAGTCTCCTGAGTCTGGTCCATAATCTCTCATGATCAACCACGTTAAAAGGAACGGGGTCTTCGAAATCTGCTTTTGTGCTTAACTCCTCAAAGGCGCTTACAAGGTTCTCTAGCCTTGCAACAAACTCTATGAGAAGGGAAGCAAACGTAGCCAAAGACAAAGAACTCGCGCTTTCGTATACTTTATATACTGTATCATTCACCACAGAACCACCAATGAAGGACACGCTTGGCCATGTCTCTCGGTTCCTTAACATCATACTCTCTGTTGACATCCATGTTGGAGATCCATCATTACCACTGGCTGGATTCTGATTGTTGCTGCTGATGTTGTTAGTGTCCCAAATCTGACTTAAGGATTTGATCACTTTGGTATCGTGAGCTTCTTCTTCTTCTTCTTCTTCTCCTGCTTCAGCTTGCTCTTTAGTAGCCGCCCAGCTTTCTGAGTTGACAAGAAGGTAGGATTTACTGTCTATCTTCATCTGTAACTCCTCTGCTGCACGTTGAACGTCATTTAGAATCTCTCTCGGGCTTAGCTTCTCCATTTTCTCCACTTTGTCTCCAATCAAACGCAGAACTTTTTCTCCCTCATTGCCAACTCTTTGAAGCTCATGACGAAAAGCTTGTCGTTTCTCTGGAGCTGCCTGCCAAATCACAGAGGTAAAAAATGTTCTCATATATCATCGACTTTGTAGCAACTTGTAAGTTTTTAAACATCTTATATGGGTTTCATGAAATAGTTTAATAAGGATTAAGGAACCTGTATCTCTGAAAGTACGCAACCATGTATTGCCATGATTGTGAAAGCACAATGCCTTAATGCACCACTTAGTTTGACATAGTTTTTCCATGGATGGTTAAACGTTTTGTAAGGTCCATGTGGAGGCTCCCATATGGCAAACTCGAGCTGCATAAAAATGCAATTCTTAATGCTAAGAACATGCAATTTCTTTTTAGTTACTGTCTCAACTTCAAACATGCATACCAGTGATTCTTCTTGGCTTGTAGATTGAATAGCGGACCTGTAGCCACTATATAATGGATCATCAGATGTTTGGTACGTGAGAATCTTGGAGGGTACTCTCTCGTATTCCACACATTGCAAGTAGCCATTAACACATCCTATATATATTTAAAAATAAAACAAAATCTGAAATATCAGTTCAAAACCTGAAACTTTACAAGGAGACACTACCATAAATGATAAAATGACCAAACCCAAAAAGGCTAATTGAAAGTAAACGGTAAACTGGATTTGTCCCACCATCTACTTTTCTTAGTAGACTTCATAATTTCATATTAGTAAATAATTATCTCGTTAAATTTCAAAATCAAACTAATCATAATATTATTTTTCAATCATATCTATTTAGAATCTTCATCTCAAAAATATATGATTTACATTTTAGGAATTTGATTGGTCCATATCATCTGAAAACTTTCATATTCTTTGTTTGAAGGAAGGACCATTGAGTTTATGTTTATTTACCTTCTAGGGAATTAGCCACACTTTTGAAATTATTGGCCACCAGTTTATGGAGATCTTCTCCGGCCCATATTGGAAATATGAATATATTCACAACCAAAGAAGTGGTCGCACCGACAACAATAAACAAAAACCTGTAGTAGGCAGTGCTGAAGAAATCTCCTGAATTGTTCCCCGAAACAAGAACAATACAATATGTCAACAAGAACACCCTGAATGCATATTCATACGGCTTCATGGCCGGGTAGAGTTTCGTATAACTAGCAATGAAACCTGATAGATCAAAGGTCAAAATTAAAGAGAATGTTACTATATCAATCTTCAAAACCCTCATGTAGGAGGAGTACAAGGGAAATGCGGCAAAACCTGCAAGGAAAATGCAGATTATGATGATGGCTTCCTCGAACTCTCCTGATAAAACAGAGAGCCTTGCGATGCCAAGCGCAAGTCCTCCAGCTGATAATGTGCCTATCCCTCTGTTAAATCCTTTGACCAAAGTTGCTCCTACAAATAAATATTTGAATTATATTAGGCGTTAAGCGGATGACAACTCATCGGTTATAGCCTAGACTCCATAATCAATGTTTAGGGGCTGTTATTGGAGAGATGATTTCTAAATCCATATAGAATTGTAAATTTTAAAAATCAAAACACATGGATTTTGAAATAACATGTTTTATCCTTGGATTTGAATCTTCTTTTTTACACTTTCAAGTCTATACAAATCCATTTAAAACATACTGTGGATTTCCAAATCCATTAAAATCATAGAGCAAAAAATATTTTAATTTTATTATTTACGAATCATGATAATAACGGCTTAATCTTCCAACGACCGGCGAACATGTGCAAAAAAACTCAAAACCTAGAAGAAACACATATAAACAACAAAGCAAGCTTTCCCAAATCTAATCAAATCAAGAATGAAATTCAAATACCTACGGAGTACTCGAAAACCACGACGACAGTGAGGATGCCCCATACAGAGTATTTACTAGCACTATGCAGCGGCTCCTTGAGGAATATGACGACAGAGCAGAGACAGAGAGCCATTCCCATCTTGACGGCGAAGAAGAGCTTCCGAGGATCAGAGTGTCCCATCTCGTACAACTTGGAGACCCCGCGGAAACACCAGTTGGATTCATTATTCTGCTGCGAGAGAAGCCTCTCTCTGCTTTGCTCATGAAATGGACTCATTTTGTTTCCCTAAATTATTCCTTAAAATGAACCTTGTTGTGTAGTATATATATTGAATAGAAAGAGATTTTTGTCATTACTTTGTATGTACGTTGCAAATACTTCACCACATCATCACTAACAAAATATAAGTTTTTAAATTATGCCTTGTTTTTGTTCCATATGTGGACCTGTGAATGGACCCTATCATAAAGCGGTTATTAATTACGCGCGTATCTTATACCTAAACATAGAGATAGTTTAGGAAAATGTCAAAAACAAAAGTTTCGATCTTTTATAGAAAAAAAGAAAAGAAAAGTTTTAATGGTTTTGTGTCTCGTGAGTAATGTGACTTTGATATTGTGAAAGCGTCGCAATTTATTACATCTACCGGTCCCTCGCTCACCATTCTTCCTTCCAAGGTCAAAGTCTAGCTACCCACCCTTCTCTACTACACTTGAGATGTTTTCTACTAGTATTTTTTTTTTGTGTAATAAAAAATATATAATCATTTGGATTAATTTATTTTTCTCTTTTCTTAAATTATGTTTAGGTTTGATAGACGAGGGAATAAGTTGATGTGCTCGTTTTTGCTTGATTAGTGAAATACTTCTCTGCAAGCCTAGCTTGTTTAATAGTGATCGGTATACAAACTAGTTGCTGCCTTGTTTAATCTTTCGTCTTATTTCTCTATTCGTTCATGCTTTGGTTGCTTCCACATTAAATAAAAAATCGTCTCTAAGCAATTGAAAAAGGTTGAAATTTATAGACACTATTGAGAGAAACGAATACATCAAAGCCTTGGAAACTCACTCTTTAAGGAGATGTGAAAAAAACTCGAGCCAATGTAGTGATGTTCATTAGACCAGTAGGACGATGAAGAGGCACCTTGTAAGATAAATCATTTATGGGTTACAAAACAAAAAACAAACCGTCCTCAATCATGTGTTACCACTCATATAACTAAATTGTGGCTCAAGTGTTACCACTCATCTCAACTCGACTTTGGTTTAATCAATTAATTAGAAAACTGAAAACCAAACCAACGTTATAGTTCAATTTGGTTATTTTGTAAGAGAACATCATAACGAAGATTGACAAATCATTAGATAAATAAACCAAAACTTTCTTCTTTGTGTTGTATAGTTTTTATTTCGAATTAGCTTTGACAAAATTTGAGTAGGCTTTAATGAATTTTACTAAATTGGTTCTTAATATTTGTCCCTCATTTTCTTACGCCGAATCTCTAATGGCAGAATCTGGACTGTTATAATTGGCAATGGAAGAAGGGCAAATCCTAATTTAATTACTATTGTCAGCAGTACATTACTTTTTCACCACGGCATTTGATTTACAAAGGTATTAGATAAATAAACCAAAAACAATGCTTTGCAGTGACAGATTCTGATTCTTTTACTGCGATGGTTCTTTACTCGGGGAAGGCTTAACTTTAAAAGAACTCTTTAGAATCAGCTTTACCATCACGGCTAGTCTCTCACCGGTCTTGTGATGGTTCTTTACTCGGTGCAGGCTTGACAAAAGAGAACTCTTTAGAATCAGTTTCAGTGTCACGGCTAGTCTCACCAGTCTTTGTCTCTTTAGAATCTGGTTCAACCTTCACAACAAGCTCGAAGCTTTGAGGAGATCTAGGAGGAGTCAAAGCTTCGTTGTCTGTGTCGAGATCCGATGTTTCACGGTCAAGTCCTTCGTATCTCATCGAATGTGGTGTGGTCTTGAAACGTTGCAATGATCGTCCAGACGAAGTAGACCTAACTGTTGATGATGTAGGGCTCGTGCTTCCATCTCCACCAAGTCTCTTAGTGGTGGCTTTCACACCTTTCTTCTTCTTCACTGCCATTCTCCATTTCTTGAGTGCCTTTGATGTTTGTTCATCGAATACTGATTTTTTCATCCGCGAACCCATCTAAATCACAGAGATCTCTTAGTTTACAGACATGTCCAGTTTAAGTAACATATATGAAAAACTGAAAGTTACCTGAGTTACGAGTGCGTAGAGAGGAAGTGTGATGTAGCTGCAAAGACACAATACTGCTACACTGCAAGAGAAAGTAAAAAGGAAACAAGATTAGTGGTTTGATCATGCTGTGTAGACATGATCAATATCTTTTCACACGTCTCTGAGATTAGATACTTACGCGATGGCTACTTTTACAAGTGCAATCTTGAAATTAGGATGGTAGCATGAATTATTTCCAAATTCATACTGCATTTACATCGAGGGAACAGAGAATTACGTACTCTTGTCAAGAAAGAAATGCAGATGAAAAGCAACGAAAAAAACTAAGTTGTTACCCATATCCAGAAGAAATACGTGATCTGAAACGCGTTCTGCAAAATGTAAAAGAAACGATTCAAGAAAATAATGAAAAGGATCTGTGTTTTGTGTTTAGGGATTTGTCTGTTTCTTTAAGTACCTGAAACAAGGCAAAATGCATGAGATGAAGGATTAAATGGGGACGGCCGAACCAGAAATACTCATCGTTGCCTTGTACAAGCGGCATTCCTTGAACTACCGCATGTCTGTCAGTGATTCCGAGAGCCATCCTTGTCATTATCGCTTGAAGCTTTGTCCCTACAGCTAAAATTATCTTGAAACCAAAAAAAAAAAACAAAACTGTGAGTCCTTTGAAATATTATTATTTGGAAGATTTCACCGAATTAAAGTGAAAGATATCTTACGATAACCGGCACTGCAGTGCCAATGAACATCATCTTGAAGCCTGAGATACCGAGGAAGAAGATTATAACAAGTCCGTTGAACAAAATTTTATACACTTAGTGACTTAGATACTCACCTTCAATGTTTAGGAGGAGGAATAACACAAAAGATACCCACAAGACAGGGCTGCAATAAGACACAAGCATTAGATATAAGCTATAGGGATAAACACCAATGTTTGTAGAAAGTGTTATAAGTTTACCTGACTCCAACGACCACCTTGAAATCATCCTCCAACGATCTTTTAATGTATTTTTGGAAGTTGAATTGACTTCCCGGAGCTAGATGAACCTTCATAAACCACAATAGAGCGACTCAGCAAGATCAATATTCTCTATACTAAATCGAAATTTGGACTGTAAGTCAAAAAACTCACAGCGATGAATCCATTTCTCAATGTCAAATAGTCAGTTTTTCCAACGGATCTGAAAAACTGTCTGAAAAAACATCCCTGAAAAATGCATTGTATTCGTCTAAAGTGAGAGCCATATCAAGAATAGTACCGAATAGTAAATTTGGTATGTGTGCTACATTATCTTGAGCTGACTAAGAATAGAATAGAAGCAAGAAGACGATGGTTCTTACAATATAGAAAAAGATTGGAATCCGAGTCCAGAAACTGGTGTGCGCTCTTACAAAAGACGTTTCATGAGTTAGCCTGAATCTGGAAGTATCTATACAAAGCAAGAACAACAAACACACAGTAACTAATCAGAGCTCAGGACACCTCAAGGATTAGGACTAGAATTGAGAGAGAGTAGCCTCAAGGTCAGAGAAAGTGCATTAGCGTACCCGTTGAAAACTCGTAATTATGGGATGATGTCTCTTTCTCCCAATGCTTCCATCCGCGAATCTGAAAAGACCAACAAAAATCTTTAATACAACCCAAAAACTTTCTGTCAACGAAACTGAGATGTTGAACTCTTATTAAGTACCTTCAACCTTCCAAGCATCATAGTTAAAAAGCTGTACATAACATGGAAAATGGCTAGGAAGAATATAAGGATGTGCAACTGATGAAGTGCCTGAGCAGAGATAAGCTCTTCATGACCCTGCAACATCATTTAACATTGACACGCATTAACAATCTTCAGATTAACAAGGCAAACATGTAAATGAATGAGAAATGTAAGTAACTCTCACCTCCTTCTTGCATTTTGTGACAGATGCTTCACCTCCTGATAGGACTCTGTGCGCAACCCACAAGAGTCTCCTGTGACTTTCACCATTGTCGTCATCTTCCTCTTTTTTCAAGTGTTTAGGAGCAGGACACGGGAGCATCGTACGAGCAACATGTGAAGGGATACAAATCCTCAAAATGTAGCTTTGTCCAAACGTCAGAAGCAAAGAGATAAATCCAAGAACCATCAGCTCTGCAACAATTCATATCAACAAGTTTAACATGGATCGAATTTAGATAAAAATAACCAAGAATGTATCTAAAAATCGAAAAAAATCTTCCTTGGGATAAGACTCACATACTTGCAAATTCCAAACAGAACAGAAATTGACAAAAAGTAGTAAAAACAACATTTGCAATTTTAGACCTGATTTGATCTTCTCCAAGGCATCGAGAAGAGCTGTCTTGTGCCGATCCCATAGAACCTAAATCAAAGAACAAAGTTCACTTCAAGACAAATTTGCCAATTTTCAAACATAAACCCAAAATCTCAGACAAAGACAGTTCCTATTCACAAATCAAAGAGAACCCATCTACATTAAACCTTCAAATCCAACACAAACAAACCAAAAGTACAAAGATTTAGCATAAAACCAAAAAAAACAAGAACAGACCTTTCCAACTTTGTGAAGTACTTTTTCAAGAAGAACAGAAACAACGATGAAGAAAGTACAAACAGCAGCAACAGCCCAAGTAGGAGTCTGATTAAGCTCTCTATGTATCACTTTCTTCTCATCCTCCGCCGCAACCACCGTGACTCCTCCACCAATAAGACACCAGAGACTAAGAAGACAAATCAGCCGCCGAAGCAAAGAACCGTCGATAACTCTCATAACTCCGCGTTTTTTCTTGTTTTTTTTCAGACAAAGTATTTGGTAGTAACTGCTTCGTTAACTTTATATAACTAGTGTTAGAAGTTGAGAGAGTGATGAGCTGTCACATTTGCGGAAACGCTCGCTCGCTAGTAGGTTCACGCGGTTGCAAAGAAAGAAAAAGACTCGAGCTTTGTACCTATTTCGAGTAAACCCAAATCAATGAAAGATACAAAAGTTAAAATTATAGATTCCCCCTAGATCGAGGAAGTTTTTAGATTGACGACGGTGATGATGATTCAATCTTTTTTCTTTTTTTTTGTTTCTCTATTACTTTGTCAGAGTACGAAAAAAAAATGATAAGATATGTTTATTTATGTCATTAATGGTTTTTTCAGACAGAGAGAGAGGTAAGAGAAGAGGAATGAATAAAGCGCGTGAGATGGTTTCTTTTTAAAAAAACAAATAGGTAAGTTTGAAAGCAGTGAAAGGTGGCTTTGATTGAGAAACTGTGATTGCTCTTCTTGTCTTTGACTTAGGCAAGCAAAGATCAATTTTAGGAAATTGTAAGAAAAAAAAAGGAGAATTTTTTTGCGTTCGAATCAATATTTAAACTAAATAAGGTAACATTGGATTCTCAATAATTCGAGTAATTAATATTCTGAAAGGAAATTTAATTCACATATTTTATTTTTAAATCAAATGTAAAATTTATTTTATATACATTAATAATAGTATTAGTATTTTTTTGATTGATTTATTTAATATTTAATATATTTTTAAAAATATTGTTATTGTTTGGTCACCAGTTATTATTTTGTTACTTCTTTCCATGTTTTTCTTTCATTACTAAAAATTTATTTATTTGGTTCCACATTGTTCTTTTTATTTATTTTCCTTTTCTTCTATTAAAAAAAATTATTGTACATAGTAAATATTGAGAATAGTTAACGGCTATCATAGAAGAGGAATCATCCTCTCAGACACGGTTATCAAGACACCTTTTGCAACCAAGCTTCCTGGCGCTAGTGAGGCCTTTGTCCGCCGGCGTCGGGATCAAATCGACCAATCTCTTGCTCAGCTCTTCTCTGCCTTCTTTAATGTAGCTTTTTCTAAGTTTTTTTTTCCTCAATTTGTTCTCTTTGTTATCCAAACCCTAATAAAACCTACCTTGAATCACACCAACGAAAACCATATGTGTCCGCCGATTTGCCACTCACCGGAGAGAACCTCTTCACAAAGTTCGGGCACCAAACATACTCCCTCATCACCGTGGCTCTTTCAAGCGGAACTAGGATTTTCCCCAGTGGACCTAGGTTCCATCACCGATCCAAACCGAGGTCACCGGCTGTCCCCGCCACTCTTTCAATCACCAGAGTTGCGCTTTACAACACAAACCCCTCCGTTACTCTCGGGAAGCCGCCACATCTTTGATTCAACTTGGCAATCGGTTGCAAAGCTAGGATTTTTCCTAGTGGACCTAACTACCAATGGTGTTTCTTACCACGGTTACCGCTGCTCTCTCACTCAACAAAGAAGTCTCCTGCACCGCAAATCTCTCTGCAGTTCTCGGACGACAACCTTCCTCGACAACCTGTGCGGCTCCTCCTGCTGAAACTAGAGTTTTCCCTAGTGGACCTAGTTTTAAGCTTAGGTCCATTAAATCAAAAAAAACTCTGAGGCCATCAAATCTTATCAAATAGGCATCAATAGCATCTCAAATCCCAATTCCTCAACGCCTGTGAATAGCCATTGTCATGATCTGACCTGTTTCCCGATAACTGATGGTCGAAGACTCCATCGACGAAAGGTAACACTAGCTCTGCTTTGGCTACTCATACATCTTGTACATAACCTAGCTTTAGATGTCTTTAGGGGCTTGCGGTTTGAGTATAAATCAATATGGTTCCTTAGTTTATGCTTCTCGATCTGTTCTAGCATTAGGGATAAGCTTGGCTTTGAATTCTTTATGTTCATTGACGAGTATCACTTAAGCTGGTCACCTGATGATTCCAAGCATCCTTTTCGTCCCATTCCTACCACTCGGATCCTAGACCAACTAACTTTTAGTGTGAATCATCGATATGTTCCAATCCTTATGCTTTGGATGGTAAAGCATCATTGCCCCGACTACAAAACCATAGTCTCCCAGATCTTCGCTGCACTGTTACTGTGGATACTCTTCCTGGTGGACTCCAAAGCAGCGATTGTAATCTCAGCGTCTCAGCGTCTTTTGACCATGACCAACCAACCGTCCATCGAACTTTTTGAGGGTGGCCTATCGACTTGCCATGATCTCACATGTGCTAAGGAGCTTTCACGCCCTTTGTTCAAAGCTCTCTTGGATTTACAGTTGATGTACTATCTTTTTATTCTTTTGGTATTGGGGAATACCTTTGGCTGTATTGCTTTAAACCTTGGAACCTTTGCTGTTTGTTTTTCTTGTATATGTGGTTACATTGAATGAATGAAAGCAACTGTTTGAAAAAAAAAAAAAAAAAAAAAAAAGAAGAGGAATCATCAAGATATGTGGACACTTCGTCAATTAGAGGATGCTTGGGAAATCGACAACACGTTTTTTAAAAAAGTTCTTGAATCCTCAAACTCTTATTCTAGGAATGCAATTTCGTCCCATGCTGGATTGCTGGTCCGGCTTGACCCTGACGACTGACGAGCAAATAATTTTACCACAGAGGACAAAGAAATTGTCTCCCTTTTGAGCATGCCCAATAACTGTATTTTTTTTGCTACTCAAAAAAAAAACTATTTGGCTACGTGCAGCATTACTGGCTTACTGCATAAAGGCCGTAGAGAGACTGAGAGAGAGACTAGTGGTGTTTTCTTTTTAAAACCTTACTTTTGTTTTGCTTTCTGTGCTTTGGTAGTTTATTTTATGATCACTTTCTAATTTGATTTCACATTCTGTCCACAACATACAAACCTTTAGCATATTTTGGCTTTTCTTTATCTTAAAAAAAACGTAAAGCCTCTTTAATCAATATAATCCTTTTTAGTGAAAAAAAAAAATAAAGACAGTAGCGGTTTCCTACTCCGTTTGAACCATATATTACAGAATATATAAAAGCAGTTACGTGCGCATATATGATTTTTTTTGCAACTAGAAAAAATTATTGATTTCACTACACTTTTTGTTTGTCTGTGGCGTTGGAATTGTGGATGTCTTGTCTTTCTTCACCTAACCAAATAAAATAAAATAAAGCATTGCATGATGATAATTACGTCCTCATCATTAAATCAATAATAGCTCCTCATTTCTACCTGCATGCCTACTGGCTACTGATATATATGAGAAATATTTATATAGCGTGAGAGAATCTGATTATTGTGTAAAGAAAACAAGCGAACGTTGAAAGAAGAATAGATAAATGACCAGACAAAAATTATTCTTTTCAAAATGGATCTCTGTTTGAAACCTAACAAAAATTATTGGTCATCTGAAACTTAGAGAAGTTATTTGGAGATGAATTTGTGTAGAGTTGATTGGTTTTTTAAAAAAGTGGAGAAAATTTAAAAGTTATTATAAATTTGCAAATTTGTTATGGATTTTTTATAATTATTTTATGGATTATTATTGATTGTCATGGATTTACATTAACTTCTTTTCCTTCAAAAATTTATTTTTAAGGATAAAATAATTTTAGAAAAATGTCAAATGGAATGATTTTTTCGAAAAAGTAATGATGTAGAATTTTTTAAAAAATAAACTCATTTTGAAGAAAATGAGATGTAAGCATTCTTGAATCTCAACAAAGTGGAAAAAACTAAAAACTGGAGAAACATGATAGTCATACCGAGTATGTGGACATATGAAATGAGAACTGGAAGTCAACGAAGATTTAAACATTTTAAGAAAACAATATTTTATGGTATCTTGCTCTTTCGTTTTCATAATTATCGCTTCCAAACTTTGTTGAGAATTATGAATGTTATGAAAAAAATAATGTTAAAACTATGAGTTAAGTTAGAAAACCTAACAAACACACGCAATAACCTTTGACTTTAGAAAAAAAAAAAACGAAATGGACTTTAACATTAGTCCAATGTTAAAGACATAATTTGTATAATTGATGTGACAATACCCAAGTACTTATAACAATACCCAATATTGATCAATTTATGTGACATTGTAAAAAACTAGGTGATATAATTTGTAGTATAAATTAAAAAAAATTGTTTATAAGATTAAAGGTACGAAGAATAAAGTAAAATATTGTATGGGCTATATTTATTTTATTTTTTATTTTTGGGCAAACTGAGAATAATATTAAGAAAACGGAACAGAGTTTACACCCGGTAAGGAAAAGTATTGTATGGGCTTGTTGCTTATGACATTTTCCTTCAATTTCAATATCGATTTAGTTTGAGGGAGATAGTTTTGGGCTTCCACCTAAGTTTTTTTTTTAGTTTGGTCCAATAACTAAAAACAAAGGATGCATAGTTACAATTTTGAGTTGAGGCAATTTTTCTTAATCTAAAATTACATTGAAAAATTAAAAACAAAACATTGGTTGCCTACATTATTCTTAATATTATGAATGATGTGGTGAATATATATATCAACGTAGTTACTAACAAGATGGCTCTTGAAAAACATTATATATTGGGGAGTCTTTATAAATCTCCGCCCCCTTCCCCCCAATAGTTGGGAGGAGCGGAGATGTCGATCGTCTCCCAAATGGCCAAATCCGTATAACTTCGTCCACAAACTAAATTTTTTTCGAGAATATTGAAGAAGCTGAAAATTCGGGTCCCCATGTTTTTTAGTTACACTACAAAATATGACGTCGAAACACGTTTTGTAGCTATCGTACTAGTACATAATTCACTTTTGGTCACCTCGTGTCACCTCATGCACAGCCTTGGTTCATAAATTAAACTGGAGTTTGAAAAGTCAAAATGTACATGAGAATTAATCTTCTTCCTTTTTGTTTTTTTTTTTTTTTTGGTTTTTTTTTCAAGTCAGTTATTATATTATTTGTCCACTGCATCGCGAAAAAGCAAGAAAGATTTGTAGGAAGTGAATAATTTAGACGCATACATGTGTTCTTTAATTTTTAGGATCACATGAATTGTGATGAAATCAACGTTCGGTGCTCGCGGTGGATATTATAACATAAGAAAAACACTTCTTGTCAAGCCTTTAATGAAAAAAAAACAAAAAGAAAGTCAGATATTGCTTTAAAAAATTTCAGATATACGGAGTTTTCGATAACCAAAAATCGACAACACGTTTAAAAAAAATAGCTGTTTACATTCCTTTATCCTCTCTCCTTTTCATAATAGAAGATGTTTAAAAAAATATATTTGTTTTATAATATATGATTAGGTTTTATCCCACGATACACTACGAGTTTATTATTTTGCTGATATGATATTGTAATAATTTAGTGGTACTTGTAGTAGATGGTGAATTGCACATATATATATATATATATTCTTAACAGTTGTAGATATGTTTTGTATAAACTCTTGATTCGCAAGTTGAATATACATTTTATGATTTGGTTAGTTTTGGTTTATGAATGAATGATATGACATATTTTTATTTTGATTCTCAATTAATATTATTGGATTGATAGTGTACATTTAAAGCTAATAAGAACTTAGCAAATATGTAATCGTTTATTAAACGCAAATTAGATATTTCCTAAGATATGTTCATTTTAAGTTAGTTGATATATTATAGGGATGTGATTATAGAATTTGTGTTATCAATTCTTTTTGTCAAACTCAGCCCTAAAAATTTGGCATGTAAATTAGATCTTTCCTAAGATACAATGGGCACTAAATGACATTAATTGGATGTAAACAAGTACGTTATGGATTAAAAACCGACCCAAAATATTCGGTAATCTTAAGGAAGATCCAGATAATTGAATCGGTTATAACTTTAGTTAAAAATCTGACCCAAAGTTGGCAAAAAGCCAAAAAGTGATGGTACCCTATTGTACTTTAAAAATGTATTTCTAACTCTATATGTGGATATAGTTGTTTGGTTATAAATATCCTAAGAAATTTTTTAAAATATATATCCGTTTATAAAAATTCAAATCACATCATATGCTGAAAAAATCTAAAATTTTATTAACTTTATTTATTAAATAGTAATTAAAATAATTAAATATAAGATTAAATAAAAGTGCAAAGAGAATTATATTTTAGTCTAACATATAGATTTAAATTAGGTAAATAGTTTTTAGGAAATTAATATTATCAAATAAGGAAATGATTGTGTTTGGATGTAAGGATTGTAGAGAATTTAGTTGAGAATTTGAGACTTGTTTGGATACAAAGATAAGTGAAGTTGACACAAAAATGTATTTCAAAAATGTTAAGATATATGTTTTTAATATTTTATGTAATTTTTAGATTAATTTTTTATTTTATATTATGCAGTTTTGTTTATGATTGATTAAACTTTTAAAAGTAATTATTTTTTAATATGTGTATAACTAAAACATCTTATATTTAAAAAAAGAGAGAGTATAAAACAGTCATGAACTTAAGCTATTAGTATTATTGTTTTAACGTACTACTTGCTGGTTCTTTTCTGGGACTGGCTATTGTTTTTTTTTTTTGTTTTTTGTTGTTTAAGTTACCTTTACTAGCTATTACGGATACGAGAAGTAAGAAAAACACAATTTTAGTTGTGATATATGTAAAGCTGATTCTAAACGATATGATCTCAGTCCAAATGATTGGTCAATTTTAAATTCTTTTGTTGTTCAATTTACGTGACGTTACGTTGTCCACTTCTATCCTCCAAGACTCCAGCTCTGAACAAAGACATACATACGCATATGCATGTGTCATGTATTTTTTTTGTGTGTATATATAAACTTATGTATACGCACTAAAAAATCAAAAATATACAGTATATATATGAGGTGTCACAACTTTTTTTTTGTCACGTATTTTTGTGTGTGTATATATAAATATATGTATACGCACTAAAAAATCAAAAATATACAGTATATATATGAGGTGTCATCAAAACTTTTTTTTTAGTTTCGAGATAGATAGGGTAATTTCGTGAAATTTATAATACATGTTTTTAATAATACATCGAATGATTTAAGAAAATAATGATATGTTCTCATACTTTACATAAAGATCGATCCTTTTTATTTTTATGCTAATATAAAGATCGTTCTATCCATTTAAAAAAATATATAATGACAAATATAAATATAGTAAATCGATAGCAGATAATCACAAGGAGAGACGTCTTTCTTGCCAACTATAGATAGATCACAAAAAATGCAACTGTCACCATATCGTAGAACCAGCTTATATCTCTATCTCCATTGGTCTTTGTTACTTTGTTTGGTAAATATAAAAGACGCTTAAAACGCGGAAACACAGAATAATTGTTCTATTTTTTTTTTCTAATAATTTCCAAATTTGAATCTCCTATCTCTGCGTAATTTTTCTTCTCCTAATGCATCGGAGAGATAGATCCTTCTGAGTTCTTGCATGGTTCAGGTACTTTCTAACTATTTATTTATTAATCCGACAAAACAAATGTTACATGTTTTGGCATCAGTTTTCATGAGACTTTTTAATTACAAATGAATTTGAATCATCACATTATTACTATGATTGCAAAAAATCAAATTTTAAATTTATTTTTTATGTTTGCGTATATGTGCTCAAGTTCCAATAGCAATTATAATTAAAGCTCAAGAATCTGATCTTGAATTCTTGATGATGGTGACGATCTTTTTTTGCTTTCGTAATATGAGTTGTAGGAAAACTATCTTCACAATTTTAGATCCATTAATTACGCATCTATACATGTGTCATGTCTAATATGTGTACACATATATATATGTGTAGAAGAAGTTCAATTCTGACGAATAGATAATTGATTAATGTTTGTTTACTATTTGCGTGCGTGTGTGTGTGTCATATATATACATCATATACGGGGAAAATGAAAAAGAAACGTCCAAATACCAAATAAATAGAATATGAACTTTAATCTAATTAAAATAGTTTCATTATGAATCTAATCCTTTGACGGTGACACCATTGGTTTGCTTTTTCCTACTAGCTAGATCCAAAACATTTCGTCTCAGTGTTGTTTACCAATATTTATAAATGGGACACACAAAATTGAATACACAATATTCAGAGAAAAAAAAATCCGCAGTAACCAATTTTGACGACATAGAGTAGTTGTCAATTTTGAAGAATTAGATGTTTGGAACTAGCTAGAGAAGAAGATTAATATGTTTTTGCTTCTGGTAGTCTATAATTTCGTTTGTAGGTTAGAGTTTTTGAGTTCGATTTGATCTTTGGTATATGTCGATTGTGAATTGTAGACTTATAGTTAATGGTATTGTTTTGTGGGGAGGTGTATTATTTAGTTCTAAACGATTTTGAGTTTGAAGCCTATCGCATTTTTCGGATTTATCTATGTATTTTAATTTAAACCTAATACTTCATAAAAAAATGGTCTCAAAATCCTATGATCAAATTCTTAAACGCGGGCTTCTAATTTGTATGCCATTTTTTAATTGTAAAATGGCAAATATGGCTTAAACAATAGTGGTCGAATGTCAATATTTGAATAGATTGTCATTTAACTTTAACTAAAACGACAATATTTTATTTTTCAAAAAGTTAACAATGTTATTGTGATTTAACAAAGAAATTTTTGAAAATGCTATTGTCCGAAATTAGATTAACGATTTTGGATTGAACTGAAAAGTTGTCTGCAACTTTTTTAAATGTAGCTACATTGTTACGTTTTTCTACACATTTTTTTTTGTATGCTTCTTAAAATTAATGTGTTATATATTAATCTTACTTTATTTTAAAACATGTTGACCTTAAATAAATACGTGTTGCGTATGAAGAAGGATCCAATCATCGACTCTATCTCCCATTCCCATACCTTGAATCTTTGATATTTAGGGTACACCATTGATATCATGATATGCTTTATCTGTTAATTACGATCTAATTGTAAATTACTTTTCAGCCATACTTAAAAAATATATGCATATTTATTCAAAAAAAAAAAACAAAACATATATGCATATCATTTTCAGTAGTCAACATGTTCAATAATTTACAAAATGTACTATCCAGATAGTACCGGTCCTGATAAACTTTTTTTTTTCCCTTCCGGGTGATGTTTTTTTAAATTGTCCAAATATATTAGAAATTTCATTAAAACCGTGAAGTTGAGAAAAGAAAACAAATATCATGAAAATCAGAGTATTTTTTTTTTTTAAATGGAATAATAGCAAATATTGCAATTGTATAAAATTAAAAAAATTAGAAAACATAATTTGATATATATTGCCTCCTTGTTACTCCTTCAATATTTGCTTTCCCATCTACTGTAGCTATATATCAAATAGTTATTTTTAAGTAGAGCCACTTAATAATAATATTAGGGGTCCATACATGTGCATTATAATAAACACGTGTAGAAACATAGCAATCAGTTAAATCTGCTTCCAATTATTTTCACAACCACCTTTGTAAACTGTGTTTTGAGATGTCTAGAAAATTAAATTTTATCAAATTGATTCAAATCTCTTAAAGTTCAGAATGTTTATAACACATAATTAAATGAGTCTTGTGGGAGCTTTCTTGGCCAGTGTTAGCTCTGTAGTAATTTTAATTTTATGTCAAATTGATTTTTATGTTTTATGTAGTAACTGTTTGTTTTTTTTTTTTTGTTCAAAATGTAGTAATTGTTTGTATTTTGATTGTTTCCGTTAATTTCTATGTAAAGCATTTCTAGAATAAAAAATAAAAATAGATGTTGAATAATAAAATAGTAGTATATTTTATTTTATGTGAGGTCAAACAACATTTAGTAATATATATGGAAAGAAAAGAAAGTATTATTGCAGTTGCAACGTGAAAAAACACAGCTTCTGTTCTCCAATGATACAGGTCTCAAAAGGCTCAAAACTCTGTCATGTCTCAATTCCATGAATTATTTATTTAATCATTCTTCTTTCTGTAAGTTTATATATAACCTAAACCTGTGCTTACCTCGTATTACCTTGCTCTCTTCTCAGGCTTAATAATTCTCTGCAGATAGCTGTAGAAGAATAAGAAGCCGACGAAGAAGAAGAAAAAGAGGAGATTGATAGAAACAAGATCCGAGGTTGAGCCATACTAGTCCCTTCCTTCATCATCAGTCTATAGAATCTCATAAAAAAAAAGATGGGATTCTGGTCATTGTTGGAGGTGGCTTCTATGCCGGTTATTCAAGTTCTCATCATGAGTCTTGTGGGAGCTTTCTTGGCGAGTGATCGTTGCAAGCTCTTCCCTATTGAAGCCCGCAACACCATGAACAAGGTAAAACAAATTGAATGATTCTTTGGATCTCTGAAATAACTATCACACAGTCGAAGATTTGTTCTAATGACTTCGAAATATTGTTAGGTGGTGTTTGTATTATTTGCACCGGCTCTCATGTTTGCCAATCTAGCTCGGACGGTCACACTTGAAGACATCATCTCATGGTAATCATTTTTGTTTCTTACCTTTGTGGTAACTCAGTAAAAAAAAACGGTGAAAGATAAATATTTTCTTGTGAGTGAATTTAAAGGTGGTTTATGCCGGTGAACATGGGACTTACATTCCTAATCGGAGGACTTCTTGGGTGGATAGTTGTAAAGATTCTGAAACCACCTCCTTATCTTGAAGGTCTTATTATTGCAACTTGTTCTTCAGGTAACACCACAAAATTATTTTGACAAAGTAAACGTCATCATCATCATCATTGTCAGTATGTGTCAGGGATATTTCTTTGCAATGTTCCCGTGGAGAAACAAAATTCTATTTTGGTTAATAGGAAACATGGGGAACCTACCAATCATACTAGTCCCAGCAATCTGCGATGAGGACAAAAGTCCATTTGGTAACAGGAGTGTATGCAGAACCGTTGGTCTCTCTTACGCATCTTTCTCCATGGCGGTATGTATATTGACATTCCTCTTGTGTCTTGACGAAAGTATTGGTATAAAGATGAGGAGAAAAGAGATGCAAAATTGAATTATACACTGGTTATTGTGCAGCTAGGGGGTTTCTACATATGGACATACACATTCCGGCTGATAAAAGGGTCAGCAATGAAAATTCAAGCCATGGAAGAATCTGAGAAAGCCGCAATCAAATCATCCAATAATAATGACTTAGAGGCTGATCATAAGACCCATCTCCTTAATGCACCCGAAGACAAATTGGTAAAGAAAGGGACAGGGTTTTGGAGAAAAGGAGTACACTTCCTCCATGAGATATTGGAGGAACTTCTCGCACCACCTACGCTCGGTGCAGTAAGTTCATTTTACTGAATTGCACTGAGGAATATACCAAGAGTGAATGAATTAACCAATGTGACATGTTTGATGCTTTCAGATTATCGGTTTCATCTTCGGTGCAGTTAGCTGGCTCAGAAACCTTATAATAGGTGATGATGCTCCTTTACGAATAATTCAAACCACGGCAAAACTTC
Source organism: Camelina sativa (assembly GCF_030686135.1). NCBI lineage: Eukaryota > Viridiplantae > Streptophyta > Magnoliopsida > Brassicales > Brassicaceae > Camelina > Camelina sativa. Next base: position 13,664,378 of record NC_141880.1, on the reverse strand, counting down.
TTGGGTAGTTACCACAATCTTTGTCATTAATTATCTCCTCACCATTTGCATCTTAAGTTACTAACCTAACCGATTGGTGCAGAGATGGTACCATTCCTTGTATGACTATTATTCTAGGGGGAAACCTCATTCAAGGTACATCCCTCAATACACAGCTCCTATTTCACTATCAATTTAAACAAAAAACTAAACTTACATAATTGAACAGGTTTACGTTCTTCGGCAGTCAAACCGGCGGTTGTAATTGGAATAGTCTGTGTTCGGTACATAATTCTTCCAATTATCGGTATAGGCATTGTACTAACAGCTGCGAGTCTAGGATTACTTCCAGAGGACCCCTTGTTTCAGTATGTTTTGATGCTTCAGTTCACTCTCCCACCTGCCATGAATATCGGTTAGTCATAAATCATCAACTGAACTGAGTTCATGCAAATCTAGAAAAACTAGAAAAACAATATTAACAAGACAAATTGAAACCTACAGGTACCATGACTCAGTTGTACAATGTTGCGCAAGACGAGTGCTCAGTTCTCATGCTGTGGACATACTTGGTCGCTATACTGGCCCTCACCGTATGGTCCACCATCTTCCTTCACTTGTTAGTCTAGAGAACCTGCAACTCTGCGTGAGCACAAGAAGTTTCTATCTCTCGACGACTAGAAAGACCATGGGGGAAAACAGATGCCAAAGCTCTGTCAAGGGATCTTACCGTTCTGTTTGATCATAGCTTGATAGATTTTTTTGGTTGCATTTGTACCTTTCTGCAAGTCTACATTTTTCCCCATCACCCCATTTGTAACGCAAATATTGTATCACGTATTACATCAATATAATGTAAAAGCATATGGTCAAGAAATTAGATGACCAAAATTGATGCACAGCCACTCACATCCATCTATAGATAACATAAATGATGATACAATGTCTTTGACTTCGATAATGAACACAAAGAGGTAACAAACGTAAAACCACCTAAACTCTTGACATTGGTTCACAAGTGAAAGTAAAACTACAAGGTTGGAGAGTTTTACAAGAGGGTGAGTTGGAGTTTTGGTCGATTAGGCTGAGGCTCTACTACCTCCATGTGAATCCTCACTGTTTGCAAGACACTGTAAGATAAACTTCCATCCATCTTAACAATCTTCTGCTTCTCCTCATCTACGTACCAGTCACCAGCTCCTTTCTCACCCTTTGCTGTTAAATAAACAGGTCCTTCGATTCCATACCTGCATAATTTCATAACAAGTGTAAGAAAACAGAATGTGCAATAGCCAATCCTTTGGTTGGTACACTTTGCACGTAAAATGCCAATTGCAAAGTTTTTCGGGTCTCGAGTTATAATCTTTAAAGGCAAGACATAGTGGCTATGGAAGTAAGAGGAACAGCTGGAGGACATGGTAGATAGTATTTGAAGCTACACTTGATACAAATGCAAATAGGCAAGAAAGGAGAACATACTTTGGGACGAATACTATAAAACCATTGGATCTTATCTTCACTACTCTTGCCTCTGCATCTGTGGGTCTGCAACATAAACAACACAGTTTCTCTTATCCTTTAGTCTACCGGTCCATGCCTTTAGACGCAAGTACGATTCATGAAAAAAAAGACTATCCATACCGAGTTCTGAAGTAAATAAGAGTGTGCAGCTCTACTGAAGCTCGACTTGCCATTTGGGCATTCCTATGCCGATAGTTCAAATCTGAAACAAGTCAATGGATTAGAATACTTAACTCCGATGCATTAGTAAATGACAATCATCATCCAAGATCTTTAAGAAAACAAAAATGGACAGTTGAGTTTTAGCATGTTCTCCTTATCTTCAAATCAGGAAGGGACAAAAGACTCTTTTAAGTTTACACATTTTGTCAGAGCACTCAAGATGCTGAAAAATAATAAACCCTGAATAATCCACAGAGGGTAAGTAGAGTCTTACTATCAGCAACGCTAGTAAGTTGAGGTCTGTCTTGGAACACCGTTGGAAGCTTGTAAATTCCTAATGATGCCGCAAGTAACCTATGCACAAAGACATCTAGAACCAGGGAAAGAAACAAGTTTATAACATTTCGCAGGTGAAAACAAAGAAAAGACAGCAATTTTCACTTACCGGCATATCTCCGAATAGGGGATGTAAAATGAGTATACAGGGGTGCTGCAAGCCCATAATGATGATATTCTGGAGGAGTGAGATCCCCACTACAGAAGTACACAGCCTGAGTAGTGATACATTTAAAATATTCAATATGCCGACATCTGTGAAAATCACCAGCAATATAACTGCACTCATTCATGACGGAAGCATTACCTGTGTCATGCACCTAGTTGCCACTATCCTGATGAGCTTATTGAAATATGGATCCTCACCCTGTAGAATTACGATTTTGTTAAGATTGAGCAAAGAGAAAGAAAGCAATTTGAAACAAGGAAGCAAGTTACTTAGCCAAAACTGACAATTGCATTTATTTATGAGTAGAATAGAACCCAGGAGGTACTCAGAATAGCAAGAAGTGGCTGCAATAAAGACGGTGCAGAAAAAAATAAACTCACCACAGCTCGGTCCAATGAATCAGCTAGAGCTTTAGATGAAGAGACATCTAAAGTAAGCCCAATAGCTGCAGCAGTACGCAACAGTGGTTCAAGCATTTCTCTTGTTGGAGTAGGATGACGCCTGCATGAATAACCAAACCAGAGATACGACGAATTACTACTATTTATAACAGAAAATGCAACAAATGCCTGAAAGAACGAAACATATCCTCAACAGCTACTTGGGATCCCACAATTTTCATTTGCTAAATATGCACAACAGTACCCAATTCAACCAAAAATTTCACACAAACACAATGGTAAACAATTCATGTAACCAGTATAGCAGTATAGGCATCTTTAGCAATTGAAAGCTAAGTTGGTCACATCTACGGAAAATTGAAATCAGTTTTATTCCGAGAAACCCTTCAACACAAACGGAATGCTTGCTATCTTCGAGAAACAGACCACCAATGTAAGAGAAAGCCATTAAACCTTCGAGAATTATAGCAAACTTTACCTTAATAGTGAACAAGAAGGGAATAATTTAAGGATTTGTCCAGCGACTGAAACATTTGCAGCAAGCATGAATTCCTCAACCATTTGGTTTGCTTCCCGAATCTGATACATGCCTGTGCAAAATACAGAGTCATGGTGACGAACAACAAAACAGATGAATAAATGGAATACGTTAGAGGTGGTTGTACTTCATGGGTTTTTGGGTAACAAAGACTAAAAACATGTCGTTCATATTCATTAAAAAGAAGTAAATTTTAGCACAGAAAACATACCAATATCAAGAGGATCATGAGTCTCGGTATCAATCTGAAATTTGACTTCAGCAGACGCAAGAGTTAAGGCGCCCCTATCAATACGCCTTTGCCTCATTATCTACAGGTTTCAAAAAGCAAAAACAGGTCACAATATTGTGTTCTTTCTATGATTTCTGTAACATATAACAACATGTGCGAGGAGGTGTTAAACCTTTGCCAAAGTATTCATGTTCCTCAAATCTGTAGTTAGGGAGTCTGTCAATCGGCTGCCAGAAAATGAATACATTTGTCAATCTTTGAGCATAACGTAAAGATGGAATCTCAATCAACTTTACAGTTAACAATAATATACAATAAAATTCATGAATACATTATTAGATAGCTTATTTTTCTAAATAAGAAGAGCAATTATTTTTTAACAATTGTTGTTACCATTTTTCCCACTGTCAAACTAGAGGGCATGAAATGTAAGAATTTTATTGGGTAAAGGTAAGCTTCTAAGCAAACAAGGCAAATCTATGGTAAAAAAAAAGTGTACCTGTCATCCATCCGAGCCTGAGCTTCAACATAGGACAATGCTGCAGAAGACTTGATTATACTCTTCGTGAATCTCGTTGAGATAATCTCGGCGTCAGGGCTCATTTCCTAAATATATGAATTACGCTTAAGCAAACCGTTTACCAACTGGCCAATATACCTCACAGTGACAATTGAAAATAGATAACGCATACCCAAATAACCGAGAATGCAAGCCTTTCCACATCAGCTCTAAGCGAGCAAATATCTGCAAGCAAAACCGTGTTTCATGAGTGCATTGAAATTCAACACAAAGGGAATGTATTCTGTAAGCATATATTACCTTCAGTTAAAGGCTTGGGAAGCATGTCAATACGACGCTCAACAAGGTAGACAGATGTGCCTCTTTTTGATGCCTCATCATCCAAAGGAGTACCAGGGTGAACAAAATTTGTTACATCAGCAATATCTAAAATCATGGTCAAGGATATGCTTTATAGATTCACTCCCACAATACGAAGAGAATACAACGGAACTAGCTAAGACATAAAACAGATCACCTGAAATGCACTTTTGGCACTAGATAATTATGATAAATCAAACTATGACGCAAAACGGTAACAGGAGCCATTTCATTGCTTTGGTTAAATATACACTACAAACTGATTTGTAACTAATTGACTCAGGATATGTCCTATATTCTGTGGACTCTAGGATACGGACTCCAAGTTCAAAGTTCCCGTTTGGAAGTGATGTACAGTGTAGTGCATCATCAATATCCTTGCAACCTGTTAGCACCACAAAAAGGTTAATCTGCTTATACACAACTACCGGCAAACTCTGGAAGAAATTTAACTGGCAATCATATACTATCAAATGAGTAGAGAGCTTTGGATACATACCTGGAGGGTCCACACTAAAGACAAGCAAATGTCGTAAGTCTTGCCTAACAGGATTAGATATGTCTTCAGAAGATACAGACCAGGGTAAGGGTGGCAAGCATGCCAGAACTTGAGAAGAGAATGGCGAGTAGTCAACATCATTCTCTATCAACACAACCTGCAGCATCCAGAGGAAAAAGTATTGATGTTATTTCCAGTTATCAATATCAGTTACTTCCCTAATTAAAAAGAAAATGATATAATTGTCCTCCTACTCTTACCCTCCTATCCTAACCCCAACTAGAACAGAACCCCAGTACTTTAATATAATGTTGTTACCTCTGTTTCAGTTTCCCTGTCACCTATCTTGCCGATTAGTCGTACATAATGACCAGAAGGATATCGAGATTGACGGTCCCAGGAATCAACTGCCACTACTATCCTCATATCCAAAAGGTTCTGCAGCTGTCGAGTATTAATGCGAATCTTGGGAATTCTGCGATCTTTAGACACAAATAAAGCATGGACCGTTCCACCACTACCAGCAGGTAGAGACATCGGTTCAAGAGATCCACAATAGCTGCATGATATCATGCAAATTAGGAACCGTCATTCAGAAACCACGGCTTGAATTAGACTCAAAGAGTACGAATAAACTAAGGAAAAGTAATGCATAATTGCACAGACAAAAGACACTGAATCAAGAGTATTAAAGATAATCGTTCAGTCATATATGTAGTAACCAGAAACAGGTACCTCTAAGAAGAACATATCAACACGTCTGTTAACATGATCTCATATGATATACTTTTTCGAGTCGTTAAGAAAAAATAAGCAAGTAAACCGGGTTATTATTAAGTACTGAACTTACGAGTGCCAATTTCTACGGATAACACCGACTACACGGCCTGATGGACGAGCAGGGGTAGCATTTTTATCCCCCAAAGTTTCCTGGGATAAATTTGAGCTTCTAGGAGCATCATCAGCACTGTTTGGAGCCAAATGAACAGTATCGTCCTCTTCTTCATCATCTGCATTTGAATTTGATATGTGAAAGAAAGATAGGTTTAACACAACTTCATGCAAGCAGATTACTAGTCTTAAGTTCATGTAGATATTAAAACAAACCTTCTTCAGCTATAGATAATGCCTTTTCCGCTTGCCATTGATCGCGAGGCAAGAGTTCGACCGCAACAATATCACCATCGAAAGCCCTGTTCATGTTGCTGCGCCCATAGATAGTTATCTCTTCGCCAATGCTCTCGCTTCCAACATAAGCTTCGAAAGGATTAAAACGATTGACTCGGAGTTTTCCTTGGTGATATATTCCACGATGTAAACCAGCGGTAATCTCAGACATGGGCTTATGCTGCAGGCAGGTAAAAAGAACAAAATTGGAGACAAAAAGTTTGATGGCAGAATCTAGTTACCAAAATCTGCGACTGAGAAAAAAGTATGTTATCTCCATTACCTCTTGGTATATAAGTTTCCTCTTCGAAGGTCTAGAATCATCTGCATCTTCCATAGTAACGTCTTCGTTGGTTGGTTGGGCAAGCAGATCCAGCAATTCAGGTTGTTCAAGTGATTTAACAAAAGCCTCAACTGATACAGACACATTCATTGATAAACTTCAAAGTCAAATAGCAAACACACACAAACGGTCATGCAAAACCGAGCTTTGATATCTAGATTGAAAAAATAAAAGTGATTTACAAACTTGTCTCTGCAGATATGCCTTCTTCAGTGGCCTTGCGTTTATTTTCCCTGTCGTTTGTTACAAGCAACACCTGAGATGTGCCCCCTAGATGCTTCTGATACCATAGCGTAGCAACGCGAATAGCTGAGTTCCAGATAAATTCCAAAGTTGTAAAACATCTTCTATGAATTAATACATCATCATTAACAAACAAAGAAGGTGATTAAGTAGTAAATAAAAACCTCTATCGTTGTGGTCATTGGCACTCTCTTTCTCCATGGCCTGCACATAAGTATCCCTGTAGAGAGTTCAATAAAGGTGAGCAAACAACAATAAGAACACGGATTAAAAAAAAGTGTTTACAGCTTAGTACGTTCCAGTGGTCATCATGAGACCATCTAAACAATATAACAAACAACATTTCCCTAATCTGATGAATCTAAAAGCTCGAATACAGTCTTACTTGTGGACATGATTGGAGAAAACATAGAATTGCCTCGTTGGATTGCTGCAGAGAGCTCTGATTCTGTTGTAAACAGATCTGTTCCTGTTCTTAACCTCATCCAGCACCACAGACAGAACAACAACATTGTCTATAGCCTGATTCTCCAATAAATCAATCTACCCAAACAAAACACGATAAATTAATTGATACCACAAGACAAACAATAAAAAATATGAAAGCTCAGAGATAATCAAAAACAAAGGTAAAAAAAAATTACTTGGTGAAGAACGACGTTGGTATCAACAACGAGTAACTTAGGGGAAGACAAACGAGCAGCTGAAGTATCACAAGACTTGCAAGAGAAAGCTCCACAGTATATGTCATCTCTTAGATAAACCTCTCTCACTTGCTGTCGCAGAAACACCACCAAAGAGCCAACAAAAAAAAAGAAGTTAAAATAACGAAACAAAAAACTAAAAAATCGAAAGGAAGAAGAAGAAGCATAGAGAGAGAGACCTTTTGTATTTTGCCTCCTCTTGTTTTCTTATTGAAAACTTTGCTCTGCAACATCTTCAATTTCGATTTCGCCGGTAAAAAATTTCAGTCGTCAGAACGAACACGGAGAAGCTTTTCAAATAGCCGCCTTTAAACCTAAATTTTTTTCAATTTCAAGCTCCCCTTCAAGAAACGAAACGACGACGGCTTAAACCGGTTTAGTAATCTTTTTCCAACCGGATCAGTTTTATTAAACCGAAGTAAAAACACCGGTTATTCTAAAAATTATAATTGTGTTAGAAGAAGAGGGACTAAAATCTGTTTGACCCTTATCCTCCATTAACATTCTATTTAGCCTCTAATGGTAAAAAGACGATATTACCATTAATAAAGGTTATTAAAAAATAAATATAATTAAATCAGTAAATTTCAACGAAAAATACAGTAGGTTAGGGCATTATAAACGCATTGGCTCGGCTCGGCCGTGCAGGTTAGGGCATGAAGATCCTTAATTAAACCGCAGCCTCAGACAACTAGTGATTCTAGTAGGATCACTGTGCTCTAGATTTTTTTCTCGAAAATAATAATAATTAATAAAAATTTGTTAGAAGAAGATTCAAAAGCAAAAACGCGTTATTGGAGACAATAGGGTGTAGTGTGACTTGTGAGGGCAAGGGGGAGGAGGAGGAACTCGCCGGACACGGGAGATCCCTAAACCGCAGCCTCAGACAAAAGCTTCGTATCCATCGTTGACTTCATCCTCAGGTTAATATTCTAAAACCTTTTATCCTCTCTTATCTCTTGATTCCTTATATTCGATGATTGATTTGATTGATTCGTCCTTCCTCCTCCTCCTCTGTTTTTTTTTTTAATTATTCACAGCTTGATCATCATCATCATCTCTGTCTCTGTTCGGATTCTCGTTAATTGATCCGGACCATGCCGCCGAGATGCCGTTTCCTCCGCCATCTATTCTTCTTACTACTGATTCTCTCACCATGGACGCCTTCTTGCGGCGGCGCTGCCGACGAGTCGACTTATCCGCTCGCTGTAACTCGTGTCGGCTTCAGAACTTTACAAGAATTCATTAAGTGAGTTCCTTCCTTCCGTCCTCTACATCTTTAGAAAAGGCATATATAGTATTTGATTCTGGTCACAGTTTTAGGTATTTGAAAACGTGATGGAACTAGTGACTTAGGGGTTTGGTTACCTTTTTTGATGTTTTGATATCTTCTCTATGTGGGTTACTACTGGTTGTGATGTTATCTAATTTTCTTTATCAGTGAACCTACAAAGCCAACAACGACCAGGGGACATGCAAAGCCGACAGAGCCAAATACCAACTTTGTTGTTGATCGTGATGGGAAAGTGTCTCTAAAGCAAGAAGCATCAAAGCAAACAATATGGTCGTTTTCAACAGGATCCCCATTGTATTCGTTATATCAGGCTCCTCTAGGTGCTAATAACAAGACAGAAAATGCTACTGAGATAAGTCGTCCTTTGATAATAGTAGATTATGTGGACAGCTCAGCGGCGGCTACGGTTGATGGCTATCATAATTGGGTATGAGAGAGAAAAATATTTTATGCATCTCTCTTTTATACATTGCTGGCATGATGTTAGTGACATTTTCTCTGTTGAATTGCAGACAGTTGGAGACTTTTTTAGGCAGAAGCCACTTGTAACGGATGGTGGTGTGACTCTTGGGTCAGAAACAACTACTGCCTATTTGGTTGATGGTGAATCAGGGAGGCTAATCCATGTTTACAAATCAACCCATTCTTCTGAAGATACTAAACTTAATAATGCTCTGGTGAAGCCCACTAGCAATGTAGATTTTCTGAAGCTACCTCTTCTTATCAGGCGAACAGATTCCAAACTTGAGCATTTTGGTAATGCCACTGGAAAGCTTGCGTGGAATTTTACGGTTTCTCACTTCAAAGCTGCTTTTCTATGTGATCCAGTTTTCAATTCAGGCTATGACCTCGGTCCTAGAATTCAAACTGGAATCTATATGCCATTGCCATGTGGATCACAAATTGACGTTCCTGGCCCCGAACTTGTTATTAGGGTCCCCTATGATGAGCCAATGAATGTGAAAATGCTACCCTCCCCCTCCCAAATTCACCTTGAGAGCGAAAACAGCATCATGCTTTCTGAAAAATCCATTGAAGCAAGGAAGTTACAAGAGCAACATGGGCAAAAATATGGATATGTGTTTGGAAAAGTTTTTGAATGGTCATTCGTTAAGTTATTGGTCCCTTTAGTTCTTCTCGGTGTTGTTGTCTCTGTTTTCATTAAAAGGTTTTCGTCGAGGGGCAGTGACTTTAGTTTGAAATCTGGACCTTCCAAAAAGAAAAAGAACCGTAAATCAGGGAATAAGCAGTCAGTTCCCCATGGACAGGACCAGTTCGAGCTCATTGAAGGAGGTCAAATGTTACTAGGCTTAAATAACTTTCAAAGTGGTGCAACTGCTGGGAGAAAGATCGGTAAGTTGTTTGTGTCAAGTAAAGAAATCGCAAAGGGAAGTAACGGAACTGTGGTGTTTGAGGGTATTTACGCAGGCCGGCCTGTAGCTGTAAAACGCCTTGTTCGATCTCATCATGAGGTTGCTTTCAAAGAGATTCAAAACCTCATTGCATCCGACCAACACTCTAACATCATTCGGTGGTATGGTGTGGAGTATGATCAAGATTTTGTATACCTTTCTCTAGAGCGTTGCACGTGCAGTTTAGATGATCTTATCAAATCCTATTTAGAGTTTTCTATGACAAATATATTGGGAAACAACGAATCTACTGAAGCAGTAGCTTCATATAAGATACAAATGGATTCGTTGGAGGGAGTTATCAGAGGAAACAATTTTTGGAAAGCCGGGGGCCGCCCGTCACCTTTCATGCTTAAACTATTGAGGTTAATTTTGAATTCATGCTTTTCAATATATGTCATTATAATATTCTTGGATTAAGATTCTTGGATTAAGAGATGTTTCATTTGAACATCAAAGTTAGCAACTATTTGGTTTTTCATAAGTCTAGGCTATGTGATATATAATAAAATGCTAGATTAGTTTAAACCTTGTTTGCTGATTTACTGTTTAAACTTACATTCTTCAGATTGTTGGTGTTTTGATGCAGGGATATGGTGTATGGGGTTGTCCACTTACACAAATTGGGAATAGTTCATCGGGACCTAAAGCCACAAAATGTCTTAATTAGTAAAGAGATGACTGCTAAACTTTCTGATATGGGCATTAGCAAACGTATGTCTAGAGATATGTCATCATTGGGTCAACTTGCCACCGGTAAGTTTTCTTGATTATCTTTCTTTGATCCTCATGTTGGATATGTAACACTTTTAAAAATATGACTGATTGATCTCGTAAAACAAAATTAACACTAGATAAAAACTACATGATGGTATAAGTTGGTAAGGAGAACGCATGTTAGTGTCTGAGCGTGTTGTATGATCCTTGGTTGAATATGTGATTGTGCTTATGAATAGAGTTTCAAACCAGTATAAATATATTCTTTGAAAAATACAGGTTCTGGTAGTTCGGGTTGGCAAGCACCAGAGCAGCTTCTACAAGGTCGTCAAACTCGTGCAGTGGACATGTTCAGTTTAGGTTGTGTCATCTTTTACACGATTACCGGTTGTAAGCATCCATTTGGAGATGACCTTGAACGAGATGTCAATATTGTGAAGAACAAAGTCGACCTATTTCTAGTAGAACACGTTCCAGAAGCTTCAGACCTCATATCTCGTTTGTTGGACCCAAACCCTGATTTACGGTATTGTGATTCTCCTCTCTGATTGTTTAAATATTCACTCGACAAAACCTAATCTCTTATTATGTGTTGCTTGCTATTTGCAGTCCTAGTGCAGCAGAAGTGGTGGTCCATCCTATGTTTTGGGACTCGGAGACGAGACTGTCTTTTCTTCGGGATGCCAGTGACCGAGTTGAGCTTGAAAATAGAGAAGCTGATTCTGAAATCTTTAAAGCAATGGAGAGTACAGCTCCAGTTGCTATAGGAGGGAAATGGGATGAAAAGCTAGAACCTGTTTTCATCACAAACTTCGGGTCCTACAGACGTTACAAATACGACAGCATTCGCGATTTGTTACGAGTCATTAGGAACAAACTGAATCATTATCGTGAACTTCCACCAGAAATTCAGGTTTCATCTTATAATAATTGAATCCCTCAAACACCGTTCGTTACACACACGAGCTTAGACTGATGATATTTTGAAATTCTTTCATGTCTTAGGAACTTGTCGGAACAGTTCCAGAAGGATACGATGAGTACTTTGCCGTACGGTTTCCGAAATTGTTGATTGAAGTCTACAAAGTCATCTCTCTGCACTGCAAGGAAGAGGAAGTATTCAGAAAGTACTTCAAATGTAACATCATCTAAAAGACTGTTTGGCTTCCAGCACTCTATTTGTTTGTTAATTATTGTATTGTTTGTCCTTGTAGTGTCACATAAATTAACTACTACTATCTAAATGTTTAGCGTATAGCTTAAAAATGCAACATGTAGTAGTACTTATATATGTATATAGAGAGTATGTTTCTAGTGACGTATTCAGCAACCAAATAAGATTTGTACAATCGAAATGTTTCTCTTTGTTCTTCTTCTAAGAATCTAGTTAGAGAGAGTATTTACAAAATGGTTAAAGATTAAATTAGTAACAACTTCATTTTCCATTGTACTCGAGTTGGGTAATAAAAAACATTGCACTGAATATTAACTTGGAGTGTTTTCTTTTGATCACTTTTGTCTTACAAAGCGTCAACTTAAAACCATACCATCTAAAGGGGAACAAATCTGACAAAACATAGCTAGTGATACAAACAAGTAGCCCTTCTTCTTCTTCACAGCAAATCGGCCACGTTTTCAGGCAGCGCCTCAATGTCCACATTGTAGAACTTCTGAATATCAGACAGCACTGTTTCATCGTCATCAGTCACAAAGTTAATTGCAACACCCTTTGTCCCGAAAGTTCCACTTCTTCCGATACGGTGAAGGTAATTCTCTGGCTGAGTTGGGAGGTCATAATTTATGACCAGAGAGACTTTCTGCCGCACATCAATATCACGATCCAAGAGATCAGTTGTGATGAGAATACCAGAGGAAGACCTGAATTCTCTCATGATGATGTCTCTTGTGTTTTGGTCCATGTCTCCATGAGTTGCTGAGACTGTGTGGTCACGGCTTCTCATTTTGTCTGTGAGCCAGTCAACCTTACGACGAGTGTTGACGAAGGTGACACTCTGAGTGACAGCTATAATCTCATGAAGTTCGCAGAGAGTCGAGAGCTTCCACTCTTCTTTCTCCACGTTCACGTAGAATTGCTTGATACCTTCAAGTTTGAGCTCATCACGTTTCGCCAAGATTCTCATCACTGGTTTGCTCATGAATTTCCTTGTGATATTAAGAGCTTCTGGTGGCATCGTTGCTGAGAATACTCCAACCTGGTACTTGTGGTTGCTGGGTCGTTTTCTTAAGAATATAAACTGGTACTTGTGTTTGCCCGCACCCATATAAATATACATTCATATTTGTGTCAATAACAATCAAAAGAAGAAAAGAAAAAAAAAGTTCTCTGACAGAAAAAAAAAAAAGCAATCAAAAAGAAACTAGAGTTATAATCGTCTATTCTATTATTGTCTCATCCAGCTCATCCTCACACCCTCTCCCCCCGATTCGGTGATGCTGTTTGTTTTGCATGTAAAATGAAAGAGTATAATCGTCTTTTCTATTATTGTACCACATGTAAAGTAGAGATCCACAGTCGTTGTTATCAGTTGCTACGGAATATGAGACACCCTTATCACCCACAACATCCTCTCATGGGTGGCTACCGCTTTCATAGCGATGACGACAGCGATGACGACAGCGATGAAGATAATTCCTTCGCCCGCTCCGGTGTCATACCACCTTGCACTTGGTGTGGAGAAGAATTGTTTGAAGAAACTTCTCACTACGGATCTTATTACTACCAGTGTTCTCTCTGTAACTTTGGTTTGTGTACCACTTGTGTCAAAAACTTTCCACTTCCTACTATATCCAATCCAAAAAGCCATCACCACTCACTAACTTTCCTTCCTCGACCACTTTTGGTTCCATGTGATGCCTGTGGGTTGGTAGAAAGATCGGACCCAAGTTATGTTTGTTTCCAATGTAACTATGTGGTCCATAAGAGTTGTATAAACTTACCACGCGTCATAAAACTCACCCGTCACTCTCATCGTCTTTCTTACACTCCTTTTCTCCCACCCAAAATTATATATTCGTGTCGTCTTTGCTACAAAACAATTGACAACAAGTATGGGCAATATTCTTGCAACGATGATTTTTGCTCTTATGTAGTCCATTCCAAATGTGCAACTCATCAGACAATATGGGATGGGAGAGAACTCGAATGGGAGCCCGAAGAACTTGACGAAACTGAAGATGTTGCGCCATTCAAGATTGTTGGTGATGATTTGATCAAGTATTTTTGTCATGAACATAATCTAAAGCTTGAGAAGTACAATGGTGTTCGAGACAAGGACAAACAATGTCAAGCGTGCATCCTTCATATCGACTCACGCAATTTCTACAACTGCACGCAATGCGATTTTTTTCTACATGAGGTATGCGCAAATCTTCCGCGAAAGTTAGATCATGCATTGCATCAACACCCTCTTTTCCTTGACCCGGTTCCTCCAAAGAAGTCCAATTTCTTGACATGTGTGGTTTGTTCTCGAGCGTTCGCTGGTTTCAGTTACAAGTGCGCTTGTAAGGGTAGCTGCAGAAGGTTTCAGGTAGATGTTAGATGCATCTTAGTTGCTGCTGATCACCCTTTTACCCACAAAAGTCATGAACGTCCCTTATTTATCCCTATTTCTACCGTGGACAAAAAGGCTTTATGTGGGGCTTGCAAGACCACAGGTGCTGATTTCTATCTACAGTGTACTCTATGTGATTTTTCTTTATGTTATAAGTGTGCCACCGTTCCAGATAAGCTACACTACAAATACGATGCACTTCCACTCTCCCTTTGCTATGGAGAAGCCTCAAATGAAACATATTGGTGCGAAGTATGTGAGGGAAAACTAGATCCAAGCAAATGGTTTTATACATGCAACAAATCTTACATCAATATCCACCTTAATTGTGTATTTGGATCCGCTGCTTATATGAAGTCAGGCTACACATTTTATAACTACCATGTGACGGTGAAAGTTCTATACAATAACTGTAACACTCGACCGATTTGCCGTCGATGTGATGGCCGCTGCTCGAGTTATGTATTTTTAAAGTTGTCTGATGGGACGAATTTTTGTTCTAATGATTGTTTAGGACTTTTTATTCGGTAACCTTTTTAACTTCTTTTGTGCAGTATTGGACATGTGTATGTGTGTGTCTGTATCATTGTGCGTTTTCCTGTGAAACTTGTATTCCCACCACTCTCGTAAAGAAAAAAAAAACATTTTCAAGTTGACAATTATCACTGTATTATCGTTGATATCTTATATAAAAAGGTCTAGGAGCACCGTAAAATTTTGGGATTTCGGCCAATAATGCCATTTTTGCTTAAAAACTTGTCAAAAATGTCAGTTTCGACTGAGTTCGTGAAAATGTCATTTTTTTTAGTTTGGGAGAGGTGATTAAAGACGAATTTGCCCTTGGCTTAATAGAAGGAAAACGTTGGAATTATTGATTGAGTTCGTGAGAATTTCCACCGCATGGGACAGAGATACGCGGGAAGGTAGACAAAAATAACAGAAAGACATATCCATCATCATTAGAATGTCTATTGCCAGTAGATTGTGTATGGACAAGTTTCATTAAATTGGCTATGGTCATATTGTAATAGAGAGATGACAATAAGGTAGGCAAAAAAACACTGCATTAGTTGTACAACCATATTAAAGATAGACACAAACAACATGAATACATGTCCATCGCTAGGATAGTGGTAGAAGAAACGGTAGACAAAAACAGCAGATATACAATTTCCACCGCATAGGACAAACATTAAGTGTTGTTTGTACAAAAATGGACTAATAATTATTGTGTGACTTGCGAATGGTCCATCACCGAGTGGACATCTACCTTGTCTGTCTGATTTGGTCCACCATGGCCACATCATTGTCAGTGAGTACCCCAACAACATTACTACAGTAACGAGAAATGAATATGTTAGTTAATCGATAGACAAACGGGTTTTGAATAACAATTTTCACAATCAACAATGGATTACCAAACATATATGAATATGTAAATGGGGACATGGTTGTGATGGACATTAATCATGCCTGTTTAGGTTTTTTATGTCCACTCCCAATTTTGTTCGCACAACAGGTTTTTAGATACAGTGGATCAGATCCAACATCAAAATTCTTTGTGTACCCCAATTTTGTCCGTCGGTGTTTTTTGTCCATTGCAAGTCTTTTGACCACACATGCATTGAAAATGATGTGCTTCTGGTGGACCAGATTCGACAACCAAAGTATTGATATCAGCTTTAGAAGATCTCAAAGATGAACAAGATTCGTTAGTAAAATGGAAAAGTTTGGTTTACCAGTTCTCTAGTCCACCGGATCTGGTCCATCGAGAGACAAAAGAAGTCTTGTCCACCGGACCGTGGATCTGTTCCACCGGAAATGCATCAAATGTGTTTTTTGAATCGCAAATTCTGGGCAGGTGAATCATATAGAGGTTTGAAAGAGATATAAAAATTTGAAGAAAGAGAGAATTGGATATGTGGAGAGATGGGGGTTTAGAGAAAGAGGATGAAGTTTTAGAGGTTTTGAGAAAAACAAAAATGGTGAATTAGAGAGAGATAGAGAGAGATTAAGAGAAATGGGAGAAGTGAGAGAAGAAGAGAGAAACAAATGAAATTGATGGGAGAAGGGCATAAGAGTATTCTTACATTTCCTTTGTGCCAGACGGGAAAAGCCAAACACAGAAATGGCGGTGAAAAAGATCGACACTGTTCATGGCATAATTGACTAATTTCTCTAAAAATTTTTCTCACGAAATGCCACATAAGCAATTGAGAGTGTCATCTATCAAGTTTATGTTATCTTTTTTTTTGCATTGAAGTATTCAAAAAAAAAGTTTTAAACAGTAACTAAATAAATAAAAAAATATAAATAAAAATTTACAATTATTAAAAACAATACTAGAAATATTTTTAGTAATAATAATATGATTCAACTATTAACAGAAAAATGATCATATTTCAAAAAATTTAATGTATTATTTAGTTTTAAAATAAATGTAAAACTATGATTTAGTTGTTATGCAATATCATTACAAGATCTTGTGTTGATTAGAAGAACTAGGGATTGGTCCAAATTATTCTAAGATATAGGACTAATATATAAGAAACAATAACAAAGATGAGTACATAAGAAAGTGTTTCGAATCGTTCCATAATATGATTGATTCGTGTCGAGGACTTTTCTCACCATTAGAGGAGTTAGATTCGTATAG
This sequence comes from Camelina sativa, assembly GCF_030686135.1. Classification (NCBI taxonomy): domain Eukaryota; kingdom Viridiplantae; phylum Streptophyta; class Magnoliopsida; order Brassicales; family Brassicaceae; genus Camelina; species Camelina sativa. The sequence continues at coordinate 13,647,553 of NC_141880.1, read as the reverse complement.
AGAAACAAACTATTGTCAAGTTAGAAGCATGAGCGATAGATACCATTGAGTTATATAGGCTTTATTCATAGATATTGAGCAAAACAAAAAAAAACTTGAAAAGGATTTAATTAATGACTAAATTCTAAATACCATTTTTAAAATACCATTTTTAAAATACAAAATGACTAAATTCTAAATCTTAAACCTCAAATACTAAACCTATTGTAAAATAGAGAACCCAAACCTAAAACAAAATTCTAAAACTTATTTATATTCCTGAAACACGTCCAAGGACTAATGATGCAAATATGGAAAACTTTGAAACAGATTTGTAAATCTTCAAAACTTGTGGGAAAACTTCCAATTCTTCTGCTGGATGATGCATCGACACCATCACTAGCATCGATCGATGATGACTTCTGAATTCTCCTCTCAACTTCGTAACTCAGCCTCAATGCTTGATTAAGCTCCAAATATTCCTATTTAACTCCATTATGCTCTCATTCATGCTAAATCATATAAAGACTCAAAAAACTCTAAAAATACAAAAAAAAACTCTATTAATAAGACTTATATCATGGCTAAAAACACCTAAAAACCATGATATATCACATATCCCTCCTGTTTAGGCTCAATTCCAGTTTCACCCTGAAAGACTTCAATGCCAAGGTCATAGGTGAGCTTACCAAGATCTGTCCTCTCGAACTTTGATGACATGGAGGCTTTGAAATCTTGTATAACTGTTAGTGTGTTCCCATTGATGAACAGATCATCGACATACACAGCAACAATAAGAATCTTTGATCCTTCAGACTTACGATACACTGCACTTTCCTTTGAACACTTCTTAAACTTCAGAATTTTCAGTATCTAATCCAGCTTGGTGTTCCATGCCCGTGGAGCCTGTCGCAAACCGTATAAAGCTTTAGAGAGTTTACCTTCGGGTTGAGACACATAAACTTCCTCGTTTAGCTCTCCATGTAAGAACGTTGTCTTGATGTTGAGGTGATGAATCTCCCAGCCGTGAGAATCAACCAAACCAACAAGTAACCTAATTGTTTCAAGTCGAGCTACCAGAGCGAAAACCTCATCAAAATCGATCCCTTCTCGTTGAGCATATCCTTTTGCAACCAAACGAGCTTTAAACTTGCTGATTGATCTTCGTTGAGAAAACCTCATCTTCGTTTGTCTTGATCTTAAAACCCTATTTAAGACCAATAACTTTAACTTCTCTTGGTCTTTCCACTAACTTCCAGGTCTTGTTCTTGTTGATCAAACTGATTTCTTCTTCACACGCCTTTGTCCATTCAATTAATCCTTTTGCATCTTCATAGTTCAATGGTTCATCATTGATAGATAGTAGAAGCCTCTCGCATTCAATATCTGCTAGAAGTGCATAGTCATCAAGATAACTAGGACGCTTGACTTGTCTCTCTGATCGTCGAAGCTGCTGTTGTTGCGTAAATTCTGTAGGTCCGTTGTCAGCTTCATTATCATCTCCATCAGATTCTTCATGATCAATTTCTTCCTCTTGCTCCTCTTGAGCTTCGTTTTCATGACTGTTCTCTGTCTGATTGTTCATATATGGTCCCTATCCTTCATCTATTAATCCTCCCCAAGTCATACTGAACATACCATGTGCTTTTTCAACAACCACATCAGCTCCCTTCCAATTCCAACCATCCTTTTCATTGAAAACAACATCTCGACTTACAACAACTCTCTTTGTTGTTGGATTATAGAGCCTATAAGCTTTTGTTCCTGGCTCTATCCCGAGATGAACAATTGTCTGAGACCGGTCATCAAGCTTCTTTAAGTTTACTGGTTCAACTTTCGTATGAGCAAGACATCCCAAAACACGAAGATACTTTATACTCGGTTTCTTGTTTCTCAAACACTCATAGGTTGTTTGATTTTTTAGCGTTCTTGTGGGAACTCTGTTAGTCACATATGTAGAATGCCGAACTGCGTCGCCCCAAAGATAATTTAGAACTCCCATAGCTTTTAAAATGCTCTTTGGCATCTCCATTAACGTACGGTTCCTCCTTTCAACAACTCCATTTTGTTGTGGTGTGTAGGGAGCTGTCAAGTGCCTTCTAATTCCATTTTTTACAAGAATTTTGAAATTCTCCTGAGGTAAACTCCCCACCTCTATCAGAACGTAGAGTCATGATCAGCTTATCACACTCCTTTTCGACAAGATTTTTAAAACTTTTAAACTTCTCAAACTCCTCACTCTTCTCCTTTAGCAGTATAGTCCACATATATCGAGTGTAGTCATCAATTATCACACACACAAACACTCGGATCATGCAGTGTCAGATAATTCTTCCTCATTCTGACATCGTAACCATGCTATGTTGCTTGTCCTAAGCTAAGAATGTTATTTTTAAGCTATAGAATGTAGTATATATCGCTTACTAGTTATTGTTCTCAAGTCTTTCCTTCAAACAAGATCGATCCTTTTCCGCTGATGTCAACACATGATCCATCTCCGAATTTTACCTTACCTTTGATCCTTTCATTCAACTTCGAGAAGAATGAATTGACTTCAGCCATGTGATTTCTTGCACCATTATCTAAATACCAAGTTCCTTCTTCGATTTTTTCTTGCTCGAACTTCTTTGGTAGTATATTCTTTTCATTAAGAAACATGATTTCATGCATATATAGGTTTGCATCTGCTTCTACTGTTTCTGTCTTGTTTACATCTTGATGATTTTGTTTTCTTTCAGGACAAGCGGAGACATAATGTCTCGGTTTATCACATCGAAAACAGATCAACACTTTTTCTTTCTTCTCCTTGATCTGATTATGTTCGGTGTGATTTAAAGTGTGATCCTGCTTATTTACTCTTCCTCTGCCTCAACCTCTGTTTCCTCTTCCTCCTCGTCCACGGCCTCGTCCTCTTGAGTTCCCAAAACTCGATTGATCTGTTCTTGCATACAACAGTTTATCTTGACTTTCGTCCTGCTTACCAATATTGAGTATCCTTTCTTAATAAATTTTAAGCCTCTGATGATGTCTTCGTATCCTGTTGTATTAAGGTCAAGAAGATGTTCCAAAGATGCTACAAACTGTATGTATTTATTTCTTGGTAGACTGCTAAGGAACTTCTTCTCCTAGCTAGTGATGTCGCTTTTGACGAGATCTGGGATAACTCGCTGGCAAAGTGGTCGATTGTATCTGAATCCATCATCTTTAGCTTCTCGAAATCAGACATCAGGGTTTTGTAGTCGTGCCTCCTTGACAAGATATGCTCCTAGATTCTGGTTTTTGATCAAGTTCAAAATATCTCTTGGAGTATTTTGATCACCAACCTAGATTATAAGAGATATGGGTATTGACTGAAAGATCCATGCTGTCACAATATCGTTCTTGTCAGCATCGGTTGAACCTGGTTCTATCGTCTTCCAAACCTTGTGTACGTGCAGCACAATCCTCATTCGCATAGCCCATACTGGTCTAATTCGTGGCAGTTAGCATAGGGCATTTTAGCGATGAAGGAGCACTCTCCTTGCGTGTGATGTTTGCTGCAACAATTTCTTCACCGTCTGCCATGCCTTGGCCGATGATATGTTTAAGGATCGATTGTCCTTAAAGCTCTGCTACCAAATAAAGTTTCTCAAGCACACAAGTGATTTAACGAAATAACTCTTCTTTATTGATGTTAAGAAATATGACTCAAAAACTAAACACCTCACAAGCTCTTTGTGCTTTCTTAAGGATTGTCACAACTCAACATACTTATTTATAGAACTAGATAAGGGCCCGCACGACAGCGGGTTTTAAAATTGTTGAAGAAAATAAATCTTAAACCCTATATAATTTTTTAAACACATATATATATATATATAATTATTTCCTAAAGTAAATATATAAATAATTTTAGTTAGAGATAAAAATCATATTTGTATTTACCTTCATACATTGATTTATATTTTTATATTTTAAATATATTATAACAGTTATTACAATAATATAAAGCAAAATTATACCCCACTAAAACTTTTGCCAAATACTCATCATTACAAATATTATTATTGTCAAATTTCAAGAACATTTCTTAAATTTTATTTTGCTTTACTTTCATTTTGGCATAATTGTAGTTCTTATAATTATTAAAATTGTTTTGTGACATACTTTTTTAACCATCAATTCTTTTACTCCAAAGATATTTTGGATGAACGACTAGTTAAAATTATCTACTCGAGTACAATGATTTTATGACCAACCCAATAAAAGTTTTTAATTAAGAAATTGAAAGAAAGTTAATATAACATAAGAAAAGTAAAAATTTGAAAATTATAATCATGAAAGTATATATAAGTCTTAGATCATTCAAATATACAAAATAGAAACTTTATAAACAATCCATAACATGACATATGTCATAATCACGTTAAAGGATCGATGACCTATTTACTCCTCAGAAGTATCGCATTGTACCAAAACTACTTAGAACTATGACCTCGACTCAAATATTTTCGAATCGTAAGTTCTCAACTTATTTCTACCGGAATCAAAAGTTCTCATATATTTCTCTATATACATGGGTTTAAATGGTTTACGAACCAAATCAGATAAAAAACCACATAAATCCGGTTTGAAACCAATTTTAAAACGGTTTACCGTTCTAACTTCCCAAATTTCAAAATCGTTTCTCAATTACTCTTTCAAGTAGCTTTTGTTTCAATAATGGAATCATTGACATTATCTAGAAGAGAAAACTCTAAATTTTGACCAGAAACACCAACCATCAAATTATCTTCGAAATTTATAATGTTACTAACTGTAGAATCACTTTTGGAACCTCCATTAGTGTCTCCATCCTCGATTAATTTAGCGGGCTTTATATACTTTGATTCCCTTTCATTGCATATTGATCAAAGGGTCAATTAAAACCTAATGTGCACTCAACCACGATCTAGTGGTATCGTCGTAACACTTCAGGATCAAACAATATACTATGAAACTAAATTATGACCCGCGGTACACCGCGGTGCAAATTATTTATAACTAAAACATTTAAATTATAAATTTTATTTGTTGGTTAAATATGTTATAATTATATAATAGTTTTTAATTTTATGATTTAAAGTTTAAATCATATAATACCGCAATATAATTTGTTTTTTACATAATAATTATTTAATCAATTTTAATTAGATATGTCTATTCTCTGATACTGATAATGTTAACAAAATAATGAAATGTTAGTTTACCCATGTAACACCAAATTAATGATATTTTAAATTTATATAAATATCGACAAACCCATCCCGCTATATAACTCCGTCTCGAGATATTTTAACTCGCACTATATAATCTTAATTTTTTATATTTATTGTTTTGTATTATAAATATTAGCTTGAGATGCTATGTTATTTATTAAGATTTCTATTATGTTTCAAAAATAATAATTCTTTTGACATAACTTATATTATTCTTTTTAGATTTTTTATTTCTTATTTATTGATTAATAATAATATACATGTTTAATGAATATTTTTTTTTGGTTTATACATGTCAAAATCTAATTGAGAAAACATGTATAATATAATTACCGTACAATGAAAAATATATTAGTTTTGTTATTTTTTTTTTTAGGAAATTTCTTTTTAGATATAAACATGTAAATTTTATGTAAGTTTAATGTTATTATATTAATTAGCTGTTTTGAAAAATAATAATTTTTGACACATGTCAACATCTCATGAGTATACTTGACACGTGTCATGATCTTGTTAATGGCTAACTTTGAAAACCCAACTTTATATAATAAGATAGAATCTTTTACTAATCATATTCCTATTAGAACTAGATACCTTCTAACTCTGAATAGGATTATGATGAGCCTATCTTTATCCAATTTGATAAGGATACTTAGGCTCGAAGCAATGTTGACGCTTATCTAACAGGACAGACGATGGTTTAAAGATATTAGAACTGATGCAGGACAGCGTTGATTTGGGATCACATTTTAACAAAAAGATTAGATATTGACGAAACTATGAATATTTTTCAACTCCTCTTCGACCAGTCTTGTTCTTCAAGGATATATCAAAGGTAGATCCTGATGTGTTGTAATCAGTTAGTTAATTGACTCACCTCAAAACCAATACACACAAAGATATATACATTGACGTCCCTGCCCTACATTAAATCAACGTCTCAAGGGAGAGAGAGAGATTCACATAATCTTGTTAAATTCGAAAATCCAGCATGGTAGTCCTCTCATGAATTGTATATAAAGCGTCAAATTAAAACCATATTATCTACCCGTAAGTCGGTAACTCATACCTGGCAAAAAAAGAAAAGAAAAAGGGGAACAAATCTGACAAAACATAGCTAGAGCTAGATACAAACAAGTAGCCTTTTCTTCTTTCACAGGAAATCATTCACGTTTTCTGGCAGCTCCTCAATGTCCACATTGTAGAATTTCTGAATATCAGACAGCATTTTTTCATCGTCACGAGTCACAAAGCTAATTGCAACAGTACCCTTTCTCCCGAACTTTTCACTTCTTCCGATACGGTTAAGGTAATCCTTCGGCTCAGTTGGGAGGTCATAATTAATGACCAGAGAGACTTTCTGGAGCACATCAATATCACGATCCAAGATATTGGATGTGATGAGCTTACCACCTGATGAAGACCAGAATTCTCTCATGATGATGTCCCTTGTGTTTTGGTCCATGTCTCCACGAGTTGCTGAGACTTTTTGGTCACGGCTTCTCATTTTCTCTGTGAGCCAGTCAACTTTACGACGAGTGTTGACGAAGATGACACTCTGATCAGTGATAGCTAGAAACTCATAAAGATCGCAGAGAGTGTCGAGCTTCCAGTCTTCTTTCTCCACGTTCACGTAGAATTGCTTGATACCTTCAAGTTTGATCATCTCATCACGTTTCACCAAGATTGTCACTGCTTTGCTCATGAATTTTCTTGTGATATTAAGAACTTCTGGTGGCATCGTTTCTGAGAATACCCCAACCTGAGTCTTAGGTGGGAGATACTGGAATATGGCATAGATCTGCAAATTCCACCCGGAAGTACAACATATATAACCAAGTCATATTGATCACATCATGAGTGTATAATAATAACAACGTAATAACCATATATACCAGTAGGGATACATATAATCAAACTTGGTAAAGGTAAAGATCACAAACCTGATCCCTGAAACCAAGGGAGAGCATTTCATCAGTTTCATCAAGGACAAACATCGTGACGCAGTCAGTATTAAGATATTGTCTTCGAAACATGTCCATAACATGACCAGGAGTTCCAACCAAAACATGAGTACCAGCCTTGAGAACGGGAAGATCCTGACGGCCTCTATGTCCACCAATACAGGCGTGAACCCTGACGCCAAGGTATTCACCGAGGGCAACCAGGCGCCTCTCAATCTGCTGAGCAAGGTCATTGGTGGGGGTCAAAACGAGAGCCTGGCACTGAGCAAGGGTATAATCAAGCTGCTGCAAGACGCCAGAGCAGAAACTAGCGATTTTTTTAGTACCAGGCCGTGCCTGGTGGATCACATCAAGACCCTTGCAAAAGGGTACAATTCCTCTTTGCTGAACAGCATTAGGCTTTTCGAAACCGCAAGCATAGATACCCCTTAGAAGATTCTCTTGCAAACCCATGGCATCAAAGCTCTCATGGACCTCATCATATGAGGTGAAGAACTCATCATCATCCTCTCCCTCATCAAATTGTGTACCTTCAGGAGCCATACTGGAGCTTAAGTCTGAATAATCTGGAGGCCGCCGGAGAGAAAGAAACCCACGATGAATTTGTTCAATCTCCTCTTTGTTTTTTTGTTTTTTTTGTTTTTATCTTTTTTGCGTTTTTGTGTGGAGAAAGTCGTTTGATTAATCTAAGAATATATATATCATTTTTACATTTATTTTAATGAGACCAAGCATCATAGCATATATGTGCATCAGCCATCAGTGCATCGCATAGGGAACTGAATTTATGTATATAAAAACTAAAAATGTATAGACTGACTTTACATGATCGGTAAAATCCAAAAGAGAACGGAAAAATCGAGACTAGTGATAAGATTGCATGTACAATGGAAATGGATTAATTATTGGTCAGAAAACTTCATAATCTTCAAACGTGGATCCGTCTTTGTTAGTTGATTCCATTTATTTTATACCCATGTTACAGCACGTAATATTATACTGATCGAGTTATATCTTATATGATATCACAAAGTTTTATCTAATTTTGCGAAACAATGCAACATTTGACGACGCTTTATTTCTGTAATATATGTGTCCTCTTCATTTATTTTAAACGTTTCTAAATATTTTTCCTTTCTTTCAATTTTATTTATATCTTAAATGGTATATTGTGTATAGTTTGTTTTCCGATAAAAACTTACATTGCTACAAGAATATATTCTTTCATCTTTTGTTTTTTTTAAATATCTAATGAGACACTACAAAAAAACAAGCTTTTTACGACGACACATTACGACGAAGTACAGCTCTCACAAATTTGCGGTAGATTTGCGAAGGATTTACTAGAAAACAAAAAACTATAGCACATCCCTCGCAAATTTGCGAGGAACTCAGTCGTCGCAAATCCGCTGTTCAATTGCAACGGATTACGACAAATTCGCTGGGAAGGTCCCTTTCCTCACAAATCCATCGCAATATTGCGACGATTTTGCAAGAACATACTCCATAGCAAATTTGCTATGGAATTGCGACTGATTTTCGAAAGCCATAGCAAATCCATTGCAAAGTTAGGATAATAATTTTTTATAAATATTACAAAACTTAATAGAATTATTCTGAAATACATTTGAATGTGTTCATAAGGTGAATTTACTAACTTTTAACATTATTTTGATGGTTTTTGCAAATTAGATATTCTACGTTTGCGACAAATTTGCGACGGATTTGCTAAAGTCATAGCAAATCCATCGCAAACTACTCAATACATAGCAATTCCCTCGCAAATTACAACCCTTAACCCTAAACCCTAAACCCTAAACCCTAAAGACTTATTACATTACTATTAATGATTAAAAAAGATGAATCCAAAATTTATAATCAAAAATAGCATTGCAACACAAAATTGTTAGAGAATTGGACAATTTGGCAAATATTTGTCTCAATGTAATGAACATATATGTGATATAGTGTAGAACATCATCATGTTTAGAGTAAGATGCAAAATTGGACAATTTTGGAAAGTTTGATGATAGAAAAGAGTATAATGAAACCATTGGACCTTATAATATACTTGAAAGTTAATTTGACTAATTTGCTACAATCATTTTGATGGTTTTTTAAAATTAGATATTCAAGATTTGCGACAAATTTGCGACTGATTTGCTACACCCATAGCAAATTAATCGCAATACTATCGCAAACAACACAAAACATAGCAATTCCCTCCCAAATAAAAACTTTAAACTACTAAGACTAATTACATTACTTACTATTAATGATTTAAAAATGATATAATTCAAGAATTATAATCAACGATAGGGCACTAATGACAATTGCAATTACAGCTTTAATTTGCATAAGTTTTCAAGGTTTAATTTTAATTACAAGTTTAATTTTAATTACAGGGTTTAATATTAATTAAGCTTACCAAAATCAAAATTTTAATTTTTTATACCGTTATTAGAATTTGCGACGGAAATATTAATTGCAAATGTATCGCAAATTTGCGAGGATTTACTAGATACATAATTTGCGAGGATATTGCTAGACAAATAGTTCCTCGCAATATACGTGAGATTTGCGAGGGAAAATTATTCCTCGCAAAAATTGCGAGGGATTTGCAACATTGACCAATTTGCGAGAAGCGATTTGCGAGGAACGGACGTACCTCGCAAATCTCTCGATTTTGCCGATTTGCGAGGGATTCGCGATATATATGTCCATCGCAAAAGACATGTTTTCTTGTTGTGAGATTATATATCATATAACCTAAGATTAAAAACACAAATCAAACTAATTTAATGATATATAAAATGTTCTCATAAAATTTTACATTGTTACAAGAAGATATTCTTAGTTTTTTAGTTTTAACATCTAATATATATATATATATATATTTTAATGAAATCATATACCATCTAACCTAAAAATAAAAACAACAGAAGTTTAGAGATATATAAAATGTTCTCATACTTTTTAAAGTAAAATTTAAAATCAAATTAATTTATGGTAGACTAATTTAAAAATATATAATATGTTCTAATATATGAAAATCACATATTATTCAATAATCATATATATAATGTATTAAATACATATATAACTTCAATAATTTTTAATATTGTATTTCATATTACATAAGTTATAGTTTGATTGTCTTTAAAAAAATGTTTGTAATAAAATAAAATAAAAAAAGATAATTGACCATAACATAATGGAATCATATTTTTGCCATCATTCTATCTCCATTGATTTATCACCCCATCTAATAACCCACAAAATAGTTTCAAAAAAGAATTTATTGTTAATTATACTATCTATTTTCAAATGATTAGAAATATAGATAAAATATAAGAAATAAATTTATAACTTAGCTAAACTTATAATATTAAATATATGATAAATTCTATGATATGAGGCATATTTTTGTATGCTTTATTCCTATCTTTCTCCTTACTTAGCTTTAAAATAATTGTTATACATAAAACTGTTAACAAATTTTTTTTTTTGGTGATATCGTTTTAATAAATATATATATATATGACAACACAAAATCATAAGGCCTGATTCTTTGCTTATTGGTCCATTTGATATTATTATGTGAGCTGACAATAAAAAAAACGAATAAATTCAAAAATATGTATTTACTATTAATTATATCTAACTAAGTTATATATTTCGATATTTTATAATTTAAATAAAAAAGTGTATTATTTACATTTAGAACATTTATTTTTTATATATTTTTATGATTATTAAAATTAGTTAACATAACTAATTATATAATAATCTGTGCCTATGCAACGGCTAATACCTAGTATAATAGATAGGAGATCACTCTAAATACAACATCGCTGGCATTCGATTCTTTGAGTTAGTAACGTAATTGTAGCTTCCTACCATCTACTGCCAAGACAAATATAAAACACTTTTTCTATAAGTAGATCGAAACAGCCTGGAGACAAAATATATTTCAACTTATTAACAGCCTGTTTAGTTGTTGTCATAGTATTAGTATCACACAATTATTTCATATACGGACAACCTAGAGATATGTTTAGGGAGAAGTCAGCCATAGTTTTTAATCACAAGTTGCGGATAAAAATTGATTTTCTGGGTCATTCTAGAATATATAAATTGAACATCGTGGTTTGTTCACATATGGACAGTCTAGGAGACATGTTTGGAGGAACAAATAAGTCATTATAACTTTTTATTATTATTATTTGTAACCAGTTGCATATAAAATTATATTTGGGTCATTCTTAAGAATATAAACTGTTACCTGTGTTTGCCCGCACCTACATAAATATACACTCATATTGTATCAATAACAATCAAAATAAGAAAGAAAAAAAAAAAGTTCTTAGACAAATAAAAAGAAAGAAAAAACAAACAAAAGAAGCTAGAGAGAAAAAGAATCATGTCTTATGGTCAAGAGGAAGAGGTGGTATGCCGTATGTCTCATCCAGCTCATCCTCACACCCTCTCTCCCCGATTCGGTCATCCGGCTTGTTTTGTATGTGAAGGCAATAGAGGAGAAGTGTATAATTTTCCTTTCTATTATTGTACCACATGTAAAGTGGAGATCCACATTGTATGTAATCAGCCGCAATGGAAGATGAGGCACCCCTATCATTCACAGCATCCTCTCATCCGCCATACACATCATAGCCGCCAAGATGATTCCTTCGTCCGCTCCCATGTCATACCACCCTGCACTTGGTGTGGAGAAGAATTGTATGAAGAAACTACTTATTACGCCGGATCTACGTACTACCGATGTTCTCTCTGTAACTTTGGTTTGTGTATCACTTGTGCCGAAAAATATCCACTTCCTACTATCTCTAATCCAAAAAGCCATCACCACTCACTAACTTTCCTTCCTCGACCACTTTTGCTTCCATGTGATGCTTGTGGGTTGGTAGAAAGATCGGACCCAAGTTATGTTTGTTTTCAATGTAACTATGTGGTCCATAAAAGTTGTATAAACTTACCACGCGTCATAAAACTCACCCGTCACCCTCATCGTCTTTTTTTCACTCCTTTTCTCTCACCCCAAACTATATATTCGTGTCGTCTTTGCTACAAAACAATTGACAACAACTATGGGCATTATTCTTGCAATGATGATTGTTGCTCTTATGTGGTCCATTCCAAATGTGCAACTCATGAGACAATATGGGACCGGAGAGAACTCGAATGGGAGCCCGAAGAACTTGACGAAAGTGAAGATGTTGCGCCATTCAAGATTGTTGGTGATGATTTGATCAAGTATTTTTGTCATGAACATAATCTAAAGCTTGAGAAGTACAATGGTGTTCGAGACAAGGACAAACAATGTCAAGCGTGCATCCTTCATATCGACTCCCACAATTTCTACAACTGCACGCAATGCGATTTTTTTCTACATGAGGTATGCGCAAATCTTCCTCGAAAGTTAGATCATGCATTGCATCAACACCCTCTTTTCCTTGACCCGGTTCCTCCAAAGAAGTCCAATTTCTTGAAATGTGTCGTTTGTTCTCGAGCGTTCGCTGGTTTCAGTTACAAGTGCGCTACGGGTAGCTGCAGAAGGTTTCAGGTAGATGTTAGATGCATCTTAGTTGCTGACAGTTTCACCCACAAAAGTCATGAACATCCCTTATTTATCCCCATTTCTACTGTGGACAAAATGGTTTTATGTGGGGGTTGCAAGACCAAAGGTGCTGATTTCTATCTACAGTGTACTCTATGTGATTTTTCTTTATGTTATAAGTGCGCCACCATTCCAGATAAGCTACACTACAAATATGATGCACTACCTCTCTCCCTTTGCTATGGAGAAGCCTCAAATGAAACATATTGGTGTGAAGTATGTGAGGGAAAACTAGATCCAAGCAAATGGTTCTATATATGCAACAAATCTTACATCAATATCCACCTTAGTTGTGTATTTGGATCCGCTGCTTATATGAAGTCAGGGTACAAGTTTTATCACTACTATGTGACGGTGAAAGTTCTATACAACAACTGTAACACTCGACCGATTTGTTGTCGATGTGACGGTCGTTGCTCGAGTTATGTATTCTTAAAGTTGTCTGATGGGACGAATTTTTGTTCTAGTGAGTGTTTAGAAATTTTTATTCCGTAACCTTATTAACTTCTTTTGTGCAGGATTGGACATGTGTATGTGTACTGTGAAACTTGTATTCCCACTACTCAATAATAAGAACCTTTTCATGTTGACAATCTTATATAATAACAGAAAGGTTTTGTAAATTTGGCACTCTACGTTTGTGACACATGTCATTCTCATTAATTTTAAATTTAACATTCTATTTTCTTACTTGACTTTATTTTATTTGTATCTTATGTCGTTTATAATTTGTTAAAAAAAAAGATAATTGTTGTATAGTTTGCTTTTAGATTTTTTCAACATTGTTACAAAATTATATTCCTTCCATTTTTTAGGTTTAGCATCTAATATATTTCATAATGAAATCATACACCATACAACCTAAAAAAAAATTCTGATCAACCCAACTAAAAAATATAAACAAATTGAAACTAAATAAAAATAGAAATGGTTTCAAACTTTTAAAGTAAAAACTGAAACCAAATTAATTTATGATAGACTAATTTTAAAAATATATAAGATTTTCTAATATATATATATATCACATTATATTCAACAATCATATATTATGTATTAAAGACACAAATCAAATTTGTATTTAATAGTATTCTATAAGTTACAGTTTGACTGTCTTTAAAATATATGTACTAAAAAAAATGGTATCATAACATAATTGTTTTATCTCCCCCATGAAATAACAGAAACAATAGTTTCAAAATTAATTTATTGTTAATTATACTATTTATTTTAAAATGATTAGAAATAGAGACAATTTATAGAAGAAAAACATATTTTTATTAATTTGACAAACTTTTATTTTCATGAATTTTATATAAAAAATTAGTGACACTTAGAGTATAAGATATTTGTTTTGTGATATCGTTTCAATAAATTATTTTAAAATTGATTTATCATATTATAAAATTATTTGTTGTTAACTATTACTTTTATATATGAAAATAAACATAATTTATATCTCAAAGTAAGGTCTAACACTATTTTTTTTAGAATACCTATCAGTTTTTTTTTTCCCAAAAAAACCAAACCATAAATAAATTAATTTATCTTAATTATTTAGCACACATAGAAAATTTAATTAACTTTGCTGTAACTAATTGTCCTATTACTATAAAATGCTTTCATACATTTCAAAGTAAAAACTGAAACTAAATTAATTTATGATAGACTAATTTAAAAATATAAAAGATTTTCTCATATATAAAAAACTCACATTATATTCAATAATCATATATATTGTATTAAAGACACAACTTAAATTTATATTTAATAGTAATTTATAAGTTACAGTTTGATTATGTTTAAAACATATATACTAAAAAACATAATGGTATCATAACATAATTGTTTTATCACCCTATGATATAACAGAAAAAAATAATTTCAAAAAATAATTTATTGTTAATTATACTATTTATATTAAAATGATTAGAAATAGAGACAATATATAGAAAATTAAAAAAAATCTATTAAATTTCACACACTTTTCTTTTCATGATTTTTTATAAAAACTGGTTAAACTTATAATATAAGATATTTGTTTTGTGATATCGTTTCAATAAATTATTTTAAAATTAACTTATCATAGATAAAACTATTTTTTGTTAACTTTTACTTTTAGATGATGACAATAAAATTTATATATAGGAAAACATAAAATTATCTATCAAAATAATTAAGTAAGATCTTACGTTTTTCTTTTTAGACTACTTATCTGTTTTTTATTTTCCAAAAAAGAAAAAAATATAAAAATATATAATTTATCTTAAATATTTAGCGAAAATACCATATATAGTTGAATTTGCTATAAGTAATGGTCTTATTACTATAGTAACATACTGTAACAATATATTGTAATGAAAAATATTTAGTAATATGTACTTTAACTTTCCTCTCTTTCATGACCCTTCTATGAAAGAATATATAACATATATAAATTATAAATTGTAGTTGAACCGTAGTATTATGAATATTATTTTTAAGACATATATGAATAATTAAATCTATACATTTCATATATAATTGAATTAAAACTTCATTTTATATTTCCAATTAATAATGCATACATAAACCACGCATGCGTGGGCTACTTTCTAGTTATTATGATATATCATAGTTGATACTGATTATCATATGATTCAGTTGCTTAGAGCTATGCAATATCATTACAAGATCTTGTGTTAATTATAAAACTGAATATGGATTGGTCCAAATAGTTCTAAGATAATAGGTTAATAATAAATAAACAATAACAATGATTGGTACATTAGAATGTGTTTCGAATCTGGTACATTAGAATGTGTTTCGAATCGGTTCATATATAATATGATTGATTTGTGTCGAGGACTCTTCACCTTTAGAGGAGTTATAGATTCGTATAGAGAAACAAACTATTGTCAAGTTGGAAGCATGCGTTACCATTGAATTAAATTTTGAGTTATAGGCTTTAATATTATATAGGGGATAACCTAGGGTAAAATTTTTGTTTCAGATATTACATTTATAAATATATTTATTTACTATAAATTTTGTAATACAAACTTATATTAGTTTGAATTCATGTTTATAAAAGTTTAAAAGAGTAATTGTTTCACAATAAATTTTAGATTGACATGATGGCGGATCTGGATCGAATGTGAACCGCATTAGTGATCGATTAGATTTCTATCAAAATCTTGAACTATCAAATCAGATAAAAACCGCAAAAAAAAAAAAAAAAAAATCGTGAATCAGATGATTGAAAGAAAGTTGTTAACTGGATCAAACCCGTCTGCTAAGCCATCCCGCAACAGATTTAAATATTTTAAGCCGTAAAATATCTTTTTATCCGTCCCGCTTGGATTCGTGAGATCCGTAGGTAATCCGTATGCATTTCAATAAATCATTATTTTAATATCTAAAATATATTTAAAGCTTAAACTTAATTATTACTATTAATTAAGTTATGTGATAAAGTTTTTAAGAATAACACATTTGTTGTTTTTTTTTTTTTTGTCAAAAACACAATAAGGGTAAATAGCTAAATCTGTCTAGAATTTTTCAAAACTGTCACCTTTTTCAAAAATATTACCAATCATCCTACTGTAGACACCATAAAAGTACGATAAAGAAAGGCACTTTCACACCCTAAAGAATTTGCCACATTGTCATGTAATTATTTCGTTCCACGTCCAAACTCTTAGGAACAGGGCAGCTTGCTAAGAAAGTACCTAACGAGTAACGACACCACAAAAGTAAATTTGAAGTACTAATGTAAATGTAAAGGTGGCTCCTTTTCACCAATCAAAGAGACCGATCAAGTTGCGATGCTGAAAATCTCGAAGCTTTTAACATCTTCACGAGATGTGTGGCCAGTGAAAAGATTATGGCTTTTTCAGCTGCGCTGTCTCTGCTCATCTTCGCCATCGTCTTCTTCTTTGCTTTCTTCTGTGCCTAGCGATGATCACACTGTCCGTCTCATTCTAGACCAGAAAACAGCTTCAGGAGCTATGGAAACTTTTCGATGGGCTTCGACTTTTCCTGGGTTTATCCATTCTCGTTCCAGTTACCGTGCTCTGTTTCATAAGCTTTGTGTTTTCCGACGTTTTGATACCGTCTACCAACTGCTCGACGAAATGCCTGAGTCGATTGGTTTGCCTCCGGATGATGCTATCTTCGTAACTATCATTAGAGGGTTTGGGCGTGCTCGGTTGACCAAACGTGTGATTAGTGTCGTTGATTTGGTTTCGAAATTTGGGATCAAACCATCTCTGAAAGTTTTCAACTCGGTTCTGGATGTTTTGGTCAAGGAAGACATTGACATAGCTAGAGAGTTTTTCAGAAGGAAGATGATGGCTAGTGGGATTCAAGGTGATGAGTACACTTATGGGATTTTGATGAAAGGGCTTTGTTTAACGAATAGGATTGCTGATGCTTTCAAGCTCCTTCAGATCATGAAGACAAGCGGTGTGGCTCCAAACGCTGTGGTTTATAACACTTTGCTTCATGCTCTTTGTAAGAACGGGAAAGTTGGGAGAGCCAGGAGTTTAATGAGTGAGATGAAGGAACCAAATGATGTAACTTTCAACATCTTGATATCTTCTTACTGCAACGAGCACAAGTTGGTTCAGTCAATGGTGTTGCTGGAGAAGTGTTTTAGTTTGGGTCTTGTTCCTGATGTTGTGACGGTAACTAAGGTGATGGAAGTTCTCTGCAATGAAGGCCGTGTGTCTGAGGCACTCGAGGTTTTGGAGAGAGTGGAAAGCAAAGGAGGTAAAGTCGATGTTGTAACTTGTAACACCTTGGTTAAAGGGTATTGCGCGCTTGGGAAAATGAGAGTTGCTCAACGGTTCTTTAAAGAGATGGTTACTTGCCCAATGTGGAAACTTACAACTTGTTTATTGCTGGGTTTTGTGATGTTGGAATGTTGGATTCAGCTCTGGACACTTTCAATGACATGAAAACAGATGCGATTAGATGGAACTTTGCTACGTTTAACACGTTAATCAGAGGGCTTTCAGTAGGAGGGAGGACAGACGATGGTTTAAAGATATTAGAACTGATGCAGGACAGCGAAAACGTTCATGGGGCCAGAATTGATCCGTACAACAGTGTCATCTATGGCTTTTACAAGGAAAACCGTTTGGAGGAAGCTTTGGAACTCCTGTTAAAGATGGAGAAACTGTTTCCAAGGGCTGTTGACAAGAGCTTCAAGGTGATAAGTTTATGTGAGAAAGGTGGTGTGGATGATGTAAAGACGGAGTATGATCAAATGATTGGAGAAGGAGGAGTTCCAAATGTTATCGTATCCCATTGTTTGATTCATAGATACAGCCAAGAAGGTAACATGGAAGACACACTTGAGCTTATAAACGACATGGTGACCAGAGGCTATTTGCCTCAATCATCAACATTCAATGCTGTGATTATTGGGTTCTGTAAGCACGATAAAGTCATGAATGGTATTAAATTTGTGGAGGACATGGCTGAGAGAGGTTGCGTCCCTGATAGAGAAAGCTACAATCCGTTGCTCGAAGAATTGTGCGTGGAGGGTGATATTCAGAAGGCTTGGTTGACTTTCTCACGAATGGTGGAGAAGAGTATTGTCCCTGATTCTTCTATGTGGAGTTCACTGATGTTTTGTCTCAGCCAGAAAACAGAGTTAAACACCTTCTTGTTGCAGGACATAATCGAATATTAAAGTTCGATCAAGATGGTTTCTTTTGCTTCTTTTGAAAATCTGTTTAAAAGCTTTCGGAGAAGATTTTAAAGAGACCATGAGAAGACAAGAAGGGCAAAATGGAGAATTGGACAACGTCAAAATGGGAAAATGTTTGAAGCACCCATCAATAAAAAAAGGACAAGAGGAGCAAAAAGTGGAGAGAGTCTTACGTTTCGTGCTATTCCTCTCTCTCTCTCTCCTTGTTCGAGAGAAAATTAAAAGAAAAGGTAGCTCTTTTATTCAAAGATCCAAACTTTGACAATTAAAATCCACACAGAACACGGATCAAGCGGTGGAATTCAGACAAGGGAAAGAAGAGATATGTCGTGTTCATCCTCATCTGGATCAGATGAAGAAGATGAGGGCTTCGATGCTTACCGTAAAGGTGGATATCACGCCGTTAGAATCGGAGACCAGTTTTCCGGTGGCCGCTACATTGCTCAGAGAAAGCTTGGTTGGGGACAATTCTCCACAGTTTGGCTTGCCTATGATACTCGCACTTCTGTACGCATCTCTCTCTCTCCTTATATATCTCGTGTTGCTCTCGCTTTACTATGCCAGCAAGATCTTAAATGCAGAATTTGACTTCGTAAATTTGTTTTAAGCATGTACCCATTAGTCTTCTCGAATTCCTTTCACATGGGTTCTGATCTGTTTTGGTGCATGATCTTGGCTTATTCCTAAACCATCTTGTGAATTAACCTTTCACAAAAGCAGAGTTCTGAATATGGTTCTAGATTTGGCACTGCACTATGTTAGTTGACCAACCATAGCAGTTTATTTAAATAGCTGAGAATAGGAGATCATTGCGTATTAAATGGCGCTGTTTCTTAAATGCCATTGTTACTGTATGGGTATTTCAGTAACTCTAGACTTAATTTAATGTTTTGTTTTCTTATGAGCTTTTTCTTTGGAGTCTTGTACCTTGTCTGAAATAGTGAGACACCTGTTCTGATGTTTTGCTTTTAGAATGTAAGTCTTTAGATTAAGGAATGCGTCTGAAAATTTTCTAAAAGTTTGAATTGAAATTGAATTATACAAGCTCGGTGTCACATGTATCCTTCATTTTGGCTTTATTCCCATTAGTTATAATAAACTATGTGTTTATGTCTATTTTGTAGAATTATGTTGCTTTGAAGATTCAGAAGAGCTCCTTACAGTTTGCTCAAGCTGCACTTCACGAAATCGAACTACTTCAAGCTGCTGCTGATGGTGATCCAGAAAATACCAAATGTGTTGTTCGTCTTATTGATGACTTCAAGCACGCAGGTCCCAACGGGCAGCATTTATGCATGGTGCTTGAGTTTCTTGGCGATAGCTTGCTCCGTTTGATCAAATACAACCGTTATAAAGGGATGGAGTTGAGTAAAGTACGGGAGATATGCAAATATATACTGACTGGTCTAGATTATTTGCACCGTGAACTCGGTATGATTCACTCCGACTTAAAACCTGAAAACATTCTTCTTTGTTCCACCATTGATCCTGCCAAAGATCCCATCAGATCCGGACTAACACCAATACTAGAAAAGCCCGAGGGGAACCAAAACGGTACATCAACAATGAATCTGATTGAGAAGAAGTTGAAGAGGAGAGCAAAAAAAGCAGCTGCTAAAATATCTGGAAGAAGAGTTTCCATAGTAGGTTTAAGTGAAGCACCGACAAAGACCAAGAGAAATTTGGATGGGATTGATATGAGATGCAAAGTTGTGGACTTTGGTAACGGATGTTGGGCTGATAAGAAATTTGCAGAAGAAATACAAACGAGACAGTACAGAGCTCCTGAAGTAATACTTCAGTCAGGCTACTCTTACTCTGTTGATATGTGGTCTTTCGCTTGTACTGCTTTCGAGCTTGCCACAGGCGATATGCTTTTCGCTCCAAAAGAGGGAAATGGTTATGGAGAAGACGAGGTAAAGATGATTTACAAGAAACACCAAATCGATTTTTAACCAAAAAGTTCTTCTTCTTGTTTGTTTATATGCTTTTTCTCTGGTATGGCTCTCCAGGACCACCTTGCTCTTATGATGGAACTCCTAGGAAAAATGCCTCGAAAGGTACCCGGAAAAACACTTGGTTTTCTTCTGTCTCTTTATTGCTCGGTTATAGTCTCTTTGATACTTCTGCTTTGAATAGATTGCCATTGGAGGTGCAAGATCAAAGGATTACTTTGACAGACACGGCGACTTGAAGAGGATCCGGAGATTGAAATATTGGCCACTCGAGCGTTTACTGATCGATAAATACAAGCTACCAGAAGCAGAAGCACGGGAATTTGCGGATTTTCTCTGCCCGATTATGGATTTTGCGCCTGAGAAACGACCAACTGCTCAACAGTGTCTGCAACATCCATGGTTGAATCTCAGTACACAGAACAATGAAGATCAGATAGAAGGTAAGATGAGTAACATGCAGATCAAAGGTTGAAGAACCTCTCTTGTTCTTGATTTTCTTTTGCTTACAAATGATATAGAAACTGCTCTCACTCTCTCTCTTGGGTTCATTCTTTGGTTCGTTTAAAATTTTGAATATTTTTTAAAGAAAATTTGTTTGTTTGTTTTTTTTGTCTTTGTGTTGGGAGATATGATTAGTGACTACTGTATAACAATCAGTTTCATATAAACATATAATATCATCACATTGGGATGCATCAAGTGATTTGATGTTCACATTGGAATGTTCTCTTCTTATCCCCCAGTCGAGGCAATCCGGATATAATGTTAAGTCTAGTAGTGGTAGTGGTGAGTACTGAGTAGTGAGTGATAATTAAACCAAATTTTTATTCCGAGTGTTCTTTATTGATTGTTCTATTCTTAAGAACATAAACATAATATATGTTAAATTATAAGAACATCAAGAATAACGTAAGTGTCTACAATTTAAAATAGTACCAGTCTTTGTAGTAAAGAAAACTGTAAAACATCATCTAAAATGAAATAATTTTTCTTTTACTAAAACAACGCTCATTATAGTACAGAGGGAATATTAATTTTTTTCTGAAGAAAAAACTTATACTAGTTTTAAAAGTCATTGTTTTGATGAAAAATATAGTAAATAATTTTGACTCCTTTTTAGGTAAATACTTTTGTGGTTAAATTTTAATTTTATTGTAAAATTACTAAAAATTTCACACATAATTTAAATACAGTAAAACCTCTGTAAATTAATAAATTTTGCTAGTCCCAAGTCGGGACAGTGTAAAAAATAACAAAATTTGATAAGATAATAAGATAATAATTTTTTTTAAATCCCTATGTAAAATATGGTCCCAATAATATCATAAATTAATAATCATGTAAATTTACATATATATATATATATATATATATATATATATATATATATATATATATATATATACGTTGATATAGTAAAGTATGTTTCTCTTAACCTCGTATCTATAAAACAATTATTATGTTGTATCTTCAAACTATATATAATGATAGAAAATATTCTATAACATTTCATAAAACAGCTAAAACTTTTTAAAGTTTTCAATTTCTAAATATGCATCATTTACATTTTGATAGTTTGATATACTATTAAAATATGATAACTGATATTCTTATTCATAAATTTGAATATTTATGTCATGTGTATAAGTGAATTTGTCTATAATATTTGTAATTCATTGTCAATAATATTTTTTAATTATTTTAAATTCAATTCCAATACCATAAAATTTACAACATCCAAAGTTCTAATCTTATTTTGCAAAAATTGTCTCAATTCTTAATTTTTTAAAAATTAAAAATTTAAAAATATACCTATAAATTAATAATTATTAATTCACACTATAAAATGATAATTATTAATTTATAGATAAATTAATATCACTATAAATTAATAAAATGCCTTGGTCCCAACATTATTAATTTATAGAGGTTTTACTGTAAACAACATATTCCTTATGTTCCTAATTAATCTATTTTTTGGTTTTTTGCACATTTCAAGAAAACATATTGAAAATGATTATAAATGCATTTTTTTTTTTTTGTGGTTTATAATTTTCTATAACTCTAAACCAATAGTTTCAAGGACAATTCTTGGGTACACCCCTAGGGGTGAATCCTTTTTATTCACCCCCTCTTAGTTAAGGAAACAAATTATTGGTTAAGGAAACAAATATTGTATATCAATTAATTTTAAAATTATTAATTCTAAACATTATATTATAGTTTTAAATTATAACATCAAAACCCAAATCATTCTTTTTATAAATCCAAATTAAAATATAATTTTTTTAATTATAAAATCTAAACCCTACCCACTATTTTATAAACCCAAACCGACATATAATTTTGCTATTTTAAAATCTAAACCCTAACCACTCTTTTATAAACCCAAACCGACATATAATTTCATTTAATTTAAAATCTAAACCCTAAACGCTAACCACTCTTTTGTGAACCCAAACCGACATATAATGTTTAATTGTAAAAACTAAACCCTAACCACATTTTTGTAAATCCAAACCGACATATGATTTAGTTTAATTGTAAAATATAAACTCTAAATATTTTTCTTATTTTATAAACCTAAACCAACATAATTTCTTTAATAAAAAATCTACAGAATTGGTTTCTTTAACTTGTTTTGTCTTTTATTTTAATTTTGATTTATTTTATAAATATAATATGACATGGCAATTTGTTGTATTTTGATTGGTTAATTAAGAGGGGGTGAACCCAATAATTTTTTTAGTTTCAATTACAAGGAATAATTGTGAGTTTTGTGGAATCTCCACGGAAATTGAACCATATATATAAAGAAATCTTCATTTTGCCTATGATGGAACAAAATCCTCATTATCCCGTTGTGATTTTAAATGTAGGTATTAGGTAATATTGTTTACACTTTCGAATACACGGGAGGATTATGATCTGCAGTTTACCGCGGGAAAGTTTTTATTTTTTTTTGTTAACGTAAAATTAAAATACTAATTTTGTTAATTTTAGTGATTTAGTATATAACCCGTGGTATACCGTACAAAATTTTTTGTTTAATACAATCTTAATTAAATCAGTTTGATTCGATATATTTTATATTGGTGTTGTTAAAATAGTTTTAATAAGGATTTCATTTGTATTGAAGTATCATATTAATTATATTTTATTTTTTAGTATTATCAATTCAATCTTGTCATTTCAATATAACACGCCATGTAACATAATTCGTTTGTGCTATTTTGATAATTTCATATGTTAGAATATATTTTATTTAAACTTTTTATTAAGTTTAGATATATCAGTTATAAGTTATTGATAGTAGAATTTTCACTCAGGGTATCAATTCCCTATGCAGTTGTAGTACAAAGAGTTATCAATCCAAATGGTTGTTATGCTAGCAGATAAGATATGATCAGAACTTTGCAAGTCAAGCCAAGAAATAGTTGGGTTTGATTTAACAATCTAAAATAAACAAAAGAAAGCAAAAGAACAAGAACCACACAACCTAAGCACTCGATGCAAGCATTCGAGTACAGGATCGGGTGGGGTGATCGAGTAAACAAGATAAACAAGAACAACTCGAAGGTATACTTGAAGCAGGTGATCGTGTACCTGTTCGGGTAAGGGATCGTGTGATGAATAAAAATGCAAACAATCTAAATACGAAAGCTCCTAAGGATGGGGTAATCGACTCCTAAGTGTTCCTGACCAATACAGATGTCCTACATGCCTCAAGCAAATATTCCCTAGACAATGAATCTCTAAAATCTTGTTAAAACACTCTCGTGATAGAAATAATCAACCTTAATCACTTCCCTACCCAACTCTCGTTGGAGAAACATGACCAAGCAGGCAATACAAATCGATTCATTATTGTCAATAAACCCCTTACTCATCTAATCTCTTAGGCTAAGTGAGTAAATCTCTAGCATTGATTGTTTCAAGCATTTCATCTACACCTCTCGGTGGTAAAACGCCTTAGATCTAATCTCAACCTCTCGGTCTGTTGATAGCATTAAGAACACCAATCTAGAAGGGAATTTATAAAACATAAACAACCAAACTAAGACATCCTAACCGATCAAGAACACAAAATCGTCTATCCCATCCCTAAACTTTGTTTCACTACTCAGATCTCATTGCAGAAAACACAAAAGTATAGATGAACGAAAATTGCATTGTATTAAAATATAAAGTAGAAGAGAAGAGTACAAAGTAGAAATCTAAAAGAAAAGCAAAAAGAAGTAAAATAAATCCTAACAAAGATAGAAAAATGTTTGAGTCGCTCAAGATCTCTCTCAGAAGCTCTCGCTCTCTGGTTTGAGGGTCTGCGGCGTGCTAGGGCGAGTGGAAGAAGAGAGGGGTTTATATATGGAAACCCATTAACCCTAGCTTCCTAGTCCTGCCCGAGGGTCTGCTCGATGGGGTGCACGAGGATGTACTCGGGTTGCTCTTCGGGTAGGCTCCCGGATTGTTCTTTCTGTTCTTAGCTCCCCCTCGATCGGGTTGGTGTTCGGGTTGTTCTTCCTGTTCCATAGCTCATTCGGGTACATGTTCGGGTTCGACCTTGTTTCTCCCCATTTTCGGCTCTTAAGCACCTGTTTTCATCCAAAATATGCAAATGCAAGAATGCAACATCCTAAATGGCCTAAATGTAGATTCCTATAGTAATTGACCTAAAAATGCTAAGGTTAAGGTAAAAACAATGCAAAATATGGACAAAAAGGGATGCTTAAAACATGTAAATTAGAGAGTTATCAGTTATAAACTTCTTAAAAGTTTATAATTTACTATATATGGTAAATGTATTGTATATGTATGTTAAACACACACTATTTATATTAACTAGGTTTTGAACCCACGCTACGCGTGGGTTTATTTGATATATTTTGGTGAAAATTATATATGATTGATGATAGTTATGAAATATTATCTTATAGAAAACTTTAAGCTATTGTTAAGACCAAAAATTTATTTCAGATACAAATTTTTTTTAAAAAGATTTAAAAATCAGTTGTGCTAAAAAATCTAATCTGATCAAAAGAATTATGGATTTAACTGGACGTCCATGTGAGGTGGATCAGATATCCGAACTGGTGACCTTGCATATACTAAATCATTTCTTTGACCACCAGATAAACAAAACATTTTTAGAATCATGAATTAATCTCGTTTTCTCACATATATATATATATATATATATATATATATATATATATATTTGTGAACGTTTTCTCATATTTAATTGATTGCCACCATCAATGTTTTCGTGTTTTTTTCCACTGTTTTCTTACTCTTCATATTTTGTCTGGTTCTTCGTTATACTCTTCTTCTTCCTCTTCATCGTCAGCTTTGTCACATTCTTCCACTGAATAATCATTTTAATTTTTTTTAGACTACCATACAACTTTTTAACCATCAAACTCTAAGACCAAAATCATTGCCTCTTGTCTCGTAAATTTAGTGTGGATTCAATTATTGATATTTTCACCTATATACTTACTCGGTTTTAGATCCACACGTATCGAAACTTTTCAAACCAAAATCTTTAATACTACAAAATTACAAATTACTTTTAGAGAAAGTAATATGAACACATGTATAGCGAATAAAACATGTGTACATGTCATAAATCCTTCTTCTTTAAACCTCAAAAATTAACTCAAACAACATCAAATCAAGATCTTGCGACGTCAATCCTTCTTCCTTTGACCCAAAAATAATTTTACAAAACAGTATCAAATCATCTATAAAGTCATATATCAAAAATGTTTTGAATTTTTGAGGGTTAAATATTAATAATACTTAAACTTCTTATAGAGTTTAAATATTTATAATATTATAAACTTTCTATAGAGGTATTTATAATATTATTAAACATCCTATAAAATTAAAAATTTTATAATATTTGAACTTTTTAAGTTTTAATAATTATAATATTTTAAGCTTTTAAATTTTTTAAATTTGGACGCCTGGCAAATCAAGCTTCCAACTCATTCGTAGTTAGAAGCATATTAGTCTTATTTATAATGGTTTCGAGCCATTGTCTAAAATTTTCTAGCGGATGTGAGACGTTGTAAATACACTTATTTATAAGTATTTTAATATTGGCGTTTAACATAAATTTCAAAAATGTTAAATATTGAGTTGTTTGATCGCGATGGGTCGTTTAAAAAAAAATTTAATATAGAAAATTCTGGAAAATTAAAAAATGTTAATTAGTGACATGTCGAATTCTGATTGGATGTTTTAAATCATAGGTGGGACAGCCTTAGGAGCTTATAGCTTCTACTTTTATTTAGTATAGATTGAGTAATATATGTTTGTTTAAAAAAATTCAGCTCACAATATATGCAAAAAAAGATATATTTTTATTAACTTTAGGTTCGTTATGTAGTGATGTATATAGTTTTTTTGAAAAAAAAAAATAACTCAAAAACAAAAGAAAAATGACAACCAAACAACAAAACTCATCACTTTAATAAATTCGATTCTCATCTATAAATCCCAATAACTAGACCTTCTTGTTCAACAAAACCAACATACATATATATATATATATATATATAAATCTATGTATCTCTACATATTTATTCCCAAAAATATACAAGTAACATAAAAATTTCAAACACATTACCCAAAAAAGCAAAACAAGATAACAAACAAACAACATTTAGGATTCTACTGAAAATGGGAAATGCTGTTGAATCTGCACCTTCTTACCTCTTTTGGGTAAAAAAGGTCACATAATAAGAACACTATTATGAACGTACAACTTTGCTCTCCTTCACACTTTCTGGTGACTTTAAGTCCTTCTGACACTTCCATGATGGTCCTGCTACGACCTGAGCAGCCACACCACCATTAGAACCTTATTCCGGCTTACTTACGCTTACATTTTTTTCAGCTAATGTGATACCGTTTTCTTGATCTGAAGAGGCACACATGCTCAAAGGTAGCTTCTTTAGCTTCACTCTTCCTCTTCTTTTCCCCAACGAGCTACTTTCTTCCCATGTTTTCTCCTTCAGCGTATTATCGCATAAGAGCAGCTTCCCGTTTACTCTGGTTCTGTCTACTTCCTCGTCAATCGAACTGTCTGAATCCACAACACCAGCAACGTCGTCATTCCCATCGTACATTGTACTAGTCACGGTACTATTTACATAGCTCGTAACTAAACTCTTTTGTTTCTTGTTTCTGTGACCAGAAGAACAATCCGTCAAGACTCTAGGAGAATTGTATACAGCACGATTCAACCTACTCGCTAAATCCTCATCCGCAAGTCCTCCTTTCGAATACAAAACCTGAACCGGGACATGTTTCTTCTTCCTTGGAGACTTCTCTTTACAGCCAACTGGTAAAGAAGCGAACAATTCTAAAGCACTCTTGGCTGCAGCCACTGCCTTTGAAGCAATGATGGCTTTCTCATTAGCTGCAGCTCTCGCCGCCTTTGCAGCCTTAACCGCTAAAACCGCGTTGGCCTTGGACGTCTGAGCTAGCTCTTCGGGAGACCGAGACTGGTCATCATTGAGTTGAGTCTGCACATCTGTTAATGAAGCAGAGGAGGAGCCATTTGAAAAAGTAGTAGTAGACGTAGAAGAAGAAGAAGAAGAAGAAGAAGGGTTTGGTGATTCATTGCTGCCGCTGGTTTTAGAGTTCTGTTTCTTGAATCCGGCGAGTAAACGCTTCCGTGGTGGTAAATGCGAATTTGATTCGAGCTGCTGATTCACATCGCAAGCATTTGTCGCCAAATCTTTTACCGATCAGCTAATTCAATTAAATACCAAATTCAATCACAAAATCAGGATCTGGCTTCAAAAATCATCAGCTTGATCAAATCAATCGGTAAATTCACATTATAACAATTCAAGACTTCAAAATCAAATCACCATAGATAAAAAAAATATTCATCCTTAAAAACCAAATTATCAAACACTTTGATCAAACAAATTCTTTAAAGAAGACACAATTTATTATATTGATCAAAATTCATGAGAGTGGCAGATGAAGAAGAAGCTGTTAATATTATATTGAGAGTACCTGAAACCTCCTTCTTTTGTTTTTTTTTTTTTTTTTTGTAATGACAAGGTGAATTCACGAAGGCTGTTTTGAAGTTTACTTTGCCATATCTTCTCTGTTCATGGAAGAAACAGAGATGAATGATGAGAACACAATATGAATAAAATTAGGGTTTTCAGAAAATGAGGGAAGAAGATGGATAGATAGATAGGAGAGGAGATTTTTTTTTTTTTTTTTTGCTTGTTCTGTTGCAAATCTCTCTCTGATCCATTTTTGCGTTTTTATATGTAAACCCTACGAAATCAATTTTAATTATCTCTTAATTTCATTTCTTTCTAACTTACGTTTCTTTTTTTTTTTGTTTACATTTACAATTCCGTTTTTGTGAAGTAAAACCAGGATATTAACCAAAAAAAAAAAAAAAAAAATTGGAGTTTTAGTACATTTTTAAAATTTAATCAGAGAATTAGTACATTCGTTATTTAAAATTGGCAAAACACACATTTTCACTATTTACTACTATTTGGATTACTTTTTAATCCTTTACTAATCATTTTATTTACAAATGTGCCATTGAAATTATATATATATATATATATATATATATATATATTAAATCACCCTTTGAATCTAATAACTAAAATACTATTCAATATATATATATATATATATTTTTTTTTATTTTTTTTACAGATACAAAAAAATCTATGTTTTTTTTTTATAATTTGATATGCATTTTGTGTAATGATTATATTTGATAATGTTAAATATTTTTTATAAATTTTGTATCTGTACACTTTATTAAGTGTACAAGTGACTGTACAGGTGTCCGTACACATTATAATGTATACAGTTATCAAGTTTACAAATAAATAATAATACACAAGTTTAACCCGTACAGTTCATTTAGTGTACTTATATATATGTTAATATACATGTTTTTATCCGTACAGCTGATATATAATATATTCAATATGAATAAAATAAAAATATTTAATATGTGTGTAATAAATGTGTACACTAAATATGTTGTACGGATATCTTTTATGCAGCTACCATTTTGTAAATTTACCCTACTACACTATACCTCACTTTCTTATCAATCTCATATATCTTCTATTACACAAATAGTAAAATCCATCTATTTCTCCAATTATAAATAGTAAATGTACTACAATTCCAATTAAGTTTTGAAAATGTACTATTTTGCCAATAAACCCAAAAAAGATCTGGTTTATAACATTCTGTTATTTTATTTGTTTTGGACAAATGTTTTATTACATTCCGTTAAACTGTAATAATAACGGTCGTCAGCAATTGTTTATTTATTTCTTAGTTGAGCTACTTAATAATAGTACAGTAGTATCTGAGAACTTTTTAATACTACTAGTTTTCCTAGTATTTGTTATTTGTTAAAGTTATAAAACATTTTGTGAAAATTATAAATATTTAAATCGCGTTCTAAATAATAATTTTGTAGATGAAGCAAACGTCTTTCCATTAGTAGTTAATCAAATACTTAACTGTTTCTACATTAGGACTCGATTTTGACTATTTGAATTTATTGTGAATGTCGATAACTTTTTTATTAATTTTTTTTTATGCGATATTCAGGTTAGCAGTATAGGAAAGAAAACACTAAAACCATCGATAAATAGAGCTGTAAAAATAGGTTATAGACATTTATATAAATTTGTCCAATATTGACCATCTTGATTATAGACAAACAGTAACCATATTATGACCATATCCATTAACGATCATATCCAAATAATTTTTTTTTTCTTTTTTCCCCAAAAAATTCCTTTTATATCTGATATCAAAGTACAGCATCATCCATCAATGGAGAAACCATTTTGGAGAGCCAAAGTTATTACAGCACAGTTGAGAACAAACTTCTTTTAACTTACAACGTAACCACTATAATTAGTTGGAGGATAGTGAAGTAAGCCCATCACCATCACTTCTCAGTAACATCTCCCATACAATGAAGATCATTGTACCTAGTCTTAAAGCATACATCATAACCAAGAGTAATGATAGATTCTTACACACCACCTCCGCATCTGCAAAAAGATTTCATCCAAAGGTCTTCATGAATTTCTTCCATTACCTTTATCCTTGAACAAAAGAACCATAACCAAGGCACACCAATAGATGTAACAAGCATCCACAGTCTTAATCTAAAGAGAGGTGATTATTATTTAAGCAAACTAAAAACCTTAAACCAAAAAGTAAAATCTCAGAGATAGGTGTCTGCTAATTCTTTGAGATTATTGACTTGCTTTTAAAATATCATGGAGGTTCATGATCAATCGGATACAGGCTCGGCTCTATGCATGTGCTGGGGGTGCAAATGTACATGGTCCATTTAATATTTGGACTTTTTTCTTTTGATTTTAGGAATCAAATTTTTTTTTTTGTTTTAACATGAGAAATAGGGTCCAAAGTTTTTTTTAGTTCAGGGTCCAGAAAATATTTGAGCCGGGCCTGACCGGATAGAACCTCACTCCTGGATCCTTCCTGCATTGGCGAGTGTTTCTTGCAAGCTCCATTTGTATTTGCTTCCCTTTCTTGCGTTTAGAACTCTCACCAATTTCATATTTTCCTTTTGCTCTCCTTCCTTTAGCTATTTTAGAATCAGATAAGACTTTTAAAGAGGCTGTGCTTTAGGAAGGACACCTTTGAAGATGGTTAACAGCTAGAAATTCCTCCAGATTAGGCCCAGGATTAGTAGGTATCAGTGGTTGTGAGATGGGAGAGTAAGAGGATAACTCAGAACTTTGATCAGAATGATTTTCTTCAGGAGCGTTGGGATGGTTGGAACCCTCTCTCTCTTCAGGAGCTGCTGGAACCTCTAAACATTCCTCATGAAAGATCAGGGGAGCATGATACGGGTAATGATTAGAGTCATTATTGATGCGGCAACAATTGGTACAGATCCTTATGAGTTTCTTATACTCAAAACCAATCATGGCCCCATCTCCTAATTCAAATCTGACTCTTCTGAAAAACCGAAGTCGGTCTGTGATTCCAATTATCATCTTAATTCTGATAAAAGCAATTTGTGTAGACGTTTCTTCATTGAAATCCAGTTCAACAACCTCACCAAGTGTATTCATTAGCAATGAACCTAACATTTGTTTCAGAAACATAAGGTAAGGGTATACCTCTGACTTGGACCCAACAATCAATAAAGGTGAGGAAATCATCTGCAGGAAAGTCTTCCCACCTTTACAGAGCAAGAAACCAGTTATTAAACAACCAAGGTCCCCTTCTGAGTACTGCTGATAATTCAAACTCCGAACGGAACAGAAACTGGACAAATACACACGCCCATGAACCCTAGCAGATACACTCCAAGAGTTAGGCAAAGCAAGAATCACACGCCTAAGCTCTTGATCGTTGGTATTAAGAGGACGCCCAATCAAACTAACCCAATTTCTAGCTAGAACTCCATCATATGCTACATGGGGAATAAACATTTCCGGATCGTCTCGGCCCAAAACCATATATTGCAAATTATTCCACAGTTTGTCAGCCATAAGAAAAGGTAGAAAAGGGCAGGAAAATTACACTAAAAGAAAAACAAAGAAGGGTAATATATAAGAGTAAATAAGTAAAAGGAATATTTTAGTGTAATACTAGAAATTATCTGATAAGATTAAAAAAGTCAATGAAGATAAAAAGGAGAGCAAACCAAAGAAAGAAATGATTATATAAATATAATCACCGCTTAAAACCCAAAAAGTCTTCTCTTTTTGTTTTTTTTTCCGGGAAGTTTCAAGAACACACATTCTAACTATGAACGACAAAACCAAATTAAGCAAAAAAATTTCTCTCTCTTGGCGATTTCTTGACTCTTCGCGAATCTTCTTCACCGCCTCACGTTAATCAGTGATCTAGCCTTCCACCGCCGGTGGATATCTCAGTTTAGCTAAGGCTAACCTTCTCCTATCATGGCAGATCAAGATATTTGGATTAAGCTTCAAAACTTAAATATGGGTTCGGATCGCACTCCACTTCAATTATCGGGTGAAGCTCGTAGGAAACGGGAAGGGGAGCATGCTCTCAGTCTCGTGGTTAAAGGTATCCATCCTTCACAAAACCCAGCTGGAATAAAATTCATGATGCCGAAGATCTGGAGATTGAATGGCAGAGTAAACAATAGAATTAATGAAGATGGAACAGTCCAGTTTTTCTTCAAGCAAGCCCACCACCTTAATATTGTTTATGAAAGAGGCCCCTGGACCTACAAGGATTGGCTGGTAATAGTTGATAAGTGGTCTAGAGACATTACCCCGATTACCTTCGTGTTCTCCCATCTAGCTGCAACATGCTTGGTTCATGATCAACATATTGAAAATAGCCCCATCCCAGAACCTGCTGATGATACAATGGGAGAAGCAGCTAGTTCCAATCCAAATAATGAAAACTTAGAACAACATCTTCAGATGGATCAAGAAAGAGATCTTATGGATCTTATAATCCCGGAAGCTGCTCAACTACATCCACGCCAACCTCTGACGATCAACGACACAATCTCAACCTCTGTTGATGTACTCTAGCGAGGGACGAAGCGTAAATTTCATCAGACAAGTGAGGATGAGGAAGCATCGACTTCTAAAAGGAAACCAATCGAACAAACTGTGAACAAAGCTTTAGGGGAGGTGGAAACCCCGAAGCCACCATCCCCAAGATGAAGATACTGCACTGGAATTGTCAAGGGCTGAGGAACCCCTTGACAATTCCTTATCTCAAGGATATCAACCGTAAATATAGATTTGATATCCTCTTCCTCATAGAAACTAAGAATAATGATGCGTTTGTACAAAAGCTTGGTGAAGAAATCTTTTTCTCTCAGCACTTTTTGATCCCTCCCAATGGGCTTAGTGGAGGGTTAGCAATATTTTGGCGGAATACGGTAAAGTGTGATTTTCTCTCAACCCCAACACTTTACCACACTGATATGTCTATTACCGAAGGGCCATCGACTTTTTGTTTAACCTACGTTTATGGTAATCCGGAGAGAAAAACACGGCAGTCGCTTTGGCAAACTCTAGAGAATCTGGCAGTGGAAGGGTTTTACCAGAATAGATCAAGAGTAGTTTTGGGAGATTTCAATGAGCTTGAAAACAATTCAGAAAAGCTTGGGGGTCCTCCTAAACCAGAATGGCAATTTATCAACTTTAGGAGGTTGTTGATTGCTTCAGGTCTTCATGAGGTTAAAACATATGGTGGGCCATATACTTGGATAGGCAACCGAAGCACCGGTACCATTAAGTGCAAATTGGATAGAGTACTGGCAACTGCAGATTGGAGAGAGCAATTCCCAAAAGCCATTGCACAACTGCTTGACTGGGTGGGCTCTGATCACAAGCCACTACTGCTCCAAACAGACGACAATCAATGGAGGGGAATCAAGCTATTTTGGTATGATAACCGGTGGCGATCAAATGAAGAAGTTCAAAGGCTTATTCAGCACACATGGAATCAAGAATGTCAGCAGTTACCACCGTATCAGTTCAGAGAAGCGCTGTTGAGATGCAGGAATAGTCTGTCTCGCTGGAAGTCGAACCAAAACCTTAACTCAAGGAAAAACATCCAGAAATTGCGTCTGGATCTCCAAACAGCTTATGCTTCCCACCATGTTGATTTTCACTATGTTACTGATTTAAAGCTTAAACTGCAACAAGAATACAAGAAGGAAGAGGAGTACTGGTGTTCCAAAAGCAGAATACAATGGATGAATGCGGGAGACAAAAACACGAAATTTTTCCATGCAAAAACCAAGCAGAGAAGAAGTTACAATCGAATTACCTCTATTCAAGATGCAAATGGGAATGTACATCAAACAGATGAACATGTTCAGGAGGTAATAAACTCATATTTCTCTGACCTCTATTCATCTTCAGGCAGTGAACACCTTGATGCCATCCTCCAGCATTTGCAACCAAGAGTCACACAAGAGATGAACCAAGCACTTACTGCCTCAGTAACTGAGAAAGAAATCTATGATGCTCTTTTTAGCATGAATGTTGACAATACACCAGGTCATGATGGTCTAAGCGCGGGCTTTTACAAATATCACTGGAGTGATATTAAACCAGGTGTGATTAAGTTTGTTAATCATTTTTTTGATACTGGTTATCTAGACCCGCAACTAAACCATACATACATCTGCCTTATTCCCAAAATTGCTTCACCCACCCAAGTAAAAGATTTTAGACCGATTAGCTTATGCAATATAGCATATAAACTAATCTCTAAAATTTTGGCAGAAAGACTTAAACCCTGTTTGCACTCTCTGATATCTGAATTTCAATCTGCATTTATCCCTGGCAGATTAATTACAGATAATATTATTGTTACTCATGAGCTTCTCCATTCACTGCGTACAAAAAAAATCAAGACTCCCTTCATGGTTTTAAAGTTAGATATAGCCAAAGCATTTGATAAGGTTGAATGGAATTATATTGAGGTTATTCTAAAAAGGTTAGGTTTTGCAGACAAGTGGTGCCAATGGATCATGAAATGCATCACAACAGTCTCCTATTCAGTGCTACTTAATGGTTCCCCCTCTAAACAGCTCATACCACAAAGAGGTCTTCGACAAGGTGACCCTCTCTCACCTTATCTCTACTTGCTTTGTACAGAAGGACTATCAGCTTTAATTACACAAGCAGTCAAAGTGAATCACATTCATGTTTTCAAAGCAAGTAGGAATGGCCCTGTTATATCCCATATGTTCTTTGCTGATGATTCCCTTCTTTTCTGTAAAGCTGATGAAGAAGAATGTCAAAGAGTTATCAATCTACTAAAGATTTACGCAGCAGCAGCAGGCCAACATGTCAACTTCCAAAAGTCAGCTATTCAATTTGGTAAGACTGTTCACCCAGACATCCAACAGAGTATTATGAATTCTCTAGGGATCAATAAAAATGGTGGGTTTGGGAAATATTTGGGTTTACCAGAAGCGATAGGGCGAAATAAAGCAAATGTTTTTGCTTATATATCACAGAAAGAGCAAAATAAGTTGAATAGCTGGTATTCTAATCTCTTATCTCCCGGAGGGAAGGAAGTTTTGATTAAAGCGGTTGCTGCTGCTCTTCCTACTTATGCAATGTCCTGTTTTTTGCTACCTCATAAAATCATAAATCATCTTACAGGACATATCAGGAAGTTTTGGTGATCTGGAGCTAAAGAAAAAACAAGATACCTTGGATTTCTTGGGCCAAGATGACCAAAATGAAGCAATATGGAGGAATGGGATTCAAAGATCTTCATCAATTCAACATTGCCTTATTAGCAAAACATGCATGGAGAATTCTCAAAGAGCCTCAATCCCTTCTTGCAAGAGTCCTCCAATCTAAATACTTCTCATAATCGGTGTTGACGGATGCAAAGTTGGGACATCGACCTAGTCATGCCTGGAGGAGCATATACCAAAGTATACAACTAGTTAAACAAGGCCTCAAATGGAGAATAGGAGATGGTAATACTGTAAGAATATGGCAAGATCCATGGATTGATAACCTTCCTTGACCAGTTAGGAGAGCGAATTCGAATCAGACAAATCCCAACTCGCTTAAGGTGGTGGATCTTCTTACACCAAGTACAAACCAGTGGAGTGAGGAGAAACTTCACGAATTAGTGCATCCACAAGATATTAGTCACATCCGGAGAATCAGACCACGTTTCGTCAAGGTACCTGACATGCCTATATGGACATTTACAAAAAATGATCAGTATTCAGTAAAATCAGGCTACCATCAACTCACCAAAGTGGATGAAGAGTCTATCCTAACCGCAAGTACACTTTGGAAATCATTGTGGTCTTTGTTTGTCCCACCAAAAATCAAGCACTTCTGGTGGAGAGTCCTTCATAATGCTCTTCTGGTTGCTGAGACATTGGTATTAAGGAATATCAATATTCCACGAGAATGTCACTTTTGTGGAGAAGCACAATAGAGCATCATTCACCTCCTTTTCCACTGCAGAATATCAAGAGAAGTTTGAGAGCTTTCTCATGTGCCTATTAATGCAGGTCAGTTAGACTCTCACAATTCTCTTGCTAAAATATTTCAGCTTCTCATTTCAAGGAAAAACGTAGCCTCTCCAAAGGAGTACATTTTCCCGTTCATTGGTTGGCGGATTTGGAAAGCCCGTAATGACCTTATTTACTATAGCAAAAGATGGTCCATTCCTGATATCATACGCAAAGCTCTCACGGATTTTAGTTTATGGAAGGAGGCGAACAATGGATCGTTGACTCACGGCAATAAGCATGAACAGCAGGAGAAGACTAATATGGTCACCAATAGAGCTGCTTTGAACCAAACTAACATATTCTATTGTTATACAGATGGATCATGGTTAAATAATCAAATCAGAGCTGGGATAGGATGGGAACTACATAATGCCCAGGGCAAATGTATTCTCAAAGGATCCTCATCAATTGAGCCCACCAATACAGCTCTTGAAGCAGAAGCCATTGCGATCAAAGAAGCGTTCATCCATGTCAAACGTTTGCACTACAAACCAATAGTATTCTGTGGAGATTCGAAGACCATTTATACATACCTTCAGAAAGCTAAAGAGCAAGGCAAGCCACCGGATGAGTTTGCAGAAATTCAAGGCCATCTGGATGACATACTAGAATTGTCCACCAGTCTTCATCATTTCACTTTTATCAGTAGGACATCAAATGTATCTGCTGATGCATTAGCAATAAAAGCTAGAATTGTAAACTCTCCTATGATTATCTCTTGGTTTAGTTAATCTTGTAAAACTATGTACCTCTTTATTTAAATGGTAAGAAACGTTGGCCGGAAAAAAAAAAAAAAAAAAAAAAAACCAAAACTATAGATATAATAAAGATGCATAGATATATAAACGAAAACCCAAAAAAGACTGGTCAATGAAACAGTAAGAGATGGCTAGTTTAAAGAACTATAAAGCATCCTCTGTTCGTTCACAAATAGACCTTTCAGCCATATAGGGAATCCACGAGCAACATATGAAGACAGTCTCAGATCCACAGTAACACTTTTTACAATCAAAAAGGCACCAGTTTTACAATTGGTTGGTTCAAAAAGAAGAAACCAGTTTGGTTTATCTTTACCATAAAGAATAAGAGGAGCAATGTATTACAATTTTTTTTTTTTGAATTTAATGTTAAATTATATTCAAAGAAAAAATAACATTTTTACAACTAGTGCATCATATGGCTAAAATCAGTTTGATAGAAAATTACGGAAATAGAGAGTAAAACACGTCAATGTCTTGATTGGAACCAAGCCTGAAGTCTATTAGCAAAGAACTTGTCCCCTTTTCGTTGGATAGCTAGGAGTTTATCCCACACTTGGCGATCAATCCATTTAATTAACTGCTGCGGCATGTTAGGATGTTGACCATGCCTCCGTATATTACGCTCTCGCCAGATGGTGTACATTGTAAGTTGAAAGGTATAGTGAGTGAAAAAACTTTGCAGACGGTCCAAGCGTGTATCCACTAGAAAAGGGGTACGAAACACCCCCTTTGCCGTTGCAGCCAATCAGTAGAGTAATGGGTACGAAACACCCCCTTTGCCGTTGCAGCCCATACTTCAGAAGCAAAACTGCAAGCAAAGAAAAGGTGTGATCTAGTTTCAACACTTTGTTGACACAACACACAGGTCCCTGTCGCCCCCACATTCCAACGCAACATACGGTACCCTGTGGCCAACTTATCATGAGCTGCTAACCAGGTGCAGAAAGTGTACTTCGGAGTGGCGTGAGGAAACCACACTGCGTTATGCCATGAAACCTCTGCCGATGTAGACCGAATATAATTCCATGTGTCTGTTGTGGAGAACTTTGCTCTGAATATGTTCTTCTTCCCTTTCCACAGCACAAGATCAGATTGCTCTGATCGTTGCTGGTACTGCAAGCTTAACACCTCTAGTATCGACAGGAGATGTGGCAAACGGGATCGCCTTCGTCGCCTAGCCGACCATGCCTCTGCGACAGACATTTTTTCACCAATACCCAAATCAATAACACCTCGAGGCCCTGTCACATCCACAAGTCGACCCAAGGAGGACCAATTGTCAAACCAGAAAGACGTCTGCACACCATTCCCCACCTCCACCTTACAGAAACCGGCAGCCACATCTCTATATTTCAGTATTTTTTTCCAGATCCAAGAGCCCACTCCTGTATTATCTGGAACCGCCCATAACGATCATCCCCGCAACAAATAATGGTCAACCCACTGAACCCATAGAGAGCGTCCATGAGAGAGTATCCGCCAGACCAACTTAAGACAACACACATCATTTGCTTCTTTCAAGCTGCGAAGACCAAGTCCCCCCCTCCCGACGTGGCTTACACACAACATCCCACTGCAGCTTTGCTTTTTTCGGGTTAAGATCAGCTCCTGACCACAAAAAAAACAGAGCACAGTTTCTCCACTTCTCTAATACAGGCACGAGGTAGCCGAAAGGCACCTAACCAGAAGTGACATATACTCCACAGAACCGAGCTAACGAGTTCATAGCGGCCTGCAAAGGTGAGGTAGCGTGATGTCCAAGTACCAATACGCTTGCGTATTTGTTCAATTAAAGGAACATAATCAGCTAAAGAAAGGCATTTAGTCACCAAAGGGAGGCCTAGATAACGTACTGGGAGTTCCCCCACCGTAAAATTGAAGCGAGTTGCTATCTGCTGATGGTCAATATCCGCTACTCCAGCAAGGTAGACAGTAGACTTCTCCATACTGATCTGAAGACCCGAAAGCTTAGCAAACTTATCAAAGATTGCTACAATACCCTCCATGGAGCGGGATTTACAATTGCTGGCCAATGACGTTTGTTTGGTATGTTCTTGGATTTCTGGTTTGTTTCAATTGCTAACGGATCTGGATGACGAGGCAGAGGAAGAAGATGTTTCCACGGAAGCGGCGGATGAGAAGACGAGTTTGAAGATTGTGCATAGCCTGGATAATTTCCAAGGTAGATGCCCCAAAAGTCAAATCCAAATGCAAACTTACCATACTTTCCAAAGCCCATTCTCAACTCTTTATTTTAGCTTCAATGCCTCTAGGGATGTTAAAAGTAGTTTAAAACCCGATGGGTACCCGAAACCCATAAATAATGTAGAGTTTTCGGACCTGTTTTTCAATCAGAAAAAAGTAGGTAAGAAACAGGCGGGTACCCAAAACATTATAGTCTTACACGGTTTATCCTATAAGACTATGGATACCCATCAGATTTTTTTTCTTTCTAAATCCTTTTTATTAAAACGACACCGTTTTATTCATAATAACCCTAGTCTAATTGCTTTCACTTGATTCCAACATCAAATCAGTTGTGTTCTTCGTTGTCTTCAATCTTTGAAGGGAGCTTCTATGGGTGATTTGCGGTGGATGGTTCTCTTAATTGATGAATGGGGTGGTTTGTTCGTGGATTTCTCGTGAGTCGTGATCCTCTCTTTGTTAACACCTCTCATGTACTACTCTATGATTTTTCGTTTTTTAGGTTGGTTTTAAATTACAGCCTTTGATTTTGGGTGGAATCAAGTTTCAATTTTGATTTAGGGTTTTGAATTGTGAATTTTGATTTGTTATGTGTTTTTTTCCTTCTTATTTCTCTATTTGACAGCCATAGTATAATGAGATATAGATATTAGACTTTAGTTCAAATTAAGATTGTTTATGTGTGTTCAATATTGAGCGCTTTTTTGAAGAACTTGCTTTTAGTTTTTGCTTAATCTAATTAGAGATTAGAAATTTTTGAAAATTTTTATATAATAAAATACACAAAATACATAATATAAATCACATTTGTTTTTGGTACAAAAAAACTATAGACACAAAAATACATAATGTAAAATGCAAAATACATCAGATAAGAAAAAAAAATCGGATACCCACAGATTTACCCATAAAATTTAAAAGTTGAAATTCGTTCGAATTTACCCACAAAACCTAAAACCTGTTCGGATTTTTTGAATTTGGATTTTCTTTGGCGGGTATTTTCGGACTGGGCCGGGTTTTTTCACCCACCACAACATCCTTAAATGCCCCAAATCATATTCCATCATAATTTTTGAATTTGATTCTGTGCTTTCTTTAATCAAAATCATTTCATTATTTATTACAAATTATAACGGAATATGAGTCACTGAAAAAATTGTACGAAAGTGGAATTTTTAATTGAAGAATTCTTTCACAGAATCATATTCCATTATAATTACTAGGCAACTTGTTTATTTATGGATACCAAATAAATTTGGAACTCCATGCGACTCGCTCCTTTTTTTTATAAATGATTTGCCGGACAAGAATGAAGAGTAAGAAAATAGCAATCATGTAAAATATTGTTATCAAATGGGGGAAAAAGCCGAAAAATACCCGATCTATTTTTTATTTGGATGTTTAATACCTCATTTTTTTTTTGTTGGAAGAAAAATACTTGATTTAATTATAGTTGGTCTAAAAATACATGATATTTTAATCTGTTAGTGAATTCGAATCCTCAACTCATGGGACGGACGTTACAGAGCCGTTAATGGATTAAATTTCAATCTTACTTATATATACGTTCACTATGAAGAACATTCTGGCTTAATTTTCGTGGTCTGGTGGTTAGACGCCATATCTCTTAACCCGGGATTACAGGTTTTTTTTTTTTTTTTTTTTTTTCATTTTGAAGGTGGCTCTGGAATGGTGTTTTGAATTTTTATTTTCCTATTTTGTTCCTAACACATAGACCTTTTAATCTGAATACTTCGGAAGCTGCCATGGCTGTCGCATCCCTCCTCTGTTCTCACATCACTACTATATCCAGAAAATTTTCTGACACAACCTTTGCTGTTGACACCTCCTATCTTATTTTTTCTGCCTACATCGTCTTTACCATGCTGCTAGGTTTTGCTTTGTTTAAGCACTGGTTCAGTTCAAGCAAAAAATGCCATGAACACCTAGTTTACAAGTATCATTGATGCTCCTCAGGTGCCATCTCATACTATCTGTTTTTGTTTGCTCTTGCCTTTGGTACACCTTCTAACGGTTTCATTGGTGTAAGTCAAAACTTCTTTGGCTTAAGCTCTTTTCCGGAAAACTCACGCTGTGACTATGGATTTTTGTTTTCCAATGGACCTTCGCCTTCACAGTCTCTGGTATAACAAATGGATCTATGGCAGAGCGCACAAAGTATGCTGGTTACCTTCTATACTCCCCTTTTCTTATTGGTCTTGTCTATCCAACAATCTCCCATTGGTTCTGGTCGAATGATGGATGGGCTAGTCCAACACGGTCTGATAAGAAACCATTGTTGCTATAACATCGTAGAACCTTGGGCCGCAATCCTTTGTGGTTTTGTGGCGTCTTGAACTCTGATCGGACTCGAGGTGCTGGCTAAAAAACATAGATACGTACGATGATCCACTGCTGGCTGCACAGCTACATGGCGGCTGCGATGGCACCTGAGGCAGCAATAGCATCAATGATACTTGTTAACAAGGTGTTCATGGCGTTTTTTGCTGGTACAGAACCAGTGCTTAGCATAGCCTAGCTGCATGGTAAAGACGATGTGGGCGAGAAAATAAGATAGGAGGTGTCAACATTCAACATCAAAAGTTGTGAAAGAAAAATTTCTGGAGATAGTAGAGATGTGAGAACAGAGGAGGGATGCGGCAGCCATGGCAGGTGCCGAAGTATTCAGGTTAGAGGTCTATGTGTCAGTGGTAAAAGACAGGGCGTTGGCTAGATCAGATCACCAATCGAGCAGGCGGTGGTCATAGCACACAATAGATAAGAAATATTAATGTGTTTGTGAAATGAGTCTAAATTAGGTAATATATATATAGTGATACTTGACGGAATCGAAATATTTATAAAGTGGCTTTTGCCCAACATATGCTGAGCATATAATGTGGCTTTATAACAAAAACAAATACAAAATACTCTTGAGATAAAATAATTCGTGATTATCAACAAAAAATTATAATTATTTCTATTTTCTTAAAATGATCCACACAATCATACGTTGTCAGTTAAACACGTCAGTAAGGTTCTGTTTTAGCGGTTTACGAGCCATGAGTACTATTAGTCCTAGTCCTATCCGAGGAGATGCTTTATCTTTTACTAGTATTAGGCTATTAGCATGTGCTTTGCACAGGAAAAAACAACATCAATAATATGTTTGTTTATGTATAATCCATGCACCTACTACACCCTACCAATATCACAAAATACTGTTTATTTAGTTTTATTTTATCGAAATATATTGGTTGAATGTATTCAAAATTGTTCTGTACTCTAAAAGAAACAATCCCTAATTTAACCAAAATTGTGATATATTATTGTCAAAATTGAGGAAACTTTCATTGCACTTTATACACAGCCAAAGATTTTCCATAAATACAGAGAAAGAAAGAAAAAGAATAGATGAGAAAGAATGAAGCCACTTTTTGAACAAAAGAAAGAGAAAGAATGAAGCCACTATATTCGCCAGCTTTAAAACAATAATAATGGTAGAAAAATGTTTTGTATCAAAACTCTTAAAAAATTTGAGCATAGTAGATGGTTTCACATTTGATTTTTTTCGCACGCTAGGCCGTGGAAGAAATGCCACCCATTTCTCAGATTGCTTTTTATTCTTCTTCTTTTGAATTGGAAGCCCCAAAACATTTGTTGTTGCGTTGCTTCACTATATAATATTCTCGCAAACTCTTGTGGTCAATTTGTCGAGCAGCTGGTTGTAAGAAAATAATTATTCATCACATGTACGTACGTGGTCTAATAGTTAGTAGGTTATTTAATTGGGTTTGTTATATTTTGTTTTAATAATTATTTGGTAATCAAAAATGATAAGTGTTAAGTTGTATGACATGCTTATGCTTATAAAAACAAGTGTTAAGCGACATGTCATTTTATGTTTATAAAAGGATAAGTATAAAGTTGCATGTTGTGTTTGAACCAATGCTAGACACTTGTCCTCATCCTTATCACCAATATCTTTATTTCCACTATGATGAATGGTTGAGATTAAATTAGAATACAAAACCTTTATGAGAAGGTCCTCTTCCCTCCTATAAATAGTTTGGTTTGCTTCATCACAAGAACAAAACAACACCTAAAGAAAGAGTTTATAGGAAAGGGGAGAAAAACCTTATTTTCCACCTAAAGATCATCTACTAGTTCTTTTCAAGTCTTCAAGCCATTAAAAAAGAAAGCTTCAAGAAACTATTCATAGGAGCATCATTTCTACAATCAGTGGAGATATTATTTTAATCCTCTTTATGATTCTATTAAGTGATTAATATAGATATTTAAGATCTTGGGGTTCATGTTAAAGTATGTTTAACATGTGGTATCAAAGCTTATGGTTATGAACATCTAATATATCTATTAAAAATAATAGATTTATAGTTTAAGTTATGATGTTTGTACACTTGAATTTTTATTTGATTTAAGCTTCAGGTTACAATCTTTGTTCAAATTAAAAAAAAAAATAATAAGTGATAAAATATTTGTTTCTCTTAATGTGCATAATTAAGAAATTGATATCATCATAATGGTTTTATCTTATAATGATGTACACATAGAAAACCAGAATATTTAAATTTTGATATGTTTATGTATTAATTAGCTACCCACAGGTAGGCTATTGACATAAAACATGATCAATAATTTATTAAAATGTTTGTATGTGAGTTAATTAAGTATATTCACAAATAACTTAATTAATCTGATACATCATTCGAGAAAAGTCTCTGAAAGGCAAAAGCTATGACCTTAGGATATATTA
This sequence comes from Camelina sativa, assembly GCF_030686135.1. NCBI lineage: Eukaryota > Viridiplantae > Streptophyta > Magnoliopsida > Brassicales > Brassicaceae > Camelina > Camelina sativa. The sequence continues at coordinate 13,603,276 of NC_141880.1, read as the reverse complement.
TAATGACTACCCACATGAGCAGTATAATTTGAAGTCATACGCATTCAATAATTTTGTTAATGTGTTGTTTAAATTTTGAACCTCACTTAAAGCATCATTTCCTGAAGTCATACGCATTCAATAATTTTGTTAATGTGTTGTTTAAATTTTGAACCTCACTTAAAGCATCATTTCCTGCTAGTTTGCCATCTATGATCTCTATTGTTCCGATCCTCACTGGAACCAACTTCTCAGAATGGAAAGAGATAGTTAAGTTGACATTAGGAGTACTAGATATGGATTTGGCACTTCGTGAAGAAGAGCCAGATCCCTTAACTATAACTAGTATTGAGGAAGAAAATGCTCTCCATAAAGCTTGAGAGAAAGCGAACAGATTAAGCATGATGTTTTTAAAAATGACCATAGCTAGCAATATTAAAACTTCCCTTCCAGATGCAGATAACGCTAAAACTTATCTAGCAGCTATACAAGAACGATTTAAGACTGTAGACAAATCCCTTACAGGGAAACTTATGGCAGATCTTACAACCATTAAGTATGGTGGGACAAGGTCTATGCATGAACATTGCATTGAAATGACCAACATTGCGGCTAAACTAAAGAATTTAGGAATGAGTGTGGACGATTCATTTCTTGTCCAATTTATCCTAAATTCACTACCTCCTCAGTATGGACTATGGACTATTTCAGATCAAATATAATGCAATTCATGAAAGGTGGACATCTAATGAATTGGCTAATAAACTAGTCCAAGAAGAGGCTAGACTTGGTCGTGAAGGCATTAAAGTTTCCCATTATGTTCAAGGAGCTGGACCTAAAGTTGGGAAAAGGCGTAAAAAGATCCATCAAAGAGCACTACCTAAAATGAATGAATCCGATCAAGTTAATCCGAAGAAAAAGGCAAAGAAAGATTACAGGGGCAAATTTTGTGAAAATGTTGGACACTTTTAGAAAGATTGCGCTAAAAGAAGAGAATGGTTCGAAAAGAAAGTTAATCCTATGGGTTCTGTAAGCTTTTTCGAATCTAATCTTACTCATGTTTCTTCCAAAACTTGGTGGATTGATAGCGGTGCTAATGTACATGTAATGAATTTCGTATAGGGATTCCTTACGATCTAGACCATAAAGTCAAGTGAAAGCTACTTACTAATGGGAAATGGAGACAAGGCGCCAGTCAAAGCTATTGGCACCTATCGTCTCATTTTAGATGGTGGATTTTGGGTAGATTTATATCAAACTCTTTATGTTCAATCTATTTTCCGTAATTTAGTATTTGTAAGCAAACTTGATTTGGCTGGTTTTAAATCTACTCAAGGAGATGGTTGTTTTAATATATTTCTGAACTCTAAACCAATTGGTTTTGGAATATTAGTTGATGTCTTTATATGTTAAAACTGGCTGATCAACCTTATGAGACACATCTCTCCTTGTATTCTGAAAGTAGACTTAAAAATAAAACATATACTAATGACTCATACTTCTTGTGGCATAAAAGAATAGGACATATTTCTTATGAATGAATTAAAAGATTGGTAAAAGATGGAGTCATTCCGAATCTTGATTTTACCAATAAGAAAATGTGTATAGATTGCATTAAAGGTAAGCAAACTAAACACAATAAGAAAAGAGTCACAAGAAGTACATAGCTTCTTAAAATCATACATACAAATATTTGTGGACCATTTGATGTTCCAACTTTTGGAGGTGAGTAATACTTCATCACTTTTATCGATGATTATTCACGTTATTGTTATCTTTATCTATTGTATGAAAAATCTCAATTTATGGATGTTGTACAAGCATCCATTAATGAAGTTGAGAGGCAATTAGATAGACATGTGAAAATCATAAGGTCAGCCGCCACCACCACCAAGGTTCTTCTGTGCCTGCGTTAGAGCATTCGGCTTCTTACAGCTTATTTGTTTCTTCAACCCTAGCTTCCCTTGTATAGTGAAACCCTAGAGCTTATGTCGTTTTACTCCTGCAGGCCATACAACTCGGATCATGTATGGGCTACACATCAATATAGGCCCAGTTCATGGTTCGGACCAAATAAGTCCATATGAAGCAAACATTTACAACAAACTCCACCTTTTGCTTCATTTGGTCCAATTCACAAAATCCCCTTTGTGTTGATTCTTTCATGAGAAGAAAAACAAATCTTGTCTTCTTCTATAGAACCTGCAACTTTCAATGATCCCTATCTTCGTCCACCTTAGGAATTTTCAACTCCATCTTTAGAAAATTCAAGAGATTCGCGACTCTCCCTCAAGCTTCCTTCTCCTGATGACTGTAATCCCACTTGTAGACGAACTCTGACCACATAATCCAACATCTGAAGAAACCCTTACAAACTTGATTCATTGATAATCAATACAGAACACAACCAACATTGACTGTTCTTTTGTGTTCTTCAATGTCATCCTCTGACATTGCTCTGAAATTCCCAGAACCTATCGAATCCTTAGATTGTCTCATGATTGTCCCTATGTTTGAACTTTCTGAAATTTCAGTCTGCAAAGCCATACAGCTTCTCCCTTGTTCTTGACAGCTTCTCTAAATAGCTTACGATGCTCTTCAGCTGTACAAACAAGTTCGTGTAATTCCTTACACAAATCATCTTCTTCAACCTTGTTTCTCCTGATCTTAGAAACACTTATGAAGACCTTTACTTGATTCTCATTGTTTCTCACAACAGCTCCACCTAGAACCAGAACTTCTGATTCACCCATAGGTAACACCTGAATTTCTTGTGAAATTTTGGTCTTGAAACCTTTAGAATAGTAAAGCCTGAGATATCAACCTCTTTGAACACGATTACAACAATCACACAACCTCTTCCATGGTTTCTGAGGAACGCCATAAACCTGTTATTATGATTGTATATCATATGTATCCGTCTGCAACCTGATTCACTTGGCCGACCTTTGATTCCTCTCATGTGCACCGAGCTTGAACCAAAATTCCTTGAATCCCATGAAGAACACATGAATCATACATGCTTCAATCCTGAAACAATCCCTGATTCATCATGTAAACAATCTCAACTCAATGCATTAGTCCTGAGATTGAGTTTACATCCTATCTTTTTAATCAACTGACTCTTGAACCCAGCTTGTACGATCTGACAGTACAAACTCATGTTCAACCTCATGTTAAAACGGATGTCCAACCAGCAGCTTCTGAACCTCTGCTAGTTTTCCTGTAACAGCCTTTAGTGCTTCAATCTAGAATCCCTGAAGCCACATCTGCTGTAACATAACCCTGCAATAGTTCTTTAAAATTGTAGATCTTACCAAGAAGAAACTTGGTACCAACATCATACCTTTTCTCACCATCCATCAATACCACCTTGACGTGTCTTCACCATTGATGAACCCTCACTTAACCTCCATGTAAATGGCCTTCCTGAGAAACTTAATGATGTTGCTAGACCACTAGTTTTCTACTAATCTTGTCTATTATAACATGCATCTTTAACCAACAGAGATCTACTTGAATCCTCCCCTTATACTCACATGCTTCCTTATTAAGTGTCAATAAAAACACTTAAACTTCCTGCAAGTGAAAATCTTCAGAAGATTCATCCACCTGATCATCTCTGCAAACAGGCAAACCAAAACTTTACAGATTCTGATTCCCTTCTCAATGGAAAACCTAACCCCAGTCACCTTGTGCTAGCCTTGTAGATTCTTGCACTTACTTGCAAACTCTTCTACAACGTCAACAAAAGTCTTCTAGAGATTTTAAGTCACCTTGTAGAGCAAACTCCACCTTGACGAAGAAAATCTCACTGACTGCAACTTCGACTCTGGGTACTCTTCTCCACTCCCATTCACTGTAAACCTACCCAGATTGTAGTCTTTTCAAATCTCTGACAACCTGATCCATTCATGAGACTTAACTATTCACCCAACACCTCTCAAATCTGACCATTTCAACACAAATTGCCTGGTACATCTTCATACTCATCTGGATTTTGGACATAACATGTTGACCTAACAACCCTCTTACACACATATTCACCTTAAGGCGTCAATTAATAAATATATGACTCATGTAGTTGTACCTTCAACCAATTCCTGAACACCACCACACAAACGTTCAACAACCAGACCAATCAAGATACCATCTTGACTTTCCAATAGTTGAAGACGTCTACATCCTTGTGTTCTCCCAATGTCTAGATTCCTTATACTAAAGCAGCTTTGAGTATTCAGAAGCTTCAAAACAGAACATCACATGTACCTTGTGACCGCAGCAGAAATTGAGCTCATGTTTTGATAAGTTTGAGCCTTTTGGATGATCCTTTGATTCACCTTTAACAGCCATGAACCAGAATCAAACACTGCATATAACTCTACCTTAAATTAACCCCATAATTGATTTAACCTTCGATCAAGAACACCTTCAAGATCATGAGTCTTCTGCAATAGTCTCTAGATCTTTCTTGTATGTGTACAGCGTCATACCTGATCTATGAAATCTTGAGCCTGAGCTCTGAATCGCAGACCGCAATTCACCTCTGTAGTGAACCGCATACTGCGACTCTGCCCCTACTCCTCGTCTACTTCACAGATCAGTTTGCATAACATAAACATAACACAGAAATTTAACGAGTTCCCCTCATGTAGAGGGTACATCTCGTGTGGGAACCTTCTCCCACAAACATCCACTATCAATCAACTAAGGTTTACACACAGTGTTTCATATACAAGCTTAGAGAACTACTAACTACAAAGAAACTTGAAGAAGAAAACACATAATAGCTCTAGTTTTTCTTCTTCCCCTTTCTTTGTCTCTAATTCAGCTATCCCCTCCATATATAACCCTAAAACACCTCCAGAACCCCAAAGAAGCAGCTCAACCTTCGTCTCTCATCAGAGTGTCCTGAAGACACCTTAAACCTAGACAAGGTTATGTCCGGCTCTCAGCCCTTTGACCCCAGCCGAGCTTCTACTCCTTTATCACGGTTCTATGCACAGCTTCAAGCTCCATGTACGACGCTCTGCGCATGCTCTCTGCACTGCACCCTGCATCTTTGCATCTGCCCTGCAGAGCGGTGTGCCCTACAACCGTCACCAAGGTACCACCAGCTTCTTCTGTGCCTGCGTTATCGCATTCGGCTTCTTACAGCTTATCTGTTTCTTCAACCCTAACTTCCCTTATATAGTAAAACTCTATAGCTTATGTCGGTTTATTCCTGCAAGCCACACAAATCGAATCCTGTATAGGCTACACATCAATATAGACCTAGTTTATGGTTTAGACCAAATAAGCCCATATGAAGCAAACATTTACAACACCTACGTACATACGTGTATGTATACTTCTGTAACCTTGCAACCTTAATATATGAAGAGCTTACCTTGACATAACGCTGTATTATATATATTAAGAATGTTGGGTGAATTGTTGGTAATCGAAGTGGCTCCCACCAAGGGTCAGAACCCTTAATTAATCTCTAGCTAGAGTATTGCTTAAGCATATTGGTTTAGTACCAGTCCTTCTCAACTTTTGTTGCAGAAATTGTGAAGTTGCATTTTTATATAAGGGTTACTCTTTTTTCTCTAGATAGAGTAAGCCTAACACACGATTCAAAGACCATGTCATGGTCTTTTATTTTCTTCTTCTTTTAATTTCAAGTTTTACAAATACTGTAAGTATGGTGATGCTCTGTCCCTAGTTTTGTAGTAGCAGAAATTTAAATTAAGAATGATTTTTTTTTTTTTTTTTTAAAAAGAGAGGTAATTAGGACTACCTCAATTCGGCTATCACCAAGAAGCATGATTTTCTCTGTGATAGACTTCCCCTACAAGAAATAAATTACTTCACTTCAGGGAGCGTCCGGTAAAGCTCGAAACATTCATATTTTCCACCCCCGTCGCATCCGATGGAGGTGGAGAGAAGGTCTGGCTTTTTTTGCCTACTCCATTCGGGGGTACCAATAGTGAGACTCCAATATCATGCTGAGTCACCACCACTTTGCTGGTCGAGCATTGGTGACCTAGTGTCTATTTAATTACTACTTAATGTTATAAACACACGAATGTTTAAATATGTTGCAATCTCTATTAAAATTTAGAAACTCTTTTTAGTATTAGTAAAATAGTAATTTATGTAGCAATCAGAAGAACTTAGCTTCCTTGTACTGCAGGAAAACATTTACAGTTATCATGGAAACTCACTTCTTCAAGAAAAAAAAAACACTCCATAAAAAAAATCCCTATTTACAAAAAGAACACACCAAAATTAAACCATTCATATTCACCAAACCAAACCAATCAGATATGTTTAACTCTTATCTTATAAGTTCTTAGCTTCTTTGCCTTTTTAGATCTTTAACAAGTTCCTCAACAAGATCAGCCATGATCATACCTTCAACTTCTCTCCCCAATACATTAACTTCTTCACCAATCAAACCACTCCATGGAAACCTATCCATGTCCCAACCAATGATCCCATCCAATGAACAAAAAGGTTTCTCTGGCTGAGAATATAAATACTCGGACATGATCCTCCATGTTGATTCCAACAGGTATTTACCTCGTATAGTCGTCGATTCAGACACAGACGAACTCATAAGTTTTCTCTTGAACCCTGACTTTGTCAATGGTCCGAGCACCACCGTGAGCACTTCATTCAGAAGATCAAACAATATGTTATGATTTTCTTCACTTTTCTTAAGATTCTCTTTAGTTTCTTCAAGAACAGACCTTTTTATAAGCTTTGCTAATGGATCCCATCTAGACAATGATATATCTGATGTACCTTCATATAAACCAGAAGCCACAAGAAGATCTCTCACAAATGCTTTGTCTGGATTTCCTAAATCAACTATGGTCTCATCAATCTCTTGAATCGGTTCTTCATCCACTGGTGTACGCACTTGTACATCGGATTCAAGCTCATTTATCTGTCTTCTTAGTTCTGAATCAGCATAAACAGAGAATGAGAAACAATTCAAGATCGTGTGTGAACCATTTCAAGAAAATGGTAAAAACTTTGTTTATAGTTTTCTTACCAGTTAGATTGGAACTGATGTCTCTGAAGACTTGAGGCATACCGTTCTCATCCGATACAGTCACGTCAGGTGTTGAAACTTGGCTGAGATAATCTACATTTCTCCAGAACTCGTCTGGTGTACTGCTGCAGACTGATGCAGGACTTGGAGGCACTTCTGTTGAATTCTCCTGAGAGAGACACAACTTGTCTTAATTTAGATTATAAAGGACCAAGAAAATTGAACAGAGGAGAGAGTTAAGAAAGTTCTTACATTTCGATCGTAAAAGTTGTTAAACTTGGATCCTGTCACGAAATCTTTGATCGATTCATCCTCAAAACTGTTTGATTCGATCATTGAACGTATCTTCTTACCAAAGATTCTTCCTCTAAGAGTTGATCTAAAGCTTGAAACTTTTTTCCTGAGATTGAATCTTTCTTTCCTCCTGATTGGATCCACAACAACTTGTTCTGTTTCTGTTTCTGTTTCTGTCTCTTCTCGCTCTGTTATTGTAGCCTCGTGCTTTCTCATGATCTGAGCGCCTGTCAAAACATGCCGGTCCTCTAACAGAAGCTTACCAAACGACATCCCTGAGACTGGAGCAGATAGTGATCTTTTGAGATTTCTTGGTGATGAAGACTCTTTCTTAGGAACATCTCTGTTAACTCTCAAGTCTTCCATATTGATTTCCTCAATTTGTTTCGCTGCGTCCGACACGGTAGGTCGCAAACGGCTACTACATTTGATCATAGAATCATCAGAAGGACTCATCTCTTTTCTCAAAACATTCTTCAATCTCTCTGCCAAGAGTTTTCTAGTATCTCTACTTATAAACTCAGTAGGAGAGTCTGGTGCATTGCACTGAACCTCACTAGTACCGTATGGTCTCATCGGTTCAGACCTCGGAGAAGGTCTTTCGCTAAAAGGAGTCTCGATCCCGCTTCCTCTCACCGATGAACTTCTCTTGAGAGCTGCTTTGCCTTGAAGCTCACCTTTTAACCTCTCTTTAACTTCCTCAAGAAACTCTTCTATGCTGCTTCCTCTGCTTCCTTCCATGGTCGTCCCTGAAGAAGTAGTCAACGAATCTTCGTAATCATACGCTCTCTGAAGACCAGGTCTCAGAACCACAATCCTAGTTGGAGCAGTTCTATCCGATATCAAGTTAAAGTCCCGACCGAAGCTCCTAGTTCTAGTGAAAAGCCTCTCTTTATCATCCCGAGCCACCACGCATCCGGAATCAACGATTCTTGAACAATCTTGAAACCTTTTATCAGCTTGCCAAGCTTCAAACTCTCTTCTGAATCTTTGAAGCTCCTCTTCTTGAGGATGTTCACGACGCATTGGTGTCTCCATCACATCTAACGCAGTCACCGTCGAGGAAGACAACCTCCCTTTTCTACTTTTTCTTCCTCCTTTGTCGTTATCAAACCGATGATCCGGTTTACTCTGACGAGGATAGATCCAAGGGGATGCCTTAGCAGCAGAATCCAAAGGAAGTGCATCCATTCCCATCAGTTTAGCTACAAGACTAGGCGTGTTGTGTTTATCGTTAGAATGTTTTTTCGAAAGCTCATCGATGATCTTCTTCTTCATTGATTCCTCAATCGGGTAACAACTTCTCTCGTACCATTCCTCTTTCTCAAATTTATCATTCTGCTTTTGTTACCAAAAGAAATAAAAGTCAAAAACATTAAATCATTTTACCAAAAAAAAAAAAAAATGTTTTCAATTTCAGATATATAAAAAAAAAAGTTGAGTTCGTTATTTAATTTACCGGTTTATCTTTCTCGTTATGGTAAGTCTGAAAGTTATCGACTTGTAGCTCGAAACTATTCCTCGGAGCTTCCAGATCTGCAGAACACAACAATAACGATTGATTCAATACTAATGATCAAAGATTTGTTTTTTTTTATTCAATTAAGTGAAATTGTTTAACCTTCGTCGCGGCTTTTGTGATGAGAGAAAACTTTCCGGGAGAAACTGTTGTTGTGGAAATCGAAGAGATGCAGTAATCCTCCCATTTTCTCCGGCGATTTTGGATCTTTCAAACAGAGATCTGATGAATCATGAGACGAAAAATCCCGACAAGAGAGAGTGAAGCTCGGGAAACTAAAACGTCTTTAAAGAGAGAAACTTTATTAAAGACAGAACAGAACAGAAACAGAAACAGAGTATAAGAGAGACAGAGTCTGAAACAAGGAACAGAACAGAATCAGGTTTTAGTTTTACGCAACGTATCGATCGAGAGAGAGAGAGAGAGATGGGGAAAATATTTTTAAATATATATATATATATATATATATATATCAGAAAAACTGAATTGTGTCTTCTCGTGAATCAATGAAGCCTCGAAAAATGGAGATTGTGAAAGGATGATAGAAGAAGAAGAAGAAATATGGGGAGGGGAACAGAGGAGAGAGGAGAGTCGTTTTCAGACAGAGAGAGAGAGAGAAGACTAATGGTAAGTAGAAGAAGAAGAAGAAGGAGGAAACTGACGAAACAGCGAGACGAAACACATCTCATCCAAAGTACGGAACTCTGGTCGCTTTCTCACTTTTGAAGAGAGAGAGAGAGAGAGAGAGAGAGAGAGAGAGAATATAAAAACGGAATTTCGGAGAGAAGAAACGTGGAGATTGGGAAGATAAAACAGAGTATTCTCTCTTCTCCGGTACGTACGTGGTTCCTCTGAGCCGCACCAAAAATTTCACTAATTATTAATTCTTATTATTATGATGTTCCAGATTCATTATTGTTGATTTTCATTATTATTAGTTGAGTTTTTTTTTTCATTCCTGTTAACCGTTATCATTATTCTCATTTTTTATTTTATTTTAAAGGAACAACTTATCATTATTGTCATTATTATTGTAAGAAATAAATCATCAGAAATTATTGAAATTAATTTTTCTGTTTTCTTTTTTTTTTTAGTTGTGTTGGTTGTATAAAGAGGTTTTGAAGATTGATTAGTTTGGCAGAACCTTTTTGTGATGTATATATATCATGTATAAAAAGTGTACATGGATGGAAGGTTGTTTTACAACATACAATATATCTAATTTGAGTAAACTTAGAATATCGAAAATTCGTCAGAGAGAAGTTGAAAGATTCCTTTATACTATTTTTTTTATTGAGGGAAATAGTAATAAAGTGAGAAATAGGAAATGAAATAAATGAAGAATGAATAAGACTTCTTTCATTCTCTTTTGTAAGTTGGAACGTGAACAGAAGGGTAGTTGGATTGTGAAATCAGTCTCTTCGGGTACTAACTTTTAATTAATAATTTAACAAACTAAGTGCGATAAAGAGATTAAGGGAAAAAGACAAAAAGATTGACCCAATTAAAAAGAGATTATGGAAAATGATGCTTCTATTAAACTTGAACAACATAAAGAAACCATGTAACGAACAGCTCATGGAGAAGACATTTGGACCGTCATTTTTTCGTAATTATTGTTAATATTTAAGCAAACTTTGTATCAACCATAGTTTTCTATTGGTCTACCACTAGTTACTAATAATATCTAATGCTTGAGAGGTTGAGACTAAAAAGTTTAAAGTGATTTAAAAATTTAAAGTTATATAGTTACAAACGCTTGCGAGTTGCAAATGGTTGGAGAGAAGAACCATCTAACATTATTTATTGCATCCTAGACCGGGGCTGCGATAGAATTAAACATCGAGAAAAGGACATGTTGTGGTGCTTAGTTACATGTCATACATATGTAACGGGTGATTTGTTTCTTCCAAATAATATGAACAGGCAAAAAAGATCTAACATGTTTTGTAACACAAAAATTTCTAAATCTTTTTAAGTCCAAAATCTATACACATTAGGGACCATTACACTTAACAATTATTTCTCCATATAGAAATTCGAACCCCAAAATATTTTTCGTATTAAATATGCATGGTTTTATTAGTTGTGAGAACATCCTAAAATCTCAGTAAGAATCTCTTTTACGAACGAAATTACCAAATTGTTCATGGAGTAAAAAATAAGCATCTATATAAACTATAAACGTTGCTGCATACATGCAAAACACTATTGACCCATTACTAGATTTAGTTATGTATATTTCCAAATTAATATATATGCATGTATCGTTCGTCAAAGCAGACCCACCCCTATTTGCAAAAGAATCTAGTTTTAAAAAAATCATTGTAATAATCTAGTAGGAATTACGATTAGTTAATATTAAACCATCTACGTACCTGGTCAATAACCATCAAATTAGTGTCTTAATAGAACATGTTATAAGATTAAAAATAATTTTGGTATCACTCAAGTACATAAATTTTTTTCTTCTTCTTTTTTTTTTTTTCTATAATTCATGATAGCATATAACGTAAGTAAAAATCAGTAGGCTACAATCATAAACCAGAAATCAAAACACAAATATCATTTGTTTTTAGTGTGTTTTTCTCTTAAAGAAAACTTAAAAGAGCACCAACTCAAGTTCCGCACAAAAAAATCTAATTCACAATGTAAACCACCTAACAGAAACATTATTATATCTCATGAAAGCCTAAATACTAAATAATTTATTCACATACTACAAAGAAATGAAAAGCTTGGGAATCGATAAGAATACAATATACATACAACTCATGGTGATGGTGATGGCATTGTGGGGGCTTTTAGTTGTAAAGTTATGACTCAAAACACGCTTTGTTTATTTTTCTGTTTATATTTAATTTATTAGTATATAATGTATTAATGATGGATCGTCATGTGCTTCGTATCCCTCCTTCGACTCTCCTCCATTATTACACACCTTTTATTTCATCTCATCTTTTTCATTATTAAAATTTCATACAACCTTCACATCTGTATTATGTATCTACGAATCCTAACTGTGCATAGGTTTTAGACATTTTAAAGCTATAGGGCCATTAACAACACTATGCCACGTGGATAGATGGAAATAGGCAAATGGTTGATAATAGTGTTCTGCCTATTTGTTGGATGATAGATGGAATGTAGCGAAAAGATGGTGAATAGACAAATGGTTGAAAACATTGTTCTGTCTATTATGTAGCAGTGGAAGATGAAGAGATATATGGGTGGATTGAAGGACACCACACAAATCTGTGAAAGGATCTATGATAAATCAAATCTCAGTCTTCAAGGAATCACACACAAGAAGAAGGAGAAAAGAGAGGTTGCTTCTATCTCAGAAGAAAACCTAAGAAAACTCTCATTTTATTTCATAAAAACTTAAAAGGTTACAATGCTGTGAAGGAACCTTATATAATGATCCAGCAGCGGGGACCTTCTAGGGTCGAAATTTATTACAAATAAAATGACTAAACTTGCAAAAACAAAAGACTCGATTTTAGGACCTAATAAATAAAAGACTCAAATGACCCAATGGTCGATTCCTGCAAAACAATAAAAGAACCATTATTATTTGAATTCAAATACTTACCTTGGTAATAGCTCTCATGCATGCTCCAGCCCTTCATTGATTGCTTCGGAAATGATGAAAAAAACGGGTTCTTTAATTCCTTGTAGAATTGGCAAAAATGATCCTTGTGGAGTCTTCTCTTTGGAATCTTCTAGTTTAATGAGAGTAATCAGACTTGCAATGGACTTGTTGAATTGTTCCCTTAAGACCTTTTCATAGGTTTGTGTACCATTGTTGGCAGAACGGGTTCTTCAGGAACTGGAAGAACGGGTTCTTCGGGAAATGGCAGAATGGGTTCTTCCGAAAGTTGACTACTGATGTCCTCATCATTCCCTCCCTCTTGAGAGAGTTCTGTCTGCAGAACTATTTCAACTGCATGGCAAGGAGATAAGTCAGCAACATTAAAGGTTGGAGAAATGTTCAACTCACCTGGTAGCTCAATCTTGTAGGCATTATCATTGATTTTCTCTAAGACCCGAAATGGTCCATCTCCTCTTGGTGATAGTTTGGACTTTCTCTCCTTTGGAAATCTCTCTTTTCTCATGTGTAACCAGACCCAATCTCCAGGTTCAAACGTCAGCTCCTTGCGGTGCTTATCCGCATGCTCTTTGTTCTTTGCGCTTTTCTTCTCAAGATTCTCTTTAACCTTTTGGTGGAGTTTCTTCACAAAATCAGCTTGGGTGACTCCTTCGCCACTAGAATAAACAGCTTGGGGCAGTGGTGTGATGTCTAATGGGGTTACAGGATTAAAACCATAGACAACTTCAAATGGAGAGAATTTGGTACCAGAATGCTTAGCATGATTATAAACAAATTCAATATAGGGTAAACAAGATAACCAGTTTCGGAGATTCTTACCCACCGTAGCTCTCAAAAGAGTGGAGAGAGTACGATTAACTACCTCAGTTTGGCCATCAGTTTGAGGATGACAAGTGGTGGAGAAGAGTAGTTTAGTTCCTAGCTTTTTCCACAAAGTTTTCCAAAAGTGGCTGAGAAATTTGGTGTCTCGATCTGAAACAATGGTTCTTGGGATTCCATGTAAACGCACAACTTCTTTGAAAAAGAGTTCAGCAGTTTGAGTAGCATCATTTGTCTTGTTACATGGAATGAAATGCGCCATTTTAGAGAACCGGTCCACCACAACAAAGATAAAATCTCGGTTGTTGATCTTAGGCAGCCCTAAAACAAAATCCATAGAAATATCTACCCATGGTAGGTTAGGAATAGGCAAAGGCATATATAAACCATAAGGATGTGACCTGGATTTTGCTTTCAAGCAAATGATGCACTTTGCACAGAACCTTTCCACATCTCTTTTCAAATGCGGCCAAAAGAAATGCTCCATCCAAACACTTAGAGTTTTGTCTCGCCCAAAATGTCCCATAAGTCCTCCTCTATGTGCTTCTCCTATTAGCAGCTCTCTCATGGATCCTTGTGGAATGCACAGCCTTTTGTCTTTAAAGAGAAATCCATCATGTTGGTAGTATGACCCATAAGCGGCTTTGCTTGTTTCCTTAAAGGCTTCTTTGAAATTTGGATCCTCCGCATATAGACCTTTGATATGATCAAATCCAATGACTTTAGCCTCCATTGTAGTGATCAAAGCATGTCTCCTTGATAAAGCATCAACTAAAATTTTCTCTTTGCCCTTCTTGTACTTAATCACATACGGAAATGTCTCCACAAATTCAAGCCACCTTGCATGCCTCTTCTTAAGTGTTGTTTGTCCTCTTAGGTGCTTGAGTGTCTCATGATCTGTAAGAATAACAAACTCTTTGTATAGCAAATAATGTTGCCAAGTTTCTAGAGATCTTACCAAAGCATAGAGCTCTTTGTCATAGGTTGGATAATTAAGTGCAGCTCCGCTGAGTTTCTCACTGAAGTATGCTACTGGTTTTCCTCCTTGAGTTAGAACAGCACCTATTCATGTACCAGAAGCATCACATTCAATCTCAAACATTTTATCAAAGTTAGGAAGTACCAAAACATGTGCATGTGTGAGGTTGTTTTTGAGCAGATTGAATGCATCCTCTTGTGCTTGTCCCCATTTAAATTCCACATTCTTTTTAATCACCGATGTCAAGGTGCAGCAATGGTACTAAAATCCTTCCCAAATCTCCTATAGAAGCTAGCCAGCCCATGGAAGCTTCTAACATGTCCAATGGTTGTTGGAGTTGGCCAGTCTTGTATAGCCTTGATCTTTTCCTCATCGACCTTTAGTCCCTGCGAACTCACAACAAATCCTAGAAACACAACTTGATCAGTGAAAAACGTGCATTTATTAAGATTAGCATAGAGATGTTCAGCCTTAAGCGCTTTTATCACCATTTCAAGATGCTTTACATGATCTGCAAGACTTGTGCTATAAATCAAGATATCATCAAAATAAACAACCACAAACTTACAGATGTACTCCCTTAGGACCTGATTCATTAACCTCATGAAGGTTCTTGGGGCATTGGTGAGTCCGAATGGCATAACTAACCACTCATATAGTCATTGCTTTGTTTTGAAAGCCGTTTTCCATTCATCACCTTCTTTCATTCTCACCTGATGGTAACCACTCCTTAGATCAATTTTAGAAAAGACAGTAGCTCCACTAAGCTCATCTAGCATGTCATCAAGCCTTGGAATGGGATGTCTATATTTGACAGTGATGTTGTTGATTGCTCTGCAGTCTACGCGCATTCTCCAAGTTCCATCTTTCTTAGGTACTAGAAGAACCGGAACAGCACAAGGGCTTAAGCTTTCACGAATGTAGCCCTTTGACATTAGATCACGAACTTGCTTTTCCAGCTCTTTTGCTTCTTCAGGGTTTACTCGGTAGGCTGGTCTATTAGGTAGTGGTGCTCCCGGAACTAAATCAATTTGATGTTCGATTCCTCTTATAGGCGGTAGTCCAAGTGGTATCTCCTCAGGGAAGACATCTTTAAACTTTCCTAATAGTTCAAGCACTTCTGGTGGTAAGTCTTTCTCTTCTTGACCTGAAAATAAAACTTCCTTAAATATCATTAGTAACACTTTATCCTGTGAATTAATTGATTTCAAAGCAGTAGAAGGTGTGATGTAAAGATTAGTTTTGTTTGACTTAGCTCCCTTTGACATTGTTTGTTGCATTTTATGTACTTCTTGAGGGGTGAGTGGAGCTAGAGTATGCTTCTTGTTGTTGTGTAAGAAGGTGTAGTAGTTTGTTCGACCATTTTGTAAAGTCTCCTTATCAAATTGCCATGGCCGTCCTAGAAGAAGATGTCCAGCTTGCATAGGAACCACATCACACACAACCTGGTCTGAATATTTGCCTATGGTGAATGGTATGGTGACTTATTCGGAGATCCTTAGTTCAACCTCATCATTGAGCCATTTAAATCGATATGGATGGGGATGCTTTGTCTTTTGGAGACCTAGCTTATCAACCCAATATTTGCTGGCTACATTAGTACATGAACCACCATCAATGATTAAGCTACATACCTTGGAGTTTATGGAGCAGCGAGAGTGGAAGATATTTTCTCTTTGAATTGTTTCAGGATCAAAAAGAGTGCTAAGAGCCCTCCTTATGACTAGAAGCTCTCCCATCTCTGGATAGTCCACAATATCCTCATCAGATTCATTACGTTCTTCTTCCTCATCTTGTGATTCATACTCTCCATTGGCCTTAAGGATCATTACTCGCTGGTTTGGACACTCCCTTGCATAGTGTCCTTTTCCCTGACATTTAAAACAAGTAATATCACGAGCTCTTTGGTTATTAGGCTTACCTTGCTCTGGTTTGGTTACTTTTGATGCCTCAGGTGCAGCTCTTTTAAACCTCAGGTCCACATCAAGAGATTTTCCCTTGTCTAAAGCTTTTTGAGGTGGTGGTGTCCATGGAGTCTTACTACGGTTAGTAGAAGATGTCTTCCTTTTGATGTGTTATTCAGCTTGGACTGCTAGGTGCAACAATTCTTCAAGATCATGATAGGTTTGTCTTTCCACCTTTTTAGCAATTCGATCATGAAGACCATCTAGGAACTGTGCCATCAAGTTCTCCTCAGACTCTTCTACCTCCAATCTGTTTTTAAGAGATTCAAACTCTTCAAAGTACTCCTCAACAGTTTTGCTTCCTTGTGAGAGCTTGCGGAACTTCTTTTGTAGCTCTCGGTGGTTATAAGCTGGGACATATCTCTTTCTTAGCTGAAACCTCATGTCATCCCAAGTGGTGATTGGTATATGTCTATGCCTCCTCCTCTCAGACACATCTCTGTTCCACCAAGCTAAGTCATTGTCGGTGAGTTGAGCAGCAGGTAGGGATACCTTTCTCTGTTAAGAATATTTGTAGTAGCCAAAGATATGCTCCATACGTCTTTTCCAACCAATGTACGCTTCAGGATTAACCTTTCCAGCAAATGTTGGCGGATTGAGCTTAAGATCATAGCCTCCTTCTCTTAGGTTGCCTTCATCTCGTCCCCTGCCTTGTTGGTAGTGTCTCCTTGGCCTTTGGTGTTGATTAAGATCTAGATGTTCTTCCTCTGAATCAGACTGATCTCCATTATCAACCTCATGGTTTCCTCTTGGCAAGTTACGAACTGGTGCTCTTGGTGCAGGTGGAGGTTGTTCAATTCGTGTCATGCGATCACCAAGCGTTTGGAGTTATGCTTGAATAGTTGTAAGCATCTCAGCCATGTTCACCTCTCCTCCTTGTTCTCCCATGGTTCTGATACGTATGAGGCAAGGCACCCACCAGTTCTGTTCCAGTATCGAAGGAGGCTCAAGGCCCAAGGAGGATCCAACAAGTAAAGAAGGATCTAGAGATGATGAGGTGTCCTGTGGACTGAAGGGATTAGGCTGAGGAACTGTTTACCAAGGTTAAGAATAAAGTAACTAGAGTCAAATAATGAGTCACTAGAATAGCTGGCAAGATCATTGTGTGGGTTGTAACGGCTATTAGAGCAAATAAGACAAGAGTAGTATAAAGTTTGAAGGGAGAGAGATGAGAGAGGGCATCTAGATTCTGGATCTTGTGAAAGGGGGAGGGAGAAAATCCGTAAGTTCTCTCAAATCTTGTATCCGATATCTCAATAATAAAAGAAATATTTCTATTACAATCTTGGGACGACAAGCGAGATATGACGAAGAAAATGGAGGAGCTAGAGAAAGCAGTTGAGCTCCTTCAACACGACGTTAAGAAAATATCTGACCTGGAAACCGAAGTAAAAGAAATGAGGAAACAAATCGAGAAGCTTGACGTCATGGAGAAGCAGTTGGGAAAGCTGGACGCGTTGGAAATGATTCAGAAACGCTTGTTTGGAGAAGGACAGCAAACATGGGTAGCGGGAGACAACCACTCTACCGACGTTAACCCCATCATAACAGACGTGGTTCAACGCCTCTTCACGCCCACCCCAACCCCAACCCCTATTCTACAAGAAACAAAGAGTGACATTCAGGAAAAGGGGGAACCTTTGACAAGAAAGATCGAGATTCCACTGTTTGACGGTGAGAACGCGGAAGTGTGGGTTCAACGCGTGGAACAATACTTCGAAATGGAGGAATACTCAGAAGGCGAGAAGCTCAGAGCGGTTCGTATGTGTTTCGACGGTGAAGCTCTGACATGGTATCGTTGGGAACGCGACCGGAACCCCTTCACGAGTTGGGGACAGATGAAGGAAAGGGTACTGGATAATTTCTCTGTGTCGTACGATTTGACGGCGGGGGAACGATTACTGCTGCTACGTCAGGAGGAGACCACTTGGCAGTACTGCAAGGACTTCATTGGCCTCGCAACCAATGCGCCAGAGGTATTAGAAAAGGTGTTAGAGTTGGCGTTTATGATTGGGCTCAAACCGAAAATTTGAGCTGGAGTGAAGATGCTGGACCCTCGAAACTTAAAGAGAATGATGAGCCTGTCGAGAAAGGTTGAAGGTTGGTCCGACGAGTCCTCACCGGAAATATTGAGGGAGAATGGAAGGGGAACGATGACAAGATCTGGAGGAGAGAAGATGTCACCACGAGGCGGTCAACACTCGGTTGCTAGTCAACAGTACCAAGAAGGGGTAATTTCGTCTGTTCACAAGACGAATAATCTTCCCAACAAGCAAACGTCGTCGTTTCGACAAGGGGAGAACACTAAACCTAGTCAACCTAAGTCAAACGAGAGTAAAAGATTTCCTTACCGGCGATTGACTGACGCGGAGGCGAACAAGAGAAGAGCAAAAGGGTTATGCTTCCGGTGCGATGAACGTTTCCACGCGGGTCACCGGTGTAGGATGAAGGAGCTGCAGGTGATGGTCATAAGTGAGGAGGTGGGAGACGTGGAATGTTTCTACGATGTGGAAGAGGACACGTTTGACACTTTCACAGGGGAGGTGGCGGAATGCGCGGTTCTATCCTTGGGCTCGACGGCGAGGATATCATTGCCACGTACCATGAAGTTACGTGCAATCATTCAGACAGAAGAGGTGACCATACTGATAGACAGTGGAGCTTCCCACAACTTCATCTCGTCTCGCATGGTTCATCGATTGGGAATCGTGTTGCGAGGAACCCAGGAATACGGAATTTGAATGGGAACCGGTATAATGGTTCACGGAACAGGGGTTTGTCAGGCCGTAAGGTTGGTACTTCCTGGCTACAACCTGATTACGAGTTTCTTGCCCATAGATCTAGGTGGTGTGGATGTGATCCTCGGAATGCAGTGGTTAGAGACCTTGGGGGAAACGCGGATTAACTGGAAGGAGCCGGTGATGTCGTTTTGGGCTCACGGGAGACCAGTCATCCTGAAGGGAGACCACAGCCTTTCAAACGCCGCCATATCTCTCAAGGCACTATGGAGAATACTCAAACAAGAGGGAGAGGGATTGATGGTTGAATACAATGAACTACTCAAGGAAGATAAGGAGGGGGCTTGCTCAAGCGAGTTCAGTCCGCTCCTGAAGGAGTACCAAGCTGTGTTCGAAGAACCAAAGGGGTTACATCCCTCAAGAGGCAAGGAGCACTCCATCAAGCTAAAAATGGACACAGAACCAGTGAGTGTACGACCCTTTAGATATCCGCATGCTCAGAAGGAAGAGATCGAGAAGCAAATCTCTGTCATGCTCACAGCAGGGATCATCAGAGAAAGTAGGAGTCCCTTCTCTAGTCCGGTGCTATTGGTTAAAAAGAAAGATGGGAGCTGGAGATTCTGCGTAGACTATAGGGCTCTCAACAAGGCAACCATCCCTGATAGCTACCCTATCCCGATGATCGATCAACTGTTGGACGAGTTGCAGGGTGCACTCATATTCTCTAAGTTGGACCTGAGGTCAGGATACCACCAAATCCTGGTCAAGAAGGAAGACGTGCACAAAACGGCATTCCATTCACACGATGGGCACTATGAGTTCCTCGTAATGCCGTTTGGGCTTACAAACGCCTCAGCCACATTCCAGTCCCTTATAAACGATGTCTTCAGACCCTTCCTGCGGAAGTTTGTGTTAATGTTCTTCGACGACATACTAATCTACAGCAAGTCCATTCTAGAGCACCAGAAACACCTCAAAAATGTGTTGCAGATTTTACAACAGCACCAGTTGTTCGCCAACAGGAAGAAATGTCAATTTGGAAGCCAACAAGTCGAGTATTTGGGGCATGTTATATCAGCGAACGGAGTGGCTGCGGATCCAAACAAGATCAGAGCAATGACAGAGTGGGAGGTACCCAGCAACATCAAGGCTCTGAGAGGGTTCTTGGGGTTAACGGGCTACTACCGCAAGTTTGTACTGGGGTATGGAGACATTGCACGACCACTAACTGAGATGTTGCGGAAAGATAAATTCATATGGAGTGAGGGAGCAGGAGAGGCTTTTAACAAGTTCAAGCAAGCCATGACATCGGTCCCAGTCTTGGCACTCCCTGACTTTAAGGAGATGTTTGTGGTGGAGTCCGATGCAACTGGTGTAGGCTTGGGAGCAGTACTGATGCAGAAGGAGAAACCACTGGCCTATTACAGTCATTCTCTAACAGATCGACAGCGCCTTAAGTCAGTGTATGAGAGGGAGTTAATGGCCATCGTTTTTGCCATTCAAAAATGGAGGCATTACCTATTAGGAAGGAAGTTCCTGGTGAGAACGGATCAGAAGAGTCTTAAGTTCCTGTTGGAGCAGAGGGAGATCAACATGGACTACCAACATTGACTCTCCAAATTACTGGGGTTTGATTTCGATATTCAGTACAAACCTGGGCTAGAGAATAAGGCGGCAGACGCTCTATCCCGCAAGGAAGTGGTACCAACTCTGTTTGCGATGACAGTCCCAGCAGCAATCCAGTTAGAAGAGATTTGCTCGGAGGTTGAAAGGGACGAGGAACTGCAGAGACTTATACGGGAAATCTCCACCAATGCTGAATCACACCCGGATTTTTCACTAGTAAAGGGACGTTTGCTTAGGAATGGTAGACTGGTTATTCCCAAGTCCTCTGCAGTCATCGGATTGATCTTGAAGGAGTTCCATGATGGTAAGATGGGTGGACATGGAAGAGTACTCAAGACGCAGAAAAGGATTAGTGACATGTTCTACTGGTCAGGGATGATGCAAGACATCAGACAATACGTTGCTGCGTGTCAGGTTTGCCAGAGGTACAAGTACTCGACGTTAGTCCCGGGAGGACTACTACAGCCATTACCTATCCCAGAAAAAATATGGGAAGACATGTCCATGGATTTTGTCGAGGGACTTCCTAAGTCAGGAGGCAATAACGCGATCTTGGTGGTGGTGGACAGGTTGTCCAAATACGCACATTTCGTACGGTTGAAGCACCCATTCACCGCAGCAGACGTAGCAAATCTGTTTGTGCAAGAGATTATCAAGCTACATGGGTTTCCCCGGTCCATTGTCTCGGATAGGGACAAGGTGTTTACCAGTCAATTTTGGAAGGAGCTGTTCAAACTGGCAGGGACCAAGTTGTGTTTCAGCACAGCGTACCACCCTCAGTCCGACGGACAAACAGAGGTAACGAATCGCAGCTTAGAAACCTACCTTTGGTGTCTTGCGGGAGATCAACCTCGCACATGGACTCAATATTTGGCATGGGCTGAATACTGTTACAACTCCTCATTCCATTCTTCCATTAGTATGACTCCCTTTCAAGCAGTGTACGGCCGTGAACCCCCTCCGGTAATCAAATATGAGAATGGATCGACTGTCAATGCGGATTTGGAAAAAACAAATGCTGGAAAGAGATGCAGTATTATCAATGATCAAGGCTCAATTTCACAAAGCTCAACAAAAGATGAAGAAGCGAGCTGATAAACACAGAAAAGAGGTTGAGTTTGAGATTGGGGAGCAGGTCTACTTGAAAATGAGACCTTACAGGCGTCGTTCCCTGGCCAGGAGAGTAAATGAGAAACTTTCTGCTCGTTACTATGGACCATACCCCGTGGAAGCAAAGGTTGGTAGGGTCGCATATAGGTTGAAGTTACCAGCAGAGGCTAAGATACACCCCACATTCCATGTGTCCCAGCTAAAACGAGCCATAGGAGAACTACCCGCAACTACATCAATCCCCACTCAGCTAACCGAAGATGGGTACCTCCACGCAGAGCCAGAAGCAGTAGCAGGCACCCGTACAAACCCCACGTCTGGGCAAGCGGAAGTTCTTATCAAGTGGAAAGGGATGCCCGAGTATGAAAGTTCTTGGGAATGGGTCTCCACTATCAAGGGACAGTTTCCAAAGTTCAACCTTGAGGACAAGGCTGTAGTTGAAGGGGCGGGTAATGATACGTATGAGGCAAGGCACCCACCAGTTCTGTTCCAGTATCGAAGGAGGTTCAAGGCCCAAGGAGGATCCAACAAGTAAAGAAGGATCTAGAGATGATGAGGTGTCCTGTTGACTGAAGGGATTAGGCTGAGGAACTGTTTACCAAGGTTAAGAATAAAGTAACTAGAGTCAAATAATGAGTCACTAGAATAGCTGGCAAGATCATTGTGTGGGTTGTAACGGCTATTAGAGCAAATAAGACAAGAGTAGTATAAAGTAGGAAGGGAGAGAGATGAGAGAGGGCATCTAGATTCTGGATCTTTTGAAAGGGGGAGGGAGAGAATCCGTAAGTTCTCTCAAATCTTGTATCCGATATCTCAATAATAAAAGAAATATTTCTATTACAATTTGTTCTACCAGTTTAGGGTATTAATACTTATCAGGTTCAAAACGTTTCTGTAAAATAAGGAAAAAGAGATCAAGTGCATAGGAAGTCGAAAGGTCCAAATATGGAAAACTGCCAAAAACTGACAGATCTAGGATTTGGGGGGTTTTAGGCAATCAAATAAACAGATCTGAACGAAATTGTTTTTTTTTAGGGTTTTCTTTTTAGAAGATGAACAATCAAAATAGAGCAAAGACACACGAAAATAGCAGATCTAAAAGAGAGAAACGAACTGACACAAAACGATCTGAAACAGACACAGACTGAAGCAAACAAATGGAAACAAACTGAAACAAAAGGGATAGATAAAACCTGATTTGGAGCGTTTAACTCTGATACCAGATGATATAGGAACCCAGATGAGGGAACCAACGTGGATAGATGGAAATAGGCAAATGGTTGATAGCACTGTTCTGCCTATTTGTTGGATGATAGATGGAACGCAGCGAAGAGATGGTGAATAAACAAATGGTTGAAAACACTGTTCTGTCTATTCGGTAGCAGTGGAAGATGAAGCAAATAGATGGGTGGATTGAAGGACGCCACACAAATCTGTGAAAGGATCTATGATAAGTCAAATCTCAGTCTTCAAGGAATCACACACAAGAAGAAGGAGAAAAGGGAGGTTGCTTCTATCTCAGAAGAAAACCTAAGAAAACTCTCATTTTATTTCATAAAAACTTGAAAGGTTACAATGCTGTGAAGGGACCTTATATAATGATCGAGCAACGGGGGACCTTCTAGGGTCGAAATTTATTACAAATAAAAGGACTAAACTTGCAAAAACAACAGACTCGATTTTAGGACCTAATAAATAAAAGACTCAAATGACCCAACAGTCGATTCCTGCAAAACAAGAAAAGAACCATTATTATTTGAATTCAAACACTTACCTTGGTAATAGCTCTCATGCACGCTCCAGCCCTTCATTGATTGCTTCGGAAATGATGAAAAGAACGGGTTCTTTAATTCCTTGTAGAACTAGCAAAAATGATGTTTGTGGAGTCCTGTCTTTGGAATCTTCTAGTTCAATAAGAGTAATCAGACTTGCAATGGACTTGTTGAATTGTTCCCGTAAGGTTTTTGCTCCCAACCTTGTCATAGATTTACGTACCATTGTTGGCAGAATGGGTTCTTCAGAAACTGAAAGAACGGATTCTTCGAGAAATGGCAGAACGGGTTCTTCGGAAAGTTGACTACTATGTCCTCATCACTAGATAGAAAGCTCATTCTGATTCTTACTTTGTTTTTACGTGCCTAACTACGTACTATTGTGAAACTCAATACGACAAATCAATACCGTTGAATGAACACAGTAGACAGAATTGTAATTTACTTCTTAGGTCTCAAGTGTGAATGTGTAGAATTTTGGTGAATTACAATAAACGCATACATATGTGTGTAGTTTTAATTCAATGTTTTTTTTATTATTATTATACATGCAACAATGTTGTAGAAACATATTGATATTGGTTCAATTTTAATTCATTCGCGTTAGTGCTTACTTTCAACATCTTTTTAGATATCCAGATTCACTTCGCTATTAATATATTTTATGAAATACCTTTTGTTTTTGTTCTGTTAAAGTTGTTGAAAATATAACTGTAAGATAAAAAATTATTAAATCACACAAAACAAATTAATGACACATTCCAATGATATGAATTTTTTTTTAGTAGTTAGTGAAGAGATTAATAATATCATACAGTAGGAAACTTTTATACTTGAGTGGCCTAATTTGTGTGGTTATCTTTGGGTTAATGCAAATTCTGCTTTTTTTGATAAAGAGATTTACAAATATGTTTGGTCTTCTCATTTTTAATGTTATCATTTTTTTTTTTGAACAACTTATGCAAATAATGTAGTTCGAATACAGGTAGAATCGGGTGGTTGGATTCGAAATGCACACTTGTCAACAAAAAAAAACTCTCTTATATAATATTCTTAACAACATAAAAAGAATGCACTAAACCCAAACTTCCACAACTAAATATCTATGGGGCCGACCATAATAATATTTTGTCTTTGATCACATCAGTTCCTAAAAGTCGCATCAGACTCACATGCAATCGAATTCTTCCTCTCCTCGCGGCTTCTTTAATCATATCACAAAAAATATGGAATAGGACTTTACTTTATATCATTTTGTTCCTTTATAGGTTGGTCCCAAACAGACTTATCTAATAAGTATCTAAATAGACTTATCTATAGAGATCTACTAAGAGGCACCAAAGTATATTAGAAAACCATATTATCGGGCTTATAATATATAGCCCAAGTATTTAAGCTAGCGATCCAAAACATGCCGTACCAGATTCTCAAGTCGATCTAAAGATTACGGCATACCATTGAAGGATGGGCAGGAAACTACGACTAATGACGAGAAAATGCTCACAGACCATTAGGTCAAAGGTTTGGATGCTAATGTAATCCACAGCTAAGGAACACTTTTGAGTTATGACTGATGATGAGATCAACAGGAGTGGACAAATATACCATAAACACACAAAATCAAACACATCGAAACAAAACCAACCAAAATTTTGACTATAAATAAAATGATTTATAACATAGAAACCAAAATCAACTCGAACCTAAACAAAGCCACCATGATTTATTAAAATTACATATTTTTAGTTATAGGTGTTACAAAAAAACGGATGAAATCGTAATGCCTACTGTATAAATTCAAATTCATTACTCATTTCGAATTTTCTCACATTGTAATTAACTATCGTACCTATCCTATAGTAACACACTAAACTGACTCCAACTCAAAAATCAAAACGATTCAAACAGAATTTACATTAAACAAAAGAAAACCAAACCAAATTTAATAAAATAAAGACCAGAAACAAAACAAACCACAAATCACACTAACTCTTATAGACTCTAGTATTCAAAAGATCCAAACAATAAAAATGGAATTCAGAGATTTTCTAAATATATTATAAGAAATTTGAAAGGAAAATTCAGGAAATTTCCTCAAAGTTATGATAGTACAATACTCATTCTAACAAGCAGCGATTTACCACACAAGAAATAAACATGAATAATAGACTCCAACATAATGCCAAAAGCTCAAAAGCAAACAGATAGATTGTATCATGGCGTACGATCCAATCAAGCAAAGTAGATTCTGTCCCAATCAAAAGTTGGATCAAATATATTCCCTTAGAAAAAGCGCTAGATAAGTAGAAGCTTTCCACAGTCATAAGTGTCAAATACCACAAGATGACAAAATCAGAGACAAGTAGAAACAGAAGTCAACAATAGGTATAATAGGCAGATATAAAGCTGATACTAAATAACCAATACCACACATGAAAAGTTGAAAAACATATGAAAATCCTAGTGAACATAAGGAAAAGGGGGAAAATATAGCAGTCAAGTGATATTATCCCTAAACACTGGCCTAAAAAACAAATAGCAGTAGCAAATGAGGTTCAATATCACAAACACAAAGCATAACCAGAGTTTTTAGTTTTTGGTTCATAATCTAAGAAAGTTTACAATCTCAAATCTGAGTCAAGTCAATGGCAAGACCAAGATGCCTCAATCGTCGTCTTCCTCCTGCAAAGCAAAGATCCAAAAGGGAACACAATGTTACACATCAAAAATACATGTAAAACATACGAAAACAATAGTAGTTAAGTCTCAGTAAAAAAACCTCTTCGCTCCCTGCTTCGTCCACTTCAGACTTGTCATCCTCTTCACCTCTATTGGTTCCACTAGCCTAAACAATATTCACACAACAATTAGACTACATAGCAACCATAAGAAACAACAGTCTCTCCACAAAGTTGAAGCTACAAATGAGAAATGCATACCAGCTTCATGTTGTACTGTTGCATAGTCTTGAGATACTCAGTCTTCCTGCTCTCTGCCTTGGCGACGTAAGGCGCCTTATCCTATATTACAGATTCAAACAACCACAAAGTTCAAAACACAGATCCACAAAAACCTAATTCTACAAATCAAGCATTACAGTAGCCAAAACTACTCACTTCCTCAGGCATAGACTTCCATCTAGCTCCAGCCGCCTTACCAACCTAATATTCACAGAAACTAGGTTTGAGATTACAGATCTGAGAAAATTTCCAGAAATCACGTAGAAATATACTTACAGTAGCGACGGATTTGTTATTGGGATTCGCAGTGTTGAACTCTTTTCGGAAATCCTCACTTAGATCAACAACAAAGAATCAGTTGAGAAAATCTGATAAAATTCAAATCAATTCGAAAAAATTCAAAAATCGAAAGGAGGAGATTCGTGAAATTACTTACAGGAAGACGAAGAAAGCACTTGGAGGTCTCTTAGGCTGGTTTGGATCCTTCTTAGTCTTCTTCCCAGGCTTTCTTCCTCTGGTTTTGAGTCTACGAAATCGAAAAAAAAAAAACGAGAAAATCAGAAATCTGAAGATCTAGATCTCAGATGTAACAGAGGAAACGAAAAAAGAGTTTGAGAAGAA
Organism: Camelina sativa; assembly: GCF_030686135.1. NCBI lineage: Eukaryota > Viridiplantae > Streptophyta > Magnoliopsida > Brassicales > Brassicaceae > Camelina > Camelina sativa. The sequence goes on along the minus strand of NC_141880.1, from coordinate 13,576,237 downwards.
GAATAAAAAACCTCTGATCAGTGCTCGTAGATTCAGCTTTGGATTCGCCGCCTTTCATCTGCGAAGGAAGAGAGAAAAAAAAAAAAAAGAAGAAGAATCGTTATAAGAGAATCGGATTGACTCGGGACTGAGTTTGGGCGAAACGGTAGGAGCGAGTTTGTTTTTTTTTTACCTTTAGGGTTCTTTTTTTTTTGTTTGACGAAGAGAGAAGAGAGAGCGTTATGACTAGTGTTGAGTAATAGGGTTTTTGTTTTTATTTTGGGGGGGGGGCTTTTATTATAATAATAAATATTACTATATTTTTAATTTTTTAATGTAAAAAGAGATTGAAAATTTTACACAGTGGCGGGATTTTTTTCGTGGAAGAGCCGAAATAGTTTGACACGTAAGGGAGGGGGAGAGAAGGAAGAGCAACGGACGGGAATAATGGATTGGTGCTCTCTTCGAATCTTGACCGTTCATATGACACGTGTACATTGAGTTTTGCAGATCTCATCCTTTTAAGTACACTAGATGAGTATCCGTGGATTGAGTAGTAAAAAATGAAAGCACAAACCATGGTAATCAATATCATATCATATAACTGAAAATTTGGAGTAGGCACCACACATAATTAAATTTTCTTATTCTCTAGCATAATAGCAGTAAGAAAAAAAACTTTAGTAAATTTGGCCAATTTCCAAGTCTCATAATCTATTCTACCTCTTAAAAATCAAACACAAAATGACCAGTTTCTTCTTATTCTATAGTAAGATTACATTTAACAACACACATACCGACCCTAGATACATAAAACAAAAATTTAGAAACAACGCCACTCAAAGACAAAATCCTTAAAGTTCACCATAGTGAAAATGAACTTGCAATCTTGAGTACAGTTGAGCAGATAGAGTCATAGAAAAAAAGTTTGCAGAGAAGGAACAACACAACAATGTAAACTTAAGAGAGAATTTTCATTTTCTTGTTTGTTATCGAATGAGAATGTATATAACCACTTACAACCTATAATTAGAAGAACTAATTAAACATATTTATCTATATATTCACACTCCTGCCATACAAGAATTTGTTAGCCAAGTCTCGTTGGTGATTTCTTGAAAAGATTTCTCTCTGAATATGCTTGTCCGCTTGATCTTCAAGTTCTCTTTTCTCTCTAGTTGACATTCATCTTCCACATCTCCGTTCACTACAAATAAAAACAGCAGGATGTGAGAAATATTATAAAGGAGCAGATACTAAAGCAAAGGAAGACGAAAAGGGTAAAAGTGTGAGTTACTATGAAAATCAAGCAAAAAAAGACAGAAGAGGATCAATCAAGCAACATGAAGAAGGATGAACATGTGACACTCTCTACATTGCTGATGTAGCAGAAGGATGGAAAGAGTTGGTCAACTTTCATAATCATATATATATAAAAGTAAAGTTTCACTCTCTCATTATTGGTCCATTTGGATTTTAACAACAAAAATATTTATATTAAAACACAAATTTAAAAACAATTAATCTTCACATTTAACTCACATAATATAAAACTGAAATCATATAAATTCCCCCTATAAATTATGCATTAACTTTATTTTTCCACTAAGTTGTATTAATCAATTGTATTATAACAAAACAATAAATTAGAATTGTAAATCTCATTTTTCTAAATGTAATTTTTCATCATTTCTCTTTCTATAAATACTCATTATCTTATTCTCTTAGTTTAGCACTCTTTCATTCTCTCATCTTCTTCCACTACTCTCAAATCTTTTTTTGTGTTTTTTTTGTTATTGTTGTTGTATGGGTTATAAAAAACAAATCAAATATCTTTGTAAAAGCTTAGTTTTAGAGTTTGTATGATATGTATATCTTATATATATTTTTTAATCTTTTAAAAGGTTTATCGCCATTTTCTATTTTATATTAACATATTATAAGTCATTATTTTCATACTTTCTTACAATATTCACCATACAATAAGATCACGAAGTTGAAATGATCAATATCTAATTATCTATTATGTCTCCGGTTATCTCACATATTCATGTATCATTTTTAATAATTTATAAAGATCAATATAATATTTAAAGATTAATATAATTATCCATTTATAAAGTCTATTTTGTTTTGTAAAGTCTATCAACTCTATTTATAAAGACTATTTTGTTTTGTGATCCAATTGATAAATCTGTAAAGATCAATATAATATATATATATTTTTTTATGATTTGAGGTTTTTGAAAACAAAAAGAACATAATTAAACAATTGGTTTTTTGTGTGTTTAATCAAAATAAAAAATGATCCAAAAAAAGAAATCATATTCAACTGGAACTGAAATATAAAAATAAAATATAATTTTTAAAATACCATTTAACTAAATTCTGTAAAGATGAAACCATTACTATGAAATCTATCACTATAAATTAAATTGATGAGTGAAAAAAAAAAGATATAAGTTATCCATGGGGTTTTAAAAATTATTGAGATTGAAGTTCATATAATTTTATAAGAAAACTAATTTAGTTTGTCACTTCAAAAATAATATTTTTTTTTTATTTTGAAATATTATGTGTAAGTGTTGAGTTTATATCAACAAACAACTAAATCATGTGAATTTTTTTTTCGGCCACTTGGTATTCCTTTTATTTTAGATTATAAATAATTAAAATATTTATTTATAATTAAAGGCATGTAACTCCATTTAACTCAAATATAACTCATATCCAATAATTTGACATTAATTCATTCCTCCTAGGCTTCTACTAACTTATTTATCTTTCAAGAGAAAATGTTTTTGTTAAATTTTGATATTTTTTATTTATTTTTGTTGGCTAAGCTTATATTCATATTTTGGTTGGCTAAATTAATATATTTCTCATGTAAAGTTATTGTTTATAATATATTTCTCATTTCAAAGTTTAAAGCAATATATCATATATATATAAAAGTAAGGTTTTGGTCTCTCCTTATTGGTTTATTTTCATTTAATGTTTTCTAATTTTTGATTTTTATTTGCTTTCTAATTACTTTAAACAATATTTAAGACCCAATAAACACAATACATTTAACTCACACATTAAAATAAAATTATAACTGAAAATAAAATAAATTATGCATTAATCATATTCCACCACTCAATTTTATTCAAACACAATAAATTACTATTGTAACTCCATAAATTTTAAATGTAACTTCCATCATTTCTTATCATATAAATAAGCATTCTCTCAATCTCTCATTCTCTCATATTGACATTCTTTTACTATCTCATTTTCACATTCTCTCATTCTCTTCTACAATACCTCAAATCATTTTTCGTTTTTTTTTATTATTATTATTATTTTTGTTGTATGGGTTGTAAAAAACAAATGAAATATCATTGTAAATTTTTAATGCTAAATATTAATTTTAGGGACTACATGATATATATGTTACATTGTTCTTATTTTAAAAGATTCATTTCCATTATCTAATTTGGATTATTATTTTACAAGTAATCATTCTCTCCTCTCCCACCATTATCAAATGTTGTTATATCTCATATGTGTTGTAAGAGTTTGATTCTATATTTTAATTTAGAAAGTATTATATATATATATATATATATATTTTACATTGTTCTATTATTTAAAGATTCATCTCCATTATCTAATTTGGATTATCATCTTATAGTAATCATTCTCTCCTCCTCTCCCACCAATATCAAATGTTGTTATATCTCATATGTATTGTAACTTGTAAGAGTTTGATTCTATATTTTAATTTAGAAAGTATTATATATATTTAACATTGTTTTCAATTTTTATTTTATTTATATAAAAATAAAATATATCTTTTATATTTCTTGCCTTTCTAATCTATTCATATTTATTTTTTAAATTTGCATAGTTAAATTTAAATTCACATATGTAGGTTTTAACAAAACAAATCAATGTTATTTGATTTTTATTCATTTTTAAACAATCAATGTGTAACATAATATATATATATATATATATATATATATATATATATATATATATATATAAGCATTTTGTCTTGCAATCACAAGTTCTATTTCCATTGCTTAACTCCATGATTAAACTATAATATATGTTGTCCTATTTGTAGGAACAACAACATATTTATTTAATATATTTAAAAGAGCAGATGATTAATCGAAATAAACATTTCTCTGAATTTTATAATTCAATCAATGTGAGTGTACTTATTACTTTGAAAAACCTTTACACTGAAGTTCATAAAATCATATAAGAAAACTAAAATACTATGTCACTTCAAATTTGGAAGGAAACACTTGGTATTCCTTTTTAAAAAAGTCAAGACACATATAAAAATTTATTAATATTTAACTCACTTTAAAGGCATAAAAGATCATTTAACTCAAAAATAACTTCTATCCAATAATTCCATATATTCCTCCCACAAATAATATATATATATATATATATATGTATATGTTCAAGATTATATTTAAATATTACAGAATTTTTTAGTTAGCTAAACTTATTATCACATATATACAATATATATATATATACATAAGAATTTATATTACTTATTAACACCATAATTCGACCCATTATTTGCTTAACTCAAAATTGTTTTCAAAGCCAACTAAAGAAAAACAGAAACGATCTTATTGATATAAGACCAAAACATGGGCATACAAACATAATCACTTACATGGAAGATAATTATTTTTAAAAAAATAACTTATTATTGCAACATCAACATATGAAGGGTTTACATAAGTAATTAATTAGAAAATCTAAAATACAATAAATGTATTAGGAACAATATCAGTCAATAATAAAATTGGATCCTCGAAAGCAAAAAACAACATCCTCATAATTCATAAAAAATAAACGCCACAATTGTACACATCTAAACGAAATTATATAAACATATAGTGTATAAATACAAGTGACTGTAAAGCCCGTATATGCCTAATTAAAACGAAATAATACAAAAGAGAAACGAAAAAGACCAAAAAAAACAAGAAAGTGTCAACTACACCACAACCCACGCGTTGCCTGGAGAAGTACCTAATATAGATTTTAAGAGGCTTTGTTTGACAAAAAAAAAAATTAAAAACAATCTTAAAATGATTTGCTTAAATATGTAATATATGGTAATTAAAAGCTTAAAATATAAAAATTCACATTGGTTCCAAATTATATAAAATTTCGAGGTATTTATTTAAAAAATCAATTATTTTTACAAAAAATATATTAGTATATGAATTTTTAATTGACAAAAGCTTGATTGTGAACGGTTTCCTCCGATTGATTACGGCCAAAACGTCAACTGTAAATTAGTGTTGATAAATAAAAGGTAAAAAAAAAAAAAAATGCTTATTCCAGTAATTTTGTGATCAAAACTAAAAATGTAGAATTATCTATGGGAAAGAGACTTTTTTATAGTGGCATTAGTTGTTTTTGGCATTTTTCTTTAAATTTCGTAAATTTGTCATTTTCTTATATCTCAAAAGACAATTTTACATATTTTTGAGTTTATATGGTTCCATTTTTTCCAATAATATAGTATTTGTTAACAAGTAGTTATAAGTAGTATATATTTTGGGAAACCATTTTCCCAAATGTTTAGTTTTAACTTTTAAGCAACAAAATATGACAAATCTAAAAAAAATTGAAGCAAAATGGCAAATCCAAAAATCGTTGAGCCAAAATTAGCATAGTCAGTAATAATCTTTAAAATGTAAAATCTATGAAAATTGCAAACGAACGAAAGTGGAGATTCATACAATGAGACCAATAAGTATGGTGACTACAAAAGACATATAACATATTAACAAAATACATACGAGAAGATGATTTTGTCTATGTATCTTTGAAATTGGTTGAGTTTTTAATTTGTGATAACCTTGTCTCTAATAACCTTGTTTTTTATAAGTGATTTTTTATGTGTTTATCGTGAGTTATTTGTTTGGAACTGTTAACTTACTTATCTCTAAGATTCTTGATTTGCAATTATCAGTCTCATTCATCTAGATGTAGTTGGCTTGGCCGCTTGGAGCAAGGTTTTTAAAATGCAAAATGAGGAGACGATCTTGTCTCCATTTGCTTGTTATTGAATTGGTCTTTAATTTGTGATGATTCTGTCATTTGATATCTTTGGTTTTAAACTGACTTTTTCTAGTGTTTATCGTATGTAAGTTATTGGTTTGGATCTGTTAGACTTAATAATCTTTAACGTTCTTGGTTTGCACTCAAAACTAATTTGATTCAATTTTTAAAAAAATTGTTTGATTAAAAAAGATTGAAAAATAAATCTTAATGATTTGCTTTAAAAATATGGCAATTTAAAGCTTAAAATTCATAATTTTAAAGAGTAGTTAAAGAGCAGTCTAAACAAGTATGATAGCCTAAAGAGTAGTTAAAGAGTAGTCTAAAGAGTAGTTAAAGAGTAGTCTAAAGAGTAGTCTAAACAAGTACAATTTATTTAGGACCATAAGTAATGGATGAACGAGTACAATTTATTTAGAACAAGTACTACTAGTTAAAGAGTAGTTTAAACAAGTTAGGACCATAAGTAATGGATAGACGATATATTGTACTTGTCTTGAGAATCACACAACTAGATCTATGAGGATGTTTATGATTATAATGACATCTAACATAATGGTCTAACATGGGATTTTCCAGTTTATTTATACGATAATAGACTATTTTAGAATTGTGATTCTGCAAAGGTGTTTGTTGCAACACCAAAAACTGCAATAATGAAGAGCGTCGTGGTCTCGTTCAAATAAATATATACTTAGAAGTTTCAGAAAATATATTTATCAATGGTGGTTTGCCTAAAAAAAAAAAAAAAAAAAAAAAATTTATCAATGGTGATTGGTGAATCGTACTTAGTAGCTTTGATTCAAACAAATTCAAATAACATAAACTGTAAAGAGAAATCCGGTTAAAAATTTAAAACTAGAAACGTAGAAGTGATCAGTTCATACTTCACAGTTCACACGTAGGGTTAGTTTTACATTTTGAAATCCAAAAACCCAAAATAAAATGCAATGCAATGCAGAATGCACCAAGCTTTCTAATAGCAAATCCCGAACCGGGTTATACCGGACTAATCAGATTTAACCGGTACTGGTTTTTAGATAGTAAAAAAATATTCCTTACTCTTCTCTTCTCTCTGCCTTTCTCTTTCACAGTCAGAGCTCTTGAACGGAGAATCTCTGTCGCCGCCGTCAACTATTTATAAAGAAGAAATTTTCATCTGTTTTCGATTCAAAAAGTGAAGAGGTTTTGATTCCGAAATCGATTTCCTTTAAAAGCTAGGCACGGCGCTTGATCTCGCTATCTCTCAGGTAGGATCGAACTGTATAACACCTTTGCTTTACCAAATTGGATATACTTGCTTTGGATTGTTTGAAAGAGTTCTCGCGTTTTTGGGTATTGTTAATACTGTAGTTTTTGTTTCTTTGGTCTCTAAATCTGTTGATTGAATTCGTTTGATCCATGGATGTTTGTTTCGGTCTTCAAAAGCATGCAAATTGGTAGATTGGTTTGTTTGTCTTTTGCTAAAACCCTGACTTGGTTTTGTTCCAAGTGAGAGTTTTTTTTTCTTTTTTTGTTTCTTTTATTTGAGGGATATTTTAACTAACTCCATGAGTTTGTGGGAAGCAGCCAAAACTCTTTTGACGTCAGTTTCTTGATAAAAGAATTCGAATGTTTCACCTGATACTGATATAGAACTTAGTAATGATATGTTCAACGTATTGTAACATGTAGGATTAGTCATGAATAAAGGGGAAGCTTTTATTATCTGCTGTTAAATTTTGTTGTTCCAAGAGCATCGATCTTGGTTTGGCATCATTGTTACTGCTTTGTTACATGTGGATACTTTAGGGACTTGTTATCTAGTAAGTACAGTTAAGGTGTCCAGAACTAATTTTTGTGCTGTTAGTGTAGCTTATTTTTGCCACTGATAAGACTTTTGAATGTTTTGACTTCCCTTAGAGATAGCTGAGAGCTGAGGATACTGGAAGGTGGAATCTCAAATGGCTGAACTTCCGGGTCAAATAAAACGTATGAGCGGTGGAATTAAGCAACTGCTTGAGCAGATATTTGGGTTTTCGAGAAGATGTTTGTTTCGGATCATATCTATGGGTCCTATACCTAATCATCTCGCCTTTATCATGGATGGGAATCGGAGATATGCAAAGAAGTGTGGTCTTGAAGAAGGGTCTGGTCATAAAGCTGGGTTTTCTGCGCTTATGTTGATGCTACAATACTGCTACGAGTTGGGGATTCAGTATGTAACGATATACGCATTTAGCATTGATAATTTTAGAAGACAACCTGAGGAGGTACAGTCTTTAATGGATTTGATGCTGGAAAAGATTAAGTCTTTGCTTGAGAAAGAGAGTATCGTGCATCAGTATGGGATCCGGGTCTATTTTATTGGTAACTTGGCGCTTCTAAATGACCAAGTGAGAGCTGCTGCAGAGAAAGTCATGAATGCCACAGCTAAGAATAGTCGGGTAGTGCTTCTCATCTGCATTGCCTATAACTCGACAGATGAGATCTTACAAGCTGTCAAGAAATCTTGTATTAACAAGTATACATATAATATTGAAGCGTCTGGTAGTTATAAACATGAGGATACAGATAGTGAAATAGAAGCAAAGGATATAGAGAACCAAGAGAAGAAGATACAGTTGGTGGATATTGAGGAAAATATGCAGATGAGTGTGGCTCCAAATCCTGATATACTCATCAGGAGTTCAGGAGAGACGAGGTTGAGCAATTTTCTCTTATGGCAAACAGGTAATTCCCAGCTCTGTTCTCCGGCTGCTCTGTGGCCTGAGATCGGTCTGAGGCATTTGGTCTGGGCTATCTTGAACTTCCAGAGAAGCCATTCATACTTGGAGAAGAGAAAGAAACAATTGTGATTTTGTTCTGAAGGATATACAAAAGCTCTCTTTTCTATTTGGCTTCGTACTGTGATGTGATGCTTTTGTGGTATACTATCGAAAGGAAACTTGGGATTACATAGAACAAGTAATGTATGTTACACACAAACTCATTTATGAACCCTTCACGAGAAAGTCCCCCCTAAAGACCTCTTACTTCCTGGTTCTATTCTTGTAAGATCTAATCTCTTAAAGTTTTGTTCTGTACATACTCTTTTCTATCCTGCAAGAAGAAAGATGTTCATAGAACATTAGAGCTAACCACTTCTGTCTACAAATCTAGTCATGTACATATATAAACTCAATTCATAACTATATTACACTTCTTCATTTGCGCTCCCAGAAGCTTGGAACCGTTACTATTACGGTATAAGGCCTCATCATCAAGAACTTACCAATGTCTTTTACATCCCTTTTGATCTTTGATTGGATCCTTTGCAACCCCAAAGAACATAACCAAATCGTTTTGACACAAAGAACCTTGACCAAAGACAATGTTCCCTCACCAAGCTTGTGTCGCAACCGTGTGTCGCAACAAGCTTGTAGTGATGAACAATTTGACGAGTGTTTTTTTCGAAACCAATTTAATGGTTTAATGGTTCAGCCTTGATTGCAATATGAAATTTCGGTTTAGCTATAATAAAACCCGGTAAACGGGGATTGGTACCTAAACCGTACCGGGTTTGAACTCTGGTTCGTTCGGTAGGTTAGAGTAGTACACACTCGTGACTTGCAATTGAAAACCTAAAACGTCGCGACTCTGCTCTCTGCAAAAAATGGTTCTACTTTTGGCTTAAAGAGCCATGTTTTTGAGTCTTTGCCATGGCGGGTTTCATTAGGCGCAAAGGAAACTTATTCTCTCGGTCGCAAACCTTAACTGCGGTCTACTCCAAGGTGGGGTAACTTCTCCTCTTCGGATTCTCTCGTTTAGTTGATTTAATCTCTGTGCGGCAATTGGTCGAACACTTCATCTGCGGGTTTCTTCTTGTCTCTAGTTGCAGAGAAGTAATCGCACGCTTGCTGAGGGAGTCATGGAGAAGTGTTCTACCATCCGTCAAGTTATTGATGACGATATAAATTCAGGTGCTTTTGTGTTTCTTTTGGAACTTGTAAACTGGTTTGGACGTAATTACAAGTTCCAAGTTAAAAGGTTGTTCCTTTTTTTGTTTGTTTTTTTATGGATTAATTTTGACAGTTGATACATCGAAGTGGAAGAAGGTACGAGCAAGTGATGCTGGAATTAGAAATTCAATGATCCCAGAATCCTCTATGAATGTCTTGAGACTCCTTAGACGTCAAGGTTTGTGTTTTATATGTTTTAGGTTTACTATTATTTAGCATTGATGTACAAGAGTAAGAAGAAGCTGAATTGTTGGATCATTGTCTTAGGTTTCGATGCATATCTTGTGGGTGGATGTGTAAGGGATTTGATACTACATAGAGTACCAAAAGACTATGATGTGATCACTACAGCTAATCTTAAGCAGGTTTAGTGGATTGGTTTTCTGATAATGCTACCTTGTTTAGGACTGTATGTATAATGGCTTCACGCATCTCGTTTGTTTTGTAGATCCGACGGCTGTTTCATCGTGCTCAGGTTATTGGGAAACGGTTCCCTATTTGTCATGTGTGGATGAGAGGTTCAATAATTGAGGTCAGTTTTATGGCCTTTCCATAATTTTATACTGTTGTACTTTTATCTTCTGTTTGAGGTTACCATATGCTTTTCGCAGTTTTCTTTGTGTATTCCTTGACACTTCTCTTATAGGTGTCCAGTTTTGATACCGTGGCACACAGTGACAGTGATCATGAAAATGATTTGGAGAAGTCTTTTCCAGTAGCTATCGAGGCAGACAAGAATAAAAGCCTCTTTAAATTGTATTCTGGTTGCGATGTAAAAGACTTTAATCGTTGGAGGAATAGCTTTCAGCGCGATTTCACAATTAACAGGTGTAGTTTCTGAAGTTCATGTATGTACGGAAAGGAACTGTTGTATGTTTGGCTGAATGGTACACTCCCAACTTATTTGTGGTATTTAAATTTTGGTGCAGTTTATTCTATGATCCCTTTGAACTTAAAATTTATGACTACACCAACGGAATGGAAGACTTGACGGATCTTAAGGTGACTAACTTAGCTTACTTTTTCTGGATACATCTATTGTTATTTCTTATGTTATTAACCATTGTTCGCTACTGCAAATGCAGCTTCGTACACTTATCCCTGCAATTTTGTCATTCAAGGAAGATTGTGGTATGCCTTACTTATTGTCCTCACGGCCTTGTATCTAGACAATTATGTAGTTTAAAGTCTTAACCATTGCGTCATGGTTTTATTTCCAAATACAGCTAGAATTCTTAGGGGGTTAAGAATTGCAGCACGATTGGGTCTATCATTATCAAATGATGTTGAGACTGCAATACCTGAATTTGTATCTTCCGTTGCAAATTTGGACCAGGTACTTTGACTGCTTGAACTGGGATATACTTGGAATCACTTCCTTTATGTTGAATGAAATATGTTCATAGCCTCAGCTATTAAAATCCTCCTCTGTCTTTGCTCAGTTTAGATTAATCATGGAAATGAAGTATATGCTTGCGTATGGAGCTGCTGCGCCTTCCATCCTTCTTCTCATGAAGTTCAAACTACTTCACGTGTTACTTCCGTTTCAGGTATGTCATTTGTCAATCTTCAAGTCTCTCTCTCCCTCTCTTTCTTCCTTTTTAACACTTTTAACTTGGATAAATTTGGATTTCAGGCAGCTTACCTGGAACAAGCTAGTGAAACATCTCTATCAAGTTCCTTGCTAGTGGTACGTGATATCTTCATGCAGAAGCATTTTCTAGTGAATCCATTTTGATATTTCTGAGTTTTGTTTATGGTTTATGTAGAGGTTATTCTCCAATATGGATAAATTGGTTTCCTGCGATCAACCTGCTGACTCCAAACTATGGTGCGTCATATTTTTATATCAATAGGAATCTGTGTTTAAAAAAGCCTCGCCTAGGCGCGCCTGGGCGAGAGGCGAGGTGATTATAAGGGTGTAGCGCCTCTAGTAGATGAGGCCAGGCGGTAGACCAAAGGCGCTCGCTTCGGGATGCCTTGCCATGGAGCCCGCCTCATCTCCCTTAGCGCCTGCAATAGTAGGAGGTAATATATGGTTAAACCTCAATATCTTCTCAATATTTTCTCAATATTTGCTTACTTAAAATGGTTCTAGAAGTCTATGACTTTGATTGATGAAGATGATGAGGATGAAGCTGAAGAAGATTTCATAGGAGGAGATGATGATACTGAAGTCTATGTCGAAGATGACGAGTTTGATGATGATGAGATGGATTTTTAGGCTTTGTGTTTAAGTTTTAAACTTTCGTTGGATTTGCTTCTACTTTGTTTTCATTTCTCTGTTTCAGACTCATGATTGGCTTTTTCTTTGTTTTCAAATCTTTCTCTATGTTTCAATTTCAAATGATAAGCTATTGGTTTTAGACTCAGGTTGTGCTTACATGGTAAGGAATCGATTATTTATGACTAACCTTATGTCTGTTTTTTGCAGTTGCGCCTCATACACCAAAGGCGTGGGGCCAATCTCGCCTAGGCGCAGGGCGCCAAACCTACCCTCTGTCGCCTCACCTTGCCTCTCGCCATTTAAAACACAGATAGGAATATGAATCTTCTCTTCAATGAGCTTTGGTTAATGTCCTGACTTGTTTTGCACAGGATTGCAGTGTTAGCTTTTCACATTGCACTTGTGCGTAACCCCCAGGAGGCTATTGTGGTGCGCGCTTTTGCTGCTTTGCTCTACCATAGAGACTGGAGCAAAGCTGTTGAATTTGCTAGAGAACATGAAACTTCTGTAGTCGGATACGGTCCTGAGGTATTTAAATCTGTGCAAAGGAGATCTGATGAAGATCTTGTTGAAGCAGTTTCAGAATTCACATGTCTATTAAAAGATACTCAATACGTTCTGACTGGTATAGAGGCTCTCCGCGAATCCCTATACCTATACCCGGATTTCAAATTCTCTGGTCTGGTTAGTACAAAGTGCATATTTACTTCCCAGTTTTGAGGACAGTACAAAGATTCATTGTGTTAAGACATATATTCTCTGTGCAAGTATGCTAATCTATGTTGGTCTTGTGCTCTGCTCACGTATTCTTATTCTAGCAGTTAATGTTATAATTGATGGATGTGTTTTTTCAGGTGTTTATACCGAAGAGAAAGGGGAGAGATGTAGCAGAAGGGTTTGCGAGATTGAGTGATGTCAAATCATACGAAAGCAAAAAGGAGGGATTCTCTATTGACTATCTCTCACTTGGCAAGGGAAATCCATGTGAAGTAAGATTTGTTCTTGGCAAAATCATTCTGGACACCATCACAGAAGGTATCGTCATCGAACCTCTAAACTCAGTCAAGAAGGAGCAGAGCACCAGTAAGCAAACTGTTCCAGCGGCTTGCTTGGAGAAGAAGGGTGAGTTGGTAGTTTCTAAATCTTCCAAGGAGGATGACAACAATCAAGCTCCAGTCCATGGGTCAAATGCATCATCTGTTTTAAAGATTTTGAAGAAGACGAGAGAAGACAGTGAGAACAAGAATGACCAAGAGACCGAGGTATGTCCAAGAATCCTTACTGGTCCAGCAAAGAATCAAGATCAGTCTGTAGTTCAAAAGCTGAAAAGACGGCGAAGCAAAGAAGCACCAGTCTCTGAGCCGCCTAAGCAAAAGACTTCAAAGAGGTCGAGATCAGATGACCAAGAGGCAGTTGGAAGTCTCTCTGTTCCAGCAGAAAATCAGCATCAGAGTAATATGGCAAAAATGCACCGATCTGTGAGCCGCCTAAGCCAAAGACTTCAAAGAACCGTTCAAAGGAAACACAAAAAGTAAAACACAACGACTTGCCTGTGAAGGAGCTTCAAGAAGCAAACAGCAGCTTTGTTTCTGACAAATCTATGAGCGATCTTCTAAAAGTTCTTGAGAAATCAAGTCAGCACGCGTCTAGCAAAGAGGAGAGCGACTCCTTATCATCAGAGAAGACAAAGAGACCAAAAAGTCTCTCAAGTCTGTTCAGGTGAAATTGGTAACCCTACTGGTGTTGGGGGGCCTGAAGTCAAGCTGGACCTTCAGAACGAGTCAGAAGGTCTCTCGTCAGTCACGGTCTCACTTCACAATTTGTAGGTACGACATGTTGTTGTAACTTGAACCAATTTGTTTTTTTTTGGTCACTGGTAGGGAGAAATTTTGGCCGTGAGTAATATAATAGTCGCAAATTAGTTATTTATTCGTATCTTTGTTTCATTTAGATTTCAAATAATTTTCTTCCTTTCTATCAAATCAGATTCATGCACGATTCCATCGTTCTTGTTCTTTGGATCCTGTTTACTACACATTTGTTCAATTACTTTGTACTTTGAAAATGAAAACGATTTGTAGTTAATTTGTCTCATTGTTCTTGACGTTTACAAACTAAATCGTTTGTTAAGATTATATTACTCACAGTCAAACTAAATATACCAAATCTATGATTTTGTTAACATTTAATCTATAATTTGGAATGAAATTTTTTATACGAGTTAAGGAATAAAATGTCATTTTGAACATAATATAAAATATATCTCAATACTAAAAATTTATAGTGTAAAGTTTAAATTTTCTAATAAACTTTAAAATATACAATCAATTTATTATTATTATTAGTTTGTTCAACATCTTTCTGAATGTTATATTTGTATTTATGTGTGCGCGCGAACGAGTAAAGTTAATTAGCGTCAATATATGAAATTGTGACTCGGCTATCTATTTGATGATTCTCATACTCAAAAAAAAAAAAAAACAAACTCAAAAAGTAACACAAATATCAAATGCTACCATTCAAGTCTATCAGTATCATAGGTTATATATGTTCATTACTACATCACATAAAAGATAAAATAAAGAGTCACATACCCAATTGGTAGGGAACTCCAGTGGAGTTGATCCACAAATTTCCTTGAATAAGTTTTCCAACCTTAAAACTGGCAGTTTCAATGGAATCCTTAAATCTGGCAATAATTCTTTAGGACATGAACCAGAACAAAAGGATTATGAAGCATATGAGGTAATGACACAGTTGTAAGGATCAATTTCACTTTTTTTTTGTTAACAACGTACAAGATCAGCTTAAACGAGCCAATTCAAAATAAAATCGTTTGCAATAAAGTTTATATAATTAAGAATATCTACAATATATATATATATATATATATTGGCTATAATATTTTTAGCCAAGCATGTTAACGATATCCTATATGACAACAATTAGCAAGAGTTTAATATTCCTAAATTACGTGTTATAATGACTGATGTTTTGCGTTGATGAAAGATATATTCATAGCCAGTAATTAAAAGTGAGTGAAATCTGTTGAAAACCCTCAAATCTTATCTTAGTCGATTTTGTGTTAATATCGAATTAAACGGTGATAAAGAAACATTACGATCATTAATTGTTTATCGATCTTCCACTGACTTATACAATGCAATTAGGTAAGTTCGATATACATTTATTTTCGCCCGAGTATCCCAAACTGGACCATCTCCACCTTGTTCACTTCCGCTGTAGAGACCGGAAAGCACTTGCTGGCATCCATGGCGGCAGGCCGAGGAAGAAGATGAGAAGAGCGATTTAGGGATTTTGTTTGTCACAGTATGATTCTATGTTACCAAAAGATCAATTAAGATCAGATTTAAGGGCGTTCATGCGAATTTAGTATGATGGTTTAGTTGGCTAATGTTATGTTCTAATAGTACAAGTTTGAATCCATACTGTGTACTTTACGAGTCTTCTATTATTTTTGTTGACTCATATTTTCCTTTTATTTTGCTCACATTTTTCTTTTGTTTGGCTCACATTTTCCTTTTGTTTTTTGTTCTATAGACTTTTTTTGTATGTGTTTTAATTCGAGAAAATATGGTTTCCAAATGAACGTCAGAGCATGTATAGGCTAATTATATGAATAAGTCTCTTTGTATCAAATGTATACAGTCTATTGAACACTTACAACAAGATACTAATTAGTAACTAAACAGCTAGCATGAATCAGAAGAAATATGGAAGACTTACAACAAGAGATTTTGCATAATCTCCCTCTACTAAAATCAATGTGCAGAGTCTGGATTTTTCCCCTCCGGCTTCTTTAGCATTATCTAATTTTTCGACGTGAACCATACCAAGATTTGCTATTTCAGCATCTTTGCCATTCTTAGAAGTTTCCCAGGGATGCAACGGCTTCACCAGACAAAGATTCTCATCTAGAAGAAACATAAAACAACAAAGGAATTAAACGTTAGGTACATCACTAACCCAACAAGGAAGATTAAATAAGTGCATACCTTTCTTCACAAGAGTTAATTATGAGATAAGGACTTATTTGAGTGGCATTTATAGATTTTGCCATTTTCTTAAAATTATTTCAAATTTGCCATTTTCTTATATTTACACTTGATTGGGTTCCATTTTCATTTAGGGTATAGTTTTTTGTTATTAAGTATGTATTTTATGAAAAAAAATCCCAAATTTTTAGTTTTTTAAGGTAAAAATAGTTAAAAAAATATGACAAATATGAAAGATTTTAGGAAAAATGGCAAATTTAAAAAATGATTAGGCAAAAATGGCATTTTAGACAATCATCCCTTCTCCATAATATAGGCTAATGATATGTATATATTTTACACTCTTTCATCGTGCATTTGTCATTCATTTTGTTCTCTTAACTCATTGTTTTGCATTGTTTTTAGTCTCTTTTTGCATAATATGCATATCTAGGTAGTCTTTGCATTGATATTGCATGCATCTTGCATATTGGAGTTGTTTCAGGTGTTTTAGGAGATGTACAAACCATCAAAAGCAAACAGGGAACAGGAAAGCAGTCCAGCGACTCAATCTACACTACCTAGCGATCCAACCTTCCACGTCTTTGATCGAGTCGAGTGAAGCTTTTAATTTGGGATTCAGATTTTGACGTCTTCATAAAAGTTGTAGGGAATTGAGTCATCTTTCCAACGCCGTTTATTTCAAGGCAATCAGAAGCGTGGTGCAAGAGTTATCACCGTTTTAGTGGGTTCATGTACACCCATATTTCCGACTCGACCTGCACGCAAAGGAGAGCTCCCACTCGATCGGACATGTTAGCAGCCACTTGATCAAGACATCCCAGGAGGGCTCCTGAGCATCCTCAAGAAGCGACTCGATCAGCAGCTCCCAGACGACACTTTTCAAGTTGTCATTCGATCGACGTTTTCAAGCTGTCACTCAAACAACGATCTGAAGCCGTCATTCGATGAAACGTCCTAGACTTCAATTCGATTGACACTCTCACGATGCGACTATATCGACGCTCTTAAACCGACATCCTGATTTTGTTCTGAACACGCGTCCGAAAAGGGTTCTTGAACCGCCTTTCTATTTTGTCGTTTTATGTTTTAGTGTTTTTATGTTTTGCTATAAATAGACTCTTATGCCTTTACCCAAAGGAAATAACTTTTATCCTAGGGTTTTTCTGTAGCCACCAAAAACGTTTATGAGTTTGTAATCAAGAAATCTCTTAATCTATTTAGTTTTTGCATTTGATTTCTTCAGCAAAGTTGTTTATCTCATCTTCATCTATCTAGTCATGCTTGATTTAGTATTTTCTGGGGTGTCTGGGTTTTTGATGATGATTGTCTTGAGTAGTGAACTAGGGTTCTTGAGAATAGGATAGATTAGGTAGAGAATCTTAGTATAATAGGATGTCTAAGCTTAAATTGTTTGATTTCCCTTCTGGATTAGTGTTCTTACTGCTAATTTCTTACTGATCATTTGAGATTAGATCTTAAGCATCTCAGCATCCCAAAGGTGTTCCATGAGATGCTTGAACAAACTAATACCAGAGATTTATATTCCTAGCCTAAGAGATTGTATGTCTAGGGTGTTTATTGAGAACTTGTGTGTCATGCCTGTTTAATCATGTTTCTCTAGCGAGAGTTAGGTTTGGAAGTGATTGAGTCTGAGTAGCTTCTGTCAAGAGATTGGATTAGCTAAGATGTGATGTTCATTGTCTAGGGATAGCTTGATGGTATTCTGTTAGGCATTCTAGGTAGATTAAGAGACTCCACCGAAATCAATAATTCCATCCTTAAGGCCTCTACTTATCTGATTGTTTCTACATCTTTAAACTTGTTCTTTGTTTTTGTTGCAATAGCTTGCTATTTTGTCTATGCACGTTTAGCTTGTTTTTACTCTCTTCCATTATTGCATTTTAGCTCTTGTTCTACAAACTTGTTTTGTTCATGCATCTCATATACTCTTGCTAGACAAACAAAAACTCATTTTGAATCTGGCTTAACTTGTGACTGCTTGATTGCATCTCGATTGTTAGTAAAGTTTCCCATTTGAATTGACACCTTCTGTATTTAAACTGCATTAGGTTATGACACATCATCTATGATGGTTAAGGATCTGATTTGTCCAATATCTAAAGATTTGGAACATATCACTTATTCGAAACACATTACCTCAATATGAAGATGTCATTCGTACGCTTATCCCTAGTCGTGCTAAAATGAAAGATGTGCTGATTTGGCTACCAGAAAAGTCAGGATTGTACTCAACAAAAACAGGCTACCAATTGGCATTACAAACGGCAAAAGAGGAGATAGTACCCCACAAGAATTTCCGATGGAACAAAAACATCTGGCAAATCAAAGTGGCACCAAAGATCAAGAACTTCCTCTGGAAGACAACTAGTGGTGCTCTTTCTCTTGGTAGCAACCTTGCTAAACGAGGATTAATGTCTTCCGTGTAAGAGATTTGGGGCTAGGGAGGATGAGCTTCATCAATCACCTCTATCTGTCACCTTGAAGTGCATTCGGACTCTCAAGTGTTAGTGGCGAACCTCAATGCAAACGCTTGCTCTAAAGAGCTCAAAGCTATCATCTATGACATAAACTGTATTAGTTCAGTTATGTCCTCTATCTCTTTCCACTTTGAGATTGCTGATTCTATTGCTAAGTCTGCCCTTTATGTAGCGAACTCCTTCTCCCTAAGTGGAGTGTAAAACTCTATTTCTTTCGTAATCAATATCTAGTTTGATCAAAAAAGAAAAAGAGTAGTGCACATGTGTTACAATATAGGCGGTTTTGATCTTGCTTAAACAAAGTTATAGAGACAAAGAAAAGTGTTTGTTTATTCGGTCTACACTTCCTTTACTTTAAGCCTATATACTTCAGATCTAATCGTGACACAAACTAATTCTTTCAATAGAATTTAAACTCAGATATTTTTCTCGATTGGTTTGACCATTTTGGACACTTGCAAATACCACTCTACTTACCCAAATGCTTGGGTAGCTATTAGGGTATGTTCCATTCGATACCACTTAATGTTTGTTTTGTAATACTCTTTATAATTTTTATAAATAGTGTCATTCTTTACATAAAATAACAAAAAGTATACAAATTTCTACTCTCTTTGTAATAGATTCAATAATATTGTTTCTCTAATCACTTTAATAAATTTAAATGACACCGATAGAATTGAAATTATTTAAATATATGTCTAGTTAAACAAAAACGATACTATTATTTATAAAACAAAAATAAAATGTTAAAACGATAACTTTTGTAAAACGTAGGAAGTAGTTGATTAACTATTATTTTTTCCCGGGAGGAGCGGTTGAAAAAAAAAGTCACAAAGAAGACATAGTTAGGCCTCGGCATAAAAACCGTACCCGAATACTCAATCTGGAACCCGCCCGAAAAACCGGGTTCGGTTTGGGTATGGGTTTGCCTATAAAATCCTATTGGGTTTTATTTTCTAATACCCGTGGGTTCGGGTTAGGGTCGGATAATACCTGGTACCCGTTTGGGTACCCATTAAACCTGAACATATAAACATATTTATAATATTTATCATTAATATAATGCAATTACCCCAAAATTATGATTATAATTTTTAATATTTCATTTAGTTTTATACCTAAATATCAAAAATAATCAAAATATTTAAAATATTTTGTTATGTAAGTCAAAATTTAACTAAATTTATTTAAATTTAATTATACTTTTTCGGGTACCCGGTAGTTCGGGTACTAATCGGGTTCTAAAATTTGTAACCCAAACCGACCCGAACCCGATAGTACCCAAACCGAACCGAACCCATATATCTAAAAATGTCCAATGGATTCTATTTTTCTAAACCCGTTTACCCGAACCCGAATGGGTAATACCCGAACCCAAACGGGTTACCCAAATGGATTACCCAAATGCCCAGCCCTACACATAGTATTATAGACACTTCCCGAGGAAGTAGTTAACGATAAACCAAAATAGAAATAACTTCTACTTCTCAGCTAACTAAAAGAAGATGACACTCCCCATAATGGTTCGCATCCAACATATTGTGTCTTAAAACCAAAATTCCAAAGTTGTTGATAAACCAAAATTCCAACTTTATTGATAAACTTCGCTTACATTATTGTATATCTTACATAAATTCAAACACTTAGATTTTAATAAAATTGATGTTATTACAAAAGAAATATCCTTCGCGGTTCAGAAAACCATCTAAGGTTTATTCCGTCTCAAAAACTGTCCATGCCGGATGTCCAAATACAAAACCAAGAACAAAAATCCTTCTCGAACAATTTGTAGTATATGGAGTCCGGACAACGATGGTCACACTTATAACAAATCGGTCGAGTATGACTATTGTTGCCAAGAATTTTCATCGATTCAGAGCCGAAATAGAACGTGTAACCTGACTTGATGTAAACGGAAGATCCAAATATACACTCGAGGTGGACAGTGATGCAACATTTGTTGCATGAGTAGAACCATTCTCTTGGATTTACTTCTTTCTCGCATACTTCACACCAATATGCTTTCTCTGCATCTTCTCCGTAGCATAGTGAGAGAGGATGTGCATCATATTTGTAATATAACTCGTACGGAATTGTAGCGCATCGATAACACATAGCAAATGAACATGTAGTGCATTGTAGATAATACTCACTACGAACACTATCTTTGCAGCCAGGGCAATAAATGATACCTTTTCTTGAATATGATGTTGAGATGAATATAGGATGCTCATGATTTTTGTGGGTGAATAACTCAGGAACTAAAACGCAACGAACATCTAACTGAAAGTCATCGTCGCAATCAGTTTTTGATGAGCATTTGTACCTGAAACCAGTGGACTCACGGGCACAAGTCGAACAACTTGCGGAATTGTAATCAAATACCGGAGAAGGGTCTAGAACCAGAGGATGCTTATGCAATGCATGAGCCAATTTTCGAGGAAGACCAGCACATACCTCATGAAGAAAGAACTCACACTGTATACAATTGTAAAAATCATTAGAGTCGATACGAAGGATGCACGCTTGACATTGTTTTTTTGCGTCTCGAACACTGTCATACTTCTCAAGCTTTAGATGATGTTCATGACAAAAGTACTTTATCATATTATCACCCACTTTCTTGAATGGCGCAATATCTTCACTTTCATCGGGTTCTTCTGGTTCCCATTCGAGTTCTCTCCCGTCCCAAACGTTCCTATGTGTTGCACATTTGGAATGGGCAACATAAGAACAACCTTCATGATCGCAAGAATACTGGCCATATTTGATGTCGACCATCTTGTAGCAAACTCGACAAGATGGAGTTGTGGGTGGAAGGAAAGGACTGTGAGAGAGACGATGTGGGTGACGCGTGATTTTTATTACACGCGGTAAGTCTATACAACTCTCATGAACCACATAGTTGCATTGAAAACAAGCATAACTTGGTTCCAGCAAACTAACCAGCCCACAAGCTACACATGGAATTAAGAGGGGCCAAGGGAATAAAGAGAGTGAATGATAATGGCTTTTTGGGTTTGCGATAGTAAGAGTTGGAAAACCGTGGGAGCAAGAAAGATCCAAACAAAAGTTACAGATAGAACAACAATAGAATTGTGATCCATCTCCCAAATCATCTCCACACCAATTACATTTCTTGAATATGTAACCATATTCGGTTTTGTTAGATATGATCTCTATTTGAGTGGTGAGGGTGAGAGGATGTTGAAGGTGATAAGGGTGTGTCATCTTCCTCGGATACAAATGACAAGTATCGTGGAACTCCACATCACAAGTAGTACAAGAGTAATAGAAGGTAGCCAACGGTGAGGGTTCTTCTTTGTCGCACGCGAAGCAACCCGATGGAGGGATTCTTCCAGCTCTACGGGAAAGGGTGTGAGGGTGAGTTGGATGAGATAAACGGCATATTGGCTCTTCCTCATTAGCAGCCATTTTCTTTTTCTTTTTTTCTTACAGTTTTGGTTATGATCCAATTAATATATTTGTATGAAACAGATATACTCACACCTCTCCCATCGTGTGGAGATGACTTGACTAAATGGTGGACACAAGTTAACATGGTTAGCAAATAAATAATGTAGACTCAATATACAAATTATATAAAGTACAAATTGTACCAAACAAATGACACGAAATTAATTTTATAGACAACTTCATTAAAGTTTCCTCCATGATCTGTGTCTCTCCAAACTGTCCATATCTCATACAATAGCGATATAATATGTGACAACGATTAACAATAATTTGTTTTGGCCAAAGAATTTATTACTACAAGTGTTTATTAACTAAATTAAAAGAATACGTAAGTGTTACAGGGTGTTTCGATCTTACTTCAGACATTAATATATATAGAAAGAAAATGAAAAGTCTTTGTTTATTTGAAAGTATGGATTTGTGAGCAGTCGACAACTTGTCACGGATACCAACGCGAGGGTGGTCGGTCCCGTTCACCCCGCGACCATTGACTTTAAATAGAGTGGGTTGGGCTTCAGTATGGTTTCAATAATTAAGCTTATTATGTATTTAAGATCTAACTGTGACACAAACTAATATGAATTTTGCCTGACCTTACAAGATTGATAGGTCCATCTATTTTGTTATTCGTTTACTTACCAAATCATCACTAGGGTCAGGGTGACAGGGTCTGATAACACTAATCAATGGACTAAAAACATTATGTTCCTTTGTGTAATCACTGACTCGTTGATATTTTTGTTCTACAATGTATAATTACTTGTTTCCCCATAACTGATTTGGGGACAAGTCGTCGCTGAAATATGCCACAGAACCAATAACTACTAAACAAATAAATATAGTAACAATGATACAAACAATCAATATGTTGTTTCTCGTCGTTATTAACTTGAACTTCAGCAATAATGAAACAAACATGGTCATTAAACAACAAGCTTTACGTTTCTTGTTAGTCATTCTGCCTGAACATCATAATTTAGTAGTGTTCGATCATCAGTTTATATTATTTTCGGTTTGGTTTTGGCTTTCCGGACAAGCAATATATATTAGTACTTTAGTAGAATTAAAGCTGAATCCGGTTTTTGGGTGGACGGTTTGGATCGGTTGGTTCAGGTTATCCAGACTCCAGACTGGATAATATTTCGTTAGTGCTAATCAAAAGCCTACATCGTAACACTAATTTGAACAATAATATCAAAAAGACATATCATTAGAAAAATAAAATCCGCAGACTGATATTATCGAACGACTAAATCAGCTAGTTTGGTCCAATTATTTTGTGCAATGATATTTATTTTACGCACGAACAACAATGACAAAACATGGTCCCCTCTTTTTCTTAAGTCTTAACATATATGCGTTTGGTTAGAAAAATATTTCCTTTTCTACTTATAACTAGGTGCTTCCCCCAAGCAACTGTGGGTTGTTGCGTAGTTGGCACTTTCTTGTTTTTTTTTGTTTTTTTCGTTTTCTTTTTTTGTATTATTTCGTTTTAATTAGACATATACGGATTTCGTAGTCACTTCTATTTATACACTATATGTTTATACCATTTCATTTAGATATGTACAATTGTGGCGTTTATTTTTTATGAATTATGAGGATGTTGTTTCTTGCTTTTGAGGATCTAATCTTATCATTGACTGATATTGTTCCCAATACATTATTGTATTTTATATTTTCTAATTAACTGCTTATGTAAACCCTTCATATGTTGATGTTGCAATAATAAGTTTTTTTTTTAAAATAATTATCTTTTGTGTAAGTGATTATGTTTGTATGCCCATGTTTTGGTCTAATATCAATAAGATCGTTTCTGATTTTCTTTAGTTGACTTTGAAACCAATTTTGAGTTAAGCAAATAATGGGTCGAATTATGGTGTTAATAAATAATATAAATTCTTATGTATATATATTGTATATATATTGTATATATGTGACTATAAGTTTAGCTAACTAAAAAATTATGTAATATTTAAATATAATCTTGAACATATATATATATATTTATATATTATTTGTGGGAGGAATGTATGGAGTTATTGGATATAAGTTATTTTTGAGTTAAATGACCTTTTATGTTTTTAAAGTGAGTTAAATATTAATAAATTTTCATATGTGTCTTCACCTTTTTAAAAAGGAATACCAAGTGTTTCCCTCCAAATTTGAAGTGACATAGTATTTTAGTTTTCTTATATGATTTTATGAACTTCAATATAAAGGTTTTTCAAAGTAATAAGTACACTCACACTGATGAAATTATAAAATTTGGAGAAATTTTTATTTCGATTAATCATCTGCTCTTTTAAAATATCAAATAAGTATGTTGTTGTTCCTACAAATAGGACAACATATATTATAGTTTAACCATGAAGTTAAGCAATGAAAATGGAACTTGAGATCGCAAGACAAAATGCTTATATATATTATGTTACACATTGATCGTTTAAAAATGAATATGAACATCTAATTCTCATATAAAGTTGATTTTTTTTTGTTAAAACCAACATATGTGAATTTAAATTTAACTATGCAAATTTAAAAAATAAATATGAATATATTAAAAAGGCAAGAAATATAAAAGAAATATTTTGTTTTTATATAAATAAAATAAAAATTGAAAACAATGTTAAATATAAATAATACTTTCTAAATTAAAATATAGAATCAAACTCTTACAAGTTACAACACATATGAGATATAACAACATTTGATATTGGTGGGAGGGGAGGAGAAAATGATTACTATAAGATGGTAATCCAAATTAGATAATGGAGATGAATCTTTAAAAAATAGAACAATGTAAAATATATATATATATATATATAATACTTTCTAAATTAAAATATAGAATCAAACTCTTACAACACATATGAGATATAACCACATTTGATATTGGTGGGGGAAGAGGAGAGAATGATTACTTATAAGATAATAATCTAAATTAGATAATGGAGATGAATCTTTTAAAATAAGAACAATGTAAAATATATATCATGTAGTCTCTAAAATTAAAATTTAGCATTAAAAACTTACAAATAAAAAAGTAAAAATGATTTGAGGTATTGTAGAAGAGAATGAGAGAATGTGAAAATGAGATAGTAAAAGAATGTCAATATAATAGAATGAGAGATTGAGAGAATGCTTATTTATATGATAAGAAATTATGGAAGTTACATTTAGAATTACGGAGTTACAATAGTAATTTATTGTGTTTGAATCAAATTGAGTGGTAGAATATGATTAATGCATAATTTATTTTATTTTCAGTTATAATTTTATTTTAATGTGTGAATTAAATGTATTGTGTTTATTGGGTCTTAAATATTGTTTAAAGCAATTAAAAAGCAAAAAAAAAAAAAAAAAAAAATAGAAAACATTAAATGAAAATCAACCAATAAGGAGAGACCAAAACCTTACAAAACAAAACAAAACAAAAAAAAAGAGATTTGAAAGAGTGACTAAGAGAATAAGATAATGAGTATTTATAGGAAGAGAAATGATGAAAAACTACATTTAGAAAAATGAGAGTTACAATTCTAATTTATTGTTTTGTTTTAATACAATTGATTAATACTACTTAGTGGAGAAATAAAGTTAATGCATAATTTATAGGGGGAATTTATATGATTTGAGTTTTATATTATGTGAGTTAAATGTGAAAATTAATTGTTTTTAAATTTGTGTTTTAATATAAATATTTTTGTTGTTAAAATCCAAATGGACCAATAATGAGAGAGTGAAACCTTACTTTTATATATATATGATTATGAAAGTTGGCCAACTCTCTCCATCCTTCTGCCACATCAGCAATGTAGAGAGTGTCACATGTCCATCCTTCTTTATGTTGCTTGACTGATCCTCATCTGTTTTTTTGCTTGATTTTCATAGTAACTCACACTTTGACCTTTTTCGACTTCCTTTGCTTTAGTATCTGCTCCTTTATAATATCTCCTTTACATTGTTGTGTTGTTCCTTCTCTGCAAACTTTTTTTCTATGACTCTATCTGCTCAACTGTACTCAAGATTGCAAGTTCATTCTCACTATGGCGAACCTTAAGGATTTTGTCTTTGAGTGGCGTTGTTTCTAAATTTTTGTTTTATGCATCTAGGGCCGGTATGTGTGTTGTTAAATGTAATCTTACTATAGAATAAGAAGAAACTGGTCATTTTGTGTTTGATTTTTAAGAGGTAGAATAGATTATGAGACTTGAAAATTGGCCAAATTTACTATAGTTTTTTTTCTTACTGCTATTGTGCCAGAGAATAAGAAAATTCAATCATGTGTGGTGCCTACTCTAAATTTTCAGTTATATGATATGATATTGATCACCATGATTTGTGCTTTCATTTTTTACTACTCAATGCACAATATAATATTGACAGTAAAAATGTAATTGTTCATATCGCCAAAAATAACCCGTGCGCGAATACTCATTTAGTGTACTTAAAAGGATGAGATCTGCAAAACTCAATGTACACGTGTCATATGAACGGTCAAGATTCGAAGAGAGCACCAATCCATTATTCCCGTCCGTTGCTCTTCCTTACGTGTCAAATTATTTCCGCTCTTCCACGAAAAAAATCCCGCCACTGTGCAAAATTTTCAATCTCTTTTTACATTAAAAAATTAAAAATATAGTAATATTATTATTATCATAAATAAAAACAAAAACCCTATTACTCAACACTAGTCATAACGCCCTCTCTTCTCTAGTTACAATTCTAATTTATTATTTTGTTTTAATACAATTGATTAATACAACTTAGTGGAGAAATAAAATTAATGCATAATTTAAAAGGGGAATTCATATGATTTCAGTTTTATATTAGGGCAATTGTCATAAAGGTTTTTATTCCAAAAATACCATAATTTAGTTTTTTTTCCAAAAATACCACTAAAATGTAATTTTTTCCAAAAATACCACATAATTGAATTAAAGTTCTAATACTAAAAACTAATTCTTAAATTGTAAACACTAAACCCTACCCCTAAAAACTATACTCTAAAACTAAATGTGTCAACCCAAACCTAAAAAAAAAATTATAATCCTTAAAAATCAAATTTTTGTATTTGTGGTAATTTTGGAAAAAAAAACTAAAATGTGGTATTTTTGGAAAAAAAAATTAGTGGTATTTAAAGGAATTTCTCTTTATATTATATGAGTTAAATGTGAAAATTAATTGTTTTTAATTTGTGTTTTCATAGAAATATTTTTTTTGTTAAAATTGCATTGTCAAGTGGACCAATAAGGAGAGAGTGAAACATTACTTATATATATATGATTGCTTTAAACTTTCAAATGAGAAATATATTATTAACAATAATTTTACATGAGAAATATATTAATTTAGCCAACCAAAATATGAATATAAATTTAGCCAAGCAAAACAATTTAAAAATATTAAAATTTAACCAAAAATATTTTCTCTTGAAAGATAAATGAGTTAGTAGGAGGAATGAATTAATGTACAATTATTGGATAGGAGTTACATTTGATTTAAATGGAGTAACATGCCTTTAATTCTAAATAAATATTTTTAATTTTTTATAACCTAAAATAAAAGGAATACCAAGTGTACATCTTTGTTTAAATATATTTTATTTTTATATTTGAGTTCCAGTTGAATATGATTTATTTTTTGGATCAGTTTTTATTTTGATTAAACACACAAAACCAATTGTTTAATTATGGATCATTTCAACTTCATGATCTTATTGTGTGGTGAATATTGTAAAAAAGTATGAAAATAATGACTTATAAGATGTTAATAGAAAATGGAGATAAACCTTTTAAAAGATTAAAAATATATATATAAGATATACATGTCATACAAACTCAAAAACTAAGTTTTTACAATGATATTTGATTTGATTTTTTATAACCCATACAACAACAATAACAAAAAAAATACAAAACAAAACAAAACAAAAAAAAAGAGATTTGAGAGTAGTGGAAGAAGATAAGAGAATGAAAGACTGATAGACTAAGAGAATAAGATAATGAGTATTTATAAGAAGAGAAATGATGAAAATTTATATTTAGAAAAATTAGAGTTACAATTCTAATTTATCGTTTGTTTTAATACAACTAGGACTCAGACCCCCGCGACATCGCGGGAGAAGTATTTTAGAAAAAAGTAAATAAATTTAAAACTTAAAACTATACATTATGAAATCATTTGAATGTAATAGAATAGTTTGAATACATAAACATCTATAATAGTATTTTTGCAGCAACTTTTGACAAAAAAAATTCATTTTGGAAATAATTAGCATTCAATGCATTGAATTTAGTATTAGTTACCAAAATTTTGAAAATTAATTGTAGGTAAGATTAAAAAAATAAGAAAATATATTATCTACCTCATTCAAACATAAATTTATAATTCTTTTCATTTTTGTTTCAATTTATATTTGAATTATTTTAGAATTGTGATTTTTTCTTGCATATAAACTTTTTAAAACGGACATATATTACTCAATAGATGAAAAAATATGGGTACAATATCCCACATCGCCTAAAAAAATGGACCATAGTTCAGAGTCATACTATAAAATAGACAAAATGATTCATAATACAAATGAGTAGAAAACTTAATTTATCAGGCATTCAAACTATCAGTATTAGAGAATAGATATATATATAATTAAAGTGATTAAATAAATATTATGTAAAAAATAAATTATCTTGCAGTATTATATAGTTTAAACTTTAAACCATAAAATTAACAATTATATAATATAGTATATTTAACCAATATAGTTAAACATAAACTGTTACTTAAAACATCTGACAACCCGTCCGTGGACCCCATTAGCCCACCGCTAGTTGCTCCCATAGGCTGGCCCTGCAGGGCATCGATCCTAACTCATCACTGTGGATATCCAAATCCACCAGTAGGTTATTGGTGACAACTTGTCTGTGGGAAGGTTGTTAAAGGGTGATGGACCAAGGTTCGAGGAACGCCTGATGCACCAATAACCTACTGGTGGATTTGGATATCTACAGTGATGGGGTAGGATCGATGCCCTGCAGGGCCAGCCTATAGGGACAACTAGCGGTGGGCTAGTGGGGTCCATAGACGGATTGTCACATAAAAATTGATTTTTATACGACAACCCGTCCTCTGGACCCCACTAGCCTCACTGTTAGCTTGCCCCCATAGGCCTAAAGCTGGCCCTGCAGGGCATCGATCCTAACCCCTCACCGTGGCAAATAGAACTACTCATCCAAATCCACAGTAGGTTATTGATGCGCCAGACATTCCTTGAACCCTGGTCCTCACCCTTTATCAACCTTCCCACAGGACAAGTTGCCACCAATTGATCTGATACCAAACTGAAACGACCTGACATGTTTTTTTTTTTAATAATAAATAATAATAATAACAATAATAATAATAATAATAACAATACTAATAATAATAATAATAATAAGAATAATAATAATAATTAACTACGACTAGTGGTTCCATACCCACTAGCCACCTAACCACAATCACAAATAACAGCGGAATACCAATACCAATTAAATAACCAATAATAATCCATAATCAAATAACCAATAACCAATCCTAACCATTTCAATGTCAAACAACAAGAAACACCAAACCGGCAATCATAACAATGTTTCTAATGACCCAACTCTATCACCCTAGCAATGCCAGACAACATCCAATCGAGTCCCTAGAACATCTTCCTCTTCATTGCCTTGATTCCACGATCACACCTTGCCTTTACCTGAACCACAAACACAAATTGAGATGCATGAGTATTTGATAAATACTCAGTGAGGCAATCCTCCCATCTACTGGGCTATACACACAAGCAACAATGACTCCAATGTTCCAAACGATCAACAAACAAAACACACAAACCAGGAAAAAACGAACATCGTCACACTGGAACGGAGGTGTCGACCGACACCAGCCTAGTGTCGACCAACACTGGCATTGGTGTCGACAGACACTACCCCACAGTGTCGATCGATGCCCATTTCTGCTGGTATCGATCGACACTCCACCTGCAACTGCGATCCGCACGAAGCTGAGAGTCGAATCTGGCTTTCCAATCTCCTCCAAATCATCCAATACTCAAAACCCATGCCGGAAACATCATTAGGAACCTGTATAATCCAATCCCCAGCAAGAAAACACACAAAACAACAACGAACAAGCAAGAACAAGGAAATCAAGGGCTTAGATTAGCCATGGTCATGCACTCACCTCTTTGCAGGAAGTTTCTGACCAACAATGAACGAATCCACACTCTCAGCAAGCTTCCCACACGTTCCTAGCCTTGAATCCTCACTCCCACAGCAAGATCTCACCCACAAAGCCTTTAAATCTCACAATCTCCCTCTAGAACCTCAAGAACAGTTTTCTCTCTTTTCTTTTCTCTCAAAGCAGCGTAAGACAAGAAAAACACGACCCTAGGTCGTTTTCTCCTTTTTAAACCTTGGTCCAATGGTTTCCTTAAACCAAACTGGTCTAAATCAATAATTAAAACAATCTGGTCGAACCAAAAATAAGTAGTATCGACCGACACTAACATGGGTGTCGATCGACACCCACCCCTAAAACGCAGAGTTTTGGTTCGCGGGCGTTACAATTCTCCCCCACCAAAATAGATTCGTCCTCGAATCTCGAACAACACTTATCCAAAGACTCATGTGCTACCGAATCCACGGCCCACACTCCTCCGACTGATATACGAAAGGTCACCTCTAGGTGATAGACTCACGCTCCAGGCGTTATTTGCTCTCGACTTTTGGACTCACCTTTTTTTTTTACTCACAGGCCCAAACCTTGAGTTTTTATTGGCTCCTCATCAGACCGAAGTCTGCATGCCATAATATTGGCTCCTCATCGGGCCTAAACCCGCATGCCATAATGTATATATGGGAGTCCAATACTCGTCTCTCGGGTTGCCACCCTACAGCGCGCCTCCGGATCTTCATCCAAAGTCGATATACCAGCCATACTCCCAAGCCACAAAGTCTTAGAATATGACGGTACTAGGAGAACCTAAGTTCCCCAAGAGTCGCGAGCAAACAATTCTGAACACATCTGAGTCCTATCCCTATCCAGGTTCCCTTCCCGTGGATCGCGTAAGACAACACAATGTCCTACCAACCACATATCCCCTCACTGGAATACCCCATGACCACACAAGGATCATCTCACTGCCCCACGGGCCGCCAAGAAGGCCAAACAAATTTCCTAAACAGGACCGCCTCAAAGGCCAACCAAATGTCCTAAACAAGACCGCCACAAAGGCCAAAGAAATGTCCTAAACAGGACCGCCACAAAGGCCAAACAAATGTCCTCAACAGGACCACCACCAAGGCCACTCGTCCCGAAGGACTGTCACGAAGACCATATGTCCCGAAGGACCGCCTCAACAGGCACTCTGGCTAAACAGCCCGCCACGAAGGCCACACAATGGCTAAACAGCTCACCACGAAGGCCACACAATGGCTAAACATCTCGCCACGAAGGCCACACAATGGCTAAACAGCCCGCCATGAAGGCCACACAATGGCTAACAACTTGTCTGTGGGAAGGTTGTTAAAGGGTGAGGGACCAGGGTTCGAGGAACGCCTGATGCACCAATAACCTACTGGTGGATTTGGATATCCACAGTGATGGGTTAGGATCGATGCCCTGCAGGGCCAGTCTATAGAGGCAACTAGCGGTGGGCTAATGGGGTCCACGGACGGGTTGTTACAAAACACAACCATCAAAATGAAAACTTATAAACAAAAATAGAATAGACGTAACTGTGCAAAAATATTGTTTAAATTATTATAAATATATAAGATATTTTATGAAGAATTATGGTAAAGAGGTACAATTAAAAAAATTATACTAACAAAGGGATCTTAACTCAAAATATTGAATTAATGGTTGTAATGAGTAAATTTAATTTTAATAAATAATTATAATGAAAAATGTATTTAATAATGAGTGAAACTATATCAAAGAAAAATTGAAATTAAAATACACAACTTTCAAAAACATGATAAAATAAATTTTAAATATTAAAAAAGTTTTTAACGAAAGTTACGATAAATATACCCAATTGTAAATTCTATATTAAGTTGTATTAACTTTCTCTTTTGCTATATTTATTTTTAAAATTTTAGTTAGATTATAGAATAACGTTGAATATTAGATATTAATATTCAATTATTTAGATTCAACATAAAGTGAAAAATTTGTTTCAACGAACTTGTTGGTTACTGATGAAGAGACAAATATAAAGAAAGTTTAGAAGACATGACTATTTAAATAGAAACACGTCAATGACGTCATACACCTATTAGAACGAAAGTTGTGATGAAAAAATATAAATAATAGCGAAAGACACAACTCTATAATGAACAAATACAACCGATTGATTTAAAAAAAAAAAAACAAATAAAATCAAAAAATTTACGAAAAATTACTACGAAAAATCGCAACTGTTAGCAATTCATTATACCTAATAATCCATATAAACTGCTTAAAATAGAAGGCATCTTTATTACCATATTGAAAAGGTTAAATTCAAAAACTCACTCTATAATTCATCTAACTGTTGGAAAAAACCATAGGTATTTTTATTAAATTTTTATATTTAAAATTAACTAAAAGTTGTAAATTAGATTCATCATTCCAAAAATCTTTTGTTAAATCAAGAATTGGAGGAATTTCTTTACTTTTAAAAGAATGAATGCTAGAGAATAATAATTTAGAAAGCTGTAAAAACTGTTGAGAATGAAAATTTATATTATTTTGTGCCATAACAAAAAAATGAAAAGAGTTCAAACAGACAAATCTATATAGATTTCAAAAGATATGAATGTTTCAATAAACACAACTCTACAGTGAACCGTTGTAACTTTTCATAAGTAACCGTTTTAATGTACTATCACGACTTTTCGGAAAATATCCAACATGTACGATTGAAAAAACACAACTGTTGGTCGCATTTATTCGGATTGTTATTATATATAGATTGATTAATACAACTTAGTGGAGAAATAAAGTTAATGCATAATTTATAGGGGGGATTAATATGATTTCAGTTTTATATTATGTGAGTTAAATGTGAAAACTAATTGTATTTTTAGGAAGATGAATGATGAAAAATTACATTTAGAAAAATGAGAGTTACAATTCTAATTTATTGTTTTGTTTTAATACAATTGATTAATACAACTTAGTGGAAAAATAAAGTTAATGCATAATTTCTAGGAGAAATTCATATGATTTCAGTTTTATATTATGTGAGTTAAATGTGAAAATTAATTGTATTTATAGGAAGAGAAATGATGAAAAATTACATTTAAAAAAATGAGAGTTACAATTCTAATTTATTGTTTTGTTTTAATTCAATTGATTAATACAACTTAGTAGAGAAAGAAAGTTAATGCATAATTTTTTTTTTAACACTAGAACTGCATTAGCTAATATAATGATTACTTTATAGGGGGAATTTATATGATTTCAATTTTATATTATGTGAGTTAAAAATGAAAATTAACTATTTTTAAATTTATTAAAATTCTATTGTCAAATGGACCAATAAAAAAAGAGTAAAACCTTACTTTATATATGATAACTTTATCAAAAATCCTAAATGATAAGGAGGCTCCCCATGTTCACGGTTTCATTCCCTAGCATTACCCGTTATGTCTAGATTTTCGTAAACATTGACTATTATTCCTACTTTTATGCTTATGTTTATATTACGGTAGATGACTAACTTTTTTGGTGCTGAAAAGTATAAAAGATTAATTTTTTTTTTACTAGTTTTTGTTTTGGTTCGAATAAGTTTTAGAAGCACGTTGCAATCAGTTGTCTAAATAGATATATCATCTTAGTTTTTGGTAAAAAAAATATAGAAACACAGACAAAAAGAATACTCATTTTCTCCCTGATAGTGTTCTAAGATTTATTTTTTTGCCTAATAGATTGAATTTGTATATTAAAATATTAAACTAATTTTTCTACTTTATGTTAGACATGTCATCTATTTAATGGTTTATATTTTCTCTTTGAAAAATAGTTAGATTCACTCCTGAGATGAACCTTTATATTCACCCTCTTCCCTCTCAATCAATCAGAATGTTCTATCTAATATTTTATTTTAAAATAAATCAAAATTAAATTAAAAAGCAAAATTAATTAAGGAAATAAATTTTGTATACTTTTATTTAAAGAAAGTTAAATATTGGCTTGGTTTAGATTTTACAATGAAACGAGGTTATATATCGGTTTGAGTTTATAAATGAGAATTAGGGTTTAGATTTTATAATTAAAACGAAATTATATGGCAGTTTGGGTTTACAAATGAGGTGGTTAGGGTTTAGATTTTACAATTAGAACAAAATTATATGTCGGTTTGAGTTTACAAATGAGATGATTAGAGTTTAGATTTTACAATTAGAACAAAATTATATGTCGGTTTTGGTTTACAAATGAGATGGTTAGGATTTAGATTTAACAATTAGAACAAAAGTATATGTCGGTTTGGGTTTACAAATGAGATGGTTAGGCTTTAGATTTCACAATTAGAACGAAAGTATATGTCGGTTTGAGTTTACAAATGAGATGGTTAGGGTTTAGATTTTACAATTAAAACGAAATTATATATCGGTTTGGGTTTATAAAAGAGCGGTTTAAGTTTCTAATTTTATAATAAATGTATACAGAATTTATTTCCTTATTTTATAAGAGGGTGAATGAAGAGGTTCACCCCTATTACTCTTTCTCTTTCTACCCAAAAATTATTAAAAATTAATTTACAAATAAAAATCAAAGTTTTTTTTAATATGTGTGATAATATTTAAACATCAATTTAGGAGAGAGAGGGAGTAAACAAAATTTATTAGAGACAGGGAGTAAACAAGACTAAAGTAAATAAAACCTCAACCATACTTCTTAACACAAAAAGGTATTTGTGAGAAGTTTTGCCTCTTTTCCATTCATTTTTTTTTGTCATAAATTTCAATTCAGATCCAATTTGTTTAGCCATGCTCTCAAGAATATATATAATCCGCACCGGAATGATTATTTCCATTAATTGAACTTCTTTTTCTAAGCTCACACATATGCATATTAAGCCATAACGCCTTATTGATATGGGTTATTTTTTTTTTTTTGGCGATCACCTTATTGATATGGGTTAAAACTCAATATTCTCTTTCTTTCCTCCAACCTTCTCTTGGTTCTTTGCCTAGTCACATGACTTTTTTTACTCGAAGGTGGAAGAGATTTTGGGAGGACAACCTCACTTTTGTCCACCCTAACTATGTTACTTCTATGATGTTATTATTTCAGGCCTTCCGAGAACCATATACTGAACAATACAAAGGAGAAGTTTTGCTAAGTTGTCTTCCGGCAATCGAGCCACTAACCAAAACAATGACATTTTTTTTGTGGCGAACAATCTTCAAGAAAAACAAAAAAGGTTGTGAATTCTGATGATTTTTCTTGAATAGATAGACAGATAGCACAAAACCATAATTCTACATTTTTCATTTTTTAAAAAAAGTTACAGTAGTCATACATGATGGAAATACCCTTGAGTCGACAAAATTCTACTGTTTATGTGCTTAATCGAAGGACATTGTTCTCATGCTAGCTAGTGGTGATGGACAACAATGACTTCTGATTTTTTTTTTTTTCTTTGACAAACTTTTACAATGTTTCCAAAATATTTAACAACTTTTGGAAAGCTTCATAGGTTCTCAAAAAAATTCAATTTTTTTTAAATTCCAAAAAAAGCAAAGAAAATTGTTGTTGATAATAAACATACAAAGATTTTTTTAAAAACATAACCCTAAATATAAAAATATATATTTAACATATATACAATAGTTTATTTAGCAAGTTTTTTCAAAAAAAAATATTCTAAAGGTTTTAAAATTTCAGAAAACCACAAGCAGGCTTTCGAAAACCTCCATAATTCTCTAGAAACTTTTACATATAGCCAAAATATTTATATACATTTTGAAAACTCTAAATCGTGAAATTAATGTAAGCTCTGATCCAAAATTCCAAAATAACTCTCATAGACACATGCCACAAAATTCCAAATACTACTTTATTAAATATATTCACCTACAAAAGATAATTTCAAATGGGAAATACAAAATAGTAACTCTCTCACGGGCCAGCATATAAGTCTCAGTACGGAATCTGGTCTGGTCTGCCTAACGAATTTTTCACTGAACAGAGTACTGAGAGAGCATGATTAGCTCTGTAAATGATTTAATTAATAAGTTAAGATTATTGATTGTTAATTATATTCTTACTATAACATTATTTAATAAGCTAAGTTTTTAATCAAAAAGTTGGTTAGGGGAGCGCATATGGAGCGTACGATTTCGTCTTAAAAAAAAGTCGAAGCCACCAAAAAAAAACTAAAAAAAAAAAGAAAGAATAATAAAAGTTTGAAAACAAGAAGAGAAGAAGAAACGAAGCCACCCACATGCCTTGAACCAAAGTTACCGTTGTCTTATACAAACTTAGAAGTGAATCGTTTCTTTCCCCTAATCATCCAACGGTTATATTCTCATCCTAGCCGTCCCTTTTTTTAAAAAATTAAACACTTTGTTTTCTTTTCTATATTATTTTTTGTTTTTATCTTTCCTCTTTTTGCTTATTTCATCCCCTTGTTCAGATTCGACTGTATCAGACTTTTAAGATTCTCTTCGTGTTCTTAATGCTCTTCTTCTCCTTCTTGCTCTTCTTCTCCTTCTTGCTCTTCTTCTCCTTCTTACTCTTCTCTCTTTGTGGGTTTCTCTTGGAATAATCAAAAAAATGGTTAATTCATGTGAGAACAAAGCCTTCGTTGATGAATCTACTACAACTACGATTCTTCAAGGTAAGTCTTGTATGAGAATTTTTCGAGGTCTTATATACCAATG
This sequence comes from Camelina sativa, assembly GCF_030686135.1. NCBI lineage: Eukaryota > Viridiplantae > Streptophyta > Magnoliopsida > Brassicales > Brassicaceae > Camelina > Camelina sativa. The sequence goes on along the minus strand of NC_141880.1, from coordinate 13,539,034 downwards.
GAGAATCCTGACAGAATGTGTTTTTGTTCTGTTTTTTTTTTTTTTTTTATTGTTTAGATGAAACAAGAAGTAGAAAATTCGGACAAGAGATGAAGAGAGAGAAGAGAAGAGTGTTGGGTGTGATTAACCATAATAATCTTGTTGGTGGTGCAAGTGTTGTCAACAAGAGAGGAAGCTTATTATTATCTAAGTACGTTTGATTTAACTTCAGTCTCTCTAATCTCACAAGTTTGTCTCTCTTTTCAATTTGATTGTGCTTATATGGGGTTTTGATTGATTTGAATCAGTAATCAAGAAGAAGAAGGAATTCAAAAGAAGAAGTTTCATTCTCTGCGTCCACCAGTTACAAGGTATATATAAAGCTTCAATCTTTATTGTCAATTTGTTTTGATTTGCAAGAAAGAAAAGATCTGAGATTGTTTTGAATATGTAGATCTGGAGTTGAAGAGGAGACTAAGAAGAGGCTGAAACCAACAATTCCAAGTTCAAATGAATTTGGTGACTGTATATTTGTTGATGAAGAGGAAGAGGAAGCTGCATTGGACCATCCGATGCCTGAAGCTGATCTAATGGTAAAACAAGAACATTCACAATGCTGAATTTGCAGCTTTAGTTCAATTTATAAATTCAATGATTTTAATGAAACTTTGATTGGACAGGAGGAAATTGAGATGGAGGATGTAACAGTGGAAGAACCGGTTTTGGATATTGATGCCGTAGATGCCAAGAACTCACTTGCAGCTGTTGAATATGTTCAAGATCTTTACGCATTCTACCGAACAATGGAGGTAAAAGTATTGTATCTGTGTTTTGAAGCAAGAAGTGGTTTGAGAGCTTGTTTAAGACAGTTCTTTGATTTTGAAATTGCAGAGCTTTAGCTGTGTTCCAGTAGATTATATGATGCACCAAATCGATTTAAACGACAAGATGAGAGCAATACTAATAGATTGGTTAATCGAGGTAATATTATCCACAACATTTTACAGTTCTCTCTCTCTCTGCATTGTACTGTGTAGTTTTGATAGAGGCTAAAGAAGCTTATGTAAAATTTTCAGGTACATGACAAGTTTGATCTGATGAACGAGACACTGTTTCTCACAGTGAATCTGATAGATAGATTCTTGTCCAAGCAAGCTGTTATGAGAAAGAAGCTTCAGCTTGTAGGTTTAGTAGCTTTGCTCTTAGCTTGCAAGTACGAAGAGGTTTCTGTTCCAGTTGTCGAAGATTTAGTACTCATTTCTGACAAAGCTTATACGAGGGAAGACGTTCTTGAGATGGTAAAGACTAGGGTGGTTTTTTACATACAAGCTTCATTTATGTTGAGACATTCTCTGATTGAATGATTCTGTTTCTCTCTAACAGGAGAAAGCAATGTTGAGTACTTTGCAATTCAATATTTCGTTGCCGACTCAGTACCCTTTCTTGAAGAGATTTCTTAAGGCAGCTCAAGCAGACAAGAAGGTAAGTTAAAAAAAAACAATTGGCTTATCATGAATCAGTTTTACCTAGAAGTCTGAATTTAGAAAAGGAACTAACTGTGAAACTTAAAAACAAAACAGTGTGAGGTCTTGGCATCCTTCTTGATTGAGCTTGCCCTTGTAGATTACGAGATGCTTCGGTTTCAACCATCATTACTAGCTGCCACATCTGTGTACACTGCTCAATGTACACTTGATGGTTTCAGGCAATGGAACAGTACATGTGAATTCTACTGTCGTTACTCTGAAGATCAGCTCATGTAAGTCTCTCTCTCTCTCAAGTAATAATTAATCTTTTACAAAGATCATCATCCTTTTTAATCCATAATCACAAAAGGGTATTGAGAAAAGACTGATCTTTTAAAACTGTAATCGCAGGGAATGTTCACAGAAGCTGGTGAGTCTTCATCAGAAGGCGGGGATGGGAAACTTGACAGGAGTATATAGGAAGTACAACACATCCAAATTTGGGTACATAGCAAAATGTGAAGCTGCACACTTTCTAGTACTGTCCTCCTAGTCTCATCATCATTTTTTTGAAGCCAAAAAGGCCAATTAAGTAGTTTTGTACAGCTTGTTGACATAGTTCCTCATTCACCCTGTAGCACAAATAACAAAAAAAAGAAGAAAAAAAAGCCAAGTTCAATTTTATTTACTTCTATTGTAACAATCTCTTAGCTTCACTTCTCAGCATTACACTCTATAATGAATGATATATGATTGAATCATTCTTTTACATGAAAATTTTCTCAACTTGTGATGTCTTTATTGGCTTGTGTATCACTGTTTGTCTTGTAGGTAAATACAAAAATACATTTCAAAATCAAAATAGAGATCAATCTATGTGTATTAAATGTATTTTTGTATTTGAGCTACTTACAAAACAGCGTCGTTTTCATTGTTTTTAACTTTGACCTGTTTGAGATCTCTCTCTCTCCCCACCAACTCTCTCTTTCACACTTCACTTCCACATCATCAGATATATTATACAGAAAAAAAACAAAACTTTTTGAAGATTCTTCAAGATCAACGACGATAATGGCGGCGTCGACGAACTCATTCCTCATCGGAAACAATACACAGATCCCTTCCTTGAAACCCAAATCAAATTCCCAATCTTTTATCCACTTCACCAAACCAAACACCATCAACCTCACCACCACCACCAGAAGAAGAACCAATTCCGTTTCAATCCGATGCGCTTCCGCTTCAACCACCGTCGGATCCGAGCAACGGGTCTTCAATTTCGCCGCCGGTCCAGCCGCGTTACCTGAAAACGTCCTCCTCAAAGCTCAATCAGATCTCTATAACTGGCGTGGATCTGGTATGAGTGTCATGGAGATGAGTCACCGTGGTAAAGAGTTTCTCTCCATCATTCAAAAAGCCGAATCTGATCTCCGTCAGCTTCTCGAGATTCCATCGGAATATTCCGTTTTGTTCTTACAAGGCGGTGCCACCACTCAGTTCGCTGTTTTGCCTCTCAATCTCTGTAAATCTGATGACTCCGTTGATTACATTGTTACTGGATCTTGGGGAGATAAAGCTTTCAAGGAAGCTCAAAAGTATTGTAACCCTAAAGTGATTTGGTCTGGTAAATCTGAAAAGTACACGAAAGTTCCATCTTTTGATGGGTTGGAGCAGAGCACGCACGCCAAGTATTTGCATATATGCGCCAATGAGACGATTCATGGAGTTGAGTTTAAAGATTACCCTCTTGTTAAAAACCCTGATGGTGTTCTTATTGCTGATATGTCTTCCAATTTCTGTTCCAAACCTGTGGATGTATCCAAGTTTGGTGTGATTTATGCTGGTGCTCAGAAGAACGTTGGTCCTTCTGGTGTTACTATTGTGATTATTCGAAAGGATTTGATTGGGAATGCTAGAGATATCACTCCGGTGATGCTTGATTACAAGATTCATGATGAGAACAGCTCCTTGTACAATACGCCTCCGTGTTTCGGGATTTATATGTGTGGTCTTGTGTTTGATGATTTGTTGGAGCAAGGTGGTTTGAAAGAAGTGGAGAAGAAGAACCAGAGGAAAGCTGAGTTGTTGTACAATGCCATTGATGAGAGCAGAGGGTTTTTCAGGTGTCCTGTTGAGAAGTCTGTGAGGTCTTTGATGAATGTTCCTTTCACGTTGGAGAAATCGGAATTGGAAGGTGAGTTCATTAAAGAAGCTGCTAAGGAGAAGATGGTGCAGCTCAAGGGACATAGATCAGTGGGAGGTATGAGAGCTTCTATTTACAATGCAATGCCTTTGGCTGGTGTCGAAAAGCTTGTAGCTTTTATGAAAGATTTTCAGGCAAAGCATGCTTGATTCTTTTTTTTTTATTGCTTTCTGGTCATCTTGTTGTGTATTATTAAGCTTTGATGCTTATGAATTTTGAGTTTTTTTCCTTTCTTTTGTCTGTACTTGAATTCTAATTGTTTGTTGTGGATTTTTTCCAGTAATAATAATTTGAGATGCCAGGTTTCAATTTCAAGCAAGAATCATTTACACTTTTATGTTTGTCTGAGACTCTGAGTTGAGACTGAAGAACTGATGAAAACTTCCAAGTTGTCAAAATCTTGTGTTAAACAACTTATTGAGAAAATGCTGAGATTAGCTTATGATGATAAGCAAATGCAAACAAGGATCAGCTTATGATGATGAGCAAATGCATACAAGGATCAGCTTATGATGATAAGCAAGTGCATACAAGGATCTCATGCTGTGCAGATAGTGTGTCCTTTCTCTGTTTCTCCTGCTGAGACTGATGGTCCTGTCTTCAAGAAGCGAGTAAATAAGTGATTCAGGTTTTCAAAATCCCAACTAAACTGTAATTTTAGATTCTTTATATCAGAGTTCACTGTGAGCGTGTAAGTTACCGTTAGAATGTGCCCCTTTGTAACCATCAGCTACATGTCGAAAGAACTCTTTGGTAGCATCTGCATATTCATTCAAGAATAATCACTACTACATCCAGCCAGAAGAACAAAAATATCTGCAAACTCACCGTGTTTTGTTGTAAGAGACGGGTCTTCCCCATCCATGACCCTGATCAGTTTTGCAGGATTTCCAGCCACCACACTTCAAAAATACAAAGAGGGTGTCCATTGTTACCAAAAACAAAGAGTGCCAAGTCATGAAGATTTGTCAGATGCATTTTCTCTTTTATACCAATGTGAAGGAACATCCTTTAACACAAGTGAACCTGCAGCTACCATTGCTCCAGGACCTATGCTTATGTTCCCAAGTATAGTCACACAAGCTCCAAGCAATGCACCTTCACCTATTTTTGGGTGACGATCGCCGGTTTCCTTGCCAGTTCCTCCTAAAGTCACACCCTGTGACAAAGAAAACTCAAGTAGCCTTGGTTGGAGAAGATCATGATCTCGGTATTAAATTTCCAGGCAATGGTTGGAGAAGAGATGCTTACATGTAAGATTGAGACACAATTTCCAATTACAGCAGTCTCACCAATAACCACTCCAGTTCCATGATCCAACAATATTCCCTCCCCAATTCTTGCCGCTATGCAAAAAGAGTAATAAACCAATATGTATAACCAGCAATCAAATCACTGATAAACCTGATCAACTAATACACCAGAGAGGGGAATAGGATAATGTTCAAACAGATAAGAGCGAGATATGAAGCTCAAACTCTACCTGGATGAATGTCGATTCCAAAAACCTGAGAGAAAAAACCACAGCATATATCAGACATTGAGATGAAAGATACACCTCAAGCGAGGCTCTAAATGCAGTAACAAAAAGACAATGATTGCCAAAACTACCTCACTTATCCGGCTTTGCAATGCAAGAGCTAATAGTTTCCTCCCTTCATTCCACAATTTATGTGCAACTCTATATGCTTGCAACGCATGATACCCCTGTAGAACAAAACCACCTCAGCAGTCACTTCTTCCTAGTGAGGAAATGTTCTGTCTGTATAGACAATCAAAGATTTTACCTTCAGATGTAAGATTGCAGAACTATACGACAAACAAGCAGGATCCCGGTCTTTAAATGCCTGCAAATCACTGAAGCACATGAGAAAACAGCCTCAAACAAACACTTTCACATGTACTAAATAAAACCGTTGCCTTTACCTGAATGTCATGGCGAATAGAACACTGGATACCTTTGTCATGCATCATAACACCATAAAATATATCCAAGAGTTGAGTTGCCAACAAAGTTGGGTTTTGGAGACGGTTGGCCAGAACAAACCCTAAAGCTTGCTCCAAACAGTCATGAGCCAAGATGCCAGCATACAAGAAGCTACTCAAAATAGGTTCTTTCTCTGCCTATAACCACAACAAGATTCAGCAATGTAAGATACCAAACTATATAAAGCATAGAACACTAACACTGTAGTCAAACTTTCTTGCTTTCAATCAAACAACCTTCAAAGTGAAAACCTTTAAAGTGTATCCATGTGTGATGATGATCAATGGGAGGGGAATGAACATTCAAGTCCTATGTTTGGTCGGATTAAATATCAAAGCTTGCAACGAGAGAAACAAGATTGACTAATTCCTAACCCTAATGGATACAGGGTTACTACAATAACAACTGTGGATTAACATGGAGACACAAAACCATAACTTTTTTCTTCCAAATAAGACTAAGAATCGATGAAGCAGAGAAAGTGTTAGAAACCTCAAGCTTAGCTTCTTCTCTGATAGCATCCCAGATAGGATCAGAACCAGAATCAAGCAAATTCGAGTCAAACTCTGACTTATGCATTCCCTTAGCGTAAACCTCGAAACCCCTCTCGAAAGGAAGCTCATCGCCGTTCATATCTCCGGGTATAGTTTACAATACAATTCCCGGAAGACGATGGAAGAATCACAAACTCTATTGATTGGTTGGCGAGAGAAAAGAGAAGGAGAAAGTGCTAAAAAAACGGAGGCTACTTTAATGGATATGATGCGAAACTGACAAAACCCTTTATCATCTTTTAACTTTTTGATTCTCTATCGATGGTCGTTGTTGTTTGTTTGGTTTCTCGTTGTAAACAAGTCGTGTGTTGTTGTGTTGTGTCCAGTGTCCACCGCTTTGAAAGGGTTCTACGATGATATCATATCATTTGTTGTAATTATGTTTATTTTTATATTTTCCTTTGGCCTTATTTGGTCGCGACCGTGATTGTGTCCAAGTTCGTAATGTGATTAGGGTCTCTCTTAAACAGCTAATTGTTTTTCTAATCAACAAGGCTCGTATAGATTTGTTAAATACTATTATAGTTGAATCTTAATCGCCTTCCTCGGTGGAGATGATTAGTGGAATATAAAAATTGTACTACAAAGAACAAAGTAGAGTGACCCACAAATGATGCCAACTAGTCGTATGTTTATTGCATATTATAGATTATAAATGTCTTATATGTCGCCGGATAAGGTCATATAAACTATTTGTACTCTATTCCATGGATTCTTAACTATACAGTATGGATGGCTACACAAACTTGTACTTCATTCCCAAACTACACTTATTATTTTAAATCAGTAAGTATAATTGATTTCAAGAATTTATGATTTCAAGACTATTCATTTGTAGAATCATCCTTGAAAGCCTAATATAATATGGTCATTCCCATCAACACTAGCACCAAAATCATTCACCACGTTGGGTGCCATCGAAGCCCTCAAACATAAACGCATAACGCATATCCCAGTTATCTTAGGACGACGACGCCCGTTAATCACGAGGCATGGTTATCCCAATAGAGCTTATTTGTAATCAATTTAGACCAATCGTTTTGACAGACCATTTGAGTTCCCGGAGAATCAAAACCTGTCTTGATCAGTTCCAAAGACCAAAACTTTCAATCCAACAAAGGCAACTAGAGTGAGATTTAAACCATGAGATTCTTGTTAACCAAAAGGGCACTCAAAAGCTTTACCCCACGTTTCCAGAGACTTCTGTTAACCCATACTTCCTTCTCCTCAACCTCAGACTCCGGCGATTCCGAGCCGGGATCATGGAGAACTATGGAGGGTCTACTCCGATCCCCCGCCAATTTCTCTCCTTTATCCCCAATCACGTTCTTGGAACGATCCGCCAAGGTTTACAGAGACAGAACCTCTCTTGTATATGGTTCGGACAAGCACACTTGGTTCCAGACTTATCAGCGTTGTCTCCGTCTTGCCTCTGCTCTTACCCACCTCGGAACGTCTCCCGGCGATGTGGTTAGTCTCTTCAATTGTTCAATTTCTGCTCCGATTAGGTTTCCGATGTAGTTTTAGTGATAAAAGAGGATCCTTTTTTAGGTTGCAGCTTTGGCTCCGAATGTTCCAGCTATGCATGAGCTTCATTTCGCTGTACCAATGGCTGGTTTGATTCTCTGTCCGCTTAATACTCGACTTGATCCTTCCACATTGTCCGTTTTGCTAGCTCACTCCGAGGCGAAGATCCTCTTTGTTGATCAACAGTTACTTGAGCTTGCTCATGGAGCTCTTGATCTTCTTGTCAAATCAGACAGAACAAGAAAAAGTCCAAAGCTTGTGTTGATCTCTCACTCTAATGATGATGGTGATGATGATGAGAGTGATTGTTCATCAAAGTACTCTTTTGATTACGAATATGAAACTCTGGTTAAATCCGGAAACAGCGGATTTGAGGTGATCAAACCGAGAAGCGAATGGGATCCCATTAGTATAAACTACACTTCAGGGACGACTTCGAGACCTAAAGGCGTAGTGTATAGCCACAGAGGAGCTTATCTCAATTCTCTTGCGACAGTCTTTCTTCACGAGATGTCTGTTTATCCGGTCTATCTATGGACGGTGCCGATGTTTCATTGTAACGGATGGTGCCTTATTTGGGGAGTAGCAGCGCAAGGCGGTACTAATATCTGTCTTAGAAAAGTCTCTCCTAAGTTGATCTTTAAGAACATTGCTATGCATAAAGTGACTCACATGGGAGGAGCCCCTACGGTTCTGAACATGATTGTGAACTCTCCTGTGACGGAACGTAAACCGTTTCCTCACAGGGTTGAGATCATGACAGGTGGGTCACCGCCTCAACCACAGATCCTGGCAAAGATTGAAGAATTAGGTTTCAATGTGTCTCATCTTTATGGTTTGACAGAGACATATGGTCCAGGGACACACTGCGTGTGGAAACCTGAATGGGATTCTCTTTCTTTGGATGAGAGAACTAAGTTAAAGGCTAGACAAGGAGTGCAGCATTTGGGTCTAGATGGGCTCGAAGTGAAAGATCCGGTGACAATGGAGACTGTACCTGATGACGGTTTAACCATGGGTGAGGTTATGTTCAGAGGAAACACCGTAATGAGTGGATATTTCAAGGACTTAGAGGCAACAAGAAAAGCTTTTGAAGGAGATTGGTTCCACAGTGGTGATCTCGCTGTGAAACATCCGGACGGATACATAGAGATAAAAGATCGGCTAAAAGATGTGATCATATCAGGAGGAGAAAACATAAGCTCGGTGGAGGTGGAAAGAGTTTTGTGTAGCCATCAAGCGGTTCTTGAAGCCGCTGTTGTGGCACGTCCGGATAATCACTGGGGACAGACTCCTTGTGGTTTCGTGAAGCTGAAAGATGTGTTTGATGGTACCAAACCTGAGGAGATTATTGGTTTCTGTAGAGATCATTTACCTCATTATATGGCTCCAAAGACTATTGTTTTCGGAGACATACCTAAAACCTCGACGGGGAAAGTACAAAAGTATCTTCTGAGAAAGAGAGCTGATGAAATGGGCAGCTTGTGATCGCCATGTAAGAAACAAAAAAAAAAAAAACTTGGTATGTAGTTTATGTTTGTGTATATATAAGGAAACAAAAGATGTGAGAATCGTAAACCACCGCGTGAAAAGGAAGAAACAGATCAGCCATGGATATGATTTGGCTATAATTAGATTTGTTACGCGGAAAGGCCAACGATTTTGTACCTCAGAAAGATTTACAAGACATTAATAAAGAAGAAGAAGCTTAATAGAATATTCCGCCGTGTCTGAAACGGGTCCAATTCGTAGGAAGGTTTCAAACACAATCTTACTTATCTGTCTTTTCCTTAAAAAAATATCTCCATTATAAATCTGCATTGGACGACCCTTACAAAATCATCAACTCATCCAAACAGAAGAAGAAAAGATTTTGTTTGTTTTCTTTCTGAGAAGATTGTTTGTAATTTTCTTGATAGAAAAAATATGGCATCAAACGAAGCTGGAAGGCCATTGCCGAAATTTGGAGAATGGGATGTGAATGATCCGGCGACGGCTGATGGATTCACGGTGATATTTAGCAAAGCGGGTGAAGATAAAAAGACAGGAAGGAGTTCGACCAAGACGAATTCTCAGAGGAAACAAGATAATGATAAACCAACGGTCAAGAAATGGCTCTGTTTCACTTTTGCTTGATATTTTTGGTTTTTGTTTGTAAAAGAGAACTTAGCTTTGAGCCTTATTGAGAGCCCTTTGACAACTTTTGTCATTTTGTTTCGTAGTCATCTAATAAACAAATGATAAGGTTTTGTTTCCTAATGAATAGTTTTTTTCACTTGGTAATACAGAATCAACAAAATGACAAAACTCATAAAAAAAGTATCTTTGATTTTGAGGTGAACACCAAGTTCTTGATCTTGAACATCTTTCTTGTTCAAATTCAGACAAAATGTGTTCTTCTTTCTTCCTTACAAAACATATTTATCTCTCTTGCTTTTCGTTTTTTACGGAAAAATCTTTATATAGGTTTAATGGCAAAGTCAGAGAAAAAAATCCACATTGAGCCTCTAACTATTGTTTGCACCTAGGGTTTTCGCTCACATACTTGTACAAAAAGCAAAGGAAATTACATGTTGGGGGCGGGGGGGGGGGGGGGGGGGGGGGGGGGAGAACGTAAGACCTTCTTTATCGGTGGGTTTATAGAGGAGATCTAAGTATTTAGTTGAAAAAAAAATAATTAGAACAAAAGAAAAAAAGGTAAGAACTCCTCCTATATAGTATACTCAAACTTAGTTTAAGAAACGCTACATGTTATCATTCTATTGGATGAACAAACTAATACAAAAGGAAAAAAAAAAATTGGGAAAGATCGATTGATTTTATTCTTTTTTTTCTCGCTCTTTCTCTTGCGATTGAATCCTCTTTCTCTTAGCGATCTGCAGCTATTTCAGAAAATTTGACCCCTAAGTTGTGGATTGTGCTAACATGTATTTTTAACATGATTTGGACTTGTTATTGGATGTTTTAAGTTAAAAGTAATATTGCTGATCTTCTTAGTGATGTTAGCATTTTTGTTTGAAGCTTAAGGCCCTGTCTTTTGTTATTGATAGTCGTCAATGTTCTAAAAGAGAAAAGCTTTAGGTTACTAACTGGTTTTTTCCGCTTTATCTCTGTTGGTGTTATGTCTCATGCTACATTCATTCTTAGTGTTTGATCACACTCATATATTCGTGTGACGATGGCCTTTCTTTTATGTGAAATGCTCCGCTTCTTGGTAGGTATATTGACGATGCAAAGGAAGCAATCTTTTGATTCATACTTACAGGATTTCGAAGTGTGTTTCTTTTCCTGAGCTGTGAACTTTGACGGTGGAGAGTGTCTTTTGCTTTTGTGTTTGGTGGTTGTGCTTTTGTGTCGTACTTGATGTTTTTTTCTATTTTTATAAAATTTTAAATGTTTATACATTTATACTACTTCTATTCTATTTAAAATTTTCAAATTTTAAAAAACAATTTTACAAAAATAAGAGACCCAAAATTAGAACTTACCATTAGAGGAGAAAATTTTAACTAAGAGTTCATGGGTTCTTATTTACAAAACAATACACAATTTATTCTTAAAAAATTCAAATAGTGTCTAAGTACCCCAATATATGAACCCCCAATAATCTTGCTCTAAGCAACTTGAGTGCGACTGTCTGTGCGAGTGCAAGCAATTCGCAAATACCTCTCCAAGAACCCTAAAAGCTAAAAAAACTTTTGCGGTCAAATCAAAATGGCGAAAGATCCGCCGTCGCTTCGCTCTATTCCGAATCTGCATAATCCAACTGCTCCTGCCTTTGTGATAAAATGTAACGCATGCCACCTCGATATTGAAAGTGGTCAAGGCTGGCGCTGTGACGTTTGCCCAGACTATGATGTGTGCAGTGCTTGTTTCAATAAAGAGGCCGGTTGTGTTAATCATCCGCACATGTTAACAAATTATCTATCACTAGCTGATCAGAATGCTCAGAATAAAGAAGCTAGGCAATTTCGGGTATATTGTAATATTCAGTTTCTTGTTGTTGTTGTTTATGGTAGATTATTATGTTAAAAGAGCTGCCTCTTCTTCTCTTTCTTTAGTCTTCTCTTGATTTAAAAAATGGATGGTATTAGATTAGTCATATGGCAGTGTCTCTGAAAAGCTAAAGTTTTCATTTATCTAAAATATGCAGCTCAGGAAAATGCTCGAGGTTCTGGTGCATACGTCGCAATGTTGTACTCCACATTGCCAATATCCCAATTGCGGCAAAGTGAAGGATCTATTTCGAGATGGTCTCCAATGCAAACTACGTGCCTCAGGAGGTTGTTTTCTATGCAAGAATATGTGGTATTTCTTGCAACTCCATGCTCGGGCCTGCAAGGACTCCTCTAATTGTTACATACCTCGATGTAGGTAAACTCTTTAACTTCTGATGTGTCCCTGTCTTTTTCGACAAGTAAAAACGTAGGATGGAATGTCTGTCTTTTTCTTTCCTGGAGTCATGGTTTTTCTTTTACTTATGCCACATTCGAAAATCACAATCTCAACACACAATTTTGGATATTACAACCCGGGCATATATAACATATGACATAGTTATATATTGTATTGATCATTGTATATCTCTCTTTGTATTGGTTTGTATTGATCATTGTACATCTCTCATTTCAGGGACCTAAAGGAACATATTGAGAAGGTTGCAACAGCAACCGGATTCACGACGCAGAGCTGCTGTCATGGAGATGATGAGACAGAGAGCTGCGGTCAAATCAAAATGGAGAAAGATCCGCTGTCGTCTCGCTCTATTCCGCATCTGCATAATCCAACTGCTCCTGCCTTTGTGATAACATGTAACGCATGCCACCTCGATATTGAAAGTGGTCAAGGTTGGCGCTGTGAAGTTTGCCCAGTCTATGATGTGTGCAATTCTTGTTTCAATAAAGAGGCCGGTTGTGCTAATCATCCTCACATGTTAACAAAATATTCATCACTAGCTGATCAAAACGCTCTGAATAAAGGAGTTAGGCAATTGCGGGACTTGGAGGTATATTGTAATATTCAGTTTCTTGTTGTTGTTGTTGTTGTTGGTAGATTCTTATGTTAAAAAAGATGCCTCTTCTTCTCTTGCTTTTAGGCTTCTCCTGATTTAAGAAATGGATGGGATTAGATTAGTCATATGGCTCCCTCCACAGTGTCTCTGAAAAGTTAAAGTTTCCATTTATCTAAAATATGCAGCTCAGGAAAAGGCTAGAGGTTCTGGTGCATACGTCGCAATGCCGTTCTCCACGTTGCCAATATCCCAATTGCGGCAAAGTGAAGGATTTATTTCGACATGGTCTCCGTTGCAAAGTACGTGCCTCAGGAGGTTATTTTCTATGCAAGAATATGTGGTATTTCTTGCAACTCCATGCTCGGGCCTGCAAGGACTCCCATTGTTACGTACCTGGATGGAGGTAAACTCTTTAACTTCTGATGTGTCCCTGTCTTCTGTCCACATTCGAGAATCGCAATCTCAACATACAATTTTGGATATTAGAACCCGGGCATATATAACATATGACATAGTTATGTATTGTATATCGCTCTTTGTATTGATTTGTATTGATCATTTTGTACATCTCTCATTTCAGGGATCTAAAGAAACATATTGAGAAGGTTGCAACAGCAACCGCCGGATCCACGACGCAGAGCTGCTGTCATGGAGATAATGATGAGACAGAGAGCCGCAGAGAAGTCGCTGGAACCTCTGGTTGAATAATTCGTATATACTAAATCTATATATAAGATCTAAGCAGAAGTGCAAGTGTAATCTTAATCCCCAAGATTAAGAAGATGAAATAAGCAGGTGTTTCTAAATAACACCTGGAAACAAACCCTATAACAGTTTGTTTAATTTAGATTGATTCGTATGTTCTGTTTTATCATCTGCAATATAACAAGCATTGCATTCTTTTAATCTTTGTTGATTTTGTTTTGTTTTCTGCAAATTTGCCACATTTAGCCTCCAACTACGTTCTTGTTTTTTACAAAAAAAAAAAAAAAAAAAAAAAAAAAAAACTACGTTGTTGTTTCTAGGGATATTGGCTCACACAATCACATACTTGCGTAAGAAAGCAAAGAAAAGTACCAGTCGAGGCCTGCTAATAGGAAAGCCCAATAGGCCCAATGTGTTTCTACGGTTTTTCCGAATCGCTAACGTAAGCAACTTGAGTGCAAGTGTGACTACCATGCGCCTTTACTCTGTCCCCCCCATTTTGAACACTAGAGTCGCAAAACCCTCTGCAAGAACCCTAAAAGCTAAAACCTTTTTGCGGTCAAAACCGAAATGGGGAAAGTTCCGCCGTCGTTTCGCTCTTTTCCGGCGAACCAACTGGTCAGAAAACCCACACCATCTCCTCCAGCGACGCCGCGTGATTTTCGCAACAGAACCGCCGTGAGAGATTCAACTAGACTCCCCCAGACTACTCATCATCAACCCCTTCATCGCGAGCCTTTTAGGAACCCTTTCAAGTCACCAAGTCTCTCAGACGCCAAAAGCCTCTTCAATTCAATCGCCGCCACTTCAAGAATCCCACTCGATCTCAAATTCCACAACTCTGTTCTTCAATCATACGCCTCGATCGCCGCCGTCGACGATACCGTGAAATTGTTTCAGCACATCTTGAAATCGCAGCCTAAGTTCTCTCCTGGGCGTTCCACTTACCTCATCTTGCTCTCACATGCTTGCAGAGCTCCTGATTCGTCGATTGCGAATATTCATAGAGTTCTCAATCTCATGGTCAATAGTGGTTGTGAGCCTGATCATGTGACAACTGATATTGTTGTTAGGTCTCTTTGCGAAACGGGTCGGGTTGATGAAGCTAAGGATTTGATGAAGGAGCTGACTGAGAAACACTCGCCTCCGGATACGTATACTTATAACTTTCTACTTAAGTATATGTGCAAAAGCAAATCACTTGGTGTTGTTTATGAGTTTGTTGATGAGATGAGAGAGTCTTTTGATGTGAAGCCTGACCTTGTCAGCTTCACTATCTTGATTGATAATGTCTGTAACTCTAAGAATCTGAGGGAGGCAATGTTTTTAGTTGATGTCTTAGGTAACTCTCATAATGGGTTTAAGCCTGATTGTTTCGTCTATAACACCATTATGAAAGGCTTTTGCACACTGAGTAAAGGGAGTGAGGCGATTGGTGTTTATAAGAAGATGAAGGAAGAAGGTATTGAGCCGGATCATATTACTTACAATACTTTGATATTTGGATTGTCGAAATCTGGGAGAGTTGAGGAAGCTAGGAAGTACTTGAAAATTATGGTTGAAGCGGGTTATGAGCCAGATACTGCTACTTACACGTCGCTGATGAATGGAATGTGTAGAAAAGGCGAGTCTTTAGGTGCGTTGAGTTTGTTGGAAGAGATGGAAGCAAAAGGTTGTGTTCCAAACGATTGTACTTATAATACTTTGCTTCATGGGTTGTGCAAGGCGAGGTTGATGGACAAAGGGATGGAGTTATATGAGTTGATGAAAGCGAACGGTGTAAAGCTTGAGACTAATGGTTATGCTACGCTTGTGAGGTCACTGGTTAAATGTGGCAAGGTGGCAGAGGCTTATGAAGTGTTTGATTATGCAGTTGAGAGCAAGAGTTTGACAGATGCTTCTGCGTACACGACTCTTGAAACTACCTTGAAATGGTTGAAGAAAGCGAAAGAAAAAGGCTTGGTTGTCTAAGTGGTATTCTCTTGCTAAGGCTTACCAACTTTCTTCTTTATGCAAGTCTTTGTTATTTTCTATAAAAGGAATGATATTTGATTCGTTATATTGAAATTAACAGTTAAATCCTCGAGGAACCAGTATTGATTTATGATAATAGGTGGTTGGTTATCTATGTTGGTAATATTCTTGTCACATGAGATCTCTAAAGGGTTCCTTAAGCACTCGAATGATCGATTGAGGGACATTTTTTCTGCTATGTTTCTATAAAAAAATATCATTTTCTGCGATTCAATTGGTATCAGCTTTTTGTTTAGTGTCATGTACTCTGTTCTTACAAGCTATTGTAAACTGCTATAATTTTGGTTGTATCCTGAGAGAGATTTGCTTTGATAAATTACCCCATGTGTTCGGGGTAAACGAGGCAGAGTATCTTGAACAAAGATTGTTTCTTTTCTCTAGCTGCAGGAAGAGACTGAACAAACTTATCTTCTGTTTTAAGTTTTAACACTAAGCAGCCAAGTGCAGAGTATCATAAATTATCAGTTGACATACAAAACCAAATCATTGAGGGGGCAAGAAAACAGAGGACAACGTTGGTGGAATCATGAAGAAGACTTTTTTTACAAATGGTCAACAATATTATGGTATTAGTCTATTTCATTTTTTTTTTTGAGTGACCAATTCCAATCATTTGGTGAATATACTCTTTTGTTTATTTTGATATCTCTTCTGTCATGTTTCATTATCTATTGTCTGTCTCCCCACCATTAAACAATAGAACGCTACGGAGAAAATACACGTATTAGGAAGAAACGTACGTACCGCGAGGTCCACGAATACAAGATTCTCCTACCCTTATTGTAAAACGCATAGATTCTTAAATCTACAATAGTCTCCAGCTTTTTTCTTGAGTTAGTATAAGTTTCTCTGAGCTGTCATGTTCTTGTATACATCTCTCGTACAGATCTTTTTGTATATGCCAGAGATGATAAAGGAAGCAAGAATAGACAATAATGGGGACAAGATAATCAGGAAAATCTGAGAGCTTCACGTTGCCGGGTTCGTGATCACAGAGAGAGAGAGAGAGAGAGAGAGAGAGAGAGAGAGAGAGAGAGAGAGAGAGAGAGAAGAGAGAGAATTAATAAAACACAATGACAATGGTGCAAAGAAGATCCTCATTTCCATAAGATTTTAAATATTTAACACATGCCCAATTGCTATTGCTGCTCAAGCGATTAGATTAGATTTATGACTCAGGGAGCTTCGACTATAAGCTGAGTTGCTTATTAAAGACTACTCATTCAACGTAGACTCATTGTTGAACAGTATGACTCTTAAAAGAGATGTAGCTTTTGTAAAGAAGAGATGATTGTATAGTTTCAGTCCAATCTTGTCCCTTCAAAAAGTAAATTATTGTCGGCTCTTATGCTAACCCGGCTCATTTTCTAAGCCAAGGAACCGGAATTTTAACAAAATTAGATGCTATCCGTTTATGTCTCTAGATGCCAATTTTGATTAATTGAGCATTCGTGTTTCGATACTGGTTTTTGTATGCAAATATCTATTATTTTAATAACAAACAAAATTGAATTTTCATATGGGTTTGTATATGAAGTTTAAACTTGCAAAAGATCAAGAGATCAAGATACCTTTACAATATTAGATTTGTTTTAAAAAAAAAACTCAAAATAACTTTACTAAATTTCATGTCAAGTTCTATACCCCTGCAATTTTAGGTTAAAATATATAAAACAAAATGTTGCGTTGAAATCGCAGAATACAAAGTTGTGAAACGCAAATTCAATTTAGTGTTAAAAATCACAGAATTTTCCAAATGTAGAATTCAAATACAAAAGATTAACGGAAAACTGATATAGTTTTGCATTTGAATAGAGAAAAAAAAACGTTCTTGATTTTCTAAATTTTGTTTACATAACAATTCCATAATATCATCAAAAAAAAAACATTATTACGTTCCTATCCAATTGAGATTGTAAGTACGGTAACTATTTTGTAATTTAAACTTGGTTTGTAATTTTTTGTATTACTTGAATTGTTTTTCACTTTTGTATGATGATGACCCACGACCACGATATAAGCATAACTCAACAAAACACTTGTTTTATATAGTAGTATTATGCCACATTCTTCTCTTCATTAATTTAGAGAAATCGGTAGGAGAAGAAAACAAAATTGGGAGATAGATCATTGATCATTCTCATTATTACAGGTTGCTTTTTGATTAATTAACGTTGACACATCTTTGTCACAGATTCAACTTCCTAAATAATATATATACTGTTGGGCATAATTTTATTCATGTAAATAATAATAGATAAATTCTATTATTATTATGATATACTCTATAAATAATAGAGAATTACGTATTCTCTAGAATATTCAGTCAATACCAGCCGTAACAGGATATGACCACCAATGTCGGGATATGGCCACCAATGTCGGGATATGGCTACCAATGTCGGGATATGGCTACTAATGTCGTTAAGAGAATATTCGAGTCTATCTCTTGAGGAAAATATTCAAAACGACCCTATCTCGTGTAGAGGCGGTGACTCAAGCCCAAATCCCATGAAGATTAGGGTAAAGAGACTTCTCTATAAAAAGGGAGCGAGATCAACACAATACGACACGAAATCGAGAGCTAAACAAGAGACCAAAAACACAGCCACACGACTCAATTCCAAAGCTTTGCTAGGGTTCTTAAAATTGACTCGTTGTGCCTTAAACTCTTGTATTGGAGCTCGATACCTTGATCAATAAAAAGCGATTATTCAACATATATTTCCTGTTTCCGTAGTCTCTAAACAAATCGATTATTTTTGCCCAAACAATTGGCGCTAGAAGGAGGGGTAGAGTAAACTACGTGAGATGACGGGAAACGGAGGTGACACGACTAACATCGACACGACTGTTGCTGGTCAGCTGGAAGCCTTAACTACTAAGCTGAACGAAGCTGTGCAGAAGTTATCACAGATCGAGGCTGATAACACTAGACTACGGGAGGAGAACGCCTCACTGATGACAGCAGGGAGGATGTTCACCGAAGCAAGCTCTAGATTTCGTGGCGTGCAGGTGAGTCAGATGCAGGACCTTACCTCAACGCCTAGAACCAACAATCGAACACCCACAACGGGAGATGGACGGCTGGAAACTCCTCGTCAAGAAGAGAGCGGCGGAAGAAACCCTGACACAAGGCAGGCGCGTGAAAACCCTACCCGTGAAGAAAATTCGGATCAACAAGAAGTTGTCAACACACAGCGCATGATAGGAATCGAACATGAACCATACACCAAGTCAGCCGAAGCCACTTACTTGGAAGCTATGATTGCAAAACGTTTGGGTGCAGTAGAAGCTATGATTGAACGACTGCCAGGAGTGGCTCCACCGATTCGGAAAAGCAACTTGCACTCGTATGCTGATACACCTTTTTCTGACGAAATTGCGCTCACGGAGATGCCGAGAAAGTTCATGTTACCAACAATGAAGATGTATGATGGAACATCTGACCCGGATGACCACATCGCACAATACAAACAACGGATGTTCACGACGGCTATCCAAAAAGAGTGCAGAGAGGCTACTATGTGCAAGGGATTTTGCTCAAGCCTTACGGGGGCTGCGCTTCAGTGGTTTATCAACCTACCAAACGGCTCAATAAACTCGTTTGCATCATTGACAGATCTCTTCGTTGAGCAATTTGCTAGCAGCAGGAACCTGGAAAAGACAGCGGATGACCTTTATGAGGTACGACAAAAGAGAGACGAGCCATTACGTGCCTATGTGGGATGATTCAACAAGGAAAAAGTATCGATACCAAGTTGCAACACGTCAACCGCCATCTCCGCATTTAAAAGAGGCCTGCTTCCAGACGGTGACTTGTACAAGGAACTTACGAAGTATCAGTGCAGAACAATGGAAGACGTACTTTCACGTGCATGGGCACAAATCAAGTGGGAGGAAGATTCGGCTTATCGCCAGCGATGTTCACCACGATCTGATTCTCGTGTGGTGAGAAACGAGAGAACAAGTAGGGATGATAAGCCTTACCAAAGACCTCGTGATGAAAACGCCAAGAGTGGAAGAAAGAACACACATCGACCATTGAGCGGAGCAGACTACGTGAAACCTAGATCATCAACATGGCCAGATATTAGTAACCTTTCAATCTCGCATGCACACTTAGTCGGTGTACTGAAGGAGATGGGTGAAAACGTGAGATGGCCTCCAAAGATGAAGGCACCTGACAACAAGCGTAACACCTCAAAGTAGTGTGAATTTCACAATGATCACGGCCACAGAACAGAAGATTGCATCTCATTGAGGATGGAAGTGAATGAGCTGTTGAAGAAAGGATACTTGAGAGAATACTTGTCTGATAAAACCCAAAATCGATTGGATGGTGGAAGCAACAAACAAGTTGCAATTGCCAACGGTCCGGATTCACCTCCAAAACATGATCGAGTTATCAATGTTATCTCTGGAGGATCAGAAATAAGCGGGATAACTCATTCAGCTGCAAAAAGAAATACCAGAACTGTCAAAAACTGTCAAAGCAAAGGGCAAGCTACGCAAGGCGACATGCCAGTGTGCACAATATCTTTTGCAATGAGTGAGAGCAGTGTATCAACCCCGCATCATGATGCGTTAGTCATACAATTGACAGTGGCTAATTGCTTAGTGAAGAGGATATTAATCGACAATGGAAGCTCAACCAACATCCTTTATATGCAAGCATATAAAGAGTTGGATCTTGACGAAAAAGAATTGACACGAAAATCTATCCCGTTAGTGGGATTCAGTGGCGAGGTCAAGCAGAGTGTTGGCGAAGTGAAACTTCCAGTGTATGCTGAGGGAGTTAACAAACACACAAAGTTTTTGGTAGTGGACTGTGCTTCGGCTTACAATGCCATTATGGGGCACCCTTGGATTCACGACATGGGTGCTGTCCCATCGACTCTACACCAGATTATCAAATTTTCCACCCTATGGGGAGTGAAGGAGATAGCAGGGGCACAAGAGAGTTCACGCTCGTGTTATCAGACTACCTTAAAGGGTAAAGGTCAGCAATTATAGCAATTACAAAAGCCACCGCTGGCACCTCATGGGGAAGAACCAGAGGTGGAACAATTGGATGCGATATCATTCCTCGAAGACGATCCTGACAAACGGGTAAACGTGGGTTCGAAACTCCCAACAGATATACGGAAAAGGCTAATCGACTTTCTCAGATCAAACGCGGACTGCTTTGCTTGGACGCACGCTGATATGCCTGGAATTGACCCAAATGTCATCACGCATCGACTTGAAGTAGACCCAGATCACCCACCAGTTAGACAAAAGCGAAGGAAGTTTGCACCTGAACGCGACTCGATAATTAACAAAGAGGTCCAAAATCTTCTGGATGCAGGATTCATACGCGAAGTAAGCTATCCAGATTGGCTAGCCAATGTGGTGGTCGTTCGAAAGAAAAATGGAAAGTGGCGGGTATGTATAGATTTCACTGATCTAAATAAGGCATACCCTAAAGATCCATTCCCATTACCTCACATTGACAAACTCGTAGATGCTACCGCTGGACATCAACTGATGAGTTTCATGGACGCTTTCAGCGGCTACAACCAAATCCTAATGCATCCAGATTACCAGGAAAAAACATCATTCATGACTACACGAGGCATATATTGCTATAAAGTGATGCCATTTGGTTTGAAAAACGCTGGATCCACCTACCAGAGATTGGTGAATATGATGTTTGCTAGCCAAATTGGTCAAACTATGGAGGTTTATATCGATGATATGCTTGTGAAGTCACTGGCGGCAGAAGACCACATTGTGAACCTACATCAAGCATTCACCACACTACGCAAATATAAGATGAAGCTAAACCCGTCAAAGTGTTCTTTTGGTGTCAGTTCAGGCAAGTTCCTTGGGTATATTGTCACATATCGAGGAATTGAAGCCAATCCAGACCAAATAAGAGCAATTCAGGGTATTGCTCCACCAAGAAACGTGAAGGAAGTGCATAAACTAACTGGCAGGATGGCTGCACTCAGCAGATTTATCTCGAGACTCTCCGACAGGTCTCATCCTTTCTTTGCAGCTTTACGAAAGCCAAAGCCGAAAGATTTCGTATGGGATGACAAATGCGAGGAAGCACTGAAACATTTGAAGGAATATCTTACTTCGCATCCGGTTTTGTCAAAAGCTAAGGACGGAGAAGTGTTGTTACTGTATCTTGCTGTGTCAGAACATGCAGTCAGTGGAGTCCTCGTACGTGAAGAAGAAAACAAACAATATCCTGTGTACTATGTGAGCAAGTCTCTCTTAGAAGCCGAAACAAGGTATAGCCACCTGGAAAAGCTAGCGCTTGCATTAATAACAGCGGCGAGAAAGCTGCGTCCATACTTCCAAGCTCACCCTATTGTGTTAGTAACCTCATCACCTATCAAAGCAGTGCTCCACAAGCCAGAGATGTCAGGGAGATTGGCTAAGTGGGCAGTCGAACTTGGAGAATATGACGTTATATATAGACCAACCACAGCTATCAAATCTCAAGTATTGGCCGATTTTGTGGCAGAGTTTGCACCAAACATGATCCCAGAAGTGACAGAAGAAGTGAAAATGCTCCATGAAGGGGCAAGAAACGGCGAATGGACGCTCTATGTCGACGGTTCTAGCAATATTTGAGGAACTGGCCTCGGCCTGGTTCTTATGTCTCCTATGGGTGAGATAGCATCAAGAGCTGTCAGATGCAATTTCAGATCCACGAACAATGAAGCAGAGTATGAGGCACTGATAGCAGGTCTAACATTGGCTCAAGAATTTGGAGCTCAGAACTTAGAAGTTTTCAGTGACTCACAGCTAATTGTCAATCAAACCCAAGGGGATTATCAAGCCAAGGATTCTAGTATGGCTAGATATTTGAGTGTGACGAAGGAACTTATCAAAGAGTTTAGCAGCTGCAGGATTAATCAGATCCCAAGGGAGCAAAACAATCATGCAGATGCACTCGCCAACCTTGCATCCTCACTAAAAACGGACACCTCAGTCAATGTACCACTACTGATCCTACAATGGCCAGCGACTAACCAAGTAGTAAAACCGCAAAAGTCTCCTGTCATAAAATCAGTGAAACGACGAATTGGATGACTCCAATCCTCAACTATCTTCGGGATGGCGTGCTGCCAATGCACCGTGCTGAATGCAGAAAGATCAAGCAGCAAGCTGCACGATTTATTCTCAGCGGAGGAAAACTTTACCGTAGGTCATTTTCTGGCCCCTACTTGAAGTGTATTACGACGGTTGAAGCTCAAACAGTTTTGGCAGAATTGCATTTAGGAGAATGTGGAAACCACTCAGGCGCACGAAGCCTAATGCTAAGAGCCAAAAGAGCTGGATATTACTGGACTACGATGAGCGAGGATGCCGTACGATTTGGTCGCCACTGTGACAAGTGTCAAAGGTTTGCTAATATCTCGAGGCTACCACCAGAAAACTTGAAGACAATTAGTTCTCCGTGGCCATTCATGAAGTGGGGCATGGACATAGTCGGGAAACTGCCAACGGCACCAGCTCAGAAAGTTTTTCTATTGGCAGTAACTGATTACTTCACAAAGTGGGTAGAAGCAGAGGCGTTTAGCCAAGTCAGAGCACAGGAAGTCAGAAGCTTTATATGGAAGAATGTTATATGCAAATTTGGGGTGCCTCATGAAATTGTCACTGACAACGGACCCCAATTTGCATGTAATAAGGTGAAGGAATTCTGTGAAGATTGGGGAATAAAACTAAGCTTCAAAACGCCAAGGCATCCGCAATCCAACGGTCAAGCGGAATCTTGAAACAAAACTATTGTGCAACTGTTGAAGAAACGCCTTCAAAAGGCTAAAGGAAATTGGGTAGAAGAGCTTCCAGGCGTGTTATGGGCTTACCGCACGACCACTAAGTCATCAACCGGTGAAACACCGTTTTCACTTGTGTATGGGATGGAAGCAGTAATACCCTGCGAAATAAGCGTGAAAACGGTAAGGACTGAAAACGCTATCTTACAGGAAAACGAAGAGTTGATGAGTCTCGGACTCGATCTACTAGACGAGAAACGAGAAGCAGCAAAAATCCAAAATTGGCGTTATCAACAGGAAGTGGCCAGAAGCTACAACAAAAATGTTAGGACACGAACATTCCAAGTAGGAGACTGGGTCTTGCGACGTACCTTTCAAAACACAATGGAACAAGGAGCTGGGAAACTCGGCCCCACTTGGGAAGGTCCTTACAAAGTCATTGAAGTTCGTGGATCAGGAGCTTATAAGTTGCAAGACAACAAAGGAAAAACTGAACGCAATAGCTGGAATGCCCTGCATCTGAAGAAATACTACTTTTAACGATTTGGGTTCTTGGTTTTTGATTATTTATTTTTGGTGTTTTTGGCTTTCCAAGGATCAACACTACATGTCTCAAGTTGTAGACAATGGTTTTAAGAAAACTGAGTTCTGGTCTATGTGACCTGCTTTTCAACACATTGGGCATTGAAGTCATTGATACATGAACAATAGGCTCTCTGCAGAATCAGGGTAATCACCTGAAACGCGAAACATTCGCAACAACTGCGTATTAGCGAGACATCGCTATAGGATTGTAACAAATCTGAAATCCACCTGATGGTCCGATCCAAAATTAGCAAACTTGACAGCAAAACACTTGCTAACAAAAATGAGCTATGAAACTCTTTAATTGGGTCACGAACCCTGAAATTGCTATGGCCAATCGTTATGTTTAGAACCAGTGTGGGAACAATGTGTAACCAATTCAAGAATTGGTTAGGAACCACATTGTCCATGTAAAAGCCAATTCACGTAATTGGTTAGAAACTACGTTGTCTATTTAAAAACCAATTCATGAAATATATTATTTCTGCATTCAGCACGGTGCATTGGCAGCACGCCATCCCACTTTATTAACTTGGACGCACTTTGACTCCGGGTTGGCTCTAAGACGCCAATTTGGTCTTAACCAATTTCATGAATTGGCTGCACATTCACTATGCATTGGTTTTGAACAGACAATGTGGCTTTCAAATGGCTTTTGATTAATTAAAGTCATTTTTTATAATAAATGGCTTTTTATTTTTTATTTTTTCCGCTCGACCAACGAAACAATAGCCACTAGCTAAAAACTATCATATGTAAACCAATTCAGCTGGTTCTATGAATCCAAAAAAATTGTTTAGCTGGTTAAAGCCATTTTAGTGTTGGAGCTACTTTAGGGAACACACCTGACATGCGCCACAAGAAATAACCTTAGAAAAGAATGTTTTTGGAGATCTACGCTATATACAATGTACGTAACATGATTGAACACATTCTTTGGAATTTGGATGCATGCAATTATTGGTGACTGCCAATGAGATCTTAAACAATGATAAAAACAGCTTTTACGTGTGTACATGATGCCAGTGACGTGGAGAAACGGAGATGTCTGTTTACAAGTCCATGAAAGATGGAATTTTACAATCTACTAGAGGCTTATTAATTTTTTTTTGCAGATTTTACAATTTACGAGAGAAAAATTAGAAATATTATTAAATATTACCACGGTAGTATTCTTCAGTTTAACAATACAAGAAAAACAAAAATATAGTTTTCCGGTAAAACTGTAAAAAGAAGACATGCAAAGTAGATAACCGTACATGGTAAATAGTTTTCCTTTTTGCATATAATCTGAACAGATAACTCGATACTGTATAAAATAAGTTTTAGGAAATAAACGGACAAATGGTGATGTCCGTTTACAAGTCCATGAACGATGGAATTTTACAATCTACGAGAGGCTATAATTTTTTTTTGTGTGTGCAGATTTTACAATTTACGAGAGATTTTAGAAATATTATTGGATATTACCAGGGAGGTATTTTCAGTTTAACAATACCAAAAAAAAACTAAATTAATTTTGTTCTTTTTTTTCTTTTGTGTGTTAAATAGCCAAATTTTGGTAAAACTGTAAAAATAAAACACGCAAAGTAAATAATTGTACATAGTAAGTAGTTTTCCATATATAAAATAATTTTTAGGAAATATATATGGTATTTTCTTGTTTTTAATAGTAGATTCTTTAATTTATCAACATGTATACCAATTTAGATTGATTTACAACATCACTAGGACAAACCGCTAATATGTGTGTCTTATTTTTTTACTTAATTCATTCCAAAGTAATAACAAAGAACAATCACTACAAGAAAACAGGCAAATAGTGACTGCACTATTAGTCACTATTTAGTCGCTAAACAGTGTGTTACGACTAAATAACGACTAAAACCAGTAGTCGTAAATCGAGAGTCGCTAAAATAAATAGTCGTAAAATTAGTCGCCAAATAGCGACTACATTATGACTATTTTGCGTAGTCGTAAATTTAGTCGTAATGTAGTCACTAAATTCAGTGACTACGCTACGACTATTTTACGACTAAGCAAAATAGTCATAATGTGGTCACCAAATTTAGTGACTAATTTACGATTATGCATTTAAATAAATTGTATTTATACAACATTATATATATAGATATATACTATTTTAATAATAATAATTTATATATTTATTAATTATTTTTAAATAGATATATAATTGTTTTTGGAATGAATTGATATTAAAAATAAAAAATACTATATTTATTGTTATGAAACCATGATATTAAAAATGTATTACAAAATAAAACTAAAAACATAATTAAAAATAAGAATACATCATACTAGTAAAAAGAGAAAGTAAATATTGGAGGTATCTTGGGGGAAATGCAGAAACATCAAGGGTTTAATGTTTGAAGCGAGGTTGCTTTGCTTTCCCATATGAGAAGTCTTTTGCTTTTGAGATGAATGTTAAAGATTTTGACCTGAAGCAAACTGTAGAGACCCGAGACAAGGAGAAAGGAAGCTGAGCAGATGGAAGCATCTCTTAAGGAACTTAAGGTGAGGGAGAATGAGCTCAGGTTGCTTAATGACACCATCAGAGAGAAATCAGCTGAAATGGAGAAGAAAGAAGTTTGCTTACATATACCTAAACTGGATTTAACAAACACAAACGAGGGAGAATGAGCTCAGGCTGCTTACATACCTTGAAGCGATGGAGAATGAGCCCAGGTTGCTCACATATACCTCCTAAACTGGATTCAACAAACCCAACAACTTTGGTTAACAACTTTGATTATATATGGTCACATGAATTCTCTTATGAACTGGATTCCCTTGGACTTAGCTTAAGCAAATATACCTTAGCCTTGGAGTGCCCAACATGAGAAGGACAGAATATGAATTGCCTATTCAGGTTATTGACTTCAATAGTGTCCATGTCAATCTATAACACAAAAGAATCCTAACTGTTAGATGCAAAAACTGATCTATACAGCTTCTTGACAGGTTGAATACAACGAAGGGTGCTGCATTGGTTTAAACATGAGAGCCCTTGAGCATGGTGACCATGAGCCTCCTTGCAACGAACAGACAAAAGAACATGACCTCGCAGGTCCTACAACAAGATTCAGATTTTCGTAGGACCCAAATTAATATAGCTCAAATCTATGATTCTACTCACCTTAACATAATCATCATAGAACACAAATCAATCAACAGAGCTATAAACCTAATTATATATCTGGTGGCTTGCTTCTCGAATTAAAATCTAATCTATTCAAAATCAAAATAAAACACAAACTAAAGACACAGAACTTTTAAGCCAAAGTTTAATTTATTCCTTTGAAATTGGGTTGGAAAGAGAAGAAACTCTCATATTCAAAAACCAAACCTAGCAACTTTGACTAACATGGACTCGCAGAAAAAATGTTAAGCAACTAAAATTTATGCTCGATATGAAATAATCTGATATACAAGAGTAATAATCGAAAATAAACATAAGGCTTTTACCTATCTTCTTCCAGCCAACTGCTTCTTCAAGCTTCTTGACATGTTCTTCAACTTCTCCAAATCCAGTTAACACATATCGAGTTTTATCAAATAAACACACCAAAACTGAGGTGACTGTGAACGAAGTCGATTTTAAAGATCCGGGAACCTCTGTGAAAACCCTAATTGTGTGAAATACAAAAATTACATAACAAGCTTGGACTTTTCGAGATTAAAACGTAAAATCAGGGTTTCAAATTACAGGGAAAGCTTGGGATTTGAGAGCAGAGACGACAAATGAAATGAGGAAGAGTTAATAAAAATCTTCGACGAAGATTCATTTTGTGGGTCTCAGACTAAAACAGATCTGAAAAGTTTAGATCTAATAGTTTTTTCGAGAAGTCCTAGAGAAAAGGGGGAGATGATTAGAGAAAGAAGACTTACCCGACAGACTCAAATCGACGGGACGTGGAAGACGACGATCGGAGGCTTGGCCGGACAAGTCATCGCGATTCGAAATAGAGAAATGAGAAATGAGAGTGATGTTGTTTTGTCGAGGAACGGAGGCACAAAATCTAGGGTTAGCATTTTTTTGTTTTTGTGTTCTGTTTTCCTTTTGTGGCTCAATTTCGATTATATCAAAGCCCAAAGTGATACAAAGCTTTTTAAGGCTCAAATGATTAGTTTTAGGTTTAAAAATGACTAATTTAATAAATTTTAGAAAGATTAAAGTATATGTAAATACTAAATAGTTTTACAAATTGATTTTATACATATATATATATATAATGGTTATATTTTGGTTATATCGTGTATAATTTAGTTTCTGTATATGCAATATAAAAGTTTAAAATTGAAGGTATAGGGTTTGGGGTATAGATTTAACTTTTAAGATTTGAGGTTAAGTTTTGATAAAAATATAAGATTTGGAAAACTGTAATTTTTATAAGTGTTAGGTCTCAGTTTTTGTTATAATTTAGGTTTTGGAGTTTGGTTAAGTGTTCAAGATTAATTTTTTTTTTTATAATTTTTTTTTTAAATAGCGACTGATATGCGACTTCTTAGCAATCTTTACTATGAGCCGCATATTAGTCACTAAATTGGCGACTATTTAGCGACTAAATGTTTTGGTATGCAATATAGTCATAAAATAGTCGCTAAATTACGACTAAACTACCGACTACCATACGTAGTCGCCAAAAAGCGACTGATATACAACCAAATATTTGTAGTCGTAAAATCGTCGTATATTAGTCGTTACGTAGTCACCATTTTTGGCGACTACATTTGTAGTCACCAACTGTAGTCGTAAAAAAGCATGTTTTCTTGTAGTGAATAAATTTGTTTAAAAAATTTCATTTTTTTTAAATATTGTATTAATTTGGAAAATTTTCATAAGACAGTTAAATACTTAAATATTTTAAAGTCACTTAAGGCAAAAGATACTCAATGATGTTTTTTTTGTTGTTCAAAAGATGATTTTCGATTAGAAATTAAACCGGGTTCACTACAACTTGGTTTAGAGCAAACTTAGCTATTGCATCAGCTTCTCTGTTACAAGATTCGGGAATAAAAGAGAAACGAATTTTCTGAAATTTTGACGATAAGATGAGGATGTCGTACTGCATCCCATGGATTTCCTTGATTGGAGATCCCAAATTGATGGCTTCTATTGCTTGTTTAGAATCAGAAGCGATGTGGAGGTTTGTCATTCCTAGATCTGCAGCCGTTTGGACTGCGTGGAGGATTGCCAAGGTCTCTGCAACCAATGGCGAGCGAACATTTTTGGCATATGTTGATCCTTGTGTGGTCGATCGTTGTTCAATTGCATTGAAGATCCAGCCCAAGCCAGCAGCTTTTATTTCGATGTTCCAGACGGCATCGGTGTGACAAGTAATCTCGCTCGGATTAGTTCTATGGTTTGGGATGGGTGGGTTCCTGATTGGAGGCTTCAGAGTAGTCGTTTGTGCTTGGTGCCATTCCCGAGCCGCGGACATAGCTTGGGATAGAACCTCCATTGGATTTATGTGTTTCCCATTGAAGACCAAGTTGTTCCCAAATCTCGTTTTTCCACTTAAAGGTCTCATTTTCTGGTGATTGCAGGGGTGGTTCTGACACTGTTGCTCGCCAAGTGTGGTAGCATGACTTGACTGAGTATATACCTGTTTTTGTTGGGAGCCAAGCAAAAGAATCTGGTGCTCCAAGTTTGCTTGGTCTGAGGTTTAGGATGTCAGATTCATACATTGGTAACAGTTGTCGTATTTGGTTCAAGTCCCAGTCTCCAGAGGGGAGAAGAAGATTGGAGACCTTGAAGTTCTGAGGCGATTCTGTCGGTGGTCCCATTGGAGTGGTTGGGGTGTCAAGGGATAGCCATGGTTCATACCACAGGGAAGTTTGATTTCCATGGCCTATAACTTTTCCTAGGAGAGCTTTTAGCAGATCTCTCCCCGCACAGAGTCCTCGCCAGCCATGAGAGGTGTTAGCCGGTGGTTGGCATTCAAGAAAAGGGGTACTATGGCAGTATTTACCCAATAAGATTCGAGCTAGCAAGGATGATGGGTTGTTCAATAGCCACCAGCTAATTTTTGCTAGAAGTGCATCATTGAAGCATTGGATGTCTCTAAAGCCTAGTCCCCCTTCCTCCTTTGATTTTGTCAGGTTTTTCCATGAAACCCAACACATACTCTTCTTTTCTTCATTCTTGTCCCACCAGAATCTTGTTATGCTGATTGGATTCGTTTGCAGAGTGAGTTTGGTAGCTTGAAGCAAGACATGGTATATGTTGGCATTACCGCTAGAACTGACTTCAGCATGACTAACTTTCCAGCAGACGATTGGAATCTTGAGGACCAGCTGCAAGCTTTTTGTCGGATTTTGTCAACTATGCTGGTGAATAGATCTTTCTTTTTCCTACCAAAGAGTTCCGGTAGTCCCAGGTATTTTCCCAAACCTCCCTCTTTTTGTATACCAAGGTGGTCTTTAACTCTTGTTTTAATCCCATGTCAGTCCTTGCAGAAAAATTTATTGCTGACTTTTGCGGGTTAATCAGCTGTCCAGATGCTACTTCATACTGGTGTAGGAAATGTAGGAGGGTTGAGCACTCATCTATGTCCGATTTGCAAAAGAACATTGTATCATCAACAAACAGCAGGTGATTGACTCTGGGGCTTTCCTTTCCCACTTTTATTCCTATTAATTTGCCTTCAGCTTGGGCTTTGAGACATAATCTTGATAGTACCTCACTGCACAGGGTGAAAATGAAGGGAGAGATGGGGTCGCCTTGTCTGATACCTCGTTGTGGAGTTACTAGGCCCCGAGCAGTTCCGTTTAGGAGGTAAGAGTATGAGACAGTCGTGATGCACTGCATTATCCAGTTGATCCATTTGTGGTGAAAGCCCATTTTTCCATTACCAACTTGATAAAATCCCATTCCACGCGGTCGTAGGCTTTTGTCATGTCAGTTTTAACAGCCATAAACTTTCTTTTTTTTTTTCTTTTGAGTTATGTAAATAGTGCAAGACCTCATGTGTGATCAGCACGTTGTCAGATATTGCCCGTTGTGGCACTGTCGGGAGGACAGGTTGTAGTCTCATGGTGAGTATCTTTGCTATGATCTTGTAATAGACCGAACATAGTGCGATTGGTCTATAATCTTTCATGGTTTTTGGACTCTTTATCTTCGGTATAAGTCTCACATGGGTCTCATTGATCTTTGTTGGTAGGGTTCCAGTGGTGAAGAAGCTTTGTATCTCCCGCGTTAACTGACTCTCCACTGTGTTCCAGTTAGACTGGAAGAAACTTTCGGAGAAGCCATCTGGCCCTGGGGCTTTATCTGGGTGGATGGAGAAACATGCTCGTTTGATTTCAGCCTTGGAGGGTAGGGCAATAAGTTGCTCGTTGGTTTCCTCAGATATGCAGGGTTGTACGGCTTCTGAGATCACAGACGTACAATCTCCAGCTGCAGAGGTGAAAAGAGTTTGGTAGTACTCAGTAATAACTTTAAGTATCTAGGGTTCCTCATAGTAAGTTTGCCCCGCATCATCCTCTATAACAGCAAATTTATTAATAGTTCTTCTTCCTTTTGTGATTGCATGGAAGTAGCCTGTGTTTCTGTCCCCTAAGGTGAGCCAAAGCTGTCGACTACGCTGCTTCCAGAACTCCTCTTCCTCACCATATGCCTTTGCCAGTTCCTCTGTTATTTTGGATAAATCCGCTGTGTTTGTGAGGGTCTCCGACATGGCCAGGTCAAGCTTCTCCTTGCATTCATTTATTCTTTTTTGGCTATTGACATGCTTTTCTTTTGACCATTTAATTAGAGCACTTCTGACTCTACTTATCTTTAGGTTCACCTCCTCTGGGATTGTAGGGTCCCAGTTTTCCTCGATCAATCTGGATACTTCTTCGTTTGATTTGAGTCTTCTGTTATACCTGAATAGGCCCTTGCCCCTCTTCATTTTTAGGTCAAAGTAAGTGATAATTGGTCTGTGATCAGATCCTTCGAAACGAAGGTACTCACTTCTGCCAGATGGGTAAGAGGTTGCCCATTCACTGTTTGACATTGAACGGTCCAGTCGACAGAAGACTAGGTGGTCGTGGCGTTTGCCTCTCCATGATAAGAAGTTTCCTGAATGGCGAAGATCGAAGAGGTCACATTCTGACATGAAAGTGCAAAGGTCGATGAAAGAATCCTCTGGGCGTTCTGGTCCACGAGATTTCTCAGATGAGTCTATGATATCGTTAAAATCTCCTGTTAGGATCCATGCTTCTGACCTGTTTCGTCCAATAAGTGATAATTGATCCCAGATGTCTTTTCGCTTTGCTTTCACCTGAGTGTCAATGTAGTTTTGGGTCTCAGCTAGGATTTGGAGTTCAATGTGTTCCTTCTAGAGCAGGGCGAGACCTCCACCACCTGGACTGTGGGGAGAAACCAGTTGCAGATTTGTGTAGCCAAGGGGTTGTGTGGTTGCGAGGACCACATCATCAGGATTTTTTGTTTCCATGAGAAACAGTATATCAGGAGATAACTTTCTGTTCATCTCCTTGAGGCGTCGAACTGTTGTGGGATTCCCCAAACCACAACAGTTCCAGCTTGCAATCTTTAAGGAAGAGGTGGAGGGGTTTTATGAAAACTCCGATTATTCTTTGTTATGGCTGGTATGATAGGCATCTGAGGAGGGTCACGAGTAGAAGGGGGGCCTGCTGCATATCCAGAGGTTTGGTCAAAACTACCATGAACTTGGTTGTTTGGTGGGGGACTGGTATACCTTGATTGGTTTGACTTACTGGAGTTATGACGTCTTTTTGGAGAGTTCTGAATTAAGGTTTTGTTTCTCTTACTCGACTTTGCTCCTCGTAGGTTTAGAGGACTTCTATTAGTAGATTTGTTCAGCGGAGGCCTTCCTCTTTTCTTTCTTGGTGCTGCAGGTTGGTCAGAGATATCAGCAGGATGGATAGGGAGATCAGGAGATGACTCTGGGATCTCTAGGCTTGCAGCTATTAGTGGCTGGGTAGTAAGCTGTGCTTGGTTGGCTGCCGCAATGATTCCAGCAGCTGTTTCTGCCATCATACCTCGATTCTCCCCTTGAGTGACTCTCTGTTTCCTAGCCATGCTTTAAGTTGGATCCGAGCAGGTTGTATACTGAATGGTGACGTCCCATAATTCTTCCATGATGTCCTCTGTTGCAGGTATTCTCACAAGGTCAGACGGTTGCGGTTGAAGGGGTGGGACTCGCTCTAGAGGTGGTCTCCTGGATCTAGGAGTTTCAGAGGATTCAGACCAGTTAAGTTCTCTTGGGGTAGACTTTTCTCTCCATTGGAAGTTTGGGGATAGGGTTCCATGAGACAACCTAGGGCCTTGGTTTGGGAGTCCTCTGTTTTGGTGTTCTAGTGTCCTCGGGGGAGATCTCCTGTATCCAAATGAACGAGAGTCATGGGATCTAGGGCAATAACTTTTGTTCTCAGTGGGGGCCCTATCGTCATATTTCCTCTTACTTCCTGAGAGGTAGCTTTGGGAGGCATTAGATCTAGGTTGGACCGAATTGTTGCGGTCCACTCTTTCTTTGTAAGATCTGTGGCTATGACTTCCTGTAGGGTGTTCGTTGGGTTTTGGCTGGGAGGGTGCTCTGAAGTTGTCTTCAGGTGTGTAGTAGTTCCTATGGACCACTGTTGGATTATGTGAGGGGCCTGCATGGGTTATAAGGTCTTGGCTCTCTTTTCTCTGGACTCCCGGGCATGCTTTTTCCTCGTGGGTTAGTCGTTGACAATGGTGACAATGGTTCTTAAGATTCTTGTAGTCCAGATGAACCAGAGCTTCACTCCCATTTGCGAATTCTACTACCGTCTCCTTAGTCAGTGGTTGTAAGCCATTGATTAGGAGTTTGACTTTTGCAGTAGCGTTTGTTATTTCTGTTTCCATAACCTCTCCTAACTCATCACCGATTGTTTGCAGCATCTCTTGCTGCCAATAGTGTTTAGGTAGGCCTTGCACTTCGATCCAGAAGGGAATCATGGATGGGAAGGTTTCAGAGATCACAGGTTCCCATTTTTGAAGGATGACCATCCATTGATCAAAATGGTATGGTATTTTTTCGAGTACTTTTTGTAGATCTTCTTCGTATTCGAATTTGAATTGGAAGCAACCTCTTCCTAGGTCAGCGCCTGTAGCTTTACCCTTGAGGGTCCATCTGTTGGCGAGAAAAGGAAAAAGGCATACAATCTTTGCACTGAGGGATTTGTCAGTCTTCCCATGAGGGTAAGTGCATTTTCTTCAATTAGGGTGGAGGTATCAAAAGGTCAGGAAAAAAAGATTAATTCATAAAAATCATAGTTAAATAGTAAATCATGTACCTAACTTCAAGTATATGTACAAGATCTACACACTTACGTTTAATAAAAAAATGCTAGTTATAATAAATTCACTTTGACCTTTGTTGAGCTTTTCATAAATATCTTTCTAATTTTATAATTACAGATATAATTATCAGATGAGTCAAGTATATGAAATTAAAGTTTTAAAAATATCAGTTCAATAATTTTATGTTACACTTAAATTGGAAGAAAATAAAATTATTAGTGTTTTTGACTTGCCCCTTGATTTGAGGTAAGATAACACTAGAATATTAAGATTGGATTTGAAAACCTTATATGTATAAAAATTAAATTGGAAAACATTTTCTACACTACAGTCTACTTCATCTCTAAGAATTATGCACCGGAAGACAAGATTTTGAGATTATAAATTAGTGTAGGACATTATTGCAATGAATTTCAAATTTATATTTTATCACAATTCAAAAATATTTATTTTAGAGATTAACTTACATATGCAAAATTCTTATATTTCTAATAAGGTTTCCGGTATTACATTTGTATATATATGTGCAAAAATACACCTCTTTTTTTAGTTTATTTATTTTCATAGCACCTCCCCTTTTGTAACTACCAAATTATACTATTACAATACACCAAAAAAAAGGTTTTGATTCCATAAAATCTTACATTTAAATTCTGTTCCGTACGTTTTATCATTTGAAAATCATTTACACTAGTATTTCATAATGTAAATTAAATTTTTATTTTTCTAGTAAAAAAACATAGAAGTCTTATGATTTAATTTTTTTTTTGCCAACTATCAATATTATTACTGACTAGAACTTTTGCCACACGACGCACACTCAACACATGAAAGAAAAAGAAATTTCAAAAATACCAATTTTAAAAAATATCTTTTAAAATTTTTTTTTATCTAAAATGTTACTAAAAAATTGAAATATATTCAAATAAGTATACTTATACCTTATAAAGTATACTTAAATTACATTTATACGTGTAAAAGACTTATAATATTATGCAAATACCATATAAATACTTTTAAATTTTTGTAAAATTTTACATAGAATATCTTATAAAACCTTATAAAATTTTACAAACACTACAAGAAAACAGTCGATTTGCGATGGAAGAATCCATCGCAATTCCCTCGCAAATCGACAGTCGCAAGGGATTTGCGAGACACAACTATTCCTCGCAAATCGCTCCTCGCAAATAAGCTGACATCGCAATTCCCTCGCAAGGGGTATTTTCCCTCGCAAATCTAACGCAATTGGCGAGGGATATATTCCTCGCAAATCCCACGCACATTGCGAGAGACGGTTGTACTCGCAATTGTCAAGCAAATTGCGAGGATTTTTTTCCATCGCAATGTTCGATCCGTCGCAAATTTTGCGACTACTTTGCGACTTCCATCTGCCTAGTATTGTTGATATTCGCTAATTTTGTAGCAATTCTTCATTTTTAATTTTTTTTTCTTTTACCATTTTTATGTTTGATTTTTTTTTTGTGAATAATATTTTAGATGTTAAAAAAAAAATAATAAGAAGAACATAATTGAAAATTCAAAATAGAATAAAACATAAATATTACAAAACAAAAGTCATGTTTTCGTTTCTGGTCAGAACAAAGTGAGAAGAGTTTACAAAATAAAGATGGTCATGTTTACAAAACAAAAATCAGAACAAAGTGAGAAGAGTTCTTAAAAGGATTGAGAGAGAGAGGTCACGTTTCTGGTCCCAGTTTGGCTACCAGCTGCTCCCATTTCACCTGTGTTGCCCTCTGGGTTGGTGCCTTCCTGGTTGGTGCCTTCTGGGTTGGTGCCTTCTGGGTTGCTCCCTTGTTGGTTGGTCGGGTATCGAAACTTGGCAGCAAACTCAGGATCCTTTTCCGCGAGATAGTCAAAGTATGCATCATAGCTATGCATTCTTTGACTACTTTCCTGGATTTGACTCGCCTGGGTTTGGATTTGAGTCGCCTGGGTTTGAATGCATTCCTCAGCGGCAGCAAGCTTCTGAGCCAAGATAACCGGATCATTAGCTGGAGACAGAGGTTGCGGACAGCTAGTGGTAGAGGACGCTTCAAACTGTAGAGAACCAACCCCAAAAATTCTGTTTTTCTTCTTCGGAGCAACCTAAAAACAAAACAACAAACGACAAGTTACAAACATACAAAAAAAAACAATGGATCACATACTAAACAATTGCAAGTTATCACAAACTAAACAATCCCAAGTTATCACAAACTAAACAAGGAAGTTATCACAAACTAAACAATCGCATGTTATCACATACAAAACAATCCTAAGTTATCACATACAAAACAATCCTAAGTTATCATATACAAAACAATCCTAAGATATCACAAAATCATTAACAAGGCAATCGATAGCAATATACGATTGGCAAATGAACACACCAGAAGCACTAAAAACTAACTTAACCACACAGTTCAACCATTGAGTATTTTTTTAAAAAAGAACTAAGAACGTTTATCTTACCTTAGTGTAAATTTTGTTTTTGATATGAATGGGCACCCCACCAGAAGCAGAACTCTCTCCATTCTCCCATGTGCAAAGCTCAGATTCTAACTCTTGAATCTTGGACGACACCTCATTGAACACGGACTCGGACTTGCCATCCGTAAATGAGCCATCTGGTTTTCGATGAGTGTCTTCTAAGATTCGTAGGAAATCCGGAGTTAACTCCCCAGTGATCTCAGACTAGAAAGAAACAAAAAAGAGGTTGATTAGTTAACAAATAAAAGAGTGTCTGAAGGCCTAATCTTAAGAAAAAAAAAACTTAAGGAACTTACATGCTTTCGAGCACGGGCTTTAAACGAAGTTTGGCCTGAACGGTGCTTGTATATTCCAGTGCCATCCGGATCATGATAGCGAGCATTCCGACTGTTGATGCTCTTGATTTCTGATTTTGGATCAAGCCAATACCGAACAAGACCCTCTCATACTTGAGGATCAATCCACCGTGGCTTTGCCTCATCGCCTTTAAGCTTCCACTTTAACTTCCACCTTGACACTTGATCACACATCCTGTCCTTCAACTTGTCTTCAAACTCTTTCCTCACTCTATCGTTTATGCAACGGTCCGAATTGTAAATTTGCTTCCAAAAAAAGAAAGGATTAGTCTATATTTAATTAAGGCAAAAAAATATATTGTAAAATAGCAAACAAAGAGAGTTCACTGACCGCAAACGTTTCATACCAACGGTCTACCACTTTAGTTGGCGTCTGTGTCCAATTGGCATGGGGCTCTTTGAAATCTCTTTCAAAGATGCTTCGAACAGTAGCCGCAACACAGGAGTCTTGGTCAAACCTTCAAAATAAATTCAACTTTCAGAAACCATGCAAACACAACTTTGTAATTCTATTATCAAATTAAAAACTTAAAAGAAAATTCTTACCACAGAGTTCCTGGATCGACCAGGACTATCGAGTAACTCCTCCAAAGTCAGGTTGTTGAGACGTTGGGACATGACTGTAGACGAGGAAAGCGCGGGTTGAGATGCAGGAATTTCAGGATCCGCCGCAGAGCCACCGTGCATGGGAGATGGTGAAGGTGTATTATATGGAGGCATGACAGGCAGGTGCTGCGAGGTTGGACGGCGGCTATTCTGAGAACCGGAGTTTGGGTTGTGAGAACTGGAGGCACCGGAGGTTAGACGGCGACAATTAGAAGCAGTGGGAGAGGGATTTGAAGTAGTGGGAGTGGCTAAACCTTGATCCGACAGGAATCTTGTGTAATCGTTGCCTCCAAACATCTAGAAAGAAATAAAATGGACATCTAAATCAAAACGAAAGGATAGATCGAAAGCAAAATGAAATCGAAACAAGAACGAAATCAAAATAAAATCAAATCAAAAGTAGAGAAGAAGAAATCATATGCGAGAAGATTTACCTTAGGGTTCTAGAGAGGATAACGGAGAGGACGAGGTCGGAAGAAGAACACTGAAAGAAGAATATCGGAGAGTACGAGGTCGGAAGAAGAACACCAGAGAGGACGAGGTCGGAGGAGAAACACCAGAAGAAGAACACCGGAAGAAGAAGATGGAAAGAAGAATATCGGAAGAAGAAGATCGGAAAAGGATTAGGGTTCAATCGAAAGAGAAAGAGAATTAGCGTTTAGGGTTTGACGGCGAGTGTTTTGGGTTTGAGCAAGCTCAAACCACGATTGGTCTTGTATATATAAACTTTTTAAAGCGTCGCAAAGCCCTAGCAATATTTGCGAGGGATTACCTAGGATACCTTGCAATTCCCTCGCAAAAAACTTAAATTGCGAGGGATTAGCTAGGATTCCTCGTAATTCCCTCGCAACATTTGAGTGTCTAGGGTTTACAATTTTGCGAGGGATTAACAAGAATTACTCGCAAATCCCTCGCAATGTATCTAGGGTTTTTAATTTTGCGAAGGATTAACCAGGACCCTCGCAAATCCCTCGCAATGTTTAAAGTTGCGAGGGATTAGCTAGGAACCCTCATATTCCTCGTAATTCTCTCGCAACGTTTGAGTATCTAGGATTTTTAATTTTGCGAAAGATTAATAAGGACACCTCGCAATTCCCTCGCAATGTTTAAACTTGCGAGGGATTAGCTAGGAACACTCATATTTCCCTCGCAATCTTTATGTGTCTAGGGTTTACGATTTTGTGAGAGATTAGCTAGGATCCCTCGCAAATCCCTCGCTTATAATATTTAGGGTATTGAGTATTGCTAGGGATTAACGACCATTTTGCGAGGGATTTGCGAGGATTTCCTCGCAAGTACAACGCAAATCCATCGCAAAACTATAAATATGTTTTATAAAAAAAAAAACATGAAAATATACAATTGTGCTCATTCGGATTTATTTTCTAAACTATTAGAAATTACATTATCATCATTAGAATCTTCTCCAATATCAGACACTTTGAATTCTTATAATTCACTTCTTCTACTTTAGGGTTTAGTAGATCATCATGTTAGTTGATGATCAAGTTGTGGTGCAACAACAATATTTGCGAAATTTCCATTCCAAACATATCAATAGAAGATGTACATCCACATTGATACACAAAAATCCATTGCAATGTGTAAAAGCTTAGGGTTCAAGCATTTAGTGTTTAGGGTATAGAATTTGCGAGGGATTAACGACCATTTTGCGAGGGCAAGCCAAGATTCCCTTGCAAGTCCCTCTCAAATCCCTCGCTAATTTTTTTTATTCGTTATTCCCTCGCAATTTGCAAGGGATTAACGACCATTTTGCGAGGGCAAGCCAACATTCCCTTGCAAGTCCCTCTCAAATCCCTCGCTAATATTTTTATTCGTTATTCCCTCGCAATTTGCAAGGGATTAACGACCATTTTGCGAGGGAGTTCTAGCACTCCCTCGCAATTCCAACGCAAATCCATCGCAAATTGATAAATATGTTTTTTTAAAAA
Organism: Camelina sativa; assembly: GCF_030686135.1. Lineage (NCBI taxonomy): Eukaryota > Viridiplantae > Streptophyta > Magnoliopsida > Brassicales > Brassicaceae > Camelina > Camelina sativa. Next base: position 13,499,477 of record NC_141880.1, on the reverse strand, counting down.
AAACAACAAAAAGTACAATTGCTCAATCAGATTCATTTTCTAAACTACTAGAAATTACATTATCATCATTAGAATCTTCTCCATCATCGGACTCTTCAAATTCGTCTAATTCACCCTCTTCTTCGGAAACATCATCAACATCTTCAACTTGCCTGTTTTGTGGATCAATGTGGATAACATCTTCTGTTGACATGTTTGGAATGGAAATTTCACCGACTCTTTCTTGTTGCAACACGACTTGATCATCAACTGACCCGATTATACGGCCTCGAGGATTAACTTTAATGACTGATAACCACATTTCACGTCTTGGCCTTAAACGAAGATAGGGCAGAAAGCTCACTTGTTGTGCTTGTGATGCTAGGATGAAAGGATCAAATTTGGAGTACGATCTGTTCGCATTCACATCAACAACTCCCCAATTATTTACTCGCACGCCTCGGACCGATGGATCGTACCAGTTACACTTAAAAAGTACGCATCTCAGATTCAGAAGGCCTGGATAATCAACTTCCAATATTTGTTGCAAAACGCCATAGAAATCGATATCACCAGCTTGTACATAGATTCCATAATTTGCTGTAGCTTTGCGACTTCCGTGTGCGTACGTATGAAACGTATAACCGCGAGTAAAGTACATCGGAGCAGTGGTGATCTTCGCTCTTGGTTCCTGAACAAGCTCATGCAACCAAAGAGGCAAGGGTTCATTTCCACATCCATTCTGAACCTATATAAACGAATAAGATATTAGACCATAAGTTTATTTAACTTAAAAATTCTAATACATATAGTTAATCTAAACTTATTTCATACATATAGTTACATAGTATTTTAACCAATTAGCGAAATCCCGCTCTTTGTAGGCCTCATAGTCAGATTCTTGTAAATTAGGATATGCTTCACGAATCTGCATTTCAAAAAGTCTAAAAAAATAGAGATTTGTTAGTTCGTTATCTTATAAAATATAATTAATTTTAGTTTTTAAACAAGAATACCTTTCAAAAGGTTGAACGTAATCTAGATTCCTCAATATGTAATTGTGAGCTGCTCGACAATAGCTATGATCTTCCCACCAAACTTCCTTTATCTTTCCAGCAAGTCTTCCTATTTGAGTAAAGATATCTGGAACATCAGGAACATTATATGTAGGTGCAACGCCTCCGTCATCATATCGTCGAGTACGTGTTTTTTTTGTTCTCACGGTGGGGCTAAAGTAGTATGATGTGAAGTGAGACGTTTCCTCTGTTAAACTCCCGGCGACTATTGATTCCTCAACTCTGGCAAGATTTTTGGCCTTTCCTTTGAGAGCTTTCATAAACCGCTCAAAAGGATACATCCAGCGAAATTGCACTAGGCCACCAAGATCAGCTTCATGTGGTAGATGGACTGGAAGATGTTCCATCACGTCAAAAAAAGCAGGGGGAAAGATTTTCTCCAAGTTACAAATTAACACTGGAATATTATCTCGTAACTGTTGTATGACTTCACTAGTCAATGTTCTAGTGCATAAGTCTCGGAAAAAAACTCCGATACCTACAACCAATGAATAACAAAAACATGGGTGAATTAATTAAATAACTATATATATATATATATATATATATATATATATATATCAATATATAAATATATATATATATATATCATTATATACTTATATACCTGCAATAGCTTCATGAACGTGTTTTGGCAAGAGCTCAAGAAATATAAATGGTAGTAGCCGTTGCATGAAGACATGACAATCGTGGCTCTTCATACCTGAAAATTTTTGGCCTTGCTCTACACATCTTGAAAATTTAGAGACAAATCCATCTGGAAACTTCACTTCAGATTTAACCCACTCGAACAACACCTTCTTAGCCTCTACTGACAATCGAAATTGGGGTACTGGTAATTTCCCATCTCTTGTAAGATGTAACTCGATCCTTGCACATATTTCCGCCAAATCCAACCTAGATCTCCTGCTATCTTTTGTTTTACCCTGCACATTCAGAAGCGTAACGATGAAATTATCGAAATTTTTTTTCTCAATGTGCATCACGTCAAGATTGTGCCGCAATAGAAGATCTTTCCAATATGGAAGCTCCCAAAAAATACTCTCCTTGTGCCAATTGTGAGCGTTTCCATATCCATCTGGCATGTTTGCTGGTGTGTGATAGTTACCCCCATGTTTACAGGTTTCTTGAGCTCCATAGTAATCAATCTGCTCAAATAAATCATTTCCAGAGACATAAGTTGGTGGAGGAACATGAACAACTTTATTCTTTGTAAATAACTTCTTGTTCCTCCGGTACGAATGATGCAAGGGAAGAAACCGACGATGACAATCAAACCAACAAGATTTTCGCCCATACTTTAACTGAAATGCCTCTGTACGTTCCATACAATAAGGACATGATAATCTTCCATGTGTTGTCCACCCAGATAACATTCCGTACGCAGGGAAGTCACTAATCGTCCACATTAGCACTGTCCGCATATTGAAATTCTGTTTTCTCGACGAATCGAACGTCTGAACACCTTCATACCACAATTGCTTCAGCTCATGAATTAGAGGCTGTAAGAAGATATCTAGAGATCGCTTTGGATGCTTTGGACCTGGTACCAAAATACTCAAGAACAGAAATTCGCTTTGCATACACATATCTGGAGGAAGATTGTATGGCGTCAATATAACAGGCCATAAAGAATACTGCCTCCCTGACATACCAAATGGACTAAAACCATCTGTACACAACCCAAGATAAAAATTCCTACACTCTTGAGCAAAGTCAGGATATACCGATTGAAAATGTTTCCACGCCTTTGCATCAGATGGGTGTGTAATTTCTCCTTCTTCAGTAGAATGTTCTGCATGCCATCTCATTGCCGCTGCAGTCCGTTTTGATTGGTATAGGCGTTTCAATCTATCAGCAACAGGCAAGTACCACATACGTTTATATAACACTCGCGTCCTTCCTTGTGTAGGTTGATATCTCGGCTTCCCGCAAAACCGACATTCCTGCAGCTTAGCATCATCTTTCCAAAAAATCATGCAATAGTCAACGCACACATCAATCATTTCAGATGGTAATCCAAGACTCGCAACCAACTTCTGTATTTCATAGTAGTTCTCAGCCGATACATTATCAGGTGGCAAATACTCTTTAATGAATTCAGCCCAAGAATCCATGCAATTCTCACTTAAGTTATTATCAGCTTTAATTGTCATCATCCTAGATGCCAATGATAACTTAGAATGCCCTTCTCTACATCCATCGTAGATAGGTTGATTTGCAGCATCTAACATAGTATAAAAACGTTGTGCATCTACGTTGGGTTCTTCCGTATTATTCTCAGGAAATGCAGCAGTAGTTTCATGAAATGCATCATTAACCATATCATGAAATCTATTTTCCTCATTATACCCATAAAAACCAAATTGATCAGATTCTTGATGCCCATAATTACTAGGTTGATCAACAGCATAATTCATACTACTACTTCCAACGTTACTGCTACAACCCTCTCCATGACGAAACCATACATAGTAATTTGGCATAAATCCTCTATTATAAAGATGCTTCTTCACTAGATTAAATTCCAAATACTTATCGTTGAAGCACTTAGGACATGGACAAAATATTGTACCGTTTTGACGAGCAAAGTCTTGGTTTGTCGCCTGGTACATGAAAGCGCGCAACCCATCACAAAACTCTCTCGTCACATCACCGGTCTCCGGATCTCTGTGATTGTACATCCACCGTCGCAATGTGTATACCTCATGCTGCCCGCCTCCAAACATTATTATATAATTTAAAAGTGTTTAGGTTTTTTTTTAGCCTTTTTTTCTTTCACAATATTTTTTTTCGTATTCAAAGTGTGTTTGTTGGAAGTGTTTTGTGTTTGGTTTCCATGGATCATAAACTTGCTATTTATAGGCCTACTAAAAATAGTTGCTATGGATTTGCTAGGAAAATTTGCAAGGGATTTGCGAGGGATATTTTAAAATATTATTTTTTTGCAAGGGATTTACGAGGCTTTTACTGTTTTGCCGACAAAACAGTTACACTCGGGAAAAACGTGGCTGCCGACATCATCGGCCCTTGCAAATCCCTCGCAAATTTGCTACGGAAAATGTCATCGCTAATCCGTTGCAATATGCGAGGGAGTTGCGATGTTTTTGCGAGGATTTTTCGCGGAATCGCAAATCTGTCGTAAATCCGTCGCAAATTTGCGAGGAATTTCGCCGTCGCAAATTTTGCGAGGGAATTGTAAGTACCCTCGCTAAACTAGCAAACTACTCGCAAGTTCGTCGCAAATTTGCGAAGACATTTTGCCATCGTAAATTTCCCTCGCAAATCGACTATTTTCTTGTAGTGAAAAACTTGGATCGAGTCTCCAAATAGCATTTATCATCAGAAAACACTTTTTTAAAATATACATATATTTTTGGGAAAAATAATAACATACTAAAAAGGTATTTCTCCAAAATTCTTAAGAAAAAAAATCTCAAATTAGACGTTGCAAGTACTGTATATAATTCTCTCACGGATACAATTACAAACGAAGTAATCAATAAAAATGCCGATACAATCAAACCAAAGATTCGACTCTTTTCCACGTGTCATAAACCCAATATTTTGAGGCTACTTAATCAGACAATATAGGTAGGATAGGACGAGGCATAATATGGTTGAGGAAGATCTGCATTGCTTCACCTACCGAGACAATTCATAGACCGTTTCATATTATTTTAATTTAGAGTACTCGAGTAGCCATTAATTATGTGGCCAAACTGGAGGCATAACAGTCGATGACTCATCAAGTCATCAGCTATGTGGCCAAACTGTTACGCATATTTTGACAAATCGAGCTATAAAAAAAAACATGACAACTCATAATCACACATTTTTCCTATAACAATCGGACAAAGTTAAAATAATAAATATCTTATTATTTGTTGAAGTTTTGTTGGTTGATGTTACAAACTTTTATCATATAAATAGAGCTCGTTGAATAAAAATTAACAACACACCTCAAAGACAGTACAAACCAAATATGGCGATGATGATGATCAAGAATCATGTAAGATCTATTAGCTTACCTTCAAGATCTCATCCTAGCACAGCAGCGATCGAGGAATCGCTTGATAAGCTTCTTATCATCACCATGAACACTTCGACGATGACGTCATCCGATTCGGTTTACTCCGGTCTATCGGGGCTGGAGGATCTGTACGACTGCACGGAAGAGCTTCTTAAGATGGGTTCGACGCAAAGTGTGTTGTCGTGTAGTGATGGGAGGAAGAAGAAGAAGAAGAAGGTGAAAGGAGAGTTTATGGAGGAGATGCTTGATGGTTCGTTGAGGCTAATGGATATATGCAACGTCTCGAGGGATCTCATGGTTGAGACTCATGAGCGCGTTCTTGGTCTTCAATCTTGTGTTAGGAGAAGGAAAGATGTCGATGTCTCGGGATATGTCGGGTTTAGGAAGAACATGAGGAAAGAAGTGAAGAAGCTTCTTGGATCTTTAAAGAACATTAGTGTAGGGTTAGTGATGAGCGATCATGATTGTGATCAGGAAGGTGATATTCATTTCTTGGCCGTGATTCATGCAATGAGACGTGTCGTTTTGATGACAATTTCGGTCTTGAAGTCGTTCTTGGAGTTCTTGTCCGGACGACAAAACGGGAACGATATAAGGAGCAAGTTGGCTTTAGTCCTCATGAACAAGAAGTTTCATGATCACGATAAGATGGTCAGAAACGAGTTGGATAATGTAGATTCAGCGATTTGTGGAGATTCTATCTCTCATGATGATCTTCATATGAAGCTTGAGGAAGTTCAGGAATGTATTGGAAGGTTCGAGAAGAGTCTAGAAGGATTGTTTCGAGGGTTGATTAGAACACGAGCCTCCCTTCTCAACATAACCTCTCAATAGATGTATATGTAATATTGTAATCTTCGTGGGCATTCAATTTTAGAGGATTTGCCGGAGGGATACATTATACAAACATAAAATTTTGTAAAAGAATAGTTTAATTTATTAGGAAAAAAAAACAATTTGCACACTAAAACGAACCAAAGTCGTTTATGGTGTAAATAAATGGTTCACTAGGTAACAACTCGGCTTAAATAAAATTATTCTGCATAACATTATTTGTGGGATTTAATTTTTTTTTTTGTATTAAACAAAATAGGGAACTAAACTTTTTTTTTGTTTCATTCAAATTTACGTTTATTTTTATGTTAAAATATGTTTTATCCGTGAAAATTAAAATTCATATCTTCATGTTTCACATTATTATTTACATAAATGAAAATTTCATTATTATTTACAGAAATGAAAACAAAAAAGAGAAATGGTTGAACAGTCTTTGACTAATCGCTATCCGATTTTTCACCGTTGTTGGAACTCAAACATTTTCATAACATGTACACATCTAGATATTCCTCTGTTTCCGGCATAAACAACTATACTTTTTTGAGCTTTCCTATATTCCACTTCAATTCTCTTGTAGTCGTCGTTCTCTCTATCGTCTACCTAGAAGAAAAATAGCTCATGGATTCGAAATAGTGATTCTTATCACACTCCCAAGAGGAGATCATCATGGTGATCGTAACCACAAGAAGACCATGTAGTTCTGGCGGCTTCTTATTATGTTTACGTTACAGAGGAGATGAATGTTTTCCCGCCTCTGCTCATTTCTCTTCTTCCCGCGGCTAACTCATACTTCTACGATTTGGGCTTGTGATACTTTCTAATTTTCATCTGTTGGGCTTTTTTGCTTTTGTCCTCTGTTTTTACATTCCTTGTTCGTCTGGTTGACGCAGGCGGCTGCGGCAGCGGCAACGACTGCGTTTACGTATTTAACCGCCGAATCGAAACAACTTTTAAAAATGTTAGACGCAAGTCGCAGCGTTTGCAGCAACGTCTTAACGCAGGTACGTGCATCAACCAAACGAACAAGCCCATTGTGTAACTCTCTATATGTCACTTCAAATATATTGCTCCTTTTGTAAAGCAGGAGGGATTACAGCAATACATGGAACTCTCTAGCTCAAGTGATTATTATTATTCACTGACAATATAGCGAACACTTTACGAATTGGAGTTTTGGAATAAGTGAGATAATAGAAAACGGTTTTTTTTTAGAGTTTGGGATAGAGAAAGGAAGGAATGTGAATGGTGGTGGTGTTGTCAAAGTCCAAACACAAAGAAAGCGCAGTGATGAGTTTCTTCACATCTTCTGTGGTATGTGCTGCACTCAGTGTCACCCTTAGCCTGAAGTTGAATTCCACAACAGCATATGATGAGTTTCACCGAGATTCAACGAAAACTGATTTTACCTGCAAGAAGAATTGGCTGGCACTGTGGGCGGTCTTATTGCCATTACATGGAAGCCTGCTTCTAATAGATACCTGCAACAATGAGAAAAATCAATCAGCTATACAAGTTTGTTTGTGTGTGTGTGAGAGAGTAAGAAAATGTGTGTGAACCTGCTCGCTTGTTAGCTAATCAGAAATTAACATCATATTATATATTATGCCTTGAAAATAAATAAAAATCTCAAAAAAAATTTGTTTGACTTGGTTGAAATTCAATTAACTTGTCAGATATTTCAACTGTTACTCATGAGTAGTAGTATAAAAGGAATTCTACAGACTAGTAAAAAGCTTATCTGTTTTTTTAAGAAAGTTGATAAAATGTACTCCAAATATACAAAAAAAAGATGGTGCAATCATGAATTAATAAAGTCAAACCGGACCCTTCCTTCTTCCTTGAGAGTTGAGAATAGAATCTTTAACTTGTTGTTGTATATATATATATATCTTGGAGGGAGTTTTCAGATTGGATCAGGGGAGGTTAATTCATTGAAATAATCAGAAAAGCATAGATTATCCTCATCCAAATCTATGTGAGTCAGTAATCCTCCATGTCCAACTGTTTCAGAATTCGTAGTCACCATCGAGACACCATCCATCTCCAAGCTCTGCATATAATTTGTCTCAAAATCAAAGATCTGATCAAGATCCAGCTCTTGAATGAATTCATCAAAGTTTTCAGATAAAACATTGTTGTTGTTTATGCTGTTGTTGTTGTTGTTGTTGTCAGAAATCGGTAGCATCACATCTTCATCTAAATTGGACAAGTGGATAATATCATCATACAAATCAGTGTGAACCACCAATTCTTCATCTACAATAGCTTTAGAGTCAGAGAACGAGTTTTGATTTGGTGTCACCATCGAGATGTTTTCCAACTCTGAATTCACTGATGAACTTGTCGACTCAAAATTAATGATTTGATCAATGTCCAACAACTCTTGATTGCATCCATCCTCCACGTTTCCAAGCAAAGCATAGTTGTTCTTGTTGTCGCAACAAGATTCAGGATTAAGAGTATGGTTTTGATGAGTTTTGTCTACTAAACCCTTCTTCTCCACGTCCTCACAATCTCGTCGCAACTCTTTCAGATATTGCAACATCTTCGACATTGAGTTCATCGCGTCTCTCAGTTCCTCCGGATCCTCTGATTTTGCAAGCCTCTCATCCTCCCACCAGAACCCTAACCCTAACCCTAGATCTTCCCGAGGACGCTTGTTAGCGAGGAATGCGGCAACAACGTTATCCACGGATGAATGACCAAAGCTGTAGAAAGAAACATTGGAATTGGAAGAAACGGGAGTTGCCAAGATCGCAATTTGTGCATCGTCGTGCAGGCAAATCTCAGCCGCTTCACTATAAAGACCTTTTGTGCGTTTGGAGAATGCTACTGCGCGTGAATCTTTTTTCCCTATCATCTCTATCGGAATCTTTCTCTTTACGCCACCCATTATGTTGTTTTCACGATTTCACAAACAAAAGAGAAGTAGAAAACACAGAGATTGTTTTGTGTTTGCCTATCGCGAGAGATATGGCAGCATTCTATTCCTAATCGTATGTATAAAGAGATTATAGTCGGTCGGTGTTATTTCCTTTTTCTGTAAATTCGCTAAACAGTAATTAAACGAACTAAGTATGATTGTTTTCCATTTTGTTTGAAAGTAATTATTCTTAATCACACCTGAGACGAACCAAGGCTGGTTCAGTAACCAGTTAAACCAACTTTATTTGGCTTAGTGCTTTTTATTTTTTATACTAAGCTGAATTTGAACACAACAAATATTCAAACCAACTAAACCAAAAAAGTAAACCGAAGTTGTAAGACTCAGTATAATTGAAGAGTAGCAAATCATTTAATTAAACCACATCAAATCAGACAAATTGTATATGAATTTTCTTTCAATCGTCATGGATCGCCTTGATCGCCATCCGACTATTCTCCCTTAAGTAAAAATACAGAGAGACCTTAAACTCTCTTCAAGCTGCAAAATGGTTTGCAGCTAAAAGGTAAAACCATTTTGCATTGTCGATTGTCTCCTCTCCTTGATGAGAACGTCCTTGGATGATAATGTCAATGCTGGTCGCGTTCCTTACTCAGTGACACAACGACGTTGGGAATGTTGTGACGTATGAGTTCTGCGTCACCTATTGATTAAGGTGTTCAAGCTTAGACTATGGTAGTAAGTACCAATCATCTGAATAAAAAACTTACCTTTAAGCTTTCATTTTACGGTATAGACAAAGCGTATATGCAACAACTTTTATCGTAAAATACAACTTGACATATCATCATCACGAAGCATTGAGATGTTTGAGCACTGCTTCAGAAGAATGACGAGCAAAGTGCTTCTGCCTTAGCTTCACATAAGGATATCCAAGGAACGACAAGAAATGAGCTGGCTTAGAGAAGGACGTTATCTCATACCAAACTTGACCATTACCGTCAAGCTCTATTGAAAACCGTTCTTCTCCAGCCAGTAAATGTCCCTGAAGAGTGCCGCTCCCGTAACCGAAATGCGCAGGGCCTTTTCTTGATTTCCGGCTTTCATCGACATAAACAACTTGAAGAGGAAGCATCACCCATGGAAGTACTTCTTTCACACAGATGCAAAACTTCTTACCGGTTTCAACTGGAGTTGCAGGATCAACAAATGTCCAACCCATACCAAAATGCCTGCAAAGGTTATCAGATCGAAATCAAGGAGGACAGAACCAATTTGGTGTTCCAATAAATTTGAGATCGAACAAAAAAGAAACATTGTATGTACTTCCAAGTCTGGAGAGCTTTTTTCCCCTTCTCATAACTCTCTTTACCAGAACCGACTAAAACACGAGCATGATTGATCAAGAATCCATCTTTATCAATCTCTGAGTCTTCCTTAAGTTTAGCTATAGATTTAGACGAAGCTCCTCTGTACTTGTTGTCATAATTGAAGGTTCCTGTTCTGGATTTTAAAATGCACAAACCATACATTACTTACTCAGAGAGAGCTTTTTCTAGTGCAAATTTTTTTTTTTTTTTTTCCTTTCTAATTTACGAATTTGATTCTTACTTGTTGAGAACTTGTTGCTGCTGCTCTGAAGATGGACGACCCCAACTTAAGAACACCATCTCCTCTTCCACAACCACTGGACAACAACTGAGAAATTCAAAAAATGCATCGATAAGTATGCGATTCAATTAATAAAAATCGAAACTTTGAGCTATTCAAAATTCGAATTTGGGAGGTGTATAGAGAAGAACCTGCAAGCTTCACAATTCAGAGGCGTTTAATCCCACCAATTTCATTTGGCTAGTGGAGCTCCAGAGATTTTATCATCCTAAATCCTAATCCTTCTCACTCATGTGTTCCGGGTTTGCATTATGTCGTTTATTTGCATTGAGAACGGCACGGTGTTCGCTACTAAATGTCTAAACCGACGGATAAGCCATTGCAACAAACCTCAAGTGTGTATATCAGTGGGCATTGTCTGTTTTAAAGATGGAAAAGTATATTAACTGGTTATGGAAATACAAAATCATCTGTACACGGATCTGATCTACTGTCAGTTTCGGTCTGTTATTCATGCATGTATTCCCTTGTCTTCATTTTTATGATCCAAAACACTAATGAGAACATGATTTTATATAGTCAAAAGAATACGCAACTCTATTGAACTTGCTTTCTTTATGAAAAGAAAAAGGAAAAAGAAGCGACCAAAAGGGTTTCTAAGATTCTTCTATGTTGAAAGGAATGAGGGGGCAACTAAAAAAGGATAAGAAAACACTCTCTAAGGTCAAAAACTAGATCCTCCCCAATGAAAAAAAAAATAAAAAACTGTACAAAGGCCAACAAAATAGTGCCTTCAATCGTGACACTGATTTTTTTGTATCAGAACTAGTAACGGGGCTTTCTAAAGGGAGTAGTCAGGAAAGACATGCACTGGTTGTCCTTGCTAGGGTCTTCATCTCCAACCTGCTTTGTTTCCACCACATCCACACATCCTGCTCTGAGAATCTCTCCTTGTAAGGGTAGGGTTTTTACTCTGGGATCACACTACGGCGTTTACCTCATTCACCATCTGTTGCAGCATTTCTATGATTTCCTCGAAGAGTGGTCTCTGCTCTGGGTCTTGGTGCCAGCATCTCTCTAGAAGTCCCTTCACTTTTGGGTGTGTTTTCTTTGGAATTTTTGGTCGAAGCCCCTGAAAAGCAAATTCAATTTTTTAGCCTCTGGATATGGAGGAAGACAAACAACTAGATTCACTCAATGTTCTTCTATTAGAAGTGTATACCTTTTGGACAACGCCAACAGCTGCTTGTAGCGGAGTCAAGAAAGCATACGGGATCTGTTTCCATATACAAATGCATGATTCATCAGTGACTAATTAGCATGAAAGATTCAGACAACAAAAGAAAACTGTAGTCAGATAGATTCTTACGTCACCAGTCAAAAGTTCCCATAGCACTATCGCATAGCTGAACACATCTGCCTTATGGTTGTAAGGTTTGTGCTCAATGACCTGGGTTTCGCAAGTTTTTTGTCAAAGTAAAAGAGCCAGATCAAACAGAGGACTCCAAAATCTTATTTTTCCACAAATACGTAAAAAAGGCTGATCAATGTATTTGAGGTTCGAAACTCATACATACCTCTGGAGCCATCCACCGGTAAGTCCCTGTTTCAGCTGTCATGACCCCTGATTCAATCTGCACTCTGGCAACTCCGAAATCAGCAACCTTGACAAGCTGCTCAAAATTATCCCAAGGTTAGAATCCTAGAGTCTGGTGATTCTAGTAGACATAAAAGAGGTTCATAGAGGTAATATGAATAGCCAGAGAACAAGTCTTACTCCATGTTCATCCATAAGAAGATTCGCAGTCTTAAGGTCCCTGTGAATAATGTTGTTTTGATGCAAATAGCTCATTCCTTTTGCCACATCAAGTGCAACTTTAAGCAAAGTCTGAAGTTTAAAAGCGCATTTCTGTTTGTGAAGAAAATCATATATGCTCCCTCGAGCCATAAACTCTGACAGAAACATAAATCCAGTCAACTAACATATTGTGGTTACAACTCAAACCAGTCAACTCAAATACTAAGAACTTACCAGTAACTATACAGAGAGTTGGAGATCTTGTGCATGCACCCAAAAATTGAACGACGTTTTTGTGTCTAACTTTCCTATAGACAGTAAAAGCGTCAGTAAGAAATGACAATGAAGCATGCATGTTGGTTACTTAATACATCAAAAGTGATTTAACGTCAGACAAGGAATTAAAAAAATTCAACCCTTCTCCTGAATATAAATCTCAGACAAGGTATTGTTAATGCTAAGCATGTTTCTGTATATAAAAATATGACTGTATTTGAAGTAGAATTCATGTAAACTACTATTGGAATTTCTACTTGATGCTGAGAACTAATTGCACTGACCTCATTATAAAAACTTCTTGAGAAAATTCTCTAAGCATCTCAGTGTTTACACGCTCAGGCTTGAGAAATTTGATAGCTACTTCCTGACTGCAATATATGCCTCTATGCCTGCATAGCCATCAGAAACAAATTACTCACTTCTGAATAAAAAATTCCAGTTCTCAAAACGAGCTTAAGAAACAATAATACTCACAGATCCCCATATGAACCAGATGCCACTTTCTTTTCAATTTTGAGCTGTGTCACGTCAATTTCCCACTCATCAGTTCCATCCGTGGGTATTTCAATGCAGGCGGGTATAAGCTCATTGCTTGATTTGTCATGCTCAAAGAACGCAATAGATTTATATTTTGAACCAGGTTGATCCTGTAGAACCGACAAGGGAAAATATTGGGAAAGGACAACTGTCAAATGTTTGAGGTAAACGAGCAAAAGACTATGTCCAAATTCATATTGAGAATCAGTGAGAGAATATATGAGGCATCTCATGAAGATCATTAACGTTTAAAAAGTTAAGATATCAAAAATACCTTAAGCTTCAGTATCTCTTTGCTCAAGGCATCCTTTAGACCATCTGTTTCCTATAATTCCAAAGTGCATAAGTTTCTCAAAATAACAGAGACAGTAAGGTGGTATTCACGATCAGATTAAGTCATTCACTGTAACAAGTAGCGTGATACTTCAAAAAGCTAAAACCACCATACCTCCTGAGACCAACCATCTACTACAAAGACATCTAGAGAGAAACCATCCACAGTGGAAAAAGCATGAGCTTCTTGTATATTCAGTCCAAGCTCACCAAGTAGGGAAGTTAGCTGAAACAGAAACCATTTTGCTCACTCAAATAATCCCAAATATGGAAGAACTAAGCATCCATTCTCTAAGTATCTTCTATGGCAAAGTTTATGCAGAAAACAGCGCTATTAGACTAAGAATCACCAACCTGGCTAAGGAGTTTGGGCTTATCAATGGTTGAAAATGTGATCTCGTGCATCGGTCTGCATGATAGACAACAAAGGATAACATCAGCGCAGATACTATTGTAATTAAACATGAGACAAGATAGGAAAAAAGATACAAAAAAACATAACGAACAACATAACAAGAAATCTCACCGAGTAGACAATGTTACATTTACAGCACTATCGACATCTTCAACAATTTTATTTCCCTGAGTAATAGCTTCAAAATTTGGAGAAGAACCAAAAGTCGGAGGAGCAAGAGCCCTTTTCACAGAAGAAAGGGCAAGACAAATTACAATGTTGAAAAGGCTCTAAGTTTAAGATCGATCTCAATTTGGTAGAACACAATACCCTTGCCCACTTGGTTGGCGAGAGCTTTGGGCATCTTCCTCCACAGCAGGGTCAGAGTCAGGAGAAGTTCTTGGAGGAACCTTTAAGAAAGAGGGCCAGCGAAACCAATAAACACAACAAAGCCAAAAAAAAAGAAAAATCAAAGCTTTCAACATTATAACTCAAAGCTTCTATTACCTGTACACTACGAACTTCAAACACAGGCCTAGTTGCAGGATCTTCCGCCAATTTTAGCAATCTCTGATGTGTGAGAACATCTTCCGCTCTCTCAACTTTAACATCAAGAGCATATCTGAAACAACATGCAACAACAATGCCAAATGCACAAAACTTACAAACTAAACAACACACCAAGAAGCTTCATTCAATTGATCAAGACACGTGTTGAGAAACGCAAAAGATTATCAATTTTTGTAAACAAACAACATATGACTCAGAGAGAGAGAGAGAGAAAGAGATCGATCAGTCACTGTCGATGAACATATACAAAACTTAGAAAAAAAAACACAAAATCGAGTAGGAAAGTAACGAAATTTCCAAGATTCTACAACTCTAGGCTCGAAAGTAAATAAAACCCTTATCTTTAAACTCCAATTTGAATCAAACCTCAAATAAAGAAACAAGAGAAACAAAAACCCTAAAGGAATGTAGAAGAGTATTACCGAGCAGGAAGACGATTGAAATGGAGCCAGAGCTGATCCTCGAAATCAGGAAGAGTTGCTTCTTCGTAATTAGATTCTTGAAGTCGCTGTAAAACCTCACTGTAGACATCGAGTTTCATCCGGTAATGTCTAGGGTTTTCTTGAGACGCCGAAGCAACGACGGCTCTGCTACCGCAACTCTCCGACTCATCTTTGATCGTCATCGTAACCACCAAAAACCCACGGCGGCGGATCGGAGAAGAGAGGAAAGAAGAAGAAAAAAAAACGAAACTTTCAGAAAAATCCCTAAAACGAAGAATGATCTTTAGAGAGAATGATCCCAGAAGATTCTCAAACAGCAAATGATGAATGAGAGATCTTGAAGGATTCTTATAAAACGCTGAAAAAAAAAAAAAGGATTAAAGAGAAACTGAGAGAGATTGAGATTTTTTGGGCACAGAGTGAGGAGAGGAACGTTACTATGTGTGGTGTTACACGTAGGAACTAGCCACGTCATCATTTGTGTGATTCTGTTTCGTTTTTTTTTTTCTTTAATAATTACTTTATCTAATTGGCGTAGATAAATATTTAAATTTGATATTGGTAGAGTTATGAATTTATTATTATTAACTCTAGTGATGTGATTTTATTTAGTTTTTAATTTTATTGGTAAGTATACTTATTATAATCGATTATAAAAGCTGTATAATATATAAAAAAATATTTAAATTTTTTTGTATTGTACTTTTTATTATTCATCGCTTTCTGTATTGTTCAAATTTATACATTTTTGTATTACCATCCAATATATTTGAAGTCATTTTTAAATAAGGTTTACATTTTAGGAAAAGAAAGAAAGATAGAGTTAATTTGTTTTAATGATTTTTTTAAAAAAGGTAGTTGAGATATTAAATTAATTTAGTTTTACGATTTATTACGGTTCAAAATGTCAACTATAGTACTCAACATAATGACCATACTCGCATCACTTTTGTCGAATAGTATCAATCATACCCCCCCCCCCCCCCCCCCCCCCCCCCCCCCCCCCCCCCCCCAGCTACTTGGAGCTCATAAATATGAATTGATCTCTTGAAACAGTTGTTAAATCTATTTCAATAGTGTCGTTTAAAACCCAAACAAAAACGTGTAATTCTCATCCGTTAGGTTAGGTCAAACATATTCATTTGGAAACGATTATTATTTTATTGGTGTGACACAATCTTGGACTCAAACCTATGGTGTTAAATTACCTAATGGGAGTCTAAAATATTTAGGCAAATTTTTAAAAAAATCATATTACTAATCGAGCAAAATCAATTATTAAAAAAATAATGGCTGGCATCAGCTAATATGGAAAAAGAACAAGGTTTTTTTTATCAGTACTTTTATGAGTTTACAGTTTAAATTTAGTTTAGTATTGTTTACAGTTTATTTTTGTTACTAGTTTTTTTTTACCTATTGTTAATAATAGATAAGCTACATATATATTCTATAAATTTTAAAATATTATTGTGAATTTCAGTAGATTAAAATTATATCAATATACTTTTTTGTTGTTGTTAATAACATAGAATATAGTATGAGTTTGAATTTAGTTGGTGACACAACTATGATAATGACACAAACCGGTTACATGCTTACATTGGTCAATATAAAAATCTTATTGAAGAATGTTAGTCTACAAACAGATTTAAATTTTTGTATTCATAGTGGAGTTACTTAATTTGTAAAAAAAAGAAAACAAAAAAAAACATTTCCTACCATTTAGTTAGAAGATTCAATGAATGCTGCTAATTCTACCATTTGTTGTTGTCAACTATTTTATGAATCTTTTGAATTAAACATGTTAATTATCCGACCACTTGCACCATATTAGTGGTCCATGAGCATATTTAATTAACATATCCAAATCACTGCTTGCTCTAATTTTGTAATACAGTAAACGAATAAGATTGTCGACGGTACCCGACACCACTAATGACAAATTGAAAAACAGTGACTGGATCACAAATTATTGGACAAGAAGTTTTGCCTTACTAATTGTGATTAAGTAATCAATTAGGGAGTGGGAAAAAGTGAGATTTGAGGAAATATTCTAAGGAATATGCTGACATCGACATACATAAACAAATCATGCACATGTGTATGGTATATTAAACATACATTGTATATGGGCTTTACCTTATAGTTTAAATGATAAGTTGAAGAAAGAAACATCTCCAAAATCATCTTTATTTCTCTATTTTAATCTTTGATTACACTCAAAAAGCCGTACATACGACTCGTCTTATATTAGTTACATTTACATTACATACGAAATTTTGGAGTTTTAAAATGTCACCTCTTACATCAAAACAAGGCTCATCATTTCTGGAATCCAAAAGATAAGGCTGAATCAAATTCGCATATGATTCACAAATCATTTCTATAGAGAGCTATCAGAATTAATAAAAACATGGATTAAGAACATAGGCCCAATTTAATAAGTCTATAGGCCCAATTTGACTACGGTAGAGAGATCTCCGAGTCAGTTCCGACGGCGCTGACCGAAGAAACGCGTCTCTCTAGAGAAAATTGAAAAATCCGCAGAGTGAGAAAATAAGAAGAAGAAGAAGAAGAAGACGAAATCAGAATTGAGAAAGCTGCAACAATGGCGTTAACGATCTACACATGCAAAGAATGCGGATCAGATCTAAATCTGAACCCTAACGATTTGTTCCCACCGGATTTCTACTTCGAAGCCGGAAACAAAAAAACACTATCATTCGCCGCCGTCGACGCCGACAAGTTCCGTTTCGAGAAAGAAGATAAGATCGTGCCTTTCTTCGAAACCCTAGATTACTGGGGAATCCATCGCAAACGAACTAAGATCAAGTGCAGTAGCTGCAACCACCTCATCGGCCACATCTACGACGATGGCCCTCCTCTCACTGGCGGTATTGGTCAGTGCGGATTCGGTCCGAGTCAAGTCATCCCTCGTGCTCCTCGGTATCGTTTCAAAACCAAAGCCATTCAACAAGTCTCGTCTCAGACTTGAGCTGAAGCAGAGAAGGTTTAAAAGGCTCTTTACATAGATATGTCAAAAGGGTGAACATGATTGTAGATGTTTGAACCTCCTTTGGATGTGATTAACATCTACAATCCTATTCTCTGCTTTGTTTCCTTTGTCTATTGTAGAATAAGTTGTGGTGAATTGGAGGATGGAGTAGCTAGTTTAGTTTAAGATATGGTTTCTTTAAGTATGTGGTATGGTTTGGATTTTTGATCATATTTGTAGTGTGTTTGTGTTTGTTGTGAATTGAGATTTCAATGGTGTTGATGTTTATGTTTGATGTGAATCACATGGTTTGGGCTCGTCTTCTTTAATCATTACTTTGTTTTTGTTTGTGATAAGTTTACTATTCAGTCGTTGAACTTTCGTACGAGGAAAGCTTGAATTTTTTTAATGGTCTGTGGGTTTGAAAAGATAAAAAGTGAAGAGAAGAACAAGAACCAATAGTGTTGTTTAATGGAGGACGACGTCATATGAAAATGTCATTTCGGTGATATTGATTGTGACAGCCATTAGAGATTCAATTCAACGGCTGTGATTGAGTGATATACCCCACTAGTTGCTTCAAAACCATATATTTTGTATTATCCATACATTTACCTAATTGCTTAAATTATTGTTGATGTTGATGAAGATTAGAAGTTACGTCTACTTGTCTTTTCTTGGACAGTTGAGTTTATAGTTTGTCTTGACGTACAAGATAATTTGAAGGGTAGACGTAGACGTTGGATAATTTCCTTTGGTATACTCTTAAAGAATCTTAGGTGGGTATCTCTTTGGGTTTGAAGGTTAGATTCAGAATCTGCAGATTCATTAGCTTTTTGTCCTTTTTTTGTTGTGATTTCTGTGTTGTATATAAAGTTCCAAGTGAATTTGTAGCTGGTGAAAGGTGAAGTTCTGGTATGAATATGAAGAAACAGATCATGGATGAGTCTGAGAAGTTGTGTTTCAAGAACTTAGGTATGTCGCCACCTCCTCCTCCACCACTCCCTCTATCTCCAGGATATGGATCAAGACAGATGGATGGAGACAGCATAACCAATAAACAGATCAAGAACTTCTGGAAGCAGAAGCAGATCATCGAAGAGGATCATCTCTTTTCTGCTATTAAGGCTGCAGCTCGTGTCAGAGCTCGTAATCTCTCTGTATGTCCTTTTTGGTTTAAACAAATCTTGTGTGGTTTATAGATCATTGGAGAGGAAATTCGATATTCTTGATCTTTGAGAAGCTCGTGGTTCTGATGTCGAGATCTATGACAGGATGAGGACTACAAACGCTTTGAAGAAAGTTTGTTGGACATGGAGGAACCGGGAACCGAAGATCATCAGGGATTAAAAGACTGGTCTCTGTTTAATTCTCATCCATGTTATCTTTACACATTTACATATATCTTGAACCATTAGATGAGCCTATAAAAGAAGAACCAAATGATTTAACTTTGAATTTCGATGTGTATCTTGGATTTAGGTGGACAAAGAGCAAATACGCATACTTGAACCAGCCAGCTATTGGATCTGCAGATTCACTGAAGAGAAAGAGGTTTTCGACTTATACACCAAACTGTTTCTCTTTCAAGCCTTGCAATCCTCTTTACGCAACTTCGCTCAATGTCTTCTGAACCATGAGCAAACTCTGCAAGATCAATTGTCTTGCAAATATGTATATATATATATATATGTCCTTTGTGGGTGTTGTCTGTGTACATTCATGTTAACGGATCTGGACATTGGTGCGTGGTTCTTGATTTGTAACTGTTGAATAAAACTCAAGTGTTTCTATGGAACATTAATTTATTTTTGTTCCATAGATGATAAAGTTATTGTACTTTGGTGTTTTATATTTCTACCGATAAGAAAGATTCAGATGAATCAATCCACTCTTTAGAATTGAGTGACAATTTCGTTTTTCGATTATATATTGCTATTGAAGTTAAAAGATTGTCATTAATATGTTTTCTCATTCCTACTATTTCTATTTTCTTGTTCACTGTCATTCCTACTATTTCCATCTGCAATGTGTACTAAGATTTTTTCCTCCCATTGATTTGCATTTTGTGATAAGATTACCGTACTTAAGGGTGGAGAAGAGGAGCTTTAGTTTTTGTTAGATTAGTGTTTAAAAGAAAATTGATTAGTGAGAAGGGAGCGTTAGAATGTCCATGCTAACAAACAGATGGGTTTCAAAATTATTGCAAGGTTTTTTTTTTTTTTAGCAAAGTTATTGCAAGGTTCTTTTAATCGGGCTATTAAGATTCAAACCTATCCAAAAGTCCAAAAGCTAAACGCGTACATATTATGACTAAATCAGTTTTTACACTCACATTAGAGAAACTATAAACTAAATTCAGAAATATCAACGAACTTCGTAGTGCGCCAAGACCATGTTAATGGAGATGAATACGTAACCTCGGAATCCACAGTTTGTACCATATCAGTCTTGGCAAAGTAAGACCTGATCACCATTGATAATGTATATTGCTACCGCCAGGAGAGCATGATAACACGTGGGAGCTGAAATTTGCATGTCCTCCACACTAACATCATATATAAACCCATTGCTAACTAAATTGTTGTAGCTAGGATACATGAGAATAACAATAGTTGGAAGACCATTCTCGAACATGTAAGACCTAAGTTTATTTTGGAAGTGGTTTACACCATAAGTGTATACTTGATCAGCAAGTGTCACCAAGATAGTAAAGAAGGTAAAATGCATGATCACACCCTCAGTGTATGTGGTGTGCCCCAGAAATTCCTGCCTGAATGAACAGTGCTCATCAAAAACTGTCCCATTACAAAGTAGTGTTTCGGGCCCTCCTTCCCAATTAAGCAATGCACCGTTCTCCAAGATACTCTCATAATCACAACCGGTAATTTCCTTGAGAAGCCTTAAACCATCCTGAATTTGGTTGAATTTCGTTGAGAATGTTAAATCTACATAGGCGGCAATTATTGCAAAGTTATATTTACATCAATGTGGACTAATTGTGTTGTACAGTTAGTGAACAAAAAATTATTGACTTGACAAATATTGATAAGATTGAAGATTCCTCAATAAATAAATCAATATAATTATTTAACTCTTTTGTATATATAAATCAAGTTCTTTTAAATATAAACCAATTGTACTTAACTTCATCATGATGTATCAATTGAATAAGTGTACAAGCAGAAATATTGTTTTCACAATCTCTATGACATCTTCAACAGTCGTGAAAGTTAGTTTGCTCGAGGTTGTTTTTGTTTCTTTTTTTTGCTTTATTTTTTTATCAAACTGTCGGAGCCTTTCATGATGCTAAAAAATAACTTTCACCACTGTTATTAATTTAAGATTTTAAAAATTAAGATTTAAATTGGTAATAACTATGTAAGAATAAGATTTATTAAAAAGATTTAGGAGAAAAAAACAAAACATATTAATTTAATTTTATTTGTTTGTTGTTTCTTCGGATTGTGTTGTTGCTACTAATGATTAAGTTATATATTAAGTTTTTTCCAATCAATTTGTTAAAAATCAGATAAAATATTCTTCCATCCCTTTCATTGTTAGTGTTGTTTAAATTTTGTTTAAACATACATTTTCTCTTTTTATCTTATATATATATTGTTTTCATTGGTCAACACATTAAAAGTATGTATTAAATATATATATATTAAAAAGGTAAAAAAACATACAGTAAACCCTTTATAAATTAATATTGTTGGGATTATGATATTTTATTAATTTATTGAGTTATTAATTTCTAATTGAACAAAAAATTGATTTGGGTCCAAAAAAAAAGGTATTGATTTATCAAGGTATTAATTTATCAAAGAGAGTATATGGGTGACTTATTTGTAATATGGTTGAAAAATTGACTGTCTTAATTTAAGAAAAAATAAACTAATTTAAACAAGTGACCAAATCATGCATTGGTAATGTCTAACATGTTCTAAGCACATCCGGTTTATATATAAAAACAAAGAGATATGCATTGCAAATAAAATATATAAAAATGATCCAAGTGGACCAAGACTAAATACTAAACTGGGAGATAGGCCTGGGCATTCGGTTAACCATTCGGTTTCGGTTCGGTTGTATTCGGTTTCGGTTATTTTGGATATAGTAATATAGTAACCATTTGGATATTTTTGAAATTTCGGTTCGGTTCGGTTCGGTTTCTTTCGGTTCGGTTTCGGTTTGGTTATTTAAATAAATAACCATAACTAACATAAATTATATTAACATTAACCAAATAAACCAAATATAACCAAAACTAACCGAATATAACCAAAATTAACCAAATATACAATAACAAAAATACAAAAAAGGGAAAAATATGGATTCAATTTTACAAAATAGTATTTAACTTTGTAAATTCAAAATAATAACATTTACATATATTGATTATTTAAAATATTTAATTGTTTTGAATCTAGAAATAATTTATATTTTAAGTTTATTTTATAGTTTTGCATAATATTAAGTATATAATATTTGATATCTTCTAGGTTTTCGGATATTTCGGTTAACCATTTAATTGTCGGTTCGGTTCGGTTCGGTTTCAGTTAGTTTGGATATAGATTTTTACTAACCATTCGGGTATTTGAAGAATTTCGGTTCGGTTCGGTTTGGTTTTTTTCGGTTCGGTTTCGGTCGGTTATTTGGTTATCGGTTATTTTGCCCAGCCCTACTGGGAGAGATTCATGTTCTGTTCCAATATGGACTTTAGCCAAGCTTCTAAATCTTGAAAATACCTATTAATTTGAAAACTACCAAAGCAAATTCTATCAAAAAGTCTCATTCATCAATCTGCCAGTTATATATTACGTTGTTATCCAAATATCCATTATAATGATGGCGCAAAACAAATAAAATAAGATTGAACAAAAGAAATATGTGTTGTTAATACAAAAAAACATAACGACCAAATGTAAAATAATACAATCTCTCTCAATCAGTGGGAAAGAAAACATCAGACTAAGAGCATTGGTTTAAATAAAAAGTATTACATATTGGATGGCTAAAAAGATATATATATTTTTTTTCATTGATATAATAACGCTTTTATCCAAAAATATAAATTGTATAAAATTTTCAAAATTGTTTTAAAAATGCCCTCTATAGACCATGAGACTGTAATAAGCTTAGCGAATATTAAATATATATGTATATTTTTTTTCTGGTTAATGGTAATATTTAGTTTATGTCACTAACGAAACGATGAATAAACGATGACAGAATTGGACAAAACAAACAGGGTATATTCTGAATAAACAAAAAGTATTGGGAATAAAACCATAAAAAGAAGAAAATAAAAGACCGAGTCCAAAAATTCCAAAAAGTCAAAGCCACCTTCCTAATTTTGTCTGTATCTAACAAATACGCACACAAAGAGACGAAGACAAAAAGAAGAAGAAGAAGAGGAAGAGAACGAATCATTCAATCACACAAGATAACTATAAAATTCTTCTTCTTCTTCATATTATTATTATATATAAATAAGGAAACTTCGATCTAAGCTTCGTCCAATGTTCTTCTTTTAGATCTTAAAAGAAACCAAACCAAAACTTTTACAGAAAAGATCGTAAAAAAAACCAATGGCGTCAAAATCGAAGCAGCATCTTCGTTATCAGCCGCGAAAGACTCCGTCACGATCGATTCAAGCGTTCACAGTGCTGATACTTCTGCTTGTAGTGATTCTGATTCTTCTTGGTTTAGGGATTTTGTCACTTCCTAATGCTAATAGAAACTCATCCAAGACGAATGATTTGACCAACATTGTACACAAGAGGTTTGATTTGGGAAATTCTCGATCTGGGTTTTTGGTTTTGATTGTAAAGTTTTGATTTTTATGATTTGGGTTTTTGTTGTTAGTGAGACGAGTTATGGAGATGAGGGAGGGAATGGTGAACGTTGGGTTGAAGTGATTTCTTGGGAGCCTCGAGCTGTTGTTTATCACAATTTCTTGGTAAGTTCCTTGTTTCTCTTTGATGGTGTTGATTTGATTTGGAGTTTGATTGCTTCTTTAGGTTCGTATTTCTTGTTAGGCAAGATAAAGAGGTTTGAGATTGATCTTCCTGTTTCTAAATTTTGATCGTTGGAGTTGACTTTGATCTTCTTCAATCTTATATTGAAGAATGTTTAGTGAAAATGTTGTTTCTAAGTGTGAAATTTGCTATGTTTTGATGGATTGAGTTGACTTTTGTTCTGCACTAGAGTTTTAAGTTTTGGATTTCCTTGAATCTTTCATTTGGGAATGTTCGGTGGAAATGGTTTAGAGGAATGGAAACAGATGTTGTTTCTCCCATGAGAAGGATTGGGAATGTGGTTTTTCAGATTGTGATCTTGAGCTTTCTTTTTTCATTTTTCTAACTTTAGACCAATGAAGAATGTGAGCACTTGATCAGCCTTGCGAAACCGAGCATGGTTAAGTCAACTGTGGTTGATGAGAAAACTGGTGGGAGCAAAGATAGCAGGTTTGTAGGCCCACTCTTTCATTTTGTCCTTCTAGTTTAACTTGGAAAGGTTTGTTGTTTTTTTAAATTAATGCTGTATCAATCCTGTGCAGAGTAAGAACTAGCTCAGGAACTTTCCTTAGAAGAGGACATGACGAAGTTGTCGAGGTGATTGAGAAAAGGATTTCAGATTTCACCTTCATTCCTGTTGGTAAGTTCCCTTTGCTTTTAGTTCACTGGTGCTTTGATGCGCTGTAGGAAGTATTGAGACACCTTAAGATCACTGGTTGCAGTTACTCTTGCTATCTTGAGTTGTGTTTACTTTGGAAAGCCTTTTGTGAATTTGTGAATCGCTCTTTTGTTTTGTAGAAAATGGAGAAGGTCTTCAAGTTCTTCACTACCAAGTTGGGCAGAAGTATGAGCCTCACTATGACTATTTCTTAGATGAGTTCAACACCAAGAACGGGGGACAACGTATAGCTACTGTGCTTATGTACCTGTAAGTAACTCACAAAACTCATTATCCCTTCTCCTCAGAGAACTTCGGTGTTTAATCTTGTTTTTTTTTGCATACGATACTTTAGCTCGGATGTGGATGATGGTGGCGAGACTGTGTTCCCTGCAGCAAAAGGAAACATTAGTGCAGTCCCATGGTGGAACGAGCTCTCAAAATGTGGCAAAGAAGGACTATCTGTTCTACCAAAGAAGCGAGATGCTTTACTTTTCTGGAACATGAGGCCTGATGCCTCTCTAGACCCTTCAAGTTTGCACGGTAAAGGACTAAATAGATTCAACAGCAAAACTCTCTTGAAGCTAATAATATCAGTCTCTAAACTTCAAATATCCTATGCTGTGATTTTCAGGTGGATGTCCAGTGGTGAAAGGAAACAAATGGTCATCCACGAAATGGTTCCACGTCCACGAGTTCAAGGTTTAAGAGAAACAAAAACACGAAAAGCTAAAATTTGAGGAGGTAACCTCTTAAATCTCAAGCTATCTATCAAATGACATATCTATCAAATGACATCTTCAAGGTTGCCTCAAGTCTTTAACTCAATATTTTCAAACTCACATATCCTTTTTTATCAATCTGTAGGTTTTCACGGAAACTTCAAATATGTGTGGATACAGTTAAACACGTGTAATGTGTATTCCCCTTCTGAAATGAGAGATCTTTAGGACACTGGAGGCTGTTTCTTTCATGAGGGACATTTGAACATTTTCTTTGAACTATTTGGATTATTTTTACTGTAAGGACATGTTCGGATCTGAGTTTTGTAACTTTAACAACTCAATACAACCATACATTTTCCGTTTACATGCACAATTCTATTTTTTTTTTTTTATGGTTTTCTTTTTTCCATACATTTTTCATGAGTGATCAAAAGAAAAAAAATTATAAAGTTTAATGTATCCATGAAAAGCTTAAACATTAAAATTTGAAATTGTATTGGGTATCCACTCCGTTTCAGCAGATACCAAGCTGATAGTTAGCGAATGTGAAGTCCATTAGCCGGGGGGTTAAGGAAAAAGAGGATAGAAGAAACGTTACAAATCATTCGATCTAAACAACAATCAGGTGGAGCAGATTTTCGTATTTATTAGTATTGGATTCTTTATGGAGATTTTTGAAGAGTTCAACAAAATCATTAAAAGTGAATAATTGAAAGATTGTTAAAGATTACAAGAGAATTTTGTTGATTAGTTTTCTAAAATCTTGTAAAGCCCTCCAAACAATTCATTTATTTTTATGATATTTTTCATGATTTTGGTTTGTAAAGAAAGTGTCTAAAATCATGAACCAATAACAAAATAATTGAACTCATTAACAATCATAAATTCTTATGTTTTAGTTGAATAACACAAATTTTTTAATGACTTTATAAAAGTCTGAATCCAATAACCCAAATTTGTTAAGATTTTAAATGACTTTTTACAAATCACAAACTAATAACACTACACTTTAACAAAGTTTTTATTTTTATTTTGGTAGAAAAGGGGAAGTAAAGCCTCCCCATTTATTAAAAAAAGAAAAGAAAAAACAAACTACACTCTAACTGTCCGTACACGAGCGCACCCAACAGCATCCTCAAATAGTAGACCTTGAACATCAACAGGACTAACATCAAGAGAAAGAAAACCTAAGGGAAGAGAAAACGCATAGTTCGCTAATCCGTCTCCAAGACAATTAGCTTCCCTATACACGTGACAAATACGGACTAACCAGTCCTTCGAAATCAAGCCATAGCACAAGCGCACTAGGAAAGACAGGGGATGATTATCATTGATCCCTGAAGTTAGAAAACCAACCACGACCTTGGAGTCCACCTCAAGCTTCACCCGTGTATAACCCTTCTCCCATGCCATCACCAACCCATAATAGACTCCCCACAGTTATGCGAGAGGAGCTGAGCAGAACTCGATATTTAAGACAAAACCCCCGAGCCAATTACCTTCACCATCAAAGAGTACACCTCTCGCTGTTGCCTTACCAGGGTTCCCATGCGAGGCCCCATCCGTATTCAGTTTTATCCAGCCAACTCGCGGAGGAGACCATGCTATAGACCGTTCCTCACGACCTCCTTCAGCGCTCACCACCCACTGCAAGAAACGCCATATAACACTCCTCTGCTAACTTCTTTAAAAAGCAAACTCTGTCACGAAACTTCCCTAAACCACCAAAAACATCTCCACACCTCCACTTCCACCCCCACCAAACTGCCCCTGCAAACAAGGTAGCCCATGAATAGGTTCCACTACCCGTAGTCTCATTCAGATTGACAAATAATCATTCCAACAGAGAGGCGGCAAAAAATGCAGTGCGCTTACTCGGCGGTACGAGACGCTGCCACACACCTGCCATGGCCGGACAATCCCGAAAAACATGTAATAGTGTTTCCTCTCCACTACTGCAAACAAAGCAAAGACTTGAACTGCTCAAGTGTCTTCGAACCCGTTCAACATTAGTCATCACCACTTGATGAGAAACAAGCCAAAGGAATCATCTCACTCTCTCTGTAGTCATCACACGCCAAATGCAATCAAAAAATCTGCTCATGTCCTGCTAGGGAGCATTGACCTTGCACAACAACCTATACGCGGAACTTACAGTGAAACAACCATTTGCTGTCTCTCCCCACGAGAGTTGATCACGAGCACCAGTAACCGTATCAATGACCACTGATCTCAAACAAAGTTGTACCGTCTCCGACAAAAAAGAGCCCAACGGATTCAACTGCCACCCCGTGGTATTCTGCCAAGCATTCCGAGCTTTCATTTCCAACCAAAATGATGGTAATTCTGCCGTTACCACATCTAACAAAGGCGTATCTAAGATCCATTTATCATGCCAAAAGCGTATTTCACTCCCATCACAAATCCCCCAACTCAGTCCTGGTAGTACCGCTTCTCGCAACCCCACACATACACTTTGCCAAGTTGGAGACCATGTTCCTTTAGACCCCAACCATGACCCTTTATGGACACTACCCACCTCATACTTAGCTCTCAAAATGCGTGCCCACAAGCTACTGGTGTCATGAAGTAAACGCCACCCAATCTTTCCAAGCAGAGCTTTATTCATCCCCTGTGCTTTACGAATTCCCAGACCACCTTCACAATTAGGCAGACACACGGTATCCCAAGCCACCAAATGGATCTTCCGCTTCTCCCTCACACTCCCCCACATGAAATATCCCGAGATCTTGTCCAAAGACGCCCATACTGATTTTTGTAAGCATATAGTGCTCATTGAGTAGATTGGGATGGAAGATAAGACAACCTTCGTAAGGGTTAAGCGGCCAGCAAAACTCAGAAATCTCCCCTTCCAACCAGACAATCGTGAAGAAAGCTTCTCTAAAGACTGACCAAAGGTTTCTTTGTTAATTCTTTTATGAAGAACTGGCATCCCAAGGTACTTCCCTAGATCTTTAGTAGCTTTGATCCCACTTGCCTCACTTATCCTCTCTGCGAGATCACGACTTACATTTTCAGAGAAAAAAACTTTTGACTTCTCCAAACTCACTTTTTGTCCTGAAGCTAAGCAGAATCACTCCAACACCTTCCGAATAACTTTTACATGTGCAACTGACGCCTCAGAAAAAAGAATAAGGTCGTCGACGAAGCAAATATGCGAGAGTCTTGGACCACCTCGCGACAGACTAATTGGCTTCCATTATTTGGGATCCACTGTCAACTCAATCAGATGACAAAGTCTCTCTAAGCATAGGATGAAGAGGTATGGTGACAAAGGGTCCCCTTGTCGAAGTCCTCTGGATGGCCTAAACGGTTCCATCTTCTCTCCATTCCATAGAACAGTCATTGATGGGTTCTCCACACACTGCATAATCCAACACCGCCAGGTATCAGAGAGCCCCGCTACACGTAGAGTATCATCCAGGAAGTCCCATCCAACCTTTCTTCCCTTTCTTCCGTCGCATAGAATGCATTGCCTCCTGAACCACCACAATGTTGTCTGTACTCAATCTCCCTGGAATGAAACTCGCTTGAGCAGGACCAATGAGCTTAGGGATCACTCTTTTCATCCTAGTAACCATTGTTTTTGTAATCATTTTGAATAACATGTTGCATAAGCTTATAGGCCGAAATTGAGACATTAACTCTGGTTTCGCCACCTTAGCAATCAAAACAACTAGTGCATCGTTCGCCTCAGTAGGTAGAGCTCCCGACTCAAAGAATTCCATGATAAAACGAACCATAGAGGGACCTACCACATCCCAGCTACACTGATAAAATCCCGGGTGAAACCCGTCTGGACCAGGAGCCTTAAATTTGCCCATGCTTCTAACTGAGTTCTCCACTTCAACAGCAGTAAAAGGTTTACTCAACTCTGAAAGCTCCCCCTGTGTTAACTTCAAAAACCCTGTCTGTAAAAGACTCTCGGCCTCCAGATCAACACCCTCCAGCGAGTACAGTTTCTTATAAAAGGCAATTGCCATTTGCTCTAATTCCTGTACATCCGAGACCCAGCCTCCCTCATCATTTTCAGCATTTCGATCATATTCTTACGCCTTCGAATAATGGTTGAGGTATGAAAATACTTTGTATTCCTCTCCCCCAAAGCAATCCACTTCTCCCTTGATTTTTGAAACCATAGAACCTCCTCCTGTTCCAAGACCAACTCTAGCTCTTTGATCAACCCTTCTTCCTCACTTAGTAGGATATCTGACGGATGGACATCCGGTTGATCTTGAACCCTTATAATCGCCACCGACAGATGCTCTTTGCGTCTCTGGATATCTCCAAAGACTTCATGATTCAACTTCTTAAGCGTAACTGTCAATCTCTGCAAAGCTAATTGTGTTGTGATCGCCATATCACAGGACGATGTCAACATATCTTTAAACTCGGGATGAGACAACCACGCAACCTCAAACCTAAACGGTCTCCGCCGCGGATCACACCGAAACTCTGGACTCAACTGCACATAAACTGGGGCACGATCCGATGCCAAGAATGGTAAGTGTGTCACAGTTGCTTCGTGCCATCGTAGATGTGTCTGAGCACAACACAGTACTCTATCCAACCGCTTAGCCACATAGTTAGAAACCACACGCCCTCTCCGCCATGTAAACTTATTACCCTTAAATCGCATGTCGATTAGGGAGTTAGCATTTATCCACGAACCAAACTGCAGTGAGTCTGGAGACAAACGAGCAGTACCTCAGGATTGTTCATCCAGTCGTACTACGATATTAAAATCACCACCCACCATGAAAGGTTCATTAATCCTCTGAATCACTTCACCCAGCTTTCCCAAAACCCACATCTTCTGGTCGGTGTAGGAGATGCATAGACGACAACTATATGCATCAGATTCACTCCATCATCCACCCTAGCATGAACAAACTGGTCAGAGGACTCGACAATTGACACCAAACCGACCTCCGTACGCCACAATAGCCAGATCCCTCCACTTTGTCCTACAACATCCACACAAAAGGATAGATCAAAACCTAATCCATGACAAATGCGAACTGCTCGATCTCCACCAGCATGAGTTTCAAACAAAGCGAGTAATTGCGTCGGAAACCTCTTCAACATATATCTAATTGACCGCCTGAAATTGGGTTTATTGGTCCCCTGGCAATTCCAGAACATGCAATTCATCATGACAGACAATAAGTGGTATAGAACAACCGGGGGAAACCATTAATCCTTCTGGAGGGTGACCCCTCCATCCAATGATTTACCCAAATCTTCCCTATAACTCTGTCTTACCCCATCCTCCACACAGGGCAGAGCTAGGGTCCCTGACGAACTCCCCCAGAGCCTGAAAGATCCATTCCTGCATCACCCTCTGTGGTCTGTACAAACACCCCACCAGGGCGACCGATATGCCCCAAATCCATTCGCAGGCGTTTTCCCGTCGCGTAGAGTTCACCTTTCGCCTTTTGCAGGGCTAAACATTAGACCCCGAGTGGGCTTATTTTTAAATTGCTTAGCCTTCAGCCCATTTGCGGCTGAAATTTTTAGGCCCATAACCTTTTTGTCTCTTGGGCCACCACCTGATCTAGTAGGACCACCCCGCCCTTGATCCACTGATCCTTTACTCCTCTCTTTCCTTACTTGTATCCCTCTCTTCAAACCCGATACCGTATCTCCCAGCCCACGATTCTCCTTATTTTCCTCCCCTAAAATCCCGAGATTACGTATCTCAGATGATGCCAAATCTAACTCCATGTTACCAAAAATATTGGCCACCCGGATATTCACAATAACATTATTCGATGGGATCTTCTCCAGATTTCTTCCCAAATTCGACTTGGCAACGCCTGCCGTGAAAACAACTGGCGGAGATCTCCCCTCCGGCCTCCGCCCATGCTTCCGAACCATCGTGAACCCATCATCTCCCTCCAGAGATCTCCTCGACTCCACAGGCACCAGAGCCACAGCCTCGACTGGTTTCTTACCCACCATCTCCATTAGGGCTCTCGGACATGAATGAACCAAATGGCCATACAAACCACACGAAGAACAGATATTTGATTAACCCTCGTAGGCAACAAAATAACATTCACCATAAATCAGAATTGTCCCCTTTAATGGTCTCTTCAAGTTCACCTCCACGCACACTCTTGCAAACCGAGCCCTCTCATAATTCAACGTCGTCATATCAACCTTGATGGGGCATCCCAAACCTCTAGCAATCCTCATAAGAATTGACTGGTGGTAGAAATTAACAGGGATATGAGTTAAACGATTCCACACAGGTGTCGTAACTATGTCGTCCTTCAATGGATCAAAATCTGGCGACCATTTCGTTACCATCAGATAGCTTCCAAACGCCTTCTAAGGTCCCCCGTCAACACCGCCAGAAACTCATCCTCAATATCAAAACGGATCATGAAGAACTGTCTTGGAAGATCCATCACATGCATCCCACCTTGTGGTTTCCACAGTTCCCTCAGTTTCCGACTTAGCGCCGCGATAGAGATGTTCCTTCCCAAGACTTTCACAATCATGCATTGCTTCCACATCCTGTTCGTCTCCTCCTGAACCTCTGCGTCAATCGTAATCACTGGTTCTCCATCCTCCCCATTTGGGAACTCCAACTGCACTCTCGCATCCACGAAATCATCATTAAGTAACTTCTCTGGTACTGGCCTCCCTCCAACACCGCTCACTACAACCCGTTGAACCCAAGTGCAATGATCATCCAGAGGATCCCCTGGAGGACGGTTGATACTAGGATTTTTGTGTGTCCTACCTGGTTCAATTAACCTTATGCAGTTGTAATACTTAAGGTGTCAATCCAGTTGGGAAACTTCACTAACAATTAAGATGCAATCAAGAAATCACAGGTCAAGCCAATTCAAAGAGATGTTTTTGTCTAATAATCCTAGAATAATCAGAATGCAAAACGGAAATGTGTTCTAGGACTAGAAACGAGAATGTATGCCAGGAAGCAAAAATGAATGAAAACAGAAAACGAGTCTAAGCATGAACTAAAAGGCAAGATACAAAACAATCTTAGGAATGTAATAAATATCAGGAAGAAAGAGGTTCTAAGGATGGGAGTAATTGATGTCGGTGAAGTCTCCTAGTCTACAAAGTGTTTAACATGCCACAAGCAATCTATCCCTAGACAACGAACATCACAACTAAGCTAATCCAATCTCTTGGTAAAAGCTACTCAGACTCAACCACTTCCATACCCAACTCTCGCTAGAGAAACATGGTTGAACAGGCATGACAAACAAGTTCGTTCATGTCAACAAACATCCTAGACAACTATTCTCTTAGGCTAGGAACGTAAGTCTCTGGCACTAGTTGGTCAGACATTTCATCAAACACCTTTTGGGTGTGGAAATGTCTCGCACCTAACACTAGTTCCAATTTCTAACACTAGTTCCAATTGATCATAGAGAAACTAGCATTTCTAACACTAGTCCAGAAGGGAATCATAAAAATCAAAGCTTAAACACTCTGCATCCTAAGATCTCCACCTAATCTATCCCATCCTCAAGGACTACTACACTACTCAGATCCGAAAATTATTATCCAAGATACAAACACAGAAAACATTGAACCAAGCATAATAAGATAGATAAAAATGAGAAGAACAACTTTTGAGAAGGAATCAAGTACAAAAACTGAATAAACTCGGAGATGTCGGATTACAAGTCTGAGAACGTTTTTAGGTGGCTAGGTTAACCCTTAAGAACGAAAATAAAAATGAGATAAACGATAGGATGTCTTCGCAAGGACTTGACAAAATGTATATGTAGTGGTCCAACATGGAAAGCCCTAAAACTTAAAACGACAAGGTAAGGAGTCGGTTTGGTAATCTCCTGAAGCGTGTGAAACCAAACGTCTTTCTTCCTGACATGTGCGAACGAGTCCGTGCGCGTCGAATCGAAAGCAATGTCATCATGGCTTGGACGGACGGCTGGGGAGCATGGCTCGAACGGATGCGCTTGGGAGCATGGCTCGGACGGATGCGCTGGGAAGCATGGCTCGGACGGATGCGCTGGGGAGCATGGCTCGGACAGATGCGCTTCCAACGTCTCCTCATTATCTGAAATACTTCGAAATGCATAATGTATGCAAGTATTATGCAAAAACTACCTAGACATGCAAAGTGTATAGAAAAGACTAGAAAATGATGCAAAACAATTAGTTATCCTAGCTAAATGCATGATAAATATATGCTAAGGAGAGACAAAATATAGACATATCAACTCTCCCAAACTTATTCTTTGCTTGCTCTCAAGCAAACAATAAAGAGTAGAGTATGGAAGAGAGGTGTGAAAATGGGGTCTCAAAACCTAAAACATGCTAAATAAAATAGTTAGAATCAAGGTCCTTGTTTTTAGTTCTATGATGCATGGTGAAGGAATTTCATTTGTTTAATCTACACCTGCAATCCTATCAATCACCCCCTTTAACATTTATTAACAGAAAACCATGAATCAAGTTATGCAATGTCATTGAACTCATTTGGCTAGGGTGAAGGGTTAAAGACGAAGGTGGTCTCCTTCTCAAGTGGTTTTGTCAATACAGAATAAGGTTCTCTCACGAAAAGGAGTTGAGCTCAAAAGAAGGCTAAAGGTTGAAACCAACTAATACATACAAGAGCAGTGCCCTGTCTACCCAAGGTCCCCAAGGAAACTCAGTCCTAACATTCTAACCCAGAAGTTGGTCTTATCTCTACCCTTCATCAGAAACATTATCTCAAATTTTTTACACTTAGTCATAGGAGGAGTTCACTTCTTATCATTCTAGCGGATTGAGAAATCTTTATTATCAGCAAGGTTCTTTTTTTTTTCTTCTAAGGACTCGATCTAGACATCTTTAACATTTTACTTTCTTTTTTTTGTCTAATCTTTTCATTCTATGCCCAGAACCGGTAAATCTTTCTCCTTTGCTCAACCCAAATCATTTACTAGACTTGTAAACTTTGATAACACGTCCCCCTCCTTAAGACTTTGTACCATGTACTTTTCTGCACAAATCCATACCCAATCCCCAAAATCGAGTTCTCACCTAATCCTACTAGTCCGGAAAACGAGAACTAGAACTACACAGGATCCTACTCTTGTCGGTTAGAACCTAACACTTTCTAACAAGCTCAATTCGAAAAAGGCCTGACACTCAAGAATACAATTGGCTTTAAAGAACGGTTGGTTAAGGGTGCGGAAAACTGTTGCAGCAATGGGAATCAGCTACTTGGATTGACAAGGGTGGTAAAAATGTGAAAGACAATCCAAGTATGTGTATGATATCCATGAGTTCAACTTCAATGCATAATCGGATAATTGCAAGTCAGGATTAGGTTCAGATAGATAGGGAGTTATGTCAATTCAAAACATGCTTCAATCTTACATTTTCAAGTTCAATCAACAAGCATCAAAGAACTAATAACAAGGGCCTTGATCCTATCCTATTAAATCCAACATGCTTACAAGGTTACATCATCAATCCCTATGCTAAATGCAACAACCCTATATGAATAACACTAGACTCAATCCTAATGTGCAAGTTTAAACTACATGAACATTCTGTTTTTATGGAGATTTTTTTTTTCTTTTGGAAAATTTTCAAATTTTTTTGGTTTTTCTATGCAAATAGATGAATGCAGACTCAAATATGATATGATGCAAAAATTTGAAATAAGATGAACTTTTGTATGAGCGGCCGGATGCTGTCAGAAAAAAAAATCATGTTGGTAATAAAAATGGTTACGTAAACTTATGTTAGTTAAATTAAAACGGTTACGTCGAAGTTATTTCTTTTATATATTTCCTAATATAATAAGAGTGTAAGCTCATTTTTATTCAGAAGTAAAAAAGGAACGAACACATGTATCTTCTTTCGTATACACACGTACATTACAACATGCCGCCATTATACAGAAAACCATTCTTATCATAAATACGTTCTGCGGAGTTTTTAATCAGTTTCCTTCGCTATTGCCTATTTATGTAACTCTGATGTGTGTATGGGGACTGACTGGCCTATAGTGGCATGGACCCAAATGCCTTAAGGATTACATAAAATAAATATACTCGAACAAAAAATATCTTCGAGCTGATATTTTGTTCAAATGTCGTATATGTACATTTATGTATATAAACCCGGATCGAGTATTTATTATAAGGAAGCCACTATGTTACATGTATAATAATTTAAGATCAAATAAGTGTTTCAATACTTACTTTGGAGACAGACACATCATACTTCTGACATCGAATTCATTACTAGATATGTATTAAATATCATGTGCATAGAAGATGTGTTCCAAAGCTTACTCACAGTACGGGCTCATCGTGTAAGCCACCGCAGCGGCTGCTAACGACATCCGTAAAAGCTTCAGATTCTTTCTTTAAAAATATTGGCAATATATTCGATATATTGCTGCATTTGGGATTGAAACGATCTCGGAGATGCCTCTCCCCCTCTACATGTCGTCGAACTAAAGACTCTTTATGGAGTATGAAGTACTTATTAAGGATTCTGCTTACTAGTGCCAAAGTGTTCACGTTTTTAGTTGTTAACTGAATTTGTTCATTTGATGTAATTTGTAAAGATATTGAGCTGGAATTGTTGTGGTTTGGAGAATCCCACAACAGGCCGACGATTTCATGAGATCAATTCCAGTATCACACCTGATGTAATATTTCTCATGGAGACAAAAAACTCTGATGAGAATGTCCTCTCCTCTCTCAGTTGGTTGCATTACCCGAATCATTTTCTGATCTCCCCCCACGCTCCTGGGGGAGAGGGACTAATCCTCTTATGGAAACACCATATAGACATTGCTGTTTTATCTTCCTGCAAAGATTTTATTAACACTCGTATCACTGTTGAAGGAAAATACTTTTTTTCCACCTTTTTGTACGGAGAACCTGATAGAACGAAAAGGAGGGCCGTGTGGAAGGAACTTACCACTCTAGGCGCTACTAGAGAAGACTCTTGGTTCCTGACTGGCGATTTCAATGACATCATCGACTCATCAGAGAAACAGGGGGGGACCAGACAGGCATGAAGGAACTTTTGTTGATATCCGATATTTCATGACTGAGTGTGATCTCTACGACCTAAGACACTCTGGTAATTTTCTCTCCTGGAGAGGCAAGAGACATGATCACATCATTCATTGTCGTCTGGATAGAGCAATGTCCAACGGTGTATGGGCAGAGAACTTCCCTCATAGTCGATGTGTATACCTCCGGTTTGAAGGTTCTGATCATAGACCCCTACTCACCTGCCTTGATTTGACAAAAAGAAAAAATAAAGGCCTGTTTAGATATGACAGACGTCTAAAAGGGAATCCTGAAGTTAAAGAGTTGGTGTTAAAGGCTTGGAATTATGATGAATATGAAACAGTGCAAAATAAACTAGCTCGATGCAGACGAGAAATCATAACCTGGTCCCGACAGAAACACCAAGATAGCCAGAAGGAGATTGATTTGCTCCGACAACAACTAGAAGACGCCATGGCTACCCAAGCTCCCATGGATGATGCAATCTCCACCATTAATTTAAGACTGTTAAAGGCATATAAAGATGAGGAAGACTTTTGGAAGCAGAGAAGCAGACAACTATGGTTAACCTTGGGAGATAAAAACTCTAGCTATTTCCATGCTGTAACAAGGGGAAGACATGCAATTAACAAATTTTCAGTAATTGAAAATGAAATGGAGTTGATGTACACAAAAAAGAACAAATACTTACGGTCATCACTGAATATTTCCAAAATCTCTTCACATCTGAAGGTGGTGACCGTGAAAGTATCATCTGTGAAGCAATAGAACCTTGTGTTACACCTGAAGCAAACCAAAAACTCATAACTATCCCATCTCCGAAAGAAATAAAAGATGCTTGCTTCTCAATTCACCCTGATAAAGCTCCTGGGTCAGATGGCTTCTCTGCCAGTTTTTTCCAGTCCAACTGGAACACAGTGGGGGACAATGTAGTTCGGGAAGTCCAGAGTTTCTTTCTATCAAACAGAATTCCTGCACATAGTAATGAAACTCACATCAGACTTATACCTAAGATTCAAAGCCCCCAGAAAATGTTTGATTAGCGACCTATTGCGCTATGTTAAGTCTTCTACAAGATCATCTCCAAAGTTCTAGCAAAGCGTCTACAACCTATCCTCCAAACGGTGATTTCCGAAAACCAGTAAGCTTTTATACCTAACAGAGCAATAACAGATAATGTATTAATAACGCATGAAAACCTTCACAACCTCAAGACCTTTAGAGCTAAGATGCGGTGTTATATGGCAGTTAAGACTGACATGAGCAAGGCGTATGACCGCATTGAGTGGGACTGCATCCGCTTGGTACTGGAAAGAATGGGTTTTCACCACATCTGGATAGAGTGGATAATGTTATGCATAACTACAGTCTCCTACTCCTACCTTCTAAATGGCTCTGGACAAGGAATTGTTGAACCACAGAGAGGAATTAGACAAAGAGACCCACTTTCACCCTATATTTTCATCCTGTGCAGTGAGATATTATCTGGTTTATGCATTAAGGCTCGACAAGAGAAACGTCTACCTGGAATTAGAGTGTCAAAGAAGAGCCCGCGAGTTAACCACCTCCTATTCGCAGATGATACCATGTTCTTCTGCAAATCAGGCAAACAAAGTTGTAGCGAGTTAATGTCCATCCTCCCTAGACAAAAGATAAACAAACTGAAATCTGCTGTTACCTTATCCGCAAAAACATGTGAGACCACACGAGATGCGGCTATCCAACTCCTTGGAGTGAGACAAATAGGAGTACTTGGTAAATATCTAGGACTCCCGGAGTTATTTGGCCGAAAGAAACGAGATATGTTCAACTCCATCGTGGATAGAATTAAGCAACGATCAAGAAGCTGGTCCACTAGGTCACTCTCCTCTGTTGGGAAGACTACCATGCTAAAATCAGTCCTTGCTTCAATGCCTACCTACGCTATGTCATGCTTTAAGCTACCAGACTCCCTTTGTAAACGTATCCAATCCGCCCTTACTCGTTTCTGGTAGGATGAATCTGAGGAAAAACAAAAAATGTGCTGGATATCCTGGTCAAAGATGACAAACCCTAAAAAGAATGGTGGCCTAGGATTTTGAGACATACCAGACTTCAATGATGCACTCTTAGCAAAGGTAAGCTGTCGAATCTTAACTCAACCAGAAAGCCTACTTGCAAGAGTCTTGATGGGAAAGTATTGTGGTGATGCTCCCTTCTTAGACTGTGAGGTACCTTCCTCAGCCTCCCATGGATGGAGAGGAATTTGTATTGGCAGAGACTTGATCAAATCTCAGATGGGAAAAGCAATAGGTTCTGGGACCTCAACTAGTATCTGGTATGATCCATGGATTTCTTTATCTGCACCTACATGCCCACTGGGACCCCCACCTAAGAATTCCCATATTCAAAGGTATCAGACCTCATTTGTTATCTCACCATGACTTAGAACCTAGAGCGAGTAGAATCAATGATTCCCAAGTACAAGGACGACATTCTGGCCATTAGACCCAGCAAACATGGAGCAGGAGATCGCTACATATGGCTACCTACAAAATCTGGGGAATACACAGCAAAATCAAGTTATCAAACTTTATCCTTAAAACGAGATCAACAAGCACAACATGAAAACCTTTACCAGGATTTTAACTGGGAGAAAGAGATTTGGACCCTACCTTGTCTACAAAAAATCAGATTCTTCTTCTGGAAGCTACTGAGGAATGTGCTTCCAACGGGTGAGAATTTAGTAAGCCATGGTATTAATCAAGCGGTCGTTTGCCCTTTCTGTGGCCACGAGGAGACTCGCCTCTACCTATTCTTACATTGTTCTTTTGCCAGAGATGTTTGGATGCAGGTACCGGTTAAAGCTTCTTTTGATCCATCGAGGATCCAGAGCTTGGACATGGGAATAAAGGCATCCTGACCCCTTGTGTGTCTCCCACCTACTGGGATTGCAAAAGGGGCTCTTGGTGTTTGGAATCTATGGACCATTTGGACATGCCGAAATAAGCTGATTTTTGAACAGAGATCTATATCCCCGAAAGAGGTAGTGACTCAAGCAGTTACCCAAACCCGAGAATGGTACCTCAACCAAACCCCAGAAAATCCCCTACCCCATACATGTGCACATCGACAGAGCCTCGACGAAACACCAGATCTGATTCATTGCTTCACGGATGCGGCTTAGAGGGAGGAGTCTAGAGATGCGGGCTTTGGCTGGATTTTCTTCGGACCCTCGCCACATGCTGAGAAAACATGTACTGCAAACTCTCACCATGTCAGATCGCCGCTTATGGTGGAAGCAATAGCAATATATATGGCTCTGCAACACGCTTTTGAGCTTGGCTTTCGGAAACTTTTGTTCGCCTCTGATTGACAACAGCTGGTCAAAGCGATTAATTTGGAACTCCAACTGAAGGAGATTCATGAGATTCTACATGATATCCTCTTGCCAACATCGAATTTTGAAGAAATCTCATTTAACTTATTTCCTCGGGAGAGGAATCGACGAGCGGATGAGATTGCGAAAACCTCTCTATCTACTTTCATTTCATCTGATGGTTTACATCTACTTATCCTTGTATCGTTGACTGTGATTTTCCTGGTTCAACCGGCCCAAATTATACTAACTCTTTAATTTGAATTAATGCAATTTGATTAACAAAAAAAATGTAATTTGTAAACACAATTTGTCATTTCCACTATAAGTATAATTATAATGAAAGAAAGTATAGTTGCATCAGTATCAGAATACTAGCTAAAACTAGTTTTTCTAATATTGGGATTTTTCGAAAACGAAATTTCTACTAATTTCAGACTATGCTTGCTATAATCTCTATTAATATAGAAAGTGGTGTTTTTTTTCTGTCAAGTTATATTAAAATATTGGGTTGGATCTAGTAACTATTTTTTGAACTAGAGGAATGAGACCAGCGAACTCAAATTTTTAATTTTCACTTTGTTTTAATTTATGAACTGTTGTGTGCCATTTCTATAATACAATTATCTAAAATTGTTGGTTCAGGTTATATATGTATTCAGACACTTATATGAGAAAGGGTACAATCGCTTAGAAAAACGGAATATCACAAACTTTTACTTTTGATCTAAAATGCAGTAATTGTTTTAATGAATCCAGGAAAATCAACCATGAACTTTACAGAAAAAGACTCGTTCAAATGAGCTGACTAAAGAATTTTATACAAAACAAAAAAAACTTTATAAATAACATATTTTTGCAAGTTTACCTTCAACTTGAAAAAAATACATATCAAATCTACAAAATTGAATTTAATGTGCAATATCTGGGAGATAATATTATAGTTAGTGCTTGTGGTTATCAATAGATTTATATGAATATGTCATTCAAAAGTGATCATTATGATGGGTAATATTCTAGTTATGAACCCATTTTAGCAATGAATATATATATATATATATATAAAGATTTCTTTCAAAGTGATTATTATTTGTTGTGATATACATATAACTATGGGACGAGTAATTAAACTTAAACCCCACAACATATATAAATACTTGAACTTTACCTATAAACCATTTACTTTTACGCGTACAAGATATCGAAGAAGAGACATTGACAAAGAGGAGACGAGGGATCACATACTCTCTCAATATAACTCGATTTTTTAAAAAGAACTTCTCTGCTAAAGTAATATATAGTTTTAACAACAGTTCTTATAATCGTTTTTTGCATTTTTTTCTATTGCTTAAATTTAGCTAGCCTTTGTTTATTAAATTTCTTATACGTATTTTGCTTGTACGATCACATTTACTAGTGTTTTGAATTATAAAACTAGATTTATGTAGTTAATATTAAGCTTTTGAAAATTAATACATGTTATTATTTTTATTATAATTGTTTTGAAAAATAGAAAATTGTGACAAAATGTTATATTAGGGTTTAAATTATAGATTTCCTACAGTTGTTTTTTTTGTAAGTTTGGAGTGAACTTACAAAAACTGATATTTATAAGATTTCTTAAATGCTTTAAATTATATATTAACTCATGCATTAATTTTTGAGCAATAGAAAGAGAAAAAAAAACTTTATCTTAAACATCCATTAAACTCTTCTTATAGTTGCAAATGGATTGACCTAAGAAATAACGTCTTCTATAATTTGGCTTACCTAAAGAAAATGTATTAGTTAATAATTAACTAATTTTCAAAAATGCTTTTTTTTTTTTTTTTTGGCAAAATAATTAGAAAGTTCTTTGCCCCGTGATGAGCTCATCTCTCTTCTTCCTTCTCTGACTCGTGTGTGCTTCCTGAAAACGAAAGTTTGAAACTTTCGTTTTGTTGTGTATCGTCGTCGTCACTGATTCTGACACACACACACAAAAAAAAAAACTCTATAAGATAATCCTTCACCTACAATAAAATTCTGGCCATGAAAGCAAAACTCACCCCCAAGCTTTAAATGCAATTAGCGAAACATCCCATCTCTCTCTCTCTCTCTCTCTCTCTCTCTCTCTCTCTCTCTCTCTCTCTCTCTCTCTCTTAACCACTAAGCAAAATCTCATCTTTCTCTCCCTATACTATATATAATAAAGCTTCTCTCCCAACTCTGCTTTTCATCGTTAATCGTTTTCTGGGTTCTCTTCGATTACGCTTAAAGGTTTAGAAAAAAAGTATGTCTTCTTCTTATAGATTCCAATCTGGGTTTTGTCCTCTTTCGTCAAGCCCTTCTCTTGGGAATTTCGTCGAACGGATCAAAGACGCTTGCCATTTCCTCGTCTCTGCTGTTTTGGGTACCATTATCTCCGCCATCTTGACCTTCTTCTTCGCCTTAGGTTTGTTTCTTGTAACTGTTCTTATGATTTTGGATCTGATTTTGTCTCTCTGCAGTCAATATTTGTTGTTGTTGCTCTGCTGCAAAATTCTGAGATTGTTTGGTAACATAAATTTGTTGCTTTATCTTTGATTGGATTGGTTTGAATCATTGAATTGATATGATTATTAGAAAGTCTTCAGCTTGGAGCTATATAAAGTTGTTTCCTTTTCTCTTGTTCAGTGGGGACATTGCTAGGGGCACTTACAGGGGCTTTGATAGGCCAAGAAACTGAGAGTGGTTTCATTAGAGGAGCAGCAATTGGTGCCATTTCTGGAGCTGTTTTCTCTATTGAGGTCTTTGAATCATCGCTTGATCTCTGGAAATCCGATGAGTCAGCTTTCGGATGTCTTCTCTATTTGGTGAGCAGCAACTCTTTACTCTGTTTTCAAAGTAGCCATCAAGTTTGGATTGAAATTCAAAGTGATTGATTAGTGTTTCTTTTTTGGTGTGTAGATTGATGTCATTGTTAGTCTTCTAAGCGGGAGACTTGTACGAGAGCGCATAGGTCCTGCAATGCTAAGTGCGGTGCAAAGTCAAGTATGTTGAGCATTCAAAGCTTTCAGAATTTTTTTCACCATTTCTGTTAAATTTGCATCTCCATCTTTATTAATCCTTTTTGTCTTTTCTGATCAGATGGGAGCTGTGGATACAGCCTTTGATGATCAGATAAGTCTCTTTGATACAGGTGGCTCAAAAGGATTGACAGGAGACCTGGTTGAGAAAATCCCAAAGATGACAATTACTGGCAACAATAACACTGATGCTTCTGAGAACACAGACTCCTGTTCTGTTTGTCTTCAGGTTGGTTCTATCATCAGTTTGCTTTGTGGTAGCTCTTTATCTCGAATCGCATGTCTAATTGAAAGTTTTTTTGGGGGTTTCTTCTCCTTCTTGATATGTGATTTTGCAGGATTTCCAGCTTGGTGAAACAGTTAGAAGCTTGCCTCATTGTCATCACATGTTTCACTTGCCTTGCATAGACAATTGGCTCCTCAGACACGGTTCTTGCCCGATGTGTAGACGTGACCTTTAATTTCACTCTCTCTCTCCATTGTCCATCTCTCATAATGCAGTTCAAATATTTCTACAGCTTGTACCTCAAGAGGCGGTTCTGCTCCTTTTCCTCTTCCATAACTTTCATGTAAATTATAGTTCTTTTTGGCTGTTTACAATTACCATACCTCTCTTTGTCTTTCAGAGTCTTTGTAGGACTCACTCCCTAGTTCTCTAATGTTATGTTCTAG
Organism: Camelina sativa; assembly: GCF_030686135.1. NCBI lineage: Eukaryota > Viridiplantae > Streptophyta > Magnoliopsida > Brassicales > Brassicaceae > Camelina > Camelina sativa. The sequence goes on along the minus strand of NC_141880.1, from coordinate 13,456,171 downwards.
TCAGCCCATGTACAAAGAAACACAAAAATATAGAGTTTTTGTTTATTATTTTTTTTTTTTTTCTGGCTAATGTTGTGTTACTCATGTTCTATTGAGCCAGAAACTAGTTGGTCGGCTTTTTCTTGAGCACTTGAAACTAGAGACACTACTCACTCACGGGACCAAATCCATTAGACAATATTTACTAGATTCTTGTCTGGTGGAACCAAACTAAGTACTTACGTATTTAAAGGATTCTTTGATGTAATTTGCTCAACCTAACAATTGTTTTTTGGTGTGTGAAGTCGTTGTCTAGCACCAAATTGCAATCTTCTATAATAATTTCTGTCCTCTAATTCTCTGGTAGTTCTAGTACCATAAATCCTCTCCCTGAATCAGAGCCTTGTATTGTAGTACTCTTAATTTATATCACATGGTATTGTATTTTCCCGTGGTATTGCTATGAAAACCAAGTACAAAATTTCAAAGAAGTTCCAAAAGATTGATATAGATTGTAACAAAAAAAACAAATTTAGCTTTGGCTGCTTTGCTAAGGCACCAACTAAGTGTTTGTTCTCTGTTTACTTGTTGGGAGTTATGAAATTGAATCACCTTGCAACACGGTGTTGCGAGGTGTAGAAGGGCGGATCCACATTGAGCATGGGTGATGGACTTGCACAATCTCTCCCCCATCGGGTCTGCTTTTCTTCTTTTTACTTTAGGACTCCGAGTTCTCTAATGTTAGGTTTAAGTCAGCATATGTACAGTACAGAGAAATACGCCAAAAATAAAGTATTTGTTTATTTAAATGATTTATTATGGCTAATGTTGTGTGACTTGTGTTCAATTACGCCAGAAACTAGTTGGCCGGCTTTTTCTTGAGTACTTAAAACCACAGACACGAGTGTTTACATATTTAAAGCACAAGTACTTACATATTCAAAGCACTCTTTAATGTGAACTGAAATCAAACCAGCACCAAATTGCAAAAATCAATCGTAATTAATATGACTTTTACTATAAATTTCTGACCTCTCCTCCTTCAGAGACTACAACTACTCCGAATACTCTTAATTTTTATGACATACTTTATTTTGTTTCCCTGGCTGACTACTTACCTTTATATTTTACCTGAAAACCAAGTACAAAGATGGCAAATTTATCTCAAAGTTTTCCAAGTGTGAGTAGTAAACGACCAACAACAAAGTTGCCTTGGTAAGCATCAACTAAGTTGCCTTGGTAGGCATCAACTAAGTTGCTTTGCTAACCATCAACTTAGTTTCTTTGCTAAGCATTAACTAAGTTGCTTTGCTAACTATCAACTAAGTTGCTTTGCTAACTATCAACTAAGTGTCTTTGCTAAGCATCAACTAAGTTTCTTTGCTAAGCATCAACTTGAGCATTTTAAGCTCTGTTTACATGTTGAAAGTTGTATCATCTTTTACAGCAAGCTTGATCACATCTAATATGTATATTGTTAATTAAAGGATGGGGCCATGGGGCTATACTGAAACCGAATATATATGAAGAAACTAATAAGAACATATCAAAATTTTGAAAAAAAATGATAGACAAAAATCCACCTTCACAAATTTCTTGTTTTTTTTTTTTTTTTTTTTTTGGGATTTTAGCAAAACTAACAGAAAAAAACATAAATTAAGTGAGTGATCCCTTCAACCATCTAACCCTTATATGCTAATTAACTATAATATCCCATTTTAAAAATTCAAATCATATTGAACACAAAAAAAAATTATTATGTTTGACCCAAAAAAAATCAATTTTTTGGATGAGACTAATTCAACATTTAAAACCACTTAAGATAATATTAATTTGGCCATATCATCACTATTCTCTCTCTTCTTTGACTCTCTGGCCGCGGACGTATCCTTCACTTATTCTAGTTCTATCCCTTTTGGTCATCTCATCTTGGGCTATGGCTATTCACTTCGTTTCCAGATTTAATTGGCTGTATTCTTTATTATGATTTTGGTTATCTAGCAAATTGACCCTTTTTTAATTTTCCTTTGTAACGTTCCTTTTTCTAAATGAGTCTTTATCGTTATTATATTCAATAGTTTATTACTGATCAATTGATTTGATGAGTGTAATGGATGTAGACTGTAGTAGTAGTCTATTTGTACCACGTAAATTACTTGAATATAGTAAATGTCTATGGATTTTAGCTATACAACTAACTAATGCTAATTAATGGCTTGTAATTCTGCTTTATTCTTTCTTTCTTTTTTCCGTCTTTTATAGTGATGATTTTCAACTACTAAAAGATTATTTCATAGATAAATTACATAAAAGCTCGGAGAAAATACAAAATATAAAGAAAATATAAAGACAAGCAAAAAGTGAAAGAGTTTTAGAGTTTTAGAGTTTCAAGATTCCGAGAGCAATAGACGAGTTGATATCTTAGATCATTTTGAGCATATGTTTTCTTGACTTTTTATCAATCTTAGCTCTTTGCATCTCCAAGTGTAGAGCAATCTGCATCTGCTCCATCTCCCTTTGAGCCTTCAACATCGCAGCTAGCTCTGAATTGGCCGAGCTCCTTCCTCCGTTCACCCCATTTCCATTACTTCCTCCTCCTCCTCTTCCTCTTCCTCCTTTTTTTGGCTTTTCCTCTTCTTCAGCGACGCATGCATGTAAATGAGCACCGTAGTCACACTTCTGGCAATAGTGCAACCACAAATTATCCGGCATAGTTTCCTGGCAAACATCACACGTAAATATATGACCCTTTGGGCAAGGAGTACTGTAGAGCAAAACGAGCGTGTGCGCGTGCTCGTCATGCTTCATGGTCTCTGGCATAGATACACATCCAACATGAACATCGTAGTGGCATATAGAGCAGTTATACGTGAACCCGGATCCATACTCACCGCATGCGTCACACGTGTAGGTGGATTGATTATTCTGTGGGGAATAGAGTAGGGTCAAAGGGTGATCAGGGTGAGACTTGTGACGAATCTCTCGTGGAAGCTCGAAACATGACTTGTGCAAGAAGTAATCACACTCTGACTTTGTGCACTTGAAAGATGCACCGATCAGGTCTAGGTCGCAACCAGAGCAAATGATCTCATCTTCAACTTGGGCTTTGTGACCGCGCAATGGATGGTTGTGGCTCGGGTGTCTCACTGAAGGGCGGGTAGCTGGTTTCCCTGAAGCCATTAGAAGTAATAATATTCTTGATTTGCGTATGAGCAAAAGGGTTTCAAACTATTTATAGTGAAAATAAAAGAAGACTTTTGGTAATCATTCACAAAATAAAATGATAAAGAGTTTACTTTTTTTTTTTTGGTTTATAATGTTTAAGATTTGACTAACCAAGTTGTAGTTTGTCTTTAACTATATTGGAACAATAATGTCTCTCTATAAATATATGGACAAGGTTCACATTGGGATTCAAACTAAAGAAGGTGGATATATTGCAAAATAACGATTCAATGTATCAAATTATCTTCGTGCACAAAAAAAAAGTATCAAATTATCATTTATCGTGTTGGGCTAAAAGTTCAATAACGTTGACATAGTGAATATGTGAAAGTCAATATAATCAAGCTGGGACTCTAATGCATATCGTCTGCGAGTCGTCTTGTACATTCAAGGATAACATCGAGAGACCAAATCGTCTTTTATGTCAAATTTTTTTTTTGGATTTATTAGAAATATAAAGAAAACATGTTTGATACTACTTTATTTTTCTGTCCAAACAAGTTCGATACTACATAATCTAGTGAATTCAGAAGATTTGAAAAAATAAACATTGTTAACCAATTACGACAACAATATATATAGTAAAATACTTAGGTTCACTCCTAGGATGAACCTTTTTATTCACTTCTTCTTTTTCAATCCATTGAAATCTTCTATACATTATCTTATTTAAAAAAATTAATCAAAATTAAATTAAAAAGCAAAACAAATTAAGGAAACAAATTATGTATATATTTTTTAAGGAAGGTTAAATATTGGATTGGTTTAGATTTTGCAATTAGAATGAAATGATGTATCGGTTTGGGTTTACAAATAAGGTGATTAGGCTTTAGATTTTACAATTCAAACAAAATTATATGTCGGTTTGGGTTTACAAATGAAGTGGTTAGAATTTAGATTTTACAATTAAAACGAAATTATATGTCGGTTTGGGTTTACAAATGAAGTGGTTAGGGTTTAGATTTTACAATTAAAATGAAATTATATGTCAGTTTGGATTTACAAATGAGATGGTTAGGATTTAAATTTTACAATTAGAATAAAATTATATGCCGATTTGGGTTTACAAATGAGATGGTTAGAATTTAAATTTTACAATTAGAATGAAATTATATGTTAGTTTGGGTTAGAATATGGAGCACGAAAAATGCTATCATCATGACTGATTATGGTTAATAGTATCCACAAAATTTATTTTGATATTTGTGAAGTGCTTTGTTTTCTTTGGGTAAATAGATGATTAAGTTAAACGCTTCATGTATGACAAAAAAAAGGTGAAATGCTTTATATACATGATCATGAAGAATAGATATGCAAAATAAAAGTTAACAAATATATGAAGTAAACTTTCTATACTTTGTTACTCAATTTGTTATAATGGATGTTCTTGTTTTTTTTATTGATTATTTCATATTATTAGATTTTCACAAAAATTATACATTATTTATGTTCATTTAATATGTTATGATCTAGAAAAACGTTTATGGTTTATGGATTGCATGGGAGAGTGTATTATAGTTTATGGATTGCATGGGAGAGACGGGTCAGAAAGTTGGAGTTGGAGGTGGATTCTAAAGTGTTGGTTGATTTTCTTGTGACAAGGATTAGCGAGGCTCATCCATTCTCGTTTTTGGTACGTTTGTGTCATGATTTCATTTTTTGGAACTAGAATATCTGAATTACTCAAGTATATATGGAAGCTCTGACAAAAATTAGCAAACTATGTTTTTTCTTTGCAGTTAGGTTTTCATTCATTTGATACTGTTCCAAGTGGTGTTGAGTCTGTTCTTTCGGATAATGTTCCGAGGGGTTGCGGCTCCTCGTCAGGTTTATCCTTAATTTTTGAGTTTGAATAGTTAAAGGGGACTTAGTCTCCCCTTCCTTCCCAGAAAAAATTATGTTATGTCTATTTGTATTCTGCAGTTTCTTTTCTATTGGTTAACTTTTTAAAAATAAATGTTAAATAATATGTTTATACAAAAAGAAAAAAAACATTTATGCTTCTTAATTAAACTTTGTACTTGTAGGTAGAAAATCTTATGAATTGGACAGAGGGAGTATTTTCTATTTATTAGAGAAGATACATTAATAGTTAGTTCTCTCTAATACAAAGGATGGTTGAAAATGGTTCTTTACCTGTTAGGATACACATACGGTTTCGCAAGAAGGTCGGAAGCCTAGTTATAGTTCTCTCTATTACAAAGGATGGTTGCAACATAGGTTACACATGTAAAAAAGACGAACCTCATTCAACTAAACGATTTAACAGTTGTTGAAATAGACGGAAAAGGGGTAAAAATCCAAACCCCTAGCCTGCTTAACACACAATGACACGCACATAGCTAACAGTAGGAATCACAAGCTATAGAGGTTGATCCGTTGAGGAAAGCAAGACCAATAGTGATACCTAAAAATAACTTGCCTGGTCAGAGTTAGGCACTTTTTTTTTTTTTTTTTTTTTTTTTGGAACTGGACGTAAAATTTATTCAATCCAAAAAACAACAGTTCTTACATCAAGTACATATTAAGATTGAAGAGTAGAGGAGAGTATTTAGCTTAATTCTTGTAGAGATCACCACACTTCAAAAAGCATTTGTCTAACTTGTCAGCTCGTATAAATGATAGCCAGTTTCGAACGTATTCTATCTATGTGTTTTGATTAGGTGATGGAGGGAGAGAGGAATGTATCAATAATGTCTCCTTGAATTCCTTTCTTTCCATATGCTTGTCTACTGCGCGGTTTGCAGGACATACCGAAGAGCAGAAAGAAGTTGTGGTGCTAGTGAGGTTCGCTATCTATTATTTTGTAACGCGATTAATTATTTGTTTACGATCGAAATGTATAGGCAAACCATTTAAACCAACTAAACTAATTCACCAGTTTTAGTTAGATCTAACAATTACTACCTATAAAATAACAACAAATTATATAACTAAACCTTACAAAAAAAAAACATTTAGGAAAAGTCGGTCCAACTACATATAACTAATAATACCAATCTTTACATAATTAAATGACGTGTTGACAAAATCAATTCAATTGCGTAACCAATAATAATAAACATTAATTTGATTGTGGTTTACAAATTTACACAATGACGTTGAAAATTCTACAGTAGTGATGACTTCTACTTTGACTTTTGCTTTAATTTGAGAGAGTCTTTTGATAATGAAAATTACCTGCGACCTTTTTTTATTTCTTACTATAATTAAACAAAATAATAATAAGAATAAGTTTTATTATTTAATTACTTTTTTCAGGAAAAATAAATTGACTTCAAAGTTGATCATCATCATCTCATACGAAGGAGAAACCTTTGAAGCTTCTCCTACTTCACACGATTCTTCTTCCCTAATTTTCTCGGTTTCTATTTTACAAAAATTCGCTCTTTAGCTAGACTGGGTTTTCAGTATTACTCGGAAATTTCGTTTTTTTTTTAAGGAAGTTTCCGAGATCTCGGTTTGGTACTCAAGCTGTAGAATTATGTATCTGGGTCTTCTTATTTTGATAGCTTCGAGCTGGGTTTTGGATAGATGCGAAGGAATTGGTGAATTTGGGTTTGAGTTTCATCACCGTTTCTCGGATCAGGTTGTTGGTGTTTTGCCTGGTGATGGTTTGCCTAATCGAGACTCTTCTAAGTATTACAGAGTCATGGCTCATCGTGATCGGTTAATCAGAGGTCGTAGGCTTGCTTCTGTTGATCAATCACTTGTTACTTTCTCTGACGGCAACGAAACTGTTCGTGTTGATGCCCTTGGATTGTAAGGTTTTCTTTAATTTCAAAATAAAAATAAAAAAAAAAAGGTTTATGTTTTTATGGAGAGAGACTTGAAAGGTTTTGATTGATATATGTTGGATTGTTTTTGTTTGGTGTTTGTAACAGTTTGCATTACGCTAATGTGTCAGTTGGTACGCCAGCTGATTGGTTTCTGGTTGCTTTAGATACTGGAAGTGACTTGTTTTGGTTGCCCTGTGACTGCACCAATTGTGTTCGTGAATTGAAAGCGCCTGGTGGCTCGGTAATGTTTCTTCTTTTTTTTTTTTTTTTGCTTATATACGGTTACTTGTTTCATTTGAGTATGTTGCTAAGCTAGCTTGTGTATCTTGAGGATTTGGTCTAGATTGTGAAGAAACTATAGGATTGGGTTTTAAGTGAGGGTTTGTTGTGGGATACAGATGGATTGTGTAGGATAGAAATGTGACTTTGGGCAGGTCTTTGTTAACGCTAAAATACAGTGAGACTGACACTAGACTTATCGAGGGTACATCTATGTGTTCAGTGCTCTGTTGCTCACCATGTGGACTAGAAACATTTAGTAAATGAGATATGTCTATGCTTAGATTTTGTTTTATCGACATCTGATGTGATCTCTTTAGACATTTTTTATTTTATTTCTGCAAGTTGTTCGATTCCTTAAGGAATTTTTTTTTTTTTTTTTTGTTGTTGCAGAGTTTGGACCTTAATATTTATAGCCCTAATGTATCATCGACAAGTTCAGAAGTTTCCTGTAATAGCTCGTTATGTACAAGAGGTGATCGATGTGCTTCCCCTCAAAGTAATTGCCCATACCAGATCCGGTATCTTTCTAATGGTACCTCGTCTACTGGAGTCTTGGTGGAGGATGTACTTCACTTAGTTTCAAATGACAAAAGTTCTAAAACTATTCCTGCCCGAGTTACTTTGGGGTAAGTAATTTCTTCTATACAGACTTTTGAGTATATAATATTATATCATAGAATTTTTCTATTATGTTGGCAAGCCTAAATCTTTGTGTTTTCATCTTTAAAATCTTTCTGTGCTGGAACAGATGTGGTCAAGTTCAGACCGGTGTATTCCATGATGGTGCAGCTCCAAATGGTCTTTTTGGGCTTGGCTTAGAAGACATATCAGTTCCTAGCGTACTAGCAAAGGAGGGAATTGCAGCAAACTCATTCTCAATGTGTTTTGGGAATGATGGAGCTGGTAGGATCAGTTTTGGAGATAAAGGTAGCGTAGACCAACGGGAAACACCATTGAACATAAGACAACCACAGTAAGCAAGCCGTTGAATCATATCTTCTCTATGTTTAACCGAACTTGTCCATCTCCTTGAATATACTTCTAGTTGTTTCTTCTAACTACCATATTCTTTTATTGTCAACCAGTCCTACTTACAATATCACCGTCACGAAAATAAGCGTTGGAGGAAATACAGGCGATCTTGAATTTGATGCTGTTTTCGACTCTGGAACCTCGTTCACTTATCTGACTGATGCAGCTTACACCCTTATTTCAGAAAGCGTAGGTCTTCATCTCTATTGTAATATGATCTTGGTTTGGTATTACATTGGCTTGATAACCAATATGATTTTGCAGTTTAATTCTCTAGCTCTGGACAAACGATATCAAACAACTGATCCCGAATTACCTTTTGAGTACTGTTATGCATTAAGGTTGCCTCTGTACTCTGGTCACCATCACTCTTATTATCTCTGAAACCTTACTAACTAACTTCTGGATCTATCTATGTGCAGCCCAAACAAAGACAGCTTCCAGTATCCAGCTGTGAATCTTACAATGAAAGGCGGGAGCTCATATCCCGTTTATCACCCTTTAGTAGTAATCCCCATGAAGGTTAGTTAGGCCTCTGTTATTGCAGCGCACCTCTGTTCTGTCTCTGCCATTACTTAAGCTCTCTCCTTGTGATGATTTCAGGACACAGATGTGTACTGTTTAGCCATCATGAAGATAGAAGACATTAGCATCATCGGACGTAAGTATAAATTTGGAAACTCAACCAAAAACTGCTGTGTCACGAAACTTAGAAATGCAAGATTTTTATCGGATTTCTTCGTTTTTACAATTTGCAGAGAACTTCATGACTGGCTATCGTGTTGTCTTTGATCGTGAGAAACTGATTCTGGGGTGGAAAGAATCTGATTGTGAGTTCATTATCAACTTTTATTCCCTGTAGAGCCTAAGATCCTTAACTTCTTTCTAACCCGACTTCATTTTCCATGGCTAAAGGTTACACCGGTGAGACCTCGGCGCGGACGGTTCCATCGAACCGTTCCTCCTCCTCGGCTAGACCACCAACTTCTTCATTTGACCCGGAGGCGACAAACATACCATCTCAAAGACCAAGCACGTCGACTTCTTCTACAGCTTATTCTCTCTCTATCTCACTTTCATTATTCTTCTTCTCAATTTTGGCCATCCTTTAATTACTTTTACACGTATATAAATTTAGACATCTACTATACACGAATATGTATTCTTTAGAAGATAATGAATCACCAAAAAAATCTTACACTACCGATGTTTATTTATTTTTATTTTTTTCTATGGTTGTATATTTGTCTAATTTACTACAAGAGGACAAATCTCATTGAGAATAAACAAAAACTAGAGCAAATATACTCAGATTGAGACAGAGAACTAAGAAAAAACAACAAAATCATGTTCTTGAGACCAAACAAAATGATTAAAGATGTATTAAGCTCGTTAAAGAGAGAAAAACGGTAAAACAGATACGGTTGACAAACAACAAAAAACGCATGGATTAAGAGCACAAAAGGACATGACCATTGCTTTCACCTAACTCCAATGATCCTCTATATTCTGTATCTGATTCTAATGTACCTCTATATTTTGGGTTCACCAATGGAGGATGGACTGACTTGAGTACTTTTAAATCGTTAACATCAAGATCCTCTATGTGGTTTAAAAAGGTGCGAACGCTACAAGGTTGCTTAAACGCTTCACCAAAACCTTGGATTTCAACACGTTGGAGAGTGTTCCTTTCGGGATTGAAGTAGAAAACATAAAACGGTTGTTTAGATGTATATGTGCCCATCGAAAACACTATCTCACCAGAAGCGGTCGCTCCAGCGATGGAAACGTGACGAAAGAATCTATCATCGGTCCAAGTGTAGGCATATTTGGACCATTCCTGTTTCTCGACATCCTCTAGAACCCACACATGCAACTCATTAGTTGCATCAGCTTCAAGGTTATCCTTTAAGTACTGGTCGAGATCCTTCCCGTAATAACAAATCTCATAAATGTCGACATCATCCTCCCAATAAATCAGAGCTAACTTGCCCTTATAGTTTATCAATTGACAAATCCTTTCTACGTCAATAATGGTGAACTTTTCTGACTTAACATCAAAGCAAACTATGACATAATCAAATGATAGTTCTTCTCTCTCACATAAGAAATACAAAACCCCATTGATGCATATGCCATCACTCTTAATACCTGGCCGTCTTAAGGGACACTTGATCCTTCTCCATGTCATATCTCCATCTTCCAATGTAAGAATTTTATGATGACAACCAGGAGGACCAGATGGATATTTAATGGACAATACCTTGTATTGCTTGTCAATCGGGTCAAACCCGAAAAAGCTATACGCCTTTCTGTAAGTATAACGAAAAGGTGTGATCGCATACCGTCCTGTGACGGGGTTACATACCAGAGGTCTACCCTGGTTTCTATCACCATAGATATAGAACAAGCCTGAGGCATAGCCGCATGAAAAATATCTGGGGTCATAAGAATGATAGATCAGTAGATCGTCTGGAGAGAATCTCACATGAAAGTCGGTTGCTGCTACAAGTGTCGTCGACGACGATTTCACATATGGATTCTCAAGCTGAGGCAACGAGAAGAACCTCCAACAAGCTTTTCCATTTTCGTCGCCGTCTTCTGCGATGGCGAATAAGAGGCGCGGCTTAGCCGATGACATGCTCAGGAACAACTCCTTGAAATATGGACTACCAAACATTGATGCCCATTCCTTCGACACGCAACGAAACCTCGCAACTGACTTTGAAGGCAATCTCGACAATATCTCCAGGATGAGACCGATCGATATGTGAGATGATGAATTCATCGATCTGGAGAGGATGAGATCCAACGAGGATGTTAAAAACGTATATAGTAAGGCCTAGATAAACCTTAGAACATCTTATATATAATTATTTTAAGATTAATGATATTTGTTTACTTAAAAATAAGGGAAAAAAAAACCAAAGAAAATTGAAAATTATTTCAAAAAGTTTCTAAATTTAATGATAAAGCATATCTTTAAATTTTTAAGTATTTAAAGAAAATATAATTTATTGTTCAAAGCATATCTTTCATATATTTTTTTTTTTTTTTGTAAATTTTTAGTTTTGATAACCATTTATACTTTATTATACATATAATAATTATTATATGTCATTAAAATTTATTTATAACACTTTATTATTTGTTATCAATAATCAATTAAAAATATCTTTTTTCTCCATATTATCCATTTAAAACCAAATTAATAGTGTCATATGTGAATTGTATTCTCCATATTATATTGGTTTGAATAAGTATGGAAAGTCTGGAATAATACTATTCAAAACATAGAAAATATAAATAATTTACTTATTCATTTACTTTTGATGACCTATGAAGTGAAGATATTAATTGTAGTAAATTAATGTGAATAATCTAAAACATTAATAATAATTTAAAAGTAAAAGATGATCCATGTCAAGTAGTAGAAGTGCCAAATATGAAAAAGTTATAGAGTAGACCCCCTCATATTATCTAAGATTTTTTTATCCAAAAACTATCCCCTATATATTAATAGAGAAGCATTCTAAACAAAATGTTGATGTGTCGTCGTTAGAGAGCTCGAGACACTACTGAATTTATTGCTCTCATTTTTATGGATATTTACACATAATTGCTATTGAATGATAAAGGAATATTCCTTTTCAGTTAATTAAAAAATCAAACATTTTAATTTTAAAATATATTTTTATAACAGATTTAATTATTATATCATTATTAGATCTAAAACATTTTTAAAAACCTAAATTATTCACCTATTCAAAAAAAAACTGATTAATATTCACATATTTAAATTTTCCAAAATAAAATTATCACAATAATCATTATTGTAGCCTTATAGGCAATGTAATTATTTAATACTATTGGTATAATATTTCACAGGTGAAACATATTCTTACAAAAAGAAAATTAAACAAAATAAATAATCTTGCGTAGATTGAAGAAAGAGCGGATGATATATATAGTTGATACATAGTAGTTTGATCTAAGCATAATCTCACGGGTTATATATTTGGTTATTACAAAAACAAATTTTAGATTTTCGATAATAACTTTAAACACTCATATTATTTGTATAGAGTTATCCCGCATATAGTGCGGGTTGTTACCTAGTCTATAATAGTATTTTTGCAGCATTTTTCACAAATAAATACTCATTTTATAAACAATTACCATTGAATGCTAATACATTTAATATTAGTTACCAAAATTTCAAAATCAATAATAGGTAAAATTTGAAAGGATAAGGAAATCTTTCTACCTAACTCAAACATATAAATATATGATTCACTTTCACTTTTATTTGAATATATATTTAGATTATTTTAAATTATTATATAATACATAAGAACAAATTTTAGGAATACCCTTTTTGGTATACCCCTTTCAAAAATATCATTTTTGAACATTTTCATTTTAACCCTCTTTTACATAGTTACAATATGTTTTCTTTATTTTTTAAAAATTTTTTAGGTTTAGGTTCTCTATTTTACATTTAGGATATAATATTGAGATGTTAGGGTTTAGGACTTAGAATTTAGTTGTTTTATACAAAGAAAAGGGGTATTGTTGAAAATCGACAATATGAAAGGATATTTTTAAAGAGTGACATAGGAAAATGAGTATTTTTGAAAATCACTCAATAAAATTTTTGTTTTTCTGCATATGATGTAATTCAATTTTTTCAATACGGACATATATCCCATATGGGTACTATAACCCATATCGCTTAAAAAATTATGCAATTATTCAGAGTCATACTATAAAATAGACCAAAATGATTTAGAATATGAATTAGTAGAAAGTTTGATTTATTAGGCATTTAAATTAAAAAATTATTTGCTTTATTTTGGTTATTTATTTTAAGGTACTTAATCTTTATAAAAGGTATTTAATCTTTATAAGAAATTTAAATTTTATAAATATTTCAACAATTAAATAGGTTAAAATTTATAAAACCATTTAAATATTAATAATCTATTTAAACTTTTAGGAAGTTTCAAATATGATATATATTTAAACTTTATAAGAAGTCTAAGTATTATATGTATTTAAAATTTATAATAAACACCAATCTTATAAAATTTAAATGATTAAAATCTTAATAAATATCACCCTAATTCGATCTAATCTTTATAATACAAAAATAAACATTAGAAATTAAGATGATATACTGCAAGTTAAAATATCTCGAGACATGGTTATATGGCGGGAAAAGTTTCATCATATTGATATAAATTAAAATATTATTCATTCGGTGCTACACGACTAAAACATCATTTCATCTTTTTGTTAACTATCGATATTAGAGAAATATACATATTTAATTAAGTTAATTAAATTTATATTATTTAAAAACAAATTATTTTGCAGTATGATGTGAGTTTAAACCATAAAATTAACAATTATTATACAATTATAACAATAAACAAAGCAAATAGAATTTAACAAACAAATACAAATTTTCATTTTAATTTTTTTTATAAATAATTTGTCTGCATTGTACTACGGGTCCTAATCTAGTAAAGATATATAAGATTTTTGATTAATAAATTGAAGATATTAATTATGGTAAAATAATGTGAATAGTTTAAAACATTAGTAATAATTTAAGGGAAAAAATGATACATGTCAAGTAGTTAGTAGTACAAAGTGCCAAAGTTATAGAGTAAACCCTCTCATATTAAGAGAATTTTAACTATCAAAGTACAAAGTGCCAAAGTTATAGAGCAAAAACATATTTTTAACCATCAAAATATCGTTAGATATAACTTTAAAGAATTTTACTAACATTATAAACCACCATGAAAGAAGATGGAACAGTAATGTGTTGAGAACTCTTTGTGATCTGTCGGATCTGATTGTTATATATATCTTCTGTATATATCAAGAAATATACATTCACAATTGTAGTTTTTTGCAATTTTTCAGAGAAAGTAAGTGAGTTGTTCCTTTTTCCTTGAGCCTCCTTCACCATACAAATCATTGTTTTGCTTTAGCTCATTCATTCATGCTCCCTATGATGCAAAATGGTTCAGCTTAAGGGATCTATTTTGTAGCTTAATCAAGGAAACAAGGGTTTTTCTGAGACCTACTTCGCTGAATCAAGAGATTAGGAAGAATCTCTTGAGACCGACTTCTTGTTTTGATGACAGAATCAAATCAACACAAGGAAAAGGAGAGAAACTCTCTGTTTTTAAATTTATCAAAAGCTGCGTACAAAGAAGAGAAGCTAAACGCTTAAATAGACAAAGGGCAAAGCCGCTAGTCCTAGATAAGATCTAAACACTGTGAACTTACCGTAACAGAATAATAGAAATAACTAACAAAAGGAAAAGTTTTAAACTGACATAAAGAAAATGGGAAGAGGAAGCTTCTAGGATATTGCATCAGGTCCCTCCTGGTGAGAAAGATTCCACCCCAAATCTGGAACTGGATCAGGAGGAACGTAGCGAGACATGTATTTCACATTGAAGACATCAGACGTGTTGATACCAGCGGGAAGACTGAACCTATTCGCATTGTCGTTGATACGTTCAAGAACTTCAAAGTGGTCCAAGCTTCTTTGCTTTGAGTTTGTTAAATGCACGTAATGGCATACGATCCTTTGTTAGAACAACCCAAACCATATTACCAACTTCAAAAATCAGACAACGACGATGTAAATCCGCATCAGCTTTGTACTCTCGGTAGACGCTTCCAAATTGGTTTTAAAGAGATCATGAATGAGAGAAATTTCAGTAACAAAGTCAGCAGAGACATTATGAATGCGAGTTTGAGCAGGAAGAGTAGAAAGATCAGCCGGACCTCCTGGAACGATGCCATAGATAACTTAAAATGGACTGAATCCCGAACTTCTAATTCAAGCATGGTTATGCACAAATTCAGCTTAAGGGAGCTTGGAATCACCAACCAGAGCTCGCAAGATATTTCCAAGTGACTGGTTAACAACTTTTATTTGGCCGTCAGACTGTGGATGGTAAGCAGAACTCATGTCAAGACTTGTATCTAGAAGATTCCACAATGATCTCCAAAAATGACTCAGAAAATGTGAATCACGGTCAGAAACAATTGATGAAGGAAGACCATGTAAACAGTATATCTCTCGAAAGAAGAGTGTAGCAACCTGAACTACATCTGTTGTACGCTTGCAGGGTATGAAATGAACCGTTTAAGAAAAACGATCAACCACAACAAAAATGGATTCAAAGCCATGTTGGATTCGTAGAAGACCCATTATGAAATCCATGCTTATATCTATCCAAGTCTGAGTTGGAATAGGAAATGGCATATAAAGACCTGCATTAGTAGCTTGTCCCTTAGACTTTTGACTCACAACATACCGCTTAACGAAACATTCAACATCACACCGCAAGCTTGGCCAAAAATACGAAAAAGTCACGAGCTGAAGCGTGCGGTCCCGTCTCACATGACCTTCATTATGAAGTTATGCAATAAGCTGGATACGAAGGCTACAATCTAGAATGCGAAGACGAGAACCACAAAACAAGAAGCCCTCATGTAACGTAAATCCGATGATAAACCTGCTGTAACTGATTCCAAAACGCGACCAAAAATGGGTCTGTTGGGTATAAATCAGCAAAGGTAAAAAAAATACTCTTCATGTACTTCCTTAGAGGGGGAATCATAGCACAAGCTTCAACAAAAGGTAGTCTTACCGATAATTGCCCGACAAGCTCCTTGAGTTTGGCTTTCTCTTTTTCTTTCTTAGAAACTTTAGTAGGGTATGGTACCTTGGGTTGATAAATGTGCGTAGGAGGTGGAACGAGAGGTGGAGTGTCCTTGGTGATCTCCTCGTGGGTAAGCTCTTCCCTTTCCTTCTCCCCTATGGTTCCTTCTTCTTCTTCGATGGGGATAACTTCTGGTGTTCGATCTTTCTCCAAGTAACCTTCCGGGTATTCTGGTTCTTTGTAGGCTGTTCCGCTCCTCAACGTTATAGCTTTCAAGTTTGCAAGGTTAAGCATCTGCTCATTGGTTTCCAAAACGGACTCCTTGTATTTTTCAAGAATGAAAATGTTTTCCTTATTCTGCTTCTCAAGGTCATTGAACTTGATTGTAAGGGATGTCATCTTGTCGTTTAGATCCTTGTACATATCGCTCATCTTCAAATTGATGTCTTCTGTATAAGCTTGCATGTTGACTTCAATTTCTAGTATCCAATCTCTCAAGTCAGGGCCTTGATCTCTCGTGGTTGGATTAGGAAATCCTCTTTGAAAACCTTGAAAGTCGGTAAATGTAGCTCTTTGTCGGAAATTGCCTCGGTTGAATTGATGTCCTTGATCTTTGAAATTTCGGTTATAAAACCTCCCTTGGTAGTTGCTTCTAGCTCCAATGTAATTCAACTCTTCTTTTTCATCACAAAATTCTTCCTCATCTTCGAACGTGTTGTCTCCTTTCTGAATGTGCTTGATAATGAAACTCATCGTTTCTTTGAGCTGTCTAATATCCGAGGCCTCATCAGAATTTTTTTCCATGTCCGAAGGGGTCGAGCGGTAGTTGTTGTCACTCTTAGCTAGATTGCATATCAAAGAACGAGCATCCTCAATCGTTTTTGTGGCGAAATTACCGTTACTTGCTATGTCTAGAGATAGCTGGTTTTTAGGGTCAACTCCTTCATAAAATTTGTTCATCAAGCCACCATCTGTAAAACCATGATGAGGGCAGTCCCTCACATATGCTCTGAAGCGCTCCAAAGCTTCACTAAATGATTTAGTTTTTTCTTGTCTAAATCCTTGAATCTTACTCCTCAAGAGGTTGGAGCGAGATCTGGTGTTAAAGTGATTCAGAAAAGCGGCCTTACACTCCTCCCAAGTTGTAAGCAATGCTGGAGGCAGAGACTTCAACCATCTACTTGCCTTATCTTGAAGGGAAAACGAGAAAAGTTTGCACATCGAGTATTCCTGAGACTCCTTGGATGTGGCAGTTACTCCACATATTTCTTCAAATTGTTCAATGTGGTCTATTGGGTGCTCCGTGCTAAAACCATGGAATTGGTTTTGCTTCACTAAGGTGATAACTTGAGGGCTTATTTTAAAATGATCTTGTGGCGGTCTTGTAGGTTGAATCGAGGACCGGTCTTGAATGTGTTGATAAGGGGTATCAAATTCAGCAATGGTTTGAACGAATGGATCAAGCTGATCCTGCTCACGAACATCATCATGTTCTCGGACGTGCTCTCCATCATTCATAGCAGCTCCTTGACCGTCCCTCCCAGGTGGAGGATCGTTAAGGTTGTGGTTCTGGTTCTCCATTGAGCTAACTCTAGAGCTCCTGAAAATTAAAAAGAAAATATCAAAGTAAACTGAAATATAAATGCAAAACTAAAGTTTAAAAAAAAAAAAAAATCCTAGACGATAATCCTAGTCTTAAACTCGAAAGTGACCTAAAAGGTCCCCGGGAACGGCGCCAAAAAGCTTGATGTGTGTGGAATTTCACTTCAATCTTTTACCTCAAAAGACCACACGAAATACTGCAAGTGCACAGTTGATCGGTAGTAGTATTTAAGGATCGATCCCACATAGACGAATAAATCAGGTTAAGAGTTTGTTTAGAGAGGACTATGGCTAAGAAAATAATAAGATTGGGGTTTTGGTTGGGTTTATAACTAAAGAAACCAATAACTAAATGTGAACGGGCTAAGAAAATATAAATGGACGGAATGTTGGGCTGTAAGGAATTCTTAGGGTATCATGCACCGGTCTAAGCCTAAAGGGATTAGGTATGGAAATTCTACGGTTAAACGTTCATGGACTACGAAACACGAAAGAACAGGAGATAAGCTAGTCGCTAGTCACCTATCTAAAGTCTATACACTCCTTTACTCAACTCTCGCAGGCAATGACGCATATATCCTAGCAATTAAAGCAAGTTCGATTCTAATCCGTAAAGGCCTATAACTCAACTGACGCAGGTTATAACACGATACTTGTCTAGGTTATTGCGAGCGAGTTTACAACACTTATGATGTGTAAAACGCCTATGATCAATCACTAGTTAGCTAATCAAGCAATATGCATTAAGAATGAACCTAGAACAAAGAACTAAGAATGAACTAAACCAGATCTAAACACCTTTAAACAAACGATAACATGAATCCCTTTGAAACCCTATTACCCAACAAGTAAAATACTCACACATACTCATGCAATTCAAAACCATATGAATAGAATATTGCATATAAGATTAGAAGTATGAGAAAAGGGTTTAGAGATCTTCTCTGTGATACAAAGTAGATGATTCTTCTTCCTTAAACAAGTAGGAAAACGAAAATAAGAAAACTAGAAAGAGATTTGGTGACTTCAAAGGCAATCGGTGATGACTTCCAAGAGAGCAGTAGAACGAACTTCGACGGCTGAGTAGAGGTCTAGGTACGTCTCTAGGGCTGCTTCTGGAGGCGTGGATGAGTAGTTAAGAGGCAGAGGGAAAAATACCAAGGAAGCACACCTTGAAACCCTAGGTCTTAAGAGTATTTATAGGGTTTTGTCTTGGATTAGGGTTTGTAAGGTTAGAAACGTCTTTTCTTCTTGAGTGCAGGACAAGGGGCGGCGAAATAGGCTTCTGGACCGTGGAGGAGGCTTGGACTGGGCCGCCGTGATGGTCGCTGGTCAGGCCTTGGACAAAAGCCCATCCGTAGGTCGGTTCTTCTTAAGTCGGTTTATAACATGTCTTGATAAATCGGGCATACCTTTCGGATGAATGCATGGATTGACTTGGTTCCACTTCGAGGAGAAAGATGACTCTTCCAGCTTTACATTGACTTGCAACCACCGGCATTGGAAAGATAACTCGATTTCCGACAACTCGGATGAAGAACGCTGAAGCTGAATCGCAATGGAAGATCTTCATTCCAATGGATCTTTGAGAAGCTCGTTATGAATCCGACAGAGTACTCGACCGTGTGCCTGCTCGAGTGGTATGGTCGAGTGCCTTCTTTTCCATTCCTGATACATACAATCCTCTTGTTTAGCTCCAGAAATAACACCAAGTCCTTCCTTACCCTTTTAGAGCTCAATAACACCTAATAATACTCAAAATGCACAAATGTATGCAATGCATGCTTCTAGACATCCTAAATGCATATTTGGACATAAATGGCTATAAAACCTAAGGAATCACTTCTATATGATGAAAAACATGAACTAAACAAGGCATTAAATATGGTAAAATATTGTGACATCAAGAACACCCTTCCAAGCAAGAATGATGAGCACAACTCTGAGTTGACAACGAACCGTGGTAATCCTTGAGTTAGCTCGTTCTGCATCATTGACTTCAGAGTCTCGGAGCTTATATGTCCCAACCTTGCATGCCACCGACTTGATTCACTCATGGTTTTAGTGAATAAGCTTGTAGTGTTCTTTATTCCCATGATCACCTTTTATAGACTGTTCTTGGACCTTTCAGATTTAACAAGTAGCTTTCCTTGTCGATCATGCATTGTTAGATGTTTTACTCTTATCCTTATGTCACATCCTGCTTCTGCTGCTTGTCTGAGACTGATGATGTTATTCTTGAGCTCCAGAATAAATTATACATCCAACAACATCCTTCTTGGTCTCCATTGATGTCTATGAACGAGATAGTTCCTTTTCCTTTGATGTCACTCCTGGAATCATCACCAAATCTTACCTTTCCTGTGATAGTCTCATCAATATCTTCGAAATATCGCTTATCACTCATCATGTGGTTACTGGCTCCGTTGTCAAGGTACCACACATTCTCTCCGCTTATGTTTGCTTCGAATTTACTTGGTTTTCTGTGTTTCTCATTCAAATAAACAACCTCGTGTATCATAAGGGCATCTGCTTCTTGTGTTTCACTATTACTATCAGCTTCATGAATCTCTTGTAGTTTCAACAAACGATCTGGACAGCTTGAGGCGTAGTGGCCAGTCTTTTCACACCGAAAACATATGATCTTTGATATGTCTCTTCCACCATTAGACCTTAAACGGCCTCTTCCTCGAAAACCAAAACGTCCTCCTCATCCTCTGTATCGAAAATATCTACTGTAGTCACGGTTTTGTTGAGCTTCCATGGTTGTATACATTAGCTTGTTTTGATCCTCTTGTACTGCCTCCTCCTCAGAGATTCTCTCTTCTTATGCTTTCATTCGACCAACAATGTCTTCAATGCTGGTCTTGTTAAGATCAAGAACTTGTTCTAATGACGCCACCATTGTGAATATACTTCGACTGAGGAAGATACTTGAGAAATGTTTTCACGATCTTGGATTCCTCAATGCTTTCTTCGAGTGCTGCTGCCTTTGAGACATCAAAGAAGCTTACGCCAATGACGCCGAGTTCGAAGATTGCTTCAAGAACCACAGCAAGGGCATATTCACCAAGTTCTACGTGCATGAAGTTTTTCTGTTTTGGGGCCGGCGCCTTTGCATCCCTACCGGCTCGATTCATGACTTGTTGATCCGAGAAACACATAGTGGAGGCTTGTCCGGTCATTTTGGTATCACTAAGACTTTGGCCGTGCTCCAAGAACACTTTTATTGGCGAAAGATGCAAAGCATGGTGGAGAAGCATTGTGGACATTGTGTAGTGTGCCGAGCGTAAAAAGTCAACTACCCACCCTCACGGCCTATACACGCCACTTCCAGTGTCGACAGGACCGTGGATCGACCTATCGATGGATTTTGTCCTCGGCTTACCACCTTTACACCATAAGGACAGCTTGATGGTTGTGGTAGATTGCTTCTCGAAAATGATGCACTTCATCCCGTGCAATAAGAACCACGACGCGGTGCAACTGGCCAATCTCTTCTTCAGTCAAGTGATCCGACTCCATGGTTTACCACGAACCATTATTTCGGATCGAGACCCGAAGTTCCTCGACCATTTCTGGAGAACCCTATGGAAGAAGCTTGGTACCAAATTGTTGTACTCCACCGCCGCGCACCCGCAGACCGACGGCCAAACCGAAGTCTTGAACCGATCTATTGGAGCTTTAATACGGACATCGATCGCAAGCAACAAAGGATCATGGCTAGAGTGCATCCCACTCATCGAGTTCACATACAATCAAGCCATTCATTCGACCACCAAGAAGTCTCCTTTTGAGGTCGCCTATGGGTTCAAGCCTCTTACGCCGATGGATCTCCTACCATTGCCACCGGACGAGGTCGAGAGTCAAGACGGAGTCGCAAGAGCTGAGTTAGTCAAGCAGCTTCATGAGGAGGTTCGAGCAAACATAGAGAGGAGGACTGAACAATATGCGCGCTTCTTGAACCGCGGACACAAGCCTATGTTATTCAAGCCAGGAGATTGGGTTTGGCTGCACCTAAGGCCGGAGCGATTCACACAAAAGAGGAAGGACAAGCTTACCCACGCAGCGACGGACCGTTCCGAGTCATTGAGAAGATCAACGACAACGCCTATCGTCTTGAACTGCCAGGTGAGTACAATACTTCAACCTCATTCAACGTTACTGATCTCGTTCCGTTTGACGCAGGTGACGACGAAGAAGTTTTGGGGACAAAACCTTCTCAAGGGGGAGGGAATGATGTGAGCACGGGACCAGACTCGCAGCCAGGGACGCACGTACCAGACCAAGACGCCGAGGACGCGACCGAGACGCTTGCACCACTCGCGGGACAACAGCCAGCTAATACACCAGAGATCACTCCGGGAGCTACAACGCGATCCAATAGCTCGTCCAAGGCCACAAGACAGAAGATCAACCGGTTTGTGCAAGGATTCATTCAAGGAAGCGACCCGGCCAAAGAAGTCCAAGTGGAGACCGTTCGCACGGCCTTCATCCTTATCCAAGGATGAAGGCGACAAAGTCGTTAGGGTAAGGACTCGTACTCTTTTTCCTTACTCCGAGTTTGTCCCATGAGGTTTACCGGAGAAGGTTTTAATGAGGCGACGAGTCGTAACACAAACCCTTCCACGTTTTGAAAGCCAATGACGTGGTTCCCGTGCCAAGTCCGAAGACGTGTTATCCTTTACTTAAAGCTTTGCGTTTTGAACATTGTTCTAGACTTTTCCTTTTGTAACATTAAGTAGTGTGACGTGTGTGGTTATGTTTAAACCACTTAGAAGAGTGACGTGTTCTCTTTCAAAAGGAACACGTCAAGGGCAACGTGTGCGGACCATTACGAGTCCGCGTGTCCCTAGTCTCCTCTAAACCTAGCACTATTTAAACCCTCTCTTATTTCTTGTAAAGGCAGACTTGATTGAAATAAAAACTTTCTTTTCAAAGAGTGAATCTTTGTATCTTGTCTCACCCTCTCCTTAGAATTAGTCCGGGACTATCTATTGAGAAACCCTAGCCGATCTCGAACCGAGTTCGCTATCGACTAGTCCGACCGTATCGTGAGAAGAGCCAGCCCTCGCATGTCGTCATTCAATCCACCTTCGTTCCATTTACCCTAGTAGAACCATCATTTGGTTCGCTAGCCGCTTCCTAACCTTGACAGCCGTTCCGCATCGATCCGTCCCTCCGCCCCAAGTTGTGACCTTCGTCCCAACTCGCGATTCACCCGTTTGTTTTCTTTCAAACTTTGTTTCCATCGTTTGTTTTCCCTCTACTCTCGTTCTACCAAGCTTGGCCCGAGTAAAGTTGCTTTTAACCCAAGCGTCCCAAAGACAAGCCGTTTTGTCCGTTCCGTAAGACGACCGGTGCTTGCATCAGTGTCGGTCGAGACCAAGGAGGTAGTGTCGATCAACAACAAGGTGGTGTCGGTCGACACCTATTTCTGTCAGCAGCGGATGATGTTTGTTTTGCCTAGTTTGTTTGTGTTTGGTTGTTTGTTGTTAAGCATTGGTTTCTCAGTTGCTTGTGTGTATAGCCTAGTAGATGGGAGGATTCCCTCACTAAGTATTTGTGATAATACTTACGCATCTCAATTGTTGTTTGCTGTGTGCAGGTATGTGGCGTGGAATCCTGGCGATGAGGAGGAGGATGATCGAGGGTCTCGTTTGTGTGTTGTTGGTTATATTGTTTATGTTGGAACCTTGGATATAGTTATGCTAGGTTGTTGGATAGGATGATTAGAAGTGTTATTGTATTGATAATGTATTAGTTTTGTATTATTGGTATGTTTCCGATGTGCTTAATGGTTATTGCTGGTTTAATGATGAGTTGTGGTTTGGGTTGGTTAATTAAGTATTATGGGATGCTTAATTATGTATTGTATTTATTAAAAAAAAAAATGGGTCTGGTTGTTTCAGATTTTCCATTGTAGCCGGAAGTGGATTAAGGAGATTCATGAGGGTTCAATCTCAGATTTTTCTATTGTGACTGGATGTGGATTTAGGAGATTGATGGGGGTTCAATCTCAGGTTTCAGGTTGAGATCGGGTACGGGATCTCGGGATTGATGGGTGTTCAATCTCGGGGTTTCTGTTTGTGAACCGGGAGGGTCAGGTGGATGCTGGTCGGGGGGACCAAAGTTATGATGGTTGAGAGAGTCTGGTTTGAGTTGACCGGTAGATTCTGGTTTGGTTTGACCGATGGGGTCTGATTGTGTTGACTAGTAGGGTCAGGGTGGTTTGGACCAGTGGTGTCCTGGTTGCGGTAGACAAGATGGTTGGATGGTGCGAACCGTTGCGATGGTTGTTTGATGAGTATTGCAGATGAGTGGCAGTGTGTTCAGATCCGAGGACGAATCTTTTGTTAGAGGGGGAGAATTGTGACATCCGTGAACCTAAATTGGGGATTTTGGGGATGGGTGTCGATCGACACCAGGGTAGTGTCGATCGACATCAGCTTTTCTGGTTCAACCAGATTGTTTAATTCGTCGATTTGGGCCTGTTTGTTTTTGGTGGTGTTACGCCGTTTGGGACAGAGAGAAAAGGAGAGGAGGTGTTCTTGAGGTTTTTGGGAGAAATTGTGGGATTTCTAGGCTTGTGGGATGAGATATGTTCTTGTGGAGTGGACAGCTAGAGCTAAGGACGAAGGTTAAGCTTCCTAAGGTGTTGGATTCGTCATCTTTTGGTCAGAATCTTCCTGTAAAGAGGTGAGTGCATGACCATGACTTATCTAAGCCTGAGAATCCTTTGTTTTGCTTGTTTTGTTGTTGTTTGTGTTGTATTTTTGTGTCTTTGTGGTTGGATGTTGGATTCTATGAGTTTCTAGGAGTTTTTGATGAGTTTCGGACGGTTTGGAGGATTTGGGAAGCAGATCTTCGACTTTTGGCTTCATGCAGAAACGAGTTGCAGAGTCGGTGTCGATCGACACCAAGTAGGTGTCTGTCGACACCCTTTTCTGTCAGCAGCGGCTGATGTCTGTTTTGCCTGGTTTGTTTGTGTTTGGTTGTTTTTTGTTAAGCATTGGTTTCTCAGTTGCTTGTGTGTATAACCTAGTATATGGGAGGATTGCCTCACTACGTATTTGTGATAATACTTACGCATCTCAATTGTTGTTTGCTGTGTGCAGGTATGTGACGAGGAATCATGGCGATGAGGAGGAGGATGATCTAGGGTCTCGTTTGTGTGTTGTTGGTTATATTGTTTATGTTGGAACCTTGGATAGAGTTATGCTAGGTTGTTGGATAGGATGATTAGGAGTGTTATTGTATTGATGATGTATTAGTTTTGTATTATTGGTATGTTTCCGTTGTGCTTAATGGTTATTGCTGGTTTAATGATGAGTTGTGGTTTGGGTTGGTTAAATAAGTATTATGGGGTGCTTAATTATGTATTGTATTTATTAAAAAAAAACGGGTCTGGTTGTTTCAAGTACTAAAATGATAAACAAGAATACCAGTCATCAAGATACAACCTAAGCTATCCAGTCAATATGCAAAACATGATCATGAAACTAACAATATGTGGCAAGAAAACTAGTCATCCAACTACAAGCTAAGCTAACCAGTCATTAATCAAAACATGATCATGAAGCCAATCTGTGCCAAGAAACCATTCATCAAGCTACAAGATAAGCTAACAATCTGGTCCAAGAAGACCAGCCATCAAGCTACAAGATAAGCTAACAAGTCATCAAGCAAAACATTATCATGAACCTACCAAGCTAATCAGTCCATTTAACAAGCTGTATAACAAATAATCAAGAAGACAAGTTGCATCTGGAAACCTTTATTTTAAGCCATTGTGCAAGCTGCTCAGTATGGTTTTTCCATAACAAAGTTTCATTTTTAGCACATCGAGCATCATTAGCTTTTAATTCTTCCAAATGCATCCTGATTTTACATTAAACAATAGTTTTGAGAATGAAATTATAATAATAATTAGTAGATAAAACATAAAGGGTTGCCTCTTACTCTATATAAGGATCCAAAGATGCCATGTTCATTAGCACATAGCGATGTGCAGTGTCTCTATCTTTATCTGATAGGGTAACTTCTATACCCTTCTGCAGAGGTCGACCTTCAACCATGCTTCTATCAGCCTCAATATCTTCATTGCGATTAACTGTTTCTTGAACTGGTACTGAATCTTTAAGGAACAATAAACAAAATGCAACTCATTCTCCAGCTAAATACCCCTCAGCCATACATGCTTCTGGCCTTGCATGATTCTTAACAAAAGCCTTAAGTGTTTTCATGTACCTATAACTCAGTCAAGAAATGAATATTAGTTGAACATAATTGCAGGAAATACATATATTGAAGCAAATGAGTACATCAAACCTTTCGAAGGAATACATCCAGTGGAAGTGTACTGGTCCTCCCAAACGTGCCTCTTTTGATAGATGAATTCGAAGGTGGAACATGATATCAAAAAGGGATGGAGGGAAGAAGCGCTCCAGTTGACACATTGTTTCGACAAAATCTGTCTCCATTGTCATTAGTTTCTCCGGGTCGATGATGCGTTGACACAACCTGTTGAAGAAACTGCATAATCTATTGATGGCAATCCTAGGACCCTTATGTAACAACCCTCTTAATGCAGCCGGTAACAAGTTCTGTACTAGGACATGATGATCATGCGACTTTAAACTACCTATATTTGGAGGGTTAACTGAAATACTATTCACAATATTACCACAATAACCATCAGGACCTCTAAACTCAGATAACCTTTGGCAGAAAATGGTCTTTTCTTTCTTGGATAACCAATAGGCTGGTGGAGGTAAGTATGTTTTCTTTCCCCTGACCTCTGTGTGCAAGTGATTTCTGATTCCAATATCTTCCAAGTCTTTTCTTGCTTTCGAACCATCTTTGGACTTAGCACTTTGCATCAAGATTGACAATATAGCATCCGACACAATTTTTTCTACATGCATAACATCAATATTATGACGAACAAGAAAATCCTAACACATTAAGGAATAAACTGTTAGGCTAGCTTATTCAGATCCAATAAGAGAATATAGTTCAATTACTTTACTTTACCTTCTAGTAATGTAGTTCAAAGAATATTGATCTCTTCTTCCACCGCCATAGATCATTTGATTCTTCACACTCTTCTTCTTGATCCACTTCATCATCTTCCAACTCAGTTCTTTTTCTTTTAATTTCCTTGTGTAGTGGTTTTCCAAAACCATTCCTAAAAGCTTGTAGTGTCTCATGTATTTCATCGCCAGTTTGTATCCTTTTGGCATTCCCTTCCTCAACAGTGTTGTCAAACCAAGCTTTTTTATATCGGTAACGATGGCCAGGAGGTAGTCTCTTTCTATACCCCATATAGACAAACTTACGGCTAAACTTAAGCCATCTGGAAGGTGTATCATTTCCACATACATTGCAGGCTTGTTTCTTCTTCACTTTACATCCATACAATGTTCCTAAGGCTGGATAGTCACTGATACTCCAAAGCAGCATGGCTCTAAGTGTGAAGTTCTCTTTCGCAAATGAGTCATAGACTTCAATACCCTCAGCCCACAAATCTTTTAAATCGTCTATCAATGGTGCCAAGTAAACATCTATGTTATTCCCAGGAGCTGTTGGACCAGGGATCAACAAAGTCAACATTATATTTTCAGCCTTCATACACATAGTCAGAGGCGTGTTATAGTTCACCAACAACACTGTCCATGTGCTGTGATTGGTGTTTTGCATGCCGAAAGGGTTCAGCCCATCTGAAGAAATTCCAAGTCGAAATTCCTTGGTTCAGCAGCAAAGTCTGGCCATGTAGCATTCACTTGTGCCCATGATATAGAATCAACGGGTGTCGCATTGTACCATCTTCAGTGCCATTGGTATAGTGCCACCGCAAATCTTCGGCCATCTTTTTTGATCTAAACATCCTCATAAATCTGTCCTTGATTGGAAAATATCTAAGGACCTTTGCTGGAATCCCAACCTTTATCTCATTACTGTGCTTATCCTTCTCCCGTCTTGAAACTTTGCATCTTGGACAGCTATCTAACTTCTCAAACTCCTTCCTATATAGTATGCAATCATTCTTGCAATCATGAATATTTTCGTATCCGAAACAAAATATCTTCAGAAATTTTTTGATTGCAGCTAAACTCTTCGGAAGTACATTGTTTTCAGGTAGCATGTCCTGAATTAAATCCAACAGCTGATCAAAGTAGTTCTCTGACACACCACTCTTAACCTTGAATCTGTAAAGTCCCATAATTGTTGAAACCTTTGTGTATTTGACACAATCAGAGTACAATGGAGTTTCAGCTTCTCTTAACTTTTTCCTAAACTCAGTTTCCTCTACTGCTTCACCGTCGTTTGCCTCTAATGCTTCATCATCATTCCTTTGATTTGGTTCACCTTCACCCATAGAGAATCCTGTCTTAAACAAGTCAAATGCCTTTGTTTCATGTTGAGGACCACTGTCTTCTGTAGATGCTCTTTTTTCACCATGAATACTCCAACAGGAAGTCTTATACTTCTTATCCATACCCCTTATCACTATATGCTCAACAATTTCATCTATAGACTGATGGCATACATTGCGGCAATCTCTACATGGGCATAGCATTTCAGACAGATTGCCCAATCTTCTTGCTGATGAATTAGCAAATTTCGTTGCTCCTTCTAAGTACTCAATGTTGTTCCTACATTGTAAATTGGGAAAGAATTTAGATTTCCATTTGGCAGCGAAAATAATTTCGTTGGTTAATATAAGTAAGCTTGATTGAATTTATTGTATACCTTGGTAGCCAAATCCACGTCTTATCCATTTAGTCACGATGGAGATGGATCCGTTCTGAAACGATTTGGTGAACACAAAGGAATAGTTGGGGAAGTTTTGGTAAACCCTAAAGATGAGTTGTGTTCTGTAAGCTTGCGATCTTAGAGGTTAGTCACCATTAGCTAAGAACAATAACGGCTCAGATAAAAGTTAGCTAGACAGATCAACGGTGTAGGTTTCGCCAAGATTGCAATCTCAGAGGTTACTTCTTATTGGCTAAGAACAATTAACGGGCCAGATCAAAGTTAGCGAGACAGATCAACAGTGTACATTAATCATGTTTACAATAAGAAAGGACGGCTGAGATCATAGTCAGCGTTATCTAACGGTGTAGGATTCGTCCTATAATCTGGGAGGTTACTTCTCATTGGTTAAGAGTTGTTTTTTCATTTTAAATCCGAAAATTATCATAGAAAATAAATTATTATTTTTTTAAAATATCAATATAAGTATTTCAATGTTTAGAATATTATTTCTTATAATTATAAATTTTATAATTAAGAACAAATAATATAAGTTAGTATTCCAACACTAAGTCTTAGTTTAGGGTTTATGGTATAGGGTTTAGGATTTAGACTTTGGAGTTTAGTGTTTATGTTTTATACTTTAGGATTTAGAAATTTAACTATAATGTTTGAGGTTTAGAATTTTAACTTTATGTTTTTGAGTATAGAGCACAAAGTAAGCAAAACAATACAATTTTTTAGCAAACCGGTTTAGACATAACCGGTTTAATTTAGACATAATTGAAACAGGTTTAATTTAGACATAATCGATGAAATATTGCTGGTTTCATCTCCAAACCGGTTTGAACATAATTTAGACATGTCCAAACCGGTTTAATTTTCGAAATTTCCATCACCGGTTTAATTTAGACATGTCCAAACCGGTTTAATTTTTGAAATTTCCATCACCGGTTTAATTTAGACATCTCCAAACTGGTTTAATTTTCGAAATTTCCAGCACCGGTTTAATTTTCAAAATTTTTCGCACCGGTCAAATTCCAACAATTGCTAATCAGTCATTAACCAAAATAAAAATTCATTACAATACAAATTCCAACAATTGCTAATCAGTCATTAACCAAAATAAAAATTCATTACAATACAAATAAAAATTCCAACAATTGCAACATCCCATCCATTCACACAAACTTTATTTTATCATTTGGCCATGCTACAACTGAACCTATTGCATCAGAAATGTATTCAATCTCTGAATTTGGCCTCCAGGCCTTTGAATTACCAATCTTAGCCACTTCAACCGAGACCTTGCTTGCATTTGTACCTATGGGAACATGATGGCACATCTCGTTCAGATCTGTTGAAACTACTCTTCCTTCAACTCCCGTACGTCCAGAGTTGCTGCAATCTAAAAGATAACACTTCTGCTTTGGACTTCTGGTGGAACTATTGCTGCCTGGACTCTACAACTCAAAGCAAATAATAGAAGCAAGTTTCAACATCAATGAAAGTTCCAACATCAATCAACAGACAAACAAATGTAATAACTTAATTTCAATAACATACTGTGACTTTAGGTAGTGTTGCATCTGTAGTGGTTGCATTCGTGATGTCAATCTTTAGGATTGGCCATGCGATTTTCTCGTTGCATCACCAATTAAACTAGCTTCAGTAGTTGGCCTCCACAAATCAGCATTATCATTGAAAACCTTCACAACTTCAATACAAACAGCACTTGGACCTAGATGTATATTGTTAACCTTCTCTTTGGAGTTAGTTGGGCACACAACACCTTCAGCAATAACCTCATCGTCTTCATTAGTCCAATCATATATTTTGCATCTTCGAGTTTCACCTTCCTTGTTTTGCTAAAATGTAGACAGATAATGATTAGAGATATATCACTTCACCACAAGAAAAGAAGATTTGAAAACTTTACCATGGATACATCTACAGAAGCGACTGGATCCGTATACAAAAGCACATTTTCCATTGGCCAAGGTATTTTGCATCCCACAGCTTCCTCAAGATATAGCACATCGGTTGTAGGCCTCCAGAGAGAAGCTTCTGAGTTTAGTGCTGACTTAACAAAGACAGCCATTGCATTAGGACCAATTGGTATACGACCAATTTTGTACATCGGTTCAGCAGAACATAATTCTCCTTCACCAACAACTATATCTCCTGATTGAATCCAATCCAATATTTGTACTCTAGCTCCTTCTTTGAATCCACCAATACTCTTGGATGTTTCAGTATCACCATTACTTATCTGAAAATAAGGAAAAGGAATTTGTAAATGTCTTAAAACCAAACCAATTGACCGAACAATAACGAAATGGATTACCTTCTTTCCAGCTAAGTCTCGGACAATGCCTATTAACTCTATAATCTCACTTTTCATTTCTGCCATCTTTGCGTCTCTAGATTGCAGAAATGCTAACTTAGTAGCCTTAATCCCTCTACCAAACCCCCTTACTCGTCCAGGTTTATCTTTTCCCAAAATCTTGCTCACAACATCTTCCCTTATGTTATCATCAGTTGATGTAGAGTCCATTTGACTATCAAGTGATTGTATTTGTTCCTGATACAAACATTTAAACACAAGAAAACTCAGAGTGATTATCAAGTGATTGCAATCCATTAATTATACACAGTATAACAAGTTCCAGAATTCTTACAATAGTCTCAACAAATTGAGGCTTCACAGGTCTACCATCAGCATGAGTGTGTCCCGCAATCCATACCTTACTCCTCGTCACCTTACTTGGGTCTCTACTCTTTTTTTTTCTATATAAAGCACATACATATCTCAATACCATTTCATTCTAACAAGATATACAATATATATAGATATTTGACAACTACTATTACCATATCATCAGCTAAACGAAGCATTCCTTTGTGTCTGTTGGTGTGAGGAATCTGATTTTGCCTCATCTTCGTGTACTTGTTACTTATTTCCTACATTATAAATATCAGTGTGATTAAATTTATCAGACATGACATATAAACAAGAAAGTTACTTAGTTGTAGATAACTAACCATGAAATATGAGTTATTCTTGCTCCTAACCCAAGAGTTCCACACTTGAATGGATGGGATGTTGCTGGGTTATAAATCTATTCTCTTAGCAGCAATCTTCGCAGCACATACTTTTGACAATAGCCTTAACTTCCAAGCCCTCCAGATATTTCCCATTTGCTTCAAAATAACAACTCTCTGCCATTCTTCTTGCAAGTTAAACCTCCCCTGCATCACATACAACAAGCAAAGGTCAAACATGTTTCATATCTGTTCAACAAAAAATAGTTGCATATAAATGTATACCTGAATCTCTTCCCACATTGCTTGTTTAGTAACTGCATCAACTTTCCTCCAATCAGAAATTGTAACCGCAACGTGTTCCCTCACAAGGACACCAAGAAAAGATGATAATGTTATTGAACCAGGTCCAACATGATCACCAAAGTCAGTGAAAGTAACTGAAACCTTTTCATTAGGATTTTTAGCCACTTTACGAATCTTTGCTGGTCCTCTTTTTTTCTTTCTTTCACTCTTTCCTCCGGTACCTGACTTCCTTCATCAGTGTTGCTAGGAATCGCATTATCTTGACCATTGCCAACACCATCTTCTTCCATATTGCCAGCTTCTTCTTCATCCTCCTGTTGTTCCTGTCCAGTCAAACAAGCTTCTGCTTCTATATCAGAATTTTTTTTCTCATCTTCAGACATTGCTTTCTCAGTCTGATCAGCCTCCGGTGTTACATCTTTCTCTAAAACCTTCTCACAATCTTCTATCTCATCTTCAGACATTGCTTTCTCAGTCTGATCAGCATCGGATGTTACATCTTTCTCATTACCCTTCTCAGAATCTCCTTTCTCATCATCACACATTGCTTTCTCAGTCTAATCAGCATCCGGTGTTACATCTTTGTCATAACCCTTCTCAGAATCTTCTTTCTCATATTCAGACATTGCTTGCAGTGTAACATCTTCTACCTCATCATCTTGAGCAGCCACTTTCTTGCTTCTCTTAGCCACTTTATTTGCTTTTCTTTTCTTATTCACCTTTAGTTTTGCTGCTGGAGCAACTTGTGTTGTTATCTCTTCTACCTCCAAGCCTTGATTACGTCTACTACAACGAGGACCAACTTGACCTCTTCCTCTTGTCTTTGCCATTTCTGAAATTGATAAATGAACAACAGTTTCAATCAACATAAAATCGAAACCCAAAAATCATAATCAAAACAGAAAATCAAAATTGAAGCAAGAAATGTGCCAAACTTCGACATGCATGTTCACCGAAACTAAGAATCAAAACCCAAAATCAAAATCGATACCCACAATCACAAACTTCCGCATCAGTGTTCACACAAACCAAGAATTGAAACCCCAAATGAAAATCGTTTTCCATTCCAATGAACAAATAAGCTACGATTGAATGAAAACATACCTATTGAAGATTCCAGGAAGATTGTGAGAAATCGAGTTGAGAGACTGAGAAATCGAGTGAGATAAAGTGCGAATTAGAGGGAGAGACTGAGAAAGCGAGTGAGATTGAGAGAAATCGAGTGAGAGTGATATTGAAAGCGATCGAGAACTTGTCAATCTGATCTGATACGATGGTGGCAAAAAATTTTAGGTTTTTCCCTCTTACCATTTTCAATAGCGGGATAATAAAGATCTCGAACCAAAAAAAAATTCCCGCGTCACATTCCTTATACCGCTTAAATAATTTGTACCGTTTACAATATACAAAACACTATCTTTAAATCACGATTCAGTCAAACATAACATATACATACAAAACGCTATCTTATGGTGCTATCAATACCCACATTTCCTGTAGTGTATGGAAAACTCTTTAACCTAGCTTCCCATTCCTGCTCGAGGGTCTGCTCGATGATGTGCACGAGGATGAGGTCGGGTTACTCCTCGAGTAGGTCTTCGGGTTGTTCTTCCTTCTCTTGAATCCTCCTCGATCGGGTTGGGGTTCGGACTGTTCTTCCTGCTCAATTGCTCCTTCGGGTACATGCTCGGATTTAACCTTGTTTCTCCCCATTTTAGGCTCTAAAGCACCTGTTTTCATCCAAAGTATGCAAATGCAAGAATGCAACACCCTAAATTATCTAAATGCGAATTCCTACAATTAATGACCTAACAATGCTAAGGTTAGGGTATAAACAATGCAAAATATGGACAAAAAAGGATGATTAAAACATGTAAATTAGAGAGTTATCAAAACATCATGTACCCTCCCGTGATAGCCGCCCAAAATGACCAACTTGCCACAGAAATTCACCATCTTCGACCAATGATCATAACTGAGCATAGGCAATTGCGAAGTGGATATGCCCATCAGAGGTCTCCAGACCAATTCATTCGAATAATATACCACTATTGGATGTGCAAGAGAAAGCGTAAGATCAAGGCAATACAACAAATCTGCAGTGCTGGCATCGACAATGTGGTTAATATATGGGACCGTTCTAGTACTCAGCGGCTGCATAGGCTTGTAGAGCACACATCTGCAGTTAAAGCTCTTGCGTGGTGCCCTTTTCAAGACAGTTTACTTGCAACTGGTGGCGGTGAAAGAGATGGGAGATTAAAGTTCTATAATACTAGGACATGAGCTTGCTTGAACACGGTAGAAATTGACTCTCAAGTTTGTTCTTTGTTATGGAGCAACAAGGAAAGAGAGTTGCTTAGCTCACATGGGTATACTCAGAACCAGCTTACACTTTGGAAGTATCCATCAATGGTGAAAATGGCTGAGCTCAATTGTCACACATCACGAGCTCTTTATACGGCCTAGAGTCTGAATGGTTGTCCTGTAGCTTCTGCAGCAGCAGATGAGAGACTGATGTTTTGGAATGTCTTTGGAGTACCAGAGGTTGCCAAAAAAGCTGCTCCAAAAAAAGTAGTAGTACCTGAGCCATTTTCTCATGTGAACCGTATTCGCTGAAGTTGTTGTGAAGCAATTGTCCAATTGTAATTTTGCTACACAAAAGAAATGTTTATGCACATTGTAGTAGCATGTTAAGTTGTTGTTTCTACCTGAAACGCTTGTATATATCTCATTATATCGATTTTTTTTTTCTTTTGCATTCATTGAAACGATGGTTTGTGTGAAGCTATGGAGACAAATTTACTCATAAGCGACATTAGAAGCTTCTCTCCTTGCAGAAAAATGGAAGCTTGTTCTCGCTGGACTTGCATTTCAGGTTCTATAGCTCCCCTCTTCCCTTCCTTCAACCACCTAATTTTATGGCTTATAATGTTGTTTTAGGTCTGTCTCTGACCTCGGAAAAATGTCATCATCCACGGCTATGTGTTAAGATTATAGTCTTGCAATGTTTTTTTAGCTTTGTTTGTGATATGATTAAATGTGGGAGCTTTAAGACTAGTAGTTATGCTGATTTTTCTTTCAGTAATTTGCTTAAATGTGGGAGCTTTAAGACTAGTTTTGATGTAAGCACAGGACCAGACACGCAGCCAGAAACGCTCATACCAGACCAAGACGCCCAGGACGCGACCGAGACGCTTGCACCACTCGCAGAACAACAGCCGGTCAACGCACCAGAGATCACTCCGGGAGCTACGACGCGATCCAAGAGCTCGTCCAAGGCCACAAGACAGAAGATCAACCAGTTCGTGCAAGCATTCGTTCAAGGAGGCGACCCAGCCAAAGAAGTTCAAGTGGAGACCGTTCGCACGGCCTTCATCCTTACCCAAGTATGAAGGCGACCAAGTCGTTAGGGTCATGACCCGTACTCTTTTTCCTTACTCCGAGTTTGTCCCATTGTCTAGAAATTTCTCTTTGTAACGTTAAGTAGTGTGACGTGTGTGGTTCTGTTTAAACCACTTAGAAGGGCGACGTGTTCTCCATCAAAGGAAACACGTCAAGGGAAAACGTGTGCGGACCATAGCGAGTCTGCATGTCCCTAGTCCCCTCTAAACCTAGCACTATTTAAACCCTCTCTTGTTTTTGTTTAAGGCAGACTTGAATGAAATATAAACTTTCTTTTCAAAGAGCGAATCTTTGTTTCTTGTCTCACCCTCTCCTTAGACTTAGTCCGGTACTATCTATCTAGATACCCTAGCCTATCTCGAACCGGGTTCGCCATCGACCGTATCGCGAGTATAGCCAACACTCGTGTGTCATCATTCAATCCACCCTCGGTTCCATTTACCCTAGTAGAACCATCATTTGGTTCGGTAGCCGTTTCCTAACCTCGAAAGCCGTACCGCATCGAACCTTCCTTACGTCCCAAGTCGAGGCCATCGACCCAATTCGCGTTCCACTCGTTTGTTTTCCACCAAAACTCATTTCCACCGTTTGTTTGTCCTCTCCAACCATTCTCCAACGTTTGGCCCGAGGGAAGTCATCTCCATCCTAAGAGACCCGAAGACGAGCCATTCTGTCCGTACGGCGAGTTGACCGGTGCTCGCATCAAGTTCAGTATATAAAATCCTATTTACATCGTTTTGTTTGGTCCCCCTCAAATCAGTACATTCATGGACTGGCTGCTCATGGAGTTCACTACTTACACCGACGTGGTCCAATACTTCAAGATGCTGGTTTTGATTATTCTTCCAGTTAGTATGCTTGCTTTGACTTTTCTCTTTTCAATTTTTTGTTCTGTATCATAGCTCTGATTTGTTTTGGTAAATGATATGTGTTCTTCGCAGGCGCTTGGGCAAGACAAAGGCTTTGTCAGTGAAACTGTGTTTGTCACTATTCTTTTTTTTCCTTCAACTCGCTGTAATGGATTAATTTGGTTCTAATACCTTGATTGCAGTGGACTTTTCATCCTTTTGTTTCCCACAGTAAAAAGATTTGTACAGTTTTGATATGGTGCAAAAATTTTGTTTATTTAGAAGTAAGTTGCATTTCCACTACATTGATTCTTCTATTTATACATACACAGAAGATAGATACAATATGTTTTTTAGTTTAGTTTTGTCAGAGGTGTTTAAGCTTTCATATGTTTTCAGGCTTCTCAAAGTCTGAGGATCATTACATTCTTTGCAACACAGCTTCCTAGGCCGAATTATCATTGTCGAGAGGTAAATGATCATACAGGTCAATTAAAACCTAATGTGTACTCAACCACGATCCGATGGTGTCTTCATAACACTTCAGGGTCGAATCCACAGAGACCAAACAATGCACTATGAAATTGTTAAGATCAAATATAGCTAAAGGCAAAAGAGGAAGTTTGTGTTTCAAGTAACCAATTAAAAACAGAAATAAATAAAGGTTTTGAAATCAAGAAAAGATATTGGGCGTAAGGAATCAGTTAGGGGATACAACCAAAAATTTAGATGATAGATTGGTAAAACATTAGACACCGTTCTTGAAATCAAATCACAATTGTAAAGCTAACCTACTTCGCAGTGTTAGCTAACTATGCAAAGAAATAACTAGAACCTAATCTTCCGTTTGAATCTAGCTACACAAGCAAACATTAAAGTTTAAGTTTGATTTGTTCACAAGGTGCCTCACCTAAGTTCTTTTCCAACAACTCAACAACACTTTTGGTGCCACGATGAATTAAACCTAAGATCTTAATCCTGGTGATCAGTCTAGCTTAAGCATTAAGAACAACAATAGATGAAGAACAATAAGATCAATCCCAAATCTAACAATCTAAGTTTAGAGAATCATAAACACCTTTTGAAACCCGAAACCCAACAGATAAACTGCTCAGACATGGAAGTAAAAGAACAGCAAATCAAAGATGAAAAAAAACATAATTGAATTGCAAAAGAGAAATAATAGGGTTCAGAATTCTTCTCCAAGTGTTAAAAGGATTAGATATCTTTTCCCAAATCTTACAAGCACTCAAAAGCTGCGTAAAATAAAACTTATCTTTCTAGAGGTCGAGCTTCATGCTTAAATAGTAAAATAAAACCCTAAAAGTCAGTTTAAAACGTAAAAGGAAAAGTTGCTTCGGGTAAGGGACTGGTCGATCTCGAATGAGGATCGGTCAATCTCGGATGCTTTTCTGCATTTGCTCTATCTTCTTGCTAGTCCGATCAGTCTTCAACCGATTTAGCTCCAAATGCATGCTTTCATGCCTAAAACAGTCAGTCTCCTTCCAAAGTGACCTAGAACCTATACAGACTCACAAAGACTAAAAACACTCTAAAATCACACTTGGACTTAACAAAAGACTCAAAACAAGTGTAAAAACTATGGTTAAAATCCTATAAAATGCAGACACATCAATTTCCGCCGCACTTGAATCTTTGCTTGTCCTCAAGCAAGAACAGTCAAAAACTCAGGAACAAAGAAAATGTTTGAAAGTGGAAACTCACAAATTCTTGGGAACCTCTTCCTTTCACTCCTCATCACATCAAATTAAGAACTACTTTTTGTACTCTGCCCATGATTAGGATTAACACTCCCTACTCTGAACTCCACAACCTTAAAGAACCTTCAGCATCCCCATTATTGTGATAACATCATTATTTTACTCATTTTAGCTATAGTTTTCATATGCATTTAGGAAGAGTTTGATAAAATTTCAAGTATAAAAGGTCTATTATCAAGTATTTCAGGTTTCAACAAGGTTTTACAGGTTTTATAGCAATTTGGACCAAAAGGGAAGGAAAATACGTTTTAGAAAAGTTTCAGACCTTTACAGTACGGGCAACTTTTGAAGAGCTTCGAGAACTCCAATCATGTCATGCGTGGTGTCTATGGAAAGCTGGAAGAGTCATGTTTCTCCTAGAAGTGGAACCAAGTCAATCCATGCATTCATCCGGAAGTTATCTTTGATTTACCGAGACGTGTTAAAAATCGACGTAAGAAGAACCGACCTACCGATGGGCTTTTGTCCAAGGCCTGACCAGCGACCATCACGGCGGCCCAGTCCAAGCCTCCTCCACGGTCCAGAAAGCCTCTTTCGCCGCCCCTTGTCCTGCATTTAATTAAGAGAAGACGTTTCTACCCTTACAAAACTCTAACCCTAAACAAAACCCTATAAATACTCTTAAGACCTAGGGTTTTGAGGTGTGCCTTCATCAAGACTTAAAGTGCCTCCTATACCGCCGCTGCTGAGAAACCCTAGACGATTGAAAAAGCTCTCTCCTGCTCGCTGAATCCATTGAAGCCTTTGAAGACCACCATCTCTCTTTCTACTCTTTCTAGTTACTTCATACTATCTTTGCTTTGGGATCAAGTTACTTTTGTGACAAATAGAGAAGTTTACTTTGAACCCCC
This sequence comes from Camelina sativa, assembly GCF_030686135.1. Lineage (NCBI taxonomy): Eukaryota > Viridiplantae > Streptophyta > Magnoliopsida > Brassicales > Brassicaceae > Camelina > Camelina sativa. The sequence continues at coordinate 13,417,584 of NC_141880.1, read as the reverse complement.
TTTTGTTTATTTATTCGTTTTTGATGATGTTCTATATAATATCAATGTCATTTATTTGCATCATGAGCGAGTACTTTACTTTGTTGGGTTCTATGGGGTGATTCAAGGGGAATTCATAGGTTCACTTCAATTAGGTTTTTAGATCTTATTTTCGGCTTTATATTAGAGTTCTTTTGGGACATCTTTATCTTAATGCTTATACTTGGATTGATCACCAAGTACTGATCTTGAGAACAGGAGCGCTAACCGTGTTATCCTACTTCTCCAAACTAGTGTTATACCGAAGCCTTTCTCGTAACCTCCGTAAGTTGAGTTACGAAGTTTGGTTGAACTGCGTCGTTGCCTGCGAAAGTTGAGTAACGGAGTGTGAAGACTTTAGACTTTCATTCTATGAGAATAGCTTGTTAGTTCATTAGTGTTTCGTAGTTGAGAACCTTCACCGAAAATTAGTATTTACTTGTTAGATCTTACACTTAATATTGATTAGAACCATGAGAACCCTAAGAAGACTCCCAGAGCGCCCAACGCCTTATTCTTATAGTTTTAATCCGTTTTATTTATTTGCAATAGTTATTAGGAAAACCAAAACCCCAATCTCTTCTTTAGTCTTAGCCATAGTTCTTTCTCTTTTAATTCAATTTGTGCTTGCTATTACTCTCTGTGGGATCGATCCTAAAATACTACAATTGATTAACTGTGCACTTTCAGTCGTCGTGTAGTCTTTTTAGGTAAAAGATTTGGAGTGAAATTCTAAACACATCATATTGTCTCTCTAAATGAGATTAGTTAAAATGTGCAGTCTCGCCGAGGGAATATCGATCACTGAACTTATTGATTCCTTCAATCTTTTAATGCCCAAGACTTCCTTCATATGCTCCCTTTCCTCTCTCTTTTCTCACTTCCAAAGGATTGATTTTTCCCTAATTTTCTAGGGTATCATTGTATTTTTTTATCAATCCTTTGCTATTTTCTTGTGGACAGGTTTCCATAAATTCCGGAGGATGCACGGGTTAATGCACAACCCTCGATTCACTTCTTTATTACCTATATCCTCTTCTTCTTCTTTCTTTCTTTTTTTTTATTGAGTATTGAAGGGAAGAGAGAGGGGAAGCATACTTTGGGAGGAGTTGCATGTCTTGTAAGGCTTAAAGGGAGGAGTCTTGTTCGATGTATACCAAGTCCCAAGGCAAGAAGTTAAATCCGGTTAAGTCCTTTCAAAGATAGAGACAACATTGGATCAGCTTAATGTTGTCTTCGGTGAGTGTCATTTGGGATGTTGTAATCACCTTCACCATGGGATGAATTTCAAGTTGAAAACCCAGGCCCAAAGGACATGGAAGGGGAGCCAACAAGGAGAACAAAAGAATTGCTGAAGAAATATCCGAGAAAATTTGGACGGATCGAGACATGGCCGAGTCGACCGAGACGCACCGAGACGTGCCGAGACGTATCGACCAAGACGCACTGAGACGTGCCGACACGTACCGACCGAGACGCACCGAGAAGTATCAAGACGTACCGAGAACTGCCGAGAAACTTGCGGTACTGCCGAGGATTTACGATACTGCCGAGAAGCTACGGACGAGACCGAGAAACCATTGGATGTAGCGGACGAGACCGAGAAATGTCGGAAGCAGCCGACAATCGACGGACGCAACGCCAAGGAGCCGACAGCGTTCCAGAATTTGCGGCGTTTGTTGGCGGCGCAAAAAGAGAGAATAATTTTATTCTCTTGAATCAACCAATGAGGTTTCATGCAACCTTAAAAGTGTGATCATTGTGTTGTTGAATCTTAAGGAGAAGGACACAATCATTGTGTTTTTGAGGAGTTGGCCAATAGGAGATTAGAAGGTGGAAAGTGAAGGAGACAAATGAAGATTCATCTTCTAGAAATCGCCCAATACCATTACATGCAAGGAGGAAGAGATATTCTCTTGATCTTGAGTAGCTTGCTCACCAAGTCGTCAAAGGAGTGGGAGAGAAGCTAGCAGCGTGTTCAACATGCATAGGTGAGAGGAACCGCCCAAAAACCTCTATAAAAGGAGAAGTTCACTTCTCATTTGTGACATTCTCTCAAACACAAAAGAAAACTCAAAGACTCTCCAAGTAGTTGCTCTTCCAATTTGACGAGAGAGAAAGAGAGAGAGAGAGACGGAGTTGAGACGAGGCAAGACGCTGATCGAAGACGAGGCGAGACGTTGTTCAAAACGAAGGAGGACACTGTTCATGGACGCTGTAGGACGCAGTTCGGAGACGAAGTAGGCGCGAGGAGGATTTGTCTTATCTGTGGTGCTGTGAAGCTCAAGACATCGATCTGCCGAATCACTGTGAGTTCTGTGGTAATTTTGTGTGGGGTACCGCATGGATCCTATGGACCATGTGCGTACCTATTGCTTGCTGCATTTAGTCTAGGTTCATGATAGAACTAGGTAGATGTTGCATGCTTAATATGGTAGGATTTATGCTAGAATTCATGTTAAACACATAGAATTATGTTAGGAATCACCATGCATGTTGAGAATGAGTAGAATTGAACCGCATATTTTCATGATGAATTTGATGAATTTGATGCATTAATTTAGCAATTTGGACTTGCTTAACAGTTGGACTAGGGAATTGCATGTTAGAGAGAACTGATAGAATTTTAATAGCAATAAATTCTTGCTTAAAAATTGATAGATCGGTTGCATGCATATAGAACAATCTAGGTTGCTGGAATTTCTATTCTTGTTGCTTGTTGATTGTTGCTTGATTTTATTGCTTGGTTTTCTTGCTTGCTTGCTTGATTTTCGTTGCTTGAATTGCGTGTAGTTTAGTACTAGATTCTTAGAGTTATTTTCCACTAACCCTTCGAATTTGTAGTACGCATCTTAGCTAGTCTCTTGAATTATATTAGTTATTCTTCTCGAGTCGTAGCTAGGATAGAGTAGTCGATCTTCTGTTCCAAGTGAAGTTTCGTTGTCTCGCGAGAGTTCTCAACAACCACTCGCACGGGACAAAGTCATGTCTAGCTCACTACTAGAATGACCGCTACAAGAAGTTGTAGCTTATCGGGGCTCATGCTGGTTACCTGTGTGGTTTCAGCATGGGAAGGTTTGAAACGGAACAGATTATCGAGGGCCCATATGTGAAAGAGTCTAGGATAGTCGAGATTACCTTGATTTTATTCTAGTCGTCTTAGTTGGTTGCATAGGTGAAAGAGTCTAGGATAGTCGAGATTACCTTGATTTTATTCTAGTCGTATTAATTGGTTGCATAGGTGAAAGAGTCTAGGATAGTCGAGATTACCTTGATTTTATTCTAGTCGTCTTAGTTGGTTGCATAGGTGAAAGAGTCTAGGATAGTCTAGATTACCTTGATTTTATTCTGGTCGTCTTAGTTGGTTGAATAGGTGAAAGAGTTTAGGATAGTCGAGATTACCTTGATTTTATTCTAGTTGTCTTAGGTTGTCGAGTAGGAGTAAAGCGTCTAGGTTAATCGAGTCGAGTCTTGATTGAACTAACCCCCTTTGCTTGCTTGTTATTGATTGCTTCCGCTAATGTTTCCGTTGTGTTGCTTTGATTGATTGCTTGCTTGTTTCCTTGCTTGTTGGGGTGGGGGAAAAGTAGAATGCATGTCTAGGATGGGGTACCCAGGCTCACTGAGTAATATTAGAATACTCATGATAATATTTTGTCTCGCAGGTAGTCTAGGTGGAGTCTAGAGCTGGAGCAAACATAGGGTACCGGATAGGACTTGTTTTCATGTGTTTTTGTAAAACCCTATAATTTCAAAGATGTATTCTATGAAGTAACCGACTATTTACGTGTATTGCATGATAACTATTTTCAATGTAATAACTATTAAGTAATATAATCGGTTTACAAGGAAACATGACAAGTTGCATCCAATACATTGGCCTTGTCCGGGCCAACACAACGCGCCAGGGCCGCGAGGGTTGCAAAGCCTAAGCGAACCTCGGCCGCGGGCGGAGACGTGTCCAGGAGGACTGGTTGGTAAGCTGCAGCTTCCGTCCCTCGGCCGGACCACCAAGGTGCGATCTCCCACACGTAGTGTTCCATACGTCGTCTGTGTCCTCGTCCGGGGCATAGAACGGTTCGGGGGCATTACAGGCGTGTCAACCTGCTCATGTTCATTCCAAGCTTCATGCAAAAATCAAAAGTACTAAAGCAATCATATGAGTGTTAGGTCAAAGCAAAAGATTCCTAAAAATGATCATAGTTTCCTAACATTTTTTTGTTTTTTAGACTCGATAAATGACTCAAATAAAAGAGAAATCAAAGGAAACAACCAAAGAAAACGACATTAGTAACCTGGAGACAATCCTCCCCCGGACTTACTTCACACCGTCACGGTGTGAAAGCAAAGCCAAGAAAAAGAGACTTCCGACAACAAAAGGGAAAAATAGAAAAGATCCTAGAAAAGAGAAAACGGGTAACACGTGGTGAATCAGCAGTCTAGCGGGAAGGTGAGGAAGTCGCGAATGATCAGAGTGGAGACTCTTAGTAGCTGCGTAATCGGTGTCACTGGCAGCAGTAGGATCCGATGGTGGTGGTGCAAAACAAGATGGCGCAATTCCCTGAAGCCAAGTAGCCAGTCGCGTGAGAAGAAAGTTGTTCTTCCTCTGGGTGTCCACCTCTCAAATTCAGATTGAGGTTCCTGTTTAGGCGAGTCGGCAGCAAATTGGCTCACATCAAAGGGAGGAAATGGTGGAAAGGAGCGAGCTGGATGTGAGGAATCTGAGGCAACTGCAGGCTGTGTGCTACGTTTGGGCCTGCAGGAAACATGTTCGTGCTCTTCCATCCAAGCAACCTCGTCAAAGTTGCATAATGCTAAAGCAGGAGGTTCAAAGGCGATGTTCTCCGTTTTGCAAAGTGAAGTGAAGGAAGGCATAGGAATCCTCACGTAGCGAAGGTTACCAGCTTTGTCCTGAAATCTGTAGACAAAGTTTCGACGCACAAGAATCTCAATGGTGAACATATATTTGAGGTCAAGGAACTTCTTCTTTCGGACCAAAGTGGGTGATGGCAAAGCAATGCCACAATACTCGATGATAGGAGTCACCAAGCTACCGATGAGTATCCTCTTATTCTTAGCCTTGGCCATGTTCTTTCATACCTGCTCAAACTCCTTCGAAAGCAAGAATCCAAAGTTAACGTCGTGAGTCTGGTGGTAGACCGGGGAAGTCGGAGCATGCAGGAACCGACGAAGACCGTGAAAGATCATCCACAACTCAGGTAGTTGCAATGTGCTAGTGTTGCTCAAGAACTTAGCAGTGATTCGAAGGATTGGGTTGCAGATGCGGGATTGTCGGGCTCCACATGAGACATAGTTCCCAGCTCTAATCAGTTTCCAAATATCGGTTCTGCTTTCGAGCTTCGCCATCTTGCATTTCTTGTTTCGAGGGAAACCAAAAATGTCACAAAGGTCGAGAATGGAGATGGTGTAATGCTTCTTGAGCAGAAAGAAACTTATCGAACAACTCTCAGCTAACGTGTCAAGATCGTCAGACAAATCCACCCTTACAATGGCCAGAAACTCACGTGCAAGCTGCTCATGTAAGTCCCATGCCTTCTCAACAAAAGAACCAAACCCCATGTTCCTCACCAACTCATCAAAATCTACGAGCATGGCCATCCTCTCAAAAAGCTCTTGATCAGCAAACCGAGTCGGCTCCATCTTACACTGATATAGTATTTTCAATGATTTGGTATCCTCAGCAGACCAAACTCTGGTGGTCGGCTCATCAGTAAGGGAAATCGCTGGCTCCTTACCACTGCGGCGTCATTTAGGCATTGTCTGCAACAGAGGAGAATTCCAATATGTGAGAGAGTGAAATCAATTGAAAATTCTCCTAATCATCTAACATAAGTTACAAGCCTAAATCTAAATTCAAGCCACAACAACCTAAATCTAGTTCCAGAACTTCCTTAGAACTACCCAACCCATCAATTCGCAGCTCAATTTGGAAGAAAATTTGAAAGAATTATGGAGAACCAAAATTGAACCTGGAAATTGCCGAGAATCGAACACAAGAATGGGAAAGTGAAGAACTTACCTTGTTCGATAACTGCTTTAACTATGGGGGTTTAAAAGAGGGTGAAAATCCGAGTGGGATAAACCCAAACCTCAAGCAAAACAATGAAAAAGCGAGAGAAAGAGGAGGATTCGAAGTTGGGTCGGCCGGAGGGAAGAAGGGAAGGAAGAAAAAGGAGACTTAGGTTTAAAATACTGGAATTGGGCATGAAACCGGGCTAACCCGGTTCAATTTAAGTCCAATAACCATAGTAAACTGATTTCCTTCCCTTTTCTCCTTTTCCCTCAAATTCACTTACCTGGAACGGGGATCGGCTGATCCAGAAACAGATTGGCCGATCCTGAAATGGATGGGGGACATTCTTTGAAAAGAATTCGCATCTTCTGCGTTTCGAACTTGTCCCATGAAGACTCATTACCAACATGACCAGCGGGTAGCTCCTAAAAGAAAATAAAACAGAACAAAAATCCTAAGGAAAAAACATGAAAAGATGGGGGAAAACAAAGCTAACCCCATTGGGTTGCCTCCCATGAGAGCATGTTTAAAGTCGCGAGCCTGACTGTTCTTGCTGCTCAAGCAGCATGGGGGTCCATCAGAGGGATGGTGGATTCCTCAGTTGGATCATGATAGGCAAGATATGGCTTTAGGCGTTGACCGTTAACTGTAAACTCCTTCCCTTCTTTGTTCCAAAGAACGATGGCACCATAGGGCATAACTTCCTTGATGCGGAAAGGTCCAAACCAGCGAGAACGTAGCTTGCCAGGAAAAATCTTCAATCATGAGTTGAAGAGTAGAACCAAGTCATTAGCAGCAAAATTCTTAGGAACAATTTTCCTGTCATGCATTGCTTTAGTGCATTCCTTGTAGATTTTGGTGCTCTCATATGCGTTCCTGCGGATCTCATCAAGTTCATTCAGCTGAATCAGGCGTCATTCGGCCGCGGTCTTAACATTGAAGTTTATCTACTTTGTCACCCAAAGTGAATTGTACTCAAATTCGACAGGTAGATGGCATGACTTCCCGTAGACCAACTTGAATGGTGTGGTTCCAATAGGTGTCTTATAAGCGGTCCGGTAAGCCCATAACGCATCATCGAGTTTAGCAGACCAATCTTTCCTTGTTGACTTTACTGTCTTTTCCAATATGCTTTTAATTTCATGGTTGGAGATCTCAACCTGCCCACTAGTTTGAGGATGATATGGTGTGGCAACTTTGTGTGTTACTCCATGCTTTTTCAGAAGATTCTCGAAGAGTTTGTGATGAAGTGAGTTCCACCATCGCTAATTACCACCCGAAGAACACCAAACCTTGGAAAAATTATATGCTTGAACATCTTAAGAACCACCTTCGAATCATTGGTGGGACTTGCCTTTGCTTCGACTCATTTGGAGACGTAGTCTACTGCCACAAGTATGTAGATGTTGCCATAAAAAGGTGGAAAAGGTCCCATGAAGTCGATTCCCCAACAGTCAAATACCTCAATTTCCAAGATGAAATTATGTGGCATCTCGTTCCTTTTGCTTATGTTCCCTCATCGTTGCCAAGCATCACATCGGGAGACAAAATCGTGTACATCACGGAACAGAGTAGGCCACCAGAGACCGGCTTGAAGTACTTTGGTTGCGGTTTTGAACGTGGCAAAATGGCCTGCGTAGTTGGATCCATGACAGTGAAAAAGAATTCACGGAACCTCTGATTCTGGAATACATCTTCTGTAAAGGTCGTTGGCACAATGCTTGTAAAGTTAAGGTTCATCCCAAAAGTAGCGTAGCACATCCCGCAAAAACCTTTTCTTTGCATATCCAGTAAAGTTGGGAGGTTCCTCTGCAGCACACAAATAGTTTGCGATGTCAGCATACCATGGGGAGTCATCACCAATTTGTTGGAGGACCTTAGTGTCGGCTTTATCTTTAAAGCATTCCTCAAATGCTGAGACTACATACACATTCTCCTCAGGAAGCCGGCCATCGATAGGGATCTCTTCATCGACCCTTAGTCTAGAAAGGTGATCCGCCACTCCATTTTTCACTCCTTTCTTGTCCTTTATTTCAAGCTCGAATTCTTGCAGGTGTAGAATCCCCCATAATAACCTCGGTTTAGCATCTTTTTTTGTCAGTAAATAGCGCAGTGCAGCGTGATCAGTGTGGACAATCACTTTAGAGCCGACCAAGTAGGATTTGAATTTCTCAAACGCAAAGACTATGGCGAGTAGCTCTTTTTCTGTCGTGGCATACTTGGTTTGTGCTCCATCGAGTTTCTTGCTGGATTAGTAAACAACATGTAGCTTATTATCCTTGCACTGTCTCAGAACTGCTCCAACAGCAAAACAACTTGTGTCGCACATAACTTCAAAGGGCAGATTCCAATCGGGTGGTTGAACTATCAGAGCTAATATCAGTGCTTTCTTAATTGTAAGGAAGGCCTCAAGGCATTATGCATTAAACTCAAAAGAGATGTCCTTGCATAACAGTTGGGTGAGTGGCCTAGCTATTTTGGAGAAATCCTTTATAAATTGTCGATAGAATCCAGCATGACCGAGGAAACTAAGTATATTCATCACAGTTTTAGGCGGCTGCAGACTGGACATCACCTCAATATTGGCCTTGTCAACCTCTATCCCCTTCTCAGAAATTTGATGACCAAGGACAATCCCATAGGTGACCATAAAATGAATTTTTTCCCAATTCAGAACAAGGTGTTTGATTAGACAAATACAAAGAGAAATATGAACCATAGACCGAGAAATCATCCATAAATACCTCCATGATATCTTCTATCAAGTCAGAAAAAATGGACATCATGCAATGCTGGAAGGTGGCTGGGGCATTGCACAACCCAAAAGGCATCCGCCGGTAAGCAAATGTGCCGTAAGGGTATGTGAAAGTCGTCATATCCTGATCATCCGGGTGGATCGGAATTTGAAAGAAACAAGAGTAACCGTCCATAAAGCATGAATAAGGGTGATTGGCTAGGCGCTCAAGCATTGGGTCGATGAATGGAAGGGGGAAATGATCTTTCCTGGTGGTTGCATTGAGCTTGCGGTAGTCGATGCACATTCAATGTCCTGTGACTGTTCTGGTGGGGATCAACTCATTCTTTTCATTCGCAACTACTGTCACCTCTCCTTTCTTTGGTACAACATGGACCGGACTCACCCAAGTGCTATCGGAGATTGGGAAGATGACTCCGGCGCATAACTCCGGCGAAATACCTGAAATGTCATCTAAGGAATAGTCCAAAGCCTTCCTATATTTTCTCAACTCGCAGAGGAAGAGTGCGGTCTCAACATTATTCAGGTTAGAATTAATAATTACCAGGATATGTGGAGTTTGGTCCAAGATAGGCATACCTGAGTCCTTTTGGGAGTGGCTTTAAGTCCAATTTTGGAGTCGTGAGCTCGCTCCAGTCCTCCTGGTGTTCTTTGTTTTCAGAGCAGGATTCGAAATCAAGATCCAAAAACAGGAACGACCATTCGGGATCGGTCAGTCCAGTTTGCGTTTATTTGTGATTTCCGCAGAAAGAGCCGGATCGGTCAGTCCGATGTCAGGATCGGTCAGTCCAGTTTGCAAATTGACAAAAAGGACTTCGCATTCTAAATTTGCTGCAGCACCGAGTGTTTCTGCCATCTTCACGGTCTCTTCAGACAAGTACCCTAACTCCAGTTCCTCCTTTGTCAAAGCTATGGCCAGGTGATCATTTGAACATACTTCTTCATAGATCTCATCTACTATCTCTTCTATCATGTCAATCCATAAGGTTTGGCCATCGATGGTGCGTTTCTTAGCTACCCTCTCCAGATTGAATCTCAAGACCAAATCATCCATGTGCAAATCAATTTTTCCCTCTCGGACATTTATCATTGCACCCGCAGTGGCCAGGAAGGGTCTTCCAAGCAGAATGGGTTCTTGAGAATCTTCGTCAAGTTTCAAAACAATGAAATTCGTAGGTATGTAGCAGTTCCCAGTTTGCACTGGTAGGTTCTCCAATATCCCTTCTAGACGTCGGGTAGACGATCAGCTAGGACTAAGGTGACTTGGGTCGGCTTGAAGGCGTATAGTCCAAGTCGCGTTGCAACGCTGAGTGGCATCAGGCTCACGCTTGCCCCTAAGTCGCAGAGGCAATTATTGAACTTGAGATCTCCTATTGTGCAAGGCAGCGCAAATGGTCATGGATCTCCACATTTTTCTGGCATTTGATTTTGGAGCATTAAACTGCATTCTTGTGTGAGATACATAACTCCTTTCTCCAAACTGAGCCTATCAGTGAGGATCTCCTTCATATACTTCTTAAGAGATGGAACCATCCGTACTGCCTCGATGAAAGGGAGTTTGACCTGAAGCTCTCCTATTACTGATTTCAGCTTTTCGTACTCTCGCTCTTGTATCTTGGACTTACGACGTGTGGGAAAGGGGAGTTTAGGTACATATGGCTGGGGTTCGCAGGGTTGCTCCTCTTTCGCAGTTTCTGTACCAGGTATTGCAATGTCGTCTGCAGCTTCGTTGGCAACCTTATTGGAGTCACTATTCTGTTCTAGCATCGAGGATTGGCCAGTCTTGTTATGGGATCGATCAGTTCCTTCTTTCTTTTGTGGTTCTTGCAGTTCCTTTCCGCTTCGAAGGGTAATGACATTCAAGAATTATTTTGGATTAGCCTCGTTCTTACCTGGGAGTGTTCCTGGAGGTGCCTTTACTCTCGCTGCAGACTGTTCCACTTGGTTCTCTAAGACTCGCATGTGAGTGTTTAGCGTTTCTATTCTCCCATTCAACTCTGAATACATGCTATCGATCTTGACATCCACCTCGGTGGCATTTTTATTCTGATTTTCCATCAATGCATGCATCATCTGTTCCAGTTTTCTTTCTTGTGGGGTTGAGGGTTGCGGTGGAGGTGCTTGATAACCCTGTGAGAAGTTGTTAACTTGAGGTTTTTGTTGGAAATTCGATCCTCCAAAGCCCGTTCCCTTGTTCTGAAATCCCTGTGCAAAACTGCTTTGCTGAGGACGCGGTGGATAGACCTGATCTTGAGGATTCTCAACATTGTTGCTTCTATAGGATAGGTTAGGATGACTGATAACAGGATTTTCACCCAGGGTATCAATTCCCTATGCCGTTGTAGTACAAAGGGTTCTCAATCCAAATGGTTGTTATGCTAGCAGATGAGATATGATCAGAACTATGAAAGTCAAGCCAAGCAATAAATGGGTTTGATCTAACAGTCCTAAAATAAATAAAAGAAATTAAATAAACCAGAACCACACGACCTAAGCACTCGATGCAAGCATTCGAGTACAGGATCAGGTGGGGTGATTGAGTAAACAAAGGAAGTATGAACAACTCGAAGTTGTACATGAAGCTGGTGATCGAGTACCAGTTCGGGTATAGGGTCGAGTGATGAATAAAAATGTAAAAAATCAAGATGCGAAAGCTCCTAAGGATGGAGTAATCGACTCCTAAGTGTTCCTGACCATAATGGATGTCCTACATGCCTCAAGCAAATATTCCCTAGACAATGAATCTCTAAGATCTTGTTAAAACACTGTCGTGATAGAAACAATCAACCTTGATCAATTCCCTACCCAACTCTTGTTGGAGAAACATGACCAAGCAGGCAATATAAACCGATTCATTATTGTCAATAAACTCCTTACACATCTAATCTCTTAGGCTAAGTGAGTAAATCTCTAGCATTGATTGATTCAAGCATTTCATCTACATCTCTCGATGGTAAAACACCCTAGATCTAACACTACAAAAAACATCAACATTCATAGCACCCGATAAACGCTATCATATGTGTTTATTAACGTTTTCATAAACGCTATGTTATCCGCAGCTATCTTAGATGTCATCTTTATTATAGCGTTTTTAAAATGTTATTATATATCGTTCTTTGATAACATTAACCAAATGCTATAATATTGTTTTATATAACACATATTTCGTGCTATTTTATATTATGTCATAGCATTTATTTTTTGCTATATGGATATCTTTAATTTTTAATTTGATTTTTATTATATATTTGACCATTGTTTTGCAGACTTTATTTAACTCGACTGATATAAAAAAAATTATTTCATAAATCATCAACATACATAACATAACATTAATATAAACAAGTCTTGCATATCATACCAAGTCTTGTACTATGCTGCCAAGTTTTATCCAAAAAGCTAACATTATAACTTATAAGGATAGAGACAAACTTCGATCTCTTAAGTCTCTTCTCCTCTATGGTTTTGCCTTCCCATCAAAAGCAGTACACACGTCTGAAGAGATGTTCCGGTTAGCATTCCCGTCCATATTCCATGTAATCATGTGTATCCACATCAACTTAAAGCTTATGTTTTCAATTTTTTTTTCATTAGAGTTCAAGAGTATACATAGTTATTTATTAAATAAATTTAATTCATGTTAGAGCTAAAGGAGACTTGAGATAATTTAAAGTCACATTTTGCCTACCAGATATAAATGTAAAACCCTGACCATCTTGTATATTTGGACAATCAGCGTTAGTTTATGTACAACCCAAGTCCAGTTATCTTCATTCTCTACATCCATAACAGCCCAAGAAAATGGATACATTTCATTGTTTTCATCTCTGCCAATAACTGTCCTTTAAGAGTGCTTTTGAGAAAACAACCATCAAGTCCAAAGATAGGTCGACACCATCTGGTCCACTATTTTTTTAGATTTGCGAAGCACACATAGAACATGTGGAAGATTTCTGATCCTTCATCATCATCAGCCACAAATGTGTTTAACTCCACAGTTGATCCATGATTTGACCTTGTAAACAAGAAAGAACTAGTCATTTGGCTCACATAATCAAATCACTTACATATAATTATTCAAGTTCAACATTTATACTTACGTAACAGCTGTGTGCGGTAGTCTCTAAGCCTAAAAAAACTGCTCCTCATGCTCTTTTTTGATGATTTCCAATGCTTTTTTTTTCCTTTTCTACATTTATCTCTTGTGACAATCAGATTATAGTTCTTCAGAACATTCTCTTCCACTGTCCTCGGTTTAAACTCAGGATCAGACCTTATATAATCTAAAAACATCTTTACAAGCACTCTTGATTTCAAGATCTTGCAATATCCATCTAGAGTGCAAAAGTGTTCATCTTAAAATGTTTTCACCTCATACTTTCCAATTGGCTCTTCATCCTACAGAACACTTGTCTTCTCCCCTCATCGGTTTACCATAATATTACATCCACTTTTTAATGCATAATCTACTAAGGCATCCTTGAACTCATCCAAGCTTTTAAACACTTGATGCATCTTCAATTAACCACTTCCTGGCTTACATCTCACATTCCTCACCTCGTCACCTTCATCATTAGAATTAGGAGGAGTATTATGATAGTCAAACTCTTCATCCTCATCCTCATCAGCAAAAGGAGCCACATTATGTTCAACTCCCATTTCTTCCTCACAGGGCTCACCACAAATCTCCTCACTTTCGTCGTGTACCTATGTTGCTTCGGTCAGAAACATGTTAACAACCTTAACCTATCTAGCCCTATCACACATCTTATTAAATTACTTCCATTCAAATCCTTTAGCTCCTTTGTTTCTTCAAAAGAGTAACAATACCACAACTTATTCCCATAAAACAACTCACCCAATTGACTCCCCACTATTGTATAATTTGGGGTTCAGGTTGCAAATTTGAAAACTATTGCAGTTTAGGTTGGTAAATGCAGAGCCTTCAAGTCTGGGTATGAAAAAGCATTTCCAAAATAGTTGGGGCCATTTTTGGCCGTTTTCCCGTGACACAAACAATACAGATTTTTAATTTTCTTGGAATAAGAAGAGACATGAGAAGAAACTTCAAAAAAAAACACGAAATATACGTTGTTATATATGATTATTGTAGTTAATACGTCAAAGGTTTGTGTATGTAACATTCGTGTTTTTGATATTTGGATTTGTATTAAATAAATCTAACGATTGTGCGAGCATTAGCTTATAATAAGCCTATGAAAACGCGTATTCATGGCTAGATCTATATGTTAAGGTACGAAAACATTTGAGTGTGTGTATGTAAGAGCGTAATTGTAAGTAAAACACAAACTTTGTTAGGGGGGTTCAGATAACCAACATCCCTGGGACGAAGTTTAGAATTAATTAACTAGAAAAGTTCGCAACTTACAATTGCTAATGGCACCCAACACTCTTTCCTAGAATTACAATGAAAGAAGACTATTACTGATGTCTTTTCCGACTAGTGTAGATCTTCAACAAAATCATCAAAAGATCTCTTTGTCTTGTTGATGGGGCTGCACCACACATCTTGTGTGCATCTCTAGAAACTATCTTAAAACGCGCAAGTCTTCATGAAGCGCCCTCTTGTTATTTATATCAATTGCACAACCATAGGGTTGAAAATTTTCATATTATACAACAAATAGGAATAGGAAGATTAACAAATGCACAACCCTTAGGGTTGACAATTTTTCTATTATACAACAAATAGAAATTTCCTATTACACAACATATAGGAATTTTCTATTATACAATAAATACGAAAGTTTATCTCCATTATCCCATCTTGAATCTTCCATTCAACATGTTTATCCAGCTCAACAGCCGCCACTTGGCTTGTGCAAGTCGGCCTTAAGCTATGTACTCAAACTCTTTAATTCAGCTTGTTTTACTACTTCCTATATTAACGTTGGAACTAGTACAAGAACTGCTTCAAACGTTAGATAATGTGTTCTTGATTCAACACCTTATCTTCTTTGCTTTGTGTTAATCATTGTGTCAACCTGATCATCAAGTGTCTCTTAAGTTTTGCTCTACCAGCATTTGTATCAAGTAATACTTCAACCCCTGTGTCAGTTCTGTCCAATCTCTTTGTCTGAACTGTTGCACCACCACAGTGACATATATGATGTATCTTTGTATCCATGTCTTATCCATTACAACTACTTAGTAGAGATTTCGCCACATGTTCTAAATCTTATAATTAAAACTTCCGTCAACACAAAATTTTCAATCTCTTCCTTTGTGATTGAGTTTTATATCCATGCACCTATTAGAACTAGTCTGCTATGTATCTTCAATCTCTCCCTAGATGATTGAATTTTCAATTCCATGCATCTTATAAACCCGTCATCACAATATCTTCAATCTCTCCTTTGTTGACTGCGTTAGAATCCAAGTACACACAATGCTTCATGTTACATTATCTAATGGACTTGTATGATCAAACATCTTCATTCTCCCCATTTTTAACATAGTTTGATACTCAAGCACATCCTTTAATCACTAGTACAACTCCCCCAAAAAATTTCTCTTAGCTCATATCAGACTTGACATTCTCTTCTCCCCTAGCTTGAGTGCAAACTAAGTTAAAAACAACCAACATATTAATTTCACCCATCTTGAGTGTTTCGGCTTTTCACAATATCTTAACTATTCTTGCATTAAATCCGCTATTAATCATGCCTTTAATGGACCATCTTATGTTTCAGTGATATTTGTGAGCTGATGTATTAGTTCTTACATCATCCCCGAGCTGATTGTAAAATCACATATCCGAACCAATAACTCTTTTTATCTCCCATTGATGGAGCATATTCTATTATCATAAATTATAGCAGCCAATATCAACCATTAGATTTTTCTCTGCACTGATTTCTGCTAGCTTTTCTTGTAGTTATCTCACACAAACGTATCTAATGACTCAACGAGACTTCTACATGAAATTTGCAGATCCTTCAAATTTCTCTGAGCTTTGTTGTCTTCATCTCTCTCTTCTTTTGCAAATCTCTCCAGCTTTCTTTACAACCACAATTAAAATCAATAGAAAATTATTAAAATGAATCGACCACATGAGCTGCTACAGAGTGTTTAGCACTTCCCTTACACTTTCCTTTTAGCTATCTCACATCCGCTAATTCAAAGGCGTTTTTGAGGCTTATGTTTTAACAATTTTCTTTTCACAAATGAGCACAAACTCTGCAAACACATCAAATTCCAACGATGGAACCCCATGATGGAAGCCTAACTTTGTCAGCCACATGATTCTTTAAAACCAGAATGAAGACTTCACACATATTTTTTAAAGACAAAATCTGATACTTACAAGGGACATATTCTTCTTTTTGGCACTTCATAAGCTTCATTCCAGTCTGTATTCATACCCAACTTATAACACCGAAAGTCTTTAAGTTCAAAGATTGTAGATCCCTGAAACTCTTTTATCATTTACCACACAAAACTTTGCAAAAACATAGCTTTAAAAATCTTCGAATCAACTAGTCTGAACCACACATCATTCTACTATGTTTTCGGATCCCAAAACCAGTTCTCCTCTATCAGAATCTATTTTAACATGTATATAGTATATCTGCTAAATTTCATCCCATTCTGAGTTCATTTGATCCTTCTTTTGATGTTACCACCGGAACTGGTAAAATCTGAAAATTCGGAAACACTGTGCATAAAGCACACTGAAGATGCTTGAATAAATCACAAACAAACCGTGAAAACTTCAATCCAGCCATTGAATCTCAAGTCTGTTATAGCACCAAACTCCCCAAAAAATTTCAATATAATCACATTATTTTGGGATCACCAAACCCTCTCTTGAAGATGCTATCTTGAAACAGATTTTGTAATCTTTCTCAGATTAAAAAAGAATAATCATCTCTCCTTTGATGATGTCAACTACACTGAATTTTCCTAAACACATTCTGAAGAAAACTCTGGCTTTGTGACCTCTTCCTCATTACATATTACAGCCAGTGAAACCCAACAATTCTTTTCATGTGCTGCTTGCTACCTCTTAAATTTCGTCATCTGTCTTGATGCAGAGCATAAACGGAGTAGCAAAATAACCCAGAAAATTAAGAAAATTGGTGGGGATATCAAACACAGTCATACAAAACCACAGAAGAAAACAGATTGCAATTCTGATTTACGGTTTGAGAGTTATGGCCTAAATCCCAACACATATCCGGAATGAAACAATGCTACGAGCAGTCAACTTTGACATCAATTTCCTGTCAAACCAAATGGAACCAGAAGGCAATCTTTATTTCGTTAAAAATATCTCGCTCTCATGTTTTCAGAACATCTTTCAGAGATAAAATCCAAGGTCTGTCAAAATAAATGAGGATGAAAGAGTCAAATATGATAATGAAAACTGCCTTTAAAACCTGAAACTTTCTTCATTATTCCTATCTATGAGCTACTTTTCTTGATTAAGAGGCGTATCAAACTTCGTCTTGATCATTCTACCAGCACATTAAAATCCTTAAGAACCATATTACATAGGCACATCCTATATTACCTATATTACCTATATTACTTTTATTCATCAGTCTTTTTCATGGCAAGAACCATTGTTAGCTTCATGCATCACGAACAAAATTCTATTTCTCTTTGCTTTGAACAAGAATATGAACAAGCTCTTGTTCTTTTCTAACAAAGCTCTTTTGACGATGCTCTTAGTCTTAATAAGACAAACATCCAAGCCATGACACATACAACCATACAAATCCTAGAATGCTTTAACAAACCTCCATATCATACACCGTTGAACTTTCAAAAACCTCATGAGACTGGTTAAGAAACTCTAACTGATGCGTGGTTTATTTCGCTTCAAAATCTTTTACCTTAACACGACCACACAATGGCTGCAAGTGCAAAGCTAATCAGTAGTAGTATTTAAGGATCGATCCCAAAGAGAGAGAGAGTTGTTGTTTAGAGAATCCGACGGAAGAGATGTAAGGCTAGGACTCAATAAAATGGGAGTTTTGGTTGTCACGGTCATAGTAAGCAATAAACGTAAATTAAAAGCAAGTAAAATAAATGAGACAAGCGTTGGGCATCAAGGGAAATCGCAGGGATTTGATGATCTATCTATCTAGGAAATTTTAGATTTAGTTTGTTTATCTAAAACTCAGACTACGAAACACGAATGAACCATTAACTTATAGATCACAAGCTAACCGTCTAACTTAAAGCATTAAGCAAAGACTTAGAATTAAAGCATGGAATAAACAAGAATATAAATCTAACAAACCCTAAAAATTGCCACCTAAACTAAGATCATCTCCCCCCTTTGATTATCCCTTTAAACCCAACTAGAAAACTACTCTAGCATGTTTAAGGGAATCATCAAAGCTAGGTTGAATAAACTCATTAACTTAAAAAAATAAATAGAGAAAATGGTTTTAGATATTACTCCAATGATTATCAAACAAATAGTAGGATCTTCTTCCTTTAATATTAAGAACAAAGCAAATAGAAAACTAAAGAGTTTGGTGGATCTTCAAAGCTTCGAGAGAGGGACGAGAGAGAGCTTATGGAATTCGGCTGCTCCTATGGTCGTCGGCTCTTTGGAGGCACGGTGAAGGCACACTTTAAACCCTAGGTTTAGAAGAGTATTTATACGGTTTTTTTGAAGGCTTAGGGTTTTATAAGGGTAGAAACGTTTTTTCCTGTTGAGTGCAGGACAAGGGTCGGCTGATGAAGGTTCTGGACTGTCGTGACTCCTCCGGTCCGGGCCGCCGTGATGGTTGCTAATCAGGCCGTCATTAAACTCCACTTGGCTTCAAACTTATCTTCTCGTCGGTTTATAACACGTCTCGGTAAATTGGGCATACCTTCCTGGTGAGTGAACGGATTGACTTGATTCCACTTCAAGGAGACAGATAACTCTTGCATCTTTCAATAGACACCAAGCAACTCCAAATGTGAGTTCTGGAAATTTTTCAAAAGTGTCCCGTACTGTAAAGCTCTGAATCTATCCTTAAACATGTTTTTCTTGTCTTTTGGTCTTTTTGCTATAAAACGTGTAAAACCTTCTTAAAACCTAAAATACTTGATAATAGACATTAAATCCTTAAAATCATGTAAAACTCTTCCTAAATGCATACTAAAACTATAGCTAAAATGGGTAAAATAATGATGTTATCACTAATCATTAAGGTTTGTCTCCAAGTTTTCATCTTTCTTCGAATGTCTGTGCTTTCGAGATTGAGACCTTTTGAACCCAAACTTTCGTCTTTACTGTGTCAGTTCTGTCCACTCTTTTTGTCTGAACTGTTGCATCACCACTTTGACATCTATGATGTATCTGTGTATCCATATCTCATCTATTACAGCCACTTAGTAGAGATTTTACCACATGTTCTAAACATTATAAAAATTCAGTCAACACAACGTCTTCAGCCTATATATAACGATTGTCAGTCCCGACTTAAGGGGGCGGCAGGAGAGGCGAAAGCCCAGGGACTACTCCCAAATTTGGAAAAAAAAACCTTTGAACAAAGGAGACAAATATATATATATATATATATATATATATATATATATATATTAAAATGGGTCTAAAAAATTCAGTTCATGTAGGATCTAAAATTTATTTGAGAGGGATTGACGATTGTGTTACATTTACTTAATAAAACTGATGATTCAACTAATGGAGAATAGATTAGATGGAGATTAATTTACTTTTTGGTAACAAGAGATTAATTTACTTGTCTGGTTTTGTATTGACAACGGTACATCTCAAGTGGCGTAAGCAAATTCAACTGTGACACCAGAACAATTTTGCGTATTGTCTAAGGAGCTGAAGTTTTAGACAGTTTTAGTTGTTTATTACATTCAGTAGCAAAGCTCACATAGTGAATAATTATGTGTCCCTTGCATTTTATTAAAGAGGAGCTTTCACAACTTGCACTATATGTTTTCGGAGAATTAAGGAGACAAAATATAAGCAATCACTAGCAAGTAACAAACCGAAAATAGTCGAGTTTTTTCAAGATAAAAACATTAAAATGAAGAGAGATAAATGAGAAACTAAAATAAAAAAAACAACGCTGAAACAAAAACAAAGAAAAACTACATTAACTCTAAGGTGAACCGTTCCCGCATAATCAGGTCCCCCATAAGTAAAACTCGTGTCGCTCGTCTTAAAGATGTTATAGTAGGCGGCGTTCGTCTGTATAAGTGTGACATCACCGATGGGCTGGAAATCGTGGGTGTTAAACATAACTTCCAGATCGCGCATATACGCAGCTCTAGCGCTTCTCGGACGATAACCAGATCCCATCTGGGTTGTCGTGTGATTGGAGACAGTTGTGTCTACTATTTCACCTCCCCAATCCACTTTCTGTGCATGGTCATTGAGACGAGTAAAGATCTTGTTTGGCCAATAACCAACAAGCACAAGTTCGGTGCCACTATTCGGGCCGACAGACAACCACCAGTGTCCAAGGGTTGGATCCTACATTTTATATATTTATAAGTTAGAAAATAATTATATAATAATACAAGATAAAATTAACCATCTAACCTTCCAAATCTGGATTGTAATGGCTGCTGTGTGGGGGTGGATAGCGCCTTCGACGAGTACATTGCCACTGGTTTGTATAAAACCTGGACATCGAAGATTGTAGCAACTCCCACTAGCGTATGCATTATTCTGCAAGGAGAAAAGTACAATTAGGTTTATAGAAAACATATTGTCGTAAAATTGAAGTGATCAAAAAGAAACATATCACACTTACTGTCCAGTAAATGAAAAGTCTAGCTTGGTTGTCAAAATATAGAGTGGGAAAAACCTATATTGAAAATAATTTAAAGATAATTATAATATTAGTCATATTGCATACATAAAATTTTAAATTCAAATAAAACTTATATAACAAATAGCTAACCTGCCATCCGGCCTCGATGGTGTTCAAATCACCTCCTTCAAATGAACCCGAGGCGAGCCAAGTTTGGCCTAGGCTGAACTCCTGAGTATGAGCAACTTTGGGGTGCCCCACACTCATTGTGAATTTTGTTCCATAAATGTTTGCTGTGCTGTTCAGACGTTCGACAGCATACTGTGTATACAAAACAAATATACAGTAAAAGTTACAGTTAGTGTAGGAAAAAAACAATTAGCATAATTACAAAAAAAAAAAAAAAAAAAAAAAAAAAAAAAAACTTCTCATATTGTAGAAAAACGGAAAACTATATATTTACCTCATGCCGTTCCGTGAAATTCCCAAACCCCTCCGCCTGAAATCTCCGTATCGGAATCGTCCCCTTGGGACATCTTAACCCATTACCACCGTTCCAAATCTGCCAGCCGCTAACTCCATCTTCATTTTGGGCTGTGTTAGGAATATCTCTTGGCACTTCCTGTATTATATTTCGTTTCATAGAAAAAGAAAAGGAAAACATTGTATTAGTAAGAACTAAATCACACATACAATAATTTTGAAACTGATGTGTGTATATGAGTACGTAAAAATCTAAATAAATAAAACAAAGACCTGGAGCTTGTGATCCTTGAGGAGAGGATGACTGAAGGACGGCTGAGCTAATATGTCTGTGCAGTCTATGATATCTCCGTCAGGACTCTGTTAGGGTTTACAAAAAAAAAAAAAAAAGGAGAGTTATATATATAACAATAATATAAATAAAATTTTGTGTTGTGAACTTGCGGTTTATTTACTTGGATGGTTGTACTCGTTGTTGCCGGGACGCAGAGAGTGAGTGTTAGTAAACACAAGAAGAGAGCCCTGTACATAAATAAATAAAACACTGTCTTAGTTTCTTCTGATCATGAATGCATGCATGCACATCTCCAACTAAATCATGCACAACTCAGTTACCATGAAGAAGATCCTCGGGTTCTTCTGCTTCTTAACAATGGAAAATTCATAGATTCTGCGTATCCAACAATAATCTGGTGGCGTACCTGAAGAAGAAGGTGCATCCAAATTAATCAAATAATTTTAGATACGAAAAAGAAGCAAAAAAACAGAACTTAGTACCAGTACGTATTCCAATAATATCATAAAATACTATCAATTTCTCGATAAATTATTAATTTATAAAGAAATTTTCCTAATTTGGTAAAAAAAAATTTAAATAAGATTTAATCGTTATAATTAATATTTTTATAAAATCAATTAAAATGAAAATAACAATTATCATGTTTTGAAGATAGTACTCAAAGATTTTTATACAGTAAAAATATTAAAAATAAACTATAATAAAAATTAATGTGTATATTATATACATATATTTAGATAATTTTATATAATTATTAATTTATATTATTGATGAAACCATATATTTACAAAGGATTTTCAAAAACTTATTATCTTATTATATTATCGAATTATGTCCAAAATTACATTAGTCCCAACTTGGAATCGGATAAATTTATTAATTTATAGAAATTATTAATTTACCGAGTATTAATTTATAGATGTTCTACTGTATATCATTCGTACGTACTCTCATAAATCAATCCACTATCGAAATATCTACTCTAATTATTCGCAAGAACCAGTAACTCATCAGATTTACAAAACATGAAAAAACATTGACGAGATTCTATAGCATAGATTCACATGCATAAACACTAATAGATATATATAATAGAACAAGATCAATCTCTCTTCAAGCCCTTGTTCATATTAAAACTCCGACTTTTACCTTACACACGAGAACACACATGGAACTCTGCTTCTAAATACTCAAGCCCTCAGCAACTATACCGATCTAAACCTCCAAATTCTCTCTTAGCTTGGATGTTTTTCACAAATTTGAGTTCTAAAACATAAAAAGTAAAATCTATGAGAAAAGTAAATAAAGAGAAAAGGTAGAAATTCTACATAATTTTCTGAATCTTGAAATAGAAATGATACGTTTACTCGAAAGTTCAATACATACATTATTTTCAATTTTTTTTTGGAATATCCCAAAAATGGAAATTTGCCAAGTGCGAAATTGTTTAACACAATTATAATAAAACATAAAAAGTAAAATCTATGAGAAAAGTAAATAAAGAGAAAAGGTAGAAATTCTACATAATTTTCTGAATCTTGAAATAGAAATGATACGTTTACTCGAAAGTTCAATACATACATTATTTTCAATTTTTTTTTGGAATATCCCAAAAATGGAAATTTGCCAAGTGCGAAATTGTTTAACACAATTTTATACTTTTTCTTTGTTTTCACATTAAAATACAAATTAAAACCAGAAATTGTATAATATTACATTTATTATTTTGACATGCATCTTTTTCTCAAACCTAAATACACTAACTCCAATTTTTATTAGATTCATTAAATAATTATATTTAAATTATATTAAAATCTCTCTTATTTTAATCATCTTAACTGTGCAACTATCATCTTAATCATCTTCACTCTTTGTTTATGGGACGTCCATTTGGTATTTATTTTTTAAATATTAAAATTTAAAATATATTTTTAAATAAACCGAAAATGCAACGCATTTAATCATATACATTATTGTATAATTTAAACCCACTCTTTACTACTAAATTGTATTTGAAATTACGTAAATTGTGAACTAACTATTTTTCTCTCCATTCATTTTCAATTAAACACACTATCAATTACAATTACAACTCTTCTAATTTAATTATTTTAGAAATGTAACTTGCATTACTTTTTATCCTATAAACAACCATTCTCACATCCTCCTACACCATATCTCATATCCTAATTTTTTTTTTGTTCTTTTTTAATGTTCTTGTAGGGATTGAAAAATCAATTAATATATTCATGTAAGATTTTGAATATATTTTTCCTTTAATAAATATTTTACATTGTTTTTAATTTTCTTTTTTCTTTTTTTTATGTATGTTTTCTTTCCTTATTTGTTTTCTTATATTATTTTGATTTAAAATACATATGTATTCTAATATGTATAATAAAATTTTGATGAGTATAGTACAATTTTGGTTCTAACCATCTCACAATAACAAAATCAAGCTAAAGAAATCATATGAATTAATCTTTACTCTAGATGTTTGATTAGTTTTTACACCTTCATGTATATTTATTTAATTCTTAAAGATATGCAATGTTCTCAAGAAAGAAATTTGTGTAATATGATATTTTATTTTCTATCTAGCCTTTACCACAATGATGAAAAAATATAACTAAACCTAGTAATATAAATTAAATTAAGGGGAAGATAAAAAAAATATTATTTTAAAAAGTGATCTTGAGAATTGTACTTTAAAGCTTTGATTGCACTTATTATGATTTTATAGTAAACATGTAAATTTTTTGACTTTCAAAATGATTTATTTTTTAATTATGAAGTACTTTAGATTATTTGTTAGTTTATAGGGCCATTTTAAAAAATATCGTTATTCAATGTCACTTTTCAAAAATACCAATTTTTCTATCTCACTTTTCAAAAATACTCTTCAAGTTGTCCACATTTAAAAATATCCTGTTTTAATATACAAAATGACTAAATTTTAAAACCTAAACCCCAAATACTAAACCCTAGCCCCTTAAAACTATACTATAAATGTAAAATAGAGAATCCAAACCTAAAAAAAAATTTCTAGAAATTAATTTAATATATTGTAATTGTGTAAAAGATATCAACAATGAAAATGTTAAAAATGCGTATTTTGAAAAAGGGTATTTCTAACAAATTCTCTAGTTAGTTTATTTTAATAACTTAAATTTGATATTTAAATCTCATAGTAATTGGTTTCTATCATTAGTAATATTTTTTTATACCTCAAATGCTCAAAAGTACTAATGAAAATTATTATCAAAATTGAACAATAAAAAAAAGAAATAAATTGAAGAAATATGTATGTATGATTATATTCAAATAAGTTCTATACTTTGATATTGTGTGATTTAAATAAATAAAAGTGTAAGAAAATGTTAATGACATTTAAATTAATTTGTTATGTTTTTAATGATTATGAAATAAATTTAAGTTAATATATATAACAATCTGTGTACGCAAATATCTGCGGGATATTACTTAATGACTTAATAGAAAGAAATTTATAATGAGTTACGCTTTAAAAAACGAAAATTTATATTTTGTAATGATAAAAATCATAAATCTTTAAAAATTAAATACTCTCTTTTGGTTTAAAACTATAAAAAATTTGTCAACTGTTGCCCAATAAATATTTATAATCAAATTTTAATTAAAAGCAAGGGGGTATATCAAGCGGAGGATCTCATTTACGTCTCTTCCTCATAAATTAACCATTGGTAAGGAAAAGAACACGTAGACAGTTGCCTACATAATTGCATTTCCACCACGTATTCAAAGTTCGAGCGTCGTTACCATCATGGCATCATCTCACGTAGGAATTTAAAATTGACAAAAAGGGAAACCAAAAAGTCTATATATATTTGTCTCACAAGTCTCTCTCAATGTCATCAAATCGTAATCACCAATACATAAGTTAATATGTCTAGCAAAGAAGAAATTTCGATAGTCAGCAACCCAACTTCGGTTGACGGCGTTGTCCCATCCTGTCAAAAATTCAACTCCCGTTGACAGCGTTTCCCCATCCTCCACTGTCCGAGCTACCATCGTCCAATCCTCCACCGTGTATTAGGTAACTAACACTTATTGTTTCCCTTTATTTTTTTCGTCCATTACTCGGGTTCGATCGGGTGTTTCCATACAAATCCGACTAATCTTACGGACATAAAACGTTATATACTTGAAATTTGTAAACAAGGCGGAGAAGTATATTTCCGAGGCGGCGAGCAAGGGAGCCAAGCTAGTATTGTTCCCGGAAGCTTTTATCGGAGGCCATCCTCGAGGCTTTAGGTTTGGTTTAGCGGTTGGAGTGCACAACGTAGATGGCCGTGATGAGTTCCGCAAGTACCATGCTTCTGCTATTCAAGTTCCTGGTATGACTTCTATCTTACGAATTCTTCGTTGACTATTTTTTTGTTTCATTTTCTTATCTTGTCTTTATCGCTAAAACGAAAATTTTTATACATTTTTGTATTTTTCCAATCAATAACATAAGTCCCAACAAAAAGTGCTCAATCATTTTGTGCTTATCCGAGTACCAAGAACACCAAATAAATACAACACACCATGTCGACAAAAAACACAACACACCCCCAAAGGATCCAATCTTTTCGGGTCCAAGAATTCGAATATACAAATAATAGTTCAGGATCCTTGACGATCGGATCCATATGGTTTCAGTGTATAAAGTACTCTTCAGTATCTCTGTTACTTGTTAGTATCTTTTTTCTTTTTGGCAACATATTATAGGATGTGTTATAATTATCTCATTAATTTTTTGTTTTGTCAACAAATTTTTAATATGATATATGATATATTTAAAGGTTACGTTGTTACAAAATTGTATGGTTTGAATGTTTTTTTTTTTGGCAACTTTTTATGATACTCAAAATAAAACTATCGTCACTTCTAAAGTTTCTTTGATTTACCTTTTATATTGTTGCTGGACTATCATTTTTATTTGGTTATGTTGTTGGCTATGGTTAGATTCTTCGAGTTCTCTGATTTTGTCACTATTAGATTGGAAATTAATTGGAACAAGCATATGAAATGAGCACTCTCACAAAATGACTATTTCTTAAACCTTTTTTTTGGTTCTTGTGATAAAACTACAGGCCCAGAAGTAGAAAGGCTGGCTGAAGTGGACGGGAAACACAATGTGCACTTGGTAATGGGGGCGATAGAGAAGGATGGGTATACACTCTATTGCACTGCCCTTTTCTTTAGTCCTGAAGGTCGCTTCATGGGTAAGCACCGTAAAGTCATGCCCACATCTTTGGAACGTTGCATCTAGGGTCAAGGGGATGGATCAACCATCCCCGTTTACGACACTCCCATAGTCCCATTTGCAAACCCGGTGCTGCTATTTGCTGGGAAAATAGGATGCCTCTCTACAGAACTGCATTGTACGCCAAAAGTCAGTTTTTTTTTTTTTTGAATTTAATGTTACATTATATACAAAAGAAAAATAACGTTTTTAACAACTAGGGCGTCGTATAGTTGAAAGTATTAAGGCTGAAAAGTAATTTGAAGTCAAGATCTAGAGAAGAACCGGGCTTGCAAGCCTTATTAAGACTGAAAACTAATTAGAGTTCAAGATGTGTCACACTTTTACTATAATGTAACACACTTTGAGTCCCACCTAGCTTATAATGTAACATTCCTAACAATTTTCAATGTTGACGGCGCAGGGATTGAGATTTATTGTGCACCTACTGCTGATTATTCGTTGGAATGGCAAGCGTCGATGATTCACATTGCGGTAGAAGGTGGATGTTTCGTGTTGTCAGCGCACCAGTTCTGCAAGCGCTGAGATTTCCCTGAACATACTGGTTACTTGTTTGATGACGTTATAGACGAGAAACATCCTGATCCTACTGTCTCTGGAGGCGGAAGTGTCATTATTTCACCTTTGGGACAAGTTCTTGCCAGACCAAACTATGAATCAGAGGGTCTCCTCACAGCAGATCTTGGTATACATATATACACTTATCGTTGTTCATCTTACGTTCTATCGAGAAAATATTAACTAGTTTGAGCTAATCATATTGATGACGTTCCTCATCCAGATCTTGGTGATATAGCAAGAGCCAAATTATACTTCGATGTGGTCGGACATTATGCAAAGCCAGATGTGTTTAACCTGACCGTAAATGAGCACCCAAAGAAACCGGTTACATTCATTAAGAAGGTGGAGAAATTAGAAGATGACTCAAACAAATAGTCAATACTTGTAATTCGTCTACTGGAGCTAATGTCAGTATGTATGATAGAGTCGTGCTTTCCAAATGTTCTGTTTATTTTTAAAGTTTATGTAAGGTTTGTTTATCGTTCTCTATTTTATTTTATTTTTACGTATGAAGTTTGTTTACCTTTCTCTTTAAAAATGTAACAGAACTTACTGAAAATAGTAAAGAACTATGTTGTTTAATAAAACCAATTGTTTCTCTCCTCATACGTTCAAAGGATTGTGTGGCCCTACTTATTATCAATCAGGCTTTGATTTCAGTTGTGGTCTTTATTTTTCCTTTGTATGTCAAAACACTGTTCTATTTATGTTTCATATAAAGTGACAAAGAAACATGGATGCTGAAAGATATAAAGTCTCAACACCAAATACTAGTATTCAATTTGGCCGTCAAGTCTAAAGTGTAAGTTTGAAAGGTACCACACTAAATTACTAAATTGTCGTCAGCTCAATCAGATAAGGTACTAATGGCTAACCAAAACAAAAGTCTGAGCCCTACTAAATGTGAGTTTGAAAAGTCACTACAATATAACTTAAATCGTCGTTAGCAAAATCAGATAGGATAACGATGGCTTACCAAAACCAAATTAACATATAGGACCACAATTATCCTTCTCTTTACAATATTGTTGTCCCACATCTTGCTTGTATAATTCATCTTGCGTAGACCATTTCAACAATATTAGTCTTGTCTTATGGTTTCATTTTAATCCAAAATCATTTGACACTAATGTGATTGATATTTATAATTCGTTACATAATAACAGATTAGGTATTATTGTTTATCTTAAACTAGTATTTCACCCCGTGCTACGCACGGCCATATTTTTGCACATCATAGATAGATGCACATCATAAATAGAACAAAAAATTACATCCAATTACAGAGAAAAAAAAAAAAAAAAAACACAAACATACAATGCTTAATTAGACTGAAGTTCAAAAAAAAAATCCTAAATTCGTTCGTTGAGTACAAATATATGTTTTAATTCAAATAGAGCAGAAATAATTATTCCTATAAAAATAAAGTACAATGGAAGACGAAAAAAATTAAGGTACAAAATTAGTTTAATAATTTCTTGTTTTAGTTTTGTACTATGTATTATCGCTCTACCTGTCTTTTTTTTTTTTTCTTAATCTGCTCTCTGAGCAGTGGCTTCTCACGTTATATGTAATTCATTTATATGATCTTCACCTGCAAACAATTTTACAAATCCAATTAAAACAATAAGAAGTAGAAAATCAGCATGTTGCAAAAACATCTAAAAGCAATAAAGAATTAAAAATTACTACGAACAATAGAAAGATTATTAAGTGATCAAAGTTATTTAACTCATTTATTAACTAAATAATGTATGCTATTCGTACACTTTATAATTGACAAATGATATACATAAGCTATACATCAGGCATGACTAAACAATCAAACATCGATTAAATACGCTAATCTAAACGGCATTTGTCTCTTTGTCTATTCTTCATATTAATATTTAATAGTAGTACTTAAAGAATCACAACTGCACATATTAATTTGAAGAACACAGAGAGAGAAAAATGTAACATAATGCTTCATTAAATTTTAGACTTTTTAAACTATTTGTGAGAGAAATTTTTTGTTTTTTCGGAAAGGAAGATTATGTAAAAGTTACCTTTAAGAACAATTTCATAGACGAATTTGATTGTGATTGTTTTAGAATTCATACTTTCTGGCAGCCAAGAGGGTGTTAGTTGTTGCATCAAACATCTGAAAAAGAAAATATATTATGTACTCTAGAGACACTGGACTAATTTAATGAGAAAACGGGAAAACTGATACATACATGAAGTCAAAATACCTCAGTAAGTTCTGTCTTAGGCGTTTGATCATATCATCTTCAACACTTCAGGTTCCTCTCGCCCCTACAACCGTACATAAACTAATTCTTTTTTTATCAAAACTCTAAAACATTGAATAAATAGAAAGGAAAAGTTGCTAGAATACTCACTGTATCAGCGATTTTGGATCAAAGTTTTACAGCCTTGGAAGATGAGACTCATATTTTGTTTTGGATCGATTGAGAAATTTTTTGCTGTTTGAGTGTCGAATCTTATATATGGGTATAAGAAGATAGAGATCGTGGCTAAAAAGTAGCCAAAAGTAGGATCATGGGCGACGAAAAATTATTGTGGATCGTGGGTGATATAGGTTTTTGTTTTATTTTAATTAATCTTTTAAAATGTTTTTAAAATCTATGTGGCAGATGTTTATTGGCTAGGTGACTTGTGAATTATAAGATAAAGGATCTCTATGACTTTAAAACTAGATGAGTTTCGAATTTAAAATCATTTAGCTATGTGTTGAATAATTCATGTTCTTTAATCAAGTAATCATTTAAAATCGTTTTGTTCAATATTGTAAGAGAATCAATTGCATAATGCATATCGTATGAGATCTATGGTTGTGATAAAACCAAAATGCTTTACCTCTCTTTTATTTATATATTTTGCCATCTAATTGCAAGTGGAAGTCAGTCTTTCTATCTTCTACGAAGAGTGTTAGAAAGTATGTAGTAGCCAATAGCAAGATTGAGTTATTCACTCAAAGAAAATTGTTAATTTTTCACAGCCAAACTGGTAAAACATCCTAAAAGAGGCATTTTCATATTGCCAAAAATCCGTCAAAAATCTTTTGTTGGTAACTTTATATTATTTATGTGAGATGAGATCATAGATCATACTACTATCGCTGTCATCTTCGCTCTATAGTTCAGTATCACACTATCACTGGTATCTGTATCAAATATCATAGACGGGCCATGGTGATAAAGTAAGAAATGGGCTTAAGAGGCCCATAAGAGTCCACCGGGAAAACCTTAGACATCTCATCTCAGCTCGCCCTTTCAACAACAACAACGTCAGGGTTTTGTGTTCTGTCTGTATCTTGTCAGAGGAAGATGTTTCAGTTTTCAAAGATCAAATTCTGTTTCCCACTCTCTACTACATTCATCAAGAGATACTCCTCGTTTCAACCTACTAAACCAGTGATCGACAAGGCTTCAATCGATGGGGAGCTTAGAGTTTTCATCGTCTCCGGCGAAGTTTCTGGCGATAACATCGGCTCTCGTCTTATGTCCTCGCTCAAAAAGCTCTCTCCTTTACCCCTCCGTTTCAATGGAGTTGGAGGGTACGCACTTGGGTTTGTCCCAATTCTAAAGATTCCCGTTTTTAATTTTTGATATCCCAATTGAAAAAAATTTCGTAAAGTTTGGAACATTAATTTCTAACAAATTGATGTTTAATACGGTGGTAAGATCCTTGATGTGCAAGCAAGGGTTGACTCCATTGTGTCCAATGGAGGATTTGGCTGTAATGGGTATGTGGGAGCTTTTGCCACATCTGTATAAATTCCGTGTGAGTAATTTACTTAAACCCGAATGGTTTGATATAATAAAGCTACTCTAGATCCTTTTGCTTGATTACTTTCGTTTTTTTGAGATTCCAGGTGAAGTTGAAGGAGACCATTGATGCTGCGGTTAAGTTTAATCCACATGTTGTTGTGACTGTTGATTCTAAAGGCTTCTCTTTTCGTCTACTTAAGGAGTTACGAGGTACAACAACACATACATACTTGTTTCTTCACACTTTTAAGAAAGGATCAATGCTTAGGAATAAGTGAGCTTTATGTAACTATAGTCTATTGAAAAGCTTAAGAAATGGGAACGTTATTAATGGCTTGACAGAGCCAATAATACTTGAATAAATTTCACTATATATCATGTAGGACAATGGAGGAATGCTTTTTGGCTTTGCAGCTAGATACAATCAGCAGCGTTTAGAAAATTGTCCGGTGCATTTTCACTATGTGGCGCCGTCGTTCTGGGCTTGGAAAGGAGGAGAGTCAAGACTTGGAGGTCTCTCTGAATTCGTTGATCATCTTTTCTGTATTCTTCCAAATGAGGAGAGGGTTTGTAGGGAACATGGTCTCGAAGCAACCTTTGTTGGACATCCTGTTCTTGAGGATGCTACTGAGTTCAACATTGTATGCATTTTCTTCTTCTTCTTGGATTACTTCAGTTTCTATGATACTATCTCAGATTCCTTAGTGCAATGGTTCTTTTTACTGCTGCAGACAAGGACGTCCAAGCCAGAAGAATCAAAGCTTGAAGGCTTGAGTTTAAGCAAATACTCACTACCTTCTGGTAATGTGAAGTTTATCTAAATGTTTTAACTTACAGATTGGATAATTTACTTTTCTTGATTCTCATTGTTCTCTTGTTTCATTGCTAAAAAAAAATCATGAAAGAAGACTCCACAGTCATTTCGGTGCTACCTGGGAGCAGATTACAAGAAGTTGAAAGAATGCTACCTATATTTTCCAAAGCAATGAAGCTACTCAAAGAGCCATTTCCAAAACTAGTAACGCTCATCCATGTCGCTTCCAATAGTCAAGTTGATCAATACGTTGGAGAATCCCTCCATGAGTGGCCAGTTCGAGCAATACTAGTCCCGAGTGGATCCACTCAGCTTAAATATGATGCCTTTGGCGTAAGTCTCCAAACCCTCTTTCTTTTACTCTCTATCTGTGTCACTTCTGTCTTGATTCTCTCATTGAACAGTGTTCCAATAATAACAGGCGAGTCAGGCTGCGTTATGCACTTCAGGAACAGTTGCTGTTGAGTTGCAGCTCGCTCGTCTGCCTTCCCTTGTCGCTTACCGAGCACATTTTTTGACCGAGTTAATAATCCGTTACAAAGCAAAGATACCTTATATTTCTCTCCCAAACATTCTCCTAGACTCACCAATCATTCCTGAAGCTTTGTTTCAAGCCTGCAACCCTTCAAATCTCGCCTCAACACTAGAGTATATTTATTTATTTTCGCCCACTTTAACCGTATATTTGGTTATCCAACTAACAAGAACATGGCATGACGATGATGGTGTGAGATGTTGTGTGAAATTTGTAGGAGACTGCTCTTGGATGAAAAGATGAGAGAAAGACAAGTTGTTGCTGCTGAAAAGTTGATGCGGCTCTTGCATCCGTCAGAAAGCGAACTAAGCAACATGATTCATTGTGGTGATTTGGAATCTCATCGATATACACCAAGCATTCTAGCAGCTTCGACCATTCTTAGGGGGGTGTATTCAACTTGACATTTTAAATGATTTGTATGAAACTTGCAAATCCTATGTTATTCAATCATGTATTTTAAAAAGTCTATTAAAATCCACTGTTATTGAACTGATGATTTAAAAATCTACTTTAAAATCCATTGTTATTCAAAATAGTTTGTAGATTTGGATTTTAATGATTTTTGAGATTCTGGAGGATTTAGGTGGGATTTGTTTAGTTAAAAATAGAGAAATCCAAATCTCATGGTTTTATGTGGGATTTGAAAGAATTTTACAATAAATCATATCAACTTCCCTAAAATCTTTCAAAATTCCAAATTTTCTAAATCCCATCAAATCTTCCAAAATAATGGTTTCAATACACCCCCTTTAGTTATGCCAAGCGTTGAAATCACTCATGAAGCATACTAAGTACCTCCCTTGTTTAATACTATACGCTTAGTTCAAGCCAGCTCTGTTATTATTATTATTGTTTGCATGTTGGAATGTGTTTGATAAGAGTTTTAAAATCGGATTTCGTTGGATCAGAGATGAAATTTGATGTTTCTCTTAAAAGGAGTTTACTCAGCTTTTCTTTGCAGGCTTGGCCTAACTAGTGTAACGGTAGTATTATGCTGTCAAGATAGAATACATAACAATGGGAGAATAAGGATTAAAGGAGACAAAGATGTTTCCGTAAACATAGATAGATGCAAAACACCAAAGCCACAAAGATTCATCATCTCATGTGTCTCTCAAACCCCAAACTCTCTCAAGCAATGCACCAATCTCCATGTACAAAAAAAAAAAAAAAAAAAAAAAAAAAAAGAGAGAAAAAGAAACATTCTCACAACAGTATGTTTGTTGGTGAATATTTTTGCAGAGTAAGATGATTTGGTTTTAAGAGCCATCCATGGTAATATCACCACCTGTTGTTGGCTTTGGTGGAGTTGCTCCAAAAGTGAACTCTTGAGGAGGGATACTTGAAGCAGGAGATGAAAATATAGAAGTAGTACCACTGTTGAACACAGGGGCTTGTGCGTGGTTATCAATTTTAGGGAAACCAAACCCAAACGTTGGCGCATCATTAATATTCATTGCCGACATCATCCCAGATCCAAATATCGCCTGCTCAAACTCCTGCAGTTGTTGGTAGAACTCTGTACAGAAAGGAAAAAAAAAAAAGCAATGAGCAACACTGCAACAGCTTCGAGAACAATGATAAGTTTCTAATCCTAGTAAGTACTTGCCTGGACTAATGTCAGTGGTAGGTCTCCTTTGTTTCACCCACTGATGACTCTCAGCAAGTCTCCACCCTTTACGTTTCATCAAGTACCCTATAACAACCGCTGGTGATCTGTTCGTAATCAAAACACATTAAGAGTTAAGACTAAAATGTACTTAAACAAGATTATGAATCTCCTACAAAAAAAAAACATGACATGACAATCTTAAGAAAGCAGCCGCAGTTTAAGATAGAAGTCAGAGAATGATAAATGTACTTACCTACTTTTCCCAGACATACAGTGAACAAGAACACGTGCCTTGTCCTTCTCACATTGATCTACACAGTACAAAACAAAAACCAAACGATAAGAGAATGGATTAAAAACCAAAAAAATATCAAATCAACTGTTAAAAAGAAAAAAGGATTATGAGAATTGAGGATAGAATCATCAAACCTAAAAACTTGATAGCATCATCAAACTGTAAAACTTTTTCATTGTCAAGACCATGATAAGTGAATGAGTTCCTGTATAGATTCTGGCACATAGGAACCGTCTGAAACAGAGAACAAAAACAGAGTCAATACCAAAAAAAAAAAAAAACACATTCCTCTCAATTACCAAAACAAGAAATTTAACAGAAACCATATATAATAATCATCAATACTATACATAAACCACAAAGAATAGGCAAAATTCTAATTCAGTTCAAAGACTCAAACCAATTCAATACTCTTTTGCTAAATTCAAGAACCAATTCAAGAACTATCGAAAAGATCAAAT
This sequence comes from Camelina sativa, assembly GCF_030686135.1. Lineage (NCBI taxonomy): Eukaryota > Viridiplantae > Streptophyta > Magnoliopsida > Brassicales > Brassicaceae > Camelina > Camelina sativa. The sequence continues at coordinate 13,382,884 of NC_141880.1, read as the reverse complement.
CAAATTGTTTAAACAAAACCAATTCAAGAATTTCAAATCAAAAACATAACACAAAACACCAATTCTTGAAAAAAACTCACATTAAGAACACGAGAGATCCCCTGAGTCTTGAGAAGCTCAGAGCGAGAAGCGTTGTCGTAACTCCCGAGGTAAAGAAACTCAGGGAGGATCTCTGAAGGAAAAGCACTGACGTGGACGACTTGTGGAGGAGGAGCCGCCGTGTCGGAGGAAACAGGCATACAGTGACCACATATCCCACAAACTTCACCTTCCTCGTACTTATGGTAATGCCCACAAATCGAACAAGGGTTCTCTCTCTCTCTCTTCCTCATAATCTTAAATTCTTTGAAAAACCTAGATCCGATTTCTGATCAAAAACCCAGATCAGAGGGGGAGAGAATTAGGGTTTGGGTTTGGAGAAAGATTGAAACTTTTTATGTTTTTTGAACGGAAGAATCGGGGAAGGAGTGAGAGACAAGAGTTTTTTTTTTGGTTTATGTAAGAAGAGAGAAAAAAAAAAAAAAAAGTTTATGAAGGAATTGGGTTTTCGTCTTCGTCGATGAGGGCTTAATATGATTCGGATAGATACGTGCCACGTGGAGTTAGATTGGTGTAAAACTCTTTAAACACTTGTGTGTTTCAGTTCTGTATAAGATACGGTGAGATCTAACTGAGTCAAAATTTGTTAACTTCACATTTATTGCAGATTTACTAATCACTTTTCTTATTTTTTCTCGATTTACCAAAAACAAAAGAATAAAAAGGAAGAATTTTCTTTTCTTTTTTGTTAATGACTTTTTTCCTTCTTTTTAAGTTTTAATTGTAGTCCTTTTTTGCTTTCTAATGTCAAAGATTTTGTTAAGATTGTAAAATAAAATTACTATTCACAATATTTTGTTTAATGCCTAGGTTTTAAATATATAGCTCATTTATATTAGTGTTTACTAGGTTTGAAGAGGGTAATTTGATCAACAAAAGGGGTAAAGTTTAACTAATAAAGTTATATTCTTAAAAAAAAAATAGTATTTTGAAAATAATATTATATGTCATATTATAGTTGAAAATAGTTTTGATGTGATTCTATAGCAAGTGTTCTGATGTATGTGAATTTTGAGTTATGTATATTTATGAGAAATGAAGCTTTGTGACTTTACACATTTATATGTTCAAACTTCAGTTTTAGTCAAAACAATAGATCAAAAAAAACAAAAACCCTGAGAAAAAAACTATAAAATGACAACAAAGCTTTATAACCATCTAATATAACGACTCCAAAAAATTGTCATTTAATTAGGTTTTCGTATATGATGCCCTTCAACCAGGATCTAGTTCCACGAGTCATGAATGCTTCAGTCAATTTCCAGCTTATTCCGGTTCAGTTTGGTCGTGCGTTTGATGTCTCCATCGTTACTGGTCAGATTTGAAACTCCATATAAATACTGCTCAGGACAAGTTGAAGAAACTCGAGTGTATTATAAACTAACCATAACGATCTCAATCCCAGAGTGGAATCTTAAATCAGTAGTTACATGAAGCATTTCATTAAGTTGTAGCCCAATCCTTTAATGTTTTGACCTCCAAACAATGTCTTGAAGAAGCCATTTTAGAACTTTTACTACACTTATAAGAAAACTACAACCTTGTGTTTTGTGTTGCGAACCATACTCCTTATCCTTCATGACTTTGACTCTTCTTTTTTCCATTGAATTTGCGGATGTTTCCAACAGAAGTAAAAGGACAGTATGAACTTGTCTCTTGAGGCAAGGGGATAAATTCAAGTTTTATTTTAATGTCTAAGTATACAGAGCTTTTTTTGAAAGATGTGATCAGTGCCACAGTACCACTCATGGACAGCCAAAAATGATGGCATTTGGACTAGAAGAGCTAGTACAAAATCGTGGGGGCATGTACTTATAACTGGAAAAAAGTAGTATAAGTTTGTGGTTTTTATTAGTTTTACATTTTAAAAAAACTATACTTAAATAAGAGTGCAGATGTCAAATCTTATTTGATGTTTGAATATATATAGCAAAGTATTGTAATAAAACATGTGTTCATTGATATACTTGTATCAATGTTTTAGAAAAAAACACAATATATTCTTATTTTTTACCAATTTTTATTTTTAAGATATACTATGCGGTTATTAGTTTATTGAGTTTAATAGATTTAGATATCAAACAAAAATTATGTGTTGTTCAATATAATTATTAAATTTACAAACAATTATCAAAATCATGTATTATTGGATTAATAATTTATAAATATGAGTTAAAATTATATATTATTCATTTAATGATTTGTTTTTGAATTTCAAAATTTATATTATCTTTTATTCCGTAATGATAGACTAAAAAAATTAACTGTGTTTTTGTATCATCGACTTGTATATATCTAAATTATAATAAAAAAGTTTAATGGATAAAGAATTTCTGTTCCCGGATCGGATGTTACACCTTCAGACAATCTTCAGAAGTTGTGAGCTCCCTAGTACAGAACACGGTTTGATGATTTAAGTTAACAATCAATTTTCGGTTAAACCGGTTAATTGGCTAAACCATCGGTTCACTAAACAATCAAAACCATTAAATCCCTGATCGGTTCTCAAAACTCCTCTCTCTCTTTCGCCGTCGTCTCCGTCGCGGTCGCAGTGAAGAAATGGCGACCTCTTATCTCCGTAGACACTTGAGCTCAAGTCGCCTCCGCTTGAAACGTTTCATCTCTACCTCTACTTCTTCTTCGTCTTCTTCTTCTTCTTCTTCTTCTTCTTCTTATCCTTCACCTCGCCGTGTTGTTGTCACTGGTCTCTTTCTTACTCCATTTCCATGTCTTCTACATATGCTTATCACTGCAATTTCTCTGATATGAGAGACTGTGACTCTAGGTCTAGGCTTGGTGACTCCACTTGGACGAGGCGTTGAAACAACATGGCGGCGTTTAATTGGTGGAGAATGTGGGATTAGAGGATTGACTCTTGATGATCTCAAGATGAAGTCTTTTGATGAAGAGACTAAGTTGTATACTTTTGATCAGCTCTCTTCTAAAGTTGCGGCCTTTGTGCCTTTTGGATCAAACCCAGGTGAATTTGATGAAGCCCTTTGGCTAAACTCCAAGGTATCTTAAAAAGCTCAATCTCTTTCTTCTATAGTATACTGGCTTTGAAGGTTATTAGGAACAGAGTCAAATATCATAAAGATTTTAGAAGAATCATGCATTCTAGTGGAAGCTTGATATGGTTAAGGTTTTGTTATTTTTCTTTTTGAATCCTGGAGGCAGTTGCGAATTTTATCGGATATGCTTTATGTGCTGCTGATGAAGCTTTGAGGGATGCAGAGTGGTTACCAACTGAGGAGGAAGAAAAAGAAAGAACAGTTAAGTATTTCTCTTTCTCATCTGTATATCAAATGATGATGAATTCTGCTTTGTAGTTTGTTTTCTCTAATTTTTCGAATACCAGGGAGTCTCAATTGGTGGTGGAATCGGAAGTATAAGTGACATTGTGGAGGCAGCGCAGCTGATTTGTGAAAAGGTTAGTCATTGTTGTTGTCTTTGAATCATTGTCTTAGGAATTACATATTTTAGGGATTGTGTTATTGCTTCCTGAACTATATTTGCATCTCAGTGGCTTGTTTTGTAATACTTAAGAACTTATGGTGATGCAGAGACTGCGCCGGCTTAGTCCATTTTTCATCCCAAAAATTTTAGTAAACATGGCATCTGGTCATGTGAGCATGAAGTATGGATTCCAGGTGTGTTGAATTTTTCACTTTTCTTTTATGAAAAATATTAATAGGTTGGCTTACATTTTAAGTTGTTCAATGGTGGTTGGCTTACAGTTTTGTAATAGGAGTTAAAATTCAGCAACTCTTCCATAGCGTATCTTTGATATAAAATCTGCAAAAGTGACAAGTTGTTGTGATAATGGGGTGATATGGAATTACACATACTTTTATAGTCCATAACATGTCTAGTATAGTCATCTGACGTTCTTAAGTAGAAACTGTTTTCTTACCATTGCTATGCTTTTGGATATAGGGGCCCAACCATGCTGCTGTGACAGCTTGCGCAACTGGTGCACACTCTATAGGTGATGCCACTAGGATGATTCAATTTGGAGATGCAGATGTTATGGTGGCAGGTGGAACTGAGTCCAGCATTGATGCTCTGTCCGTTGCTGGATTCTCTAGGTAACTAATGCTTGTTCTCACACGCTTCATGTGCTTTCATATAAAACTGTCTTCTTTTGGGAGACGGAAGTCCTATATCATAAATTTCTCATGTGTCAACAGGCTCCCAGCGTCAGCTGATTAGCAATGCCCTTGTAAATGCTTTCATGTCTAAAATGATTCTGTAGCAATAGAATTTATACATATTATTCTGGACAGATATAACAAACTTAGAGACTTTGATTATTTTGATGTCCAGATCAAGAGCTTTGTCAACTAAGTTCAATTCTTCTCCGCAAGAAGCTTCACGGCCTTTTGATTGTGATCGAGATGGTTTTGTGTGAGTTACATTCTTCGCTGTTAATGTAAAAGAACCTGATTTGGTGATGTTGATTCCATCTCCATTTGATTTGGTTGCAGGATAGGGGAAGGTTCAGGGGTTGTAGTATTGGAGGTGAGATTTTATGGAAAACTATCTGTCCTTTATCTAAACTCTGGAGTCTTGAAAAGTCATCCCTAACTGTTTTTGGTCTTAATGTAAGATTTTTTTCTGATTTATGGTTATAACAAAAGGAATATGAACATGCAAAAAGACGTGGAGCAAAAATTTATGCAGAGCTTCGTGGATATGGGATGTCAGGTTAAGCTCATTGATAATAGTAAAACAAGTTTGGCGCCCATAGATAAATAATAGTAAAACACATTTTGAATTAGCTAAGAGTGAGTTTTCTTAATATTTAGGTGATGCACATCATATTACTCAACCTCCTGAAGATGGAAAGGGAGCTGTTTTGGCCATGTCACGTGCGTTAAGACAAGTAAGCTGTGGTTAACTGCATAGTTGTTGTTATAGTACTCCTAGAATGGTTTCTGTTGATGATCTTTTATGTTTTTGCTTTTAGCAGTTTGGATTCTAATAATTTGGTTGAATGCCCATGACTTTGCAGTCTGGTCTGTGTCCAAACCAAGTTGATTATATAAACGCACATGCAACATCAACCCCAATTGGTGAAAAATTTGAAATTTCGTGTTGGTTGTTGGCTTTGGTTTTACAAAAACTGAATTCATGATTCTGTTATCAAATCCAAATTTCTAGGCGATGCCGTGGAAGCAAGAGCTCTCAAGACCGTATTCTCTGAACATGCTACTTCAGGCACCTTGGCTTTCTCCTCCACCAAGGTAAAAATGCCTGATTTATCAAAGAGTTTGACATAGAGTGGTATTCGTCTGCAAATAAATAAGAGACATGACTTGGTAAATTTTGACTCAAACTCTTGTCGATAAACGAATTCTACTTCTTTGAATGAAGGGGGCAACTGGTCATCTTCTTGGAGCAGCTGGAGCAGTGGAAGCTATTTTCAGTATTCTTGCTATACATCACGTAAGCATTCTCATTTCTTAGTTTTGTGTTCTTGTCTCTGATGGTTAAGGTTTTGTAACCTAACTAGAACCTGCAAAAAACTTTGTAGGGTGTTGTTCCACTGACTCTGAATGTCAAGAATCCAGATCCCATCTTCGACCAAAGTTTCATGCCTTTAACCACTTCGAAAGAGATGCTCGTTAGGACAGCAATGTCGAATTCGTTTGGCTTTGGAGGAACAAATGCATCTTTGCTCTTTGCCTCTATCTAAAAGTTGTTATTGTAACTGATCTTTCTTTGGTTGCTAATTTTCCAAATTTACAAACATGAAAAACTATATAACCTTCAACGTGGTAACTTCGATGAGATATGCGTCAATAAAACAGTTTTGCTCAGGATCCACTTTGCATTCATTTACGACTGTTCTGAACATTAATTAGGATTAAGCTCAGTGCTTGCGCATGCTCAGTGCTTGCGCATGCTCAGTGCTAAAACTTTCATCCAAGAACATTGTCTACCAGATCGTTGAGCTCAGAAAGCAACAATATAATCCAATAGGATTCAAATAAAGCGATTTCGGTTAGACCGGTCGGATCGGTCCGGTTTTCAAACCAATGATATATTTCCTAATCTTCGTTTTTCGTTTTTCCTTTTATCTTGTTCTTGACATATATAGATTAGGAAATATGTGTTCGTTTACCTAAACAAAATAGGATTAGTTTTGGCATTATAAATAAAGAGACAGAGTCTCCTTGAGCAAAACTTATAATTCTTGTCCGGAGCTTCTTTCACACCCTTACTTGGATTTTCACCGCCGCACGATCTCCAACATGAGCACCACGGCTGCGAAACGTTACGTTATCGACGAGGAGCAGATGAAGAAGCTCACAGTTAATAAGGCTACTGGGAAGGTAATGTCACTGGGAGTTCCTGTTGAAGAAGAAGTAAGCATGTTTAACCCTAGTGTTGGATTGTCTTCAGGGTCTAGTGTTGGGCTTGAGGGTCCGGAGAAACAGATGCATATTCTCAAACCATATGACAACCGCAGCAGAATTATCTGCATGAGTGATGCGATTGAAGTAGAAGATAATCTTGAATACGATGAAGATTACAAAGACTTAATGGAGGATATAACACTAGCAGGTCAAAGATTTGGTAACTTGGTGAACGTTGTGGTCCCGCGACCCGATCCAGATCATCCTGGTCGTCTAACACCTGGAGTTGGAAAGGCTTTCTTTGAGTATGAGGATTTGGATGGTGCAACAAGGGCCGAATCAGGATTTAACCTGATGAAAAGAGATTACGGTATCCAACTGACGGCTGAGTACTATCCAGAAGACAAGTTTGCGCAGGGCGACCTTGATGGCTGAGGCTGATAAATCCAATCCCTCGTCTTTTACTTTTTGGATTTTGCACCATTATTCTATGTCTAATGTTCATGTATATCTATTGTTTGTTTCTTAACAAAACTGGAGCATATCTTTTGCTCCGACGACTCTGACTCTAGGCAGGTAGCTTAAGAGTTAAAACTGATGATGACTTAACAAAGCCACCATCAAGAATGTTTCATTGAGAAAAAACAAGCGCATTGGTTACTGTTGAAGAAGATTGATTATGTTTAGAAATTAGAATTGCAGATCATATAGATTCTCTTTCATAATTGTTGCTTTCAATTTGTATTCATCGTAATCTGTTTCCTATACAAGAACATCATAAAATAATTGATCCTTTCTTTTTTGGAGGTTGCATAGTAAGAATTTTACCTTTATAGCAAGTTATAACATTTTTATTCATTTTCACTCCATGTTAACTTACATTAGCGAGTACCCTATGAAAATTACAGACAAAAGATGTTTCAAATCCCTACTTGTTTGCTTGCAATATCTCTCCGCGATCTTTTTAAGAATATCTTGACCTGAAACCTTCTGTAAGAGGAATGACCTTTGCGGATACTTTTGACTGCAACTTAAGCACAGCTTCGCGAATTTCCTGCCATTGCAACCACACAAAGTATAAGATGAAATACATCACAAGGGACTTAAAATTTTTACTAAGAACATGAAGTCAAATTGAGACTCTCACCTCTACATGGTAACGAGATGAGAAATGCGTCAATAATACAGTTTTGCTCCGGATCCATTTTGCGTTCTCAATAATCTGCAATTTTGTGTTTAGAAATTTCCTTTTACAGTACAGTTCCATTTACAGTGTAGTGTTTGAACATAAATAGCATACCTGAGATATATGAGTATGACCGAGTTCTTGCGCATGCTCAGTGGTAAAACTTTCATCCAAGAATGTTGCCTGCCAGATCGGTAAAGCTCAGAAACTATAATCTAATCCAGTGGAGTTTTAATATGATATACAGTTCCGCCAATAGGATTCAAAACAAGTACCTCGGTTATAAGAACTTTTGCCCTCAATGCATCAGCGTTACGAGGGTCAAGCATATACTCTGCAGTTGTATCTCCAGTGAAGGCTATCTCAGGGGATAATATTGTGTCTGTAATCTGTAATTAAGTTCAGTATTATGTGACTTATCCCTTTCACATCACTTGGCAATATGGCTTATTATAAGCAAAACAAACCTCGACACCAGATTTTTTAATCTTTTCTATCTGTTTGCCTTTAAGGTGAGCATATTGCTTCTGCAACTTCTTCCTGACTGAGTAGATCACATAACCCTGAGAGAAGCCATAATCCAGAACTCAAAGATCAGTTAAAAACAAACACTCTCATGACCAATTCACGACATGTGTAGTACCTGGCTCGGTATGACGTGGTGAGTTGCAAACGGTCTAACAACAATGTCATTCCGCAACTCATATGTTTCACCTGCCACAAACATAACGCTCATCAAGATTTGCTACCTAAACAAGATTGGTTTTTTGTAACTGTAAACAGATAGAAAAGATTAAACTAGTCAAGGCTTTTCACTATATCATTACCTACATCAAGTGGAATCAGTTCTACATTCAACTCTACTTGACCCATAGTCCTGTGAATCTCAAGAAGTTTCTCAACATCTTCTTTAATAGATGGTGGCACAAATATTTTCGGTGGCTCAAGATTGTATAAACCACGGCTCGCTACATACATCGGTAGCCCTCCCTGTAGGAAACACTAAGATTAGCCTCAAGATTCATCCATAACTCAATCAAAAATCACAAACATCAAGACAATGTTTTTAAGAAAAACTCATCCTTATCCATTCAAATCATTGAACAATGTCGATTCAACACTAAGATTCATCCAAGAACTCATAATTCAATCACAAAGCAGACACAACAAAACGAAATCTAAGGAGGGTTCAAGAAAAAACTAATCCTTATCCATTCAAACCACAGAACCAAAGACTCAATTTTTTTTGAAACAACTCACAATATGATCAAGATGAGCGTGAGTGATAAAAAGAAACTTCTGCTGAATAGCACGAGAAGGGCACCTCCCAATATCAAAGACACATTTGAGCTCAGGTACGATGACACAAGTCTCGTGCCCACCTACGGATATGCCCTCAATCGCATAACTCTCCAATTCGACGCCTTTACGGTTCACGGCGGCGCGTGCTTTCCTGTACTCTTCTTCTTCCTCGATTGCGCGGCTAATAGATGAGAAGTAGCCGGAGACTTTGACCGGGCTCACGAAATTGCTACGGTGGGTCTGTATCTGCGCGGCGAGCTGGTGAATGACCACTGGAGGAGGGCTATGGTGTTTGGTGAAAGGGAAGATTTTGGAAAACGAGATTGGTAACGAAGAAAGCTGCATTTTTTTTGTTTGATAAATAGGGTTTTACAGAGGTTTTTGGGGTTTCCTCCTTTCTTCTTCACTCATTAGCCACGAGACGCGAGAGAGTATGAGACTTGAGACATGAAAGTGAAACGATAGGAGAATGCAAAGAACGGCCTTATTGAGAGTTGAGTTAGACCGAAATTGGACCGATCCGGTTTATTGAATAAATTTTATGGGAATTTGACTAAGAATGCCATTTTTATGGAAAAATTTGTGAAAAATGCCAGTTTTGTTTTTGTTTGTGAGAAATGCCAGTTTAGAATATTTAGGGAGGAGTTTAAAGACAAATTTACTCTTTGTTTAAGAGAGGAGAAATTCATTTGTGTTATGTTTGGTGTTAATTCATAAGTTGAGGGTCCAATTTCAAATCAAACTTTTGGAAACACATATGAGTTTTAGAAAAAGAGAAGAGAATTAGAGACAAAGACAAATGAAAAGAGATTTTTTTCTTTTAATGTCGGTATTATTTGTGGTGGACAAGTATCATCAATCAAGCATATTTGGTCCACTAAAAAGTCAGAAGGACAAACTTGTGATAGACAAAAACATGTTCGGGTTGAATCTGGTCCATACGAGGCACAACACGTTTAATACGTAAGCAGATCAATAAGGTGGAAAAGCTATTTTGGTAATGATGGACAAATAAAGTATAACTAAACGGATCTGGTCCACAAAAAGATCGATGGACACAATTGGAGTGGACAAAACCTGTTCGGCTGTTGCTTCTATAGAAATTTAATAAAACTTACTATAGAATTTACAGTTGCATCTATTTATCTTAACATTCGTTAAAAAACTATTTTAATATTTAAAATATATTTTATCATGTTTTTTAAATTTGTGAATTTACATAACTATTTAAAATATATTTATGTATTCATACTATTATATTACATTCAAATGATTTCATAATGTATAGTTTTAATTTTAAATATATTTACTTTTTTCTAAAATATTTCCCCCACGACATCGCGGGGGGTCTGAGTCCTAGTAATAATAAAAATGTAGTTATTTTTTCTCTTTCTTATTTTCAATGATGATTGAAACATTCTTTTTCAATATATGTATAATTGATCACAAATACATTTTGATTTATTAAAAATCTGTTTTTTATTTATGTTATTTTGAGAACCATTTTTCATAATTATTTTTGCATCAACAACCATTATATCCTATAAGCAATTATGTCATATTTTAATATTTTTTATATTTATCAAAACATACAATAAAAATAACAGTTAGTGTTTAAGTTTTTACAACAAAAGTTTTAATATTTAAAGTTTTTAGAGCAAAAATTTTAACAGTTAAAATTTATTCAGCAAAAGTCCCTATAGTCAAAGTTTTTACAGTCAAAGCATCTACAACTACAAGTTACACCGTTACCAATCCGAACCTAAATAACTCAAAATGTCTCATCCAACCCAAATAAACAAAATGTGGTCTCTTAAACTAGTTCATACATATAGCTCCTCCATTCAGATTGTAAACTAGATCAAATATGTCATAAAAATGTTGAAATTGTTCAAAAACGTAAAGCTAGAGATATAAAAACATTAAGCTTTTTGAATCCATAGAGAAACCAATCAAGGAGAAATTATTCAAAAACATAAAGGCTAACACAAATTTAAACCAATTCCAGTAATCTCCAAGGAAACACAAAAGTTTTTGATTTTAATATTTTGAATTGAATTTGTTTAAATTCCAGTAATCTCTATAACACAAATTCCAGTAATCTCTATACATAGCAGACTCGCGTGCGCGAGACATCATCATTTGCCATTTGGTATCAAACCGAATCAAATTGGAAGGAAAAGACCGAAACAGACCGAATCGAACCGAACCGATGTCTTCTTTAGTCCTCGCCCCTTAGATTGTTCGGAACAAGATGGTATAACCACCGAATCATTTTCTCAATTAGAAAAAAACCCTTTCTTTTTGGATTTCTTCGTTCCACGAAAGTGTGCAAGGCAAAGGAACATTCAAATTCATCATTTTTATCAAATACGAACTTGCTTCTGAGACCATTGACATTGAAAACCCTATCAAAGTCGTCTTCTTGGATGTATAAAAAAAATCTAAATTGTCTCTCTCCCATTCTTTTCCGCTAATAACTCAGTTTTCTTCTCTATTACTAGCAGCATTCAGTTTTGGGGTCTTTTGTTTTTTTGGATTGTTTTGGAATCTCAATTGGGTTGGTCGACATGGGTTTGACAAAAACATTGCTTTTATTGGTGTTTTCTTGTCACAGATATATCCTTTTACTTGGATACTGCAGCATGGCCGGTGAAGGTCAGCAAATCTCATTACTTGATGGAAAAGAAGACAAATTTGGTGGTGTTGAGGTGAATTTGATGGAAGTGGAATCCATGACTGTTGATGATTTTGATACAAAGCTTGATCTTTCACTCAAGGCATGGAAGGATCAGGTATAAAGATTTAATCTTTCCAATGTTATGATGGACCTCTGGATTTAGACCAAAACATCCCATGTCTGTTTTTTGTTTTGCTCCATTTACTTGAATATTTATTGCCAATGACTGACTTTTTTGGGAGATGGATTTTGTTAGGGGAAGAAGGGGATTTGGGTAAAGCTGCCTCGTGAGCGTTCGAGTCTTGTTGACACGGCAATCAAGGTTAGAAGATGGTTTACGTTATGATTTCGATGAGAACTTTGTTTTGTATTTTGATTATTTTGTTCAGCTTTGGGCTTTGGTGATTAAATTATGTTTGGTGATTTGTTAGAAAGGGTTTACATACCATCATGCCGAGAATGAATACGTGATGCTTACCTCTTGGCTCGGGGAGGAACCTAGCACTCTTCCTGCTAATGCTTCTCATCGTATTGGGATCGGTGCTTTTGTGCTAAACAAGAACGGAGAGGTAACAAAGATTTTTTGTTTAAATTTTTCTAATGGCCCATCACTTTGAATCTAAATGGACTGCAAAAAGAGTCATCAAATTGCTCAAAAGGGATAGAACATAAAACATTTTTTTGGCTTTAAATATATTCTGTTTGGTGTATCAGTTTATATTTTCTCTACATGATGTTTCGTTTATAGCGGACTCCTCCTGCGTTCTTCTCTGGTACAATAAGAGCTTAAAATTGCATTTTGATTCAACCTTGATGTACAATTTTCCATTTCCAGATGCTCGTGGTTCAAGAGAACAGTGGATATCTCAAAGATAGAAATGTGTGGAAGGTGCCTACCGGTACTATTAAAGAGGTGAGTTTATGGGATCTTGTCATATCTCTGTGTGTCTGTCTAATCTTATTTTTATTGCCCTACATTAATATTTAATATCATAAGAAGAGTTCAAGATTAGTAATAGCTCATAATCTAATCCCCCACTCTACTAATGATGACTAGATAACTAGTGAACACAATTTAGATATAAGTCAAGAGCCAAGGGTAACCAGGGTCAGCCCTCATCTCTATGTGAACTCTGTATATTATCGATTACGTCGTATAGAATCAGTTAATGAATTCTTAAATTTCATATAGATGTGGCTATTTAACCATGTCAGCTTGGTATAGACTATGAAGATATCAACTGCAAGTTATTAGCACTTAAACAACTACAAGATCCCTTGATTTGCATATGTTTTTGCACTTTCCTCTTATATATAGGCGAACTGAAAATTTCAAATCCACAGGGTGAGAGTATATGGGCTGGAGCCATTAGGGAAGTGAAAGAAGAAACTGATGTACGTATTTGGCTCTAAACCTCCGCAAGTAGTTCTATTTTTTAAGTCGTGAATTGAAACTGTAATCAAGGTTTACATTTTCTTTTGGTCTTTTGCTTCAGATTGATACAAAATTTGTAGAAGTCCTGGCTTTCAAGTAACAAAAGACCCCTTGAACCCTTATACATTAGGTACCCGTAACCCGCTGATCGTTTTCATCTTGACATCATACTTATTGATTGTGTCTCACAGGGAAAGCCACCAAGCAGTCTGGCAAAGAAAAACGGATATATTTTTCGTGTGTGAGTTGGAAGCAAGCACTTTTGAAATCAAGATACAAGAATCTGAGCTCTCTGCTGCTAAGGTAAATACGTTATTTACAGTATATTTTTTGATGAACCTGAGCCAAGCATGATCTCTTGATGGCTCAGCTCTACTTCTTGTGTGTTTCTCAGTGGATGCCGGTTGAGGAATACGTAAACCAACCCTTTCACGCCGAGGAGGGGAAAGAGATGTTTAAGTTAATAGCTAACATCTGCTTAAAGAGGTCGAAGAAGGAGTACATGGGTTTCCACAATGTCCACACTACAAAATCATTGAAGGAGAGCCTTTACTGTAGTGCCGATCAGTCCGCCAACCTCCTGAGCGAGACGTGTGACGAAGCCTCAACTTCCACCTCTCTCTGACAAAACTCTCGTCATAACATGTTTCTGTTTCTTTTGCTTGAGTTTTTTGTTTATTGAAGAAAAATGAAATCGTTTCCTCTATAAGTCTAAACGTCTGTCTCGGAGAATAGACATGTCTGTGAAGATGCGGACTAGCTGTTGCCTTGGAGATCCACGTTTATTGAGCCACATCATATCATGCTCTTGAGAATCTTGAGACACTTTATTGTAATTGAACACTCAAGAAACGTATTCAATTACAAGAATACTAATATTAAAAATTTATAAGAACAAGAAAATTGATTTACAGCAGAAGTTCAACACATCTCTTATGCCTGGTGACAAAAGAAACCTGTAAAAGCTCAAAACATTTAAGGTAAAATACAATAAAGAAGAAGAAGAGAGGACAAAAAGGATGCAAATTAGTTAAGAACATTAATTAATAGAGTAAACTAATAAGATTTTGGGAAATTGTTTCTCTGTCATAAGAATGCATATGATAAAGGATGCAGGAGACTGAAGATGAGTCTTTTGTATCTAGTATCTACTGTGGTGTTTAGAAGATGCACAAAGAAAAATACCGTGTATCTTGTATAACCGTGATTTATCTTAAAGCACACAAGCCTTTGCTCTAGGTTGAGATTTATGTTTTGCTTAGGAGAAGAAGAATAGTAACAATAGCTACCAAAACCTCTAAGAAAAAACATGCCTTTTAACAAAAAAAAAAAAAAAAAAAAAAACTCTAAGAAAAAATGTTGATAGGCATTTTACTAGTAAGAGTCTCGTAAGAATATTTTTTCATGAAGGACTTGTTTTCGCAAGTAAAACAGCCATTGTAACATCATCACTTTAATACTCTTATCGAAACTGATATTGGCACATTTAAAGATCTAGTTACATTCAAGGTATTTTTCATGAATGATATGCACTATACACTTGGCTAATCATATTGTTTTTCTACCATATGCAATAAATTATGAAACACAACAAGAACATTATACCACAATGTAACCCTAATACTGTATGATCTTTCACAATTCTAGAAAAAAAAAACATTTTAAAAAAATAGGAACAGAAAATGGAACACAAAAATATTTATACATCAGATTCAACAGATAAGTGCAAAATGTATCAATCAAATTTCATAAATGACCATGATTAAGAAAATTAAGAAAAATTTATATAGAAAATTCCATGATTTTAAATTTACACTATTTTAAAATAATATATGTAATTGCAAAAAAAAAAACTTGGTAATTGGTAATTGTTTTTCCTATATTTTTGGTTGATTAATGTAAGTAAATTAGCTATAGACAAAATTTTGGCCGTTTTACAGTCTCCTTAATTCATCCAATCAATTGAGACTCATCCAAACTATTTACGTATATAACTTAATATATTTTTATATGTAATAAATTAAAGGTTGAACAAATGTTGAATATACATGAATGAATTAATTTATTTGTATATATAACATTTATATGTGACCACTCAATTGATTTTTAAAATGATGGTCATTTTTTTCCAGTCTTTTAGTACCATACAAAGGAGAACATAAATGTGTATCCAAATATGTTGGAAATTATATAGTCAACTATCATATATTATATAAATAATATAAATGTAATATAAATTAAAGGTTGACCAAATTGTTATACAAATAAAAATAATACCAAATATAATAGGATATTACATGAATGAAGGAATCTTATCTCTATATATATAACTGTAACTGTTTCGATTATATTCACCCGAAAAGAAAAATGGTTTCATCATGCAAATGTTTCTGTTTTGTGTTCTTATGTTTGGTTGTTAGCTTGATCCAATGTACGCAACAAAAAAAATCTACATTTTTAATTTAAACCTATATGATATGCTCATTTCTATATTATATATTTTATGTTTTGGAAATAATTTGTTTAATATCACAGATGCTGTGGAAGCTGACGATTCGCAAAATCATGGACATATGGTGATAGGTTCTTGCTCAAAAATTCCAGACTGCAACAAAAAATGCATGGAAATGGGCTTCCACCATGGAAGTTGCTTTCAAGAAGCACCCGGTGCCCCTGAAAAAGCATGTGGTTGCTATGCATAATAATGTTATTAAGATATTGCATTGTAGACACATGTAATATTTAATATAAGTATAATGATGATTTTATTGATGCAAAACATAACAATATTATAGAATCTTGAATGTTTGCAATCCTAGTTTTAAAGTTTTCTCCCTAATTCTGATTAATGCGTAAAATCGCTAGATTTATTATGTCATTCTTGATTAATGACTAACCTCTTCAAAAAATTAGCTATATGAGTCTAATCTGATTACTTCCAGCCTAAACGGATTACTCTCTGTCTATTTTTTTATTATTAAACATTTAAATTAAAAGTTTGTAATGTTCTACAATAAATAATTTACAAACTTTTAATAAAATCATAAGTTCTATCTTAAAAATATGTTCTTATGTGTTTATTGCAATTTTGAAAACAATACATTAGTTTTATATTTTATTTGGTGTTTTTAAATTAACATAGATGGAGCTATACATATATTTAATACAATATATACTTATTTTATTATTAATTTAACAAAGTGTCATTTCACTTATTTTATTTGGTGTGCTTATTTTACAAATACTCTCTCATGTTGTCTATTTATTAACATACCCTCTATAAATAAGTAGTTGACTAAACTACCATCATCTTAAGAAGAAGAACTGTCGCTAAAATATCAGAGACATTCATATAGAGACGTTGGAGACGCCGAACTCAAGACTTCAACATCACAAGGTAATTGTTGATTTCAATTACAAATTAGATTCTGAATCACATTTTGAATGTTGTTTGAATCGAAATTTAAGATGATAGATAATCGAAAAAAATATCAGTGTGTGTCATGAAGCGTGGAGCTTGGTGTCATGAAGTCCATTGGCAATGGTCAACATACCAGTGTGTGGCTTGACAAATGGATATTTGATGATATGCCAAGAAGACCGTTCAATAAAGATCTAACGATTGATTTAAACCTCAAAGTGTCGGCTATTATCACAAATGGTGGGACCTAGAATGTACAACTCCTCCATGAATTTGTTGGGCTTTCTAATCCCAAGTCAAGTCCCCATTAGTATGATATTGTCCGCTTTGGACCGAGATAGCAAAACCCGCAGAGATTTATTATTGGGCTCCTTCCCAAAAGGCCTCATACTAAGTAGGTTTGGATTTGACTTATATATTAGAAACTTATTTTCTAATCTTCCAATGTGGGATGTTGGTTTGTACCTAACAATACTCCCCATCAAACCAAGGACCAAAAACCCTAGGTCTCCCCTTCAGCGAAATTTTGTCACCATTCACTCGGTGCTTCCTTATTCGCAAGGTATCCTTCTTATCGTGTCACATTGAGGGGTTTCTCCCACACTAATCATTAAGCCCATACCCACTTCTTAGGTCCATTTATTTCAACCTAGGCTCTGATACCAACTGTTAGGCTTTCTAATCCCAAGTTAAGTCCCCATTAGTATGATATTGTCCGCTTTGGGCCGAGATGGCAAAGCCCGCAGAGATTTATTATTGGGGTCCTTCCCAAAAGGCCTCATACTAAGTAGATTTGGACTTGACTTATATATTAGAAACTTCTTTTCTAATCTTCTGATGTGGGACGTTGGTTTGTACCCAACAATAGAATTGTTTCCACCATGTGAAATTACACGGATCCGTTCCTTTCCTCCAGCACAAAACCTTTGTGATCGGTACATTTGGGCTTTCACTCAGAATGGGCAGTACTCGGTTAAAAGTGGGAATTGGTTGTTGTCTTGAGTGGCTGATATTTTGAGCCCAATCTCTGCTGATATGATCTATGTTAACAAGGTTAAGCAACTGGTATGTGACACTACAGATGAGCCTAAAATTTGTTTCTTTTTTTGGAGAGCATTATCACGAGCACTGGCGGTAGCAGATTGTATGCGATGCCATGGACTCTCAGTTAAACCTCTTTGTCCGATTTGTCAAGTTGAGAACGAGACAATTAACCATGTTTTATTTGGTTGTCCACTAGCAAGTGGAGTTTGGTCTGCAGCTGCCCTTCCTATCCCTTCCCAAGGCTTTTCTACTTCTGTTGTAGATAATGTTTCTCTGATGTTAAACCTAATGCAGAAAACTGAAATAGCAGAAGATGTGAGAAAGGCAATCCCTTGGATCCTTTGGGGGATTTGGAAGGCAAGTAACTTTGTGATTTTTTCAAACCGAGATCAAGACCCTCATGTTATTGTGGCCGCAGAGTATGAAGAGTCGGAGGAATGGTTGAAACAACAAAGTTTGATATTGCATGATTTGTCCAGAGAAGCTTGTAGAAGTATTCAACAGATTCATCGTTGGGTTAGACCTCCCGCCGGTAAGCTTAAATGTAACATTCACGCAACATGGGTCAAGGAATCCTGGTACTGTGGTGGTGCTTGGATACTACGGAATCATACTAGAGAGGTCATATATCATGTGAGAGATGCATTTCTTCCGCCAACTAACATAATTACTGCAGAGCTAAGTTGTCTTCTATGGTGTATACAAAGCCTCAATGATCTTCATGTTACGACTTGTGAAGTTTGGACGGATTGTCAGGCGGTGGTGTCAGATTTAGAATCTATGGCAAAATGGCCAAAGTATCGTTCTGAATTAGATAAAATCACTATCGCAGTACGAGTGACGGGGGAGTTCGATGTTAAGCTCTCTTTAGCGAAAGCCAACTCGTTGGCTAGGGCGATTGCATCTTGTGTTCCAATGCTAATATTTTTGTTATTATTATTTACATCATCATATGAAACTTGAGTTTTTGATTTCATAAATTTTCTTTTCGAATATATTTTAAAATTTATTACTTTAAAAATAAGTTTTTTTTCTTTGACTTCAAAATGATATTCTTCTATTACTAAAACAATATTGAAGATTTTGGATGTAAATATAGTGAATCCAAAATGTTCAGTTATCATAAAACCAATAAAATTAAATGTGTATTTGAATGCATAGGTCAATTATAGATGTTATATGTACAGACCAACTAAACGATCAAGAACGAGTAGCACAAGCCAACAAAAATCCATTGAAGTCCACTACTGTCACATAATTTCTCGTCTAACCCCAGCTCGGAGTCCTCCAAATTGTGCAATATGGTGGTGCCACTACACGCCTTATTCATAATTTTCTCATTTCTTGTCCTGCTTCAACTAATCACCATCATCCCCATACCAATTTTTTTTCTTTTAAAGCTCTTATTAACTGAATCCTTGGAAATGCTAGACTGATAGAGCGTCTTAAGATCTACAGAGAGTCTTAAGATTTCTTCGAAATTCTCACTCAATTGGAGTTACCTAGTCTATTTTCCATGAAAGCCACCTCAAACCAAAACCCAGAAATAAAGCCACCAAGTCTCAAATTTCATCACACGCGCAAGGGAACATTTTTCAGATCTGTCACTACAGGAAAATAGGATGTTAATAGTGTGTGAAAGACGCTATCTAACAATGTGATAGTGTTAATACAAATGCTATGAGATCGCCCACAATGATAACTCTGATACTTTAGATAGCGGTTTTCTTATGTGCTATTAAATCTGTCAATTTTAACAATGAAAAAAAAAAATTATGTGTCCATCTAGGGAAAAAAAGCTGATATGTATTAATTGTTTAAATTTGATAAACTAGCTATTTTAATTGATGTATCATTTTAATTGATGTATCAGTCTCTCCTTCAATACAAAAGTTGATATGTCATTTCTTTTATTGTATTCATCTAAGTTAAAAAAAAAAATAGTCGGAAAATTCAAAATTAAAACCAAACCGAATGTCAGATTGAGTTGAGAGTGGTATGGTTCCGTAATAAAACCTAAAAAGAAAGGGCAATCAAAACACGTGTACTATATTATAAACACTTTTCTGGAAAAATCGAGAGAATTGTTTTCGCAGCCGCAAGCTACAAACTTTGATCCCCAAATTTGTCAATCTATCTCGCTTCCAAGAAAGAGGCTTCTCTAGCTTAATCTCAGATTTGAATCGTTCCTTAGTGGTGAGCCTTCGCGATCTATTTCAATTCAATTCGTCTCTTAATCCTAGTTCTCGATTCGTGAGCTTTAGATTTTATTAGGGTTTTCAGTAATTTTGAGTCGTCGGCGAAGCTCTTTATCGCCGATCGATCCTCTCCGTTATCAGAAATTGTTTGATTCTTGAAAAGTTTTGATTTTTTCTTGTGGGTTATTGCTCAATCCGAATTCAAAGTTTTGAAAACCCTAGATTGGTATCTTCTCCGTTAGTCTTTAAGATTTGTTTCAGGGTTCTTGCTTTGGTTATAGTTTTAGAGTCTTGTGTTGTGTACGAGAGAGGAGTGTTTTGTTCTGCATGTTTAAAGACTGAACCTTGAACTGTTTTTGTGCAGAGACAATGCCGAAGAACAAGGGAAAGGGAGGAAAGAACAGGAAGAGAGGAAAGAACGAAGCTGATGACGAGAAGAGAGAGCTTATATTCAAGGAAGATGGACAAGAGTACGCGCAAGTCCAACGTATGCTTGGTAATGGGAGATGTGAAGCTATGTGTATCGATGGTACCAAACGTCTTTGCCATATCCGTGGTAAGATGCATAAGAAGGTTTGGATTGCAGCAGGTGACATTGTACTTGTTGGTTTGAGGGATTACCAAGATGACAAAGCAGATGTGATCCTCAAGTACATGTCTGATGAGGCTAGGCTTCTCAAGGCTTATGGTGAGCTTCCGGATAATACCCGTCTCAACGAAGGAATTGTTGGTGATCTTGATGTTGATGATAATATTGACGTCGATGACTATGTTGAGTTTGAGGACGAGGATATCGATAGGATCTAAGGCTTTGTTTGTGTTTTCTTTCTTTCCGGCTTGTATTTTCTATTTGAGACGTATGACTTCTGAGTTTACAGAAGTGTATGGTGATAAAACATTACTGTTGTTGCAAGATACTTAATACTATTTTGTATTCTGTTCTCCAATATCTCTATTGCTGGTTCGCTGGGTGTTGTTGTTGCATAATTTCATTTTTCTTTACATTCCATTCAAAAAGTTATGTGTGTCCCTCTGTTGCTTCAGAGCTCTTGAAGGAAGCTGGTGCAGAGAAGCGTCTAGATGCTTATGCCAATGCTGAAATGAATTAAGTTCTACGGTCATATACTCATATGTCAAACAGAGTAAAGAGAAGCCTTTTTTGGCATCAACCGCAAGAACAGAGTTGATTTCTTTTTCTTATTTACTATGAAGTCTATGATTCTTCTTTGTCACATGTAGAAATCAAATGACCTGTATATGGAGAACATGGTTCTCACTAAATCTCTTGTAACATCCATATATGTTGTGCCCCCAAGATTAGATAGTGGAAGCCAATTCAGAACATGTTAGGATTGATATATATTATGAATCACATCCACATACATGAGACATGACACAAATTTAAAGACGAAGACGAATCATTGGACTACTAAATTCAGTTGGTGTATTGTGGAGATTTGGATCTTATCACTGACCTTGTCCATCTCTCATTTGGAACATGTAGAGAAAGCATTGTGTTGCATTGAGTCATATGGAGGACGTCTTATTGACAATTGGGAATTAAGAAAAGGGAAGAAAAACAAACTGACTACACTACATAAGTACAGGGCACCAAAATACATAATCTTTTCGCTGAAAGAGAGAAAATTATAAACTTCTCATGCCGAACATGAAAACTAAAGAAAGCTAAACTAAAGTCTAGAAAAGTCATCTATCCGGGACAAAGAAAATTATTTGCTTCTTTGTCACATGTAGAGATCTAATGTTTTGACCTACCCATGAGCTTCAAATGACTTGTATATGGAGAAAATGGTCCTCACTAAATCTCTTGTACATCCACATTGTGTTGTGTCCCCAAGATTAGATAGTGGTAGCCAATACAGAACATCCGAGGATTGGCAATATTTTGAATCGCATTCACATTTATACAAGAGACTATGAGAGATGACACAAAATTAAAGATTAAGATGAGTTATTGCGCAGTTGGTGTATGGTGGAGGTTTGAATCCTATCAGGTAGCCAATATGGAGGACGTCTAATTGATATTTGGAAATTAAGAAAAGGGAGGTAAAAAAAGTACAAAACTATTCGTCGAAAGATAGAAAATTATAAACTTCTCATGCTGAACATGAAAACTAAAGATAGCTAAACTAAACTCTAGAAAAGTCATTTATCCGGGACTACGAAAATTATTTGCTTCTCTTGCCGAATCGAATCTCTGCCTTCATCTTCCTGATGAACTCCTCACACTTCTTGTTCAATTCTTCCGAACTTAACAAACTATCATTTATCTCATTGTCATCATTATGATCATCTACCGTAGTGATAGCGAGGTCTTGTACTAATACATCCTCATCGTCCTCAACAACCAATGCTAATTCTTGTTCTTCTTCGCCTCCTCTAAACAAAGCAACTCTGGCTTCTTCAAGTAGTGCCACTACTTTCTTGACTTCTGTTTCTTTTAAGTCATTGATCCTTACTTCTTTTGTGCTGTCAACGATGTTAATGGTTTTATCGTGCAAAAGAGTTTCAGAAGTCCCTCGGAAACTCCCGACGATAAAGCCCACAATCCCATTGCATAGCAAAAACATGTACTTCTTGTCCACAAGGTTGCTATACATGGACAGCAACTGAAGTCTTTGTTGAAGAGAAGAGACTAAGGAAGAGTAAGATATTATAAAAGAGAAAATGGATGCCAATGCTATGATCTTAGTGACTATTTTAATCTCCTTCACGCTTCTTTCTTGTTTTTGAGATTCCATCTCCTCTCTCTCTCTCTCTCTCTCTCTCTCTCTTTCTATCTCTCTTGCGCTCTGTCTCTCCCCTTTGAATTGAGAAAAAGAATGGTGGATGAGAAACAAATTTGGGAGAACTCCCTTTTTATAGATTAGTGGATGTGTTTGTTGTATTTTTGTTGTATATATATATATAATTTTTTTTAATTGTTGGTTAAAACAGTTTATGTTCTCTTGTGAAGCATTCAAACCAAATTATTATTTACTTTATTTATTTGTTTGATTATTTCTGATGAATTCTAGAAGTTTATCATTGCTTAGCTATCGTTTCTTAAGAAAATATTTTTCTATTTAGAAAAGTTGTCAATACTGCATGAGATATATTTTTTTGAATACCAATCAGTTAATAAAAATAACTTAAAATTTGATGTATATCTATTTAAAGGCATATCAAATATATTAACTGGTGGTATAGCTTACTTATAAATGTATAATTTTTTGGGAAAATTTGTTTTTATGAAAAATAATTAGTTTAAATGTCTTAAAATTATATGTAAGAGTGAAATATTGTCCTCATTATCAATTAAGAGTGAAATATTTTCCTCATTATCAATTGTTACAAAAAAATTTGTTATTAAAAATTGCATTATATTTCTTAATAAATCAATCCAAAAGTTTCTTAAAAAAAAAAAAAAAAAAAAATTGAAGTTGACACGGTCACAATTCGAGCTACTACGACCTTCGGCGTAAATTCTTAAGTCGTTGGAATTTTTTGTTGGATGGTTCCTCTTTTGTTTCCTTTTGAAAATGTATATACGCCAAAATTACAAGACCATTGACTTGGATGTGTTTTTTTTTTCTAATGTCACAAAAGGCCATTGTCCTGATAGATATGTTTAAAAGTCACTCGGTGTCAAATAAAAGAAAGATTAAAAAGTTAAAAGTCATTGCTCTATGGCTGCATGTCAATCATATCGCGTTTCCAAAGAAAAGAAAATTATTATTTTTTTTTTGCTAAACAAAGAAAAGAAAATTAGAAGGAGAAAATGTTTTTAAGTGAAAGATATAGATTGGGCACTCATTACTGTGTAAATAGTGTCAATATATGTGTTAATTATATATGGTTTCCAATTAAATGACACAAGAAAAACTCCAATATTTTTAAAAGATGGTTATCGATAAAACATGGAGCGATATGATTTACGAAGATATTGTACGTCTACATGTCAATTATCAAACAAGGGTGTCCAAGTAATGCCGTGACCGTCAGGTATGGGTTTATATAATTAATAGGTCCTAACGTAAAGACAGAGAAAAGCCACTAGCCCTCGTCAAGATTTTTACACGAAGCTTTTGTTTTTCTAAAGATTTTTATTGTCTCAGACTGATAACTGAGAAACAAAGCACGAATAAATTTGGTGGACAAGGTTAGTTTATAAGATACTGAAATGACGTAAAGAATTTTTCTTAGAATATCGGAGTTTTTTTTATTGTCAAGCAAGATATTATCAGATCAAAGAAATAACATTTGGAGTAGTTTTAGAATAGAAAAGCAGCGTAATAAATATATATATATTAGATTAGGACTTACCCGATGTGCGGGTTCAGAATTTTCAAAATAAAATTAAATTTAACAAAGAATATAAAATAAATATTTTTAGTAAGTAAAAACTATTTCTAAAAATAAATTGATATACAGAATTGTCCAATGTGATATTTCGTGTAAATGGTGAGATTATGTAGTTGAGACTATTAATCATGTTTTCTTTCAATGCCCTTGTTCGTGTGAAGTTTGGGATTTATCTCCGACTTTCGTCTCGTCAGAGGGTTTTCCATATGAGTCAATGTACTCAAATTTGGATTTTGTTTTCTGGAGGGGCGCCTCTCAACAGGGTGATTAAATTACCATAGAATTTATAGGCAATCTGGAAGGTCATAAACAAAAAAAAATTTCAAGATTTAGAAATCGAGGCGAATGATATCATTGCTTAGGCTTTGGGTGGTAAGTTAGTCTGGGAAGAGGCGCTCTCTTTTACGGCGGTCATGCCAGCTCTATCTCCGTCTTCGGATGTCCAAGTTTCTTCACCTGGTTGTCAGACTAATGGTTCTTGGAAAGCAACCAATGTGCATTCAGGATTGGGCTGGTGGTGTTACGTTGGTGAGGAGCGAACCTTATTGTTGTGGGCCAAGTGTTTAAGACGGAGCCCATCCCCCTACATTCGGAGTTAGAAGCGTTGTTGTCGGTCATGGAGCGGATACATGCTGCAGGGATCGCTTGTCAATATTTCGAGACTAATTGTGCTGAGTTACTCACTATTGTGCAGTCCCTGAAGATTGACCGTCCTTCTCCAACATGCTCGATGAGTTTAACTTGCTGGAGTCCTTCCCACTATTCAATATCTCTTGGATCTCCCATGCGTCAAATACGAAAGCATAATACACTAATGTATATCCATTTACAAATCTACTAATATTATCACTAAAAATGTATTTGTACACACAAATGTATTTTACTGTTAAAATATACTCTTTAGTCTTTAGTACTACCAACAAATTATCTTTATGAACACCTTAAATAACCTATTATATGTCTCTTCACTTTAACATTTTTATAGTTAAAAAACGGATATGTTAATATTACATACTCCTATCTTATATATTATAATAGCAGTTTTTTTGAATAAATTATTTGATTGGTGAAAAAAATATGGGACGATCTATTTTTTTTTTTTTTTTTACTTCAACCATCTTTTTCTTAGAACCAGTAATTAATTGTATACTTTCACAATCATTTTTTTATCTTATATAAAAGTAATCATTTTTCTTGTAAAATTAGCAACTTGAAATCAAAATAAATAAACTATATTATAATTTCAAATTTTATGATATATATTTATATATATATAATTTCCTTATAATTGCCTTTTAATATTTTTAAAACTGTTAATAGTTTTGTTTTACATTTGGAAGTTTACATAGTTTTTTATTTAAAATATCTTAAATAAAATTAGGTTTTTTATTTCTCTATTATACTTTTATATAAAACTTTTTTATGGTAGGTTTTGAATTTTTACATTTTTATTTTTTAAAATTTTAATAAATTTAGAATTGACATGTGTCAACATCTGAATGACACAATTGACACTTGTAATGATCTTGTAATGAGTAACTTTGTCATCAAGCTTTATATAATAAGATACTAGATAAGGGCCCGCACGATGTGCGAGTTTAAAATTTGTTTAAGAAAATAAATCCTAAACTTTAAACAATTTTTGAAAATATATAAAGAAATTTTATTTCCTAAATTAAATATATAAATAGTTTAAGTTAGAGAATATTTGTATTTACCTTCGCATATTTATTTATATTTATATATTTTTGTTTCATTATAAGAATTATTACAATAATCTAAAGCTAAATTATATTCCACTAAAACTTTTGTCAAATACTCATCATTACAAATATTATTATTGTCAAATTTTAAAAACATCTCACAACTTATTCACAAAATATTTTACATGCAACAAATTCATCAAAACAACATATAATAAGTAACCACATATTCTTACACCCAAAATTATTTTATTGTTAAAGTATGATCTTTATCACCACCTATAAAATGTCTTCTAAACAAATTAAACAAATTTTATGTTGCTTTACTTTCATTTTGGCATACTTATAGTTCTTATAATTACTAAAATTGTTTGGTGGCATAATTTCTTTAACCATGAAGTTTTTTTTACTCCAAAGATATTTTGGATGAACAACTGGTGAAAATTATCTACTCGTTTACAATGATTTTATGACTAACCCAATAAAAGTTGAAAAATTGAAAGAAAGTTAATATAATATAATAAAAATAAAAATTTGAAAATTATAATCAGGATGGTATATATAAGTCTTAGATAATTCAGATATACAAATAGAAACTTTTTATACACATCTAAAACATGACATATGTCATAATTATGTTAAGGATCAACGATCTATTTACTCTTCTGAACTATCCAATTGTATCAAAACAACTTAAAGCTATGACCTCATTTCAAATATTCTCGAATCATAAATTTTCAACTTATTTTTACCCGAATCAAAAGTTCTCATATATTTTTCCATATACTTGGTTTGAACGATTTACAAACCTAATCAGATAGAAAACCACATAAATCCGGGTTTAAACCAATTTTAAAATGGTATACTGTTCCAACTTTCCAAAGTTGAAACCGCTTCTCAATTACTCAATCAAGCAGCTCTTGTTTCACCGGAATCATCAACATTATTCACAAAAGACAACTCTAAATTTTGACTAGAAACATCAACCACCGACTTATCTTCCAAACTTATAATGCTACTAACTGTAGAATCATTTTTGAAACCTCCATCAGTGTCTTCATCCTCGATTAAATTAGCGGGCATTATATACTTCGATTTCATTTCATTGCATCTGATAGCTTCCAATGAAAAATCCGCACTAAACCCACACAATAGATAGGCAAAATTACATGATAAAAAAAATCAAAGATCAAAGCTTTCGATATAAACATGTAATTTCGATATAAACATGTAATGTTATGCAGATATAATGTTATTTTCTTAGTTAGCTGTCCTATTATGTTTCAATTTTTTTTTTTTTTTTTTGACATAACTTATGTTATTCTTTTTAAATTTGTTATTCACTATTTATTTATTAATAATAATATACATGCTTAGTGAATTACTTTTTTGTTTATACATGTCAAAATCTTATTGAGAAAACACGTATAATATAAGTAACGTACAATGGAAAATAGATTAGTTTTGTTAATTTTCTTTTTTGATTTAGAAATTTTTTTTTTAGATATAAATATGTAAATTTAATTCATATTTAATGTTATTTTCTTAATTAGCTGTTTAGAAAAATAATAATTTTTTGAAACGCGTCAACATCTCATCAGTGTACTTGACACGTGTCATGATCATGTTAATGACTAATTTGAAAACCCACCTTTATATAATAAGTTTTTTAATATAATAAAAATATTAGTTCAGACTTCAATTCAAGCTTTTTTCCTAAAAACTGCCAGTCGGTTCTTCATACTTCGTTTTCTTCGCATGTGCTTCACAAATCTTGTTGGAGTACTCAGTGTCCGAAATTGGCTAACCATAGAAACATTTTTTTTTGTGTGCAAACAAAAACAATATAGTATAATTATACCACCAAATATGGATGGCACATAGTATATTTAATTTACCATGTAATTGTTGAGAATCTTTGTAACAATGAAACTTTGATATGGATGACATATAGTATATTTATCTTAGTTGTTTTTTTTTAAAATATAATAAAATTATAATTATCTTATGCTTTGCTTGAAAACTATGATTTCTTATTGTTAAAATTGACACGTGTTACGATCTGGTGAGTTTTTAACTTTGATCTCTAATCGTTAAAACTAACACGTGTCACGATCTGCTGAGTTACTAACTTTGAGAACCAAGGTTTATATAATAAGATATTGAAATTAAGGCTTAAGGTTTTTCTGAACCACATACAAATAAAAGAGCTAAGTGAATAAATTTTTAGGGTTCTTAAGAAATTTTGGTTAGATTAAGAATTGGTCAGTGACATGTCGTGTTGAATGTGTGTAAATCTAATTTAACATATCTTGTAAGATTGTTTAAGTGATTTTTAATAAGAAAATAATTTCTTTTCAATATTGGCTGCATCTTAGTAGTTACAACTGGTATCATAGGAGTCAACCGACTAGAGCTTTATACTAATTACATGAAACGACCCCATCCGGATTCTCAATCCTCACATAGGATCCACGGGAAACGATTTCACCGAAACCCCATAATTCTGACGAGACAACCGGCGTATAAATCACTTCTTACAAAAAATTCCACAAATACACCAAACACCACCTCATCTAGTTACTGAGTCGAACGACACCAACCCAGAAATCACATTCCGAGCCTCCCTTCAAGCTCCTTCTCGCCGCAAAACCCTAATCCTTCACAACCATCTATTCCCTAATCGATTAAACATCAAACAACACACCTTACACGGATAACAACCATGAGAAAGCCTCCTTGAATCTCCTAATTCACCACCAAGTAATCACATTCTTCACCTTACACATGAAGAAGATGGATCTCCTTTATCCTCCCTTCCAAGTGAGAGCACCACAATTCTCTCTGCTTATCTCCTCCTAGAACCACCAAAACAGACCCCTCTTCTCCTCTTAACCCTCCTCAAGGCTCCCTTTTCTCTCAGGATCAAGCTCACAATCTCTCTTTTTCTTTCTCCTTCTCTCTTAGAAGCGACCAAATACTACCCCCTTAGGAAATAGGCTGCTCATGGCTTTTAAAACGACACTTAGGGTTTCCAAACTAAACCAAGATAAAACGATCAATTTTGAAACAAACCAAAAAACCAGCAATTTAGTGGTGTCAACCGACACCCTCCTTGGTATCGATCGACACCCACCCAAAACTGGGTTTGGGATGTTACAAGTCTTCCCCTCTAACAAAAGATTCGTCTTCGAATCTGAACACACCGCCACTCATCCACAAAACTTATCCAACCACCATCGCGATGGTTAGCACCATTCAACCATCTGTTCTTCCGCAACCAGGACACCACTGATCCAAGCTACCCTGACCCCACTCATCAACCCATCCTAACCCCACCGTTCAACACCATCCTGACCCCACCGGTCAATACCATCCTGACCCCACTAGTCAACAAAGTCCCGACCCCACTAGTCAATATCAGCCATACTCTCCCAATCATCACAACTCTGGTCCCTACGACCAGCATACACCTGACCCTCCCGGTCAACACACAAAAACCCCAAGATTGAACCCCCATCAACCCCAAGATCCGCAACCGGTCTCAACCGGTAACCTGAGATTGAACTGCCATCAATCTCCTAAATCCACATCCGGTCACAATAAAAAATCTGAGATTGAACCCCCATCAGTATCCTTAATCCACATCCGGTTACAATGATTATCCCCACGTCCTAGACATTATTTGTTCTCAACTCATCCACTCTTAGGTCAAAACCTTGAGTTATACTGATCTCACTCTCAGACCACCGTCCTCGAGACATACCGTCTCACTCTTGGATCATCACCTCGAGTTCTCGGTAGCAAGGGAACCACCATCCCCTCAGGAGAACCATCATCTCCTAGTTGAACAACCATCTCTTCTGCCGCTCTCAGGTCCCACCACCCCTCAAGCTATCGGTATACATGGGAACCACCATCCCCTCAGGAGAACCACCATATCCCAGGAGAACCACCATTTCCTCTGCCGCTCTCTTGGAGATCTGATGCTGTGGACATGAGAGGAGATTGCTAGGAGGCTGGTTTCGTGTGTTTTGGAGTCAGATTCGTCGATCTCAAAGGTCAGTGCGAGACCATGAGTTATCTAAGTGATTAGATGTGTGTTTTGTGTGATTTTGGGTCATTGATTGCTTGTGTGATTGTTTGGTTTTGGTTGTCGTGGTGTTTGTGGCCTGTTAAGGTCGGATTTGGAGTCACAGATGCTGTGGGGACGATTGGAGTTGGGAGAAGTAGAGAGAGATGGTGTTTGGTGATGTTTTGCGTGACGACATTGATCGACGCAAGAAGTGCATCGGTCGATGCAGTTAGGGATTTGATGGAGACATATATCGATGCAAAATGTTGCATCGATCAATGCTAGTGGCGTGTCAGGCGACGCAAGCTCGCAAATGTAACATCCGTGAACAAAATAATCAGTTTTAGGTGTTGGTGTCGGTCGACACCAACATTTTCAAGTCTGACCGGATTGATTTGATTTGTTGTTTTGGTTTAAGTGAAATCCCTAACCGACGTATTTAAAGAGAAAATTGACTTGAGGATTTGTGGAAAGCCGCTTTTAGTCGATTCCAGAGAGAAACAGAGGAAGAAAAGAGAGCGCTTGAGAGTTTAGAGTTTTCTGTTAGAGTTTCTTGGCTTCTTTTGTGAGATCTGGTCCGTGGAGTGAGGATCTGGTGCTATGATCGAAGGAGAAGCTTTCTAAGGGGTGGGATTCGTCGTTTTTGGTCATAAACTTTCTCCAAAAAAGGTGAGTGCATGATCATGGCTGATCTAATCCTGAGATTTCCTATGTTTTGCTTGATTTTAGTTGTTTGTGGTGTTTTCTTGCAGGCACTTGGTTTGTTCGTGGATCCCATGAGTTTTTATGGTTTTTTGGTGAGTTTTGGTCTATTTGAAGGAGTTGGAAAACGGAGATTCTACTTTTGACTTCGAGCAGGACGTGTATGCAGAGTTGGTGTCGATCGACACCAGGTGGGTGTCGATCATCACCAAGGACTTAACGGTGCGGAGACTTGGCGAGTGTCGGTAATAGGGTTTCTGGGTCGAGGAGGAGTGTCAGTCGACATCAAAGAGCGGTATCGATCGACACTAAGAGTCAGTGTCGGTCTACACCAAGAGGGTGTCGGTCGACACCAATCTTTTCAGCAGGCGGCTGATTCTTCTTACCATGTTTTGTTTGTGTTTATTGATGCTTGTTTAACATTGGAATCTTAGTTGCTTGTGTGTATAACCCAGTAGATGGGAGGTTGCCTCAATGAGTGTTTATGACAATACTCATGCATCTCTATTTGTGTTTGTTCTGCAGGTAAAGCCAAAGTGTGATCGTGGAATCAAGATGATTAAGAGAAGCATATTCTAGAGGCTTGATTGTTTGTTCTATACTGTTGTTAGGCTGCTAGAACGAAATGTAGTGGTTTAGAATGGTTATTTAGGTTGCTCATTCATTGTTCTATGACTTGGTTATGTTATTTGGTATTGATGGTTAGATGTTATTGAATTATTTATTTGGTTATTTAATTTATTGGTTAGGTGGTTAAGTGGTTAGTGAGTATGGGATCAGTAGATTATTACTAGGTTAATAATATTCTCTATATATTAATAGAGAAGCATTCTCAAGAAAATGCTGATGTGTCGTCGTTAGGGACTCGAGACAACTATGAATTTATTGCTCTCATTTTTATGGATATTTACACATAATTGCTATTGAATGATTAAGAAGTATTCCTTTACAATTAACTAAAAAATCAAACATTTCAATTTTAAATTTATTTTAATCATTTTATAATATATTTAATTATTAAAATATAAAATCATTAGATCTAAAATATTTTCAAAATCCATATATTTAAAGTTTCTAAAATAAAATTATCTCAATAATCATTATTATAGGAATTGACTTATTTAATATCATTGGTATAATATTTCACGGGTGAAACATACTTACAAAAATAAAGATTTTTTTTTTAAAAAAAAATCTTGCATAGGTTGAAGAAAGAGCGGGTTATACATATATTTGGTTGATATATATTAGTTTGATCTAAACATATTCTCACGGATTATATATATATATATATATATATATATATATATATATATATATTTACAGTAACAAATTTTAGATAACAAAAAGTAACTTTATTCATAACCCTAATTTTATCAGGAAGGTTTATCCCGCACATAGTGCGGGTTGTTACCTAGTATTTTTTTAAAAACGAGTTTGGGCGTTTCAGCAGAATCACGGATTTGTCTAGAATTGTCTTGTTTGATGTTTTTGTGTATTGTTTATGCTTGCCTTTTCGCTTGTGTGTATAGCCTAATAGATGAGACGATCGCCTCACTAAATATTTGTGATAATATTCATGCATCTCAATTGTTGTTTGTGATGTGCATGTATGTGATGTTTATAAGTCGTTGGAACATTGTATAGAAGGATATTAGGTTGTTGGATAGAATGGTTAGGAATGATGTCGTTGTGCATGTTATTGGATGTTGGTTTATTATTGGTATTATGGTTGCTTAGTAATGTTTATGTTGTTGGTGTTTCCCTTCCCAAGGTGATTCTTGAACTTTATTTTCGTCACTCCTCTTGGATCACAAAATAAAGTGATTATTTTGAGCATTCATGGACTTGAATTATGCTGTAAGAGGGCTGGACTTGATAGGTAACATCCCGAATATATTTTCCCATGCTCTCTTTGGCCATAAGCTCTTGAATAAGCCCATTAAGTATATTCTTTGGTCTTTTATCTCTTTGGCTCCTTGATCCAATTTGCTGATGAGAAAGAATATAGGCTGTATCTTTTCTTCATCTTGGACTTATTAGAAACAACTTCCGGTTGCAATACATAATTATGGAAGCTCTTAAACCAACTGGACCTAAAACTTTTCAAGTGAACAACTAGATTAACCTCCTTTGGCAAATGGAATGTATCCAAAATAGTACTTTGGGTGGAAGAGTTGATCTTTGACTTCGTTCTTGTTAAACAAAACTCAAGAATCTTCTTGGATGGTCTCATGATCATATCAATGAATCAAAGGGTTACACGGAGAAGTGTTTCTGTGGCTGGACGTAATAAAGTATTCAGCCCACCTCTCTCGTTCCTCAGTCGCTAGGGGTGGTTGGTTGTGCGACTCAGTAACTAGATGAGGTAGTGTGTGGGATACATGTTAAAGTGAAGTTTTGTGACACCCCAGCTTGCGGAGGGTTTAAAAGAATTGATTTGGACACCTATGTCACCAAAGTACACTTATCTTTTCAGTCAAAGGCCCTAAGAGAACTCCAGGATGGGTGACATTCCAGGAAGTGACTGTCGGAACTGTGTGACTGATGACAAAACACAAGGAAAGATCATGTGGTGATTTGTAAGGACGATAACAAATCTTTAAAGCCTCCCAGATGTAATAAACCGGCCGTCAGATATAGATGGGCTAACGGGTCTAGTGAGAGGACATGAGGCCCATTAAGAAAGGTGGGTCCATGGACTAGGATTGGATATTAAGCCCACTGAGAGGTGTTGGTCGGGGCGTTACAAGTGGTATCAGAGCCAAACTGAGACGAGTGTGGATTCGAGTGGGCTCACACCTTCGGGGATGACGGTCTTGGTGCACAACAAGGACGTTGCGATTTGTTAGTGAGGGTGAACTATGACACCCCGCTTTCAGAGACTTGCAGAGGGGTTTAAAAGAATTTATTTGGCCACCTATATCACCAAAGTGCACTTATATTTTCGGTCAAGGGTCTTAAGAGAAATCCAGAATTTAGCGTGCTTGAACTGGAGTAGTCTAAGGATGGGTAACCTTATGGGAAGTGACTGTCAGAACTGTGCAACTGAGGACAAAACACAGGGAAAGATCATGTGGTGATTTATAGGGACGATAACAAGTCTTTAAAATCTCACAGACGTAAAAAAACCAACCGTCAAATATTGTTGGGTTCACGGGCCTAGTGAGAGGACTTAGGCCCATTAAGAAAGGTGGGCCTATGGACTTGGATTGGACATGAGGCCCACTAAGAGGTGGCGGTAGGGCGTTACAAATGGTATCAAAGCCGAGCCCAAATGAGTGTGGAGTCGAGTGGGCTCACACCGTTGGGGATGATGGTCTTGGTATGCAACAAGGACGTTGCGATCTGTTATTGGGGTGAATTGTGACACCCCGGTTTCAGGAACTTGCAGAGAGGTTTAAAATAATTGATTTGGCCACCAATGTCACGAAAATTCACTTATCTTTTCGGTCAAGGCTCCGGAGAGAACTCCAGAGTTAAGCGTGCTTTTGTTAGCGTTGTCTCCGGATGGGTGACCTTTCAGAAAGTGACTGTTATAACTGTATGAGTGAGGACAAAATACAGGGAAAGCTCATGTGGTTATTTGTAGGGACGGTAACAAATCTTTAAAATCTTCTGGACGTAACTAACCAACTGTCATATATGGATGGGCTCACGGGCCTAGTGAGAGGACTTGAGTCCCATTAAGGAAGATGGGCCCATGGACTGGGATTGTACATAAGGCCCACAAAGAATCTGTCCACCAAATTTTGTCCCCATCAGGCTAGTTTTGGACCTCCAAACGTCGCCTAGGCCCACAAAGAGGTGGCAGTCGGTGCGTTACAACTATCAAGAGTCTGTCCACCAAATTTCATCTTGATCATGCTAGTTTTTGATCTCCAAACATTGCGTAGAAAGAACCATATTAAATTAGTTTCTAGGTGTAACATCCGCGAACCAAAATCCCGGTTTGGGATGTGCATCGACCGATGCAAGGGTGGTGTCTGTCGATGCATGGTTGATTTTGTGTGGTTCAAGTTTAAGTTAAACGATGCATTTTGGGTTAGGAAACCCTGAAGTCGATTATAAAAGGAGGTTTGTCGTTTTGTGGCCGAGGTTTAGTCGCTTTTGGGAGAAAAGAAAGAGAAAAAAGAGAGAAACTGTTCTTGTAGTTTTTAGTGAGTTTTTTGGAGTTTTGTAGCTGTTCTTGGGATTTCTGAAGCTAGGAACGCTGTAGGAACGTGTTAGGAGCGTAGATCTTCCTGTTTGTGGTTCAAAATCTTCTTGGCAAAGGTAAGTGCATGACCATGACTTATCTAAGCTGGAGATTTCGTTGATCGGCTTGTTGATGTGTTTTTATTGGTTTGTTAATACGTTGTTGAGTCGCTAGAGGATTTGGGAAGCTTTTTGTGATTTTGGCTTGTGTGTTTTGGTGGTTTGGGGATGGAGATCCGGCGAGAAGCTTCGGGGAAAAACGATGCTCATCATGTGCATCGGTCGATGCACTTTGTGTGTCGGTCGATGCAATGCAAGGACAACGCGAATTGACTTAGAAGCATCGGTCGATGCCATGTGGAGGCGTCGATCAATACAATTAGGGATTTCGGGCAATGTCGAGCATGCGTCGGTCGTTGCAGTGTGCATGTTGGTCGATGCAAGTGAACCTTGCGTTTGTCGATGCAAGCTTGTGTCGGTCGATGCATGGGTTGGTGTCGGTCAATGCAGAGTCCTGGTTTGTTGTTTTTTGGTTATTGTTGGTTGATGATTAGAAATGTCTCTATTGCTTGTGTGTATAGCCCAGTAGATGGGAGGATTGCCTTACTGGGTGTTTATAAAATACTCATGCATCTCAATTTGTGCTTGTGGTGAAGGTAAAGGCAAATGGTGCTCGTGTAATGAATGCAATCAGGAGGAGGATATTCTAGTGACTCGTTTGGTTGTTATCTGGCTTTTGTAGGTTGCTAGAGTGGAGTCCTAGAATGTTGATTTAGGATTGCTGGTTCTTCGATTCATGTTGTTTGGATTATTGAGTTAATTGTTATGAATTAATATTGGATATTAATTGGTTTAATGTTATATTCTTTATGTTATACGCTGTTGTGTGATTGTGGTTAGGTGACTAGTGGGTATGAGACCACTAGTTTAGATTATTATTCTTTATTATTTATTAAAAACAAAAAAAAAGGGTCGGGTTGTTTCACTAGGGTTGATACTTAACCCAGATTTTGACAGTTTCCAGCAATTACTTGGCCATAAAGCAACATACATAACTCATCGAGATTAACTCCAAATGAAGCACTCTCAGTTTCTTTTAACTATTTGCTTGATGGAAATTACGTCAATATCACCCAGTTTCTGGTATAGGTCATGATTGGTAACAGTTGTTACTTGTGGTTGTAGATGTTTTGACTGTATAGACTTTTGCTGTAGAAACTTTAACATGACTGTTATTTTTATTGTATATTTTTCATAAATAGAAATTATGCTACGGATAAATTTATGTGGCAACATAATAATTTTTTTTTAAATTACAAAAACTCGTAAAAAATGAATAGTTAAATATTTTCAACAAATTAAAAAATAAAAAGATAAGATATAATTGATTATGTGGTATAATGGTTGTTGATGAAAAAATAATTATAAAAAATGGATCTCAAAATAACAGAAATAAAAAAACTATTTTTAATGAATTATAGTATATTTGTGATAAGTTATACATAGATTGAAAAAGAATGTTTCAATTATCATGAAAAAAAGGAGAAAATCTTACTACAGTTTTATTATTATTTCTTTTTTTACAGTAAAAAAAGTATCACATTTGTAACTTTAAAAATTTGTACGTACAAACTAAAAAAATGGATAGTTAGACTCTTATGGCTGTTAAAAATAATAATAATAATAATAATAATAATAATCGGCTCCTACACACTGCTTTCTTTCACTTTCTCTCTCCATTTCACCTCTGTTCACTCCATCTTGGTCTCCCACCAATAACAAAGCTTCCCAAAGCCACGACATGACTAACCAGGCCCCCAAGAGGCTTCCCCACCTCTGTCGCGTCTCGTTCTCTCTCTCCTCGCCACGACCGTTCTCTCTCTCTCCTCACGGCTTTCTCTTTTCTTAGCGTCTCTCTCTTTTCTGATAACAACATAACAACTATGGCTCTACGACTCAGTTGCTTCTCGTCCTCATGCATTAGAAGACAACACAAACATATCTTAGCTCCCCCTCTCTCTCTCTCCCTCTTCTTCTAACGCCACAACCGAAGCTCCGCTTCTCTTTTCCTTCCATGCCACCACTCCACTACCACTGAGACTAAACGTGCAAGTGAGGAAAAAACATAGAGAAACATCATATGGTAATTTGTAAGGACGAAAAACAAGTCATTAAAAGCCTCTCAGACGTAGCATACTGGCCATCGGATATAGGTGGACCCATGGACTAGGAGTGTACATGGAGCCCACTAAGAAAGATGGTCCTATGGACTAGGAATGGATATAGGTCCCACTAAGAGGTAGCTGTCGGGACGCTACAAGTGGTATCAGAGCTGAATTTAGACGAGTGTGGATTTGGGTGGACTCACACCGTTAGGGGGTGATTGTGACGCCCCCAAACCACTCTATAGCTGGAAAAGCCGAGAGTGGTCACGGATCGCCACTATGGGAAATTTCACCGAAGCAAACCGGTCGAGGTTTAGGGGGGTTTCTTCTTCCCAGGCAGCTTCCCTCAGCGA
This sequence comes from Camelina sativa, assembly GCF_030686135.1. Taxonomy (NCBI): domain Eukaryota; kingdom Viridiplantae; phylum Streptophyta; class Magnoliopsida; order Brassicales; family Brassicaceae; genus Camelina; species Camelina sativa. Next base: position 13,345,597 of record NC_141880.1, on the reverse strand, counting down.
ATCTCCCTGGTTCCAAGTTGACTACCAGGCTTTTCAACTGTTCGTCGGCTGGACCGTTGTGCTGGTCTGGACAAGACCAATATCAGTTCAATTTTCATTTAAATATAACAAAAACCAGTTTACTTTTATTAGCACAAAAGAATCTGAAAATTAATAATGATAACAAAGCGTAAATCCAAGACAATGGAATCATTCCCAAATATCCCATTAGTTGGAGACTAAGACCATGTGTATTGGTTAGTCTCTGACCAAATTTCTCATTAACAAAAGAAATAATAAATTATAAAATAATAATTTTTTATTGAAAAAGTTCTCAAAACAAAGAAGAAAGTTTCTCAAAGATTCTCATTTGAGAATCGTTCTCACCCTTTTATGAGAAACTCTCATAATAAAAAAATATTATATTATATTTTATTCTTTTTTAAGTGAGCAACTTTTGTAAGAAACCTTCAATGCACATGCCCTAAATAGTATCCCATAATTTTACAAAAATAGACACAAATTGCCCCATCCGGTTTTCCTATGTTTCTCCTGGGTCTAGACTCTATTCGGACATTATCTTGCAAAACAAAAAATTAGTTATGAGTAATCTAGTAATCTAGTAATCTACCATGCTTTCTACCTTTCCTTTCTTCTACCCCTTCAACAAACACCAAGGAGCAATCAACAAGCAATGCACAAGCAAAATGGCAACAATAAACATCAAGCAATAAACAAGTCATAAATAAATAAAGACTCGCTACTACGAGACGCTTCAACTCTCCTAGGGCCCGAGTCAGACTTTTGTTCCATTCCACACACCACAAGTGATGAAACTATTGTTTTAGCAAAAATATTAAGAACAAAAGATGTTTAAGAATAACTCTCTTATTAGCTTAAAGAAAAATAACTCAAAAACTTTAAGCTCTCACAATCTCTCAATTTCTTTCTCTCTAAAGCTCACAACTCATAAGTTATGATACATCTTAGCATCTCCTTATATATAAAACTTCCTAAGTATATTTTCCTAATCCTAATAGGAAAACATCTTATTCTTCAACTTCCTATTATATTTAGATATCTCCTAAATATAATCTCTAATTTTCATTTCTCTTTGGTTAGCTTGATCCCCAAGCTTACTTCAAGCTTACTCCAACATTCCTCCTTCTAAGCTTGAAGTCTTACTTACTCAAATCTCTCACACCAATGAGATCTCTCATCTCCTTAAACTTGGTTTTTCATAGAGCCTTAGTTAATATATCCGCCTTTTGTTCCTCCCCGGGAACATGTTCAACTTCGACTTGCCCGTTCTCAACACACTCTCGAACGAAATGGTACCTTGTGTGTATGTGTTTGCTCCGACCGTGAAACACCAGGTTCTTAGTAAGAGCAATAGCAGAATGGTTATCTATTCGGACTAGCACCTTATTACATGGTAGCTCGGTGATTTCACTTAGAAGTTCTTGTAGCCAAATTGCCTGCTTCGCAGCCTTTGTTGCAGCCATGAATTCTGCTTCACACGAAGATAACGCCACTGTGTCCTGTTTCTACGAGCACCAAGTGATCAAACTCCCATTGAGATAAAACACATGTCCTCTTGTGCTTCTGCAATCATCAGGGTCTACATTGTGACTACTGTCATTGTAACCAACAAGCTCCATACTCATTGAGTCTGACTTCTTAAAGACCAAACCAAGTGTAGTAGTTCCTTTCAAGTACCTTAGGCATTGTTTCATGACCGCTCCGTGTGACTGTTTGGGAGACTGCATATAACGACTTAACACACCTACACAATATGATAGGTCAGGACGTGTGTGCAATAAGTAACGAAGTGATCCTATGATTCTCCTGTAACTCGGCCCGTCAATATCCGATTCTTTTGTCGCCTTTGACAGCTTTATACCTTCCTCCATTGGTGTGTGTGTGGAGTTACAATCTTTAATTCCAGCTTCCTCCAAGATCTTCAAGGCATATCGTTCTTGATTCAGAGTTATTCCTTCCTGCGTTTGACACACTTCAATCCCTAGATAGTAAGTCAATTTCCCTAGATCACTTATTTCGAACTTTGACGGTATCTCCTTCTTGAAGTTCTCTATGACCTTTAAGCTTGTTCCTGAAACAAATATATCATCAACATAAACTGCAACAAGAAGAACTTCATGATTCACCCTTCTTCGATAAACAGATGGTTCTTTCAAACACTTTTTGAACTGTAGTTCCTTAAGAACTTGGTTAAGCTTTTCGTTCCATGCTCTCGGAGCTTGTCGTAGGCTATATAATGCTTTGCGGAGCTTGTAAACTTTGTCTTCGCTCCCTTCTATTATAAAACCTTATGGTTGTGAGACATATACCGTCTCCTTTAGCTCGCCATTAAGAAACGCCGTTTTGACATCAAGATGGTGTATTTCCCATCCTCTAGATGCAGCAAGACTAATGAGGAGACGAATTGTCTCAATCCGTGCAACAGGGGCAAACACATCCTCAAAGTCAATTCCATACCTCTGCACATAACCCTTTGCGACCACCCTAGCCTTATATTTATTTATGGTGCCATCAGAATTTCTTTTAAGCTTGAAGACCCACATCAATCCAATAGACTTTGCTTCATGTGGAAGATCAACTAGATCCCAAGTCCAATTCTGTATGAACGATTGTATCTCGTCTTCACACGCTTGTAGCCATTTCTTGGAAACTTTTGCATCATTAAAGTCTCTAGGTTCATTGTTCAAGCACATTAGCAACCTTTCTCCTTCTTCCTCAGCAAGCAATACATAATCATTGAGATATTTAGGCTTAGTGACCACTCTCCCAGATCTTCTCAACACATATTGTCCTCGTTCTCCACCATCCTCTACTTCTTCATCCTTCACTTCATCACCACTGATAGCTTCTGAATTTGATTCTTCAAGTTCTTGTTCTGCAACAACATTGTCCTCTGTTTCAGTCTCGCCATCTAGTTCCAAACCTGCAGTTTCAGTATTTTCAACATTGGTTATGTGAGCGACACCAGTATCATTCAGATCAAATCCTCTCAATCCTTGATTTCTAAATTCACCAAGCTGAATTATGAAGCTTCCAGCTCTACTTTCTCCGTGACTACTTTGGTTCCAGTTCCCTCCTCTTGATTCATCAAAGACCACATCACGCCTCACCACTACTTTATTCATTTGAGGATCAAATAGGCGATAGGCTTGTATTCCTGGCTCTGTTCCTAGGTGTACAATTCTATGTGATCTATCATCTAGCTTTCTTAGATGTGGTGTCTCCACTCTAGCGTATGCAATGCAGCCAAAAACATGTAGATGGTTGACATTCGGTTTCTTGGCTAGTAAAGCCTCATATGGAGTTCTTTCTTTGACTGCTCTGGTAGCTACCTTGTTTAGCAAGTATGTCGAGTGTCTGATTGCCTCTCCCCAAATTCTATTTGGAACACTCATGTGCTTCATAATGCTCCTGGTCATCTCCAATAAGGTCCTGTTTCTTCTTTCCACAACACCATTTTTTTGTGGTGTATACGGAGCTGTGAGATGCCCCTTAATTCCTGAGTGAGCACAAAAAGAATCAAACTCATGCAACACAAATTCTCCTCCTCTGTCTGTCCTGATTGTCGTTATTCTCCCTCCTGATTCTTGTTCTACTACAACTTTGTATTTCTTGAATTTCTCGAATGCATCACGCTTCTCTTTCAACAGTATCTTCCACATGTACCTCGAGTAGTCGTTGATAACATCATTATTTTACCCATTTTAGCTATAGTTTTAGTATGCATTTAGGAAGAGTTTGATATGATTTCAAGGCTTTAATGTCCATTATCAAGTATTTTAGGTTTCAAGAAGCTTTTACAGGTTTTAGAGCAAAAAGGACCAAAAGACAAGGAAAATACGTTTTAGGAAAGTTTCAGAGCTTTACAGTACGGGCCACTTTTGAAGACCTTCCAAAACTCAAAATATATCATGCTTGATGTCTATGGAAATCTGGAAGAGTCATCTTTCTCCTCGAAGTGGAATCAAGTCAATCCATTCATTCATCCGGAAGTTATTCCCGATTTACCGAGACGTATTATAAACCGACGTGAAGAGAAGCAACCAGCCTCTTTCGCCGCCCATTGTCCTGCACTTAACAAGAGAAGACATTTCTACCCTTTCAAAAACCCTAACCTTAAACAAAACCCTATAAATACTCTTAAGACCTAGGGTTTTGAGGTGTGCTTCCTTTGTGCCTCTAAGTTCTTCATCCACGCCACCAGCAGCCGACCTAGAGACGACTAGAGACTCCTCTACCGCCGTCGAAGCTTGTCCTCTCTCACCCCCTCTTAGAAGCCATCGCCGAAGATACGAAATCTCTACTATTCCTTATTTCTTTCATACTTACTTTGCTTTTGGGACCAAGTTACTTTTGTGACAAATAGAGAAGTTTACTTTGAACCCTCTTTTGTTTATTGATTCGTTTTTGATGCTGTTCTATATAATATCAATGTCGTTTGTTAGCATCATGAGAGAGTAGTTTTATTTGTTGGGTTCTATGGGGTGATTCAAGGGGAATTCATATGTTCGCTTCAATTAGGTTGTTAGATCTTATTTTCGGTTTTATATTAGAGTTCTTTTGGGACATCTTTATCTTAATGCTTGGATTGATCACCAAGTACTGATCTAGAGAACGGGAGCGCTAACCGCGTTATCCTACTTCTCCAAACTAGTGTTATACCGAAGCCTTGCTTTTAACCTGCGTAAGTTGAGTTGCGAAGTTTGGTGAATGTATCGAACTTGTTTAACTAGCTGGTTGACATGCGACGTTGCCTGAGAAAGTTGAGTAATGGAGCGTGAAGACTTTAGACTTTCATTCTATGAGAATAGCTTGTTAGTTCATTAGAGTTTCGTAGTTGAGAACCTAAACCGAAAATTAGTATTTACTTGTTAGATCTTACACTTAATATTGCTTAGAACCATGAAAACCCTAAGATGACTCCCAAAACGCCCAACGCCTTAGTTTTATAGTTTTAAACCGCTTTCATTTACTTTTATTTATTTGCAATAGTTATTAGGAAAACCAAAACCCCAATCTCTTCTTTAGTCTTAGCCATAGTTCTTTCCCTTTTAATTCAATTTGTGCTTGCTATTACTCTCTGTGGGATCGATCCTAAAATACTAGAATTGATTAACTGTGCACTTTCAGTCGTCGTGTAGTCTTTTCAGGTAAAAGATTTGGAGTAAAATTCTACACACATCAAAGCTTTTTGGCGCCGTTTCCGTGGAGTATCTAGCTGCCCATTGAATTTGATAAGAACTTTCGTCTAAGATACTTTGAATTTTTCGTTTGAATTTTTCAACTTCAGTTTTAATTTTCTTATTTTTCGATAACCTCTATTTTCCCTTTTAGTTTCTGTTTTAGGATTTCATAGTGCATGACTAGGAGTCAACCCTCCGGAACCGTATCTCCAATTCAAGACATTGATCGACTAGAACGTGAGCTTAGGAAACTTCGAAAAAAACAACTCATGGCCGAAGAAAGGAACCAGAACCAAGGTCTCCTTAACCTCGACCAACCGTTGATACCTCCTGCCCTCAACGAGCAAGGAGAACCAATTCATGAACTAGGTGGCAACCCCATCCTTGCACCCGTTGATCCGCAACTTGACCCATTGGTTGGCCGAGACAATCAACAAGCTCCTCATGATGCTAAGCCTTTAGGCGTGGGAGACAACCTCGATGCTCCTCCTCACCAGCCTCCTCTTGTCATTAATCCACCACCACGAGACCTAGAAGGTCTAAGAAAGGGAGAAGCGGAGCTGCCAACCCCGAGCTGTATTGCCAAAATAAAAGAAGAAGATGACCTTAAGAAGTCACCTGATGACATCAATGGAGAGAGATCCAAGAGAGCTTGTCTGAGGACAACCGGCTCTCATCCTTACGCTTGAGAAAGCGAGCTAACGTCGAGCCAACGACGTTAAAAAAGTGCGCTTCTTGGGAGGCAACCCAAGCTAGTAAGTATTTATTTTTAGAATTTATTTTCTTTTACTTTTAATATTTTTGCATTTTAGTTTCAGGTTTATAAAAAGAACACAAAAAAAAATTGAAAACAGAAAAGCCAAAAAGAAGGAAGAAGAAGTACCATTGATTATCTACATACACTATGTCTAGTGGCAAGTACCACCTACTGACCAGCCACCTCCAATGTGACCGAAGCATGCCTAAGGCGACGGATCATCACCATCCTTGAGTGATCGATGCTGAGAGTCCCTACTAGCCGTACCACTTGTAGCCGATGCCATGTCCCGTGTACCATGACCGTACCTGCTGCTTACGTCCGCGTCCGTTCACCCGTGTACCGCGAGACAACTCCGAACCACCACCATCCTTACCACCAACCATCACCATTCTTTTACTTAGGTATGCATTTGTTATTTTTATTTTCTCATTTTTATTGATGGTTTTAGGTTTTTGTTTCAAGGAGGATGCATTTAGAGATATATCAAACAGAGTTCGATTGAACTTAGCCTAGTGCATACTCGATGTCAAGCAACCAAAGGAAGTACAAATGGTTAGTCACCACATTTTCATTCCACAGCCGACCTCTAGACAATTTTTTGGGCAACCATAAAATGTTTTAGAGTCGACACAACATCATTCCATCAAGCTGACATTGTTCTTAAACACTACACTTTTCCTTATGATTTTTAATCCTCATCTCTTTCTTTTTTCCCATCGAGGATAGTGTGATTTAAGTCTGGGGGGAAGGATGTTCCATCCTATACTAATGCTACTCTCTATTTTGTTGACGTGAGACCTTTTTCCACTTTTTACATGAATAATTTTGACATTTTTATCGAGTCACATTTTTTTTTATTGAGTCAAAACTAGTAGGGGATTATGATCTTATTCTAAAGATTTATTTGATTTGGATTAACACTCTTCAAGAGTATGTTCCCCTCTCTCTTCCCTTCAATACTATTAAAAAAAAAAAAGAAAAAAAAAGAGAATAAAAGATGAGATGATTTTGATCAGTTTAGAGAGGTAGGTAAATTACCTGTGACCTCATTATTCTACTCTTGAGTTAAATGATCACACACATCTTGGAAGCGAGGGGTAGGTAAATTACCGATGACCCCGATATTCGCCTACACCTTTGATTTAAAAAAAAAAAAAGAAGACGTGAGAAAAGGGAGAGGAAAGGAATCATATGAAGAAAGTCTTGGCTTGAAGAGAGTCTGCAAGCCATTGATCGATTTTCCCATGGTAAGTTTTCACTTTTTATTATTGCTTAATTTATATAAAGAGATGACAATGGAGATTCTGGAAACTCGAAAGAATTGTGGGATCAATGAGAGTTGATGACTCTCATGGTGGATTATAAATGGAAGTTCCTAATGTCAAGGCGAAGAAGAGTGCAAAGACAATATCCCCAAAGATAAGTGAATTCCCAGTATTTTCAAAACCTCTTTTCCATGATTTAGTTTGATTATTTGCTTGAGAACAAACAAAGACTAAGTCTGGGGAGTTGATAACATCATTATTTTACCCATTTTAGCTATAATTTTAGTATGCATTTAGGAAGAGTTTGATATGATTTCAAGGCTTTAATGTCCATTATCAAGTATTTTAGGTTTCAAGAAGGTTTTACAGGTTTTACAGGTTTTATAGCAAAAAGGACCAAAAGACAAGGAAAATATGTTTTAGGAAAGTTTCAGAGCTTTACAGTACGGACCACTTTTGAAGACCTTCCACAACACCAAATCTCTACTCTTCTTTATTTTTTTTTCATACTTACTTTGCTTTTGGGATCAAGTTACTTTTGTGACAAATAGAGAAGTTTACTTTGAACCCCCTTTTGTTTATTGATTCGTTTTTGATGCTGTTCTATATAATATCAATGTCGTTTGTTAGCATCATGAGCGAGTAGTTTTATTTGTTGGGTTCTATGGGGTGATTCAAGGGGAATTCATAGGTTCGCTTCAATTAGGTTGTTAGATCTTATTTTCGGTTTTATATTAGAGTTCTTTTGGGACATCTTTATCTTAATGCTTATGCTTGGATTGATCACCAAGTAATGATCTAGAGATTGGGAGAGCTAACCGCGTTATCCTACTTCTCCGAACTAGTGTTATACCGAAGCCTTGCTCGTAACCTGCGTAAGTTGAGCTGCGAAGTTTGGTGAATGTATCGAACTTGTTTAACTAGCTGGTTGACATGCGACGTTGCCTGCGAAAGTTGAGTAACGGAGCGTGAAGACTTTAGACTTTCATTCTATGAGAATAGCTTGTTAGTTCATTAGAGTTTCGTAGTTGAGAACCAAAACCAAAAATTAGTATTTACTTGTTAGATCTTACAATTAATATTGCTTAGAACCATGAAAACCCTAAGATGAATCCCAAAACGCCCAACGCCTTAGTCTTACAGTTTTAAACCGCTTTTATTTACTTTTATTTATTTGCAATAGTTATTAGGAAAACCAAAACCCCAATCTCTTCTTTAGTCTTAGCCATAGTTCTTTCCCTTTTAATTCAATTTGTGCTTGCTATTACTCTCTGTGGGATCGATCCTAAAATACTACAATTGATTAACTTTGCACTTTCAGTCGTCGTGTAGTCTTTTCAGGTAAAAGATTTGGAGTGAAATTCTACACACATCAGTCGTCTATGAGAACAAAGATGTATCGATTCCCAGCCGTTGTACTTGGTGTGATAGGACCAAATAAGTCACCATGAACAAGTTCAAGTGCTTTTGTTGCTCAATACAAGGAAGCTTTAGGGAACACTCTTCTCGTTTGCTTGCCTTAGAGGCAAGACCCGCAGATTTCCTTTTCAAATTTTACAAGAGGTGTTCCAACAACAAGCTCCCTTTCCATCATTGACTTCAGTGTCTCATGATTTATGTGTCCTAGTCGTGCATGCCACCTACTAGAATCACTCATTGTTGTTAAGCTCAGGCATAGTGTGTCATTTATCTTCATGCAAACCTTGTATAAATGATTCCTTGATCTAGAGGCCTTGACAAGTAGTCTTCCATTACGATCATACATTATTAAGTGATCCCCTTTCATTCTTACATCACAACCAACTTCAGTAGCTTATCCTAGACTGATAATATTACTCTTCAAGCCGGGAATGTAATATACCTCAGTCATTGTTCTTGCTTCACCATTCATATCAACAAGCTCGATAGATCCTTTTCCTTTGATGTCTATGCGAGAATCATCGCCAAATCTCACTTTTCCGGTGATAGTACTGTCCAAAGAGGAGAAATACCTGTGATTTCCAATCATGTGATTGCTAGCCCCATTATCGAGGTACCAAGTATTGTCTTCTTCATTACTTGTTTCATATTTGCTTGGCACCACTTTCTCTTCGTTTAAGAATACGACCTCGTGCATCATGAGCTCGTCTGCTTCTTCCGTATCTTTATGGTCGTTCTCTTGTGTTTCTTGCAACTTAAGCAAACGATCAGGATACTTTGAAGCATAGTGGCCAAATTTATCACATCGGAAACAAGAGATTTCAGACTGGTCTCTTGCTCCATTGAATCTTCCACGGCCTCTCCCCTTGAATCTTCCTCCGCGACCTCTGCCTCGATATCCTCCATAGTATCCTCCATTAAAGTCACGATTTTCTGGTGGTACTTGGGGCTCCGAATTTGAGTACATCAGCTTGATTTGATCTTCTTGTGTCTCTTCTTCTTCGGTGATACGTTCCTCGTATGTTTTTAAACGCCCCACAATGTCTTCAAAACTTGTTTTGTTGAGATCCAACACTTGTTCAAGCGATGCCACAATGTGGATATACCTTTTCCGAGGAAGACTTTTAAGAAATTTCTTAACAAGCTTGGATTCTTCAATGTCTTCTCCTAGAGCAGCTGACTTTGATGAGATCTCTGATAGCTTCCCAACAAAGTCATCGATGGTCTCTGTATCCTTCATCTTCAATCGGTCAAATTCTGCCATCAACGTCTGTAGCCTAGCTTCTTTGACTCTATCTGCTCCGACATGTCTTGTCTTGATAGCTTCCCAGACTTTCTTTGCATTATCTAACTCACCAACTTGAAGGATAAGAGATTCAGGAATCGATTGAAACAACAAAGCCATAGCCATGTCGTTGAGATCAGCATCATCGTCTTCTGTTTCTATGACATCCCACGCCTTACTAACTCTAAGAAGAATCTTCATCCGCATAGCTTAAACAGTGTAGTTGCTAGAGGTTAACAAAGGGCACTTAATTGACGAAGGTCCGCCTCCTTCTTTCTTCGAACATGTGGTAGCCTCAATATCTTCATTCTTTGCCATCGTGTCTTCTAGCTCTGATACCAAATGTTGTTTTAGCAAAAAGATTAAGAACAAAAGATGTTTAAGAATAACTCTTTTATTAGCTTAAAAAAAAATAACTCAAAAACTTTAAGCTCGCACAATCTCTCAATCTCTTTCTCTCTAAAGCTCAAAACTCATAAGTTATGCTACATCTTAGCATCTCCTTATATATAAAACTTTCTAAGTATATTTTCCTAATCCTAATAGGAACTCTTATTCTTCAACTTCCTATTATATTTAGATATCTCCTAAATATAATCTCCAATTTCCATTTCTCTTTGGTTAGCTTGATATCCAAGCTTACTTCAAGCTTACTCCAACAGAAACCACAAAGGTTACCAACACAAACACTTGGCTACATCATCATGCGTTCCTTGGGTTAGTCGTGAACTACACACTGAGCTTGTCCAGATTGTAAGTATCACTAGGGTAGTTCAGGGAAACTCCACTCCAGTGGAACAAAATCGTCAAATTCTACTTATAATATGACTTCAGATTTGAACACAAAATCAACAAGTATAAGAAGTTTAAGTTCTAAAAGAACCAAATCATTGAGATAGCTTCAAGAATGATTAAACCACAAAGGCAAATAGATCTATGTGCGTGCATGCAAGCGTTCACCAAGAACATGAGATCAAGAGTTACCTGAGCAATGTAAATCTAGGTGCTTACTACTCATTTTAAGGTCTGATTCTATAAGAACAAGTCCGGTTTCTCATCATGCAAACCAATGTAGTTCTAAAGACCTATCATGCAGCTTCTACTCTAAGTCACACAATCACACAATAGATCTGTACATAAACTCGAGAGTCTATGCAAGATCCCACAACTCATAGATTTTTGAACTGAGAAGTCTGTTTGTTCTCCTTCTCGTGACTTCCAACGGTTCTCTCATCTTTCTTGTTCTCTCGTGTCTTTTCCAGTGCCTCCATCAGGTTTTCCAATAGCACCTCCCTTGCATTGATCAACCAAAGCTTAGAGAGTTTTTTCTTATTTTTCTTAAGTAAGATTTAGCTATCTTTTATAGCCAAAGAGCCCGATCTCTCATTGGTCACTTTAGCCCTTCGCATGCATCACCATGTGGCACAGGAGACTTGTTTCACAAGGTTGCCATAAGCACTTAGCCATACATATGAAATTACCCCAAGAAATAAGGAGCTTTGTTTGCTAAATCTCCCTTCTCTCTCTTCTGCCCGATCGTTGCTTCACACGCGACAGTTGGTCGGGAAACTGAAGAGTCTAGAATCCGTGTACTCGAGCTCACATCCCTTCCGTCACTTCTTTTTAACACTGTTTAACCTTGACATTGTCGTCCGTTTAGCTTTCAATCTCTCATCTTAACAGGCCTTAAATCTTCTTTAACCTTGTTAATTTTCTTTATGTTAAGGCCTAATTTTTTCTTAAGCCTTTTTAATATCATTCAATTTCTTCCTCTTCTCTTGTTCTTTAGACAATGTTTTCTTTCTCCTTTCGAAACGACCTGGCCTATTTTTTTTGCTTTTAATATAATATTAAACTCGTGATCCCATACTCACTAACATCCTAAGCTCAATCAACATACACGGAAAATAATCAATAACATTAAACTAATGAATTCAATAAACAATAACCAGCAAAGACATAAAGCAATGAAACGACAACCTAGACAACCGTTCTAGACCCCTACAATCCATTCTAGCAACCTAACAACAACATAGAACAAAACACCGAGCCTCTAAAGCATGCTACTCTTCATTGATTTGATTCTACAGTCACACTTTGCTTTTATAGGCACAACAAATACAAATTGAGGTGTATGAGTATTGTCATAAACACTAAGTGAGACAATTCTGCCATCTACTAGGCTATAAACACAAAATAATAAAAATCCAATGTTCATAAACAACAAAAAAACACAAACAAACTAGGAGAAACAAGTATCAGCCGCCTCCAAAAAGGGTTAGTGTCGACCAACACCCTCCTGGTGTTGACCGAAACCCTCCTTGACCCGAAAACCCTAGCAGTGTCAACCAACAGCTCACCTCAACCTTAAACCCTAGCAGTGTTGACCGACACCTCCACCTGGTGTCGACCAAGACATGCCCAAGTCCTTGCGCCATCAACCCCCGCAAACGCGTTCTACTTGAAGTCAAAAGTCGATTCTCCGTCTTCTACCTCCTCCAATGCGACCTAGGCTCTTCCAAAAGCCAAATAAAGTGGTAGGAACCCTGAAACAACAACAACCATGCAAGAAACTAAGCAAAGAAAGGAATCTCAGGCTTAGATAAGCCATGGTCATGCACTCAACTCTTTAGTTGAAAGTCCTGACCAAAAACCGACGAATCCAACACCCAAGAAGCCTTCTAACAAGCCTCTAGCCCCAGATTTTCACTCCCACCATAGGACCTCACAAGGGAAGGCACCAAAACTCCAAATATCACAAGAACGTACTGGAACTTCTCTTTCTCTCTAATTCTCTCTAGAAACGACAAAAAAGACTAATCCCCATGACCTAAGTCGACTTTCCGGTTAAAAACCCGGTTTTAGGGTTCTACTTAAAATAAACCACTCCAAGTTCGACGATTTAAAACAAACCTGTCAAAACGAAAATTGATGGTGTCGATCGAGACTCCCACCAAAAATCTCACAATTTGGTTCGCAGATGTTACAATTCTCCCCCACGAACACAGATTCATCCTCGAATCTCGAACAACCATCAGCCGAGAATTCCCGTGCAACCGTCTTTACGGGCCGCACTTCATCCGACTAATCTACAAAGGTTACCTTCATGCGATAAACTCACATTTCAGACATTATTTTCTCTCGACTTTTCAACTTTCCCTTACAGATAGGTCTCAACCTTGAGTTTTTATTAGCTCCTCATTAGGCATAAGCCCGCGTGCAATAATATATAAGGGAAGTCCAATATTCGTCTATCAGGTTGCACCCTCCAGCGCGCCTCCAGATCGTCATCCGAAGTCAGTATACAAGAAACACTCTCAAGCCACAGAGTCTCAGAATATGACAGTACAAGGAAAACTAACTTTTCCCAAGGAGTGGTTCAGGACCAACTGTCCTTAGAGCAGACAATTATGAACACGTCTAAGTCCTATACCTTACAGGTTTCCCTTCAATGGCTTGCGTAGAAAAACACAATGTCCTACTCATGTGAACATGGATGGAGCTAAGGAGGATGAGCTTGTAGCTGAGCTTAAACATGAGGAATATGTAGTTGAGCTTGAACCAGAGGAGCTTGTAGCTGAAGAACCATTGCTTGTACCTGAAAGACCAATGACTAGAACAAAAACTAGGAAGCTAAGGAATTCACTTTATGGGTTAATTCAAGAGCTTATGCCAAAGAGAGCATGGGAAAATCTATTGGGAATGATACCTATCAAGTCCAACCCACTTTGATTCTAATACAAGCCCAAGAAAGCCCAAAATAATCAATTTATTTTGTGGTCAAAGAGGAGTGACGATGGAGTTCAACTCACCTTGGGAAGGAAAACTTCAAGAGTTGGGTCTCCATTCAACTATCTATATTTATTTTCTTTTAGTTTTAAGAACAATTAAAACTTGACCTTGTTACCAAGTTTCTAATCCCTATATAAACAAATGTAATTGTCTGTTATGAGCCTATCTCTTTGTTCTTTGTCTAGAAGACTTCCTTGTTTCTTGGTGTGTAATATTTAAGCAACAACCTCCTCTTGCTGGACTAGTGTGCCATATTTAGCAGCGATTGGAGTTGGGAATATCAGCAGCCTTCCGCAACTGCTGTGTGACCCCTCAATCCATTAAATCTCTCTCTTTGCACCTTGCACCTTGGCGAGTTTATATCCTTTCTAATCCGGCTGAGTGATCTTCGAATTTGGGCGTATCAAGTGGTATCAGAGCCACTCAACCAGTAATTGTCTGTTCATCTTCCATTTCTAAATACTTCTTCTCCTTTCTATTTTAAATCTGGGTAATCTCCTTACCTAGGTCATTTCTATTTTCAAAAAAAAAAAAAAAATCCGAAGACAGATAAAAAAAAGATTTGCATTTGGCTGCGGACTGAGGAGAAATCCAGCCTTGGAGTGATTAAAACATATTTCACAAAATCCTCTTGTCTTTCTATCTTCCTTCTTCCCTTGTTGCTTGGGAATTCCATTGGGTTGCTTAGATTTTTTCTCATAGAAGTTAGGGAGAAAACTCTTGAGTGACTTACCTAAATTGAGAGAAACACTTGAGTGTGTGAGAATTTTTTATCTGCTAACTTTTGGTGTTAAGTTTTCAGGAAACCATGGAAAGTGATGGAGAAAGAGATCAGCCAGGAAATTCTGTCCCCGGACTATCTAACTTGCAAATGAGGGCATTGAATGACACTAATACTAACATTATGAATACAGGTATAGAGAAACTACATCACAGGCTGGACGAGATTCTGAACAGCCAACAAGCCCGTTCTAGACCTACAACCAGGAGAGAACGTTCAATGAGGATTTACCGACCCGAGGAGGAAATTGAAGAAGAGGAGTTCCATGAACCAAATCTGTGGAGGACTATTTCCATGAAATGGAAAGATTAATGATCAAGGCGGATGTAAATGAAACCTTAGAAGCTACTATGGCCAGATTACTTGCAGGCCTTAACTGGGACATTCAAGACAGAATGGAGCTTCAAGAATATGAAAGCTTGGAGGAAAGATTCCACAAGTCAAATTCTAATCGAACAACAAACCAAGAGGAGGGGTTTCTCTAAACCTTCCTTTTCTCCAAAACCAAGTTACCAAGATAAAGGTAAGTCTCCAACCCCATCAAATTCAGTATTTAAGACTAATGTTCCTGCTCGTCTTGATAAAGGAAAGGCAATCGAGACAAACTATCGGGCAAGGGATATTCGGTGTTTTGAGTACACTTGTGATGCCTGCTCGATCCATGTTGTGCCACCGCTACCGCCATCTGCTACAACTTGGGACACTTGTCCTTGATGTGTCCTGGCTCCATGCAATGGTAGCACACACGAATCACCGTCTGAGCTGTCGGCAAAGCATTCCTCCGAAGACAGCTAGGAACCTTATGATCCATGCTACCACACCCGTAGCATCCTGCAACACTTAGCCTCTGCGTAGGCTCCCACTTCCTCTTGGCAGAACCTCCATTCAATTAAGCAATCCTCGGCTGAACCACTAGACGGACCCCCACTGCATGTGCCTAGATATCCTTCTCAATTTCAGCTGCGGTATCAATCAACTCCGCTCTCATGGAAAAACTCCTCCCTCTATAATGGACCCTCAAGTTGTCATGAAGCGCCCTCATGAATATCCTAACCTAAGACTCCTTAGACTCCATCGCTCTACCCCCATACACCAAAAACTTACTGAACTCCACATTGAGCTCACAAACCGAACGAGTCCCCTGCGCCAACTACAAGAACTGCAACTCCTTCCGGTCTAGCACCCCTTGAGGGAAATACTTGCGGTTGAACTCCTCCACTAAGTTATCCCAAGCCATCTCACTCAGCTCCCTCTCTGCAGCCACCGACCTCCACCACAAGTGAGCATTGTCTACAAAGTTGTGAACCCCTATATTCACACAATATTCCTAAGGACATTTGACAGACTAGAAGTTCTGTTCCAATCCTAGTCCATGTGACCACTTTCCTTAATGGGTCTCACGTCCTCTCACTAGGCCCGTGACCTCATCCATATACGATAGTCGATTTTCTACGTCTGAGAGGCTTTAAAAACTTGTTATCGTCCCTACAAATCACCCCCTGATCTTTCCCTCTGTTTTGTCCTCACTCGCATAGTTCCGACAATCACTTCCCGGAAGGTCACCCCATCTGAAGACACAATATGACCCAGAAAACCCATCTCACGCTGCCAGAAACTACACTTGCTCAGCTTAGCAAACAACTTCTGCTCCCGCAGCTTCTCCAGAACTGCCCTTAAATGCACTGCATGCTCTTCAGGACTCTTAGAATAAACTAGGATGTCGTCAATGAAAATGATGACATACACGTCCAGAAACTCCTGAAACACGCTGTTCATCATTCTCATAAACACTGCTGGCGAGTTAGTCAACCAAACGGCATCACCACAAACTCATAATGCCCATACCTCGTCCTGAAAGCAGTCTTCCTCACATCTGCCTCATCTATCGGGATCTGATGATAACCCGTCGCCAGATCTATCTTGGAGAACCAAGTAGCACCCCTCAACTGATCCAACAACTCATCGATCCTCGGAAGAGGGTACTTGTTCTTCACAGTGACCCGGTTGAGACCCCTGTAATCAATACAAAAGCGAAAACTCCCATCCTTCTTCTTAACGAATAACACCGGCGCTCCCCACGGTGATACACTAGGACGGATTAATCTCTTACTCAACAAATCCTATTGCTGCTTCTTCAGCTCTGCCATCTCTGCTGGAGCCATCCTATAAGGAGCCTTGGATAACGGTGTCGTCTCTGGTTCCAGTTTAATCGTAAAATGATCAGACCGAGATGGTGGTAATCCCTGCAATGACTGGAACACATCCTCAAACTCCTCCACAACCTGAATACTGCTAACCATAGTATTCCCCACTTACTCTCGCATAGATATAGTAACCAAATAAGCCTCACGGCCCTTCTCGATCATCTTCCCAGCGTGAATGGCCGAGATCATGAGATTCCCCGAAGTCGGTCTAATCCCCTGAAAAAACAACTTCCCTCCTGAGCGCTCAAACTCCACTCTACCCCGATGACAATCCAGATGAACCATATCAATACCCCTAGCTCGACCAATAACTCTCAGAAACTTACCTCCACCAACTATGACAACTCCCGCACGCTCTCCGGCATCTCCTATGATACCTGCACTCTCTGCACACTTCGGGATAATGAAGCTATGAGTAGCTCCAGAATCAAACATAACGTGAGACTTAAACCCGCCCACCAACACTTTATCACAAGACAACACACAAACTGAACTTACTAAGAATTCACAAAGACAAGTACCAAAAATTATACATGTGATCATGCCGGCACATCTTCCACCAGTCTCTGCAGTCATGTAAACACGTGGCGCCTGCTCAATCCGTTCCACAGGCTGTGCTCCCGGCTGCACCTGCTGCAACGCTGCCACTGCTACCAGCTGCAACTTAGGACACAAGGGTCTGATGTGCCCTGGCTCCCTGCAATGATAGCGTACACGAGCTGCTGTCGACGGAGCACTCCTCTTGGGACAGGTAGCAATCTTGTGATCCTTGCTGCCACACTTGAAGCAACTCGCACCACTTGACGTCTGCATAGCCTCCCAAAACTGCTCAGGACATCTCAGAGTATGGAAGTTACGTTCTACACTCGTCTTCCACGCATCAGGAGCGGTAGGATCTGTACCTCTCGAAAACCGCTCGGTTCTAATACGGCTCATCTCTGTCAGCATGCTGATATAACGAGAATGGACCCCCACATCCGCACCCACTAGATGCCGCTCCGCCGCCACCACTGGTGGCACCACCTGATTTTGAGCCGGTGCCACAGGCGGCAACCGCGCTATCAACTGTGCCAGCAAACCCGCAAGATCGACACCCAGGACTCCACCCACTGGGACTCCCACACCTGGGGCCCTAACATCACCGGCTACTGGAGCATCAACACCGCCCCCTCCGGCCACACTCATGGAATCCCCATGGACATCCTACGACTCGCCAACAACCTCTGCTGTCACACTCTGGTCCGCAGCCTCACTAACCGATGGGACTCTGCCCCTATCACGAGCACGTCCTCGTCGACGACCACATCCGCATCCACGTCAACGACCATGACCAGCAACAACATCCTCTTTAACCATCTGCACTATCATGAACAGAAGGCTAAGCACACAATTAATATAACACAGAGCCATAAACTCACCATGGAATCACACTGTAGGCTCGAAGAGGATGTTCTAGGACTCCATGCCACACACAATTGAGTAACTCCCATAATCAATCAAGACATGCAATTCCAACATCAACAACAGAAACCTAGTGAACCCAAACCTAGGAACGTAAGGGCTCTGATACCAACCTGAAACGACGTGACCCGTTTTTTTTAAAATAATAAATAATAATAATAATAATAATAATAATAATAATAATAATAATAATAATAATAATAATAATAAACTATAACTAGTGGTCCCATATCCACTAGCCACCTAACCACAATCACAACCAACAGCGGAATAACATATACCAATATCCAATAATAATCAATAACCAATATCCAAAAACATAACCATTCCAATAACAAACAACAGGAAACAAGGAACCAGCAACCTAGCAAGTTCTAAAGACCCAACTCTAACAACCTAACAATGCATGACAACATCCAATCGAGTCCCTAGAACATCCTCTTCTTCATTGCCTTGATTCCACAATCACACTTTGCCTTTACCTGCACCACAAACACAAATTGAGATGCATAAGTATTTGATAAACACTCAATGAGGCAATCCTCCCATCTACTGGGCTAGACACACTAGCAATAAGATCTCTCATGCCAAAAACAACAATAATAAAACAAACCAGGACCATGCACAAGCGACCCGACACAATCCAGAAGGTGTCAGAAAGGTGTCGACTGATACCATAAGGTGTCGACCTGGACATCTGGTGTCGACCGATACCTCCTCATGGTGTCGACCGATGCTTGCTAAGTCCCTGAGTCTTCCTCGCGTTGGTGTCGACCGACACCACTGACGAGCAGTGATTTCCTTCGAAAAGAACCTCCGAATCTCGCCTCCACACTTCTCATTTTCGTCCCACACGATCCCAGGAACGAATCCAAGCCTCAAGAGCTACGAAAAACTCACAAACAATCAAACAACACACAATATCACAGAAACATAGATCTTAGCTTAGATAAGCCATGGTCATGCACTCACCTTAGCCAAACAACAAGATCTAAGCCCAAACGACGAAGCTACCACCACAACAACCTTCCCACCACGTCCCTAGCCTTGGATCCACACTCTCCAGGCTCTCTCACAGATCAAAGGAAACTCCCAAAAACCTCAAGAACAGGCTATGGAACACTCTTTTCTTCTTTTCTCTCTAAAACTCACAGAAACGGCTAAAGGGACGAAGGAAGTCAAGTTTTCGCTTATAAACTTGAGTTTAGGGCTTTCCCTAAACCAACCACGCATACCGGACGATTAAAATCGAACCATCAAACCGTCTGAGAACGGTGTCAACCGACACCATAACCAAAATACCAAAAAATGGTTTGCGGGTGTTACAAATAGATGGGAGAGAGAAACATAAAAACCCTCTTTCGTAATTTACACAACACACTCAAAAATCTATTACACAACTCATTCTATTAGTGTAAAAGTGCAAAACAGAGGGTTTTTCCAATTGTAAATAGTAAAGTGACTATAATTCTAATTACGTTTCAAAAATGTACTAAAACTCTAACAAACCCTAGAAATAACAACCAATGAATTCAATAACCAATAACCAGCAAAGACATAAGCCATGAAACAACAACCTAGACAACAGTTCTAGACCCCTAAACTCCATTTTAGCAACTTAGTAGCAGCATAGAACAAAGCATCGAGCCTCTCGAACATCCTCCCCATCATTGCCTTGATTCCACGATCACACTTTGCCTTTACCTGCACCACAAACACAAATTAAGATGCATGAGTATTGTTATAAACACTCAGTGAGGCAATCCTGTCATCTACTAGGCTATACACACAAGCAACTGAGAATCCAATGTTCACAACCAACAAACAACACAAACCAACCAGGAGAAACAAGTATCAACCGCTTGATGAAAGGGTTAGTGTCGACCAACACCACTTGTCCCGGAAACCCTACTAGTGTCGACTGACACCTCCACCTGGTGTTGAAAGACACATGCCCAATTCCTTGCGCCGTCAACTCCTTGGTGTCGATCAACATGGACCCCGCAAACGCGTTCTGGCTTGAACTTCACTCTCATTTAAGGATAGTGATGTGTGTAGAATTTCAATCCAAACCTTTTACCTGAAAAGACTACACAATGACTGAAAGTGCACAGCTAATCAGTGTAGTATTTTAGGATCGATCCCACAAAGAGTAATAGCTAACACAAATTGAATTAAAAGAGAAAGAACTAAGAGTAAGACTAAATAAGAGATTGGGGTTTTGGTTTTCCTAATATCTATTGCAAGTAAATAAAAGCGATTTAAAACTATAAGAAGAAGGCGTTAGGCGTTTTGGGAGTCATCTCAGGGTCTTCATGGTTCTAATCTATATTAAGTGTAAGATCTAACAAGTAAATACTAATTTTGGTCTAGGTTCTCAACTACGAAACACTAATGAACTAACAAGCTACTATCATAGAATGAAAGTCTAAAGTCTTCATACTCCATTACTCAACTTTCGCAGGCAACGATGCATGTCAACCAGATCCTAAAACAAGTTCGATACATTCACCAAACTCCTCAGCTCAACTTACGCAGGTTACGACGCGAGGTTTCGGTATAACACTAGTTTGGAGAAGTAGGATAACACGGTTAGCGTTCTCGTTCTCTAGATCAGCACTTGGTGATCAATCCAAGCACATGCATTAAGATAAAGATGTCCCAAAATAACTCTAATATAAACCGAAAATAAGATCTAACAACTTAATTGAAGCGAACCTATGAATTCCCCTTGAATCATCCCATAAAACCCAACAAAGTAAACTACTCGCTCATGATGCAAAGAAACGACATTGATATTATAGAGTATAGCATCAAAAATAAATCAATAAACAAAAGGGGTTCAAAGTAAACTTCTCTATTTGTCACAAAAGTAACTTGATCCCAAAAGCAATGAAAGTATGGACGAACTAGAAAGAGTAGAAAGAGATTGGTGACTTCGGCGATGGCTTCTAAGAGGAGGAGAGAGAGGACAAGCTTCGAAGGCGGTACAGGAGTCTCTGGTCGTCTCTAGGTTGGCTGCTGGTGGCGTGGATGAAGAACTTAGAGTCATAAAGGAAACACACTTCAAAACCCTAGGTCCTAAGAGTATTTGTAGGGTTTTATCTAGTTTAGGGTTTGTAATGGTAGAAACATTTTCTCTTCTTAAGTGCAGGACAAGGGGCGACGAAACAGGCTTCTAGACCGTGGAAGAGGCTTGAACTAGGACGCCGTGATGGTCGATGGTCAGGCCTTGGATAAAAACCCATCGGCTGGATGCTTCTCTTCACGTTGGTTTATAACACGTATCGGTAAAATGGGCATATGTTTTGGATGATTTAATGGATTAACTTGATTCCACTTTGAGGAGAAAGATGACTCTCTCAGCTTTCCATAGACACAAATCACGTCAAAATGTGAGTTCTGGAAAGTCTTCAAAAGTGGCCCGTACTGTAAAGCTTTGAATCTGTCCTGAAACGTATTTTCCTTGTTTTTTGGTCATTTTTGCTATAAAACTTGTAAAACCTTCTTAAAACCTGAAATACTTGGTAAGAGACCTTTTATACTTGAAATCTTATCAAACTAGTAATAAATGCATATGAAAACTATAGCTAAAATGAGTAAAATAATGATGTTATTAGATCGCTCAATGGAAGGAACCAAAACTTCAAATATCACAAGAATGTATTAGAACTTCTTATTCTCTCTAATTCTCTCGGAAAACAGCAAACAAGACTAATCCCCACGACCTAGGTCGACTTTTCCCTTAAATAACCCGGTTGGGTTCCACTTAAACCAAACCACTCCATTCCGATGATTTAAAACAAACCGGTCAGACCAGAAATTGATGGTGTTGATCGACACTAACCTTGGTGTCGATCAACACTCCCCCAAAAATCTCACAGTTTGGTTTGCGGATGTTACGCCTTTTCTCTTGTGGTTGGCACCACTCAACCTTTGCGTCCACTTTGTGTACCGTTTGATTTTCTCTCGTTGGTTCCTTTTTCCCTTCTCCCTTTAACTCGTTGGTTCCTCATTCTCTTTTCCTTCTAACTTGTTGGCTCTTCTTCCTTATAGTTTCTAACACTTTCTATCATGGAAATCTCACAGCTAACGAACCATACCTTCGTTGTTTCAGTGCACATGGTATTCAACCTTGCCTTAGTAATGTGCTGCTTTCGAATTTCCTCGGCATCTCTCGGTCGTTCCTCGTTCCTCGTATTTTATCTTTTATTGTCCTTCCAAGCTTTTTCAACGATGAATTTTCTTGGTCATTCACTCCTGGCTAAGGGTCACAGTTGTGATGGTTTTGGTGCACAACGAGGACATTGCGATCAATTAGTGGGGGTTAATTGTGACACCTCGGTTTTAGGGACATGCAGTGAGGTTTAAAAGAATTGATTTGGTTTCCTATGTCACCAAAGTGCACTTATCTTTTTGGTAAAGGATCTGAGAGAACTTCAAAATTAAGCGTGCTTATGCATAAGTAGTTTCAGGATGGGTGACTTTCTAGGAAGTGATTTTCAGAACTGTGCGATTGAGGACAAAACACAAGGAAATATCATGTGGTGTTAGTTGGGATGTTAAACAGGTCTTTAAACCCTCTCGGACGTGGCATACCGGCCGTCGGATATGGGTGAGCCACATAAACT
Organism: Camelina sativa; assembly: GCF_030686135.1. Classification (NCBI taxonomy): domain Eukaryota; kingdom Viridiplantae; phylum Streptophyta; class Magnoliopsida; order Brassicales; family Brassicaceae; genus Camelina; species Camelina sativa. The sequence goes on along the minus strand of NC_141880.1, from coordinate 13,322,795 downwards.
GAAAAATATTTGTAACTTAAATATCAATCCTATATATGTTTTTATTATAATACTAGACATACTAAATTGATTAGAATAAATAAAGATGTAATTTATATGTTAAATATTAATCAAGATATTATTAATCACCAAAAAAACAATGCAACATCTTGATGTTCTTTCTAGAATTTAAGCTTGATTGCGATGTATGTTTTTTTTTTTGTATACCTGTTTTGTACTCTTATTTGCGGATTTAGTGAATATAGCACGTATGATATTATGTAATAGCACTTTAGCCTAATATTACAAGACCATGTCATTGTACTCCTTAAAAATAAAAATAAATGCCTAAAACAAGCTTTACTATTGTGTGGCAATCGAGTCCTCTCGCTTTTGTGTATTTGTCACAATTTATTTTCCTTCCACTCATATAAAAGGCGAAAAGACAACAAATTCTACTTCCAAACATATATGATTGTTTCTTTAGTAGTATTAACTTTTTTATAAAATTGTGATTGGACTACAATTTGCTGGTAGTAAGCCATTCACGATTAAACAATATATTTATTTTTTGCATATAAAGTAAAATTGTCTTGTATATTATCATAAGGGGCTATTGTTCAAAAGGGCCTTTGTGCCGTAAAAAAATTGATATAGAGCCTTTCTGTCTGTGCTTGGGCATTTAGGCTTTTCCATTACGCGAAATGACAATTATACCTGTCCGTGCTTGGGCATTTAGGCTTTTCCATTACGCGAAATGACAGTTATATCTTTAAACTTGTTCTGCATCATCTTCTTCGTGCTTTGCTGTCTGCATCATCTTCATCGTTTTCTGCTTGCTTTTAATTGGTTCGCTTCAATAACACCATTTCCGTCAAATCCATCAACACCATTTTCTTCACCCCCGATTCACAATACATCTCCGTCGAAAACATTATCTCCTCCAATAAACCCAAGGTGTTTAATGTGTTTTGAATAAAGAAATCTAAACCCTAAGGGGATAATGTATTGTGAACCCAAGGGCTCTAGTTTTAGAGAATGATCGAATCAATTAAGAATTTTTTTTTTATAAGACTATAACAACAAACTCAACTTTTTATGTGATTGTTTACAAAGTGAATCAAATCCTCCAATACATTTTCAGATCTAATCTAAATATCAAAATTACATATTTATGATTGGCAACATCGACTCCATCATCGACTCCTTGCCAACATCGACTCCTTGCCAACATTGACACCTTGCCAACATCGACTATCATCATCACCATCATCGATTATATTCCTCATCACCCGATTTCCATCATTCATTGTAGAGACCAAGAGAAAAAAAAAAAACAAAGATCCAAATAATTATCTTCTTTGAAAGTAGCTCAAGATCTGAAATTTTTATCCGAATTTGGGAGAAGCGAGAGAGAACAGCAGTATGGAGAGAGAGAGTTGATGTCCTTTGTGAGCAGGTTAGTTTCGTCATTCTGTAGTAAAAAAATGCCTAAATCTATAATCACGGACAAAAAATCTCTATTAAACAATACCCTTCCAAAAAAATGTTTATCCCATAATTAACTATTATCATAATTGTTGTTATTTTAAAGAAAACGTCTTCAAAGTGAAAAAATTTAGTAGTGTTGTCATACTTAGCAACCACATACTTTATTATTTTCATCGAATTAAATAAATTACCATAAATAATATCATAATATTATTCTTATTATTTTGAGTTTAGAGCATTGACATACATTTCTTTTTGTTGGAGAGTAAAGTTGCAAGAAAAAAATTCTTTAGAGGGTTCTTTTGAACAAAACCTTTTTATTTTGGTATTTAACTAGTCAAGTAATGTTCATCCTTTTTGTCTTCAAAACGGACAAACAAATTCTTTTTTTGTTAAATGAAAGTTTTCTGCCCATACCATCACCCCAAATCACATGCACCACCAATGCAGCATGGTGGAAAGATTTTTTGGCAGTATTCGACTGGATCTTCGAAAAATCAGGCACCCAATCTCATCAAGGATCAGCTATAGCTTTAAACATCTTACCCCCCATCATGGCAGAAGCATCGGCCTTGCTCCGCACCACGCCTTAGTTTTGATGTAATTGCATTTATTTACATTCATAGAACTCTCTATGATGTAGAAGGTACGTCATGAAAGAGATTCTATGTAACGCCTCGACCACCATCTTTCTTAGTGAGCCCACCCATTTTTGATGATCGGTTTGATCATCCGAAAATTTATAAAAACTTGTTTACTGTTCCTCAAATCACTAGATGATTTTTTCATGTGTTTTGTCATTATTTGCATCGTTTCGACAATCACTTTCCAGAAGGTCTCTCATCCTGAAACTAGTCCAGCATACATACGCTTAACTCTGTAGTTCTCTCATGACTCTAAACCAAAAGATAAACACACTTTGATAATATAAATGCCCAAATTTTCTAAACCACTATACATATTTCTGAAACTGGGATGCTTTCTCATTCTAAATTAATGAAACCGACTCTTTGTGAAAAAGAAAAAAAAAACTTTTCAGTTTTGCTCAATTCATCTCTTTGGTCAGTTAAATTTAATAATAATATTTTTTGGTTTGATGGAGCTAGGTGATTTTAAACACTTTGATATGCATATATAAAAAGTGACTATATATCCAATTTGTCCAAAAATAAATAAATAAAAAAGTCATACTCGTGTAGGTGAACAACATTTCTTTCGAGACCATTTACTAAATCTTTGGTTAATCAAATATATTAGTTGGATAAGTATAGTTAATCAAAATATTGATTCATGGTTTCAAGGGTTTTTGTAGCCTATATTGCAAACAATATGTAGCCTAGCTATATGTCTGTATCTAGCCGACAAGTGGCACCATCTTTTTTGTAGGAATTTTTATTATATATACTATATATTCTTTTTAGTTTTATTTTTCTCTCTTTTTTTTTCGTTAAATTTTTTTTTTCTTCGGTGAAACAAGATTACATATTCTTTTTTAGTTATGCGTTTATTACCAATTATCTGTTTTAATGATTTTTTCTACTTAATATATTTTATTTTGAGTCATATTTTATTGAAATCTAGATGACTGGAGTAAGTTTATCCGAAGTTTTATTTTAATGTAAATGCATATTCAATTTTTTTATTATACTACTACTAAAAAGAGATGATGTTTTTTACTAGATATAGAAGAAGTTCACAAAAATTTAGCCAGTCTTACTATTCTATATCATATATTAGATAAGGGCCCACATATCGTGCAGGTTTAAAAATTGTAAAAAAAATAAATGCTAAACTTTAAACAATTTTTTGAAAATATATAAAGAAATTTTATTTCCTTCCCAAATTTGAAACCACTTCTCAATTACACGATCAAGCAGCTCTTGTTTCATTACCGGAATCATCAACATTATTCAGAAAAGACAACTCTAAATTATGACCAAAAACATCAACCACCGACTTGTCTTCCAAACTTATAATGCTACTAACTGTAGAGTCACTTTTGGAACCTCCATCAGTGTCTCCATCCTCGATTAAATTAGCGGGCTTATATACTTCGATTTCATTGCATCTGATAACTTCCATTGAAAAACCCGCACGAATCAAAGACCAACGCAATAGATCGACAAAATTATATCAAAAAAAAAATTAAAGATCAAAAGCTTTCGATATAAACATGTAATGTTATGTAGATATAATATTATATTATTAATTCGTTGTCCTGTTATGTTTCAAAATAATAATTTTTTTGACATAAATTATGTTATTCTTTTTAAATTTGTTATTCACGTATTATTTATTAATAATAATATACATGCTTAGTGAATTACTTTTTGGTTTATACATGTCAAAATCTTATTGAAATAACACGTATAATATAAGTAACGTATAATGGAAAATAGATTAGTTTTGTTAATTTTCTTTTTTGATTTCTTTTTTTTTAGATATAAACTTGTAAATTTTATTTAGATTTGATGTTATTTTCTAAATTAGCTGTTTAAAAAAATAATAATTTTTTTGACACGTGTTAACATCTCATCAGTGTACTTGACACGTGTCATGATCATGTTAATGGCTAATTTGAAAACCCTACTTTATAGAATAAGATTTTTAATATAATAAAAAAATTAGTTCAGACTTTAATTGAAGCTTTTTTCCTAAGATTATCAATCGGTTCTTCATGATCTTGGTTTTCTTCGTTTTCTTCGCATGTGCATTCATAAATCTTGTTGCAGTACTCAGTGTTCGAAATTAGCTAACCAAAGAGACATAAAATTTATTTATTTATATTTTTTTGCAAACAAAGACATAAAATTTAATGTGTTAGGATATATAGTATAATTATACGACCAAATATGGATGGCAAATAGTATATTTATTTTACCATGTAGTGGTTGAGAATCTTTGTAACAGTGAAGATATGGATGACACGTAATATATTTATCTTAGTTGTTTTTTAAAAATATAATAATATTGCAATTATCTTACGTTTTGTTTTACTAAACTTTGAAACTGTGATTTTTTTATCGTTAAAATTGACACTTGTCACGATAAGATGAGTTACTAACTTTGATATTTAATCGTTAAAATTGACACGTGTCACGATCTGATGAATTTTTAACTTTAATTTCTAATCGTTAAAACTAACACGTGTCACGATCTGGTGAGTTACTAACTTTGAGAACCAAGATTTATATAATAAGATTTAGTACAAGACTCCAAAAAAAACAAATCAATATATGAACTTCGGTTTTGTTATTTTCTTATCAAAACTTCTATGAGCTTTTATATATATATAAATTCCAAATACAAGTGATATGTCTACTGCTACATTATATCAAATTTATACCATCTTGTTTGATAAAATTCTTTTTCTTCATGACAATTTATTATTACTGTTTTCGATAATCTTTCCACAAAAATATAGGTGATTTAAGCATAACAAGTTTGAATTTAGACTTAGTTTAAGGTCAAGGGCATGCTTATACTATTGCCATTTAAGATGGTGGCCGAGGCGTTACATTGAATCTCTTTCACGTACCTTCTGCATGATAGAGAGCTCTAGGAATGTAAGTAAATGCAATTACATCAAAACTAAGGCGTGGTGCGGAGCAAGGCCGATGCTTCTGCCATGATGGTGCGGAGCAAGGCCGATGCTTCTAACTCTTGGGCACTAGTCTGTAATTTTGAGAGTTTTCCATTAAAAATCTCAAAGTTGCTATTTTTCATCTTTATTTTCTATTTACATAAAATACAAATTAGTTTTATGATATTTAAAATATGAAGTAGAATCCTTATACGTACATTCTAAATGTTTTTACAATCCCATACTTCAGATGTTCATTAATTTAAATAGATTTGGATTCTTCCCTGTGAAGGCTTCGATTTGATATATACTACAGTTTACAAATTTGCCGGATAATAATAACGGGTTATAACTTATAACGTACTATTTCTGCTTTTACAAAATTGACCTATATATAATATATTTGAAGATAGAAGATAAATTACGAAAATAGCGACTTTGAGGTTTTTATCTGCAGAACAACGCTAGTTCTGACCGTTGGGGCAAACTTAACTCTACATTGTACACTAGACTCGCTAGTTCCATTGGTTGACGACCATAATTAATCATCAGTCCGTTTGTTATGAACAGTACATCCTAAATCATCAATGTGATAAATTATTTGTGATCTTGAGCCCAATTTGCTATTTTGTGAGTTTCAAAGTAATTCAAGAAAATTTACAAAAGTTAGATATCAACTCTTTAAGAATCGGTGAGTTTTAAGAGATTATTAATCCTCTATAAAAGATTACATTATTCCAAAATTCTAATCAAATGAAAATGAACGAATCAAAAACAAAGTAGCGAATAATTTTAACACACTTAAATATTAATAAGTAAACAAACAAATATTAATAAGGATTATATTGTGGACGCATTATCTTTGGTTTTACTATATCTCAAAGTTTACAGTTTAGAAGTAAGTGAGATGACGTCAGATGGTGGCACATGGCTTACCAACTCTCTATGCCTTGGACAATGTACACAAGTTCAAAGCTCAAGGCTTTTGGCCTTTGAATTCTCCAAGAGAATCAATTTCATATGCTCAAATTATTCTGGTTTTTTATTTGTTGGATATATTACACACATCTACTTATTTTGATAAGTAAATTAATGGGCAATTTAAAGTCTACATATAAGAGTACTACAATGAAAGATAAATTGTCCAAAAGTTATTTAGGCCATCTCATTATAATATTATATTCTTATGGGGAACAAATAGCACTCTAAGGTTTATATAACAAAAGTTTCAATGTGGATTGATTATCCTGATCATGACAAAATTTATTTAAAAATTTCACAAGTTAGATGCATTTTATTTATTTATTTAGAAACTATGCATAGTAGTACCACTTGAGAGTAAAACTATTCGAAATTATATAATTAGTCGGTAATTCCGAAATATTGGAGAATCGGGAGTAGTGAGTGCAGGTTGGAGCTGTTGCTCCTCAAATCTCGAAGCAAAACAAACAATGGACTGGTTTCTGGTTTAGTGTTTGCATTAATATAATCAATCCTGCATTTACCTAGAGCGGTTTTACTACTAATAGCCGGGCGGTATTACTATTAATAGCCTTTCCATTTTGATGTTATTCCTAAATATAGATACAGAGCCTTTTCTGATTAAGAATCCAAACCCTGTTACGTACTTAAGTTCTTACATCAACCCACTTATAGGGTTTTTTTCTTTCTTTTATAGGGTTTCATCTATCTAATATTATTTGAGAGTACTTAGAAATGAATCTTGAGAAGAAAAGAGAAGAAGAGTACTGCTTAATGAGTTTGGCTTCAATTTTGTTGAAGAGACCTTTTTCATGGCTCTCTCTCCTCGCCCCTCCGCTTCTTCACATCCTTGGACTTCGTTTCTTGCATCTCATCCTTACTTGTGCTGCTTTGTTCTTCTCCTCTTTCTTCTTCCCAGTCTCACTTCCTCCTCCCCCATTCCAATCATCAAAACATAGTCAAGAACAACATCAAGATCGAGACTATGTTGTCACTGAAGATATAACACCAAAATCGGAGGAAAATCTCGAAACCACCAATGGTGAGGATGAAGACAACGCAATCCCCGATGATGAGAGCCTCATAGAGCTGTCTTTACCGAGTGGTCATTACGTTGGTCACCACTACACCAGTAATAAGAATCATCTCTATCTCCAAAACAACAAAGTCCAAGATTTCAGGCTTTTTGATCTATTCAACGATTTCATGGAAGAAGATAACCTCATTGAAATCGATATCTCCATTGGATCCATTAAGTATTCAAGGTTTGAGATCAAAGCTTGATCTATATACATTTAATGACTGCAATGCTTTCTTCTATACCTCTTTTTTTTCCCCCATGCGGGATTTCGTTGTAACACATTAATAACTCGTGAGTTTAAATTAATATTTGATTTTTTTTGCACTTCACTGTGCTCTCTCTTTTGTTTTGTGTTATATGTATGTTGGTAATTTAATTTGGTTTATGATATATGCCTTTGTGAAAAATATCAAATCTACTATCTTTTTTTTTTTAACGGAGTAATTAAGTTTGTGTTGCTGCATGAATTTCAACAAAGTATTTGTAAGTTCTTTGATAAGAGAAAAACACTCTCGTAACTTTGAAGCTCTAGAGTAGTTCGTTCTCACAAGAGAGAAAGTTGAGTTGTTTTATAGTTGTGCCTTGGAAAAGGCTGCCTACATACCAATAGAAAGGGATCAAGCCATTCGTAGTTCATATTTCATTCGGTGGGTGCTAGGCCATTATCAGAAACTAAGTGATATGAGTGAGATGCTAGGTAGTCAGGTGACAATCTGGACGACATGCAGAGGTAGGCGGCAATCTGGACGACCTGTGGAAGTAAGCGATAATCTGGACGATCTGTGGAGCAAGGCAACAATCTGGACGACCTATAGAGATAGACGACAAGATGGACGACCCGTATTGCGAATGACTATGTGACGAATCAAGAGAGTCGGGTCTCTCTTTCCTTTTTTTCCTCTTTTTCCTTCTATTTCCTCCCAATGTTGTACCCCATATTTATAGAGGAATGTCAGGTTATCAAAAGACCAAAATACCCTTCTTTTGTACTGGGCCTAGAAGCTGATTGGATAGGCCTTTTAAGGGGTGTAAGCCCACCCCTAACAGTTTGATTTAATTTTTCTTAGTAGTTCAATAATTTACGTGATACATGGTGGACCTGGCTGCGATACTACATTTTAGATGGAAGTATTATCAAGTTTTTGATCCAAATAGTTCACCACGTGAAGTTTTCATAACTGAGTTCAAGGACTAGACTTCCACTTTCTCTCGCAATGGTTTCTTTCCGAGCAAACAAATTAAAAAAAAAAAACTGTTTTTTTTTTTGAAATATTTGAAATTAAAAAAAAAAACATAATAGTAAGCAAATATGGCAATTTTTTTTGGCCATATATCGATGTTAAATTATGTTGGGACTATTATAGTTGCTAAATTTAGGAAAACACTAGAATTGAAGCAATTCGCGCAAAATTTATTTTATTTCTACTATATCTGAATATCTTGTATCCAAAGGTCCTTGATAAAACGTTTAAACTAATTTTAATTGAGCTTTTTTTTTTCCACCTCGCCTAGTGAATTGATAGAGTGAATCACTCAGCGTCAGCGATGTGACAAAAGTCTCAGATAAATGAAGTTTGTATTGTAATGAGCGAATGGTGGATGGATTATATAAAGAATTCTCCAGTCTTTGTATACACTAGACTGATGCTTTTATTGAACAATAGACATGAAACAAAGAAACATAAACATGTTTCTGAAGAGGGTTTCAACGAGGGGTGGGAGTGGAGGTGGAGGCTAGGCCACGCGTTGCGTTGAGGAGGTTGGCATGATCAGAGTTGCTGTAAAGATAGTTCGCCCTACCCGTTGTGTGGACAGTGGAGAAACCCATGTATTCCATCTCCTGCGATCTCTTTAAGCAGATGTTAGCCATAAACCTAAACATCTCTTTCTTCTGGTTCCAGGGTTGGTTTACATATTCCTCAATCAGCATCCACTGCGAAAACCCCACAACAAGAGATCAAAAACATCTACAATAACTAAAATCATCCTTAATTGGTTCAGCGTCATTAAAAAAAAATATATAAGAGGATTTACCTTAGCAGCCAAGATCTCAGAGTCTTGTATCTTGATTTCAAAAGTGATTGGTTCTAACTCACATAAGAAAAATATATCCGTTTTTCTTTCCAAGAATGCTTGGTGGCTTTCCCTGCGAGAGGACAATAAAATGAAGTCAAGATTAACTAAACCGATCAAGGAAGATGGTATGAAGATATTGTAACTTGTTACGTGAAAGCCAAGTATAACATCCCGGTTTTATAATTGGGATTTGGGCCAGTTTGTTTCTTTTGAAGCGCATTAAGAATCAATTATGTGAAACGACAAAGGTCATGTCGTTTGTATTTGTGCATCATGTATTTCTTCATTTGCTGTCAAAGAGAAACCAAAACATAAACCCTAAAACCAGACCAGCAGCCACCGAGAGTGGGAGAGAGACAGCTGAGCCACTATGGTTTTTGTTATTGCTCTGTCGTGGTGTCGTGTTTGAAAGAATCCGAGAACGTTGAGAAGCGAGACAAGATTTTTGCCGTCGACACCACCGTGTCACCGGAGATGGCAACCACTGTTACCGGAGTAGTTGTAGTCATCGTCTAAACCATTAAAGGTAAGGAAACCTAGATCTTCTTTGTAACTTGTGCAGGAAGTTATTGGCTTTGTCTGATTTGTCGCTTTGTGTTGTTGTATATTGTTGTGGCATGAGGACCTAACCACCGTGAGCTTGATCAGCCGTAGTCCGTAGACGAGTATTGCCGCCGTGTTAACATTGCGTCGAGACTAATCACCGTGAGAGGTAAACGTTAAAGCGTAACGTCTCGTGCTGTTGTTGTTGTGTTGTTCGTTCATTGCTAACCAGTTAAACCAGGAGATTTAGTTCCAGAACCGAAACTTGTTTATGGAACGTGCATGAGTTGATTTGTGGTGTCATGCATGGTTACATACGTTGTCGACAACGTTGGTTAATATAAATATTGGTGAATTGTGTATTGTGGCTGGTTTAGGAATTGGTATTGTGGGAGCATGTGATCGTACGTGGACTAAATTGTGGGTTATGAATTATTAGATTGGTTGTTTGATTTATTTATTAAACTACATCTAATTAATTTATTTGGAAAATACCAGCACAAATAGGTTGGTTTGCTTATTAGATTAAATCATGAATTATTATTGGAATATAATCTTTGATCGTTTAATCTACGTCATTGCAGTTTGAAATCGGCATCGAATCGGAGTTTTGTTGTTGCTGGTCTTTTATAAAGGATTTGACTCATGTGGCTAAGGTGAGGACTAGTTGGTGTCTTCTACGTATTCAAATGTGTTCGGATAGTTGCTTAGTCTAAGGTTAAGCTGAGTATACTTACGAGTTGCATATATTATCAGTAACCGTATTTGCTTGTTGAGTGTATTAATATTTATAAGTATAGAAATATCGTATTATATAAAGTATAAGAAAGAGAATTAGTATCTTAGAGTTATAGATTGAACTAAAATGGATATTTTATGCGTGTTGATTGATGATGGCATGATTGCGTGAATGCATGTTTTGTTGTGGTAAAATAAGTGCTTGTGTGTGAGGAGATAGGTGCCAAGGGCACGTAGGTGCGGTGAGCCGCAGAGATTCATGCAAGGAGAGATCCTTGTAGTTGTGTGGTGGTCTACGGGCGCGCGAATGCGGGTAGATCAGGATTGGCTGACGAGCCAACACGTTGTTATGCGTGGAAGAAGTGCGAGAAGCACGAGGAATCCGGATACGCAAATGAAAATGTGCAGGAAGAAGTGAAAAGCATGAGGAATCCGGAAATGCACAATGTGCAGGAAGAAGTGCGAAAGTATGAGGAATCCGGTAATGCATAACGTGAAGGAAGAAGTGTGAAACCATGAGGAATCCGGTAATGCACGGGTTGGCGTGTTTGACACTTGGTATCATGGGACGTACGTAGTTCCATTTGTGTGATATGTGCTTATGTTTGTGTGTCATAGGATTTAGGACACAATGATTGCTGCTTGTCTTAGGTTTAGACTTTGGGATTGTCTAAGCATATTTGGGTGTGGAGACTTCGGGAGCCATGAGGTTTTCCCTCACTGAGTAATTATCAATTGCTCATTCCTCTCTCTTTTGCAGGTTGGTTAAGTTAAGAGTTTGTTTCATTGTTAGCTGGTGGTTTTGAATTTAAAGAGCGTTTTGAGCCGGGCCAAAGAGTCAACCCGTTGACCAGTTCTGGGTATCGAGTTCAGGTATTACACCAAGACTTCTACAAATTTTTAATCTGAAGTAAAATACCAATAGAAAACAAGAATTCAGATTCCAGTACATCGACATAAAACCAATAAACAATAGATGTTATTAGGGATTTGAAGCTAGATACGTTCACCAGTTTCTTCTTCCACTTCCCTAAGTGCTCCTTCCCAAATATTCTCACCCTGTGATATCATAGGGAAGTGCAAAATCATAAGCAAAAAGAAAGAAACCGAGATTGTTTAGGCTGTTTTTGTCAATTCTTTAAAGATTTAAACTCCTAGCTTCTTTTACTAGTAAATATTCGTTTAGGTATAAGATCAGATTAAACTAAAAACAATGTGCGAGAATCCCATAAGGTAGTTTCCACACTACTGTACCTTTGAAATGACCATCAATCTACTGGACCACGATCACCTTCACATGGAAATATCTGGTTCAAGTTTGTTGTAATAGTGCCAGAGATCAAAATACTAGTCGGAAATAAACAAACATCATGCTACAGAAGGAGAAAAAAAGAAGACCTATTCACTATAGAAGAAATTAACGGCCTCTGTAGTCCAATCACTGGCTACATTCCAAAAGAAAATGCTTACATCTTTTTATTGATTTGAGTCTTTATCGAGCCATTGGGATTCAAAGAGATGGACCAACAAAAGTAGACCCTAATAAGTTGTTACTTCTCTGGTAATCTTGTTTAGGACAAAAGCACCGACTCCAATACGACATAACGCATTGGCAGTAAGTGTGTTAGGTAGCTAAGAGATCCAAGATGTAAGCATTGTGTATTCCTTCTCGTCATGGTGGCATAAAAATGTTAAGGTATAGAGAAACACAACACACTGATTTACACTTGGAAAGCGTCAAGCCAACGCTTTTCTATTCAATCTTATTAACAAAATTTATCTCTTATAATGATAAAGTTTTGTCTCGGCCCTTACTCAACCTATTCTACCCAATAAGATTGATCCTGAGTAAGAATGAATCTAAGACTCTCTCTTTTCTATCTAAACACACACCTATGTAGATCTAGAAGAAAGAAAAACAATTCTCTGCGCAATCACCTCCCTGATTAACGTCACAGAGAACTGAGAACTCACCTTCTAAGCCTTATTTTTGTGGCTTCGAAGTTTACAAACGTATCAATATTCTAGAGTGCTCAAATTGGCTTGTGTCCTACTCCTAAAATATATATACACAACTTGAGAAACCCTATAAAGCGAATATACAAGTATCAAGGGATAAGGAAACTTTTTGCTCTCAAGCTTATCTTTTCTTTATTTGTTGTGGAGAATATTATTCATATCTCCAATGATAATGAAGCTGCTTGCTGCTCAAGTTTATCTTTGCCTTAATTTGCTGTGGAGAATATTCTTCATATCTCCAAGAACAATCTTGCTCTATCTTCAATGCCAAGTCATCCACTTTCCTCGACACATCATCACATCCACTCATGTCTTGCCACGTCAGCTCACACATCCATGTCAGCAACTCGGGCGTCTGTGATCTGATGCAGCTTCCTGATTGACACAACGGTCTGTTTGGCACAACGAATTGTTCCTCACAACGACTTTTTCTAGAATCTCCATTTACAATCTCCCCCTTTTTGACTGAGTTTGATACTCAAGCATCTCTCTGGTTCATCCTGAAAAGACACTCCAACAAACACAAGCCAAAAATAGAACAAGCAACAACAAGACAAAACAACAATCATTATCTAGCAAAAACAATTAACAACTTGTTCAAACAATACTATGATTAAGAACCTAATAATCAGAAACCCCAGCGGGCTGCAGCAGAAACCATGTTCTTAATAGCTCTCTAATCAGACTTAATCAATTGGCATATTCTCAATTTTTATAAACGTAAGATCAAACCACCAACCTAAGATCAACCAATTGGCATATTCTCAATCATTAACAACCTAAAGTAAATATCCACCACCAACCTAAGATCAACCAATTAATCAATTAAGTCTCCCCCATAAACAGTGATTCTCCCCCATAAGTACAAAACTCCTTATCACTAGGCATTGATTAGAATTATATCAAAAACCAGAACCATAATCATTCACCCCCAGCTTGAGTGATCAACTAAGTCAAAAACAAACATATGTATCACAACAACATACTGAGTTATGGGAATCACCTACCTACTAACAGTGCTTCACATCTGTAAGCACTTTGATGATCAGTCTCGTCGCCTATTGAAACAACTTCATGTTTGTAGGCATTTTGACTCTCCTTGCAACCACAATTGGATGTTGGGCAATCGGATGCTGATAGTCGAGAATTCAAATAGCAAGTAGCTCTTTGATCAAATCACAATGTGAATGTGACCATACACAAGCTTGGCAAAAAAAAAACAGAACCTTGTGTATCATGTTTTACACTTTCAAACCTCTGCTTCACTGTAGATAATCTTCATTCTGCATCTAAAACAGTTTTCTTGAACAATTCTACACAGTGTCTTGTTACGCTTACCTAATCAGATGAGCTAAGCACATATCACTTCTCTAATTCGTCATTTATAGGGAACTCAAACATGTGATCATCTGTTAACTCAACTATCATCAGTCTCATATGTCTAATACCAGCCTAGCAATGTACTCTACCACAATCAAACAGAGAATTGATCGTACATGTGAGACTCCAAATGCATAGTTCCTCACAAGAACATTCACTATCTTGATCAAACCCCTGACAAGTGACAAATTAGCCCACAAAACTCATATACCTTTGGGTATGTAAGGCTTAACTCAGACACAGTTTTCAGCAGCCCAACAGCTTCAAACATCCTCATACATCATGGCTAAAATCTGCTTGAACAGATCGCAGGAGATGGAATACATGGGTTTCTCCACTGTCCGAACAAAGGGTAGGGAGAACTATCTTTACTGTAGCTCTGATCATGCCAACCTCCTCAACGCAACGCGTGGCCTAGCCTCGACCTCCACTCCCACACCTCGTTGAAAACCTCTTCAGAAACATGTTTTTGTTTCTTTGTTTCATGTCTTTTGTTCAATAAAAGCATCAGTCTAGTGTATACAAAAACTAGAGACTTCTTTATATAATCCATCCACCATTCGCTCATTACAATTACAAACTTCATTAATCTGAGACTTTTGTCACATCGCTGACGCTGAGTGATTTACTCTATATCAATTCACTAGGCGAGGTGGTAAAAAAAAAATCTCAATTAAAATTAGTTTAAACGTTTTATCAAGCACCTTGGATACAAGATAATTCAGATAGTAGAAATAAAAGAAATTTTGCGTGAATTGCTTCAATTCTAGTGTTTTCCTAAATTAAGCAACTATAATAGTCCCAACATAATTTAGCATCAATATTTGCTTACTATTTTGCTTACTATTTTGTTTTTTGTTTTTTTTTAAATATTTCAACAGAAAAAAACAAATTATTATTTGTTAGAAAACAAGAGGTTTAGAGAATTGTTCTCTTGTATTATTCTCTATTCCATAGGATACAAAATATATATAGGGATACAATATTAGAATGTAAGATTTACACTAATGGACCAATAATGGGCATCCATACAACAATATAATGATTTATAACATTCTCCATTGGATGACCATTATAAAAATGTAGTCCCAAATTTACATATGAGATGCTTCCTCGTTAAAAACTTTACCAAGAAAACTAAGTGGGAAAAACCATGGTTAAGGGAAAAACAGTTCAGCGCGCTTTTTCTCCTCCTCTTGAGTACATCACTTGAAATCTTCAAAATGTCACAGTCCAATATGAAGAAATAACTTCTTGATGTAGTGGTAGAAAACGTCTTGGTAAATGGTTCGCCAAATCTCCACTTGAACAAATTTGTAGGATATGTATATCACCGTACATCACTATTTTTCTGTAGGCTATCAGTATCTTAAATTACTCATCTTGACCATTAACTTTGTCTCTCACGATCTCATCAATGTATGTAAAATACTTTGAAGATGATAGTTTTTCACCATTGAAAACATAATATTCCTCTTCAAGTGTTTATCTTTCGCGTGTTCTTTTGTTGTCTCGTTAAAAACGGTTCACGGAAAAACCTAATGGGATAAAAATCATGATAAGGGAAAAAGAGTACAACCACACAAATGATCATATATCTCCCCATGAAAGCATCATCTTCAGGTTATGTATTAATGATCATATATCAACGTTCTGGACTGTCATAAACAGTCCTTTAAGGGACAAACTCATATGATCATCATATATTCTACTAGGTAGCTGAACTTCATGTCATTGGAACCCATTTCATATAGAAGATCTATTTGAACTTTAAACCCAAATATTTTTAACATACAATCATCCAAACAATCATCTTATACATAGAAGTTATTCATACTATCCTTGTAAAACTTTATCTTTCAACTCTTCTTCTTAGTATGATACTAAAAGAACATTTTTCTATGTAAGATGATGTAAGCATCTTGAGATAACATCTCTTTCATCAGATGTCAAATCTGTAACCTCGTGAAATAAAATATCTGATCTTATACAATCTGATTTCTCCATCTTCCAAGAGTAATATTTCATCATTTGATTATTTCTCTATATATTCATTGGTATGTGAAATCTCTACCGGAAATAAGATGATATTTTCATCATCAACATATTTTGCACTTTTTCTTATAGATTGCTTTTAATAAGAACCACTTGTAAGTGCAGAAAAGACATATACAATTTTTCTTTTATACATCTTTAAACTTTATTGAAAATATTTCTTGAACACAATTACAGTCAATGTTCAATCTTGGATTTACACAACTTTAAGATCTTCTATTAGCTTGTTCCCGATCTAATTTCAACCCAATATGTAATCCCTAAGATCAATAACGATGATCTACACCCAAGATTCTCTCATAGAGATAAACTTTCACCCTTTTCTCCTCAAAGGTGTCAAAAATCTACAAAACCTTTTCTCGAAAACTATAAAATAGTGCTTCTAGGAATATGATCACTTTAAGAGAAAATTCTAACAGTTTGAAAACCTTCTCTCTAGACTAAATTATTTCTTACTCTTATTGTAACACTCATAAGGGATCTAGAGTAGTTGCTTCCACCAAAGCAGAGTACATCTCGCATAAGTATTTTTTGAGAATCATTGTAATACTACGCGTACTTAATTTTCTCATACACATCCACTTATGTTCCACTCATTTTACACTTTCTAGTGTAAGAACTACAAGTCCAAATATTATCTCCTCAAGAGATTTGAACTATTTTATAGCTAGTTTAATTGCTTTCAATGATTAACCAATCATTCTTTGTGTACACTTTTCAATAAAACTTTTTGATTAAACACGGTTTATGATCCTTAATGTTTATCTATAACATCATTAACTGCAATACTGCATGCAAACATATTTACAACGTCGATTTGCTTTTTGGTTCCTTTTCAATCTAGACATGACTCAACTTGTTGAGATTTCCTGTTGTTATGATTCTTAGTGAGACGAACCGGCCCATTTTTTTATAATAATAATAATCATAATATTTAGCTAATTAGATAGTGGTCCCATACGCACTAGCCGCCTAACCACAAAAAACCAAACAGCAGAACAAGAACAACAAATACCATAAAACCAATAACCAAAAAATAATACACCAATAACCAATGATTCATATAAAACATAAAACCAGCAACCTAGCAATGTTCTAATGACCCAAATCTAACAACCTAACGGAAGTCAGACCACAAACAACGAGCCACTAGAACATCCTCCTCTTCATCGCCTTGATTCCACTATCACACTTTGCCTTTACCTGCACCACAACACATATGAGATGCATGAGTATTTCATAAACACTCAGTGAGGCAATCCTCCCATCTACTGGCTATACACACAAGCAGTTGAGATATCTCTAACCATCAAACAACAATCAATAACCAAACCACAAACCAGACAACTACATCGACCGACACCAACCCACACATCGACCGACACCAATTGGGTATGCATCGACCGACACAAGCTCTGATCGACCGATGCAAGCTTGACTTGCATTGACAGACACTCACACTGCATCGACCCATGCATGCTTAACATTGCACAAAATCCCTAATTCCATCGACCGACGTCTCCACATGACATCGACCGATGCATATGCCGAGCATCGTTTTCCCCCAAAAGCTTCTCGCCAGATCTCCGTCCCTGAACCAACAAAACACACAAACCAAATCTACAATAAGCTTCTCAAAGCCTCAACGACACAACATCATTCTAACAAGCCAAATAAACACATAAACAAGCAGATCAGTGAAAATCTCAAGCTTAGATAAGTCATGGTCATGCACTCACCGTTTTCAAGAAGATTCTGAAACTCAAACAAGAAGATCTACACTCCTAGGAAGCTCGTACAACGATCCCAGCTACAGATCTTTATAAGAACAGCCTCAAAACACCAAGAACTCTCAAGAAAAACCAAAAACTTCTTTCTCTCTTTCTTTTTCTCCAGAAACGCCCAAATTATACAAAACCCTCGAGTTCCCCCTTTTATAAGTGATTTTAGGGTTTTTCTAACCCCAAAACGCAACGTTTAAACTTAAACTCATTCGCAAAAACCGACCTTGCATCGACCGATGCATCCCCCAAACTTTAGGATTTTGGTTCGCGGATGTTACACTTAGGTACCTGAATCTCTTTCTTACTCATGTCTACGTCTCTAGATCTGTTCTATAGATTTTTTATAACTTTTTGCTTCCTCGGTGCCATATTAATTTGTGCACCTTATTTTTTACCGAGGATACTTATGTTTTGAACCATAAGTCTATCATAGTTCATGCGATCTTTCCACTTATACAAGCAGTTGATCCTAACCCATATTAGTGTATTTTGATTTTGGATATGGCTGAAATATTGTATTTGTATAGTTTAATCACTCGGTAGTTCATATTCTTGTCGGATTATATCCAAGCAATCAAATAATGCCCCACTATACCGTTTGGTTTAGAAGATGAGAGTATTTTAATTTATTTGATGTATGCTTTTGTCCTATAATGTTTTCTTCTCATATTTGCATCATCTTTTTTACTTGTAAAAAAAACTTATTGTAAAACTATTTCAAAGTAGCAATTATATTATTGTAATTGTGAGCAAATAAAATTATTAATTTATCAACCCGAAAGTTTTAGTTTGACCAATCCACTGATGTGGAACATTGAACACCGATTTTTTTCATAGACTACGTAATATCTTCATTAAAAAAAAAAATCAAACCACAACATATACAGAAAAAATCAATATAATTATTAATCATATGTATTATATGATAATTAAGAATAAGTTGTAACTAAAATCAAAGAAATATGCTAAAAGTGATTTGTGTAAAATTTACAAATCCTATGTTATTCAATTATGGATTTTAAAAAATCTATTAAAATTCACTGTTATTGAACTGATGATTTAAAATCCACTGTTATTCAAAACAGTTTTATGAATTTGGATTTTA
The DNA here is from genome assembly GCF_030686135.1 of Camelina sativa. Taxonomy (NCBI): domain Eukaryota; kingdom Viridiplantae; phylum Streptophyta; class Magnoliopsida; order Brassicales; family Brassicaceae; genus Camelina; species Camelina sativa. The sequence continues at coordinate 13,303,980 of NC_141880.1, read as the reverse complement.
ATGATTTCTAGGATTCTGGAGGATTTGAGGGGATTTGTTAAGTTAAAAATACAGAAATCCAAATCTCATGATTTTAGGTGGGATTTGAAAGAATTTTACAGAAAATCATATTAACTTTCCTAAAATCTATTAAAATTCTAAATTTCCTAAATCCCATCAAATTCTCAAAAATCATAGTTTCAATACACTATGGCTAAGAGAGTCATAATTCTAAATGAAAATCTATCCCAGTATAATAACTAAAAAACAATATAGTATAGTATTAAATCTTTGTTTTTATGTATAATTAGTTCATATTTTTCAAAATTAATTAGTATATTTTTCAGTATTTAATGGGAAAGAGAAAGTGAATTATTATTTTTTGGAAACTAATTAATTCTAAATGATTGTTTAAATTTTTTAATAAATTTAATATATATATATATATATATATATCTATATATATATATATATTTACCCTTAACAAGAAATTTTAAAATAGTCTTACGACCAATGAAATTTGATATAAATACTTACAAAAAGTGTAAAAAGCTATTAATATATAGTCCTTTTTAATAGTATAGATAGATCTATAACATAAATAAAAGGTTGACCAATTATTCAATATAGAAAAATTTCTTATTATATTTACCATTTAAATATGAAAAATAGGAGATTTTAAAAACCAATCTTTTTCCAATCCTTTACTACCATACAAAAAATGATCATATCTTATGCTGTGAATCCAAATATGTTAGAAATTATATCCCACAATATCTAGAAATTAAAAGTTGACAAAATATTTAATATAATTATTCTTAAAAAGATACTAAGAATTGTATTTTATGGAGAGATAATATCTATATATATATATATATATATATATATATATATCTCGTAAGTGTTTAGATTTGTTTCATTCACAAAACAAATAATTAAAAAAAAAATGGCTTTCTCATACCAATCTATCTGTTTTGTATTCTTGTGTTTGGTTGTTCTCTCGATCCCAAGTATGCAACAAAAGAAATCTACATTCTTAATTTTAACCTATATGATATGCTTATTGTTATATGATATATACTGTTTTTAATTTGTTTTATTAAATATTACAGAAGTTGCGGATGCTGATGTTACACCGAATATCGATTATTGGATAGGTTCTTGCAAGACAACTCAAGAGTGCATCACAAAATGCCTTAAGGTAAACTTGCATCACGGAAGATGTTATCAAGTGTCACCCGATTCCCCTGAAAAAACATGCGCTTGCTCTTAAGTCTTAAATAATAATGTTATTAAGATATTGAATTGTGGACATGTTGTCTTTAAAGTTATAATAATAATAATAATAATGATAATAATAATAATAATAATAATAATAATAATAATAATAATAATAATAATAATAATAATAATAATAATAATAATAATAATAATAATAATAATAATAATAATAATATGATCTTGGAGTAAGTTTATTTTATTTGATGCAAATAATAGCTTAATTTAATCTGTGAATGTTTGCAACCAGTAAGTTAAGTTTGTATCCCATTTATGATAATTTTGTAGAAGTATTAAGCTCTAGAAGGAGCATCAAGAATTACTCAAATGTTGCACTACCTTCTATTTAACGTCTCTAAATATATATTTTGAATTTTGAAGCTGTAAAATCAACCCCAAGCTGATAGTTAATTTGACATGTATATTTTGCATGCGTGTTATCAAATAAACAAAGCGAGTGATAATGGAAATACACAAATCATATGTAGAGTATACATGCATGTGTTACTGAATTTTTATTTATTTTTATAAATATTATCACTACAAGAAAACCGGCAATTCCCGACTACATTTTACGACTACTCTGCAGTCTCTAAAAATACCGGCTATTTAGTCACTAAGATATGACACGGTTACGACTAAATATAATCGAACGTAACGTAGTCGTTAAATTACGACAACAACAAATAATCGTAACTGTAGTCGCAATTGAACGACTAACGTACGACTATTATATAGAATTATATATGTAGTCGTAGCATTGTTGTTATATAGACACTCATATACGACTAATGTTGTAGACGCATATGAGTCACCAACTAGGCAACTACTAAGAGACATTTTTGGCGTGTCATAATGGTAATTGTATAGTGGTCGTCATTTGGCGACTACGAAGCGACCTTTTCGGCGGGTCGTAGCAGAGTCGTAGAGTAGGCGGTATAAAAAATCACATTTATTTCGTTTGGTGGTTGGGGCGGGGGTTGGTATACTTTTATAATGCGACTGATTTTGGTTAGTCGCTTAGTAGTCGCCACATTTGGCTCTATATATACCAGCTTCACCCTAACTTCTCTCCTCACTCATTCAAAACAAACACAATTGTCAAAAGGGAAAAAAAATTCATATATAATGTCTGGGAATTACAATTAGTAATTCTCGAGAGTGGATTTATAAGAGGTTCGATGAAGAGACGGACAATTGTTCGACGGAGTTTACAACGGGGATGGAGCAATTCATGGCATTTGTAAATAGGCAATCTCTAGCACATAATAATTGGAGGGGGGGGGGTATGTTCCACTGTTCTTGTAGTAGTTGTAAGAACGAACAATTTATGTCGGGAAAAATAATTTGGAATAATTTTTTTAGCAAAGGATATATGCCTGATTATTATATTTGGTATAAGCATGGGGAAGAAATCAATATGGATATAGGAACAAGTTATGTTGGTAGTGATCAAGAAGTGGGTAATGTAGATGTGGATAATGTAGTAGAAAATCCATATGTGGATATGGTGAATGATGCATTTCGTTATAATATGGGTTTAGATGATAACTATCATGAGGGTTATCAAAATGTTGAAGAACCAATACGTAATCATTCAAAGAAATTCTACGACTTGTTAGAAGGCGCAAAAAATCCATTATACGATGGTTGCCATGAAGGTCACTAACAATTATCGTTAGCTGCTCAAGTCATGCAAAATAAGGCGGAGTATAATATGAGTGAGAAGTTAGTGGATTCGGTGTGCGAAATTTTGAATGAGTATTTACCAGAAAGAAACCAGGAAACCAGTTCACATTACGAGACGGAAAAATTAATGCGCAAATTAGGTCTCCCATATAATACAATTGATGTTTGTATTAACAATTGTATGATCTTCTGGAAAGATGACGAAAAGGAAAAGACTTGTTTGTTTTGTGGTGCTGAAAGATGGAAGCCTAAGAAAGCCCGATGTAGAACCAAAGTACCATATAGTCGTATTTGGTATTTATCTATTGCTGATAGATTGAAGAGGATGTACCAGAGCCACAAGACTGCATTGGCAATGAGATGGCATGCTGAGCACAAATCAAAGGAGGTAGAAATGGGTCATCCTTCAGATGTGGCGGAGTGGAAATATTTTCAAGAACAAAATCCTTGATCTGCGGAAGAACCCCGTAACGTTTATCTTGGATTATGCACAGATGGGTTCAATCCATTTGGCATGTTTCGAAATTATTCATTGTGGCCTGTGATCTTGAATCCATACAATCTACCCCCTGGTATGTGCATGAATGAAGAGTTCTTGTTTCTTACAATTTTGAATTCTGGGCCAAATCATCCGCGAGCTAGTCTCGAGTGGTCTACTGGAGTCGATGCATACGATGTGTCCTTGAATAAAAATTTAAATCTAAAAGCAGCGCTATTGTGGACGATAAGTGACTTTTCAGCGTATGACATGTTATCAGGATGGACAATCCATGGTAAATTGTCTTGTCCAGTTTGCATGGAAGATACAAAGTTGTTTTATCTCCCTAATGGAAGGAAGACGTGTTGGTTTGATTGTTATCGAAGATTTCTTCCTCGACACTAATTACCGACTATTAGCGACTAAATTAAAAAATTATGAATTAATTTTACATAGGAAACCAATTAATCCCAATGGTTTGAGTGAATTAAACCCAGGAACCAATTAATCCCATAAATTTTCTATTGTTCCACGAAACCAAAATTAATTTGGTTTACGGGTAATTGATTTTGCCCCTTTTATCCTAATTTTTAATTCTAAATTTCATTAACCTAATTTTTTCGATCCTCTTTTCCACTCCTCTCTGATCCTCTTTTCTTATCATCTTTGAATCCATCTTCTTATCATCTTCTCTTAGAATTTCTGAATCCTCTCATCCATCTCGCTTTCTGAATCCTCTCATCCATCTCTCATATATATTCTCCCATCTTTCGTCTCTATTCTTCGGTGATTCCCGACATTCACGATGGCTCCAACGAAGGCTCCAACCAAATCTCTAGTTAAGCGAGGACGAAAGAGGAAAATGGTTCCTTATGTATTCCAAAGAACCGAAGGGTCGACCCCCATCAAGGAAGCGAGAAGATCAAATCCTCTACCGAGTCACCCCAAGAGCAAGACAACGTTTTCCCGAGACACTCACCATCAGCAACACCACAGATCTGCAACTATCCACCGCCACAGACCCTTTTGCAGACCTTGGTGAACCAACAACGTCAGACTCGACAGGCTCTTTTGTCACAAGAGGTCCAGAACAATCCTCGACAGTTTGATGCTGAGCCTCCTGATAACAGGATTTTCACCCAAGATATCAATTCCCTATGCAGTTGTAGTACAAAGGGTTATCAATCGAAATGGTTATTATGCTAGCAGATAGGATGCAGTCAGAAACAAGCAAGTCAAGCCAAGCAATAGTTGGGGTTGATCTAACAATCCTAAAATAAACAAAAAGAAAGCAAAAGAACAAGAACCACACGACCTAAGCACACGATCGGGTGGGGTGATCGAGTAAACAAGATGAACAAGAACAGCTCGAAGGTATACTCGAAGCAGGTGATCGTGTACCTGTTCGGGTAAGGGATCGAGTGATGAATTAAATGTAAACAATCTAAATACGAAAGCTCCTAAGGATGGGGTACTCGACTCCTAAGTGTTCCTAACCAGTACGGATGTCCTACATGCCTCAAGCGGATATTCCCTAGACAATGAATCTCTAAAATCTTGTTTAAACACTCTCGTGATAGAAACAATCAACCTTGATCACTTCCCTACCTAACTCTCGTTGGAGAAACATGACCAAGCAGGCAATACAAACCGACCCATTATTGTCAGTAAACCCCTTACTCATCTAATCTCTTAGGCTAAGTGAGTAAATCTCTAGCATTGATTGATTCAAGCATTTCATCTACACCTCTTGGTGGTAAAACACCTTAGATCTGATATCAACCTCTCAGTCTGTTGATAGCATTAAGAACACCAATCTATAAGGGAATTTATAAAACATAAATATAAAAGCTAAGACATCCTAACCGATCAAGAACACAAAATTGTCTATCCCATCCCTAGAAACCTTACTACACTACTCAGATCTCATTGCAAAAAACATAAAAGTATAGATAAAAGAAAATTGCATTGTATTAAATATAGAGTAGAGTAGAAGAGTATAGAATCGAAAATGCAAAAGAAATGAAAATAAAATCCTAAAAAAGTGTAGAAAGAGTTTTGAGTCGCTCAGTTCTCTCCCAGAAGCTCTCGCTCTCTATTCTGAGGGTCTGCGGCGTGCTAGGGCGAGAGGAAGAAGAGGGGGTTATATATGGAAACCCATTAACCCTAGCTTCCCAGTCCTGCCTGAGGGTCTGCTCGATGGCGTGCACGAGGATATGCTCGGGTTGCTCTTCGGGTAGGCTCTCGGATTGTTCTTTCTGTTCTTGGATCCTCCTCGATCGTGTTGGGGTTCGGACTGTTCTTCCAGCTCGATGGCTCTTTCGGGTAGATGCTCGGATTTGTCCTTGTTTCTCCCCATTTTAGGCTCTAAATCACCTGTTTTCATCCAAAGTATGCAAATGCAAGAATGCAACACCCTTAATGGTCTAAAAGTGAATTCCTACAGTTAATCACCTAAAAATGCTAAGGTTATGGTATAAACAATGCAAAATATGGACAAAAAAGGATGCTAAAAACATGTAAATTAGAGAGTTATCACCTCCACTACCACTACAAGAAAATCGTGTATTTATAGCATAAGAAGATAGTCTTTTAACGCCTTTATGCTATGTTAAATAAACATGAAATTATAGATAACATTTATTTATAAGTAGACGCTATAAATGCATCGGTCAAACTTAAAAATGTTGACGCGGAAAGTTTTTAGTTTTTGTGGGTATCAATTAATAGCATATCTCATTAAAAAATGCTATTGAAATGGAAAGCGGGAATATATTTTTTTAATGCCCGCCATTACGAAAAAAAAGGAATAGATCCAGAATTTTCTCTCGACTCAGTCACTTCCAAACGCCTCACCTTCTCACTTCGTCTCACTCGTCTCACCTTCTCCGTTTTTTTCAGTCTCTAATCTGTCAGTTTTCAATCTCTAATCTCACGCAATTTATAAGGGATTCGTTTGGCCTCACTCGTAGCCTCACTCGTCGATTTCTCATTCGTTTGGTTTCACTCGAAGCCTCACTCGTCGGATTTCTCAGTTTTCCATATCTAATCTGTCAAGCCTCACTCGAAGCCTCTCTCGTCAGTTTCTTTTGTTTAATCGATTCGTTTATCAAATCGTTATCACTGTTTGGTATTCTTATCAAACCGAAGGTGATTCGTTTCTTTTGTTCTTTTGCATGCAGATTTCAGGATTCGTTTGTGTTTAAGGTACTGTAAATTTGCGTTTTCGTTCTTAATATTGTTCTAAATTTGCGTTATGTGTGGGAATATAGATCTAATTAGCATTTTTTTTTCAATTTTACAGAGAATTTTTTAAGTTCGCAAAGACTTAGATCTTTTCGTTTGGTGAGTAATTATTTAGGAGTTTAAGTTTTTATTAAGTTCTTGTTCTCTTCGATCTGTGTTTTTGATTGATATGGTTTGACAACCCTGTGTTTGTGGTCGATTCAACATTGTTTTTGTGGTCGAGTTTTGGTGGTTTTGTAAGATGGACAAGTCTTGGGTCTGGCTTCCAAGGTATGAACTTGTCTTTTTTTTTTTTTTTCTGTTATATGTTTTTCGTTTTCTAAGAATTAACCATTGAAATTTTTTCCACTTGAAGGGCCAACCTTGAGTTTCAGACATGGGCAACTAATTTTGTGCATGCATCTGCACTGAGATTGGGTAATCCTAGTGACATGTTCTGTCCCTGTATAGATTGCCCTAATATGTGCCATCAAACGATAGCTACAGTGTTGGATCATTTAGTGATTAGGGGTGTGGATCAGAAATACAAGAGAAATTCATGTTGGAGTAAGCATGGGGATATTAAGACTGTAAGTCAGCTGAAGATCTGAAAGTTGAGTTAGATGCTTATGACTTGATTAGGACAGCTTTCTTTGATGGTTGTTCTCAATCGACGAGCTACTTTGTAGATCAGGCAGATGTTGTTGATGGTGGTAGTGAAGAAGAGTCTGAGTTTAGGAAGAAGCTCGATGATGCAAAAACTCCACTATACTCCAAATTTCCCAACTACACGAAGGTGTCTGCAGTTATGGGGCTTTACCGCCTCAAAGTGAAGAGTGGAATGTGAGAGAACTATTTTGATCAGCTGCTGACAATGATTCACGATATGCTTCCCACGGATAATGTTCTCCTGCAATCAACATATGGGATAAAGAAGTTCCTGAAGATGTTTGGCTTCCGATATGATATGATTCATGCATGTAAGAACGATTATATTCTATATCGGAAGGAATACGAGGCTATGGAAAGCTGTCCAAGGTGTAGTGTTTCAAGATGGGAGAGGGATAAGCAAACTGGTGAGGAGAAAAATGGGATACCAGCCAAGGTATTAAGATATTTTTCAATCAAAGACAGATTGAGACGGCTATTTAGATCCAGAAGGACGGCTGAAGAGGTTTGTTGGCATTTCAACAATAATAGTTCAGATGGTACAATGAGGCATCCAGTGGACTCTTTAACGTGGGCGAATGTGACTGATAAATGGCCAGAGTTTTCAGCTGAACCAAGAAACCTCTGCCTTGGTATCTCTACAGATGGGATGAATCCTTTCTGCATTCAGTCTAGCACATACAGCACATGGCCAGTGTTCTTAGTTAACTATAACATGCATCCAACATTGTGTATGAAAACAGAGAATATAATGCTGAGTCTGTTGATCCCAAGACCTACATCACCACGCAACAACATTGACGTCTATCTAGCTCCATTGATAGATGACCTTAAGGAATTGTGGAATGAAGGGCTTGTGGTTTACGAGGAGAATTTTACACTTAAAGCAATGTTGTTGTGGAGTATCACTGATTATCCTGCTTTAGGAACATTAGCTGGGTGTAAGGTGAAAGGCAAACATGTGTGTGGAAAGGATACACCCTTCAGGTGGTTGAAATTCAGTCGGAAGCATGTTTATTTGGGAAACAGAAAAAGACTTAGACCTGGAAATCCTTATAGAAGAAGAAAAAAATGGTTTGACAACACTGTGGAGGAAGGGAGTTCGAGTAGAATTCAAAGTGGAGCAGAAATTTTTAACATACTCAAGGATTTGAAAAATGAGTTTGGCAAACCATTTTGAGAAAAAAGTAGAAAGAAACGAAAAGGAGTATCTGAAGATGAGGTGCCTTTGGACGAAGAAGACGATGAAGACAATGATAATTGGAGGTGGAAGAAATGGTCCATCCTATTCGAGTTACCTTATTGGAAGGTAAATATTTACTAAGCCTTTTAATGCGTAACTGAGATGGTTAGCTTATGGACCAAGACATACAGCTGAAACATATAAAGGGTTTGTCATCAATGGGCATCGATTTCACACTGAGGATGTAATGCGTAAGACTCAGAACAGTGGAGTAACATATGAAGCCTTTAGCATGTGTAGATCTAGTGCGAGAGACACTAAACCTATGGCGGACATAGTTGCGTTCTATGGAGTGATACAAGAGATCATAATACTGGACTACCACAAGTTTCATGTTCCTCTATTTAGGTGTAAGTGGGCCAACAAAGGAAACGGTGTGAAAGAAGAAGAAGGATTTACAAATCGAAACTTGTATTTGCGTGGCCTAATGATAAACTTGTATTTGTGTGAAATTGTGGTGTACTTTGAGCTTGTGTGGTTGGATTTTGATTTATTAGTTTATGCCTTTAGAACATTGTAAACTTTGATTTCAATTAATGTGTTCAGGATTTCAAAGGTTTAACCTTTTTTATTTAAATACAATAAATAATAAATAATAAATTAATGAAAAATCAGTTAAATTAATCAAAATCAGTTAAAAAATATTATAACATAAAGTAATGCTATTAAAAAAATTAAAATAACAAAACAAGAGTGCTATTATAAAAAGGAATATAGCACGTGTACAAATGCTATTTTATATTACCAATAAATAGCACACTAAAAAGCGCTATCTAATGTGTCGGACCTATTATCGCGGGCGATGATAGAGCATTTACGAAAATGCTATAATATCGTTCGATAGCGTTTTTCCAATGCTAAGAATACACGATTTTCTTGTAGTGTACGAGACACTCCACCGACTCCAGCTGATAACTCTCACGCTCAGAGTCGTCCATCTTCTCACGGTCACAACTACCACGATGATTATGCGGCTTCAAATCTGGAACTCCAGGACTCAATTATCACTCTAAATGCCCTGCTTAGAGTGCCAAACTGTGAGAAGTTTACCACCGTCCTCTCCCCCACACCGATGCCAAACACGACCTGGTATTATTACTTATGTTAAGTGGTTGTTAATTTTTTGTCTGTGATGGTTAGTTTTAGAGCATTGATGTCTGTGATCGTTAGTTTTAGAGCATTGATATTTGTTTTGCTGAAGTTACTTTTCAATCTACCTTTGATTGTTCTTAATAGGTTCTGTTTTGATTGTTCATAATAGGTTCTGTTTTGTGTTGGTTCTGTGCATACTCGTTTTTTGACATCTGTTTCATGTGTTTGCAGGTTTACTAGCGATTACAAATCGAGACTGGTAAGGAAGATTACTAAAGTTTTCACAAATAAATTTGATGGTCCATACTACAGCTGGTCATGTGTGCCTCGGGAGAGACAAGAGAGATATTTCATTGAGTTTGCGGTACAGTTTTCTCTCTTTAACTTTTCACATATAGCTTAACTTGTTGAGTTTCCACTAACATCATTCTATTCTCTTTGCTTTCTAGAAAACACACACATGGGATCCTTTGATTACTGGGACAGTTCAACAGTTTTTCGAGCTCATCTATCAACGCCGGATGAAAGACATGATTAGCAATGCCAAGACAAGTGGAGAGCGACCTAAATGGATCGGAGATACTATTTGGCGAACACAACAACAGAGTCTCACCTACTCTAAAGCTCTTTTGTCTGATCGTAATGGTCTTGGTCCTCACATCCACTTTTCAGGGCAGAATTCTTATCAACAAATCCAAACCAAAATGGTTAGTAAGTTTTATATATCCATAAATTTTGCTTTTCTTTACATGTGGAGCTTTAAATGATGTCCTAATCCTTGCTTCTCTTGTAACATTGCAGGAAACAGAATTAGGAAGATCGGTGAGTCTTGGTGAGGCTTTTATTAAGACACATACCAAGCCAGATGGTACTTATGTTGATCGGAAGGCACAGAAAATCACTCTCAATTATGAGAAGAACTTGTAGGAGAAGTTGTCCGACCTTGCAGAAGATACTTCACAGCCTCCAAAGCTCACAGCAGATGATTACACAACCATCTTTATTCAGGTAAAGTATCACTTTTCACAACCCACATTGAATTATCTTGCGATATTTACAGCCTCTTTATTTAGTGATTGTCTCTTTGTTTTCATAGTCTACTCAGAAGGATTCACGAGGAAATTTGTATGGAGTTGGAAGTCTTAAGTATACTCTTCAACCTGTTCTCAATGGCAAGGACAACCAACGACATGAGTCAGTAATGTTTCAGTCGTTGCAAGAGCAACTGAGGAAACTCAACGTAAAATCGAAGAGCAGGCTGCTTAGAATTCTCGCCGTGATGTTGAGGTTGCTGCTCGTGATGCAGAGCTTGCTGCCCGTGAAGCACTTCATTTCCAAGCTGTGGCTGAGCAGAAGGACAAGCTAGAGCACTTGTCCTTAGTGGAGAAGTACATGCAAAAAACTGACCCGGCCTTTATGGACTTCTTGAACTCTCAATCAGCTGAAGCAACCACCGAGCCACCCTCAACCACACTTCCTTCAACAGCTCCACCTTCAAATCCGGATCCTTCTCCAACATCAAACATGGATGCTTTTTAGGTTCTATTTTCACTCTCCAATTTCTTAGACGTAACTCATGATGAACTTGTCTCTTTTGTTGAGCTACATACCAATATCATTTTTTGTTGTTTCTCTCTACTTAAATATGACTTGTGAGAAACTTGGTATGCATTTTGAATCTTTTTGGTTGTTATTATGAATCTTCGGTTAATATGACGTTACTGTCTCAATTCTTAGTTTTTGTTGTATTTACAATATTGGTTTCATAATATTTTGATAAACAGGTTCCAATTTCAATTTAAAACATTCACAAATTTGTTTTCCAAAACACATTAGTTGCTAAACAGATGTAATATGGGGCATAAAACAATAGTAGCCAAATAGTCGTAAATCAATAGCAAGTATTTTACGACTTCTTTACGACTACAAGCGAAAATACTGTACATAATGGTTAGTCGTAAATCAGTCGTAACCGAGTCTCCATAGGTTACGACTACACCACGATTCCTTTACAACTGCCTATATAACTGCTGGTTAATCGTAACCTTGTCGTATCATAGTCGTAACAAGTTATGACTCTGTTACGACTACCTAGTTTTTTCGTACAGTAGTCGTTAAATAACGACTATTTATACCACTAATTCTTTTAGTGACTAAGAATTTACGACTACAAGTATTAGTCGTAACAGAGTCGTAAACAGAAAATTAGCGACTAACTAACGATTACTACCGCAGTCGGGAATAACCTGTTTTCGTGTAGTGTATACACTGTTTGAAAATATAATAAAACATGTCGTCATATAAAATATTCAGTTAAGATCAGAAATTGTCTAAGCAACAAAATAAAAATAAAAACATAAAGTCACAACAAATATTGGTAGATTAATATTTGATGTATAATAATGTATTGATAATCAGTAAAAAATTACTCATATAATATGGTTTTAGTGTAAATTTGTTTTAGTCCATATTAGTCAAGTTTGATTTTGGATATTGCTGAATTAGTGTATTTCTATAGGTTTAAGCCATTAGTTCATATTCTTGTCATATTATTTATACCTAAGCAATCAAGTAATGACCCCACTATACCATTTATTTTAAAAGATCTGGCTTCAAATGGTAACTGCGTTTTTTAGAGTGCGGATAATGTAAATTGAAAGTGCGGTACGGTTCAACTGCGGGGAAAGCGTTATGCAGGATAAGTGCGGTTTTACATATGAAATAAAATAAAATTATTCAATAATATTTGCTAAACAGTTTAATACATAATTATATAAGAATTTCAATATATTTAAGAGTTTGAAAAAAAGTTAACATATAATGCAAGCAACAAAAAGTTTTAGAAAAAAAAATAACCATACATTAGTATAATATTATTATATGTTATCTTTTGTACGTACAAACTCTTTCTAGACGTACCGATTACCATACACTAGCTTACAAATAGATGACAAACGTATATACTAAGTAAAAACTCTAACACTTATGTATATATACATATATAAATGAGTTTTATTATTGAAATACTCAGTTGAAGCGGTTTTCTAAAAACCACACCTATTTACGTGTGGGTAGAAAGTGAACACAAGATTTTATTTTTGTGAGTTATAGAAACACAACTCAAGAGTGCACAAAGATGTGAAACGAGTGTATCCGGATTTCCAATCTTCTTATAGAACACACAGGAAACGATCTCATCGAAACTCCATAATTCCAACAAAACAACTAGCGTAAACTCCTCATTACTAAAACTTCCACGCGTAACCCATACTTTACAGCTACCAAACACATTCATACGAACATACTTAAGCTCCGCAAGCACCTTACATTCGTAAAATATGATGACAGTGCTTAAATTTTCTTTAACATCCAATATCATCTAGAACACTTGACTCCTTTTCCATAACAAACTTCACTTAACCACGTATCTCAAACACCATCTCATCTAACTAGTTACTGTGTCGCACAACCAACCATCCCTAGTGACCAAGTAACAAAAGAAGCGGGGTAGAATACTTTATTTTGTCCAGCCAGAGAAACACTTCTCCAATGAACTCACCGATTCACCATCTCACCTTTAACCCCGCACCCTTGAGCTTTGTCTTGGTTCCAACCCCCCCATGACCTAACACCATAAGCAATGAAAGCTCCTGCAATGTTCCACCTCAAACCGAACTCGTTGGCTCACCCAACAATACAAATTGCTACCATTCAATCCATACAATGTCTTCATAATAACACTCGAATATAACACAAACTAACAGTTCAACTTGCAATCCCGCCGTTGAATATGGATCGTGTACTACCACCAGTCTCTCCACCAAATTCCGTCCCGATCAGACTAGTTTTGGACCTCCAAACGTCGCCTAGAAAGAGCGAGGGTTTATACTTATTCCTCATATCAGTTCCCAACAATTATTTGGCCAGGAAGCAACGCTCATAACTCTTCGAGATTAACTTCTAATGGAGTTCTATCAGTTTCTATGGACTCTTGGCTTGATGGAATTTATCGGAGTATCTTCATATTTCTGGAACATCCTTAGCTCCGGCGCCGAGGAGCCTTCAAAGCTGGCTCCTGCACACTGCCTTTATCTCCATCTTGCCTCCAATTTCGTTCTCCTCTTCACCTTTGTTCTCCTACCACTAACAAAGCTTCCCACAGCCATAACATGACTAAACAGACCCACAAGAGGCTTCCCCACCTCTACCGCTTTCTCTCTCTCTCACCTCCGTCACGACTCCATCCTTCACGTCTTACTTCTTCTATCTTTATAATCTCTTTCTTTTTCTATCTTCCTCCATGGAACACGATCAGATCCATTCATCTCCAATCTGTTCCTTCTCCTCTCATGCGATGTAACAGCTCGCCCCCAGAAACCAAAACGGCAATCTTGTCTCTCACCAACAGCATCTACGATTTTATCCCCACAACCAAGCTCGCCTCTGCTTTTCGTTCTCATGCCAAATTCATCTCCCTCTCTCCCTCATCACAACCGAACCTTTTCACGGCTCACATGGAGGCAACAACCACCACCACGAATCCATCTCTTTTTTCCCTTTTTTCTCGTTTGTGGCTGCGACCCCCCCCCCCCCCCCCCCCCCCCCCCCCCCTCCCCCACCTTCCCGGACGTCCCAAGAAGAAGATCATTACGGTTCTCTTAAGAAACTTAGGCTTATTGGTTCAAATTAACCAAACGAAGATTTAATTAATTGCTAATGGATCGCATTTGATATTATTAAGCCTATGGGATTAACATGTGATCATAATATAACTCTATACTAAGCTGACATGCTTAGATGGCTATATCGCAATGAAGTTATAGCATTCATTAACTTCTATGTAGTAGTGACGTATTTCGATACATACCAAGTCTACTTAAATACTAGTAGACAACTATTGTAGAAAATATACGTAAAAGGGTTCTTTTGTTTAGTCTGCTTTGATCTTAACTTGTACTAAAATTGGTGTTATCATTGTTCTTACTAAGATTTAACACTTCTTCTGACTGTAAATATTCATTTAGGGAAATAACGATCAAATTACACACACAACATAGATTCCACAAACTCACCTCTTTAATAACACCGGTAAGCAGCTTTCCACACATCTTTATCTTTGAAATATCCACTAGTCTCCTAAACCACGAGCACCTGCAACTGGAAAAAAAATGGTAACTACCAAAGAACAAGGCAAGAATTAGCTATTCAATAAAGTGATACATACATCAAAGAGAAATTAATCCAGTGGTCTAGTCCAATTATTTGCTAGCAGATATGAAATTATAATAACTAACACCTTTAGCCATTTGGATCTTTTTCAGTTCAGGTTCAAAGTAATAGGGCGACAGTTTAGTACAAAAGCACCGACTCCAATACGATGAGACGCATTGGCAGGAAGAGTGCTAGGTAACTCTCCGAGCCAAGATGTTAGCATTATGTATTCCTTCTCGGTATGGTTGTATTCAAACCATTGCTGACAAACAAAAACTGGAATCAACAAAACTGAACAAGAATCAAATCCAAAACAAACAAAAAGGTTTCAACATAACATCTTAATTATCGCTTTCGCAGGTGGAATAAGATTCTCAAGCCCATTAACCAGCTTTAAACATAACATCTCTAAATCTAAACTGGGTCTGTTAATGAATACCAACCAGATTCCTCCATTCCACAAGTGAAGCCCTCAGTGCTAAGACAAAATGCTCAACAGTCATTGGTTCTGTCAAGTTCACCTTAACACCTATGTGTTGTTTCTCTTATTCCCATTGAAGTAAAAGGGTCTCCTGAGTTCCACCTTCCATAGTTCCATGATGTAGAAAGAAAGAATATTATGTTATGAACATAACACAATGTCTCTCTGGAAAGCTCAAATGTGAGTAAAAGAAGAGACAAACCTTGAGAGAAACTTGAGTTATTTTTGGTAATGAATGAATGGATTCGAACTCAAATGTTTTTTTATAACAAAGTCTTGACACCTCGTCTTAGGGAGAGGTTTAGAAGAATTGATTTGGTCACCTATGTCACCAAAGTGCACTTGTCTTTTCGGTCAAAGCTCCTCAGATAACTTCACAGTTAAGCGTGCTTATGCTGGAGTAGTCTCAGGATGGGTGATCTTCCGGGAAGTAATTTTTGGAACTGTGCGAGTGAGGACAAAAGACAGGGAAAGATCATGTGATGATTTGTAAGGACAATAAACAAGTCTTTAAACCCTATTGGACGTAGCAAACCGACCGTTGGATATAGACTGGGAGTAGAAATGGGGCCAACTAAAAGGTGGTGGTCGGAGTGTTACAGAAAGATGCTGATAATATCAAGCCAAGAAAACGACTCAAAAGATCGAGTAGACTTTTAAGAATCTCCATTGTAATTGGATTTGCAAGAGACTTATAAAGTTTCAAATGTTAAATTCGGACTTTACGGTGGACTTCCAACTCAAAACCAATTGACAATGAGTGGATTGACCCTCACCCCTTATATATTACTTAAGTCACATCACATCTTCCAATGTGGGATCTTTCTCCACATGTCCCCTTGAGATAATGGCTCTTCTAGCCATTAATCTCAACAGAATCCGTCACGCCCCCTCGAGATAATGGCTCTTCTAGCCATTAATCTCAACAGAATCCGTCACGCCCCCTCGAGATAATGTTTTTTTTAGTCATCTCGATGGAATTGAGATCCGGGGGCGCGCTGTAGGGTGGCAACCCGAGAGACGAATATTAGACTTCCCTTATATATTATGGCATGAAGGTTTAGGCCCGATGAGAAGCCAATATTATGGCATGCAGGTTTCGGCCTGATTAGGAGCTAATAAAACTCAAAGTCGAGACATATGAGTAAAGGAAAGCCGAAAAGTCGAGAGCAAATAATGCCTGGAAGGTGAGTTTATCACCTAGTGGTAACCTTCGTAGATCGGTCTGAGGAAGTGTGGGCCGTGGAGACGGTAACACATGAATCCTTTGCTGACGATTGTTTGAGATTCGAGGAAGAATCTATGTTGGTGGGGGAGAATTGTAACATCTGTGTTTTGGGAATAAAATTTGGGATGCGTTGAGTAAACCAAAAGAGTGGATTTTAATCGATATTTGGTTTAAGTAAATCCTGGTTTCATCAAACTAAACCAAAAACCCTTAATGTCCCTATGTCACACCTCCTCTCTTTTTTTGGCTGGTGCCGACATTGTTATCAGAGGGAGGGAGAGAAAGTGTAGGAACCCTTGATTTTTTTGATTAAAGGAGGAAGAGAAAGAGATCAAGCTTTTTCCTTAGAGCAAAGAGAGAAACTGAACTGTTAGGGTTTGGGAGAAGGAGGATCCGACTGGTCAAATCGTTTCGAAAGGTATTGATATTTGGTAGGGTTGTAGATAAGAGATTTTTGTACACTCTCCTTTTCAAAGAAGTGAATTTGAGTTAATATTCTAGGACATATCGGGAGTTTTGTGGTGCGCTTCTATTAACCTTGGCCTATCATGTGTTAGGTGGTGTTCGTACGACCGTCCGTACACAAGATGAATAAGGTCGAGTTCTCTTGGTAAGGAAGCCTTAAGGCAAGGACAGGCCTCCTAAAGCCCACAAGAAGGATCGAGAACATCCCTTGTAGCCGTTGGAGGTGTAGAAGGAAGAAGAAGTCATGTGTGGGCTTAAGCAAGTTGACCTTGCTAATGTCACTATCAACACTTAGGAACACACCCTTCTCTTTCTATATATCCCTATCTTATGTTTCTATTTGTGTAAAAAGGGATTTACCCTAGTATTGGCCGCCTATTTAAGGTTGTGGTCACATGTTGTATGTGCTATTCTAGTTAGTTGAATCTTATCTTCTTCTTATTCTCTTTGTTCACCGAAACTCTCTCTCTCTCTCTCTCTCTCTCTCTCTCTCTCGATTCTATTCTTCTAAACTCTCAAGTCTTCCGCTAATTCTAACAGTTTCTTCTCAACCGCAGATTGAGACCAGCGGGTGTTTCGGGATCGATTGAGGTTTCATCTTATATCTGATCGTGCTAAATGTTTGTGGGAAGCTTCTGGACGTATAAAAAGTGCTGTTCACTGGAGGAATTTAAAAATAAACAGTTCATTTTGATTTCGTGGTTTCACTTGTGAGGTTGTTCTTTTCTTATTTTTTCTGGAAGTTTGTTTTCAATGTTTTTTTGTTGTTATGATTGGTTGTAGGAGCGAGTTTGGTCGTGTAATGCCACAACCGCCACCTCTTGGTGGGCCTCATGTCCAATCCTAGTCCATGGGCCCACCTTCCTTAATGGGCATCATGTCCTCTCACTAGGCCCATGAGCCCATCCATATCCAGCGGTCGGTTTACTACGTACGTGAGGCTTTAAAGACTTGTTACCGTCCCTACAAATCACCATATGATCTTTCCGAGTGTTTTGTACTCACTCGCACAGTTCTGACAATCGCTTCCCGGAAGTCACCCATTTTGAGACTACTCCACCTCAAGCACGCTTAACTCTGGAGTTTTCTCCGGACCCTTGACTGAAAAGATAAGTGCACTTTGGTAACATAGGTGGCCAAATCAATTCTTTCAAACCTCTCCGCAAGTCTCTGAAACTGGGTTGCTACGTCCGGGAGGCTTTAAAGAATTGTTACCGTCCCTATAAATCACTACATGATCTTTCCTGTTTTGTACTAGCTAGCACATTTCCGACAATCACTTCTCGGAAGGTCCCCCATTATAGGACTACTCCAACTCAAGCACGCTTAACTCTGGAGTTCTCTCAGGACCTTGACCGAAAAGATAAGTGCACTTTGATGACATAGGTGGCCAAATCAATTCTTTCAAACCTCTCCACAAGTCTCTGAAACCGGGGTGTCATATGTTGGTCTTGGATATTGGAGAGCTTCTATTTTTGCTGTAGTTATTTTCGTGAATCAATTGTTAAGGTGAGTGCGTGACCATGAGCTTATCTAAGTGATTGGGTTGTATGACTTCTGTTTGTTACCTGAAAGCGACGACTTCATATGAAGCAAAAGATTAGAAGAAATCACAAACTTAGATTCAATTATCTAATCTAAAATCTAAATTTTGTTTGGGCTGTTGTGAAACCCTGATTTCAGAGACTAGCGCAGAGATTTAAAGAAATTAATTTTGCTAGCTATGTCACTAAAGTGCACATATCTTTTTGGTCAAGGGGTCTGAGAGAACTCTACATTTAAGCGTGATTATCCTCAAATAGTCTTAGGATGGGTGACCATCCGGGAAGTAACTGTTGGAACTATGCGAGTGAAGACAAAACACAGGGACAGATCATGTGGTAATTTGTAGGGACGGTAAAAAGTTTGTGCTGTTCAAACGATTGAACCCATCCCCAAATCACCCTCTTTGGTTCACGGATGTTACAATTGGGATCGGATATGGAATCCACTTAGAGATGGCGATCAGGGCGTTACAATGTTGAACATAGAGACATTTGTTAAAATATAATATGTTAATTATATCTTTTTGTTAATCATTAATTTAATAAATCAAAAACATTTTGTATTAGCAAGTCCGCTTCTTAAACTATCCGTTGGATAATTGATAGATTAATAAACACTGGTGGCGCATGGGTTATTGCTCTGTCTGGAAAAACGCACATTTGTTATGAAACTACTATATAATAGTGTATGAGACAAGAGAAACAAGGTGGAATAGAAGACAAGAGAAGAATGTGAATAATAGAGTTTATTATGTTTGTTCTTCTTACTTTCCTACATACACCACTATTATTCACTAACTTCTTCCTATTTATAGTTAAGTAAACAAAACGTGAGTCACTTAGCTTACTCATTAGTTTTGGTAATGACAAATGTTACACTTAAAGAATTATGTAATACAATATGGACAAGTGTAATGCCATGTGTTTGTGATGGAATAATCACACTTGTGTTTCACAATAGATCCCCTTGATTATCCATCACCATTGACGAGTTACGAACTACCTCATTAAAAACCTTGTCAAGGAAAAACCCATTGGGATAAAAACCATGACAAGGGAAAAAGAGTATAGTAACGTAATCTCCCCCTCGAAAACATATGTATAACCTTTCTTCATAAATCTCGTAGATGACACATTCCAATATTGTGAATATACTTTTTGAATGTGGTACTCGGAAGCGCCTTTATAAATAGATCTGCTGCATTGTCACTTGAGCGGATATGTTGGATATCAACTTCCTTCTTTGATTTGGGCGACACAAGCAGCATTGTCTTCAAATAATGTTGCTGGCTCTTTACTGGTGATTATTCCACTCGATTCTTGTATGTGGTTAGTAATTGATCGGAGCCATACATATTCCCTCGATGCTTCATGAAGAGCTATTATTTCTGCAGGATATGAGGAAGTGGCGACCAAAGTCTGTTTTTGTGAGCGCCATGAGATTGCAGTTCCTCCAATTGTGAAAACATATCCAGTTTGGGATAAGGATTTATGTGGAACTGATAAATATTCTGCATCATCAAAACCAACTAGACCAACCAAAGAGTTTCTAGGATAGAATAATCCCAAGTTAATTATACCTTTGCAATAGGAGATATGTTTTAACTCATCTCAAAATCTACTCATGATATATGCTTCAAAGAGATTAGTAGAAAATGGTTATGCAAAATTCATAACATATATAAATGCTCGTTAACATTTATACATGATCTTAAATGACTATATATATATATATATATGACTTCCTTTAGAAGTTATTGGTACAACATCTATTTAGAAAGATGTTTACAAGATCTTTTATTCAAAATAACCCTTTAGGGGTTTTGATGATTATCAATGAGTTCCTGAAAACATAATTATGATGTCATATATCTTTCGGGATAAGCTCTTCAAGCATCCCATGAGATGTATTTCAAGTCATTATATAACATCAATTTTTATTGATATATGGTACTCTAACAAAACATTGCGCGACACACCATTTTGTTATATATCATTATACCCTTTTGATGCTTGGACCACTAGTCCGAAAATTACTCATCTTTCATATGAGTTTAATATAGACTTGATTACCTCTTTATTGGCCAATATATATATATATATATATATCTATACGCTCACAAAGCAGAGATTTATGATCCACATTAATCACATTTGCGCTATATCATTTTATTGTCGACATATATGTCTTTGGTCCATATATCCCGTAGTGACATGGTTAATCGAGATCTCAATAATCATTATATAAATGATTTTATTTAGGTATCTGATTTTGTTATTAACCATATCAATCAGTTTATCTACTCTTCTTCAGAAATATCTTGCCCCTCTTTAGGAGCATATTTACTTCTCTCTAGGAGTCTATTAGCTCTTCATAAAGAGTCTATCTACTCCTCTTTAAGAGTTCATTTGCTCCTCTTTTGAGAGTATAATCCTCTTTTTAATTTGCTCCTTTTTTCGAGGATTTTATTTATCTTAGGAACCAAAGTAGTCTATCACGTTTCTTATGTGTCATAGACTTGTATGTCATCCGTCAGAGACATATTTTATAGGAGCATTTCTAGATGGGATGTGAGATTTCTCAGAATTACAAGTTCATATTCATTTATGTGAGAATCAATAATTATATGAAATCTCATCCATCAGATTTTTGCAATTGATTTGCAATATATATCTTGAATAGTGATCTGTTGAACTTTTGACATTTTAAGTTCATACTAATTATATTCATTTGTTCAAAGATTCAAATTATTCAATGATTCTCCCATAATGAAGGGGAACTTTTATCATCCAACTTGATGATCTGCAAATCTTGCAATATTGACATCTCTCATAAGATGGCTCTATATTATTAGAGCGGAGACTCATCTCCCGCATCTATATATTTCATCCTCTATGGATGATAGTTTTATGCGGTGTGGAGGAGCATTTACAATATATATCAAACACCCATAAGATTCAAAATAAGAAATATTTAATTTCCAACCATGAATATATAACATGGAAGAAAATTTTCTTTATAAATTGTTGGTCTTATATATAATATTGACTACATGCAAAACTGCATGTTCCATGTTTTAACATGGAGATTAAATCACCAAGAACCGTTTTGCAATCTCTTGGAGTTGCACTATAAACGATTCATCATAGCTCATTTCAAGATGAACATCACATATGTTCCACTTTATCACATGCGACTTATATATGTGATAAACTAAAGGATATGACTTCACCCAAGTTATATCGCTCTGGGGTGTCAAATTCACCAAAGTTTATCGACTTATTGTCGATGTGGGATTCCTTTAATTCTCCCCCTCGAGATGATAACTCTTAGAGTTCATTCATCATGTACTGAATCCCACTTTAGAATCAACAACACACTGATTTCAGTTATGTTTATTATCGTAGATCCTTAGAAGATGTGAGATTAGTATTACCCCTCTCAAAATGATGACTTTTATGTCCGTTCACCTTTGACCGAATCTTATTATTAGATAGGTTATATTTGGGGTATAATTGGGGATTTGTTAAAGAAATCAAACCATCATATATATACAATGAGCTTGTTAATCCAAAAGGATGGTGAATGGGCCAACATTATATGATTTTGGAGGCATAGCCTACTAAAGAATCAAGGAGGAGGTATATAACCATCGACTCGATAAACAATAAATAGAAATTTAAATAAACTTAAATAAATTCAACATAAATTAGATGTTACCTGAAATATGAATGAAATGCAGTGCTTACAACCTCTTGAAATGTGAACGGGGACATGCAATACTTTTGAAAGAACTTTTTTTCCTCTAAACAGATTGTCGATGATTTTTAATATCATTGATTGTTCGGGATGGCTTGACCGGTGACACTATGCTTAAAGCATTAAGGAATTTCATTTACTATCATTTTGTCATCTTTCTTTTTGCATGATATAATCATATACATGCGTGTCTCCAATATGGTCGATCTTGTGATACCATATTTATAGTCTCAACATAATAATTTATTAAGACAAAATGTCTTCGAAACTTCATGAGTTTCTTTGAGACTTCGGAGAATACTAGACATCGATAATTATGAATCTGATGTCTTTGAAAGTCGAGAGACTAACTCATCTAGACCTTCTAATTATGTTTGCACTGTCTATGATATACTGACATGTGCTTCATATATTCTCATAAGAGAACTATATTTTTGATTTTAAAGACATTTCGTTGTCTTTAAATCTCATTTAACACATATAGTTATGTTTTACGAATAAACAAAATTAAATAAACTAACATATAAATGCAGAAAATAAAATAAGAGCTATAGCCTTATATATATGAATTTAATAGATAGAACTTTTCTTTGATCGTAGAGTATGTAGAGCCTGTCATATATAAAGATCAATCCAGAAAAGACAAAGCTTTTTATTTGATCATTAATGAGGAAGAACCTTTATATGTATAACGATCAGTCCGGAAATGACATAGCCTTCTATTTGATCTTATAGAAGGCTAAACCGATATTTCCGGAAAGGAAATAGCCTTTTGTTAGATCGTGAAGGAGGAGCGAAGCCTACCATATCAAATGATCAATCCAAATATTATATAGCTTTATATATGATCGTAAAGGAGGCAAAACCTACCATATATAACGATCTATCTATCTGGAAAAGACATAGCTTTTATTTGATCGTGAAGGAGGCAGAGCCTACCATATATCAATCAATCTATCTGGATAAGATTTAGCTATAGATTTGATCGTAAAAGAGGCAACGCCTACAACTTATGACGATCAACCCAGAAAAAGACATAATTTCAAGATGTATATAATATTTATGTTCTATAAATATAAACCGAAACAATATGAATTTACTTACCTCGTAGAAGCTTCAGCGGTAAAGACATCGTGCTGATAACGTGTTATGAAACTACTATATAATAGTGTATGAGACAAGAGAAACAAGGTGGAATAGAAGAAAAGAGAGGAATGTGAATAATGGAGTTTATTATGTTTGTTCTTCTTAGTTTCCTACGTACACCACTATTATTCACTAACACTTCTTCCTATTTATAGTGAAGTAAATAAAACATGAGTCACTTAGCTTACTCATTAGTTTTGGTAATGACAAATGTTACACTTAAAGAATTATGTAATACAACATGGACAAGTGTAATGCCATGTGTTTATGATGGAATAATCACACCTGTATTTCACAATAACATTACGTTTTTTTTTTACTTATAGAGAAAAAGCAAACTTTTGAGAAAAAGTGTTATTGGTGACATTAACCTTTTTTTTATTTAATCTTGAAAAATGCACCGCAAAGAATGGGTTAGTGTTGTTGTAGAATTAGAGCATGATCTATGTCCTCTGTAGGCCTATGGGCCAACCCTTATCTGACGGCTAGTTTGTTACTTTTGGAAGGTTTTCTTAATTCTTTTACTGATTCTACAAATAATCACATGATATTTTCCTGTGTTTTTTCCTCACTCATACAGTTCTCACACTCACTTCCTCGAAGGTCACCCATTCTGAAATTGCTTTAGCTCAAACACGCTTAATTGTGGAGTTATCTTGATATGGTTGATGAAAATAGGATTTTCTCCCAGGGTATCAATTCCCTATACAGTTTTAGTACAAAGGGTTATCAATCCAAATGGTTGTTATGCTAGCAAATAAGATATGATCAGAAGCAAGCAAGTCAAGCCAAGCAATAATTGGGGTTTAATCTAACAATCCTAAAATAATCAAAAGAAAATAAAAAGTCAAGAACAACACGACCTAAGCACTCGATGCAAGCATTCGAGTACAAGATCGGGTGGAGTGATCGGATCGAGAAGAAGAGTATGAACAGCTCGAAGGTATACATGAAGCTGGTGATCGAGTACCAGTTTGGGTAAAGGGTCGAGTTATGAATAAAAACGTAAACAATCAAGATGTGAAAGCTCCTAAGGATGGGGTAATCGACCTTGGTCACTCCCCTACCCAATTCTAGTTGGAGAAACATGACCAAGCAGGCATTACAAACCGATTCATTATTGTCAATAAACACCTTACACATCTAATCTCTTAGGCTAAGTGAGTAAATCTCTAGCATTAATTGATTCAAGCATTTTAACAACATCTCTCGATGGCAAAACACCCAAGATCTAGTCTCAATCTCTCTCTGAAAATAGCATTAAGAACATCAATCTAGAAGGAAATTTATATAAAATAAATATTTAAGCTAAGACATCCTAACCGATAAAGAACACTTATTTTTCTATCCCATCCCTAGAAACTTTAATTCACTACTCAGATCTCATGAAAGAAAGCATAAAAACACAAGAAGATGGAGATTGCATTGTATTGAAAATAAGATAAAAGTAGAAGAGTGCAGAATCGAAAACTAAAAAGAATATCAAAAGAAACGAAAATGAATCCTAAAAAGTGGAAAAAGATTTTGAGTCGCTTAATTCCTCTCCCCGAAGCTCTCGCTCTCTGTCCTGAAGCTCTGCGGCGTGCTAGGGAGAGAGGAAGAAGAGGGGGGTTTATATATGGAAACCCTTTTAAGCTAGCTGCTCGGTCCTGCCCGAGGGTCTGCTTGAGGGGGTGCACGAGGTTCAAGTCGGGTAACTCCTCGGGTATGTCTTCGGGTTGTTCTTCCTGCTCTTAGATCCTCCTTGATGGGGTTGAGGTTTGGACTGTTCTTCTTGCACAATTGCTCTGTCGGGCATATGCTCGGGTTTGACCTTGTTTTTCCCCATTTTAGGCTCTTAAGCACCTGGTTTCATCCAAAATGCACGTATGCAACAATGCAGCACCCTATATGGCCTAAATGCAAATTCCTACAGTAAATGACCTAAAAATGCTAAGGTTAGGGTATATACAATGCAAAATATGGACAAAAATGGGTGTCTAAACATGTAAATTAGAGAGTTATTAGTTGACCAAAAAGATAAGTGCAATTTTGTGATATAGATAGGAAAATCAATTCTTTTAAACCTCTCCATATATCGGGGTGTCACAATTCACTCCACTAACTAATCGCATATGTCCTCGTTGCACACCAAGACCGCCACCTCTCTTAATAGGCCCCATGTGCAATCCTGGCACATGAGCCCACTTCTCTTAATGGGTCCCACGTCTTCTCACTAGGCTGTGGGCCCAGCCATATCCGACGGCTTTAAAGACCTGTTTACCCACCCTATAAATGATCACATGATCTTGTCTTGTGTTTTTTCCTCACTTGCATAGTTCCAACAATCATTTCAAGTGGATTATACTTCTTTAGATGAAGTAATTTTGTATTTGGGTGATTTTTGTTCTGTTTTTTTATTTTTGTAATTTCAAATAATTTGATGATGGTTGGACATTACTCGCTTTGGGTTTCTAAGCTCGCACCTAATCCTATATATATATTTCCTAAAATAACATGCAAGCTAATTATTCACTTGAAAAACTGATCAATAAATAAACTTTAAAAACAATCCAGCGTAGTAAAAATAATAATATTATTATTATTATACTTTGAATGACAACATGTGCACACTTAAATATCTTAATATACTATTATTTATAATAGCAAGCAAAGGTCATCTGCCACCCGATAACATCTTCCTTGATGCCAGTGTACCTTAAAACATTTTGTGATACACTCTTGAGTTGTCTTGCAAGAACCTATAACATAATTGATATGTTTCGGTGTAACATCAGCTTCTCCAACTTTTGTAATATTTAATCAAACAAATTATAAACATAGTATATATAATAGAAAGAAGCATATCATATATGTTTTAATTAAAAATGTAGATTTCTTTTGTTCCATACTTGGGATCAAGAGAACAACCAAACACAAGAATATGAAAAAGAAAGATTTGTATGATAAAGCCATTTTTTTAATTATTTTTTTTTTTTGTGAAAGAAACATGATCGAAACACTAAGAGTTATATATATACAGATGTGATCACTCCATAAAATAAATTTCCTAATATCTTTTAGGAATTATTATCTTGAAAACTTTTCAACTTTTAATTTCTATATATTGTAGGATATGATGGTTGACTAAATAATTGATAGCATTTTTGGTTAAGTATTCATAGCATAAGATAGGATCATTTTTTTTATGGTACTAAAGGATTTGAAAATATAATTTGTTTTTAAAATCTCCTAATTTGTCATATTTAAATGGTAAGTACAATAATAAATTTATCTATGTTGAATATTTGGTCAACCTTATACTTATATTATAGATCTATCTATACTATTCAATAGGAGTATATATTATTAGGTTTAAAACTTTTTTGTAAGTAAATATATCATATTTCATTGGTCATAAAATTATTTTAAATTTTCTTAGTAAAGGTATATATATATATATATATATATATATATATATATATATATATATATATATATTAATTTTAACAATAATTAAAAGTTTTCTCATAAAATACCAAGATCGTCACTCCCGACGTTGTGAGCCCACTCGACTCCACACTCATCTGGGTTCTTCTCTGATATCACATGTAACACCCCGACTGCCACTTTTTAGTGGGTTTCATGTTCAATTCCAGTTCATGGACCCACCTTCCTTAATGGGCCTCACGTCTTCTCACTAGGCCCGTGAGCCCATCCATATCTAATGGTCGGTTTGCTACGTCCGAAAGGTTTTAAAGACTTGTTACCATCCCTAAAAATCACCACATGATCTTTCCATGTGTTTTGTCCACACTCGCACAATTCCGACAATCACTTCCCGGAAGGTCACACATCCTGAGACAACTCCAACTCAAGCATGCTTAAGTATGGAGTTCTCTCAGGACCCTTGACCGAAAAGATAAATGCACTTTGGTGTATTCTTTTATATATCTCCGCAAGTCTCTGAAACAGGGGTGTCACATTAACGGGAACAACCGGGAGTTTGATGTTATGTAGAGGTCAAGTTCTAGTGGTGCGGAATGCCACATTGCAAAGGGAAAGAGGTGAGCTGAAGAATCTCTAGGAAATGAAGATGATAGTGAAAAAGATCAAGAAGAGCTCACAACACCACACCATCCACAAAACCCTAAGGAGTTGTCAACCAAACAGATTTACCAAGCCTTCAAGAGCATGCAGTTCAAGGGAACTAGATACTCACACAAGGAGACTATGGAGAAGCAGAAGATGTGGAGTTTCTTTTTGAAAATTACAAGTTGAGCAGATTTTGAGCATGCACTTGGAGGGCTACCAAGAGGTGCGTAGTGAATTCTTAGCCTCTCTTAGGATAAGTACCTTTGAGGATGAACCAGATATGGAGAAAGGACCAGGCTTCATCACCTTCACAATCAAAGGACATCCTTATGAGCTCACAATCAAGGAAGTTGCACAGTTTTATGGGTTTGATGTTGGAATTGAACTGGATATTTTCATTCCAAAGGATGAGCTACATTGAATATGGCAAACAAATAGAGACAAATAAGAAGTCCAGTTTTAACGTATTTCCATAGAGCTTTAGCCAACACCTTCTTTGCTATGAAGCAGACTAGAAATTTGAATGAGGGAGAACTTAAGATGATACATATAGCACTTTGTGGGATTTTGCTTCAACAAGAGATTGAAAGGTTCTGTATGGAATAGAGCTGATTCAGACCTTGCCATGACCTTAATTGATTAATTGGATTAATACAAGGTGTGGGCAGCTAACTTTTATAGGAAAGGTTCAGTTGGAGAGCTTTGTATAGGAAGAATCATCACACCCATTATGATATCTGCAAATTTGCCACTCCGAGCCAAACCCAAGGAGACCATGCCAAAGTGGATTGATATCCCCCACCTCATTACTGCCCTCATTCTAGCAAAGGAGAAATCTCAAGGCCATTTACTCTTCAACTTTGATCACCTTGCAGTTGGGAAGGCTCATATTGTTCTTCCCAATGTCCAAGCAACTACAATAAGGTATGGGCTCAATATTGAGTTTTGGCCAACAACTAAGCTTCTATTTGATAGAACAACACCTTTGAGAAGAAGTGAAGAAAGAGAGGATGTAGAAATGGAGGATGAGGAAGAGTAGCGCAACTTTGTGGATTATGAGCCTTACCCAAGGGATAGTAGTAATAAAGACTAGTAGAATGGTCATGCTTCTTCAGCGTTGGAACAAATGGCATGGCAAGACCATTAATTCTTTGAAGGATAAGATGAAGAAGATGTCTAACTCAATGAAGTCCATGGGTGATCAAATTAAAGAGCTAAAGGAGGGAGCTACATCTTCAGCAATTGGTGAGCATTTTAGAAGAAGCAATTCAACAAGAACCATGCCTAGAGCCAAAAAAACCTGAGGAACCATCAAGAGAATCGTCATATGAACCTATGTGATGTGATCATGGATGGAGCTAAGGACTAGGAGCTTGTAGCTGATCTTGACCTGAGGAACAGGTAGCTGAACTTGAATCCGAGGAGCTTGTAGCGGAGGAACCATTGCTTGCATCTGAAAGACCAATGACTAGAACAAAAGCTATGAAGCTAAGGAATACAATTCATGGGATAATTCAAGAGCTTATGGCCAAAGAGAGCATGAGAAAATATATTGGGGATGATACCTATCAAGTTCAGCCCACTTTGAGCCTACTAAAAGCCTAAGAATGTGAAGTGACGAAAATAGAGTTCAACTCACCTTGGGAAGGATACCTTAGGAAGGAAAACTTCGAGAGTTGGGTCTTCATTCAACTATCTATCTTTTTGTGTTTTAGTTTCAAGAACAATTAATACTTGGCCTTGTTACCAAGTTTTTTATCCCTATATAAACACATGTAATCTCATTTGAGAAACATCAATAAATTTTCCTTTTCATTTTATTAGTCTATCTCTTTGTTCTTTGTCTAGAACACTTCCATATTTCTTGGTGTGTAATATCTAAACAATAGCCTCCTCTTGTTGGACTAGTGTGTCATATCTAGCAGCATTGGAGTTGGGAATATCAGCAGCCTTCCGCATCTGCTGTCCGACCCCTCAATCCATTAAATCTCCCTCATTGCACCTTGCACCTTGGCGAGTTTCTATCTTTTCAAATCCGCCTGAGTGATCCTCAAATTTGGGCGTATCACTATGCAGCAAGGAAGAGATTTATCTCCCCTAGAACAACAGTTTCTGAGGTACTCGACCAACTCACTATGGCTATCCAGGCTAACATCACTATGGTCAAGCTTATCCTCCTTATCATCTAGAATACCATGTTGATCCTGCCTATACTCGCCTCAGTACTATGGTTATTCAGGAGAGCATTTATATCTGTCTCACTATGTTCGACCAGACGCTCGACCATCACCTCTGAGACGCTCGGCCAAGCGCTTGTCTGAGTGCCAGATTGAGTACCCTTCGTCTCCTCGAGAAGTTCAGTTTGATGCCAAAAATTTTCCTTGTTACACCTATGACAACATCAGTAGTGATGTTAGCAACTTCTTCCAGCAGACTTGAGGTACCTCTTTCACCATTCCATTGTTTATAACATTGCACTGTTTGTTGTTTTGTGTTGTTTTGATTTTCAAATCATTTTTCAAATTTCTCGTACACAAGGGACTGTTTAATTTATATTTGGAGGAGGGTTTGGTTGCAAAGTTGGGTTCAAAACTTGGTAAAACAAGAAGCGCTACTATCTGGCCAACATGAACATGGAAATATAACTACAGAGGATCCAACAACGCTTCTACAAGGCGCTACATATGTGTATATGGTTAGGAGTATGGATAACTGGCTCAAGGGGAATATTGTTGCAAATGTCAGATTCTGAACCGTTTGGTCAATGATCTTTATGAGCTCTACAGTATATACCAAACTTCAAAAGCATTGTGGCTGGCTTTGGAGTGTATATACAAGACTAATGAGTTTGGGATGCGGAAATATTCAACTAAGAAGTTTCTAAACTTCAAGATGTTGTATTCCAAACCAAGTATGGAACAAGTGGAGGCTCTTCAACTCATCTTTCAAGAGATAGAGTTGGAAGGAAAGTCGATCTGCAACATCTTCAAAACGAATGTCTTGATCGAGAAGCTACCACCAGGCTGGTCGGATTTCAAGAATTATCTTAACTTCAAATGTAAGTCAATGTCTCTTGATGATCTCATTGATAACTCTCTAATTTACATGTTTTAAACTGAAACGACCCGACCGGTTTTTTTTAAAAAATACAACATATAATTAAGCATCCCATACTACTTAATTAAACCAACCCAAACCACAAAACATTATTTAAACCAGCAATAACCATCTTACACAGCGGAAACATACAAATAAATACAAAACCAACATATAATTAATACAATAACATTCCTAACCATTCTATCCAATAACCTAACAAAACTCTAACCAAGGTTCCAACACATAATCATAAATAACCAACATCACACAAATGAGACCCTAGATCATCCTCTTCCTCATCACCTTGATTTCACGTTCACACTTTGCCTTTACCTGCACCGCAAACACAAATTGAGATGCATGAGTATTTAATAAACACTCAGTGATGCCATCCTCCCATCTACTAGGCTATACACACAAGCAACTGAGAATTATATTATTAAAGCCAACAAACAAAACACAACAACACAACAAACCAGGAAAACAAGACTCGGTTAAGTCTGGTGTCGACCTACGCTAACACGTCACTGGTGTCGACCGACACTAGGTCGGTGTCGACCAACACTCAGCCAACATGGTGTCAACCGACACTAACTACTGTCGATCGACACCGCCTTCGCAGAGACGATCTGCACGAAGCCGAGCGACAAACCTCCGCTCCAATCCGCTTCCAAACCGTCCCAAACTATTCCAAACTTCTCAGGAACCTATGGGAACATGAAAAAAACCAACCCACACAAGGAAAAAACCACAAACACAAAGAAACAGCCAAAACTACAGAGATCTCATGCTTAGATCAGCCACGGTCAAGCACTCACCTCTCTACAGGAAGATTCTGGTCAAAAGATGATGAATCCCGCACCTTAGGAAGCTTCTCCTACGTCCTTAGCTATAGATCTCCACTCCACAGGAACTGATCTCTCCAAAACAGCCAAGAACAACTCAAAAATCCCCAAACTCTCAAGTTCTCTCCTTTCTCTCTTTTTCTTCTCTCAACTGCGACCAAAACACTCTAAACCCCTCACTTTGTCGCTTCTCCGCTTATATACCCGGTCTGGATAACCCAAATCAATTAAATCAACCCAAAAATCGCGAATTAAAACAATCTGGTCGAACCAGAAATTGCTGGTGTCGAACGACACCCATCCCCAAAATCCCCAATTTTGGTTCTCGGATGTTACAATTCTCCCCCACCAATATGGATTCGTACTCGAATCCCACAACACTGTCCATCCGCCAAGGACCTCCGTGCAGCCGTCACCACGCCCCACACATCCTCCAATCGGACTGAACACCATCAATCAAGGTTTTCCGTGCAACTATTGCAACAGCCCGCACATCCACTTCATCCAACGGTCCACTCCACCCTGACCCCACTAGTCAGCATGAGATCTAACCCGACCTCTGAGGTCTACATCCAGTCACTATGCTCATACCCACATCCTATACATTGTTTTCTCTGTCACCCACACATTCTCAGGTCGCAACCCTCGAACTACATCGCCTGCACTCTCAGACCGTCGTCCTTGAGCCATATTGTCTCACTCTCGGATCGTCACCCTCGAGACCTTGGTACCAGGGGAACTACTCATCCCCTTTGGGGAACAAATCATCCCCTAGGAGAACTAATCATCTCCTCTGCCGCTCTCGGGGTCGCACCCGTCAAGCCCGCGGTGAACTAGGGGAAATAATCATCTCCTTAGGAGAACTAATCATCTCCTCCGGAGAACTAATCATCTCCCCAGAAGAACTAATCATCTCCTCATGAGCAAACAAGTTCTTAGGTCTATAAGCATCTCCCGACCAGAACTACCTCCCGTGGTTCGCGTAAAATATCACAATGTCCACCAACCACCATATTCCCTCACCGGAATATCACCACCACCATGACCACTATTCAGGCCAACTCTAAAACATCTCAACCAATCGGGTGCTTACACACACCCTTTCTAAAAATAGCTTTTCCGTTTGGCAATTATCCACACCAAATCATCAATACGAGCGTAATAAAACAAACAAGTATCATACGTTCACATATTCTGATTCACCGCATCAAATGCTTTGCAAGCTGAAACTCCGACATTTCACATCCCCTTTCCAAAAATAGATAGTCCTAACTATTCATAAAACTTTCTATTTTTAGAAACTTTCTATTTATGGAAACTTTCCATTTATAGAAATCGCATAATCCTTCAACCCACTATACCTCAGGATTCCATAGGAACTAATCATCTTATTAAATCCTCTTCAACAACACCAGTAAGCACATCGGCCACACAATTGGCTAAACAGCCCACCACAAAGGCCACACAAGCCTCTCCAAGGCTCACAACCGCTAAAAAAAATGGACAACTTCTAACTCCCCTAAAACTTTCCATTTTTAGAACTTTCCTCTTTTGGAAACTTCCCACTTATAGAAACTTCTATATCAGGAAATTTTCCATTTCACAAATCACATAAACATTCATCTATTACGCATCAAAATTTCATAAGAACTAATCATCTTTTTAAATTCTCAAATGCAACAAACGTCTACAATTCCAAAACGCAAAAGCTTAACAGAACAAATGAAAACAAAAAGAATCTAAACTCCGGGATTGGCGCCCGGCCCTTCCCTCGGCTGCACCCCTCCCACTGTCAACTGCTGCAACCTTGGACACTGTGGCCTGATATGTCCCACCTCCTTGCAGTAAAAGCACACTCGAATGTTCTCCTGCGTCCCGCTATTCTTGGGGCAGTTTGCCAACCTGTGATCCATGCTCCCGCACCCATAGCATCTCTGACTGCCTTGGTTTGTCACTGACGTCTCCTCCCACTTCCTCTTAAGCCTTTGTTCCGACTTGTTGCCCTTGCTGGAAATGCTCGGCTCCAATGTCTCCTATGTCTGAACGGTAGGGCTAACCACCACATCCTGCACCCTCAAGCCATCCTCTACCTCAGCTGCAGTCTCCACTAGCTCCACCCTAGTAGCGTAACTCCTCCCTCTGCAGTGGACCCTCAAGTCCTCTCAAAGCGCCCTCATGAACCTCCTAATCTGAGCCACCTCAGACTCCATCGCCCGACCACCATACATCAGAAGCTCACTAAACTCTAAGTCTAGCTCCCGCACTGACCGAGTCCCCTGAGATAATTGTAGAAAATGCACCTCTAACCGGTCTAAAGCCTCTCTAGGAAAAATACTTGCGGTTGAACTCCTCGATGAAGTCAGCCCAAGACATCTCCCTCTGCACTCTCCTAGCAGCCACTGATCTCCACCACAACTGAGCATCACCAATCAAGTCGTGGACCCCTATGTCCACCCAAAACTCCTCTGGACATCTCAGAGTCTGGAAGTTACGTTCCACACTCGTCCTCCAAACATTCACAGCGGTAGGATCTGTACAACCCAAAAATCGCGCAGTATCAATGCCACGCATCTCCCTCAGCATGGACACATAACGGGAATGAACCCCAACATCTGCAGCCACTGACTGCTGCACTCCCACCGCCACTAGCGGTACTGCCTTTGTATGTGCTGGTACCACACCCGGTATCCGCGCTAACAGCTGTGTCAACAAGCCCGCAAGATCAACGCCTTCCCCAGGGGCTCCACCTGCTGGTACTCCCGCACCGGCAACCCTAGCATCACCGGCCACTCTGGCACCGACACCGCCCACACCGACCCCTTCAGCGCTTACGGTCCTATCGGTACCCCCACCGGCCACACTCAGGGACCCCTCCTAGAAGCCCTGCGATCCGCCAACACCCTCAGCTGTCACACTCTGATCCACGGTATCACTAACCACTGGGCCTCCGCCCCTACCACGACCATGTCCGCGTCCGCGTCCACAACCATGTCCGCGTCCACGACCAGCAACAGCACCACCTTTAGCCATCTGCACTACCTAGAACAGAAGGCTAAGCACACAATTTAAAACCGCACACAAAGAACACATCTTACCGTGGAATCTCACTATAGGCTCGAGGAGGATGATACTAGGACTCCATACCAGAAACAATTTGACTAACTACTCATAGTCAATTTCATCACACAACATCAAGCATCAACCAACATAGAGATCAATTCAACCAATTAAATCCCTAAACCACTTTAAACCATCCACCTAACCATCCTAGAACCGTATACGCTCTGATACCAAATTAAAACGACCCGACCCGTTTTTTTTTTTTTTAAATACAATATTTAATTAAGCACCCAAACCACAAAAAATCATTTAAACCAGCAATAACTATCTTACACAGCGGAAACATACAAATAATACCAAACCAACATATCATTAATACAATAACATTCCTAACCATTCTATCCAACAACATCACATAACTCTAACCAAGGTTCCAACACATAATCATAAATAACCAACATCACACAAATGAGACCCTAGATCATCCTCTTCCTCATTGCCTTGATTCCACATTCACACTTTGCCTTTACCTGCACCACAAACACAAATTGAGATGCATGAGTATTTAATAAACACTCAGTGAGGCCATCCTCCCATCTACTGTGCTATACACACAAGCAACTGAGAATTTTATTATTAAACCCAACAAACAAAACACATCAACACAACAAACGAGGAAAACAAGACTCGGTTAAGTCTGGTGTCGACCGACACTAGGCCGGTGTCGACCGACGCTAACACGTCACTAGTGTCTACCAACACTAGGTCGGTGTCGACCGACACTCAACCAACATGGTGTCGACCGACACTAAATGGTGTTGATCGTCACCGCCTTCGCAGACACGATCTGCACGTTTTCTTCTCTCAACGGCGACCAAAACACTCTAAACCCCTCACTTTGTTGCTTCTCCGCTTATATACCCGGTCTGGACAACCCAAATAAACCAAACCAACCCAAAATTGCGAATTAAAACAATCTGGTCGAATCAGAAATTGCTGGTGTCGATCGACACTTCCCTGGTGTCGATCGACGCCCATCCCCAAAATCTCCAATTTTGGTTCGCGGATGTTACATAGACACCCTTTTTGTCCATATTTTGCAATATATATATACTAACCTTAGCATTTTTAGGTCCTTTACAATAGGATTTTGCATTTAGGCCATTTAGGGTGCTGCATTGCTGCATTTGTGCATTTTGGATGAAAACAGGTGCTTTAGAGCCTAAAATGGGGTAAAACGAGGTCAAACCCGAACATGTACCCGAAGGAGCAGTTGTGCAAGAAGAACAGTCCGAACCTCAACCCGATCAAAGAGGATCTAAGTGTAGGAAGAACAACCCGAAGACCTACCTGAAGAGTTACCCGACTAGATCTTCGTGCACCACCTCAAGCAAACCCTCGGGCAGGACTGAGAAGCTAGGTTAACTTCCTTTCGCCCGAGCATGCCGCAGTCACTCAAACCAGAGAGCGAGAGCTTCTAAGAGAGAGATTTAAGGGACTCAAACACTTTTTCCACTTTGTTAAGATTCGTTTTTGTTTCTTTCGCTATTCCTTTTAGTTTTGATTTTGTACTTCATTACTTTTATCTTATTTTCAATACAATTCAATCTTCATTCATTTTTGTTTTCATGCTTTCTACTATGAGATCTGAGTCGTGAAATAAAGTTTCTAGGGATGGGATAGACAAATATGTGCTTTTGATCGGTTATGGTGTCTTAGCTTGAATGTTTATTTTATATAAATTACCTTCTAGATTGATGTTCTTAATGCTATTTTCAGACCGAGAGGTTGAGACTAGATCTAGGGTGTTTTGCCATAGAGAGATGTTGTTGAAATGCTTGAATCAATCAATGCTAGAGATTTACTCACTTAGCCTAAGAGATTATGTGTGTAAGGAGTTTATTGAAAATAATGAATGGGTTTGTAATGTTAACTTGGTCGTGTTTCTCCAACGAGAGTTGGGTTGAGGAGTGACAAAGGTTGATTGTTTCTATCACGAGTGTGTTTTAGCAAGATTTAAGAGATTCATTGTCTAGGAAATATTTGCTTGAGGCATGTAGGACATCCCAAATCAGTCAGGAGCACTTAGGAGTCGATTACCCCATACTTAGGAGCTTTTGCATCTTGATTGTTTAGCCTTTTATTCATAACTCGACCCATTACCCGAACTGGTACTCGATCACCAGCTTCGTGTATACCTTCAAGCTGTTCATCCTTGTCTTCTTGATCCGATCATCCCACCCGATCCTGTAAACGAATGCTTGCATCGAGTACTTAGGTCGTGTGGTTCTTGTTCTTTTATTTACTTTTGCTTACTTTAGGTTGTTAGATAAATCCCCCATTATTGCTTGGCTTGACTTACATTATTCTGATCATATCTCATCTGCTAGCATAATAACCATTTGGATTGATAACCTTTTGTAATACAATTGCATAGGGAATTGATACCCTGGGTGAAAATCTTGTTATCAATTTGGCGCCGTTGCCATTTGGTTGAATTTTATTTGCTGCGTTTAAAATTTAAGCACTTGTTAGATCAAGTTCTATTCTATACTTTGGTTCGGAACTGACTTGTTTACTTTTGTGTTTGTTTGTTTTGCATTTTAGGTACAACCCGAGTACCCACCCGACCTGTCACTCGATCACCTGGATCGAGCCGACCTTTGTGTACTCACTCGGTTAACTGATTGTGCATGCAAACACGATCCAAGAGTAGCCAACACTTGAGTCCTTTCATCATCAACATCGATTGACCAAGGTTACTCCGTCAACAATAAGTACCACAACCGCAACCAACAACAATTGAGGAGGTCATGAAAAATCAGAATTTTCCACCACCTCCTCAAAAGAGGACCAACATAGGAGCAAGAGATGCTCCATCTACTCACACTCAAAGACATGGTATTGTGCCACCTGCTGTTCAAAACAACAATTTTGAGATCAAGAGTAGACTCATCTAGATGATACAGAGCAACAAGTTTCATGGACTACCAATGGAGGATCTATTGGACCATCTTGATGAGTTTTATAGGCTCTGTAGCCTAACCAAGATCAATGGAGTTAGCGAAGATGGTTTCAAACTCCGGCTTTTCCCATTTTCTTTGGGTGACAAAGCACACATTTGGGAGAAATCACCACTTGGGAAGCATGCAAAAAGGCGTTCCTTTCCAAATTCTTCTCCAACTCCAGAACCGCAAAGCTGCAAAACGACATCTCC
Organism: Camelina sativa; assembly: GCF_030686135.1. Classification (NCBI taxonomy): domain Eukaryota; kingdom Viridiplantae; phylum Streptophyta; class Magnoliopsida; order Brassicales; family Brassicaceae; genus Camelina; species Camelina sativa. The sequence goes on along the minus strand of NC_141880.1, from coordinate 13,266,197 downwards.
AGCTTTGTTCAGAAAAGCAATGAGATGTTCGGTGAAGCTTGGGAACGTTTTAAGTGATACACCAGCAGATGCCCGCATCATGGATTCAGCAATGCTTCATTGCTAAGTACACTTTACCGCGGTGTAGTTCCCAAGATAAGGATGTTGCTGGACACAGCTAGTAATGGTAATCTTCTCAACAAGGATGTTGATGAAGGTTGGGATCTAGTGGAGAACTTAGCTCAATCTGATCCTCTGGAGAGGATGATGCCAAGTATAAGCGCGACATGAATGCCTTAAATGAAAAATTGGACAAACTCCTCAACCAGCATCAACATGTCCATTCCATTTTCGAGGAAGACCAGTTTCAGCAACAAGATGGGGAGAATGCTCAGCTAGAGGATGTGAACTACATCAACAATCAAGGAGGTTACAATAAAGGGTACAACAACTACAAACCGAACCCGAATCTCTCATACCGTAACCCGAATGTTGCAAATCCTCAAGACCAAATCTACCCATCTGCAGTCCAAGGCAACCAGAGACAACAAAAGCCTTTTGTCCAATACAATCAAGGTTATGCTCCTAAGCCGCAATACCCTGGCAATTACCACCAACCGATTGCACCATCTGGATTCCAACCACATCAAGGATCACAGAACCAATCTCAGGAGGCTGACTTACGCGGATTAACAACGCCCAACAAACTCCAAAACTCAGCCAACTTCCGGGTAAAGTTGTTTAGAACCCAAAAGACTATGTTACTGCCTAGGAAATCTTTCTTGAAGATTTTGATGACTACCTCACTAAGGACAGTGATTTTCAAGATGGGGAGGACATGGAACACAGTGGGATGTATGAGCACCAATACTACTTATCCGAGTATGAACCCGATCCCACACTGGAGGAGACTGATCGAGTTGATAATCGGGCACAGGTTTGAGATTCGCTAATTGATGCCCCACCTCCTAAACTCTTGCCTTCACACGCTCTTCGAGAGGAAATCATCAAAGAAACAGCTCAGCTGGAGATTGAGGTGAAGGAAGCTATCAAATGAATTGGGAATGCGATCCTGAGGAGTGGAGTGTGTTTAGACCCTGAACTAAGGATCAATAAGAAATTGGAGGATCCTGGCTCTTTCACTTTGCCATGTTCAATAGGTCTCAGGATTTTCAACGATTACTTGTGCGATTTGGGAGCTTCGGTCAGTATCATGCCACTTTCAGTTGCCAACAAGATGGGTTTCAGAAATTTTAAACCATGTAGCCTATATTTGGTCCTAGCTGATAGGGCAATCAGGCATCCCATTGGTATCCTGGAAAACTTACCTCTCAGGATCGCCAGAGTGGAAGTTCCTACCGATTTCATGATCCTCGACATGAATAAGGAGCCAGAAGATCCACTAATCCTAGGAAGGCCATTCTTGGCAACAGTAGGTGCAGTGTGAAAAAAAAGACAGATTAGCATTGAGCATGGAGAGCACTTCAAAATGGAATTTAACATCAAGAAAGGAATAAAAAGGCCAACCATTGATGGTCAAACTTTCTCTACCCAAACAATGCCTAGGGAAAGCAAACAATGCCAAGAAACTCATGCTACATTTGATGTGGAACCAGGACAAGACCATGAAACCCGGCTAAATCAGTCTATTACAGTGGAGAGGATTCCAGAACCTCTCCCTCCCAAATTCAATGCTTGAAGAGCATGAAAAGTAAAGCTTAGTGACTTAAAACAAGCTCACTTTTAATATAATTTTATTTCTTTTGTTATGTTTAATTTGGATTTTACAATATTTATTTGTTTCTATAAGTTTTCATATATATACATTTTCATCTAAAAAAAACAAAAAAAAAAAGAGGAAAGAGGAAAATGGAAAATTTTGGGGAACCCGAGGCTGTACCCGAATCCGTACACGACACGCGTGATTGTGTTTCCACTCGGGTGACGAATGGAGTATGAATTCCACAAAACTCTAGCCCACTCTTGGTGAAACCCAAGTAGCCAACATTACCTATTTAGAGACCCTCAACTCCACAACTTCACAACTCCATAAGTTCTCTCTAAATCCTAAAACTTTTTGTCTTCCAAACTTCTTCTCTCTCTCTAAATCGAGTTTTTCAATCTTGGTGGACTAACCCTATTGATCTCGAGTTCAGTCTTTCTTTCTTTTCAAGGTTTCACCAATGGCTCCAAAGATGAGGACATATCAAAAGAAGGGATCTAGGTCTACTTCCGCCACTGCCAGAACCGGAGACGACAGCGTCAATGCTCGCGATTCCCAAGGAGGAGGAGACGTTTCACATTCCCAACCGCTGAGTGGACGTTTCCAATCCCCCACCCGATGCGTCACCCGAGCATGCACTCGAGCACCCGATCGTGTAGACATCCAAGTTCGCTCTCCTAGCCCAGTAGCGAGTGCAATCCGTTGATCTCCTCGACGTAGGGACCTGTCTACTTCCAAGAGAACCGTCTCCGATCCAATGGAGCTCGATTCAGACACCGAAGGAGTAGAACCGGAGGAGAATCAAGCTTCCCGGTTGAGAAGCAGAGTCGCGGTTGTGAGGGGGATGAGACCAGATTCTGAAAGGGCTGATAAGGTAGCTGAGAGAGCGGCGAAAGAAGAAGATCAAGACACCGAGGTTGAAAGCCCTGACAATGAAGAGGAGCAGAGAGAACGTACCAAGATGGCATCTAGGAGGCTGAAGGAAAGAGAAGTGGAGACTCCGGCCAAACTCTTCAAGGTCCTCCGCAAGATGAGCTTTGTTGGGACCTACTATCCCCAACCCGAAACAATGAAACAGTTGGGGATCGCTAGAGATATCGAGTTCCTTTTCGACATGTGCCACCTAGGCTAGATGATGCAGCCAACCTTGAAGCTTACGAGGAGGAGAAAGTTCACTTCCTTGCCACGCTGCGGTTACACTTTTTTGAAGACCACACAAAGCTGCTACCCGATGGGGGGGATCGGGTTCATCACCTTCTCCGTGCGCAACAAGGAGTACCGACTTACTTTCAAGGAGATGGAGGAGCTGTATGGTTTCAAGGCTGGTAGTAGAGAAAACATAGAGGTAAGCAAGGAGGAGATGAGATCCCTATGGCTGACAATAGGAGATAAGCTTCCCTACAAATCCACAATCTCCAAATCTGCTCAAATTAGGATCCATGTCTTGAGGTATTTCCACAAGTCCCTAGCCTGCACTTTATTTGCTAGGAAGGAAACTGGGAATGTGAATGATCATTAGCTCCAACTGCTAGATATATCCTTGTGTGGGATTTTGGATAACACTAGAGATGGTAGACCACTAGTAGGGGATGTTGCGGAACCTAGCTTGGTTTTTGTGCTGCTTGATCAGTTCTTGTATCTGAAATTCTGGGCAACGAAAACTGAGAGGCGGAAAGGATCTAGAGAGATCTCCATAAGAGGTTTAGTTACACAATTTTTGGTAGCCTGCGATGTGCCCCTGAAGGGAGTGGCACAAGAGCCGAGATGGCTAAATATCGAATACCTCACTTTGGCGAGATTCTTGGCTTATGAGAGGACAAATGATAGTTAACTCTTCAAGTTCGTTCATCTGGGAGTCGGAGCTACTCAAATGATCCTGCCAAACGTAGTGTGCACAAAAATCCGGCTTGCGGCGAACATAGACTTCATGCCACCATTGGAAGACTTGTACAACCCTGAGGGGGAATCCGAAGCTGAAGAGAGAGAGCCAACAAGGCAAGGTCAGGGAGGTGATTCAGAGGATTACGACTTTGAGGAGTATGTTTGCTCTCAAAAGCAAACCGGTGGGAGTAAGAGAAGCTCATAAAAGAATCGGGTGATTGAAGAGGATGAACAAGTTCTTAGCAAGGAAGGTAAAGTACCTCACCGACACAATAAAGGTGATGGGAGGACAGATTAGGGAGTTGCAAGACAAGGCAAGCTATGCCTCAGAGGAGTGGACCACTAAGAGGAATCTGAGGTTTGGCACCTGCAGAGCCTCATAGGGCATAATCATACGAGCCACAGACAGAGGAGGCTGTTACGAGACCTTATAGGTCACGAAGAAGCCACTCAGATGCCTATCCGACACCTCACCCGACAGGGTACACGATGCCCTATCTGATGCCTCCATCGAACACACACTCGGGTGACCACTCAGGTATCTTCCCTCAGCCTTACCAGATGTCGTACACTATGCCATACACGATGCATCCTATGAGCAGCTACACAGGTGACCATTCTGGACCAATACCACCATACCCATTGTATTACCCAATACCGTACCCGGTGAGCTACGCGATGCCCTACCCGATCAACCCCTCGGATGCTGGTTCGAGCAGGTCGTCCGTGCACATAATCGAGCTCTCTGACAAGCAAATCCCGGCACCTGCTGAAGCCGGTGACGATCCTGGGTACACTTTGGCGAGCATGGAGGCAGCCACAACCTCCTTCTTTACCAACCCATGAGGTAACACTTTCATCCAAACCATTGTTTATACCATTGCATTTTGTTTCATTTTCTTTGTGTGATTCTCAAATTTCTTTTTCAGACTTTTATTTACACAAGGGACTGTGTAATTTAAGTTTGGGGGAGGGTATGAGAATGTATTTAACATTGTGTTTTATTTTCTTATTTTCTTATTTCAAATTTTTGCATACTAGTTTTATTCATTTGAGTCTGCATTTATTTGCATAAAAACCCCAAAAAAAATTGAAATTTTTTATAGATTAAAAAAAAAGAGTGTTCATATAGTTGCATTTACATATTAGGATTGAGTCTAGATTACTTCATATAGAACTGTTGCATATGCATATTAGGGGACAATGATTAAAACTACCTTGTTTAAAGTCCAACCTTAGGATTGAAGTTATAGCCCTTAATCACAGTTCATTGTTGCTAGATCAATCTTTGGAAAAAAAATGAAAAATCTTTGTTTAAAACCTTGTTTCTTTTGAAAGCTTCTTCCACTTGTGTGAAACTTGCTTGAACATTGTATCATCTCTATATTATTGGACTTAACCTGAACATAAATTATCTTGCTTATGGAATTCGAATGCTTGCTCATGGTAACTCTAAACTCGGGTTAACACTCTATTTTTGCCAATCTTTTCGCTGAACCCGAAATTGTTTCTCCCTACCCTTAAACCCAAACCTTTTCTTTCAAGCCTTGTTGTGAATTGTTGAGTGAGGCCTTTTCATTGTGTTATAGGTTGTGAAACCTTGAGAGTATTGAGAACGACAAAGACCTGGCTCTTGTTTTAGCTAAGTTTAGAATCATTTGGACTAGCTATTAGAATCTGTTTTGAAAGATAGGTGGTTAGGATGTTTATTTGGGTTGAGTTGAGTAATAAAATAGAAACTAAACAAGAAAGTCCCTAAGCTTATGGGCAAAGTTGTTTAATTATCCCTAAGTCTCTAAGTAAAAAAAAAGGAGAGAAAAGTCTTGCTATAGCCTCCTAGAAAAAAAAAAAAAGAGAGAACAAAAAAAAAAAGGAGTATAGCAAGGAAAGAAAAAAAATTGTTGTAAAAGCGAGCTAGCTGTTCAAAGTTAAAATCTTAGGGATTGTAAAAAAAAAAAAAAGTTAAAATCAAAGTTATGGGCATTTTTACTCTAGGGTGTTTGATAAAAAGAAAGTGAATGAGAAAAATGGTAGATCATCAAGAGCTAAGCTTTGTATGCCCCAATTGTTATCAGTCCTAGATAGTTTTCACAACTGTCTAGCATTCCTTCCTTTGAGAGTAAGCCACCTAAAGATATTGTTTGAAACCTACCTACCAAGAAGTCTTACCCTTGAAACCGATTGAGCTTGATTCATTTTCCATTTGCGAGAATTCGCCAAACACTTTAATGAATGTGAAAGAGATGTTCTTTAGAATTGCAAGTCTTCATTGTTAGTTGGAGGATGAACTAGATTGATGCATGGTGATAAGCATAGAAAAACATTTGTAAGTATGTTGATTGATCTTAGCACCATTAAACTATCTTTAAGGACTATAGCTTGAATCCTTCGCCTAGCACTAAAAGGTTATGAGTCCCCATTTTTAAAAACCTCATCCTCATACTTCCTTGCTAGAGGACTAGCAAGATGTAAGTTTGGGGGTGTGATTACTTTCTAATTTACATGTTTTAGACACCCATTTTTGTCCATATTTTGTATTATATATATACTAACCTTAGCATTTTTAGGTCATTTACTGTAGGAATTTGCATTTAGGCCATTTAGGGTGCTGCATTGTTGCATTTGTGCATTTTGGATGAAAACAGGTGCTTTAGAGCCTAAAATGGGGTAAAACATGGTCAAACCCGAACATGTACCCAAAGGAGCAGTTGTGCAAGAAGAACAGTCAGAACCTCAACCCGATCAAAGAGGATCTAAGAGTAGGAAGAACAACCCGAAGACCTACCCGAAGAGTTACCCGACTAGATCCTCGTGCACCACCTCGAGCAGACCCTCGGGAAGGACTGAGAAGCTAGGTTAAAAGGGTTTCCATATATAAACCCCCCTCTTCTTCCTTTCGCCCGAGCACGCCGCAGTCACTCAAACCAGAGAGCGAGAGCTTCTAAGAGAGAGATTTGAGCGACTCAAACACTTTTTCCACTTTGTTAAGATTCGTTTTTGTTTCTTTCGCTATTCCTTTTAGTTTTGATTCTATACTTCATTACTTATATCTTCTTTTCAATACAATGCAATCTTCATTCATTTTTGTTTTCATGCTTTCTACTATGAGATATGAGTCGTGAAATAAAGTTTCTAGGGATGGGATAGACAAATATGTTCTTTTGATCGGGTAGGATGTCTTAGCTTGAATGTTTATTTTATATAAATTGCCTTTTAGATTGATGTTCTTAATGCTATTTTCAGACCGAGAGGTTGAGACTAGATCTAGGGTGTTTTGCCATCGAGAGATGTTGTTGAAATGCTTGAATCAATCAATGCTAGAGATTTACTCACTTAGCCTAAGAGATTATGTGTGTAAGGAGTTTATTGAAAATAATAAATGGAATTGTAATGAGTGCTTGGTTGTGTTTCTCCAACGAGAGTTAGGTTGAGGAGTGACAAAGCTTGATTGTTTCTATCACGAGAGTTTTTTAGCAAGATTGAAGAGATTCATTGTCTCGAAAATATTTTTTTGAGGCATGTAGGACATCCCAAATCAGTCAGGAGCATTTAGGAGTCGATTACCCCATACTTAGGAGCTTTTGCATCTTGATTGTTTAGCTTTTTATTCATAACTCGACCCATTACCCGAACTGGTACTCGATCACCAGCTTCGTGTATACCTTCAAGCTATTCATCCTTGTCTTCTTGATCCAATCATCCCACCCGATCCTGTAAACGAATGCTTGCATCGAGTATTTAGGTCATGTGTACTTGTTCTTTTATTTACTGTTGCTTACTTTAGGTTGTTAGATAAATCCCCCATTATTGCTTGGCAAGACTTACATTATTCTGATCTTATCTCATTTGCTAGCATAACAACCATTTGGATTGATAACCTTTTGTAATACAATTGCATAGGGAATTGATACCCTGGGTGAAAATCCTGTTATCAATTTGGCGTCGTTGCCATTTGGTTGAATTTTATTTGCTACGTTTAAAATTTCAGCACTTGCTAGATCAAGTTCTATTCTATACTTTGGTTTGGAACTGACTTGTTTACTTTTGTGTTCGTTCGTTTTGCATTTCAGGTACAACCCGAGTACCCACCCGACCTGTCACTCGATCACCTGGATCGAGCCAACCTTTGTGTACTCACTCGGTTAACTGATTTTGCATGCAAACACGATCCAAGGGTAGCCAACACTTGAGTCCTTTCATCAAAAACATCGATAGACCAAGGTTACTCCGTCAACAACAAGTACCACAACCGCAACCAACAACAATTGAGGAGGTCATGAACAATCAGAATTTTCCACCACCTCCTCAAAAGAGGACCAACATAGGAGCAAGAGATGCTCCATCTACTCACACTCAAAGACATGGTATTGTGCCACCTGCTGTTCAAAAAAACAATTTTGAGATCAAGAGTAGACTCATCTAGATGATACAGAGCAACAAGTTTCATGGACTACCAATGGAGGATCTATTGGACCATCTTGATGGTTTTATAGGCTCTGTAGCCTAACCAAGATCTATGGAGTTAGCGAAGATGGGTTCAAACTCCGGCTTTTCCCATTTTCTTTGGGTGACAAAGCACACATTTGGGAGAAATCACCACTTGGGAAGCATGCAAAAAGGCGTTCCTTTCCAAATTCTTCTCCAACTCCAGAACCGCAAAGCTGCAAAACGACATCTCCAGCTTTGTTCAGAAAAGCAATGAGACATTCGGTGAAGCTTGGGAACGTTTTAAGTGATACACCAGCAGATGCCCGCATCATGGATTCAGAAATGCTTCATTGCTAAGTACACTTTACCGCGAGTGTAGTTCCTAAGATAAGGATGTTGCTGGACACAGCTAGTAATGGTAATCTTCTCAACAAGGATGTTGATGAAGGTTGGGATCTAGTGGAGAACTTAGCTCAATATGATCCTCTGGAGAGGATGATGCCAAGTACAAGCGCGACATGAATGCCTTAAATGAAAAATTGGACAAACTCCTTAACCAGCATCAACATGTCCATTCCATTTTCGAGGAAGACCAGTTTCAGCAATAAGATGGAATGAATGCTCAGCTAGAGGATGTGAACTACATCAACAATCATGGAGGTTACAATAAAGGGTACAACAACTACAAACTGAACCCGAATCTCTCATACCGTAACCCGAATGTTGCAAATCCTCAAGACCAAATCTACCCATCTGCAATCCAAGGCAACCAGAGACAACAAAAGCCTTTTGTCCAATACAATCAAGGTTATGCTCCTAAGCCGCAGTACCCTGGCAATTACCACCAACCAATTGCACCACCTGGATTCCAACCACATCAAGGATCACAGAACCAATCTCAGAAGGCTGACTTACGCGGATTAACAACGCCCAACAAAGGTTATGCTCCTAGGCCGCAGAACCAATCTCGAGCACGGGTTTAAGATTCGTTAACTGATGCCCCACCTCCTAAACTCTTTCCTCCACACGCTCTTCGAGGGGAAATCATCAAAGAAACAGCTCAGCTGGAGATTGAGGTGAAGAAAGCTATCAAATAAATAGGGAATGCGATCCTGAGGAGTGGAGTGTGTTTAGATCCTGAACTAAGGATCAATAAGAAATTGGAGGATCTTGCCTCTTTCACCTTGCCATGTTCAATAGGCCTCCAGATTTTCAACGATTGCTTGTGCGATTTAGGAGCTTCGGTCAGTATCATGCCACTTTCAATTGCCAACAAGATGGGTTTCAGAAATTTTAAACCAAGTAGCCTATATTTGGTCCTAGCTGATAGGGAAATCAGGCATCCCATTGGTATCCTGGAAAACTTACCTCTCAGGATCGGCAGAGTGGAGGTTCCTACCGATTTCATGATCCTCGACATGGATAAGGAGCCAGAAGATCCACTAATCCTAGGAAGGCCATTCTTGGCAACAGTAGGTGCAGTGTGAAAAAAAGACAAGATTAGCATTGAGAATGGAGAGGACTTCAAAATGGAATTTAACATGAAGAAAGGAATAAAAAGGCCAACCATTGATGGTCAAGCTTTCTCTACCCAAACAATGCCTAGGGAAAGCAAACATTGCCAAGACACTCATGCTACATTTGATGTGGTCTATACAGATGCATCCAGAGTTGGTTTGGGGTGTGTGTTGATGCAGCATGGGAAGGTGATTGCCTATGCTTCACGGCAGTTGCAGAAGCATGAGGACAACTATCTACTCATGACTTGGAGATGGGTGTTGTGGTTTTTGCCCTGAAGATTTGGAGATCTTATCTTTATGGTACAATGGAACATGTGTTTACAGATCATAAGAGCCTGAAGTATATATTCATTCGGTCCGAGCTGAACTTGAGGCAGCGGCGGTGGATGAAGCTGGTGGCGGATTATGATATGGAGATAATCTATCATCCTGGTAAGGCTAACTTGGTTGCAGATGCTTTGAGTCGGAAGCGGGCGGCTTCGGCTCAGGAGCAGGATTTGGATTCTTTGGTAGGAGAGATCAGTGTGTTGAGCTTGTGTGCGGTTTCTCAGGAGCCGTTGGGTTTGGTTGCAGCTGATAGAGCAGATCTGTTGAGCAGAGTGCAGTTGGCTCAGGAGAAAGATTTGAGGCTGGTGAATGCCTCAAAGGATGTTGATTTACAGTATCAGGTTTTGGCTAAAGGTACTATTCTGGTGCATGGGCGGATTTGTATGCCCAAGGATGAGGAGTTGAAGCAGGAGATTTTGAGTGAGGCTTATGCGAGCATGTTCTCTATTCATCCAGGAGCGACTAAGATATACCGTGATCTCAAGAGGTATTATCACTGGGTCGGGATGAAGAAGGACGTCGATAGTTGGGTTGCGAGGTGCGATGTGTGTCAGCTAGTGAAGGCTGAGCATCAGGTACCAGGTGGTTTGCTGAAGAGTCTTCCCATTCCAGAGTGGAAGTGGGATATGATTACTATGGACTTCGTAGTTGGTTTCCCAGCGTTCAGGAAGTTTGATGCTATTTGGGTCATTGTGGACCGGTTGACTAAGTCGACACATTTTCTGGCCATTAAGAAGACTGATGGAGCAGCGGTCTTGGCTAGGAAGTATGTGAAGAAAATAGTCAAATTGCATGGGGTGCCAGCGAGCGTTGTGTCTGATAGGGATTTCAAGTTCACTTCAGTGTTCTGGAGGGTATTTCAGGCAGAGATGGGCACTAAGGTGCACATGAGTACAGCTTATCATCCCCAGACAGATGGACAGTCAGAAAGGACGATCCAGATGTTGGAGGATTTGCTGAGGATGTGTGTGCTGGATTGGGGTGGTCATTGGGCAGATCACTTGAGCTTGGTGGAGTTTGCTTACCACAACAGTTACCAGGCGAGTATTAAGATGGCTCCTTCGAGGTTTTGTATGGGAGGTCGTGTCATACACCGTTATGCTGGACTCAGGTGGGGGAGAGGAGCATGTATGGGGCAGATTTTGTGCAGGAGACCTCAGAGGAGATTCGGGTTCTCAAGCTTAACATGAAGGAAGCTCAGGATCGGGAGAGGAGTCATGCCGGTAGGAGGAGGAGAGATCTGGAGTTTCAGGTTGGAGATAGAGTGTACCTCAAGATGACCATGTTGCGGGGTCCGAACAGGTCATTGACTCTGACTAAGTTGAGTCCGAGGTATATGGGTCTATTCAGAGTGATTGAGCGAGTTGGACCAGTGGCATATAGATTTGAGTTACTTGAGATTATGCGAGCATTCCATAAGGTTTTCCATGTGTCTATGCTGCGGAAGTGTCTTCGTAAGGATGATCAGTTTTTGGCTAATATTCTTGAGGATCTTCAGACAAACATGACTTTGTAGGCGAGACCAGGGAGGGTTCTCGGATGGAGGATCAAGGAACTTCGGGAGAAGAAGTTTCCTTTGATAAGAGTCCTTTAGGACTGTGATGATGTTGAGGGAAAGTTTCCTGAAATAGAAGTTCTAAAAATGAAAAGTTTTATGTGAGTCAGAATTTTTCTATTTTTAGTTGTTGTGAGCCTTGGAGAGGCTAGTGTGGCCTTTGTGACAGGCTGTTTAGCCATTGTGTGGCCTTTGTGGCGGGCTGTTTAGCCATTGTGTGGCCTTAGTCTCCATATAGTTCGGTGAAATATGCCTGAACTCACAAAAAAACCAGCGATCTCCTAGGTTGAGCTGTCGGATTCTTTAGGCGACATTCTTCTCTCGGCAGCACTTTGAATCTTTAAGCATCTTCTTGGTTGCAACGAGTTCCTTTTCGAAGCAACCCTCTAGATGGTTGATAGTCTTGATCTTGCTCTCTTCCTTCTTCTCTCTTTTCTCTCCTTTCTCTCCCTTTCTCTTCTTTCTCTTCTTTCTTCCTTAGTGAAAAATGAGAGGAGTGGGAGTGTATATTTAGAGAGATGGGCGAGATTCTCATACAATTGCATGATCAACAATTGTCTTCTTCTTTCTTCACTTAGGCGGACAAATGGCGTGAAAAATTTTCATGCGCCACACTTGGCAAAGTGATGCGCAACACCTGGCAAAGGACGCAACACTCGGCACTCTTATCCCTCTACTTTATCGTTTAATATAATGCAATTTTCCTTCATATCTGTTGTTTTGTTTCGTGTTATGATTTCCAAGTAGTGAAGTAAAGTTTCTAGGGATGGGATAGATGATTTTGTGTTCTTGATCGGTTAGGATGTCTTAGTTGATTGAATATGTTTAATACATTTCCTTCTAGATTAGTGTTCTTAATGATGTCAACAAACCGAGAGGATGAGATTAGATCTAAGGTGTTTTACCACCGAGAGGTGTCGATGAGATGCTTGAATCAACCAATGCTAGAGGTTTACTCACTTAGCCTAAGAGATTAGATGAGTAAGGGGTTTACTGACAATAATCAATCGGATCTTAATGCCTGCTTGGTCATGTTTCTCCAACGAGAGTTGGGTAGGGGAGTGATCAAGGTTGATTGTTTTTATCACGAGAGTGTTTTAACAAGATTTTAGAGATTCATTGTCTAGGAAATATTTGCTTGAGGCATGTAAAGCATCTGTACTGGTTAGGAACACTTAGGATTCGATTACCCCATCCTTAGAAGTTTTTGTCTTTTAATTGCTAGCATTTTCATTCATCACTCGATCTCTTACCCGATCAGGTACACGATACCCTGCATCGAGTAACCCCTCGAGTTGTTCATATTTCATTTTCTTACTCGATCACCCCCACCCGATCCTCTACTCGAATGCTTGCATCGAGTGCTTAGGTCATGTGGTTATTTGTTTATACTCTTTTCTTTTATTATTTTAGGATTGTTAGATAAAACCCATAATTGCTTGGCTTGACTTGCATTGTTCTGATTGCATCCTTCCTGCTAGCATAAACAACCATTTGGATTGATAACCCTTTGTACTACAACTGCATAGGGAATTGAGACCCTGGGTGAAAAACCTACTATCAGACACCATCTCCTCCAAGAATGCGCATGGACCTTCTATGGCATGGCTCTCGCATAAGAAATGGTCCGTTGACTCCAAGTAGTTGACGTACCGCCTCAGCCTCTCCACGCAAGCTCGGTAGGCCCAGACGTCCGTGATGCGTAGGAAGTTAGACTCTCCCAAAGGTTTGTAATCACCTTTGGGTAAGTTGGGCACCACCATACGGGAGACCTGCTCTTCGCACGAGGAATGCTCAGCAAGTAGACGAGTCATGTGCCACTTCGCCAGAAAGAAACCTTCGGCGATGAGCTCATCCAGGACTCGGATAGTCCCTTCCAATCGGCAGAGCCGAAAGACTTGCTAAAGTTTAAGACGAAGTGCTTTGATATACGCGCCTAGTCTCTTGCGGCGAGCTCGGTACATCCGGAGTTCCTTTTGCAAAGGATCCCCTTCCGGCTCGACGACATCAAAACTTGGCACGAGTTCACGGGATCGAGACGTCTCCGTCTCCTCTTGAGGGGGGGGCATTATCCGACGCATTCGGATCAAAACCGCTAGCTCCAGCTGCTGTCCGTTCTCGGGCTCGTTTCAACCATGCAAATCGGGTAGTCACTGGCATCTTTGCTAGTTTCGTTCGAGTTAGGAATGCTCTGAACATTTCCAACCCTTCCTCTATTTATACTAAAACTTGGAACGCAACTGCGATCCCTTTCCACCAATCAGATTGCGGCAGGACTTTCGCTGCATCCCGAGAATCAGTCTAAAAGACCGTGCAAACATTCAATGTTTCTTGCCACGCGTCCTTAAAAAATCACTATAACTCAGCCGTAATATGAATCGACGAGACCTTTCGTTTATCCGTAAATTTTATAAGTCATATATATCAGCCATTTATTTTCTGATTGTTTTTTGTGATAACTCAGTCATAATGCATTATAACTCAGCCGTCACATGACCTTTCGTTTTCCCGTAAATATAATAACTCAGCCGTAGAGCGATATTTTGGCGGGTTAACTCAGTCATAAGTTAACCTAATAATAGACGAGACCTTTCGTTTTCCTATAAATATTATAACTCAGTCATGACATTGAAATAAATCAGCCATTTATTTTCAGATTGTTTATTGTGATAACTCAGCCATCACAGATTTATAAATCACAATAACTCATCGGTCACATAATCTATCCGATTACAACAAAAAAGGTCTTACTTAACAATCATCTTCTACGTTTTTTTACTATTCTCTTGACCATATTAAAGCTTACTCTCTCCATCTCCCACTCCTTTAGTATCTTTTCTTTCATCTCCATCTTTATCCAAACAAGCTCTATCGTAGTTTGAGTAGAAAGGTATAAGATGATAACTGGGTGGGTGGCCGGACGAGAACAGATTATCCCTATGCAAATATCGATAGTTGTTGCTATTCATGTTGTAGAGACCGAGCCAATCACTAGCCGCCACTGATACGACGTCGCTACTTGGGAACCAAAAGGGTTGTGCATATTCACCTTTAAACGCTGTAATTTTAGTGTCTTCCATTTTTACCCAAGACTTTCTCAAATTGTTCTCCAAAACCCATAACTCAGCTCCGTTTCTTGATTCCGAATGTTGAGTAACACCTAGCTTTCCTTCGTAGCTGACCAAGATGAGACTGCTATCGCCTAATAGTACGTCCGGAACAGAAAAAATAGACCAATTTTTGGTTCGCATACAGAACCGGATCACGTTGTTCTTCCTTGTTAACCAATGCAAGAAACCGTATGCTGATACCGGTATAGCTTCTCTCGGGAAAAACTTAGATAACTCGAAATCATTCAGTCGCTTCCACACAAAAAAATCAGAATCGAAGACCTCACAATTGTGAATATAGAAACCTTACTTGGTCATCCATGTCCTTGGTTCAGAAACCCTAATGATCTTATACCAAAACGGATTCAAAGAAATCACCATTAAACCGGTTGCGATCGTCATATATCGAGTTTTAGGGTTTGGTATGATCCGGAACTGCTTTGTAGCAGGTTTACAAACGATGTACTCTGGTATCGTTTTCGCTCCTTTAAACCTATCACCGATACAGATCAAAATCCCATGATGTGTATCACAAGCTTTGATCTTTGCGTTGTTCTGAGGAAGAAACTGAAGCGAGATTTGGGTTTTATCTTCTTTTTCTTCTTGTTCTACTTCAACGTCGGGGACAAAATGGGGCCGATACCTAAACCATTTGTCCTCGTAATGAACAAAATAGTCGAAAACAGAGTTGGCTCTATGGAGATGATGACCGATAAATCTCAACTCATAACTTCGTTTGTTGCACTCTTTGTTTTGTAGATGGAATTTTACAATCTCCGTCGCTGAACAATGAGAGAGGATCTCTTGAATCACGTCTTGGTACAACATCGCGCGTGGCCAAAGAAAACCTTTGAGAGGATTGTTTCTTGTGATAACACAGCTATCACGGATTTATAAATCACTATAACTCATATGTCACATGCATCGAGGAGACATTTCGTTTTCCCGTAAAACTATAACAAGTATAAATCAATCGTTTGCTTGTAAGGTGGTTTCTTGTGATAACTCAGTCATATCTTACAATAACTCAGCCGTCACATGAATCGACGAGACCTTTCGTTTCCCTATAAATATCATAACTCAACCGTTAAGTCATATAAATCAGCCATTTATTTTCAGTTTGTTTCTTGTGATAACTCAGCCATTACTTTATTATAACTCAGCCTCAAAGTGAGAGTAGATACTGTGTGGAAGCATAAAAGGTGGATTTTAGATATGTACATAATAACTAAAACCAAAGTCTCTATCATACATGTGGAAACAAGCGTACAATACATATAACATATATAATTAAAAAAAAAAGGGACCTTTAATACATGAAAAAGATACTCGCCTAAGAAATGGAAAATAATTATTTTAAAATGAATAGACTTGTAACATCCGCAAACCGGAATCCCGGTTTGGGATGTGCATCGATCGATGCTGGAGGAGCATCAGTCGATGCTGATTCAATGTCCTGCGTTTTGACTTAAGTTAAATGCTACGTTTTGGGCAAAGGGAAAGGGGAAAAACCCTTAAGTCGTTCTTTTGTCTCGTTAGACAACTTTGGCCATTTTTGAGAGAAAAGAGAAGAGAGAAGAGTGTTCTTAGTGTTCTTGGAGTTTTATGGAGATTTGAGGCTGTTCCTGTAGAGATCTGTAGCTAGGATAGTTCTAGGAGCTTCCTAGGAGCGTTGTTTTGCTTGTTTGAGGTTCAGATTCATCTTGGCAAAGGTAAGTGCATGACCATGGCTTATCTAAGCAGAAGATTTCTCTGATCTGTTTGTTTATGTGTTGTTAGGAATGTTATATGAGGCGTTAGGAAGCTTTCTTGTGGCTTGGGATCGATTCTTGTGGTTGCAGGAACGAAGATCCGATGAGAAGCTTCGGGGAAAACGATGCTCGACAAGTGCATCGGTCGATGCACTATGTGTGTCGGTTGATGCTAGTGCGAGGACGGTGCAGATTGACCTAGGAGCATCGGTTGATGCCATGTGGAGGCGTCGGTCGATGCGATTAGGGTTTCCGCGTGATGTCGAGCATGCGTTGATTGATGCAAGTGGAAGCATCGGTCGATGCAAGTGAACCTTGTGTCGATCGATGCATACTTTTTGTCGGTCGATTCTGGTCCTTGATGGTGTCGGTCGATGCAAGCTTTCTGTTGGTTGATGCAGAGCCTGGTTTGTTTGTTGATTGTTGCTTGATTGTTAGAGTATCTCTATTGCTTGTGTGTATAGCCTAGTAGATGGGAGGATTGCCTTACTTTGTGTTTATAAAATACTCGTGCATTGCAGTTTGTGTTTGTGGTGCAGGTAAAGGCAAAGTGTGATTGTGGAATCAAGGCAATGAAGAGGAGGATGTTCTAGTGGTTCGCTTGGTTGTTTGGCTTCTGTTAGGTTGCTAGAGTTGAGTTCTGGAATGTTGTTTAGGATTGCTGGTTCTCTGGTTTATGTTGTTTGGATCATTAGTTTATGATTTGGAATTAATATTGGCTATTGGATTATGATTGAATTAATTATTGGTATCTGCTATTTCCGCTGTTGGTTGTGTTTGTGGTTAGGTGGCTAGTGGGTATAGGATCACTAGCTGTAGTGTATTTATTATTTATTATTTATTAAAAAAAAACGGGTCAGGTCGTTTCAGTTTGGTATCACAGCCCTTACAGTTCTAGGTTTGGGTTCACTAGGTTTCTGTTGTTGATGTTGGGATTGCATGTCTTGATTGATTATGAGAGTTAGTCAATTGTGTGTGGCATGGAGTCCTAGAACATCCTCTTCGAGCCTATAGTGTGATTCCACGGTGAGTTTATGTTTTTGTGTTCTGTTAAATGTGTGCTTAGCCTTTTGTTCATGGTAGTGCAGATGGTTAGAGAGGATGCTGTTTCTGGTCGTGGCTGTGGACGCGGACGTGGTTGTGGTAGGGGGAGAGCCCCAGTGGTTAGTGAGACCGAGGACAAGAGTGTGACAGCAGAGGGTGACGGCGAGTCGCAGGGTGTCCAGGGGGATTCCGTGAGTGTGGTCGGAGGGGGCGGTGCTAATGCTCCAGTAGCCAGTGATGTTAGGGCCCCAGGTGCGGGAGTCCTAGTGGGTGGAGTCCCGGGTGTCGACCTTGCGGGTTTGCTTTCACAGTTGATAGCGCGGTTGCCGCATGTGGCACCGTCTTAGGCTCAGGTTGTGCCACCAGTGGGGGTGGAGGAGCGGCAGAGATGGGTCATATTCTCGTTATATCAACATGCTGACAGAGATGGGTCCATTCTCGTTATATCAACATGCTGACAGAGATGGGTCATATTCATACCGAGCGGTTTTCGGGAGGTATTGATCCTACCACTGAGGAGGCGTGGAGGACGAGTGTGGAACGTAACTTCCATACTCTGAGATGTCCTGAGGAGTTTTGGGTGGACATTGGGGTCCACCATTTGATTGGTGATGCTCAGTTGTGAAGGAGTTATGTGGCAACCAGGAGAGTGCAGAGGGAGATGTCTTGGGCTGACTTTGTCTTGGAGTTTAACTGCAAGTATTTCCCTAGAGAGGCACTCGATAGGTTGGAGGTGCAGTTCCTTCAGCTAGCTCAGGGAACTCGGTCAGTGCGGGAGCTTGACTTGGAGTTCAGTCGACTTCTGAGGTATGGGGGTCGGGATATGGAGTCTAAGGAGGCTCAGATCAGGAGGTTTTTGAGAGCCCTACGTGATGACTTGAGGGTTCACTGTAGAGGCGGAGTTACGCTACGCGTGCCGAGCTGGTTCAGACTGCAGCAGGGATTGAGGAGTTGAGGCAGGAGATTCTGAGAGAGGTTCATGCTAGCATGTTCTCTATTCATCCAAGAGGGACTAAGATGTACCGAGATCTCAAGAGGTACTATCACTGGGTCCGGATGAAGAAGGACATGGCTAGTTGGGTTACGAGGTGCGATGTGTATCAGTTAGTGAAGGCTGAGCATCAGGTACCAGGTGGTTTGCTGAAGAGTCTTTCCATTCCAGAGTGGAAGTGGGATATGATTACTATGGACTTCGTGGAAGGTTTTCCAGTGTCCAGGACGTTTGATGCTATTTGGGTCATTGTGGACCAGTTGACTAAGTCGGCACACTTTCTGGCCATTAAGAAGACTGATGGAGCAACAGTCTTGGCTAAGAAGTATGTGAAGGAGATAGTCAGGTTGCATGGGATGCCAGCGAGTATTGTGTTTGATAGGGATTCCAAGTTCACTTCGGTGTTCTGGAGGGCATTTCAGTCAGAGATGGGCACTAAGGTGCATATAAGTACAACTTATCATCCCCAGACAGATGGACAGTCAGAGAGGACAATCCAGACGTTGGAGGATTTGCTGAGGATGTGTGTGCTGGATTGGGGTGGCCATTGGGCAGATCATTTGAGCTTGGTACAGTTTGCTTATAACAACAGTTACCAGGCGAGTATTGGCATGGCACCTTCTAAGGCTTTGTATGGGAGGCCGTGTCGTACACCGTTAAGCTGGACTCAGGTGGGGGAGAGGAGCATGTACGGGGCAGATTTTGTTCAGGAGACCTCGAAGAAGATTCGGGTTCTCAAGCTGAACATGAAGGAAACTCAGGATCGGCAGAGAGAGTTATGCCGATAGGAGGAGGAGAGATCTTGAGTTTCAGGTTGGAGATAGAGTGTACCTCAAGATGGCCATGTTGCGGGGTCCGAACAGGTCATTGACTGAGACTAAGTTGAGTCCGAGGTATATGGGACCGTTCAGAGTGATTGAGCGAGTTGGACCAGTGGCATATAGACAGGAGTTACCTGAGGTTATGTGTGCATTCCATAAGTTTTCCATGTGTCTATGTTGCGGAAGTGTCTCCGCAAGGATGATCAGTTGTTGGCTAAGATTCCTGAGGATCTTCAGCCTAACATGACTTTGGAGGTGAGACCAGTGAGGGTTCTCGGGAGGAGGATCAAGGACCTTTGGAGGTGTTGAGGAGCAGACTTGGGAGCCTGAGGCGAGGATGATGGCAAGGTTTAAGAAGTGGTATGAGAAGCAAGCCGAGACTTGAGCTTGCCTAGCCTGGTCCCATCTGTAATTCGTTGCTGGAGCGGGAATGGAGTATTCCAGCCCATCTCGCTTGTTTACTTTGTCGCTTGGGGTGGTTGGTTGTGCGACTAAGTAACAAGATGAGGTGGTGTTTGGGGTACAAAGTATCCGCGAGGTAGTGTGTTGGAGGAAAGTTTCCTGTTTTAGAAGTTTTTATAAGTGGAAAGTTTCCAGAAGTGGGAAGTGCTAAAAATGGAAAGTCTTTTGTAAGTTCGAATTTGTCCATTTTTTAGTGGCAGAGGGCCTTGTAGGGGCTTGTGTCGCCTTAGTGGCGGACTTTTGATTCGTTGCGCCGTGTGTGGCAGTCTTTTGAGTTATTGTGTGGCCTTTGTGGCGGGCTGTTTAGCCGTTGTGTGGCCTTTGTGGCGGGCTGTTTAGCCATTGTGTGGCCTTTGTGGCGGGCTGTTTAGCCATTGTGTGGCCTTTGGGGCGGGCTGTTTAGCCAATTGTGTTGTTTTTGTGGTGGACTGTTTAGCTAGAGTGACTGTTGAGGCGGTCCTTCGGGACAAATGGTCTTTGTGACGGTCCTTCGGGAAGAGTGGCCTTGGTGGCGGTCCTTTTTAGGACATTTGTTTGGCCTTGGTGGCAGTCCTGTTTAGGACATTTGTTTGGCCTTGGTGGCGGTCCTGTTTAGGACATTTGTTTGGCCTTGGTGGCGGTCCTGTTTAGGACATTTGCTTGGCCTTTGTGGCGGCCCGTTGGGCAGAGAGATGATCCTTGTGTGGTCATGAGGTATTCCAGTGAGGGGATATGTGGTTGGTAGGACATCGTGTTGTCTTAAGCGAGCCACGGAAAGGAAACCTGGATAGGAATAGGACTCAGACGTGTTCGGAATTGTTTGCTCGCGACTCTTGGGGAACTTAGGTTCTCCTAGTACCGTTATATTCTAAGACTTTGTGGCTTGGGAGTATGGCTGATATATCGACTTCGGATGATGATCCGGGGGCGCGCTGTAGGGTGGCAACCCGAGAGACGAGTATTGGACTCCCTTATATATATTATGGCAGGCGGACTTAGGCCCGGTGAGGAGCCAATATTATGGCATGCAGACTTCGGTCTGATGAGGAGCCAATAAAAACTCAAGGTTTAGACCTGTGAGTAAAAAGGAGAGTCCAAAAGTCGAGAGCAAATAATGCCTCGAGCGTGAGACTATCGCCTAGAGGTGACATTTCGTATATCGGTCAGAGGAGTGCGGGCCGTGGAGACGGTAGCACGAGAGTCCTTGGCTGAGTGTTGTTTGAGATATGAGGACGAATCTAAATTGGTGGGGGAGAATTGTAACATCCGCGAACCGGAATCCCGGTTTGGGATGTGCATCGATCGATGCTGGAGGAGCATCAGTCGATGCTGATTCAATGTCCTGCGTTTTGACTTAAGTTAAACGCTGCGTTTTGGGCAAAGGGAAAGGGGAAAAACCCTTAAGTCGTTCATTTCTCTCATTAGACGACTTTGGCAGTTTTTGAGAGAAAAGAGAAGAGAGAAGAGTATTCTTGGTGTTTTTGGAGTTTTCTGGAGACTTGAGGCTGTTCCTGTAGAGATCTGTAGATGGGATCGTTGTAGGAGCTCCCTAGGAGCATTGTTTTGCTTGTTTGAGGTTCAGATTCATCTTGGCAAAGGTAAGTGAATGACCATGGCTTATCTAAGCTGGAGATTTCTCTGATCTGTTTGTTTATGTGTTGTTAGGCTTGTTAGAATGTTATATGAGGCGTTAGGAAGCTTTCTTGTGGCTTGGGATCGATTCTTGTGGTTGCAGGAACGAAGATCCGACGAGAAGCTTCTGGGAAAACGATGCTTGGCATGTGCATCGGTCGATGCACTATGTGTGTCGGTCGATGCTAGTGCGAGGACGGCGCAGATTGACCTAGGAGCATCGGTCGATGCCATGTGGAGGCGTCGGTCGATGCGATTAGGGTTTCCGCGTGATGTCAAGCATGCGTCGATCGATGCATACTTTGTGTCGGTCGATGCTGGTCCCTAATGGTGTTGGTCGATGCAAGTATTGTGTCGGTCGATGCAGAGCCTGGATTGTTTGTTGATTGTTGCTTGATGGTTAGAGTATCTCTATTGCTTGTGTGTATAGCCTAGTAGATGGGAGGATTGCCTTACTGAGTGTTTATAAAATACTCATGCATTGCAATTTGTGTTTGTAGTGCAGGTAAAGGCAAAGTGTGATCGTGGAATCAAGGCAATGAAGAGGAGGATGTTCTAGTGGTTCGCTTGGTTGTCTGGCTTCTCTTAGGTTGCTAGAGTTGAGTCCTGGAATGTTGTTTAGGATTGCTGGTTCTCTGGTTTATGCTGTTTGGATCATTAGTTTATGATTTGAAATTAATATAGGCTATTGGTTTATGATTGGATTATTTATTGGTATCTGCTATTTCCGATGTTGGTTGTGTTTGTGGTTAGGTGGCTAGTGGGTATGGGACCACTAGCTCTAGTATATTTTTTATTTATTATTTATTATAAAAAAAATAGCGGGTCAGGTCGTTTCAAGACTTTAGAGTCACAAGTTGATAAGGTAAAACTGGAAATCACTACTGAAAACCCTAAAGGATCTCAGAGACTTTGAGGGACAACCACCAAAGGTAACAGTTTTTGCACATGATTTCATAGTCTCCAAAGAGGAGAGAATAGTTATCCAAACAACAAATCACAGCACAAGCGGGTGAAGGGAGTAACGGGCTGTCAGGATAGAGATGGGAGGTTGTGTATGAGTTTTTCCGGGCCGTCTTATAACGAGATAACTCAGCCAGAAAATTATTACCGGTTGCCATGAAACCCGCAGAGACCAGAGGATAATGATGTGCATCAAACAACTGGAGGTAATGGACAGCCATAACCTCATTCCCTTGACAAATACTTAGTATCCCACATGCTAAGGTGGCATCAGCATCGGCCGGTACAATACGAATGAGAATATCAATCCCACGCTGGATATCTCTATCCTCAGCCACAACCCTTAGCACTTCGTAGTAGATGGCAATGGGGTTGCCGGCGTCAAAGCATTTGACGAAGAAAGGCATGTACTGCCCTTCAATTTGGATGCCACCATCAGGGGCATTGTATGTGTTGATTTGTGATGGATCATTACAAAGGCAATAGATAGCAACTGTCTTCAGAACTTCTTTATTGTATACTGCTTTTTTCCCCCTACGACCAGCCATTCAAATAGAACCAAGTGACCACCATCAATCTTCTGCAGTAAGGGAAACGATTTTTATGAAAACATCGTCGGGGAGATCCGGCATCTTGGGTGCTCGAGCGGACATAGTGTTGTAAACAGGAATTTTACTCTAGTTTGAAGTTGAGAGGTAATAGACTAAAGAAATGGGAATATTATAACTCAGTCACTTGGTTCTATTTGTAGTTGAGAAGTAATAAACTAATAATTTTATTGTTAAGCAATACTTTGGTGGGAAACCATAAGTTAATCCTGTAATAGACGCATTGACGACACCTTGGCTGAGTTTATAACTCAGTCGTCACATGAATAAACGACACCTTTCGTTGTCCCGTAAATATTATAACTCATCCGTCACATGAATAACCGAGACCTTTTGTTTTCCTGTAAATATTATAATTCAGCCGTCACATGAATAAACGATACCTTTCGTTTTCCCGTAAATATTATAACTCAGCCGTCAAGTCATATATATCAGCCATCTACTTCCAGATTATTCCTAGTGATAACTCAGCCATCACATGAATCGATGAGACCTTTCGTTTTCCCATAAAAAATATTTTGGCGGTAAACCATAAGTTAACCTAATAATAGACGCGATCTTTCATTTTCCTATTGTTTTTCCTTTATGTTCTCCTCATTCATATGTCTGACTCTCTTTCATCTCATTCTTCGTTTCTATTGTTTCTCTTTATACTCTCCTAAATCACAGATCTTTCTATTTGTTACATCTTCCTATCAACATGAAAGATGTTCCTCATATCGATGAACAGTTTTTTAGAGATGTCGAAGCGATCATTTGCGCCACTGATCGGGAGAATATGAGGGTTCTAAACCCCGGTGTGGGTTTTTGGGTTGACACAACCACTGTTACGTGGTTCAAGTTTCTTCACGTTCTCTCTATCGCGATTGGAAGAATACTTCAACACAACTGGCACCATGCGTGGCCGACGTACCGCTTGATTCCCTTCCACTTTAAGAGACGATGGTTTCTCCTCCTCGCGGTAAGATCTCTGGACAAACCACCATATTGATATTATTCTATACTCTTATCGTTTCTTTCCTTTAATTGTAGCGTAAATGCACGTGGGATCCAAAGCATACTTTAATGTTCTGGACGCAGTTTAATTTGGTGGCTAGTACGTTATACAGAGCCTAGATGCGTGCGCTCAAGAGGATATGAGCGAAAGGTGGCAATAAACCCGAGATGCTGAGTAGCATACTTTGGAATGATTTGGTCGATATGTTTGAAGAATTTGGCCCAGATGACGTCGGTTTCAGAAAGTGATTTCCATTGTACTTTCGTGTCGTCTTCTATATGAACTATGAACTAGGAATTACAATTGTGTGTTTTTTGTTTTTTTAATAAAATTCAAAATTTGAATAATAATTATTTAATTTTTTGAATAATATATTGTGCATGTGAATATGAGCAGGCACAAAATTAGTGATTTTTTGCGTTTCCCTAACAACATTTTTTGTGACATCGAGAGACGTTTTAATATTTATTAGGAGTCTGGCATAACGAAAGATTCAGGAAAGAAAGAAGAATACGTTTTCATATTAATGAGAAGACCCTAAACGATAACTCAGCCGTCATAAACTATAACTCAGTCATCACTCCAATTATAAGACTAAATAACCGACCAAACCGAACCGAACCAAAAAAACTAATTTTTCCCCTTTTCGATTAATTACGGTTATATTTGGATTTCTATCGGTTATATTAAGTTAATCTACCTAATTTAGATAACATTTAGGTTATTTATGGTTATATATTAATCTAACCGGCCAATAACCAGAAATAACCGAAAAATAATTTCAAAATTTTTGAAAATTACCACCTTAAACCAAACACAATATAACGAAAACCAAACTGTTAAATTAAAACCCATAATGTTTGAAATATGAACCCTACACCCCAAACCCTAACCCTAACCCTAACCACTAACCCGCATGTTTTACACATTTTGATCAGAATGTGTAAAAGTCACATTTTGTCTATAATTATTACTTTTTATTGGTTATAATGATTGCAATATTCATTTTTCAATTCTAAATTTAAATTTTGAGTTATAATAATTTAAATTTACATATATTTCATAAGTCAGCCGTTGATGTTGATAACTCAGCCATCAGTTAGTCACTTGGTCGGAGTGTTTTTATTTTTTTTATTCGAATTTTGAGTTCAATTTTTTAATTATTTTGTATAATATATAGTGAAAAAAACTGACTTTGGAGGATGTTTTACACGTGTGGATCTGAGCATAAACATAATTATTGTTCGGGTTTCCCCAACAACACTTTTTGTAATATCGAGGCATGTTGTAATTGGAGAATTTAAAAGAACGAAAGACCAAGGAAAGAAAGAAAAATATGTTTTCATATTATTGAGGACCGTAAACAATAACTCAGCCGTCATAAACAGTATCTCAGCCAACCCTCAAATTAGAACAACTAAATAAACGACCAAACCGAACCGAACCCAAATTTTATTTTTCCCAATTTGGTATTTTTGTATTGGTATGTTTGGTTAATTTCGATTATATTCGGCTTACTTTCGGTTATATTAGGCTAATCTACTTAATTACAATATATTTTGGATCATTTATGGTTATATATTAATCTAATGAACCCATAACCGGAAATAACCAAAAATTAATTTCAAATTTTTTAAAAAAATATTCAAATGGTAATCATATTAGTATATTCATATTATCACCTTAAACCAAACACATTAGAACCAAAACCAAACTGTTAAATTAAAAACAAATAATGTTATTCATCTACACCCCAAACATTAACCCTAACCCTAACCCTAACCCTAACCCATAAATGTCATGTTTTGAATGTTTTACACATTTTGATCAGAATGTGTAAAAATTACTCTTTCTCTATAATTATTACTCATTATTGGTTATAATAATTGTAATATTCATTTTTAAATTCTAAATTTAAATTTTGAGTTAAAATAATTTAAATTTACATATATTACATAAGTCAGTCGTTGATGTCAATAACTCAGCCATACCATTCAATTGTTGAATTTCTTTTTATTTTAATAATAAATCGCTAAAAATGTGTTTATTACACGTGTGGATGATAACAAGAAACATAATTATTGTTTGCGTCTCCCCAACAACGCTTTTTGTATTCTCGAGAAGGTATATAATAAATTAATATGGTCGGTGCATAATTCAGCCGTATGGCTGTTGCATAACTCAGCCGTAGCATCATTGTAAAGAACATAACTCAGTCGTCACGTATATTATCGTTAAACGACGTCGTTCGATTTATTGTTTTCGTATAAATGATGGGATTGTAGTGATTTTGTGTTTTAGTAATGGAGATCGAGTCAAGATGATGGCGCAGAGAGATATCTACGCTGGCAGCCCCAGGGCTGATGAGAAAACTGCGTCTGAAGCACTAACTGAGGTAGATCTCTAGACCATCTGAAATCTTTCAACGTTATATTAATATTGTGTTTGTCGTAATGTAGGAGCTGAATCGTAAGGAAAGAAAGATGAAAATGAGGTACGGTGAAATCAGGAGGCGTGACAAGGGCGTTCCAATCGGGTGTAATTGTGGTGCGGTGCTTCTCGTTGCCACTTCTAGTGATCCTAGCACGAGAGGAGAACTTTATTTCAGTTGTGCGTTTGAAATCACAGATGTAAAGATTTCTGTACTCTTATTTTTGTGTTTTGCATTTTGATTTTTTGGGATATTGTAATATGAGTTATGTACTATTTGTAAGGGTCCCGGTCAAGGCTGCGGTTCTAGGAGGTGGTGGAGTGATGCATTGCGCGACGAGTTTGCCAATATTAAGGAAGAGAAGAATGAGATGAAGCAGGACTTGGATGCAGCCAAGAAGCGCATCGAGATTCAAGAACAAATGATCTTGAATATGGAAAAGAAATATGACGCGCTAGAGAAGAAGTTTGTGAGCTTGAACAAGTATCTGTGAGATTCAACAAGTAGCTTGAACAAGCTCCGTTGTGGTGTTTTATTTTCTATTTGGAATTGATATGAACTTTCTCTATTGTGGTGTTTTATCAATCTATTTTAATAACTCAGTCATGATTAATAATAACTCAACCGTCAGAAACGATATCTCAGTCAACCCTCAAATTAGAATGACTAAATAACCGACCAAACCAAACCGAACCGAACCGAGAAAATAATTTTTTCCAATTTGGTATTTTTGTATTGGTATGTTTGGTTAATTTCGTTTATATTCGACTTACTTTCGGTTATATTAGGCTAATCTACTTAATTACAATGTATTTTGGGTTATTTATGGTTATATATTAATCTAACCGACACATTACCGGAAATAACCAAAAAAAATTTAAAAATTTTAAAAAAATATTCAAATGGTAATCATATTAGTATATCCATATTACCACCTTAAACGAAACACATTAAAACACATTAAAACCAAAACCAAAAAACAAATAATGTTACTCATCTAAACCCTACATCCTAAACCCTAAACCCCAACTCTAACTCTAACCCCTAAACGTCATGTGTGGTATGTTTTACACATTCTGATGAGAATGTGTAAAAATCAATATTTCTCTATAATTATTACTTTTTATTGGTTATAATAATTGTAATATTCATATTTCAATCCTAAATTTAAATTTTGAGTTATAATAATGTAAATTTACAAATATTTCATAAGTCAGCCATGTAATTCAATAACTCAGCCATCACTTAGTCACTTTGTCGGAATTTTTTCCTTTTTTATTCGAATTTTGAGTTCAGTTTTTTAATTATTTTGTATAATATATTGTGAAAAAACTAACTTTATGAATTTATTACGTGTGTGGATCTGAGTAGACACAGAATTATTGTTTCGGTTTCCCCAACAACACTTTTTGTAATATTGAGGCACGACACGAAAGACCAAACGAAGCCGTACCAATTACATAACTCAGCCATAACTCAGCTGTACGAAGTATATAACTCAGCCATAACATATATGTTTATTTAATATTTACTTATAACTCAGTCGTGTGAAGTCCATAACTCAGCTGTAACATTGAAAAGATACTAAACAAAGAAATCCAAATGTTTTTACACATCCAAGTACAAGTCCTACCAAAAAGAAATACAAATGTTTTTTAGTCAAACTGATTCAAAAATTCAGGTGCCTCATCGTAGATTTCTGCTGCCATTTTAACACGTATAGCCTGGATATTTTGATCACAAATTCCATCGAAAGACACACCAAGCGCTAGACATTCAATAAACTTTAAAGCGTACACGCCACAGTCACCAACTTGTACGTTTTGCGAGACCTTGGCTTTACTCCTCCTCCTGAAGGTAAACTGTTTGAAAGTAGGTGTACGATATTCGTGAGGAACGTTCTCCCCGTGCTACAAGCAGTCAGCATTTTTTCCTCACTTTCTTTGGTTACTTGTCCGACGATGCTATCATAGCAATCAATATGCCCCCTAACCAGATCCACGTGCAGCGCCACCCAGTGATCGCCTCCAGTTTGTGGAGCAATATACAGGTGATCCACATCTTCAATCCACTTCAAATTAGTAGGTTGATCTGAAGGTATCAAACCTTTAACTAAATATTCATAACTATTGCCAGTGAGTTTAAACAGCTTGGGTTTGATCTCGAACTGAGTATGATCACGAACCATTGTACTGGTGAACCACGGGTCTATAACGCAATGCGTTTGTTGTGATATGGGAAGGGATCTCGGTTGTACCTTATCCTAAGGAGTCTCATAAACGCGCACATGTGCTGTAAAAAATGTGGCTGAGTAAAGAACAACAACTCAGACAACGAGAACAATAACTAAGACATTAAGATAAACTGATTCATCACGACTTCGATTTAACTTACTGCATCAGAAAGCCACCCATAGGTACCAAATTTTTCTGGCCTCAGTGGCCAGTCCTTTCGCTTGGTGATTAGCTCCCTATAGAATTCAACTTCGACTGGTCCCTTGCCTAACAAAGTATTCCGAACAAACAAAGAAACACAAGTTTATATAATGTTAACAAGATGTGATTAACTTGTTAAAAAAAGGGTCTAAAGGGTTCATTACTCATATTTCTTTAGAAAATCCAAAAGTTTCTGCAACTGGACCGGATCAACATGTGCCAAAGGATCATATATTCCAGGTCCAGGTGAACAGTTCTTCCTCATGCACGTCAGTCCGTTGTCTCCAATATAAGGGAAAATCCTGCTTGGATGAGCTTGTTGTGTATTCAATGCACTCCCATCCGCTGACAGCTTAACACTATCCAGCCTAATCTATTCCTCTGCATCTTCCTCAGATTTAGGTTCAACTGTGTTGGCTTCAGCTTTAAACTGGTCTGTAACTTCACATACACTGCTTTCATCAGCTTATGCACCATCTTCTTCTTCTCCAGCTTCTCCCTCATTCAAACCTCCAGGAGACAACAGACTGACGTATTTTAGGATTTTTAGGCTTTCTACCTCTTTTCTTTGGCTGAATGTCTCCAGCCGCTAATTCTTTGGTCTTATTTGCCGCAGCTAGTTCTTTGGCTTTGTTTGCCACAGCTACTTCTTTGGCCTTCTTTGCCGCCTCTAACTCTTTGGCCTTATCTGTCGTCTCTAACTCTTTGGGATTTCTCCTCATGTAAGGCCTTGTTTTTGTATCAGCTGGTTTCTTAGCAGCTGCAGAATTCTTAGAAACTGCAGACTTCTTAGCAGGTGGAGACTTTTGAACGAAATCAAGAGGATTATCAAAATCATCCATCAAATTCTTACTGATCCCATCCAAACCACTGCCATCAACAGATTTCTTTTCATGTATAACATAGTGAAGACAATTAACGATAATGATAACTCATCCTAAACATTCTGGAAAATCAGCCATAAAATTATCATATATCAGACATTACCGGAGGACTGTTGACAGAGTAATTTTGTTGCATTTTTCCTGGAATGACTGGTAGACCTTTTGGTGACTATAGTTTTGCCTGAATTTCCGGTGGTACCAGGTCCTTTATTTTGATATTTGAAAACGCAGATGTCGTGGTTTTCGCAGGTCCCGTGTTTTTCGCAGGTCCCGTGTTTTGGCCAGTTTGTCCAACACCCATGGAAAGCACGTGATCTTTCATCTGTTTAAAATCACGCTCGAAAGATCCAAACCTGGTTTCCATCCTTTCATTCATCTTCTTTTCCAAACTATCTCCAATCTTCTTCTCCAGATCAGAAGGCATATTGGCAATGTTTGTATCAAGGGTGTCAAACCATGAGTTTAACCTAGACACCAAGTTAACAAGAGTTCTTACCAACACATCTTCCCCCGCATCTTCCTCCTCAAAAGCCAACTGAAACAAATACACAAAATGTCGTAAACAAGCTAACGAAATATTACATAAAATATAAACTCACTATACACCATATAACTTACCTTTTTTCCTTTCTTCTTCCTCTCATGTGCAGCTCCTGCTCCTTCACCATATTCACCACCCTGAATGGTGGAAGTTTCATCCTTCTGGACTTTCCGCTTCTTTGCGGGAGGAGATTCAGGTTCAACAGCTGCTTTAGCTTTCTTTTTCTTCTTCTTCTTATCACTCCCCCACTTAGCCTCCCAAAAACCTTTAACAAACGTATCCATATGTATGTCTTCGATCAGGCGATCAACAGCTGGGTCGTCTTCTTGATCTGGCCACGTATGAAATAGATCGCAACCATTTTCCTTCATAACCATTTTGCAGACACGCAGCTGTAACATAAGAGATTATGAAACCCATCAGTAAGTTTTAACTCAGCCATCACTAAACCATAAATCAACCATAAAAGAACCATAACTCAGCCATCATAGGACATAAATCAGCCATCAAAGAACCATAACTCAACCATCACTAAACCATGACTCAACAATCACTAAACCATAACTCAGCAATAACTAAACTAAATAATAACTCAGTTATTACTAAACAATCACTCAACCACTGATAAACCATATCTTAGCCATCATTTAAAACAATAACTCAGCCAGTAACTATCAGTCTATCATAACACAATCAAAACCTTACCTCACCAAGCGCTCTGATCTCTTCAGCAATAACCGCTTCCATCGTTGAACGTGTACGGTTTCCATGCCATCGAAGCAATGGTATGGCATCATCTTCAACTGATGCATTCCCAAACCGATCTCCAAAGCATTTGATGGACTCATACGCCAAAGCCTGTAACACGGGTGTAAACCCATTAAGGGTGTACGATTTCCCCGTCGGCCTCAACAACTTTATGCCATTAACAAGGGCTTCAAATGCTGACCAACCCCACGAATAAGTCTTCATTGCTTCACCATCAAAAACTCTTTTGGCACTTTCATATGGAATTCTACAGTTATGATGCAAACCATAAAGTTAAATGTGTTGAAGAAGCAACAGCCCCAACCATTTACGGCGATCAGGGTTTACCCATGACCGGCACACTTTCAGTCCTCCCCTGAGTTCATTTAATGATGGACCTTCCCCACCAGACACTTTCAAAAGTCTTACGAACTCTTTGTGTTCCTCTTCAAGTTCAAACCGTTATGTCGGCATTTGGTCTATGTTTAACCCCGTCACATGAGCAAATTCATTCAACCCAAACCTGATAGGTTGACCACCAACGATAAACCAAAGCTCCTTCTTATGTTAATTGGTTACATAGTAGGAAATGTAGTAGCTTACCAGACCAGACGAATTGGCTATCAACTAGCTTAAAGATTATTCAAATAGGTAGATCCTTCGTTTTTTCCCACACATCATGTCTTATTGCTTCCCTAATCGCAGGGAATTCTCCCATCCTGAAATTGGTATTAATTTCTCTTAACTCTAGATTAGAGTTTCCTTCCGCGTATAGTCTTGGGGGGTAATCCCTTGCTTGTTCTTCAGAAATATTCACCATCTGATAAATAATATAATTCATAAGTAAATCATAAAATAAATCAGCCATAACATAAAACAAACTCATACACAAAGCATAACATAACTCAGCCACAAATACATAACTCAGATCTAAAGCACAAAATAACTCAGTCACCAATACAAAACTACGCCGTAACTCAGCCACAAAATTAAACAAATCAGCCATCGAATCGAATAGATCTAACAAATCAGCCGTAAACCCTAAAAGTAAATCAGCCATCGAATCGAATAGATCTAACAAATCAACTGTCATTAACGACGGCGACAATCAGCCGTAAATCATCGATAAAAACCCACATTCAGCAGGAAAACTCAAAACTAAACACTCGACACATACCGGAACGTTTAAACGAAGACGAACACGACGACGAAGATAGAGAGAGATCGAGCAAAGACGGCGAGAGAGAGCGATGACGAAGAAAGAGAGTGCGACGTTGAAGAGAGAGAGAGCGAGTAAATACGGCGAGAGATGGCGGCGAGAGATTGACGGCGAGAGAGACGATGACGAAGAAGATTTTTTTTTTTTTTTTGCGGTTTGTGAACAGTGAAAACTGTTCACTTTCCCTCTCTTTGATATAAACAAGAAAAAAATAGCTGTCGATCTAAAAAAAACTGCTTAGTGATGTGTTAAATTATATCTGATGTGTATTTTTATTTGTTGATGTGTTTTTTTTTTTTTTTTTTTTTACTCAAAATCGAAAAATTAAACACAAAAGTTAAATTGTAATTATACGCAGGACACTAAACATTTGAATAATTTTCAAAAGATTGTTAGATATGAGTAATAAACCAAGGTTAACATTTGAGTAATTCTTTTATATATATATACATATCTTATGGTTCTTTGGTATGCTCACCTTTTCTCTTTTCTCACGCGGATTATAAAATATGGACTCCACAGTGAGCACGGCAACAGTAATCAGCATTTCCTCTAGACAGTTGAATTGATTGGCCCAAATAAGAGCTTTGGAGTAAATAGGTTCCAGTGGGAGCCATGACATTTGGTAGCCAGCGGGATTCTCTAGTTTACCATCATCCGTTAAGGCACCAAGCGAGTGCAACTCTGCCAATGCTTTTACAATCGCACCACTGTTTGTTTAACAATATAGATCAAACAGAGGTGCACGAAGGCTCGCGCGCGTGAGTCTGACGCGCGGCGAAACTTCTCTCTAGATCTTCTCTGCAACAACCTTAGATCTGCGCCGTTCTTCGCCTCTCCGGTGACCGGAGAGGGCTTCCTTCTTGTTTTCTCTTTCCCTTCTCTTCTCTCTTTCCTCTTTGTTTCTGTGTGCTTCCTCCGTTCCTCGCTTGTCGTCTCGTCACTCCGTCCTCCGCTTTGGTCTCGCCTCTTGGTTGTGGGTGGTGTCCGGTTCGCTCTGCACGGCGGCAAGGTGGTCTTCGGTTCTCGTTTGGTGTCTTGGGGTTTGTCGGCTCCGTTACGACTCTTGCGGTTCTGGTTTTGAGATCTCCTCGTGTAGTGATTTCTTGCAGTTGGTTTGTGGCGTGTTTGATCCAAGGTTTGAGCTTCCTATCGGCGGGTTAATCTCTTCCGATTTGATTATGGTGGTGCGCCGCCATCTTCAGATCTCTTTTTCGTCGAATCTTAGGTGGGTTGGTGTTGACTGGCGTTTAGCTTCTTGGTTTCGGTTTCTTCTTCTTCGGTCACTCCTCCCTCGATTTTCTCAAGCGGCTGGAGGTGGTGCGTGAGGACAAGGATTTGGTGACACACTTGGAGGCTAAGCTTAGAGTGGAATGTGAGTTTTCTCGGTTTCAATGCGTTTGCTTGGTTCTTGTGGCAGATAGATCGTCGTGGGTTTTAGGTGGTTGTACGGCGTATCTCCTTCATTGTGTGGGCTGAGGTTGGTGTCAGCTTCGTCAGCCGTGGGCAAGGTTCTATTTGCCTTTCATCAAGTTCCCTTTGCTTTGCCTTCTTTTGCTCGATGGTGGAGTTTGTGTTGTTGTTGTTGTTGGTTTTTCTCTTGCTGCGACAGTAGGCTTAGAGTGATGCTTGGTAAAGCCTTCCCGTGATTGAATAGAGGCGGCGGTTAGGTCTAAGTGGCTTCGCTATTCCGTGGGAGATGGTTCTTTTTGCTCGCAATAGGAATGGTGGTCGGAGGCGCTTTCTCTGGCAACCCACAGATGCTCCCTTGCCGCACGGTTTGCGTTTAAGTCCGCAGTTGTCTTTCCGTTTTTGCGTTAGTCCTCGGAGAAGCTGTAAGCCCCTTTCCCAAAGTTTTGAGGTGGGCTTTGGTTGGTGCTCGTGGCAACTACGATGAGGACTCCAGGTTGTGGTCGTTCAATCTGTGGAAATCACGCAAATATCCATCCTCAACAGTTTGGATTCGGTGTTTCTCTCTGCGGCTTAGCAATGAGCTCGCTCCTGTTCTCTTTTGCAGTTTTGAGTTCTGTCGTTGTTGTTCTTACTTTTGTTCAGCCTGCGGATGGGGATTAGTGTGATGCTCAGGTGAAGTTTTTGTTGAATGATTAGAGGCGGCGGTCAGGTCTAAGTGGCTTCGCTTTCCCGAGGGAGATGGTTCTTGTCGCTTGCGATGGGAATGGTTACCTGAGGCGGCTTCTCAGGCAGCCCACAGATGCTTCAGTGCCGCAGGGTTCGCGTTTGAGTCCGCAGTTGTCTTTCCGTTTTTGCGTTAGTCCTCGGAGAAGCTGTAGGCTCCTATCCCAAGGCCTTGAGGCTGGTTTTTGGTTGGATGCTCGTGGCAACTATGATGAGGACTCCAGGTCGTTGTCGTTCGATTTGTGGAAATCACGCAATTTTCCAACCTTTACAGTTTGGAATCGGTGTTTCATTTCGCGGCTTTGCCATGAGCTCTCAATCCGTTTCCTTTGCAGTTTGAATTATGTTGTTGTATTTATCTGCTGTAGATTTTCTTTTTTCTGCTACTTGTTTCACCTGTAACTTCTGTCACAAATTCGAAAATGGTATAAAATCTTTGCATTGATACCAAAAAAAAAAAAACAATATAGATCAACAAAGTGTTTATCAAAACCCATTAGAGAATAAATGCTTCAGCTATGAGGGTTAAACTTCCCTAAGAGACTTAAGTTATAGCAACCAACAAACCAAATCATTGATATTCTCAGGAAATACCTTGATCTCTGATTTGGTTGAATCTTCCAGTTTCTCAAATTCCCTCTCCTGATAAAGACGAAAGCACTTCCCAGGAACCTATATATAATTGTAGCCAAACATGAACCAAAAACATATATATAATTGTAGATATTAAAACTCAACTTTTGCCAACCATATACCATCTTGAATGGAAAGAACACCATAGATTTTTACTAATCTATATACAAGTTAAATAATATAGTATCAAAATAAAGTTTTATTGGCAAAAAATGACATAAGAACTTCGTTGGAAGGGTAATAAACAACATTGACAATAATCACATGACTTTTTATCCTTAAAAGACTTTATTGCATATACATATCCCATAAATACACATTTTTAAAGATTTTAACCTTGGATGTCGATAGATTGACCTGATTATATATATTATTTATCATTAAATGTTGATGCAAACATATCGATATCCCACAATGAATGCAAATATACAGAGTTTTATGAACATTTTAGGGCATTTCCAACCCACTTCTATATTTGTTTTTTAACTCTATTTTAGAGTAAAATCTACTCCAACCTATCTTTATTTCTACCTCTATAATAGAGATCTCTATTTTTTACTCTATATATAGAGGAAATCTATTTTTTCCTCTATATATAGAGGAAATCTATTTTTTCCTCTATATATAGAGGAAATCTATTTTTTCCTCTATAATAGAGTTGGATTTTTTATTTATAAAATGGTCCTTGAACTTTTAACACTTTTATATTTATGATCAAAATAAATAAAATATATATTTAAATAGTTTAGTAATAATTTAAATATTCACGACCTGCCCACGTTTTAGTCTGAAGTATCTTTCGATTGGATCAGTCACTTGGATCCTTGGAAGCTACCAAAACCCATAAATAAAATATATATTTAAATAGTTTAATAATAATTTAAATATTTTAATAATAATTTAATTTTCATATTAATAGGATAATTGATTATAAAGTTAAATTTGACTAATTTTAATATTTTGGTTTAAAAAATTTTAAGGTTTTCGTATAGAAAAATTTTAAAGGTTTTTGTATATAAAAACATTTTTAAAATTTGAGACTATTATTTGCAAAATAAAATTTATATAAAATATTATTAAATATAAATAACTTAAATATTTTAGTTTTTATTCATACCATAATATTATTTTTAATACAACAAAGACTAATTATTTAATATTCTAGTAAATTACTTTCGGATCCACCACTATCCCTAAAAATTTGTCCAATTGAACCAAACGACGTAGATGGAGGAGGAGCTTGCTGGTTTTGTTGTTGATCATTCTGCTTTTGTAAAATTTGCGCTTGTTGAGCCTGAAGATATCCACGAACATTTGGATGTACGGAATTCAAGTCACAAAATAAAATTTTGTTTTCTTCCTTTACCTTTTTCAAAGCATAATTTTTACTTTGCATCTCCAAATGTTGTTGTCTTTGTTCACTTGTCTTCTTTTATGAATGTTAAAAATTTAAATAATATCATAATTTTATGAAAGTTTCACAAATACTAAAATAAATGGGTTAGCTTGCAACTTTTATAAGTATAAGGTATTAATAGGTAAAATAAAAAAGGAATCTCTACGGAATATTTTTTTTTAGAGGAAAAAATAGAGATATCCATTGGCGCAAAAGTCACCTCTATTATAGAGTTCCTCTATTTTAGAAATAAAAATAGGGAAAACCATTGGAGATGGTCTTAATGGTTTGTCGTTACAATGGGTTTGACCAAATGCATCATCGACTGCCATAATAGAATTCTGGACCATGTCATGAATGCTTAGATAGTCAAACAGTTAAACCCGAAAATGAATATCCGTTCACTGATTCAAGTTAGATATTTTCTGAAAATTCATTTGTTATTTTTAAATGTTAGTTGTGTGATGCAATCTCAAAAACTCATTAACACATTCAAAATTATAAAAATATGATCATTTTTTTTTGTTAAAAGTTTAATCGTATTAATATTACTAAAAAATTTATAATATTATTTTCACTACTTTAATTTTTTTTCTATATTTTATTTAATAAGTTTTTATTTAGTTATTACTTTTATTAACTACTAAAAAATAATAGTATTGTTACTAATATCTAAAGATTTCATTTATTTTACTAAATTCATTTTTTATTTAGTTATTATTTTATTAATTTAGCAATTAAATTCTTACCAAAAAATGAAATTTAGCTATTAAATTTAGTTATGTTTTGATAAATGTATCATTTCTTGTACTAAAAGTTTAATAAGAAATTATCTTAAAATTAGCTTAATGCATATGATTTGTGTTTTATGGATAAACATCATGCATATCCAGTTACTGTTGTTTTTAATATTTCAATAAACTTAATTCGATTTATTTATTTATTATTTTATTAATTTAGCAATTAAATCATACCAAAAAATGAAATATAGCTATTGAATTTTGTTATGTTTTGGTAAATGTATCATTTCTTCTACTAAAAGTTTAATAATAATTTATCTTAAAATTAGCATATCCAATTTATCATTTGTGTTTTATGGATAAACATCATGCATATTCAATTACTGTTAGACACAATATTAAAATTATTAGTAAAATGGGATTCATTCAACCATACCAAAACCCCTTTAAAATCCGTTGTATATTAACAATGGATGTTGAAAGAAGAGAGAAAGGCAGGAAAAGTTTTTGTACCAACGTTAAAATCTATTTCTAAACTTTTTCGGTTATGTTACAATGGAAATAGCGATGATAGGGGCAATAGGTTTTGGCATAGCGTTACTCTTGACAATTGTGGGTTGTTGCAGTTTTTTATATCTGCACGAAGAGGACGAATGCTAATGCATGAAGGAAATTTAGATATGTATATGGCAGATGAAATTTATCTTTTAGGATATATTTCTATAGTTTTTGCTATTTTGTAATTTCCCCGGTTGACCAAATAATGAAAATTATATTTGTTAGCAGTTGATGGAGTTTTTGAGAAAGAGATTAGGCATTGATGTTTGATAAGCTCAAATTTATACTTAAGCTACTATCTCAAGTTAAGAGATCGAGAAATATTGTATTACTGCAATTGAGAATTAAAATTAAAATTAAGGGTTTGTAAGATTCAGATGAGATAAAAGCTATCAAATATTACCAGAACCATACAAAATATTTGTTTTAATACTATCATATTTTGGGTCTATTTTCTATATCCAGTGTGCCTTGGTATATGTTATAGGAAAAAAAGTAATTACAAAGAATGTCATTGCCACATCAGAAAAAATTGTGTCGCCACGTCAGAAATCGCTGACGTGTATTAAATAACTCAGCCGTAAAGCATTCAGCGGCAATTACGGCTGAGTCATGGTATGTTGCGACTGATTTATGGAAAATGACTGAGTTATGAGAAGGCGGCTGACTTACGAGCATAATTCAGCCGGTAGTTACGGCTGACCTAATGAAATCTGTCTGAGTTATGAGAAAATGGCTGAGTTACGAGCATAACTCAGTCGTAATTACGGCTGAGTTTTTACACGATGGTTGAGTTATAAAAAATTTGGCTGATTTAATACTTCGACACAGCCGAATTAACTTTTCCTGGTTGGCTGAGTTATTAACAACGGCTTACTTATAAGATGTCGTAACAGCTGAGTATGATTAAGTACTATAACTCAGCCGTCATGAGCTGACTTATTGAAAAACTCAGCCATTTACGGCTGACTTAGTAGCAACAAAATAATTACTAGAAAATCATTCAGTAACAACCGACTTATTAAACGATACTGCTGAGTTACAAATATTCAGTTGAGTTATGACATTAAGCGGCTGAATTTGGTAGCCATTTTTTAGTTTTTTAATTACTTTAATAGTATTCATGTTGCGGCTGACTTATAATTTTGTTTGATGATTGATTTAATTAGGTTGATTTACATGTTTGTTTGGTGACTGACTTGCCACTTCAGACACATCATCCATGTCATCATCTTCTAAAGAAATATGAAACGTCTTTTTTTACGACTCTTGTTCTTCACCTAGTTCAAAAGTGAAGGATTTACATGTTTTCTACATTGTTCTTCACCTTGTTCTTCACTTCTTAAATTTCCTCATTCTTATCAATGCTCCTCATTCTTCTTCATTTTCTTTCATGGATCCAGTTCCAGTAATTGTTTTTTCCGGTAATTGGGTAAAGAAACACAAATATGCATTTAACACCAACGATAGACGGTGTAGAGTTGTGCAGATAGATGCGGAAACAACGCACGACAAGCTTGTGAAGCTTGTTCTCTATGACTACCCAATGATAGACAGTTGCAATGTTTTTTGGGAATATGGAAAATCGATCAGCTACATCTCTGTGTGGAGTTTCGACGAACGAGTTTACCAAAATTAGTGGTTAGGACCGATCGAGGGGAAGGATCTAATAAGTCAGCCACGAAGCATTATAACTCAGCCCTCATATGAATCTATGAGACCTTTCGTAAGTATTATAACTAAGCCGTCAAGTAATAAAATTCAGCTGTTTATTTTTATTTCTTGTTATAAGTCAGCCACTAAGCATTTTAACTCAGTCGTCATATGAATCTACGAGACCTTTCTTTTTCCTTTAATTATTATAACTCAGCTGTGAAGTAATATAAATCAGACGTTCACTTTTAGTTTATTTATTGTTATAAGTCAGTCAATAAACATTATAACTTATTCATAAGAATCTACAAGACCTTTCGTTTTCCTTCAAATATTATAACTCAGCCGTTAAACAATTCATTTTTCTTCTCTTTTTAAAACTGTCGATGTTTGGCCCAAAAAAAAACAACTGTCCATAATGACATGGAATAGTTTGATGATGTGTATTTTTTAAATTTTTGGAATTAAAAATAAAAAATTAATCCAGGATGTTAATTATAATTACACCTAAAACACTAAATATATGAGTAATTTTTAGAAATGTATAATATACTAGCAATATTCATACTTCTCTATATCATCCGAGTAATTTTTTCTAAATTAATTAAAAATAATTTAGATAAAAGGACTTTCCTTGAACTTGTAACACTGATGCACCCCCCCCCCCCCTATAACCAACCAGCTTTCTCTACGGAATTGTTAAGTCAAATTTCCCTAAAAGACTTAAGTTATAGCAACCAACAAACCAAATCATTAATATTCTCAGGAAATATCTTGAAAGTTTATCTATAAAATCAAATCCAATTATATCCTCAATTCCAAGAGCCTTCAGATGCAAAATGATATTGAGAGGTTGCATCTCTTGATCTCTGGTTTAGTTGAATCTTCCAGTTTCTCAAATTCCCTCTCCTGATAAAGATGAAAGCACTTCCCAAGAACCTCACGTCCTGCGCGTCCACTAAAGTAAAAGCCAAACATGAACCAAAAACATATATATAATTGTAGATAATAAAACTCAACTTTTGCCATCCATATACCATCTTGAATGGAAAGAACACCATAGTTTTTTACTAATCTATATACAAGTTATATAGTATAGTATCACAATAAGGTTTTATTGGCAAAAAAATGACTTAAGAACTTCGATGGAGGGGTACTAAACAACATTGACGATATGTGACGATGGAAGGGTACTAAACAACATTGACGATATTCACATGACTTTTTCTCTTTAAAAGACTTTATTCCATATTCATATCCCATGAAGACATCTTTTTAAAGATTTTGACTTTGAATGTCGATCGATTGATCTGATTATAGATATTATTTATCATTAAATTTTGATGCAAACATATCGATATTTCACAATGAATGCAAATATAGAGTTTCATGAACATTTTTAATGGTATGTCGCTACAATGAGTTTGACGAAATGCATCATCGACTGTCATAATAGAATTCTAGACCATGTCATGACTGCTAAGATGGTCAAACAGATAAACCCGAAAATGAATATCCGTTCACTGATTCAAGTTACATATTTTCTAAAACTTTATTTGTTATTTTTAAATGTTAGTTGTGTGATGCAATCTCAAAAACTTATTAACACATTTAAAATTATAAAAGATGAATTATAATATTATTACTAAACAACTTCATAATATTAA
Organism: Camelina sativa; assembly: GCF_030686135.1. Classification (NCBI taxonomy): domain Eukaryota; kingdom Viridiplantae; phylum Streptophyta; class Magnoliopsida; order Brassicales; family Brassicaceae; genus Camelina; species Camelina sativa. The sequence goes on along the minus strand of NC_141880.1, from coordinate 13,225,386 downwards.
TTTTATTACTTTAAAAATTTTATTTCTTTTATTTAATAAGTTTTATATATTTATTACTTTTATTAACTACTAAAAAAATAGTAGTTTTTAATATTTGAATATCTCATTTATTTTACTTAATTTGTTTTTTATTTATTTATTATTTTATTAATTTAGCAATTAAATTCCTACCAAAAACGAAATTTAGCTATTAAATTTAGTTATGTTTTGATAAATTTATCATTTCTTCTACTAATAGTTTAATAAGAAATTATCTTAAAATTAGCTTAATACATATAATTTGTGTTTTATGGATAAACATCATGCATATCCAATTACTATTGTTTTTAATATTTCAATCATTCATTTATTTTACTTAATTCGTTTCTTATTTAGTTGTTATTTAATTAATTTAGTAATTAAATTGCTACCAAAAAAAAATTATCTAGTAAATGTAGTTATGTTTTGATAAATGTATCATTTCTTCTACTAAAAGTTTAATAATAAAGAATCTTAAAATTAATTTAATGTATATAATTTCTGTTTTATGGATAAACATCATGCATATTCGATAACTGTTAGACACAATATCAAAATTATTAGTAAATTGGGATTCATTCAACCATACCAAAATCCCTTTAAAATCCATTGTATATTAGCAATGGATGTTGAAAGAAGAGAGAAAGGCAGGCAAAGATTTTGTATCAACTTTAAACTCCATTTCTAAACTCTTTCGGTTATTTGACAATGGAATGGATGTTAGTGGCATTCATTACATTTTTTAGTGTAGTGATCCTCTCGATGATTGTGGGTTCTTGCATTTTGTGTATCACTGGTAAACATATGAAGGACGAGGACGAAGACTAATGCATGAAGGAAACTTACATATGAATATGGGATATGACAGATGAAATCTATCTTTCCTAGTTGTTGCTATTTTATAATTTCTAGATTAGTAAAATAAGTATGACTTTATATATCTGTTTTAAATTAAATGATTATATTTATATTCAATTATTTTATTGATAAAAAATTAAGCTAAAATTTTGCATAAATAGATATAACAAATAAATATTTTTTTCAATGAAACGATCGCACCCAAATTCCCAATTCTCACATAGGATCCACGGAAAACGATCTCACCGGAATCCCATAATTCCGACGAGACAACCGGTGTAGAAATCGCTTCTTACAAAAACTTCCACAATTACATTAAACACCACCTCATCTAGTTACTGAGTTGCACAACCAATCACCCCTAGCGACCGAGTAACAAGAGAGGTAGGCTGGAATATTTGATTCCGTCGAGCCACGGACAACACTTCCCCACAATTATTCAAACTCACTATCAACTCCTCTGATGTAGAACGGCACCTCCACCTGGTGTCGAACATCACCGATCGCACCACTTGCAAACCAACACACACACCGACGCTCACGGAATAACTTCCGTCAATCTCTCCTAATCCAAACCTAACTCCAGACGTCCTCCTAGGACCTAAACACACAACAACACCCCCTTGGTGTCGACCGACACCACCTTGGTGTCGCTCCACACCCCAACATTACCACAAACCGTCTATACCAGACCACAACACAAACACTTGATTAAAACACAAACCAACTGTTCATTTCACAATTCCACCGTTGGATATGAAGCTTATAGCACCACGAAGCTACCTACAAAAAGTCAGCCAAATCGGACTCCGTTTCATCCTCCAAACATTGTCCTGAAATAGCCCTCTCGAACTAATTCGCGCTGTTCAAAAAAAAAATTATATCATATAGATAAAATATAGACAAAAGCATAGACAAAAATCAAAACCATAAACAAAGCGTGGTTGACAGTAATATGAGATCTTGGGTTTTAATAAAATGTTTTTTTTGTGAAAAAGAAAAATAAAAAAGATGTCTATCATATATTATAAATCGATTTAAGGGCTTATGTGTTTGACTTATGATATCTAGGAAGCAAAACATCATTGTTTTACTAACTGAGATTTAAGAAAAAAAAACCCGGTGGGTACCCATAGTCTTATAGGATAAACCCGAGTAAGACTTTATTAATTTAGGTACCCACCCAATTCAAACCCATATTTTTTTTGTTACAGAAAATGGGTCCCAAGCCTGATTTTAAAAGACGGGTCTCGGGTACCCAATGGGTTTTAACCCATCTTTAACATCCCTATCGATCGACACCCATCCCCAAAATCCTCAATTTTGGTTTGCGGATGTTACAATTCTCCCCCACCAACATGGATTCGTCCTTGAATCCCGCAACATTGTCCCTCCACCAAGGACTCCCATGTAATCGTCACCACAGCCCGCACATTCTCCGACCGGACTGAAAACCATCAGCCAAGACTTCCCGTGCAACTGCAACAACAGTCTACACAACCACGTGACCCAACAGTCCACATAACCCTGACCCCACTGGTCAGCACCAATCCAGACCCCACCGGTCATTACCATCCTGACCCCACTGATCCACACAATCCTGAACCCACCGGTCAACAAAGTCTTGACCCCACTGGTCAATCCAGACCATACTCTCCCAATCATCACAACATTGGTCCCCCCGACCAGCATGCACCTGACCCTCCCGGTCAACACACAAAAACCCCCAGATTAGACCCCCATTAACCTCGAGATCCGCATCTGATCACAACATGAAATCCGAGATAGAACCCCCATCAATCCCATAAATCTGCATCCGATCACAACATGAAAAACTGAGATTGAACCCCAATCAATCTCCCAAATTCACATCCGATCACAATAGGAAATCTGAGATTGAACCCCCATCAATCTCCTAAATCCGCACCCGATCACAATAGGAAAACTGATATTGAACCTCCATCAATCTCCTAAATCTGCACCCAATCACAATAGGAAAACTGAGATTGAACCACGATCAATCTCCTAAATCCGTACCCGATCACACTGCTTATCTCCACATCCTTGACACTTTTGCCTCCAACTCACCTGCTCTTAGGTCACAACCTTTAAGCCATACTGATCTCACCATTAGACCCCCCGTCTTCAAGTCCTACCGTCTCACCCTCAGGTTGTCACCCTCAGGTTGTCACCCTCAGGTTGTCACCCTCGAGATCTCGATACCAGGAGAACCCCCATCTCCTCAGCCACCCTCAGGACCGCAGTCCCTCGAGCCATCAGTATCTAGTGAACCCCCGTCCACTCAGGAGAACCCCCATCTCCTCGTGAGTTGTTCAGGACACTCGTCCCTATAGCAAACGGTCATAACGTCTATAAGCCTTTCTCCAGCCGGGACCACCCCCGGGATCTGCATAGAACATCTCAATGTCCTACTAACAAATCAAACATTTTGGCGTTCACACACACCCTTTCTAAAAATAGACGAGTTCCAATGATTCATAACACTCTCTATTTTTAGAAACTTTCTATTTATGGCAACTTTCCATTTATAGAGCCCGCATATCTCGTACCACCGTGACATCACCAATAGAAAATCCATGAGAAATGATCATCTCATCTGTGACCACTCTTCAGGTCAACCTCAAAACATTCCTGCCACTCCAGGCATTTCACATCCCCTTTCCAAAAATAGACAAGTCCTAACTATTCATAGAACTTTCCATTTTTGGAAACTTTCTATTTATGGAAACGTTCTATTTCTAGAAATAACGAACTATTTTCCTAGACAAGTCTATTTCCCATATAGAGTCTGTCCTAGAACCGTATACGCTCTGATCCCAAACTGAAACGACCACACCCGGATTCCTAATCCTCACATAGGATCCACGGGAAACGATCTCACCGGAACCCCATAATTCTGATTAGACAATCGGCATAGAAATCGCTTCTTACAAAAACTTCCACAATTACATTAAACACCACCTCATCTAGTAACTGAGTCGCACAACCAACCACCCCTAGCGACCGAGTAACAAGAGAGGCAGGCTGGAATATTTGATTTCGTCCAGCCACGGACAACACTTCTCCACAATTATTCCAACTCACTATCAACTCCTCTAGTGTCGAATGGCACCTCCACCTCGTGTCGAACATCATCCATCGCACCACTTGCAAACCAACACACACATCGATGCTCACAGAATCACTTCCGTCAATCCCTCCTCATCCAAACCTAACTCCAGCCATCCTCCTAGGACCTAAAAACACAACAACATGCTGGTGTCGATCGACGCCACCTTGGTGTCGCTCGACACCCCAACTTTACCACAAACCAAACCAACCGTTCATTTCACAATCCCACCATTGGATATGAAGCTTATAGCACCATGAAGCTACATACCAAAATTCATTCAAATCGGACTCCGTTTCATCCTCCAAACATTGCCCCAAAATAGCCCTCTCGAACCAGTTCGCGCTGTTCATCCGCAGGTGTTGGTGTCGACCGACACCACAATGGTGTCGAACGACACCAACCCAGAAATCATGATCCTAGATAACACGACTTATCTGGATAACAGTTAGGAGAAAGCCTCAAACAACACGACTTACCTGGATAATAGCTAGGAGAAAGCCTCCATGTTTCTCTCAATCCACCACCAAACTCCCATCCATCCCCTCACACATGAGGAAGATGGATCTCCCTTCTTCTCCTTTGTTCCTAGCACCAGATCTCCACTCCACATGAACAGATCTCTCCAACAAGCCCAGAATCCCACCATCTCCAAAGAAAACTCTCTCTTCTCTCTTTTTCTCTCCAAAAGCGGCGACAAAAGCCTCCCTCCCCAAACCCTCAGGTCGACTTCTCGTATATATCCCGGTTTGGAACCCCACTTAAACCAAACCGCTCTAATTCGACGATTTAAAACAATCAGGTCGAACCAAAAATTGCTGGTGTCGATCGACATTACCCTGGTATCGATCGACAGGCATCCCCAAAATCCCCAATTTTGGTTCGTGGATGTTACATCAACAATATATATGTTATATATCACTTAGTAGAGTATGTTTAATGTATATATAAATTTATATTCAAAAATTTGAATAATTATATTTAAACACAAAAATTTATATTGATAAAAAATATTTTAATTCAAAATTTTGCCCCACGTAGAAATTCTAGTTAAGTATATTTCACACTTTTGGAAACATTACCGAAAGTTTATTGGTAATTCGGAATCTTTCCCAATTGGTAAAGAATGAAACGTTTGAATATTGATCCTTATTACGTTTTTTTATAACTACTAGGTTATTAATCCGCGCGTATTTTTATTGATTGTTTTTAAATAGGTTTATAATGTCATATAATATGCAACAATACTATAATGCTTTATTTTGATTTTTTTTAAGACAAATATTATTTAATATATTTAAGTATCATTTATGCTTATTCAGAAGGAACAAAGAGATCCACTAAGAAAAAAAAAGTAAAAATCATATATGGACAAAATAATCATAAAAATATTATTTCTACATATTGATGTTGATAACAATATACTTTTAACACATGACAAAAATAATAGTTTTAGTCTCTGAATTATTATTAAGACAACTATTTTATTGCAAACACATTATTCAGATACTATAATGTAAATCAAAAAATATATATATTTTATTAATAAAATATATAAACTTCTATTTATTCAAATAAACATCACAACAATATATCAATATTCAATATGCTCTTTTCACATATCAACTACAATTCAAGTCATCAAGGAGAAGATTACAATATTGTTCCATGACATAATAATACTTCAAATTTTAAAGCAGTCCACTTAATACAATTGCGTTACACACAGATGGTCTAGAAGTGTGGAGAACGTCAGTACGTCACTGCTGGATTTGAGAGGCAGGTTGCATAAAACTACAGCAGCTATTTTGAAGATAAATTGTTATGCTTAAACATTGATTTATTTAACATTGTGGATGGTCTTTTGTACTTTATAGTGCATTAAAAAAAAACACATAATTCATGCTATTAATATGTGAGTTCCACACATGGCCTTTAAGACATTTGATTTTCCACGTCTCAATATTTCCAGTCACCGTTTACGAAAAGAGAACCAGTCACTTGAAGCTCGTTGTGGTTGTCTTTGTCTTTTTGCCAAAAATATTTTGGGAAAACGTCTTCAAGATACTCACAACGGTCTTTTTGGTGTTCAATCCATACACGCAACTGTGCCCACAAATGTCTTATTGCTTCTCTTTAATTTATGTTCTCCTAATCCCAACAATGTCTCCTTCACTTCTCCTCTTTCTTGTTATCTTACATGAACTTCAAGCTTCTTCTCCACCTCTTCCTTCTCCTTCTTCATCTCTACCACACACTTCTTCGCCATCAAAAGAATCTTCATCGCATCAATCACCCTTTCCACATAATTTTTCTACTTGTCCTCAAATTTTTCAGACAGGGATTGTAATCGGTTTAGTATTGTTGAATTCACTATCTTTGATATCTCTTTGATCATACTCATACTTCGATATGTTTCATGTTTCACTGAGATCTTCTCTTTGAGTAAGGCTTGTTTCTCTAAATTCTTACCTTCTATTCTCTTCAACTCTCCTTCTTTCTCCGTAAACACTTGTTCTGTTACTCTCAGTTTCTGGTTAGACAATGGAGTTTAACCTTGATGTTACTCATCTTCTCTATCAAGCTCTCTATCTCCTCTCTTTTCATCCCTACTTCATTACGTAGTCTCTCTACCGTCTTTTCCAGATTTACAATCGCAAATTCCCTCGATGCAACATCTATAGCGCTCTCTTGCATTCTCTTCTCTATCCCTCCGTACGTCTTGTACTCTTCCAAAATCTCTCGGGCTTAGTTTTAGTCATCTATTAGCTTCTTGATTATTGCTTCTCGTTCTTGGAACAAACCGTTGATCAGTTTATGCTCTTGGTTCATGCAGATAAATCTTCTCGACATCGGTGGTTGAAACGACATCTAAATTTCGTGCATGGCTTCACAACGGTGCTTCCACACAACCTATGATTAAATACTATTAACGAATTAGCATGTATATTTAAACAAAAAAGTTGGCACGAACCAAAAAGAAACGATAGGTATTTATAATCATATTGTGAATAAAACACTTAAGTATTTATAAGAAACTAAGAGGCGTTCATGTTTTAGGGTTTTACATTTTTTACAATTTCCATCAACACATGAAAGAAGAAATTTATATTTTTGAAAGATACGATGGGCCATTATCACAACCAATATTCCTAAAATTACCTTTATTTTTGCATAAGAAAATATATGTTATCTTATATATATATATATCATAATATTCCTAAAATTACCTTTATTTTTGCGTAAGAAAATATATGTTATCTTATATATATATATATATGATATTTTTTCTTTTGTACAATTTTTTCATCTATATTAACATTTTTGAAGTACATTTTGGTTTATGCCCTTTAAGTTTTGTTTATTTACTTTGTTTTATTTACAACATAAACCCCTAACGATATTACTAAAATAACATATCGTAGAAACTCAATTAATGGAACTATTTAAATCGACCTAATTTGATACGTTTATTGCCATAAATAGATTGACAACATTTATACATTTCGATTTTTCCAAAAACAACTCTACGCATTAAATTTTTAATCTCATAAAAATCTTCAAAACTATTTTAATAGATCTTTAGAGTCTGTATGATCTCTTAAATTTAAATTACACAGCCGTATTTGAATAACAAATGATTACAATCGCAATAATTATTATAACGTTATTAAGTTCATAAAAACAGAAACCCAAATTTAGAAACTCAATAATCAAATATATTTAACTTTAGCATCAAGAAATACATTTAATATAGTATATATCGCGTTAAGAAACTAAATATTATTCTGCGATAATGTTATCAACTCAAATAGTAAAACATTAAAATCTCTCTTTTATTGCTACGGATCGTAAACTCCTTGCTCATCAAGCATTTTCTATGTATAAATATCAACTTCACAAACGAAACACAACACCCACAACCAAAACCACTAATATGACAGTTTTGTAACACGGGTTAAACCACTAATATGACGGTTTGTTGTTATATGGCGGGACATGTTATTAACATAACGGTTTGAATTAACATTAATATAAATATAAAATATTATTAATTCGGTTTTGAAACACAGGTTAAATCTTCATTTAATTATTTGGTCAATACCACTAATATTAGAATATTAGACATATTAAATCATGGTAATTTAACTAAAATTTTGTAAAACAATTCAATCAATTTTAAAATTGTGACTTAATCCGACAATAGCTTATAAATTACATATTTATGTATTTATTTCCCCTACTATTGTTCTAGTAATTGAAAAACTAAACAAAATTATTATTTAACTAAACAAAACCAACTAAATATAAAAAACAAATAAAAATTAAAATGTTATTATTTTTTTAAAAATTATCTCGCGGTATACTGCGGGTTAAAATCTAGTAATTTACAAAATATTAAGTAATTAGATGTCTATTTATAATTTACTTATATAACCTAAGAACCATATTAACATATAATCATAGAAAATTAGGTGTTCTAAAATTGGGAACGTTTACAAAACTATTTGTGGTTTTTTTTTTATGATTACATATATTAATGAAAGATTTTAATTAAATAAATTTTAGTTTTACCAAAATTTTAACGCTGACATAAAAGTTCATATGTTGATTGGATGTTTTAATTCGTACGTGTAGAGCCTTACAACCTTATCATTTTATTTAGTATAGATTTTAGTAGCCACTGGATTTGAAAAATCAGAGTTTCCATATTATTGAACTGGGAGAATCTTTATTAGAACTTCAACGAAGCAGCTTCCCCGGAATTTTAGGCAAACGTGGCAACAAAAAACCAAACAGAAAACATCCACGTGTCCCTCCATTACCCAACTGCCACGTGTCCATCACCGTACCGACGAATCATTCCTCTCTAAACCACGGCTGCTCGATTAAAGACAGAGTCCACAAGCTTCGGATTGTTCAGACAGAAGTTTTCAAACAGCGAAAAAGGTTTTAATTTTCACTTTCTTTTTTTGGAATACGATTCGAAGAACTCATCAAGAAACTTCCTTTCACTGATCCCTTGATCCCATTCGTAGGTAACCCACAATTCCCACAACTTTTCGATTCCTTAGCTTTGGATTCTGTTTTGCTCGATCGATCATCGGATCCGTTTAAAAATTGTTCCTTTCCGTTGTTGTAGCTTTCCGCTCTTATGGAAGATTCTGGGGTGTATCCAATGGGTTCTCTGAGTGGATTTGGAGTCTATGGGATCATAGGAGGTGGAGTCGTTGCTTTACTTGTACCTGTGTTACTCTCCGTTGTGTTGAACGGAAGCAAAAAGGGGAAAAAGAGAGGTGTTCCGATTAAAGTAGGTGGCGAGGAAGGTTACACGATGCGTCATGCTAGTTCTCCTGATTTGGTTACTGTTCCTTGGGAAGGAGCTACAACTATCTCTGCTTTGTTTGAGCAGTCTTGTAAAAAGTATTCGAGAGATCGGTTGCTTGGGACTAGAGAGTTTATTGGTAAAGAGTTTGTTACGGCTAGTGACGGCAGGAAGTTTGAGAAGCTTCATATGGGAGAGTACAAGTGGCAAACTTATGCAGAGGTCTTTGATCGTGTTTGTAACTTTGCGTCCGGGTTGGTTAATGTTGGACATAATGTTGATACTCGTGTTGCTATCTTTTCGGATACTCGTGCTGAGTGGTTTATCGCGTTTCAGGTTCGTTCATTTTAGCTAATGGTTGCAGTTTGGTTTGTTGCTTGAATTTGTTTGATAAGGTTTGTTAAAATTTCAGGGATGTTTCAGGCAGAGCATAACCGTTGTTACAATCTATGCTTCTTTAGGAGAAGAGGCTTTGATTTACTCACTTAATGAGGTTGGTAGGGGAAGTTTTTGATGTCTTATGTTTTTTTTTTATTACTAAACATGGTTGCTTGATCTCTGAATATAGAGTTTTGTATTGTTGACAGACACGAGTGTCGACTCTAATATGCGACTCAAAACAACTTAAAAAGTTGTGTGCGATACATTCAAGCTTGAAGACTGTAAAGAACATTATTTACATTGAAGAAGGTGGAGTTGATGTTGATCCTAGTGACTTCAATAATATGGATGACATAACTGTTTCGTCCATCTCTGAAGTTGAGTATCTGGGGCAAAAGACTCCTGTTCAACCGATCTTACCTTCGAAGAATGGAGTTGCTGTTATAATGTTTACCAGTGGTAGTACCGGCCTACCAAAGGTGTGTGTTAGACTATGTCCTCTCTCTTTGTTATGTGTTCAAGTGCCATTTTGTTTTGTTTGCTTGAATTCGTGAATACCATACTATGAGATGAGAAACCATACTATGTTTTCTTCCAGCAAATCTATCTCTGCAGTTTATCCTAAGCTTTCATTTTGCGTATTCACTCAGGGAGTTATGATCACCCATGGAAATCTTGTCGCAACTGCTGCAGGAGTTATGAAGGTTATTCCAAAGCTGGATAAGAATGACACATATATTGCATACTTACCTTTGGCTCATGTGTTTGAGCTGGAAGCTGAGGTATGTTACTGTGCAATCTCTCTCTCTCTCTTTTCACTATTACTTTACTGTCTTACTCTTTCTTACCAAATCATGGTTTTTTTTCTTTTTCAGATTGTGGTCTTTACCTCAGGTTGTGCCATCGGTTATGGCTCAGCAATGACTTTAACTGACACTTCTAATAAAATTAAGAAAGGAATTAAAGGAGATGTTTCAGCTCTAAATCCAACTATCATGACTGCAGTTCCTGCTATTCTTGATCGTGTCCGTGATGGAGTTCTGAAAAAGGTACCATCTTAGCGACAATAATGTTGTGTGTATGTTTGGAGTTACTTACTATATCAGTTATATTTGTGTACGTAATAATCTAGGTTGAGGAAAAGGGAGGGATGGCGAAGACCCTTTTTGACTTTGCATACAAGCGCCGGTTAGCAGCTGTGGATGGAAGCTGGTTTGGTGCCTGGGGTCTGGAGAAAATGTTGTGGGATACTCTAATCTTTAAGAAAGTACGTGCTGTGCTTGGAGGACACATCCGGTTTATGCTCTGTGGAGGGGCTCCTCTATCTCCTGATTCGCAACGCTTCATCAATATCTGTATGGGGTAAGAGAATCCTCTGTGGTCTCACTTTTGACATTTGCATACGAGTCTTGTCCCATGTTAACTTAGGAAAATGCCATTGAAATCGTTTGAATTTGTGTTCACATCATTAGTGACGTTGGTATGGTTGTACTTGTCTGTATTCTTCATAGCAACTTCATAATGCTTGGGCTTAGACTTTTTTCTGATTGTGACTGTGCATTGTTTTCTGTTAGGGCTCCCATCGGTCAAGGATATGGATTGACTGAGACGTGTGCTGGAGCTACGTTTTCTGAGTGGGACGACCCTTCTGTTGGCCGTGTAGGACCTCCACTTCCATGCGGCTATATTAAGGTTTGCAGACAATCTTTAATCAAACACAACATGTTGACAATTTGTAAATTTTTGTAATCATGAGTAACAAATTTCTTCTTGCAGCTTGTTTCTTGGGAAGAAGGTGGCTACAGAATTTCAGACAAACCAATGCCTCGAGGGGAAATTGTGGTAGGTGGTAACAGTGTAACAGCAGGTTACTTCAACAATCAAGAAAAAACCGATGAGGTTTACAAGGTAAAGCACTGTGTTGCATATCCTGGGAGCTTAGTTTACCCACTTGCTAAATGGATTTCTGAGGGTCAACATGACAAATGCAGGTTGATGAGAAGGGCACGAGGTGGTTTTACACCGGAGATATTGGAAGATTCCACCCTGATGGATGTCTTGAAGTTATTGACAGAAAGAAAGATATTGTTAAACTTCAACACGGGGAATACGTATCTCTCGGAAAGGTTTGCCAAACAAAACTTAAATTCTACATGGAGAAATGAGGATGGTATGATATTATTATCGCCTCATGCCTTTTTATTGTCTGAATTGTATGATTCACAGGTGGAGGCAGCTTTGGGTTCAAGCAACTACGTTGATAACATCATGGTACATGCTGACCCAATGAACAGCTACTGTGTAGCTCTTGTCGTTGCATCACACGGAGCATTAGGGAAATGGGCAGAGGAAGCCGGAGTTAAACACAGTGACTTCGCTGAGCTATGCGAGAACGGTGATGCAGTCAAGGAGGTTCAACAGTCTCTTACCAAGGTTTGTATTTCAATAGCTGTCTCAGGTTTTCCATACTTACATCTGGTTAAAATTTATGTACTCCAAACTGCTATCAATTCAGGCCGGAAAAGCGGCAAAACTCGAAAAGTTTGAACTTCCAGCAAAGATCAAGTTGCTGTCGGAGCCGTGGACACCGGAGTCAGGATTAGTCACAGCTGCTCTCAAGATAAAGAGGGAGCAAATTAAGGCCAAATTCAAAGATGAACTCAGCAAGTTGTATGCCTAAACAATTTTCTTTGACTTGTGACAAACTCCATATATTTCAGTTTGAATTTCCACTTCTCGTTATACCTACAATAAACATGTTTTCTCTTTTTAATCAAAATATTGATCTGATTACATTTGCATCGGTAATGAAGCAATAGAAGAAAGTAAATCACTGTAGTACTGAATCTATTGTTAAGGAGCTGAAGTAGTTTGTTCTGATGATCCAGAATTACATTTCCCTCTTCTAATATACATTTGTAGCACTGGTGATTTACCATCTTCATCAATCTTACTATCATCGGCCCTCATGAATCAGAAATTTGATGGTCTCTGAGAAACCTTCCTCGGCTTTTGGAAACTCCGTGACAATTTTCTTGTCATCGAGTTCGAGTGAAAGCACAGCGCTGATGTTGCTATTGATTTGCGTCAGATGATGCAGAATCTTTGGAAGCAGTCGTCTCTGATACTGATGGTCGTAGGAGAAGATACAAAGAAGGTCCCAAGAATGGCACCACTGATACCGGTAAAAGCCAGCTGCCTTTATCAAACCTGAAAAAGAAGCAGTGTATGTTCATAGAAAAGAAAAGGGTCTTGAGTAAACACAATAAATAGCTTTATATAGAACTCACCATTTTCTGCTGGTCATGTCATTGTAAACCCAAAACGGAGCAAATGCAGACAGTAAACAGAAATCGAGACTCGTAACATGAATCTGCATTTTAAAAGGTTAAGTCCTGTTATGTCAAATATAAGCAAAGAGATGATTTGCATTTCCGGAAAAGAATGAGCATATCGAACTTACGAATTTGCTCTCTCGAAAGTACTGATAGAACTCTGTCCAGTCACCAGCATTACCAACTACTGAATAAAGAATTATACCTAGTCCTGCAATAAGAGTTACCTGATGCATATCTGTGTCAACTCTCAGTAATGAAAACCAAAAGGCGAGAGACATGAATCAAGATTACAAAAAGAGGGAGATCTTTTTACCCCAGCAGTTATTTTTGATTCCAGAATATTCAAAGGCCATTTTCTCAGTTCAGTGTCTGAAACAGGAGGAGCAGGAGGATTCCACAGGGCAAAATAAGGTAACAAAGCGTATACACCACCGAAAAACGAAAGCACAACAAATGGCCAAGCCGGGGTTTTACTGTCGAACAAACGCATCTATCAACAGATTGAATATAACACTAATATAAGAGTTGATGAGAAAGTTTCACTGAACAATCTCTAATATGGTATCAGAGAACATTAAACTACTAGTTTTTCTCTATTTCATTTCAGCTTAGAGTGTTCTACTTACTTAACTCTCTAAAGAGGATAAAGGAAGAAGCCATATAAGTAAAGATACCTTCGACCAGTGGGAAGCAAGAGCATGCCATATACCAAAGGCCACAAACCCATGATGTACCATAACCCAACAAGGATCTGATTCATTCTAAAACCATCATCACTCTTCAAATTCAAGAGCTTTTTCAAAAAGTACAAGTCTTGCGTCTGCAAAAAAAATCACAATTGATCAAATCTAAGAGGTCAATCTTAAGTTTTCCACCAATCTATCACACTAAAAAGGCTTAGGCTTTAGATGCGTACAGGTGTCTGATCAGGAGCGAGATTGAAGCAATAGTACAGAAGCGCACCCCAAAGCGCAAAAAGCAAAATTGAGCTTGACCAATCTCTTCCTTCATCTTGGATTTGAGTTTTGTCTGGTTCTGGGTTGTTTAACGAGCTTTTGCAGCAGACATGGAAGAATGTGTCTTTCCTCTCGTATTTTGAGAAAAGGGAAATTCTGTAAGATTTTGGAAATGGTGAAGAAGCTTTTGAATGTAGAAGAAGGAGGTTTGGGGTTTGTGTTAAGGTTTGAGATCGTGTGGAGGGTTTAAGAAGAGGAGGAAGACGAGAGAAGTTGCAGGAGATGAGGCTAATGCTTTCTAACATTTTTTTCTTCTCTTCCTCCAAAATGTTTTTTTTTTAAATTAGACGGATTTATTAAAATTGTATTTTAATATAATTTAAAATTAGTTGGAAAAAACATAGAGAAATTTTCAAAAGTAACACGGAAATAAGTTTTTTTTCCAAATTTAGTCTAAAATTCCTAAAATTCTAAAAATAGCACTATACTATATTTTAAGATTAATTTTTCAAAATTAAATTTTAAATTCAAAATACTAAATCTTACCTCTCAAAACTATATTCTAAATGTGAAATTGAGAACCCATACCTAAAAAAATATTCTAAAAATTAATTTAATATATTTTAATATATTAAATAGTGCTATTTTTAGAAATTTATGAAATGTATGCTACAATTGTCCATAAAACTTGTTTTAGTGCTAGTTTAAGGTATTTCTAAAAAAACAAATATAATTCAAAATTAAATAAATCAATATTTAAATAGCTAAATTTGAGTGACTATATAAATCCATGTGATTTTTGACAGAACTTAATAGAATATCTAATAATTTATAAACCGAGTGTGTAATGGTATGGTATTTCTAACAATTTTTTAGAATTATATTGGAATAACTAAAAATATAAGTTAACATATATAAAAATTAATTTCGGTCTAATCAACTAAGTGTATAAGTAAATAAAAATAGAAAATTAATTTGAAATATAAATAATAGTATTTTGGTTCGTAAACTGAGTTAACATGTTTTTTTTTCTTTGAACTGTTTAATGTAAATAATTCACAAAAAGTTTGGAAAGAAGATTACTAAAACTGGATTTCCAAAATTAACATGGTAAAATAACATAAAAGATATGGTGGCTTATTAATAATGTATGATTAGTATGAACATTATTGAAAACTTGAAATTATAAAATTAAAAATTTAAATGTGTTAAAATAATTATGAATTGTTCTAGCAAACAATCTAAAAAGTCACCTATATTGATCTAAAAGTACTCCAAAATTATTCCTAGTTAAATTTTATTTTGTGAAATAATACAATTTTTTTTATTATTGTAATGTTCTTCTCCATTTAGTATGTTTAATAGACGATCAGATAATTATCACTAAAGTATAGAGTATATAGGCATGTCAATTAGGGTCAAAGCCCGCGAGCTAGTCCGGCTCGACCCTGAAAAACATCGGGCTCGGACATAAATATATATGTTCAGAAAAAATCGAACCTTTCGGGCTATAGGGTTTTTAGGGCTTAGCCTGATCGGGTTCAGACCGGCCCAAAAACCCTTAAATAAATATAATTGTACTTTTTGGCTAACATTTTTGCTTGATTGCAATATTTGATTAATGATTTATTATAATAAAGTTTAAAACTCTAATCTTAGTTCTCATGTTTACTTAATAACCTTACTTAATACTTTTAAAATATTTATCTGTGATATTTTCTATGAATTATATTATTTTTTATTTAGTTAAAGTATAAAAAATTATTTGGTTTTAATTTTTTTATATTAGATTGAGTTGGTGTTAGTGAATATAGATGAGCTATTTGATTTTTAAT
Organism: Camelina sativa; assembly: GCF_030686135.1. Classification (NCBI taxonomy): domain Eukaryota; kingdom Viridiplantae; phylum Streptophyta; class Magnoliopsida; order Brassicales; family Brassicaceae; genus Camelina; species Camelina sativa. The sequence continues at coordinate 13,209,544 of NC_141880.1, read as the reverse complement.
TGATTTCTTTTATATTGTACCTTTAAACATTGATTTTAAAAACATGTTATAAACTTAGAAGTAGGGATGGGCATTTCGGTTTAAGTTCGGGTTTGGTTTAGGTTCGGTTCGGTTCGGTTTATTTGGTTTTGGTAAAACTCTAACCAAACTCAACCAAAGTTAGTTTTGGTTTGGTGTGTGTTCAGGTCGGTTTATGTTTGGTTGAGTTTGGTTTGGTTTGATTTTAATTCGGTTTAAAAATCAAATAATGTAACAAAATAAAATTGATTATGATTTTATAATAGTTAATTAATCAAATTAATCAGGAAAGCTAGAAAATAAAATTAATACCTAATATTAAATATAATTGAATCTATAGTTATATTTAGTTAATTTTATTAGAAAATTTTAAACCAAACAAAATAGAAACCAATTACATGCAAGTGGTAATAGGTAAGATGACAAATTTATAATTTTAATAATATAATTAATTAATTTAAGAAACACATTGGGTTATTGGTTCGGTTGGGATTTAAAGTTACATAACCGAATAGTTAGAGTGTAGATGTAGATCAACCCAAACCAAATGTAGATAAACCGAACCAAACCGAACCATTCAGGTTTAGTTTAGGTCGGTTTGAGTTCGGTTGGTTCGGTTTGGTTTGATTCGGTTCGGTTTAAATGCCCACCCCTAAGTTTGATTTATTTCTTTTATATTGCACTTTTAAACATTGATTTTTATAACATGTTATAAACTTAGAAGTTTGATTTTTTTATCCGTAAGATAAGTCCAAAAAAGCTCAAAAAGCCCTGTAACCCTGTCATATTTCGGGCCAGATCGGGCCAGACTCAAATATAAGCGGGTTTTGCGGATTTCGGACCGGACCGGGTTCGGCCAGCCCAATTGACACCCCTACGAGTATACACACGGTTGAATCTTCTCCAAAAACATGCTAACAAACCATTAAATATCATAGAACAAAAAGTCTCCCCCAAATGTTTTCGTCCAGATATGGGTGGATTGATTGTTGACCAAGACACTCAAGATATGTTAGAAACCTCAACTTCAAGAGACAAGAACTATACGCAGATACACACAGCTTTCAGATTCTCATGACACTGCCTTTGGAAACTCCATGAATTTTCAGATTCTGCACATGACCTAGATTTGGAGCACACCACATTCTTCTATCCCCCATTTGCCACTGTTTGTTAAGAACTCAAAGACAAGCTCGGTGCAGCTGCAAGTTACCTCTTCTGCTTCAACTTCGAATATGTACAAATGCTTTGACAAAAGTGGATGTAGAATATGGCGACTTGGTCCACATGGAACACTGAGACCATTGATGTAAATATATACTGACATCGAAGTCTTATCAGCACAAGTTTTAACATCACCCTTGTTCAGCACGATACATGCCTTAAACCTCAAGGACGATGTACCAAGAGGCCTCTGATTTAACGTCACTGTTAGGTAAACTCTGGTAGATCGGTAATTGAAGAAGGCAGCAGGCACATCTCGGCCGGGTAAGATCGCATGTTGACGAGTTGATGTGTGCATGATGAGTCTTCTTGCTTCGTCAGTTAGCTTGAAGCAGTTAGTGAAGTTGAAGCGAATCTCATGATTGTTAAAAGAACAATCTAGTATCTCCAAGGAGTCACAATTTTCTGCATCTAGGTGTGATAGGGAGTCTGATAGCTGTGGGAGTGATACCAGCAATTTGCAATCATTTATTACAAACCGAGTTAGACGAGAGAGTCCCTTAACCCATGAAGAAAGTTCTTGTATATCCTTGGTCATATGTAGCTCGGTGATGACGTCAAGAGCATGTGGCAATCCCTTGAGGTTTTCGAAGTAAGACATACTCAAATAGTTTAGACGAGACCAGGACATGATTGATGAAGGCACTTCTTCTATTACAGTTCCAACAAGATAGAGATCTTTAATGTTTGTGGATATCTCAGGAAAACTTTTCAACCGCGAGCAGTTAGTGAGATCAAGTCTATCAAGAGATTCCAAGTTGATGTTGCATGGAATAACCTCTAGCTTTGAGCATCCAACCACATTCAAAATACGCAATAGATGAAGGTTTCCAATAGAAAAAGGGAGCTCCACCAGACTTGAACAGTTATATAGATTGAACTCTCGGAGATTAGTGATATCTCCTATATTAAGAGGGAGCTGCACTAGACTTGAGCAATTGATGAGTTCCAATTTGTGGAGATTAGAGGCATTCTTGATAGAGGGGAGCTCCACAACACTTGAACAATTTCTGAGAGAAAATAACCAAAGATTAGCTGCGTTCTTAATAAAAGAAGGGAGCTTCACAAGAGTAGAGCAATTATCGATATCCAACTGCTGCAAATTAGTCGCATTCCCAGTAGATGGGATCTCCATAAGATTTGAGCAATTAGAGAGATTTAGTTTCTGGAGATTGGTTGCATTCCCAATAGAAGAAGTGAGCTTCACCAGACTTGAACAATTCCTAAGATCCAATTCTTCAAGATAACTCAAATTCCCGATAGATGAGGGGAGTTCCACTAGACTTGAACAACCGCTAAGATCTAGTTTCTCAAGGTTAGTGAAATTCCCGATGGAACAAGGAAGATCCACTAGACTTGAGCAACCTTTTAGAAACAGCTTTTGGAGATTTATGGCACTCCCGATAGAGGAAGTAAGCTCAATTAGACTTGAGCAACCAGACAATTCTAAAATCTGGAGATCAGTGACATTTTCATGAAAAGGAGGGAGCTCCAACAGACTTGAGCATCCACTAAGAAGCAAAGACTTGAGATTGCTGAGTTTTTCAAGAGAAGGAAGCTCTAGAAGACTTGAACAGTTATTGAGAATCAAGTCTTCTAGATTAGTGGCAGTTGAAAGGTTAGGAAGCTCCTTCAAGTTTTCCGAACGACTCAAATCCATCCACTTGAGATTTTTTATTGGCTGGGCAAACAAAATAAGAATATGTTGATACAATTAGTTGTTGAACACCATGAAACAATACACACAAGTTACAATCATATTGAAATGTGAACTAGTATGACTTTAAACAAGATACGATAAATAAAAAAAAAAAAATTCTTAACAGAGAAATAATATGAAATTTTCGATAGAGGAGATGCCATCGATTTGTAATGATTATAAAGGGGTAAGATAAATCCATTCGAAATTAAAAAATTTCTTACCTTAGTTCCTTCCCATAGCTTATTAAGCTTGCTGTCTGGCATGTTAAGTTCAATGAGGAACTCTGGATTTAAAGTAGAAGGCAAGCACGTCATCGGAAAATGGATCCACTGTAGATATCTAATTTTTTGTAACGAAAACAATATGTCGGTATGGACACCATATTCACTGCCTCTGAATCTCAAAAATTGGAGATTAGACATTCTCTCAAGAGCTTTCTCACTAATATTTACTTCATCCTCAATCGTAGATAGGTCAACATCTATCCCCATAACACGTCTACTATCCTGTAAAAGGGTCAAAATTAGAAACATGAGTAAGCTTCAAAAAAAAAAAAAAACATGAGTAAGATATGCAAATCAATTTGAAGAAAACACAATCAATGAAAGACAAATATTAAAAACTTACTATTGTATCATCACTGAGTGCTTCACCAATCTCGCTTTGATCAACAAGAAAATAAAGTTTTTTTGGGTTATTAGTAGATTCCTTACAAGTAATTTCCCTACCTAGTTGCACTAGTAGGTTATGCATCTCTATCACTCCCATGCCTATATCGATAAGAGATTTTTCAGCTAAAATGTGAAGCCCTTGCCTAACATCCAAGAACCTTTTTGCAAGATGTTTTTCCACTTTCCGAGTGTTCTCATAGTTGAAAAAGCAGGCAATATAAAGAAACAAATCTTTTTCTTCATCACATAAAGCGTCATAGCTAAATTTTAAAACGGTCTCAATTTCTCCGTCAAGACAAGTCCTTAACCTTGGTAGTGTATTTTCCCATTCCTGCTTGGACATTCCCCGCAAAGTGGAGCCTAGAACCTTCAATCCCAAAGGGAGTTTACCAGCAAGTTCTGTAACTTCCCAAGCAAGCTCATAGAAACCGTTATACGGGTGCTTTTTTCCAAATGCAGACATACAAAAGATTTCAAAAGCTTCACTAGTTGATGGAAACTTTACTTGATATATATGTTTGATTCCATGTGCTTTTAAAACTCTTATATCTTCTGTTGTGATGACAATCCGACTGCCGAGACCAAACCATTGAGTTTCTTTCGCCAGGGCTACCAATTGTCCTAACCGATCCACATCATCAAGAACAAGTAACACTTTCTTGTTTTTCAATCTTTCTTGTGCAACTCCTAAATGACAAATAGTATCTTTCTGTTTGATCAGTTGAAACAACATTTGGTTCTGTAGTTGCAATTGTGCATTATACTCATCGAGACACGGTCTTGGATAACTTCCTCTGATATTCACCATAATTGTGCTAAGCCTGAAACTGCTGGAGACTTGGTCAAATAGAAATCTGGCGATGGTGGTTTTACCGATACCAGACGGACCCCAAATCCCAACCATTCTTACTTCATCCAAATCTAGGCGTAGTAAAGATCCCAAATTTTTGAAATGAGCTTCCATTCCAACCAAACCGTCAAAATCTCTTGTTGGTGTGAAGTTATTCAACATGTTCGAAACATCAGTAGCTATTTTTTCGGTCATGGCCGCTTCATTATCCCTAGCATTGAAGGCGTATATATATAACATCCCTTAATTAGTTTGGTCAAGAAAATTCACACAAATATCCAAAGATAATGGAATTGCTTGTCTGAAATATTTTTTTAAAACTCTGAATAAAATATAATTAGGAAAATTAGAGAGGACAAACCAGTTGCAAGAATGCTCTCCAGCTATTGTGGCTACACCTTCCAATGCGTTTCTCCATCTCTTAATCTCCTCCTTTGTCTTACCTTTACAAGTTTTTGTAAAGACCTTTCCAAAATCTCCGGTTTGCTTCTTTACATGAGTTGGATCTACTTCATAGAAAATGGTCATCACTATTTGACCTAACTCTTCCCTGCACTTCATGATCTCCACCAACTCGTTCATGCACCATGACGAAGAAGCATAGTTCTTGGAGAGTAAGACTATGGCGATCTTCGATCCTCTGATAGCTTCTATGAGTTTAGGACCGATTGACTTACTCCTCTCAATTTCGTTATCAACAAATGGGTCGATCCCTTTTCCTCTGAACTCTTTTAGGATGTGAGCAAGAAATTTTTTTCGGACATCTGTCCCGTGGAAGTTCGGGAAGACATCGTGTTTCCAATTACGAGGCAAAGAAGAAGCTGATATAAGACTTTTTGGGTTTTCTGGTACTATTTTGTTTTCGGTATTGTATCTGAATTTTCTACAAAACATGATAACCATTGTATACAAAAGCGTTAAGATCAATATTGCAGTAGCACAAGAACGAAAGAAATTAGCACAAGAATTCATTATAGTAGGATAGAGAGAGCCAGAGAGGATCTCAAAATCAATTATAAGGCTTGTTTGGTGGAATCTGCGAAATTCTTATAGTTTTGAGTCTTTTGACTATTGAGATAGACATAAAAACCTTTAACGAATCCCTTAAGTTTCTAGTTATTACAAATCATTACCTTAAAGCTTTTTTGGTTGTATTAACCCCTTCAAATTAATCACCTTTTTCTTACTACATATAGAGTAATCAAAAATGGATTATTAAAAACACCATTAGTCGTATAGCTCACTCCAATAATATGAACTACTAGGTAACAACCCATATATAGTGCGGGACAAATCTATGCAGATAAAATTAGTATTATGAGTAGAGTTATTATTCAGGATCTAAAATTTGTTTGTGTAAACCAAATATATAATCTGTAAGATTATGTTTAGATCAAACTACTATGTATAAACTAAGTAAAAAATCCGCTCCTTCTTCAATTTATGGAAGATTTTTTATTTTGTTTAACTTTTTTTGTGTAAGAATATGTTTCTTCAATCCGCTTTTTCTTTCTTTTTTTTGCTCTGTATCTATATTCTTGAAGATCACCTAAAGGTGGATCACCGAATATAGTTAATGATATGAAAAGAATTAATCTTTTTAATATATTCAATAATATGTATACCCAAAGATAACATGTTTATTTGATTAATATGTGATTTGATTAATTATAAAATTATAAATTTAGCATCATTTAAAGGACTTGTTTTTAAATATTGTCCAAAGGTTATTTAAATTCATGCATTAAATTTAAGTTAGGCCTTAAAAGTTTGTATAAAAGTGTCAACACACTAATAGGTAAGCATGTTTACATGTTTGCAGCTTCTTCAAACTTGTATGCATCTGCTAACTCTGTCAATGGGCTGAATTACGGTGAATGGTCTTATCAGATCCGGTTTGCATTGGGTATAATGGCCTTGGACTCTGCAATACTAACGGATGAGGAACCTCCAACCATTACAGCAGATAGCTCTGAAACTGAAAAGTCTCGTTATAGATTTGGGAGCGATCTAACAGGCTGAGTTTGAACCTCATGAGAATGACGATGGCAGAAAGTGTTAAGCCATCTATGCCTAAGATAGAGAAAGCAAGGGAATTCATAGAGAAAATTAAGGAGTGTTCACAATCTGATTTGGCTGACAAGTCGATTGTAGGAAGTCTCATGAATGAGCTTACTACGAAAAAGTTTGACTTGTCTCAGCCAATTCATGATCATGTGACCCACATGTCTAACTTGGCAGCAAGGTTGTCAACCTTGGGAATGGAAGTTCATGAGAATTTCTTGGTCCAATTCATTATGAACTCTCTACCTTTTGAGTTTAGCCAGTTCCAGGTGAATTACAACACCATTAAAAATAATGGGACTTTAAGGAGTTAAAGGCTATGTTGGTTCAAGAGGAAGGGAGAATTAAGAAAATGAAGGATCATGTTGTCAATCTTGTGGGCTATGGAAATGCTAGCAGCAATAAAGGAAAACCAAGTAGGAAGGACAAGATAAAGGATAAAGCTTTCATGAAAGGCCCTGAAAGTCAAATCCAGAAGGAAAAGAAGTGTTTCTTTTGCAAGAAAATGGGGCACTTCAAGAAAGACTGTCCGAAAAGAAAGGCATGGTTCGAAAAGAAAGGTACGCAACATATTTATGTTTGCTCTGAATTGAACCTTGTCAAAGTGCCTAAAAATACTTGGTGGTTAGATACTGGTGCTACTACTCATGTGTCTCATATTAAACAGGGATTCAGTTTGATTCAACCCATAAGAGGACCTGAACAATTTTTGTTCATGGGAAACAAAATGAAGGCACGAATTGAAGGCATTGGGACTTATAAGTTGATCTTGGACACTGGATGTCATGTAGATCTTGAAGGGTGTCTCTATGTACCTGAGTGTGCTAGAAATCTTGTTTCCGTTAGTAGGTTGGACAATTTAGGTTTTGTTTTTAAGATTGGACACAGTGTTTTCTCATTGTACTGAAATGGTTACCTTAATGGAAGTGGTACTTTGTTTGATTCACTTTATCGTTTCAATCTTGATATAAAGTTTTCTGAATCGTTGTTTAATATTGAAAGTCAAGGCATTAAGCGTAGTGCATCTAATGAAAGTTCAGCTTTCTTGTGGCATCAAAGACTAGGTAACATTTCCAAGGAAAGAATTATGAGGTTGGTAAAAAATGAAATTCTTCCTCACTTGGATTTTAGTGATCTAGATGTGTGTGTAGACTGCATGAAAGGAAAGCTGACTAAACACATTATAAGGAAACCAGCCACAAGAAGTACTCAAGTTCTTGAGTTAATTCACACCGATATATGTGGTCAGTTTGATGCTCCATCTTGGAGCGGTGAAAAATAATTTATCACCTTTATTGATGATTACTCACGTTATGGTTATACTTATCTTCTGCATGAAAAGTCTCAGTCTGTGAATATCCTAGAGATATTCATTAATGAGGTGGAAAGACAATTAGATAGAAAAGTAAAAGTAGTGAGATCTGATAGAGGTGGTGAGTTTTATGGAAAATTCACAGAAAATGGACAATGCCCTGGTCCATTTACAAAGCTACTTGAGAGTAGAGGCATTTGTGCACAGTATACAATGCCTGGTACTCCTCAGCAGAATGGTGTAGCTGAGAGGCGGAATCATAATTTAATGGAAATGGTTAGGAGCATGATAAGTAATAGTTCTTTACCCCTATCATTGTGGACATATGCATTAAAGACTGCAACATATGTCTTAAACTGGGTTCCTAGTAAGGCAGTTCCTAAGACTCCTTTTGAACTGTGGACGGGAAGGAAACCAAGCTTAAGACATTTACGTGTTTGGGGATGTCCAGCAGAAGTAAAGCCATATAATCCACATGAAAAGAAACTTGATTCGAGGACTGTCAGTGGCTTCTTTATTGGCTATCCGGAAAAATCAAAGGGGTATGTATTTTACTTTCCTAAGCATAGTACGAGAATAGTTGAAACGAGAAATGTTAAGTTCATTGAAAATGGTCAAACTAGTGGGAGTGGTGAACCAAGAAAGGTGGACATTCAAGAAGTTCAGGTTGAAGTTCCTTCACCTGTTGTCACACCTAAGGTTGTTGTTCCTATTGTTTCAGTACAGTCAAATGAGGCGATAGAACAACATGATGATGTACCAATCCCAATGGATGAAGAGACAATTAATGAACCTGTCGCTATTCATGAAGAAAATGGTGTACCACAAGAACCATTAAGGCGATCTGGAAGGAACCGTAGATCTGCCATTTCAAATGACTATATGGTTTATGCTGTTGAAAGTGAATGTGACTTAAGCATTGACGAAGACCCGAACACATTCCGAAAAGCCATGGAAAGTGACAATTCTGAAAAATGGTCTATTGCTGCGAAAGAAGAAATAAAATCTATGGGTGATAATAATGTTTGGGACTTAGTAGAGTTGCCAATTGGTTTCAAAATCGTTGGTTCTAAATGGGTCTTTAAGACTAAACGCGACTCGAAAGGTAACATTGAAAGATACAAGGCTCGCCTTGTTGCCAAAGGTTTCACCCAAAAAGATGGCATTGACTATAAAGAGACCTTCTCTCCAGTTTCAAAGAAGGATTCTCTTAGAATTGTTTTGGCTTTGGTGGCTCATTTATGATCTGGAGCTTCACCAAATGGATGTGAAAACCGCATTTCTTAATGGAGAGCTTGAGGAAGAAGTATATATGGATCAGCCTGAAGGGTTTGTTGCCACAGGAAATGAACATCTGGTGTGTAAGCTGAAAAAGTAAATATATGGACTTAAATAAGCTTCTAGACAATGGTATTTGAAGTTTAATGATACCATTACGTCATATGGGTTTGTAGAGGTTATCGTTGACCGATGCATCTATATAAAGATCAGTGGGAGCAAGTTTGTAATTTTAGTCTTATATTTTGATGATATTTTGCTTGCTACGAATGATATGGGTATGCTACATGATATAAAGAAATATCTATCTAAGAACTTTGAAATGAAAGATATGGGTGAGGCATCTTATGTGATCGGAATAGAAATAATTCGAGATAGATTACAAGGATTGCTAAGTTTGTCTCAGAAAGGATATATCAATAAGGTCTTAGAGAGATATAGAATGAATGAATGCTCTGCTGCTAAAATTCCAATTCAGAAAGGGGACAAGTTCAGTAAAATGCAATGTCCAAGAAATGAATTAGAACGTAAAGAAATGGAAATAATTCCTTATGCATCAGTGGTTGGGAGTTTGAACTATGTTCAGACATGTACTCGACCAGATATCAGTTTTGCTATTGGTATGTTGGGTCGATATCAGAGTAATCCCGAAATGGACCATTGGAAGGCTGCAAAGAAGGTTCTAAGGTACTTGCAAGGCACCAAAGAGTTCATGATTACATACAGGAGATCTGATGACCTCGAGGTCATTGGATATTCAGATTCAGACTATACCGGATGCGTTGATAGTAGGAAATCGACGTTTGGATATTTGTTCTTGTTAGCTGGAGGAGCAATATTGTGGAAAAGTGAAAAGTAGTCTTTCATTGCTTCTTCCACTATGGAGGCCAAATTTTTGGCATGCTTTGAGGCCACAATTCATTCATGTGGCTGCAGAACTTTATCTCAGGGCTTCGAATTGTCGATAACATAGATAAGCCGCTGAGAATTTACTGTGATAATTCCGCAGCTGTTTTCTTTTCAAAGAATGACAAGTACTCAAAAGGTGCTAAACACATGGAGATAAAGTACTTGTCTGTCAAAGAAGAAGTGCGGAAACGTAGAGTGTCTTTTGAGCATATTAGGACGGATATGATGGTTGCAGATCCGCTAACTAAGGGATTACCACCCAATGTGTTCATTGGCCATGTAGAGCGTATGAGTGTTATAGATAAGACCTTGCTGTTTTGGTTATAGGATGCTTATTATGTATGAGACACTATGAATTCACTTAAAGTTATGTTTCTGTTTTTATTAGACATGTTATCATTAAAGTATGTGTACACATTTATGGTTTACAGATAACATAACTGTTTTGAGAATTAAGGTTTTTATCAATTTAAAAGAATAATATAAAATTGGAATTGATTTGTGATACATGGAAGAGATCATGTCGTTCAATGGTGTGTAACCGCCATGATTCGATTAGTTTGATTTTATTTAAGTCATTAAAGGTTAAGAGAACTTGATATTAAAGTGCGCATTAAAGGTATTAAACCATTAAGTTGACACAAAAGCCAAGTGGGAGAATGTAAGAATATTTTATATTCTATGTGGCCTATGTGTCTTACGGTTTAATAATAAAGTTCAAGTTTATATTTAACATTATGGATTCTAATATTAAAGAAGACACTGTGATGAATCGGTTTCGATTAATGTATTAGAATTTGGGTATATTGATAATCCTCTTCCCTTCTCTTAATTATATTATATAAATAATATATATACATGTATATGTTATGTCTATGCATTATTAAAGGGTGCTATTACGAACCAGTACATTTAAGAGGTGCTATTACGAACCAGTACAATTAAGGGGTGCTATTAAACCAGTACAATTAAGGGATGCTATGACGAACCAGTACATATCTTCAAATGCGACTGTATATACATGTATATATATGTGTGGCTGTTGAATCATTACGGTAACGGTTGTATTCTCGTAACGTGAGAAACACTACCAAACCAAACACACACCAGAAAAAAAGAGATTATTGATCTTCTTCATCAAAGATCAAGTGAAGACAATAAAAAGTAAGGGAAGAGAAAATCAATTACTGAAGACTTGGATCCATCATCAAGCATAGGGAAAGCAATGGATCAAGGTTAGTGTTTCTTCTTCTCTAATAAAGTGTTTATGGTTTGAATTAGATCAAGATGATTTTTTGGATGTCATGTAGATTTCATGAAAATAGAAATCTGAATTTATATTAATCCCTTCGAATTAATCACCTTTTTCTTACTACATATAGAGTAATCAAAAATGGATTATTAAAAACACCATTAGTCGTATAGCTCACTCTTATAATATGAACTACTAGGTAACCCGATCGACCCATACCCATGTGGGTTCGAGACTTTCGTGGGAGGGCTCAACCCGACCTAGTTATTATAATGGGTTGAACTTATACACAAACCCAATAATATAAAACTCAATGGCTAATTGGGTTATATGGGTTACCCATATAAAAATAAAATAAAATAAAATAAAATAAAATAATTTATATTAAATCCATAACATATTATATAAAGTAGAATTATAAAACCAACCAAAGTTTTCAAGCTTAAGAAAATAATATCAGATATTAAAATAGAAAAACATCCTTAAATCCTAAAGCCAAAAATCCATAAAATCAAAATAAAAAGTCATTATATTATATATATATTATTTTTTGTTTTTTTTCGATTAACCTATGGGTAACCTATAACCCTAATTAGGTTTACCCCGTTAAACCAACAAACCCATTGGACGAACCCATAAATACTCATTTATTTATCTATATATACATTTTTGAAGTACATTTTGGATTCTACCCTTTTATTTTGTATTTATATAAAAAAAAAATTACAAAGTTAATCCCTAAATATTTTTCAAAAATAGTATTACTTCAGATTTTGTTTCCTAAATATTTTACATATCATTCCAACTAAAAAAAATACAGCATAATCAATATGGAAACATAAATTATGATATAACCACATATTCTATTTTGTATTGAATATATTCTATTTCTGAATCATTTGCAAACAAAAAAACAACAATTTGATTCCTATTTTGTTTTCCAAAACCTGTGAGCTTTGATTATTAACGTAAAAAAACTTCGATACACATTTATTTAAATATTATAATTAATACATATAAACTTAATAAAATTTTAAAATATTACGAATATGTAATATTAAAAAAAATAAAAACTATATAATATGATTATATAGTAGATGAGTTATAAAGATGACATGTCGAAATTAATAAAATATCATTAAACTTGTGCTAACACGGGTTAAATCCTCATTTTATTATTTTTCAACGCTATTAATATTAGAACATTTGACATAAAATATTAAGGTTATTAAACTAAAGTTGTGTAAAATAATTAAATCATTAAAAAATGTGAATTAATCATAGCGTATAAATGACTTACTATGTATTTAAATCTCTTATTTTTTGTTATAATAGTTAAAAATCAAAATATAATCCCAAACACTAAACAAAAAAACTAAATATAACAAACAAATGGTCATGAATTATATTGCGGGTTAAATAATTAATATAAAGATTTAACCGCACAAACGGTCCGAAAATTTAGTTATTCCTCTATTCGCAAAACAACTAATATTTAACAAACGAATACAATATAAATATATAAATAATAATAAAAATTATATGCACGCAGTGTACCACGGGTTAAAATCTAATATGAGTATAAAAGTTTAACCCATACCTATTAAAATAATAGATAAACAGGATAAACTCATAGGTTCATATTCATTTTAACACCCCTAAGCATGAAATGAAAATGTTTCTCAATTAATATATAATGGATATATAATGGACATATAACATAGGGAAAATTGATAATAAATTAAAAGGTTAAATTTGTGATAAGTTATAGATAGGGGTTCTGATAATTATTCCTAAAGTTATGGGGTTCTACTCCTAATTAGTGTGATGCAAGGTTTATAATTTTAATAATCTGGATATTTCTTCGGAGAAAAGATAAAAACTAGTGACGTTTGAGTTTGACAATGAAATCCGAAGGTGAGACGAATACTGCACAGGCACAAGTCAAACAAATTTTCGAAAAAAGGACAAACTAGTTGATGATATGCCAGACGTAAATTACGTAGGAGTGAAATAATTATTTGGGATTCGAAATCCATTTAGATTTTCAAGATGATTTGTCCCCTAATATTTATACTACTATTTTTGCACCACTTTTCGTAAACAAATCATCATTTTGGAAACAATATCAATAAATACTATTATTTTTAATATTAATTACCAAAATTTCCAAATCAATTATAGGTAAATTTTAAAAGATAAAAAAAGTTTTCTACCTAATTCAAACATATATAAATATATGAATAATTTTCATTTTAATTGAATTTATATATAAGTTATTTAAATTATTATACACTACATTTAGTTGATAAAATTTAAGACTTTTTCTGCATATGATATAATTTAAATTTTTAAACACAGACATATATTATTCAATCAATGAATACAAAATATGGGTATAATTGAGACGATCGCACCCGGATTCTGGTGAAGAGATCCAAATTAGATTTTAACTGGTGATAAAATCAGATTAAAGAAAAAAAATCAGATTAAAAAAAGAATTTAACAGAGTAAGATAGACATTTGCCTTCGATTTGAGCTCAACGCCGACAAATATTGGTGGAATTAGGGCCACCAATAATTATGGTGATGTCGCGGCTTATTACCGATAGTTCTACAATGGAGACAACAGAGATGACAGAGCTGACTGGAAAACCAATTTTAGGGTTTGAGAGAATTATGCCCGAGATATTGTTTTTTTTTATCTCATAGGGTTTATCGAGAAAGAGGGAACATAGAGAGGAATGAAGGCAAAAAGTCTAATTTTTGGCTAAGTATTTGGCGGAATTAGAGATTTTAGTTTCCTGCTTATTGAAATCATATAATAGCGTTACTAAAACGCTATTATATAATAACCAAAATTGTAACTTACCTTCAATAGCAGTTGAGCAAACCGTGTTATAACAATATGCTATCAATGTAGAGTTTTTTTTCTAGTGAAATAATCTGTAAAAAAAAGAAACAATGCAAATGCAATGCAAGTCCTACTCTAATGCACAAACAAACTTTAAACTACTCAAAAATGACAAAACAAGTTAGTAAATTATGAAAAAGGTGTAAATAAGCAGTGGTGAAACATGGTAAAATATACCAACATCAAGTGTGTGATTATATACTTTGTTAGATTTATCTTATATTTTGTTTAATTTTATTTCTTTGTTTTTATGTATTTCTTCCTTCCTTCTTTGTCTTCTTATTATTTTTAATTTTCAATTACATATGTATAATAAAATATTTTAGAAATGTTACTTCCATCCCTTGAAATCCTATAAATAACCATTCTCACATCATCATCCACCATATCTCAAATTCTAAGTATATTCTTTGTTTTGTTTATGTTCTTGCATGGGTTCAAAATTCATGGTAAGAGTGTGATTATATATTTTGTTAGATTTTTCTTATATTATGCTTAATTTTATTTCTTTGTTTGTATATATTTCTTCCTTGCTTCTTTGTCTTCTTATTATTTTCAATTTCCAGTTACGTATATAGAATAAAATTTTGGTGGCTGTAAAAGATCAATTATCCATGCAGATTTAATAACACTAATTTTGATCAAAGCTCAATGAGAGAATCAAGCTAAAGAAATCATCTTCATTCATGTGTATTTATTTTATTTTTAAAACATGCAATGTTTTAACAAAATAAACTATTATAATAGAATTATTAAATCAAATTTTTTAACTCTCTCTTACCTCCAAAAAAATTGTAATACATTTTTTTGTATACTCATGATCATTATATTTAGTTCTTGTGATCCAAAATATAATTATATAAAGATCATTATAATGTTTATTTAATTCAAAATTTTGTAATTTAATGATTTTTTATATTAAAAACAATTTGATATTCCATTTCTAAAATTTTACTACAAAGAGGAAATCATTAGAATTTATAACCTAGCAATATAGTTTTGATTAAGGTGAATATAAAAAGAGATAAAAAATTAAATTAATCTTTGGAATTTTTATTGCATTTCATATGATTTTATAGGAAATATCTTTTATGGATACTTAAAAAATAATTGTGAAATTTAATTATTAAATTTTGAATATCGTAGTAAATTTTTGCTTTTATCATTAACAATATTTTTAAAATAAGTGGTATATTTTGATATTGTATGGTTTGAATACTTAAAGTGTATTATTGACATTTAGGAAATTTGTTTGTTATATATGTATTTTTAGAGAGAACTTCAAAAACACATCTTTTTCAATACCTCTTTTCAGAAATACCATTTTAAAAAACTTTATTTAAAAAAAATCTCAGAAATTCTCATAGTTTTATGATTATTACATAAACTAAAATGAATTAACATAACTAATACAACAATTCGCATATATGCGCGGGATATTATCTATTTTAATTAAAATTAGATCCAACATATTATATATGCTTCAACAACAACATCTTCGCAAAAACAACAAATTTGTTGATGATATTGCAATTTTCTAACATTATGGAATCTGCTTATAGATGAAAACTTGACAATATTCAAGTGTTCCACTCTCATCTAAGCAACTTACCAATGATCTCCCTAGAAGAATTAAAACGATTGATTTCGTACAAAATTTCTACTCATATAAAGTTGATAAATCCATCAAAGAGCTCAAGGAATATTTCTTGAGCAAAAAAGATTTCTTGCTTAACTAAGATGAAATGGAAGAAGCCTTGAAGAAAGAGATCAAGGAGCTAGCAGTTGAGATGGAAGAAGTCTTGAATAAAGAGATCAAAGAGCTAGTAGCTGAGATGGAAGAGGCTTTGAAGATAGAGATCAAGGAGCTCTTGCTCAAGCAAACTGAAATGGAAGAAGTCTAAAAGAAACAAGCAAAAGAGATCAACAAGAAGTTCAACAAGTGGTGGTGAGCTCTCCAATCTTCTATCCATTGTCCCTTTTTGGTTTCAGTTTCTCTTTTGTCAAGATACAATCATGGTCTTCTGGATGCTCTTTTTTGTAGAATTTAATCCTATCTACCTATAGACTATTATAAAATAACTTATTCCACTTTATCATGATCACTGATTTTTAGATGCAAGTGGTCATGATATATGTCATAGTGAAGAATCAATCGTTTTACATAGACAAAAAAAAAAAGACTACGAGGTGGTGGGCTAGTGGTTCTAGCCTTGGTAGAAGAGTCGCCCTGTTGATCTAGGCCAATGATCGATTCTCCCCAAACACAATCAGTTTTATCCCTTTGGACACATGGATATGACACACTGTAAATTTGGGAGGACCATACCTGTGGAATTTTCTTCCCCCAAAGATTAGTTTCAACCCAATGCGTTTTTAATCCCTTCACCACATGAGCATTCTCTTCCTACTTGCCTGGTATATATATATATATTTTTTTCATAATCTAAATGGTTAGCTCAAACTCAAAGACAAGCCTATTCGTTTCATTGAGCTCTTCCTCACCCAAATTATCTTCTTTTCTCGACCATGAAATAACCTAAGGATCCTATCAACAGCTGAATCAGCTCAAATACACACCTTCACCAGCCAGATTTTTTATAACGGGAAGAGAGGACTCCCCAACCTAAATAGTATAATAGAAAAGTCAATAGTAAAACAAAGACCAAGCCACACGACTAGACCAGTCTCTGCTTAACTTTGTTTTCACCAACCATAGCAAGAAAAAAACTCGGCCGTCTTACGCTGGTGTTCTTATTAACCCCACGTGTTAATCACACCAACTACCAATAACATTCATAATCAAAATTCTTTATTTTTTCTATAAAAACTTTTTAAGTTTGACCATATCTTACATAAACCATTTGAATTCTCTTTCTGGTGTCTGTTTTTTTTTTGGTTTCTCTCCTTCAAAGTTCGAAACTTTTTTTTCATTCTCGACAATGGAAGGACTAGTGCCGGTACAGAGACTTCCGGTTAGAGTGGATTCACCTTCTCTGTATCGGTGTAGTAACGTTTCTGTCTCAATCAGACGTTCACTTTCAGGTTTCGCCATGGACAAAAGGATCAGATTTACGGCTCCGTCGTCGCAGTTTTCGATCCGGGCTCAACAGGTGCGGCTTTCTTGATTTCTTCTGTCTTCGATTCTATGAACACCCTTAAATAAAGTTTGAGTCTTTCGTTTGATTCTGTGTGATTTTATGTTGTTTACGGTCTAGATTGAAAACCCTTAGCTGAAACAAAAATTGGGTTTATCTAATTCTATCAATCTGTTGCTGAAAGTGTTTGCCTTTTTGTTGTTTTGGTAGTCGGATTTGAAGGAAAGCTTAGCGGTGTCTTCTTCTTCAGTAGAGGACAAAGGAAATGCTCTTAGAATCAAGGAATGGGAAGTAGAGATGTATCAGGATGAATTAGCAGTTAGCCAAGGTATTAGGATAAGGAGAAAACCACCAAGCAAGGCTCCTTTGGGATACTCTGGACCTTTTGAGTTGAGATTGCATAACAACGATGATGCTGATTCGCCTCGTAATATCTTGGAGGAGATTACATGGTACAAAGACGTCGAAGTTTCGCGGGTATAGACTTTGTCTTTACAAGACTTTTTTTTTTTTCATAGATGAGATTAGATGGTTCTTAATGTGATTGTTGTTTCTGAACTTTTCAGTTGAAGGAGCTAAACCCACTTGATGCGTTGAAGAAAGCTGTAGAGAATGCTCCTCCAACTAGGGATTTTGTTGGGGCGCTTAGGATGGCTCAGGAAAGAACTGGGTTGCCTGGCTTGATCGCTGAAGTTAAGAAGGCTTCTCCAAGTAGAGGGATCTTAAAAGAGAATTTTGACCCGGTATGTGATGCTGGTTTCTGTTTATTACTGTAATGACATTAGATCTTGTTCTCGAATTGAGTTATTGAATCCTGATTAAGCGAGTAAAAGGATTGGAGCATTGAGATTTGTAGTCTTTGTCATTTATTGTTTGGCCTTGGAAAGTAGATCAACATTCTTTTTATGAACGGTTCCCAATATGATTTAGACCCACTAGATCTTCATGATTCCTCCGGTTGTGTTGCTAATGCTTATGGTCTTACAGGTTGAGATTGCTCAAGCTTATGAAAAAGGTGGAGCAGCATGTCTCAGCGTTTTGACAGACCAGAAGTATTTTCAGGTTTACTTGTGTATTCAGTTGCAGATATCGTATTCATATTTGCAACAAGTTTTTAACATTTGTAGTTCTTATCTTGATGTTGTTCAACAGGGAGGCTTTGAAAACTTGGAAGCAATAAGGAACGCTGGTGTGAAGGTACTTTTTTAGCAAAGTCTGGTGTCTTTAATGCTTGATAATCAAAACACTGTGTAAACCATGATTTTCAATTACTGCAGTGTCCACTATTATGCAAAGAGTTTGTTGTAGATCCATGGCAGATCTATTATGCTCGGACTAAAGGTGCTGATGCAGTGTTGCTTATTGCTGCCGTATTGACTGACCTAGAAATAACCTACTTGCTTAAGATTTGCAAGAAGCTCGGTTTGGCTGCCCTTGTTGAGGTATCTTTCCCTGCTTTGATAATTGTTGATTGGGTGACATATTTATATGCGTTAAAAGTTAGTATTATTTTTGTTCTGCTCTTAATAAGCTTGTCCTTATATCAGGTACATGATGAGAGAGAAATGGGTCGTGTTCTTGGAATAGAAGGGATCGAGCTCGTTGGCATCAATAACCGAAGTCTTGGTAATGCTTTTGTACATATTGCTAGTTCTAATATCCTTTGTCTTAGAACGAGTTCACTCAGAAAATGAAAGTTTTGGTGTTTCAGAAACATTTAAAGTAGACATCAGTAACACTAAGAATCTTCTTGAAGGAGAACATGGTAGACAAATTCGGGAGAAAGACATGATTGTAAGTACTTCCACTGTCCATTCTTGAATTGGTGTCTGTCAATTGCTGTAAAATAATCATGACTCCTCTTCTGTATGTTAAGGTGGTTGGCGAATCCGGTTTGTTTACACCTCATGACATTGCTTATGTACAAGCCGCCGGAGTTAGAGCGGTAAGCTTTCACAGTTATATATTAAAACATTTGGCTTCTTGGAAACCTCTACAAGCATTAATCATATGAACAATTCGCTAAAATGCTGAATTATGAGCTTATGCTAATTTTTCAGGTTTTGGTTGGCGAGTCCATTGTGAAGCAGAGCGATCCTGAGAAAGGAATAGCTGGACTTTTTGGCAGGAACATTTCTCATACTTAGAAACTGTATCACCATATTGCTCGTCTCCAAATATGTTTCCTAGTACATTTGTTTGTATGTTCTGTGAGGATTGAGAGGATAGAGGATAGACTAGAATAAAGGCTTGATGATTCTAATGTGTCAGGCATTTTCAATTACCATCGAATAAGTTGAATCAAAATTGATCTAAGCTAGCTTCCCATTCCATGGAACCCCAAAACCAACAGAGAAATAGCAAATATTATGTTGTCATAACTCAATAAGTGAAGAATACAACCAATACACAGAAACGACAATGTTGTTATCTAAATACATTCATCCTTGCACAACAACCGGAGTCACTAAATACACACCACTCGAAACATTTCCGACCAGAATCCAAAAGTGACTGTCATGGCTTCTCAGACAAGCTCCAGTCTTCTTGATGCAGTATGATTTTTTAGATATAAGATAAACGACCTCCCAAGGCAAACACATCTCCACTTATTCTGCGCCAGTTGATTTTATACAGCAAAACCATTTTTTCTGCAAATTATGCAATAAACAACAGCATCAATTAATAATACATCCATACAAAAATAAGATGACTAAGAGAAGAAAAAGAAGAAAGAGGTGCGATGGCTTACGGTGGGTTTCTCAAGAACCTCCCCATTTTTATTATATCCAGGTTCATCTCTCCCTGGTGAGTCAGTTTTTCCACCTCCCTTTTTCTCGTTTCTAGCTTTGTTGAAGATAACAGTGAATCCCTCAGCTGATGAAGGGTCATTTACATCCCATTCGCCAAACTTCGGCAACGGGCGGCCCTTGTCCTACACACAATCCAAGACGATCAGTTCTAAAAGCCAACAAAACTAAAACATCCATGTAAAACAAGTCTTCATTACAACTTAGATTGATTATTTCCAAGCCCAAACAGTAAAGGTTGTCTCATATGATTAAAGTTTTCTACTTAAAATGTAAACAATATAGAAGAACCAACACAAAGAACTCGTAAACACACAAATCCAGGTACAAGTTTCAGTAAAGCATTGAATCCAGAAGATGATATGCACAGACAACAAATTCATCTCATTAGCCCTACCCACTGTTCAAGAATCAAGATTTGGTTGCAAAGATCTTACTAAGACTTTCTCTTTCTCTATTCACTAATCTAGAATAGAAAATCATGAGACCAGAGGCAATATAACAGATAACAAAAAAAACGAATACTTTCTCAACATCAAAATCTTGAAACTAAAAGAATAGAGAAACTGCAGAAGAGAAAACAAAACATTTGTTTTTAAAATCAGTAACTACAAATCCATAAACTTTTGTAAGATCAAGACAAGGAAGCTCCATTTCAAACAAGAAAAAAAAAAAAAAAAAAAAACCAGAATTATTGAATCGAAGAGTCAATAACACACAAGATGGATAAATCCACAAGAATAAAGGTAAATCACAAAACAAGTCCATTCGAACAATCAGAATAAAAAGAAGTATCAAACTTTTTACAATTTCACAAAGAAAAAAAAACAAGAACATTAAGATCAAAAGATGTGAGGCCAGAAACAAGAAATCTCAGGATTCATCACAGATTAAGAAAATGGGAAAAAAAAGAGAGGTATGGAGAGAGATCGTACTGCCATGGATTAAAGAAGAGCTGAGTTGAGATGCGTTGTGGTGGTGGTGGTCGTCTCCTTCCTCTGGTTCCCCGTTTCAACTTTTGTTTTTATCTTTTCTGATGAACCTTATGGGGATGAGGCGAAAAAGAAGGAGTCATGAGATATTGGGCCTCTGTAAGGCCTATTATGTTTTTTTTTTCTATTTGATTTTGGATGTCACATTCTCAATTTCTCATTTCTCAAGTAGGACCGAACCGAAATTGTTTTGGTTGTTATACGGATCTTCATCTTGAGAACCAAGAGAACCAGAATCGTAAATCGAACCAAACCAAAAAATTACTGGTATCCGAAAATATCCGAAATATATTTCTTCTATATCCATAATAACTTAACAACAGGAAGTAAACTGAACCGAAATATAATACATCAAAACCGAATGGAATCGATCCGAAAACCAGTACGGCCCAAGACAATTCTAAATAATGTTAGTTTTAACACTGCATCAATTCAAAGCTCCAAAATACATCGGTTAAACTGGTCCAAATTGGTGAGAAGATGTGGTAACAAAAGTTTCGATTCAAGCCATTTAATTACTGTAAGACTCATAAGATATTGTCGAACGTCAAATTTGAAAATATTTTTAATTATTATTTTAAGAAATGTATGACATCAAATATTATTTAGTAAGGTCCATATTAATTAGGAATAGAAGAACCAACTTGAAATTTAAGTTTTGCTAGACAACAACATTCAACGCCACCTACCTCATTATCTAGACACTTTCCTTCTTCATATCCTGCATGTATGCATCTTTCATTGCAGTTTTCTGTGCTAATACATTTCCTTCCACAATTTTTCAATTGCCTTAAGTCGTTGATTTCACCTATTTGATTCATAAACAAACATGTTAATAAGATTTATAAAAACAGTCGATTTCGCATTTCCAGACACACACACACACACACATATATATTGCGTAAAGTTGATTCAATAATTATCTACTTTTCTTAAACTAGTTTTAAAATAATTTGAGACGTTGTAGTACCAAACGAATAACTGTGCATGTTACCTGAATATATGGGAGTAAAGAGAAGAACAAACATCATCATCAATGAAATCAATAGAAGAGATGAAAACTTGTTGATGGCCATTAGATATGTTTCTAGACAGCAAAATGTCGAAAAAAAAATTGAAATCAATAAAATCCAATATTAGAGGAATCTAACTTGTCTTCTTCAATAGAAAAAAACAATATTTCTTATCAAATTTATATTTTTATGATTTACCTTTTGGTTTTATGATATTCTAGTATTTTATTGAGAATGATTTATATTGGTCTTCTGTGTGTATTTATATAGATGCAAATGTAGTGTTACTTGTAGATAGTTAGTTTATTATGATTTTGACTAGAATTGAATCTAATCAAACGATTTAGTAATAAATGATTTTGACTAGAATTGATTTTTTTACTAATATCTTTGTAGCTAAAAAACACTAATCAAATTATTTTCTTTTTTTTGGGCAAATAATCAAATTATTTTCTAAATAACTTTCTTTATTTGAAATATTTTGCCTGCTGGGCATAGAATTTTATTTGCGTAGAAGACGAAAGACTTGTGATGTTTGGAGATTGCAAATGGAATAATGATGTGACGGTATCATATTTAGTGTTAACAAAATCAATCTTAAATGTAATCAACTAATTTTAGAATAGATTCAAATAATTTTAAGAATTCAATAATATATTCCTTAATTATGTTGTAATCCCGAATCTTGGTGGATATTAAGAGGGGGTATTCAACTTATATTTTAAAAGATTTTAAAGTATTTTAAAATATAAGTTGAATACCCCCTCTAACTAATTTGGACAAATCATAATAACATCAATCATCCTAATAATTAGCACTTGACATAAATACTCGACAATTACAAGATTAATTTTAATTTGATTTTATTTTGGAAAAATCTTCAATAAATATGATTTCAAATTCACAAACTAACCAAAAATTAAAATTAAAAATTTAATTACATCGTAATAATTTGATTGTTATAAATTCAAGATCCCATATATTTAGTAGTACTTCTTAAACTACTAAATCAGAACTGTAGGCAATTAATATCTTAGTATATATCATATAGGTTAAATCTCATAACAAACTAATGAAATGTTTCCTAAATTTTTTTTATCATCTATACTATTAATTAGGGAGCAAGAGATAATAAAATAAAAAATAAAAATAAAACAGATATACCATATAATGCCTCTACGCAAAAAAAGCTTTGAAAACAAACACAAACCAGCGATAGGGCAAATTTGTAGTTTTAGATGGGCTAGATGCGCGGATCCTAGGCGACCTGGTATAATCATGTTCGGATCCTGTTTAATTTAGTGTATCTCGCGAGTCATATATTCGTGTAGCCAAACATACCCATAATTAAAACAAAAAGTAAAGATATTAAACAACATATGGTAAATTAAAAATAAGACCTCATTATATGGACTTCCCATAACTACTAAAAAATAATTTAAATTTCAAATTCAGATTCCACAAACTAAGCAACTACAAAATCAAAACAATTAATGCAGTATTTTAACAAACAAATTGATTGTTTCCTAAAATTATCTATATCATCACTAACATCCTAAAATCTCTGACTCTTTTTATAAAATTGATAGCCACATAATTCTAAAATCTATGAAAATATTAATTTCGCAATCTTAACCAAATTGAATATATAAGTATTATTGCCTAGGAATACTGCACCGAATCCGGCAAATTCTTTTCAACAACATTAGATTTTTTTTTAACAATAAAATTGATTTTCGATATGGATAGTTTTCAAAAATTTAATATAAAGGCTATTCGACGGGTTCAGGTAATGTGTAAAACCCGATCGGGTTCAGTACCTCTGAGATTCGGATACCCAATCGGGTTCGGATAATATCCGAACTTGAATGCCCATCCGAATTAATCTGAATTAAATGTTAAAATATACATCTAGAAGGATTTGAACCCATTACCTTGAGCATTTAAGAGTGTATCTTTAACCATTTTGCCATGTTAGTTTCTTTGTCACAATGTGAAATGTTAAATATTTCTATATATACAAGTGTTCTAAAATTTATAAAAAAATAAAATTTAGTTTGTTTTTTTTTTTTTTGTTTATGGTTTGTTTGAGTTTGGATATACATGAATTATCCGAACCCGAATGGGTAATACTTGAACCCGACAATATAAAAAACCCGAACGAATTTTATATGTTTAAACCCAAAAACCCGAAACCGATCGGGTTCGAGAACCCGAATGCCCAAGGCTAGTTGTTGGTAGATTTTGACTCCGAACATGTCGTTGATCTTTACAAGCACATGAAAATCACTCGAGAATTTTGAAGATAATGGAGTTCTTTCTCTTTGGGTTTAAAGTTTAAATCTTATTTCTCATCATTTTTACTGCAATTTTTTTCTTAAATTATTTTTAAATCGTATTAATTTTTAATTTTCAATCATGATGAATCGTGATGCTGTTATATTCGACTTATGTATTTCGCTTACGCATGTTTATCAGGATGGATGAGTTGAAGTTGGCCATAAACGAGTATGGTACGAGAGATGAGGTCTAGCATCCATCAAGACTTCATACCAGAAGTTGATACAAGATAACGTAAGTTTGTTTCCCTTAATTTTTATTTAACACAAAACTATCATTTTTTTTTGTTTCTACTCTATATATTTATATGTGACATATATTTGGTGTTTCCTTTCTAATTATATATTACTTCGTGATTTCTTCTATCACAAAATATATACAATAAAACTTATATATTTTTCACCAGAACATGACACATCAGCTTTAAAATTCAAGCTGGTGTTGATACATCATTTAAAATCAGTAGCCAATAGAATTATAACAAATAATACACATCAGCATTTTTAACCAGTAATAATCGTTTTCTATTCTATGTCACTTTCTTTCTTTTGAGAAAACCTAGCCACTCTTCCTTTGTTAGTTGTACACAAATATCGACAAAAGTTAGAAATCAAAAGCTTTCAACTTCTTCCAGCTCATCTCGAGTTGTATCGTGATATCTGACATGTCGGAGTTAACGAGATTTTGGCCAAAATGGATCCCCGATTTCAAGCGTTAAAAACTATGGATGGTTTTGGAAATATATAGTGAATCCAGTTGAAGGAATGAACGATGATTAGATATTACTGGCTTAGAGACTCTAAACTCGAACCTAAACCCACCTTGAAGAACTTGATCGAGCATGCAGGTTGAAGCTAATACAAAGCATAAATATTAAGGAATCATATTTAGAGATTTCTGAAGAAGCTTCGTGGCATACTCTAACTTCAGAAATTTTGCCTATGGCTACGGCGAAGGCTTACCATACGATCCCTCCGAGAGTGATTTCCACGTTGTCTTCTCATACAGTAAGTGTAGTTTGTATTTCTGAAGTTTCAATATCTATAAATGGGTTTTTCTTATGCCTTTTTGTTTGTATAAATTGTAGATATTATGAAGTTGTTGATCACTACAACTACAAGAAATATAGATATTGATAGTAGAAAAAAATAGCGCAACTTTGGTAAGTGTTATCTTTGATAAATTTTTAAAAATGAATCTCTATAATAGCGTTTTTAAAACGCTAATCCTAAAAATATGTAAGCGGGAACTAAAAATTATTATTTATGCCAAATAATTAGTAAAAATTGACCAAAACTTACTCTTTTCCCTCTATACACCTAGAAAGTTTAGAGTCTTTTAACAAAAAAAATATTAGGAGTTGAAAAAAGAACCTTCAAACCTAATAATCCCCTAAACCCAGGTCTTCCTCTTGTCTTCGCCGATGCCGATGGCCAGCCCAAACTGTGAAGCTCCTCTTCTACAGTTCTCCTCATCGTCTTGTCCAAGCTAATCTTTCTCAAGTTTTGTTCTGTTTTCTACACTCTTCATGACCATGGAAATTTGCAAAACCAAATCGAGACCTCTACGGCGATACCGTCTTTCAACATGTCGATATGGCTTCTTTAGATAATCTAAACAGTCAGGAGATCAATGAAGATCTGCACAATCAGCAACTCGCCGCCGGTTATGCAACTCCTGAAAACCCTAGATCTACACATATCTTCTTGTCTTCGTTTCCAAATCCTTCTTCTCCGTCATCTCCATATTAGTTAGGGTTTGTGTTGACCGGTAATTCCTCATATCTCTCTGCCTCTCAATCTCGTCTTTTCCTGTAATTTTAAGGGTTTCAACTCTGTTTTCTCATTGTTGTTGTAGGATATCTCTCTTATTTTGCATCGTGATTGCACTTGAGATTCGTAATTGGTTTTTGGTTAATTTTCCTCTTTGATTGCGAGTTTTGGATTTTGAAGGCCTGTGTAAGTTATTCAACATTTTGCCATTCTCTAGCTTACCAAAAGATGTATCTTTTGACTTTGAAGTAAAATGGATAGATACAAGAGAGTCAATAAACCGAAGCTTGAGTCTCCGATTAACGAGAATGAGATCCGTATCACCAGTCAAGGCCTTATCCTAATTTGTGTTGTGTAGTTGCAGGTTGAAGCTGATTACGTGATGAGCTTTAGGACATGCTCAGTTTATGTATCTTCTAATCTTTGACTTGTTAAGTCTCTTTGTTGGGAACATGTAGGAGTGAGGACCATAAGAAGACAGGTCTTGAGTAAGAATGGGTCTACTAAAACTGGAGGACTTCAAGACTTTGCTACAACTGTTTGCGTTAAACTAGCTTGCTACCTAAAGAAGCAGCAAGTATGCTTTTTCAAAAATACAGGTGAGATTTCTGATGGGATATATTATTTGTTACTCTCTTTCAAATTACAACTGACGTATACGTACTACCATCAAACTCAAACCTTGCTGGGAGAAGGTAAAATCTTAACATGAGAATGCTTGTTTGAGATGGAATCTTGAAATTTTTAAATCTGAAATGGTTGTTAGTCTTGTTTCTTTCTCCATGTGAAATTCCATACGAATGAACACTTGCAGGACATGCTCGGAAATGAGTTTTATGCTGGTGCTTACAAGGTATATTCACTTGGCTTTTAATGTTTTGGTACTATAAAGGGTTGAATCTTTATTTGTCAAGAACTGTTGTTTATTTCAGTTAAGGACGATTCAACATGAATTTAGCTATTTGATCACTAGAGTTCGATAAGTGAGTAGAGCAAGGAATAGCACCAAGCTTGAGTCTTTACCAAAGACTTCTAGATTTGCCAACAAAGTTAGCTCTTCGGTTTGAGAACTTATCTGCAGTTTTTGGTTTTCGTTCTCTTTTTGATTCCTATCAACTGAGTTGGTGTAAATTTGCAGCTTGATCTAGTAGATATCTCCCCAAATTTCGGGTCATACTTTCTTAATTTGCAGCAAGAAAAAGTCTTCAGCAGTGAAACACCATGTGGAGTTTCACAGGGAGAAAGAACCAGAATGGTTGTGTACTGTTGGAAAGCAAAGTGGTTGTGGGATTGTGCGGGAAGAAGAAGTAGAGATCAGCTGGTGACCTATTAAGCAAGAAGAGGAGCATTTAGATATAGATTAGAGTAGAGTAGCGTAGTTGATGTTTTTGTATAAGATTTGGTTTGGATTAATATTTGTAAGACTTGATATGTTTTTATGGACTTTCTATTTATATTTAAATTTATATTGTTTGACAAAGTTTAATATATATACATATATATATATATATAAATATATAAAATATAAAATGCAAAATATATTATAGCAACAATATATAGCTACCGTTGACAAAACCATAGTACAAATATTTCGTAACTATTAATTATAATATAACAAATAAAAAATGCTACTAATAATTTTAATATTGTGATAACAAGACGCAATTATAAAGTGACAAATAATAGCATAGGAAAAAAACGCTATTACGCTCCCTCTAAGATAGCACCGGCAAAGACAGCGTTTACAAAATCGCTATCTAAACGATATAATAGCGTTTTTTGTGTGCTAAAAATACGCATATTTCTTGTAGTGGATGTCAATCTTATTCAAGACAAGAGGACTGGTAAATCAGGGTTTTGTATTTTCTGCGTATGAAGATCAAAGAAGTACCACTCTTGTTGTTGGTTATTGAAGCTCTTCTTTTGATGACTCTTGCACATTTTATGTGGATTTTGGTGTTGTAATTTATTGTTTGAAGCTTTTTCGGTTAGTTTTTGTGATTGCTGTAATTTGAATGGAGCTGAAGTGTTGGCGCAGGTCATTAGGTTGGATAAACCATTGTGGCAAATATGTTAAGTGAGAAGAAGATGATGAAGAGTATGCAGACCTTTTGAAAGGGGAAAGTGTACTCGTGAGTTTCTTGCATCGTGTTTACATGCAATCGATCTTGAATAAACCCTTTTATGTCGTGAGGTTCACTAAGAAGCAAAACTTGGATAAATAAAGATGGACATCCTCCACGCAAATAAGTTGTACTTCTCCACAAACATTCATAATTGAAACCTAAAACCAAAAATATTAACAATGAACATTGTTAAAAACTATATTAATAATGACTTTTTTTTAATTACAAACACATATAAAATTATCCCGAAATAAGAAAAATAAAAATATAATATAAACAATCCCGAGGCGTAGCACGGGTACTATCCTAGTAATGGTATAATAGTTGTAAGCCTATTGCATACGTCGACGCCAATAACCTCACAACCAATCAAGAAAATTTTAAAGTAAATTACATAATTTTTTTCTTATGTATATTACCAAATTCTACTAACATTGATGCCTATTCTTATTGTTTTTGGTTTCAGGAAAACACTTGATCACAAGTCGGCTTATTGATTCATTCACAAAGAAATATATAGATTTTATAAATGTTATTTACTTAACTAGGACTCAGACCCACCGCGATGTCGCGGGGAAGTATTTTAGAAAAAGTGAATAAATTTAAAATTTAAAACTATACATTATGAAATCATTTGAAAGTAATAGAATAGTTTGAATACATAAACATTAAACATAAACTGTTACTAAAAACACAACCATCAAAATGAAAACTTATAAACAAAGAATATTATGTAGAATAGACGTAACTTTGCAAAAAATATTGTTTAAAGTATTATAAATAGATAAAATATTTTATGGAGAATTATGGTAAAGAGGTACAATTTAAAAAATTATAATGACAAATTGATCTTAACTGAGAATATTAAATTAATGGTTGTAATGAGTAAATGTAATTTTTATTAATTAATTATAATTAAATATGTATTTAATAATGAGGGATATTATATCAAACAAAAATTGAAATTAAAATACACAACTTTCAAAAACATGATAAAATAAATTTTAAATTTTAAATTTTTTTTTAACAAAAGTTACAATAAATAGACCCAACTGTAAATTCTATAGTAAGTTTTATTAAATTCTAATAGTAAAGTTTGCCAACAGAAGAACACTGGTCCGCAACCACTGAAGCAATCTCTACGAGCAAATTGATGATGACGAGGAAGGTCATTGCAATGGAACACCGGCTTCTATTTTTCACTATCGGCTTGTTAGGCTTCACAATCTTCATGACTTTGAGAAAGATCTTCCCCACAAACACACTCTCATCCCTGAACATATTACATCAATATTACATGGATGTGGTTTTTAAACAATTTGAATGAATGATAAAGAAGAAGAAGAAGAAGAAGTAGTGGAACCTTGCATACATCCGGCCAGGTAGCGCAGCAATTTTGGTTACAGCATCGACCCATCTAACCGCCTCTTCCTTGCCAATTTTAAATCTAGCGAAGACTTCATCGGCTACTACATGGCAAGGCTCTGTGTCAAGGAACACCGGTATGATAACTTGTCCGGCGGTTCTTTCCCCCTTTATGATCGTCTCAAGCTTTTTCAAATTCCAATACCGTCGACGTTTTATTAAAGTAGCACTGAAGACAATCACTAAAACCTTGGATTCTTCTATTGCTTGAACGTCAACATGCTCACTTTGTCTGGGACTGTTGGAGATATCTTCAAAGACTTTTATCTGCCGACTGAGTAGAGCCGCTAATAATAATGAAGAAAAGCGAGTTCCACTAGAATCTCGGCAAAAGATGTAAACGTCATCCCGGAAAACCATGACGACTTCTGTTCTGGATATGTTTCAATCATCCATCCATATATATATAACCCCACTAACAACAACCGCGTTGGACTATTAATTTATTTGTGCATCTCTTTTCTTGGGAGGTTCTGAATGAAAAATACCGTATAAACTTCCCGTTAGTCAACTAAACTATTATTAAAACTAGCTAGGACTCACACCCCCCCTCTCCCGATGTCGCGCGGAAGTATTTTAGAAAAAAGTAAATAAATTTAAAACTTAAAACTATACATTATGAAATCATTCAAATGTAATAGAATAGTTTGAACACATAAACATTAAACATAAACTATTACTAAAAACACAACCATCTAAATGAAAACTTATAAACAAAAAATATTATATAGAATAGACGTAATTTTGCAAAAAAAACATTGTTTAAAGTATTATAAATATATAATATATTTTTATGAAGAATTGTGGTAAAGAGCTATAATCAAAAAAATCATAATGACAAAGTGATCTTAACTGAGAATATTGAATTAATGGTTGTAATGAGTAAATGTAATTTTTATTAAATAATTATAATTAAAATGTATTTAATAATGAGTGAAACTATATAAAAAAAATTGAAATTAAAATACACAACTTTCAAAAACATGATGAAATAAATTTTAAATATAAAAATAGTTTTTAAACGAAAAGTTACGATAAATAGACGCAAATGTAAATTATATAGTAAGTTTTATTAAATTTCTATATTGCTATAATCATTTCTAAAATTTTAGTTAGATTATAGAATAACATTGAATATTAAATATTATTATTCAAATGATTAAAATTAAACATAAAACGGAAAATTTGTTTCAACAAACTATGATTTGTTAGTTATTGATGAAGAGACAATTATATAGAAAGTTCAAAATACATGACTATTTAAATAGACATACCTATTATAACGAAAAGTTATGATGAAAAAATATGAATAAAATCTAGTGAAAAGACACAACTCTACAATGAACAGATACAACTATTTGAGTGAAAAAAAACAAAAAAAAAACAATTTTTCACAAAAAATACTACAAAAAATCGCAATTGTTGTTTGTATTTATTCAGATTGTTATTATTACTTTTAAATATTAAATATTAAAATATTGTTTTAACGAAAGTTATGATAAATAGACGCAACTTTAAATTCTATATTAAGTTGTATTAAATTTCTCTATTGCTATAATCATTTCTAAAATTTTAGTTATATTATGGAATAACGTTAAATATTAGATATTAATATTCAATTATTTAGATTCAACATAAAATGAAAAATTTGTTTCAACGAACTTATTGGTTACTAATGAAGAGACAAATATAAAAAGAGTTCAGAAGACATGACTATTTAAATAGACACACATCAATGACGTCATACACCTATTAGAACGAAAGTTGTGATGAAAAAATATAAATAAAATATAGTGAAAACTGCTTTTAAATAGAAGACATCTTTATTACCATATTGAAAATGTCAAATTCAAAAACTCACTATATATCTAACCGTTGAAAAAAACTCTAGGTATTTTTATTAAATTTTTATATTTAAAATTAACTACAAATTGTAAATTAGATTCATCATTCCAAAAATCTTTTGTTAAATCAAGAATTGGAGAAATTTCTTTACTTTTAAAAGAATGAATGTTAAAGAATAATTTAGAAAGCTGTAAAAACTGTTGAGATTGAAAATTTATATTATTTTGTGTCATAGCAAAAAAATGAAAACAGTTCAAACAGACAAATATAGATATAGATTTCAAAAGATACGAATGTTCCAATAAACACAACCCTACAGTGAACTGTTGTAACATTTCATAAATAACCGTTTTAATGAACCATCACGACTTTTCGGAAAATATCCAAAAAGTACGATTGAAAAAACACAACTGTTGATCGCATTTATTCGGATTGTTATTATATATAAATTACTATGATTTTTTTTAACTAAAATGTTGCTTCTTTAATTTTTTAGCAACATTAAGATTGTTTAGCAACAGTTTAGCAACATTACTAAGATTGTT
This sequence comes from Camelina sativa, assembly GCF_030686135.1. Classification (NCBI taxonomy): domain Eukaryota; kingdom Viridiplantae; phylum Streptophyta; class Magnoliopsida; order Brassicales; family Brassicaceae; genus Camelina; species Camelina sativa. The sequence continues at coordinate 13,177,384 of NC_141880.1, read as the reverse complement.
TTCCAATTAATTATAAGGAAGCATAGTAATTTTAATATGTTGCTTCTTTAATAGATGAAAAATTATCAATATAACATAATTTCACTTTTTGAAAAATTATCAATATAACATAATTTTAAAGTAATTAACCAAATTTTTAAAATTTAGCTCCTAGAGTTGACCGGAGAAGTAACCAGAAATTTATATATATATTACAAAAAAAAAGCATAAACAGTTTTCAAGTATGAGATACAAAAAGATTTGACTTGCAATGTTCTGAATCGTTTTCAAGTACGAGCGTGTAAAGACCAATGAAATCATTCAAATGTAATAGAATAGTCTGAACACATAAACATTAAACATAAACTATTACTAAAAACACAACCATCTAAATGAAAACTTATAAACAAGAAATATTATATAGAATAGACGTAATTTTGCAAAAAAAACATTGTTTAAAGTATTATAAATATATAAGATATTTTTATGAAGAATTGTGGTAAAGAGCTATAATCAAAAAAATCATAATGACAAAGTGATCTTAACTGAGAATATTGAATTAATGGTTGTAATGAGTAAATGTAATTTTTATTAAATAATTATAATTAAAATGTATTTAATAATGAGTGAAACTATATAAAAAAAATTGAAATTAAAATACACAACTTTCAAAAACATGATGAAATAAATTTTAAATATAAAAATAGTTTTTAAACGAAAAGTTACGATAAATAGACGCAAATGTAAATTATATAGTAAGTTTTATTAAATTTCTATATTGCTATAATCATTTCTAAAATTTTAGTTAGATTATAGAATAACATTGAATATTAAATATTATTATTCAAATGATTAAAATTAAACATAAAACAAAAAAAAAACAATTTTACATAAAACGAAAAGTTACGAGAAATAAACCCAACTGTAAATTGTATATTAAGTTATATTAAATTTCTCTATTGCTATAATTATTTCTAAAATTTTAGTTAGATTATAGAATAACGTTGAATATGACATATTAATATTCAATTATTTAGATTCAACATAAAATAAAAATTTTGTTTCAACGAACTTGTTGGTTATTGATGAAGAAACAAGTATAAAGAGAGTTTAGAAGATATGACTATTTAAATAAACACACGTCAATGACGTCATACACATGTTAGAACGAAAGTTTTGATGAAAAAATATAAATCAAATATAGTGAAAAGACACAACTCTATAATGAAAAGATACAACCGTTTGATTTTTTAAAAAACAAATAAAAACAAAAAAATTACGAAAATGTACTACGAAAAATCGCAACTGTCTGCACTTGATTATACATAATAATCCATATAAACTGCTTTCAAATAGAAACATCTTTATTACCATATTGAAAATGTCAAATTCAAAAACTCACTATATAATCCATCTAACTGTTGAAAAACAACTCTAGGTATTTTTATTAAAATTTTATATTTAAAATTAACTAAAAGTTGTAAATTAGATTTATCATATCAAAAATCTTTTGTTAAATCAAGAATTGGAGGGAATTTTTTACTTTTAAACGAATGAATGCGAGAGAATAATAATTTAAAAAGTTGTAAAAGCTGTTGAGATTGAAAATATATTATTTTGTGTCTTGACAAAAAAATGAAAACAATTAAAACAGACAAATATATATAGATTTCAAAAGATACAAATGTTCCAATAAATACAACTCTATAGTGAACTGTTATAACTTTTCATAAATAACTGTTTTAATGAATCATCATAATTTTTCAGAAAATATCCAATATGTATTTTCTTTGTAAATACAAATGTTAGTCGTATTTATTTGGATTATTATTATATATAGATTTATGTCAGTTTTCTTTTCAAATACATTGTATTCTGATTTTTTTTCTTTCTATTTCCATATATTATAGTTCAGCCGGTCAAAGTGCGAGATTTTATCTCCAAATGCAATGTATGTTTATCATGTATGGTGTTATAAATATTTTTTTAATTCATTTATGTTTATTAGTATGGTGTTATAAATAATTTTTTTTATTCATTTATGCCTACGGGAATTGTCTTCTAATTTCATATTAATTAATACACCATTTAAAGCATATAATAGATGCGTTGCACAAAAAAAAAAGCATATAATAGATGCTAATTCCCGTGGAAATTTTAGTGGTGGTAAGGATAAGTTACAAGTGTAAAGTTTTTTTACAACTACAATATAATAGATATTGTCTTAAACGAGTGATTTTCACAAAACTGTCATTTTATGATTATTTAAATCGTGAAGTATTTTTACTTTATTAGTGAGAAGTTTACGAATAACATGATTTTTTTTTTTTTTTTAATTCAGTTTCACGCATTGATTATGTTTCGATTTTATATATAGAGGAAACATGCATACTTAACATCAAAGGTTGAAAAACAATAGTTGAAGATAAAATTTTGCCAAAATGTGAACAGAACAGAAAATTGGAAATATCTTTTTTTTTTGATGTCTCAGTTTAAAACTAAAACGAAAACACAATAGAATGACAGTTTGTGATAAGACGAAACCAATAATTGCATTAAAAAATAAGAAACTTTGTGATACATAAGTAACATTTAGAAATTCCTAGAAGCCAAAGAAATACCAACCTATATAATCCATTAGATATAAAAAAATTTGTCATAGTAAATTAAAAGCTTGGGATCCATATGAATTATAATAACTTCAGAAGTTGAGAAAACAAGATTGGATGGGTTAGTAATATTTTCAAAATTTTCCATACAGCGATTTACTTTTAATAAAGGTACAATACGGGAACGGTAATTCAAAAATTTAAAAATATTATTTACTGTTATTTCAGATAAAATATAAGACAAGAATTTTGGATAACGAGATGTATTTAATAATATGGATATTTAAATTTATGTAGTCTGTCGGTGGATCTCACAGATTTTCAGGTTATTTGCAAGGTTTTTAAAATAAACAAAATATCAAATGATATATATCATTATCTAATATTTCAGATACATATTATCTAATATATATATAGTATTAAAATATTATAATAATTTGTAATAGTAATAAACAGGCCAAATGCAGATATTTAACTTTTGGAGTTTGAGGGACGGATTTTACAAATAAATAAATATTATACTCGTTAGGGGGCTTAGCAATCGCCTATCGGGATATGTTTGACTCACTTACCAATTTCAGTAATGTGGTTCCTGAATTTATAATCTTTTATGTTTTTATCTGTTAAATAATTCACGACTTTAATACAATTTTGATCATTTATTAATCCCGTTCATGTTTGATTCAGGTATGTCGTTTGGTGAATCCTCAAATTATTGCTGAAATCTTTATTATATATTTCAAACATCACAAAATGAATAAAACCAAACTAATATAAATTTAAACTATAAATGTTATAACAAATAAATATATTTATAAATATAACTCATACGTACATAATATATTACAGATTTTATAGTAAACTTAGTCTTTAAAATCAATCCCACACTTATGTGTGGTTCCATACCTAGTATATTTCAAAGAACTTCGCATGGCGGAGTGGTCCAAACTCATTACGGGTATTAAATTTTCGACAGCCTATGTAGCAATATCTCATCTGTTGTTTGTCGATGATAGTCTTTTCTTCTGTCGGGCCACGAAGGAGTAGTGCGAGTGATACTAGGATTTTTGTGTCTATCCTAGCAGGTTCAATTAACCTTATGCATTGTCGTACTCAAGATGTCAATCCAAATGGGATTATGCTAATCACAAAAAATGCAATTAAGATAGAACAAGTTAAGCCAATTCAGATATGGGGGTGGTATCTATCAACCTAATGAAGCAGAAATAAAATGCAATAAAGTAAATAACTAATAAAATTAAATTAACAAGATTAGCAGAATTAACTCATAAGCATAAGTAGACAAGAGCAAACTAGAACAGAACAACGCATAAACAAGAAAGTAAACTGGTGCTCGACCTAGCACTCGATCGAGCATGGTATGAACCAAAGTCGAATGCATGGTAGAGTGATGCAGAATAGAAGATTAAATTTAAAACTAAAAGCAGAAACAATTAAGCAGAAAAAGACAAGTAATTAAATGCAAGAAACAGAAGCAAACAAGTAGCAAATAGATTCTAAGGACAGGAATTATTGGTTGGTATTAAACTTGATCTATCTAGGTTGCTTAACAAACCTCAATCAACATGAGCTATCTCTAGACAATGATCTTAATAACTCACTAATCCACTCTCATGACAAAGTGATCAAGTTACAGTAACATCCTAACCCAACTCTCATTGGTGAAACCATACTGAACATGCATTACGAACCAGACCATTATTTGTCAAAAACCACCTTATACAACCAATCTCTTGGGATAAGCATGATAATCTCCAGTATTAGTTTTATCTAATAACCTAAACATTGGTGTGATGCAAGGAAGCTTAATATCTATTCTTACCCTCTCAGATATAAGAACAGCTTAGAGCACATCTAAGCCAAAAGAGATATATTATCAAACAAGCTTAAACATCCTAAACAAACTAAATTCTCTTCCAACCTAACCACTCCTTAAGAATCTACCTCTACTCAGAATCTAATAAATGAGATTTAAAAACACAAACCCAGAAAACGATGAAACAGAAATAATCAAAAAGATAATGATAAAATAAGCAACTTTGTAGAAAAAATCAAATAAAAATACTTACAGGATCAAACGTTATAATTATTACAAAATTTGGTGGTTAGACCTAAAAAAACGAGCTTGTTCTGTGGTCAGGGGTAAGAGGCCTATTTATAGAAAAGAATGGAAGCCCTAGTTAGCTAGGAGACAAAATAGAGAGCTGGTGGTTGAAACGACCCGACCCGTTTTTTATAGATAATAAATAATAATAATAATAATAATAATAATAATAATAATAATAAATACTCTACAACTAGTGCTCCCATACACACTAGCCACCTAACCACAACACACAACCGCGGATAACATAAACCATAACAATAAACCAATCATTAGCCAATAATTAAATAACCAATAATCAAGTACAACAATTCCGATATCAAACAACAGGAAACAAGAAACCACCAACCTAACAAGTTCTAAAGACCCAACTCTAGCAACCTAACAATGCCAGATAACATCCAATCGAGTCCCTAAAACATCCTCCTCTACATTGCCTTGATTCCATGATCACACTTTGCCTTTACCTGCAACACAAACACAAATTGAGATGCATGAGTATTTGATAAACAATCAATGAGGCAATCCTCCCATCTACTGGGCTATACACACAAGCAACAGTGATACCAATGTTCCAAACAATCAACAAACAAAACATAGAAACCAGGAAAACAAACATCATCTCGCTTAGCCCTGGGCATTCGGGTTCTCGAACTCGACCGTGTTCGGGTTTTCGGGTTTTTAGGTTTAGACATATAAAACCCGTTTGGGTTTTTTATACTATCGGGTCGGGTTTGGGTAATTCGGGTTTACCCAAACTCAAACAACCCATGAACAAAAAAAAAAAAAAAAACTAATTTTTATTTTTTTATAAATTTTAGAACACTTGTATATATATATATAAATATTTAACGTTTCACATTATAACAAAGTAACTAACATGGCAAAATAGTTAAAGATACACTCTTAAATGCTCAAGGTAATGGGTTCAAATCCCTCTAGATGCATATTTTTACATTTAATTCAGATTAGTTCGGGTGGACATTCCGGTTCGGATATTACCCGAACCCGATCGGGTATCTGAACCTCAGAGGTAATGAACCCAATTGGGTTTTACACAAAACCCGACCCAAACCCCCTACTTCGGGTCGGGTTCGGGTTCGGGTTTTGGGTTCAGGGTAATATGCCCAGGCCTAATCTCGCTGGAAGAGAGGTGTCGACCGACACTGGACTTGGTGTCGACCGAAACTACCCCTCAGTGTCGATCGATGCAGTTTTGCTGATGTCGACCGATACCATTTGGTGTCGATCGACACTCCCTCTGCAACCACGATCCGCTCGAAACCGAGAATCTCTTTCCCAACCTCCTCCAAATCGCCAAATACTCAAAACCCAAGTCATATACATCCATAGGAACCTGTAGCAACCAATCACAACAAGAAGAACACACAAAACAACAAAGAAGCAAGAACAAGGAATCAAATGCTTAAATTAGTCATGGTCATGCACTCACCTTAAGAAGTGATTCACGAAAATAAAAACAACCATATGAGAGGCTCTCCAATATCCAAGAACAATCAAACTTGCTCCTACAACCAATCACAACAACAAACAAACAATGAAAACAAACTGCTAGAAAAAAAACATAAAAGAACAACTTCACAAGTGAAACCACGAAATCAAAACGAACTGTTAACTTTCTAATCCCTCCGGTGATAAGCAAGATCTACACGTGCAGAAGCTTCCCACAAAATTTCAGAACAATCAGATCTCAGGTGAAACCGTAATCGATCCCGAAACACCCGCTGGTCTCAATCCGCGACTGAGACAAAACGTCCCACTAAACTGCCAATATCTCCTAAAATATTAGCCCAAATTCACTTCTGTAAAAAGGAGAGTGTACGAAAATCTCTTAGCTACAACCCTACCAAATATCAATACCTTTCGAAACGATTTGTCCCGTCGGAGCCTCCTTCTCCCAAATCCTGACAGTTCTATTTCTCTTTTTACTCTAAGGAAAATGTTGATTCTCTTCTCCTTCTCCTTTAAACCAAATAACCAAGAGTTATCTCTGAAAATCTCTCCCTCCCTCTGATGAAAATGTCGAAAAAAGCACAAAAGAAGAGAGGAGGCGTGACTTTGAGGGAGATTAAAGGTTTTTGGTTTAATTTGATTAAACCAGGATTTAATTAAACCAAAAATCAATTAAAATCCAATCCTTTGGTTTATTCAACACATCCCAAATTTATTCCCGAAACACGGATGTTACAGTGGTAAGTGATCGACCATGTGCTCGGTCGAGTGGTTTGTCAAGTAGCTCCGGTCGTAGATCTGGTATGATATCCGTTCAGTAAAATCATGATAATTCTTTCACCACAACTCCGATCGGCCTGCAACCACCGGCATTGGATACATAACTCGACTGTGTACAACTTTCATGAAGAACGCTGAAGCTGAATGCCAACGGAAGATCTTTAGTCTAGTCGATCTTTGAGGGACTTGTCTTGAATCCGACCGAGTGTTCTTTGGCAAACGGTCGAGTATATGCTCGACTACATGGTCGAGTGATTGCTTTCCTCCTCTTTTGAGCCTTATTCCCTTGCTAGATGTTTCCTTCTGATCACAACTTCTCCTTGGTGCTTCCAAAGTACCTAATTCACCTATTTATGCACACAACAAATATGCAAATGCAATGCAAATTCTATCATAATGCATAAACTGAGAATAAAAGACATAAATGTGCTAAAAATTACTCTAAACAATGCAAACCATGAGATAAATGCATGCTAAAAGATGGTAAAATATATAGTTATCAACTCCCCCAAACTTAGTCTTTGCTTGCCCTCAAGCAAACAATCAAGACATAAGAAGGAAGAGAAGTTTGAAGATGGGAACTCATAACCAAAGAGTAATAACAAAGGATTCAGACCACAATCCTTAAATGCAATTCAATGGTGCAAAGAATCAGTCAAAGTGTTTACAAATATTTTTCTAAGCTTATCACAATGCACCATTCTAGTTCAGCTCCTATCTATTAGTATAGACTTGCAATCCCATTGAACATCTCTTTCACATTCATTAAAGTATTTGGTATAACCTCGCAAATGGAACATGAATCAAGCTCAGTTGGTTTAAGGTTAAGGCTTTTGAAGGTAGGCTGATAATGGTGTTTTTGAGGTGGTTAACTCTCAAACAAGAAGGAGTAATATACAGTTGTGAAACCAATCTAAGACTGAGAACAATTTAGGCATACAAAGCTTAGCTCTTAATGTTCTACCCACCTAAAAGCTTTTACACCCTTTTCTCATCCTTCTTTTCTTTCTTTTCAACCCAAAAACTCAAACTTTGATCTTTTTGTATATCTCTAAGGCTATTCTTTATATTAAACACTAGCTCATTTTCTTTCTTATTCTTTCTTTGCTATACTTCCAATCTTATTTGACTTTTCTTTACTCTTTTCTTTTTGATTCTAGGAGACTATAACAAGATTTTCTATCCCTTTTCTTTGAGACTTAGAGCTTATAACCAAACTTAACCTTACAGACCTTTCTTTTATTTTCTTTTGACTAAGTAAACCTTTATTTCCCTTTTTATTATCTCTTGCTACCAAACCTGAACCCCAATAAACATTCTAACCACCTATTTATTTTCAAACCAGTCCTATTAGCTAGTTCTAATGATTCCAAACCTATCTAAAGCAAGAGCCAGTTCTTTGTCGTTCTCAATACTCTCAAGATTCCACAACCTATAGCATTATCAACAAATAGGCCTCACTAAAAAAAATCAATACAAGGCTTGAAAGAAAAGGCTGGGTTTCAAGGTATGGCAAGAGATTGGGTTAAATGAATAGAGTGGTAAAAAGAGAGTGTTAACCCAATTCAATGTTCCATGAGCTAGCATTCATAATCCATAAGCAAGATATTTAATGATAAGATTAAAGTCCAATATTATAGAGATGCAAAAAATGATCAAACAAGTTTCACACAAGAAGGAGATGCTTTCAAATGACACAATATGCTTTAAACATAGATTCTTCATTTTTTCCAAAGACTGAACTAGCAACGATGAACTATAAATGAGGGATGTAGGTTCAATCCTAAGAATCAACTTCTAACATGGTAGATTTAATCATTGTTCCCCAATGCATATGTATAGTCCTATATGCAATATGCTAAACACAATCTTAGAATACATTTTTGTAAAGATTTTTTTGAAAATTTTTATGGTTTTTCTATGCCATAGATGAAATGTAAGTACTAATATGATTATGCTAAAAATTTGAAATAAGAAACAGAAAACAACATCAAATGTCATCTCAAACCCTCCCCCAAACTTAATTTACACAGTCCCTTGTGTAAGAGAAATTTGGAAGAGGATTTAAGAGTCAAAACAAAATAAAACATTAAATGCAATGGTATAGACAATGGTTAGGTGAAAGTGGTACCTCAAGGCTGCTGGAGAAGGTGGGGAATCGATCTCTTACCCGGACAGGCGCTCGGTCGAATGCCTGGTCGAGTGAGGTCCCAATCCTTCCTTTCTTCCTCTGATTAAACTCTCTTGCTTCCCTGACCACCAAAACACTAAAACAAAATCAAAATAACAAAAACTTAAACCAATATATACAAGGATACCTTCGGGACTTCTTCCCTAGTGAGCTTGTTTAAAGTCTCTAAGCTTTACTTGACATACTTTAATGCTATGAGAGGTCATAAAGAGGTGATGAGGTCCCCTCTCTTCCCATAGAACAAAGTAGAGAGTAACATAACTTAATCTAGCACATCTTGAAATCTCAAATGTAGCAAAATATATCCCAATTGGCAACGATGCCAAATTGATACTAGGATTTTTTTGTCTATCCTAGCAGGTTCAATTAACCTTATGTATTGTAGTACTTAAGGTGTCAATCCAAATGGGATTATACTAGTCACAAAAGATGCAATCAAGATAGAACAAGTTAAGCCAATTCAGATATGGGGGTGGTATCTATCAACCTAATGAAGCAGAAATGAAATGCAATAAAGTAAATAACTAATAAGCAGAAGTAAACAAGAGCAAACTATAACAGAACAATGCATAAACAAGAAAGTAAACTGGTGCTCGACCTAGCACTCGATGGAGCATGGTATGAACCAAGGTCGAGTGCATGGTCGAGTGACGCAGAACAGAAGATTAAATTTAAAACTAAAAGCTGAAACAATTAAGCAGAAAAAGACAAGTTATTAAATGCAAGAAACATAAGCAAAGAAGTAGCAAATAGATCATAATGATGAGAATTATTGGTTGATATTAAACTTGATCTATCTAGGTTGCTTAACAAACCTCAATCAACATGAGCTATCTCTAGACAATGATCTTAATAACTCACTAATCCACTCTCATGACAAAGTGATCAAGTTACAGTAACATCCTAACCCAACTCTCATTGGTGAAACCATACTGAACATGCATTACGAACCAGACCATTATTTGTCAAAAACCACCTTATACAACCAATCTCTTGGGATAAGCATGATAATCTCCAGTATTAGTTTTATCTAACTACCTAAACATTGGTGTGATGCAAGGAAGCTTAAGATCTATTCTTACCCTCTCATATAAGAACAGCTTAGAGCACATCTAACCCAGAAGAGATATATAATCAAACAAGGTTAAACATCCTAAACAAACTAAGTTCTCTACCAACATAACCCATCCTTAAGAATCTACCTCTACTCAGAATCTAATCAATGAGATTTAAGAACACAAACCCAGAAAATGATGAAACAGACATAATCAAAAATATAATGATGAAATAAGCATATTTGTAGAAGAAATCAAATAAAAATACGTAAATGATCAAAAGTTATAAAGATTACAAGTTTTGGTGGCCAGAACTAAAAAAACGAGCTTGTTCTGTGGCCAGGGGTAAGAGGCCTATTAATAGGAAAGAAGGGAAGCCCTAGTTAGCTAGGAGACAAAATAGAGAGCCGGTGGTAAGTGCTCGACCATGTGCTCGGTCGAGTGAATGTTCAAGTGGTTTGTCAAGTATCTCCAGTCGTAGATCTGGTATGATATCCGTTCAGTAAAATTGTGATAACTCTTGCACCACAACTCCGATCGGCCTACGACCACCGGAATTGGATAGATAACTCGACTTTGTACAAATTTTATGAAGAACGCTGAAGCTGAATGCCAACGGAAGATCTTTAGTCTAGTCGATCTTTTAGGGACTTGTCTTGAATCCGACCGAGTGTTCTTTTGCAAACGGTCGAGTGTATGCTCGACTACATGGTCGAGTGATTTCTTTCCTCCTATTTTTCACCTTATTCCCTTGCTAGATGTCTCCTTTTGATCATAACTTCTCCTTGGTGCTTTCAAAGTACCTAATTCACCTGTTTATGCCCATAAATATGCAAATGCAATGCAAATTCTATCCTAATGCATAAACTGAGAATAAAAGACATAAATGTGCTAAAAATTACTCTAAACAATGCAAAAAGGAGATAAATACATGCTAAAAGATGGTAAAATATAGAGTTATAAACTCCCCCAAAGGGACAACTGCATTAATTATGCCAAACAAGAGAGAACCAAGGAACATGTGGTCTTGACAAATGCAGAGAATTACACATTTCCTTAGAGTGATATAAGTTATATACCTTGATGTTAATGATACATTGTGGATAGTCACTAACTGTAGAGTGGGGAAGGGTGGTGATAAAACTTAGAACTTGAAGAAAGGAGATCCCAAGACGTCTTGGAGCATCTGCCCCGAGAAAGTGAAGAAGAGATACATAGGGAGTCCATGGATCCCACCAGAAAAATTGACCTCCCCTGTACCCAACTTTAATTTGTGGTAGTTAATAGCTTTGGGTTTCAACTTGAGCAGTTTCCTGAACAACCAAGTGACTGAAGAGCAATTCTCATTTAAAGCCCAGAAAGAAGCAGAAGATAGGTATTTGGTCCGGACCCAAGCCACCCAAATAGATCCTGTCATAAAGTAGAGCATCCACATAAGCTTCAAAGTGCATGTTTCATTCCAAGAAGACCATGAGCGTAAGCTGATGTGTATGATTTTCACTCCAAATCTTTTACCTGAAAAGACCACACGACGACTGATAGTGCACAGTAAATCAGTGTAGTATTTTCGGATCGATCCCACATAGAGTAATAACTAACAAAAATTGAATTAAAAGAGAAAGAACTATGACTAAGACTAAATAAGAGATTGGGGGTATGGTTTTCCTATTATCTATTGCAAATAAAGAAAGCGTAAGTAAAAGCAGTTTAAAACTATAAGACTAAGGCGTTGGGCGTTTGGGAGTCATCTCAGGGTTTTCATCGTTCTAAGCAATATTAGGTGTCAAGCTCTAACAAGTAAATACTAATTTTGGTCTAGGTTCTCAACTACAAAACAGTAATGAACTAGCAAGCTATTTTCATAGAATGAAAGTCTAAAGTCTTTATACTCTGTTACTCAACTCACGTAGGCAATGATGCATGTCAACCTGCTAGTATAACAAGTTCAATACATTCACCAAACTCCGAAACTCAAATTACGCAGGTTACAACGCAAGGTTTCGGTATAACACTAGTTCAGACAAGTAGGATAACGCGTTTAACGCTCCGGTTCTATGGTGATCAATCCAAACACATGCATTAAGATAAAGATGTCCCAAAAGAACTCTAATATAAAACCAAAAGTAAGATCTAACAACCTAAATGAAGCGAATCATGAATTCCCCTTGAATAACCCCATAAAATAGAACAAATTAATGACACTGATATTATAAGAATAACATCAAAAACAATTCAATTAGCAAAAGGGGTTTAAAGGAAACTTCTCTATTTGTCACAAAAGTTATCTTGTCTCCCAAAAGAAATGAAAGTATGAAAGAACTAGAAAGAGTCGGAAGAGAGATGGCGGATCTTCAAAGGCTTCGAGAGGGACAAGAGGTTGCGGCTGCTTCTCTGGTCGTGGATAGGGCGGCTCCAAAAGCTGTTGATGAAGAGCACACCCTGAAACCCTATGTCTTGAAGAGTATTTATAGGGTTTTGTCTAGGATTAGGGTTTTTTCACGGTAGAATGATAGACATGAAGAACCTCTGAGAGAGTGCTAAAATGATAGCCATGAAGAACCTCTGAGGCCAGCAAGACATTCTCTATCAAAAGCCTATCCTTGAAAAAAGTTGTATGATTGGGAAGAATTATGCATGGAAGAATCCGCTTTAGCCTGTCAGACATGATCCAAATAATGACTTTATATATAGTGTTCATGCAAAAGATTGGCATGAAATCTTTCAAATCCTCTGCTCTTCTTCTCTTGGAGATGAGAACCATTGAAATTGCAGTAAAGTTTCTCATATCTCAATAGTGGTAACGTCAGCGGAAAGCAAAGATTTTTGAATGGGAGATAGATGAGGGAATGATTCTTCCTAAGAAAATATTTAAGAAAGGACAATAATATCCTCTAGGGGAACACAAAATGGAAGAGAAATACCTCTCAGCTAGAATGTGCACATCCTCAAAAGATTCTGACCTTGAACCATCAAGCCTAAGAACATATTTAATTGCATTTGAGATATTTATGACCTTCATCATAGTGTGGAAATACCTTGTATTTGAATCCCCCACCCCCATCCATTTTATCCAAGACCGTTTGTAACGCCCCGACCGCCACCTCTCAATGGGCCCCATGTCCACTCCTACTCTATGGTCCCACCTTCCTTAATGGGCCTCACCTCCTCCCACTAGGCCTGTGAGTGCATCAATATCCGCTGGCCGGTTTGCTACGTTGCGGAGGCTTTGAAGACTTATTATTGTCCCTACAAATCACCACATGATCTTTTCCTGTGTTTTGTCCTCACTCGCACAATTCTGACAGTCACTTCCTGGAAGGTCATCTATCATGAGATTACTCCAGCTCAAGCACGCTTAACTCTTGAGTTCTCCCTGAACTCTTGACCGAAAAGATAAGTGCACTTTGGTGACATAGGTGGCAAATCAATTCTTTTAAACCTCTCCACAAGTCTCTGAAACCGGGGTGTCTCAATTCACCCCCACTAACAAATCGCAATGTCCTCGTTGCGCACCAAGACCGTCACCCCAACGGTGTTGAGTCAACTCGACTCCACACTCGTCTGGGTTCAGCCCTGATACCACTTGTAACGCCCCGACCGCCACCTCTCAGTGGGCTCCATGTCCACTCCCAGTCCATGGGCCCACCTTATTTAATGGGCCTCACGTCCTCCCATTAGGCCCGTGAGCCCATCAATATCGGACTACCGGTTTGCTACGTCCGGGAGGATTTAAAGACTTTTTACCGTCCCTACAAATCACCACATGATTTTTTTCCTGTGTTTTGTCCTCACTCCCACAATTACGAAAGTCACTTCCCAGAAGGTCAGCCATCCTGAGACTACTCCAGCTCAAGCACGCTTAACTCTGGAGTTCTCTCAGGACTCTTGACCGAAAAGATAAGTGCACTTTAGTGACATAGGTGGCCAAATCAATTTTTTTTTAAACCTCTCCGCAAGTCTCTGAAACCGAGGTATCACACCGTTGTCTGAAAAAACAATTTTCAGCAAGTCTCAAAGATAGCCAATTCTGCCTCGCAATCGATTCCTGGGGCAAGTTAAGTGGAGAAGGGTCATTGAGAGCCAAACGTTGGAGATGAGTGAGAGCTTGATCCGCTTCTGTCACCCTCTTTTCAATGTCAATGAAACGCTCCTTGATCAAGGATTTTAAGGATTTTTTCAATTGTTAATTTGTGACACAAATCAGAAAGAGTTGAGGCTGATGGACCAGAAAAACTACATGAGTCTGTAACTAACCAAGGAAGGAATGAATCCATTAACCATTAACCAAGGCCTGATCAATCTTTGTAAGGAGAGGTCAAACAACCCAACATCCGAAAAACAATCCCTGAAGCTCCTCATGGCAGCCAGGGGCGAGAGCCATCTTGAAATTTAGAACTTGCTAGACAACAACATTCAACGCTACGTAACCAATTTTGTAAACATTTTCCTTCTTTGAATCCTTCTTCAAATCTCTCTTCGAATCCTTCATGGTTGCATGTTTCATTGCACTCTTTTGTGCTATAACATTTCATCATACATTGCTTGAGTTTTCTTATCTTGTTGATTTCTCCTATATGATTCATAAACAAACATGTTAATAAGATTTTAAAATATGAAAATGGTCAATCGCCATTTTAAGATATATCTTTCCTCCATACACACATATATAATCTCATTTTCTTAAACTAATTTTAGATATAATTTGAGACATTGTAGTACCAAACCAATCACACTGAGTTTCCTACATTTACGAGGAATAAAGAGGAGGAAGAACATTATCATCAACGAAAGTAATAGAAGAGATGTGTCTAGAGAGCAAAATTTAGAAAAAAGAAAATTCAAAATTAATAAAATCGAATATCAGAGGAATATATCTTGTCTTCTTTAATAAAAAAATTCAACATTTCTTGTTAAATTTAATATCTTTCTGATTTACCTTTTGGTTTAATGATATTCTAATATTTTATTGAGAAGGATTAATGTTGGTCTTGTGTGTGTGGGTGTTTATATAGAACGATTAATACTGGTCTTGTGAGTTGTGTGTGTATATTAAACACACACACATATGTACATATTAACAGATCTTCCATATTATGTAATATATAATTGAATTGTCCATAACGACGATTTGGTTTGTACAATTCCGAGTCCTCACGAGCGCCTGGTTGGCACGCCAATTTTAAACTTTTTTTTTTGGTAGGACCAATTTTCATCTTTTTAGAAAACTAGAGAATCATATGACTGACTTCTCCATCGACCACACCTCTCTCTTCGCCAGTACGATATCTCTCTATCTCTATCTAGCTCTTCCTCGAAATTGTTAACCGCAATTTCCTTCCATGAAGCGTTAGATATGTTTGTTGTTTTTGCATATTTCATAATTGTCGTGTTTCCGTTTTGTACAGTGGCGGATATAAATGTCTTATGGGATGTTGAGGAATGCCCCCGTTAGTAATGATCTAAACGCTCGTTTTGCGGGAGGACGACATTGCCTAAAGCCAAAACCAAGCTGTTCATGACGACATTGCCTAAAGCCAAAACCAAGCTGTTCATGTTCCATGGCAGAGTCATCAGCCTCGTCAGACAAAACTGCAGGCGTTTGAAGAGGCTCTGAAACAGACACTAGTAAAGCCACAGACGTCGCATGCAAAACAGAGGATGGCTGAGTTGTATGCATCAATGCATCAGACTCTGTATCAGATAATGTATCATAAATTGCAAGTGTATGCAAAGTAGGATCTGAAACAAATAGTGGAGCAGAGTCATAGTCGACGAGTGGTGTAGGGGCTTAGACACTTCTAACGAGATTAGTGTGATCGTTGTAACGCTCCGACCGCCACCTGGACCCTATGTCCACTCTCATCCATTAGCCAACTTTTTTTAATGGTCCTTACGTTCTCTCAATAGGTCCGTGAGCCCATCCATATCTGACGGTCGGTTTGCTACGTGCAGGAGGCTTTAAAGACTTGTTACCGTCCCTACAAATAACTACATGATTTTTTCATGTGTTTTGTCCTCACTCGCACAATTCTGACAATCACTTGTCGGAAGGTCACTGTAGTGACCCTCACTACAGGATAAAATTTTGATAAGAACCATGACCAAAGAGCCTGAAAAGAACTTAGAAAGAAGGCAAGGGAGAAAGATAGAAGAATTACTGAAGAAGTGTATGAGGAAATGTTGATGGTTCGGTAAATGGCCAATGGCCATTACCGGATGCGCCTACCATCGAGCCAAAGGACGAATGATCGACGAAAACGAGTTTACTTTCGATGGACAGTCTTAAAAATTCCAAGGAAAAAGAATGGTCGAGTTAGAAGAAGGAAGACCGTGTACCGTACCATGTACCATGGACCGTACCACGTACCGGAAAGCGTACCAGGTATCGTTGACCATACCACAGTACCATTGACCCGACCATACAGCGATCCAGAAATTCTGGGCGTTTGTCGAAGGCACACGAACATTCTCTTTCTTGATTTCCCAATAGAATTTCATGCAAGAATAAAGGTGAGAAACAAAGATACCTTTACGCAACTTATTAAGTCGTTGGATTGGATGCGGAACCTGCAATGTCGCATGCATGGGCGAAGTGGGGGACAAGAAAGATTCCTTCGCCATGTGTTGGACTCCTTCGCCAAGTGTTGCGCCCTACAAGAAAGAAATCTAAAGAAAATGATTAAAAGTTATGAAATAAAATCCAAAACAAAAGGGAAAGGTGTTTGAGTCGCTCAGTTCTCTCACAAAAGCTCTCGCTCTCTGGTTTGAGGGTCTGCGGCGTGCTCCTTTGCGAGGAAGAGGAGGAGGGGTTTATATATGGAAACCCCTTTCACCTAGCTTCCCAGTCCTGCCCGAGGGTCTACACGATGTGGTACACGAGGATGTGGTCGAGTTCGTCCTCGGGTAGATCCTCGGGTTGTTCTTCATGCTCTTGGATCCTCCTCGATCGTGTTGGGGTTCAGACTTTTTCTTCCAGCTCGATGGCTCCTTCGGGTACATGCTCGGGTTTGTCCTTGTTTTTTCCCATTTGAGGCTCTTAAGCACTTGTTTTCATCCAAAATATGCAAATGCAAAAATGCAACACCCTAAATGGCCTAAAAGTGACTTCCTACAGTTAATGACCTAAAAATACTAAGTTAAGGGCATGAACAATGCAAAATATGGACAAAAAAGGATGCTAAAAACATGTAAATTAGAGAGTTATCAGTGTCCAAGGGCTTCGAAGTGCCGATGGAAAGGCTTGAAGCCTTAACGCAGGATTGTCAGATCTTGCGATCTGAACTGAGCAAGCTGGTGGTGGAAGAACCGTTGGAGTCCGATCTATTAGGTCCGGCTCCCATTCTGAGACTACAGGATCGTCCAAAATGCTAGTGATGGGAATCAGTTTGTGCCGAGATAAGAAGACTCGTGATTAGCTTTCCCATGGGAACTAGTTCACTTATTATTATTATTATTTTTTTTTGGCGAATTATCGAACTGGATGTAATCAATTCGAATTTAATGGCAATTATTCACCAAAGTCGATGTGAGATGAAAGAGAGTCAGACATATTTACGGGAAACAGAAAGGTTATGTGACGGCTAAGTTATAGTGCATTATGGCTGAGTTATCACAAGAAACAATCAGCAAGTAACTGGATGATATATATTAATTTACGGCTGAGTTATAATATTTACGTGAAAACGAAAGGTCATGTGACGGATGAGTTATAGTGAGTTATGGCTGAGTTATCACAAGAAACAAACTGAAAGTAAATGGCTGATATATATGACTTGACGGCTGAGTTATAAAATTTACGGGAAAACGAAAGGTCTCGTCGATTCATGTGATGGCTGAGTTATAGTGATTTATAAATCCGTAATGGCTGAGATATCGTAATACTGGTTAAATTATATTAATATTAAACATTACAAAAAGAAATTAAAAGAAAAAAGTTCAGAGTTCATAAAAGACGAGACGACAGTACAATGGAATTCACTTTTTAAAACCAATTAAGAATAGGAGGAACCACGAACTTTTAGTTTACCCCAATCAAGAGGAGGAGGAACAACGCACTGTTCAACATCGGCCTTGGCAATCTCTCTCATAACCTCTAACCTCTTGTGCTCTGTCTCTAAATCGACAAGTTCTCCACCCAATATTTGATTCAGTTGGGATATTTGAGCGTCGATTAGTTCCACTTGATACTCGAGGGCGGTCTTCTCTTCCTTCTTCTACATATGATTATCCATCATATGCAGAATTGCTGCATAGAGATCTTTTGTCTCCGCCCTGGCCGTGACTCTCGTTTGAGTAAAAGCTTTGGACACGGCCAATAGTGCTTCCTCTTCCCACTCAAAATCTGCATTTATTTGACGTTTATTAGAACTTGAGCCAGCCATTCGGATGGACGGCTGATTGTCTTCGTCTCCCCACTCTGCCTTGCGTTTTTCACGTCTGCTGGAACCCTCTCCGTCCATAGCTCGACTATCAAAATAAAAACAAATGTCACCAACTGATATGTGCAATGATCGGAAAATAAGCAATAGATTGAGAGGGCCTGGAGAGGAGACTTACATGTGTAACGATCGAAGGAAATGCAATATAATGATAGATGAGATTTGAAGGTGAGATGTTAGACGAAGATGCAATATTTATAGGTGCAATGAGCGGAGAAGAAGAAACCGAATTAATACAATGAATTATATTAATATAAAGAGAAACGTCGCGTCTATTATTAGGTTAACTTATGGTTTCCCGCTAAAATATTGCTTGAAGGTTGAGTTATAGTTTTACGGGAAAACGAAAGGTCGCGTCGATTTATGTGACGACTGAGTTATAGTTATCAAAAGAAAGGTCGCGTCTATTATTAGGTTAACTTATGGTTTCCCGCCAAAATATTGCTTAACGGCTGAGTTATAGTTTTACGGGAAAACGAAAGGTCTCGTCGATTCATGTGATGGCTGAGTTATAGTAAGTGATGGCTGAGTTATCACAATAAACAATATGGAAATAGATGACTGATTTATATGACTTGAAGGCTGAGTTATAATATTTATAGGAAAACGAAAGGTCTCGTTTATTCATGTGACGGCTGAGTTATAAACTCAGCCAAGGTCTCGTCGATGCGTCTATTACAAATTAACTTATGGTTTCCCGCCAAAATATTGCTTAACAATAAAATTATTAGTCTATTACTTCTCAACTACAAATAGAACCAAGTGACTGAGTTATAATATTCCCGTTTCTTTAGTCTATTACCTATCAACTTCAAACTAGAGTAAAATTACTGTTTACAACACTATGTCCGCTCGAGCACCCAAGATGTCGGATCTCCCCAACAATGTTTTCATAAAAAAAATCGTTTCCCTTGCTGCAGAAGATCGATGGTGGTCACTTGGTTCTATTTTAAGGGCTGGTCGTAGGGGAAAAAATGCAGTATACAGTAAAGAAGTTCTGAAGACAGCTGTTATCTATTGCCTTTGTACTGATCCATCACAAATCAACACATCCAATGCCCCTGATGGTGGCCTCCAAATTGAAGGGCGGTACAAGCCTTTCTTCGTCAAATGCTTTGACGCCGGCAACCTCATTGCCATTTACTACGAAGGGCTAAGGGTTGTGGCTGAGGATAAAGATATCCAGCGTGGGATTGATATTCTCAGTCGTATTGTACCGGCCGATGCTGATGCCACCTTAGCATGTGGGATACTAAGTATTTGTCAAGGGAAGGAGGTTATGGCCGTCCATTATCCTCTGCTGTCTTCGGGTGTCATGGCAACCGGTGATGATTTTCTGT
The DNA here is from genome assembly GCF_030686135.1 of Camelina sativa. NCBI lineage: Eukaryota > Viridiplantae > Streptophyta > Magnoliopsida > Brassicales > Brassicaceae > Camelina > Camelina sativa. The sequence continues at coordinate 13,157,394 of NC_141880.1, read as the reverse complement.
TTGAGCTATCTCGTTATAAGACGGCCCGGAAAAACTCATACGCAGCCTCCCATCGCTATCCTGACAGCCCGTTACTCCTTTCACCCGCTTGTTCTGTGATGTGTTGTTTGGATTATGGTTTCCATTCTCTCCGCTATGGAGACTATGAAATCATGTGCAAAAACTGTTACCTTTTGTGGTTGTCCCTCAAAGTCTCTGAGATCCTTTAGGGTTTCCAGCAGTGATTTCCAGTTTTACCTTCAACTCGTGACTCTAAAGTCTGTTTATTTTAAAATAATTATTTTCCATTTCTTAGGCGAGTATCTTTTTCATGTATTAAAGGTCCTTTTTTTCTTCGGCTAGTATCTTTTGTCACGTATTAAAGGTCCCTTTTTTGTCATATGTTCTATGTATCCACCTTTTATGCTTCCACATTTTAGTATCTACTCTCACTTTGAGGCTGAGTTATAATAAAGTAACGGCTGAGTTATAATTTTACGGGAAAACGAAAGGTCACGTCAATTCATGTGACGACTGAGTATAGTGAATAATGGCTGAGTTATCAAAATGAACAATCTATAATGGCTGAGTTATCAAAAGAAAGGTCGCGTCTATTATTAGGTTAACTTATGGTTTCCCGCCAAAATATTGCTTAACGGTTGAGTTATAGTTTTACGAGAAAACGAAAGGTCTCGTTGATGGCTGAGTTATAGTAAGTAATGGATGAGTTATCACACGAAACAATCTGAAAGTAGATAGCTAATATATATAACTTGACGACTCAGTTATCAAAAGGAACAATCTGAAATCAAACGAGTGGTTTATACGGCTTGACGGCTGAGTTATTACACAAAACAAAACAAATCTCCCTAACTACATCCGACAAGTTTTCACATTGTGCCCAACTTGCTTACATCGCGAACATGTGTGTTGCTTCCTAGGGCGTTTATTTCCAATGGCCACTTCCAAAGATGATTTAATCCTACGCTTCTTGGGCCTTCCTGGCGGGTTCACAACAATCGGAGGCAATCACGGTAGATTACCCACATCAACAGGAACCGGGACTGATTCATCTGGAGGCATGATTGAACCACCCCATCCGTTAACCAAATCGACACTCATAAATTTCGGATCGCACAGGGATATATGAGACACATGCTTATGCTCTGCAGCTACGGTTGCATGGATGCATCGTATTTTCTCATGGTCGAAACGACGGCATGTGCATTTTTTTAGTTCCAAATTTACAACATGCAAAGATGTTTCATATGTCACTTGCACACGTACAGAATCAATCGTTTGTACCTGCATAAGTCTTGTTGCGGTGACACGGTCCTAGTAGGGAGTAGAACAAAAAAAAAATATGCAAAAGTTACAGCTGAGATATGGAAATTGTTATGGCTGATATATGAAACAGTTACGGCTGAGATACAGAAACTATTATGGCTGAGTTATCAACATTGACGACTGACTTATGTAAACTTACCTGTAACAGTTTCTCAACACCTCGAGTGAGCATTGTTAGCTGCGATTGCGCATCCTCTCTCCGTTCAGAAAACCATCTGGTCATCATATTCCGTATCGATTCTAGCAGTCGAGCTATGGGAAGACTTCTAGCATTTGACAATGCTTTGTTCATTGATTCGGCAATATTCGTTGTCATTAAATTGTACCTTTCCCCCAGGAAATGAACTCGCGCCCACATTCAGACACCAGCTATTTGGAGGTATGCATGTAGTTCGGGATGAAGTGCTTCAATCTTATTGAAAGCCTCATTAAAATCAGACAGCCTAAAACACCTTGCCGCTTTTTTAACCAGAGGGAACAAATGTTTTCCTTTGAACTTCACCAAAATGTTCTTATACAAATGGTAAGTGCAAATTCCACGGGAAGCCAACGGATACACTTCGCCAATCGCTTTCCCAATTGACTTATGTCTGTCGGAGATTATCGCAAGATCCTTTTCGTCAGGAATGACATTTTTGAGTTGTGTAAAAAACCAACGCCAAGACTCATCATTTTCAGTGTCAACAATAGCGAAAGCTATTGGGAAAATTTGAAAGTTACCATCCTGAGCTAGGGCTGTTAGAAGCGTCCCTTTGTAACTACCATGGAGAAACGTACCGTCGACAACAATAACTTTGCGCATGAAAGCAAACCCAGCAACACTCGCACCAAAAGAAATAAAAACATATTTGAATAAGTTTTCATCATCTATTTGGAGACGCGTGATTGTACCTGGATTTTCCCTTCTTACCATGTATAGGTAAGAAGGCAATTCGCTAAAACTATCCTCAGGAGTTCCCTAATCGATCTCCCTTGCAAACCGCAACAACTGATATGCCTTCCAATAACCCATCTGTTGACACCAACAAATTAATAAATCAACCATATCATATAAATAACTCAATCAATACATTCATAAAATTCAGCCGTAGAGAATCAAAAAACCAATCATAATACGTAAATAACTCAGTAAAGACATTCATATCAATCAGCCTTATAAAATCATTAAGTCAGCCGGTATTCATTGATAATCCAGCCATAAGGTAATGATATGTCAGCCATTATGTCAATAAGTCAGCCGAGACAGATTAATTACCTTCATACTAAATTGCTTGTTGAAAATGACGTCGACACTTTTAGGTTTAACTTCCGGACCAAGATCACCAAGATAGTCCCTGTAAAGACCTGCCAATACACCAGTTGTTGCTTGACGGGATCGATTAGAACGTTCTGTCACTGAACATGAATGTTCCGAATCGTATAAACGAACATGCCAATCCGGCTCATCCCCTTGTCTAGATGCACGAACTCTCCAAAGGCATCCTTCAACCCAACACCGCGCAACCACCATTCTTGGATTTGATACTGGTAAATTAAAATCAAATCCATCCCTAACCGAAATAAGTTTCACGCGATTATTGAACTCGGCTTTGCTCTTGTATCGTTGTCCTACAGCAATTTTTAGCGTTGACAACTCCAACCTAAAAGCCTCTAGGTTTATAGTCGATCTGACATTACCGTTGTTATGAGCACTCTTCTTAGGAGGCAGAGTTGGTGAATCTTTGTCTTTATTCGGAGGCAGAGTTGGTGAATCCGGTTCGTCTTTATTCGGATGCTCGCCCAAGACACTAAAGTTATCATCATCAGATGACGCACCATCGGAGTCGTCGAAAACATCAAATCGGGTTGAAAACTCATCGTCTTCTTCTTCATCAGCTGCTTCTTCGACAGCTTCTTCTTCTTCTTCATTTTCTTTGTCATCACTATAATCATAACAAGTGCCTTCAAATCCCCCACCGTCCACTTCGTATGTACATTTTACTTTTCAGTCAGAAATGCTTTGTTGTATCATACTTCCTCTAGCTCCACTAGATTCTGTAGACTTTTTAGCCGAAAAATCCACACAGAGACGTAGCTGATCGGTTTTCCATAGCCCCAAAAAACATTGCAACTGTCGATCATTGGAGACATAAACTGGTGGAGTATTATACGCCATTAGTTTCAGTGCCTTGTTCGAGAACATGTAGCTCAGCTTTAGCTCATAGCTAAACGCGTCCAATCTGTAGTCTTCAAGAACAAGCTCCACAAGCTTGTCGTGTGTTGTGCCACCTTCGATCTGCATAACTATACACTCTCTGTCGTCGGTGTTAAATACATATCTTTGTTTCTTTACCCAATTACCGGAAACAACTAGTATCGGAACTGGATCCATGAAAGAAAATGAAGAACAATGTGAAGAAGAAGTAGAAAGAACTAGGTGAAGATGAAAGTGAAAAAGAAGTATAAGAACAAGATGAAGTAGAAAGTGAAGAAGAAGTAGAAGAACAAGGATATATAATGTAAATAGTTCACTTAATAACCAGTTGAAGAATCGAAGGAACGACGTTTTGTATTTTCAGAGAAGAAAGATGATGACATGGATGATGCGTCCGACGTGGTAAGTCAGCCATTAAAGAAATAATAACTCAGCCTTAATATAACTCAGCCATGAAATAAAATATAACTCAGTCAAAACATGAATAACATTACAGTAATTAAAAAATAGAAAAATGGCTGCCAAACTTAGTCGCTGCGTCAACTGAAAATTTGTAACTCAGTTGTATCGTTTCATAGGTCAGCCGTAACTGAATAACATTATAGTAATTAATCTTTTGCTTCTAAGTCAGCCGTCAAATGTCCGAGTTGTACGATAAGTCAGCCTTTCACGGCTGAGTTATAGAATTTAACCATAACTCAGCCGAAACTACATCTCATAAGTCAGCCATTTTTCATAACTCAGCCAGCCGGAAATACAATAACTCAGCCTTGTCGTATTGATAACTCAGCCGAAAATTTGACAACTCAACCATCCGGTGAAAACTCAGCTGTAACGTTTGGCTGAGTTATGCTCTAAGTCAGCCGTCCAATCTTACTCAAATGTTTTTTCCATAAATCAGCCGCAACATACCTATAACTCAGCCGTCATTACCTCTATAACGCGTTACGGCTGAGTTATTTAATACACGTCAGCGATTTCTGCATGGCGTTTGAAGTGGCAATGGCATTTTTGTAATAACGTATTTTCCGGTAACATAAAACAAGGTCACGCTGGGTATTTTATAAATACCCGAACTATTCTAGTAATAAAATTTTTTTTTGTAGATTATGGTAATATTAACTAAAATGTATAACATGAGTAAAGATCCCTATATATATATATATATATATATAATTTTTTTCCTTTATATTAACAGTTGACTAAAGCAGTCATTTTTATTCTTTGTTTCGTGGGCAAGAACCGAAAGAAACCACTTCGTTAGCGTTGAAGGGGATCACCTAACTTATCTTAGTGTTTATCGGGAGTCAGATGAGTTCTTGGAAAAGAAAAAAGTAGCCGGCAGTGGAAACAATATTGATAAAATTATGAAAAAATGGTGTAAGGAGAACTTTGTGAATAGCCGTTCCTTGAAGCAAGCATATATATATATAGGTTGGTTATGCCTTCTTTGTAGACGGGTTTTAATGTGTCTTCATGCGGAAATGCATGCTTGAGTTTCGTAGATGTCTTGCTGTATCATTTTTCCTTAAAGCAGCACAGAGACAATTGGACGGTACATGCAGGTAGGTTTACCTATGGATATAGTGGTTCATTTAATATTTTAACATGTAAATACGCCTATTATGCTCTGCTCTTTTAGCAAAATTAACTTTCAAAGATACTTTTGATATCCCAAAGATATCTCGACTATTCCGGTTTGGGTAACCCTTAAAAAGATTCCGAACAGTCTCTACTCAATTCCAGGAATTAGCCATATTGCTTCAGGTTTAGGTGCTCCTATGGCTACTTACAAACCAAGACTTGACCCTTCTCTAATGGGTGAGGCTAAGATCTTGGTGGAAGTGGAGTTGAGTAAAGCATTTCCTCCTAGGATTGCAGCTGTGGATAAAAAGGGAAACATATCTATGGTTGATGTTGAATACGCTTGGGTTCCTGTTCAGTGTGGAGATTGTGGACAGTTAGGACATAAAGCTTCCCGTTGCATGAACCAAAATTTGCCACATCAAAAAGCCACCAAAGTTGTCTCTAATGAGGTCAATGCTCCTGCCAATGTTAGTTTATCTACCGCCCCAGCTCTAGTCTCTCCAATCAATCTTCAACATGAATCCACGAATGTTGTCATTCAAGAAGGCTCCAAAGTCCAAGACGATTCAGACCTACCTATTGAGGCTGTCCCAATACAAGTCTCAGATCTATGCACCAAAGTGGCAGATTGCCATACAAATATGGAAGTTCAAGTTTTATCTAAGATGGGGATTCACTTCCCTCAGATGGAGATTTAGTTGATGCAGAGGATTCTGATAGTAAATCTGAAATGATGGACCATATGACTCCTTCCGGACAAAGATTACTGCGAGAGAGACCGGTTCAACCTTCCATTAAAGCTAAAGAGACACAAGAGTCTTTTATTGCTCGAGGGAGAGGACAACGGGGACGTAGATCACGTGGTCGTGGGTGCCGTGGACGCGGGCACCGGGGACGTGGCTAGATGTCTCTTCGATGTTTAACAAAGCCAACCGGAGCGGAAGATTCGGTTACTATCTATGGGTCTGCTTGTATTATTGGCCTATTTCTATACTGCTTTTGTAGCTTTTAAAACTTTGTGACTTGTTTCACAAAATACTGCATGACTTTTTGTCATAGTTTTTGTAATATTCAGGTTATATTAATATTAAAAAAAAAATTAACTTCCATCGTCATTTAATGACTTGACAGGGCTTTGGAAAGTGGTGAGATTGTCCACATCCACCCAACTTCTGTTCTATTCCGTGCGAAACCTGAATATGTTATATTCGACGAGCTCATGCAAACCATGAAGAAGTACATCAAGAACCTCACAAGAATTGATCCCTTATGGTTGGCTGAGTTGGCTCCTCATCATTACAAAACGGCAGAGTGAATTTAACTTGCCCCCTTTGCTTATTTCTAGGTAAACACACAACAATATCTCTCATCAGTTTTTGAAATTTTAATATGGCAATGGCATAGAGAGAAGATTAACATCTCTTCTTTTTGTAATCATCATTTCTCTCTCTGATGCAGATATAACTATTTCTATCCTGATGGAGGTTGAATACTTTATGTTAGGTTCAAAACAAATTTATGTTAACAAGACCGATCGAGCTAACCATATTTTACAGTCTAGTAGAATATATCAATATTACATTATATATGAAGACTCAAACTGAGTAGAATATGTGCACTAATTACAATGGAAAACAAGCTCGAAGACTTTTGGTCTTTACACGCTCGTACTTGAAAACGATTCAGAACATTGCAAGTCAAATCTTTTTGTATCTCATACTTGAAAACTGTTTATGCTTTTTTTTTGTAATATATATATAAATTTCTGGTTACTTCTCCGGTCAACTCTAGGAGCTAAATTTTAAAAATTTGGTTAATTACTTTAAAATTATGTTATATTGATAATTTTTCAAAAAGTGAAATTATGTTATATTGATAATTTTTCATCTATTAAAGAAGCAACATATTAAAATTACTATGCTTCCTTATAATTAATTGGAAAACAATCTTAGTAATGTTGCTAAACTGTTGCTAAACAATCTTAATTTTGCTAAAAAATTAAAGAAGCAACATTTTAGTTAAAAAAAAATCATAGTAATTTATATATAATAACAATCCGAATAAATGCAATCAACAGTTGTGTTTTTTCAATCGTACTTTTTGGATATTTTCCGAAAAGTCGTGATGGTTCATTAAAACGGTTATTTATGAAATGTTACAACAGTTCACTGTAGGGTTGTGTTTATTGGAACATTCGTATCTTTTGAAATCTATATCTATATTTGTCTGTTTGAACTGTTTTCATTTTTTTGCTATGACACAAAATAATATAAATTTTCAATCTCAACAGTTTTTACAGCTTTCTAAATTATTCTTTAACATTCATTCTTTTAAAAGTAAAGAAATTTCTCCAATTCTTGATTTAACAAAAGATTTTTGGAATGATGAATCTAATTTACAATTTGTAGTTAATTTTAAATATAAAAATTTAATAAAAATACCTAGAGTTTTTTTCAACGGTTAGATATATAGTGAGTTTTTGAATTTGACATTTTCAATATGGTAATAAAGATGTCTTCTATTTAAAAGCAGTTTTCACTATATTTTATTTATATTTTTTCATCACAACTTTCGTTCTAATAGGTGTATGACGTCATTGATGTGTGTCTATTTAAATAGTCATGTCTTCTGAACTCTTTTTATATTTGTCTCTTCATTAGTAACCAATAAGTTCGTTGAAACAAATTTTTCATTTTATGTTGAATCTAAACAATTGAATATTAATATCTAATATTTAACGTTATTCCATAATATAACTAAAATTTTAGAAATGATTATAGCAATAGAGAAATTTAATACAACTTAATATAGAATTTAAAATTGCGTCTATTTATCATAACTTTCGTTAAAACAATATTTTAATATTTAATATTTAAAAGTAATAATAACAATCTGAATAAATACAAACAACAATTGCGATTTTTTGTAGTATTTTTTGTGAAAAATTGTTTTTTTTTGTTTTTTTTCACTCAAATAGTTGTATCTGTTCATTGTAGAGTTGTGTCTTTTCACTAGATTTTATTCATATTTTTTCATCATAACTTTTCGTTATAATAGGTATGTCTATTTAAATAGTCATGTATTTTGAACTTTCTATATAATTGTCTCTTCATCAATAACTAACAAATCATAGTTTGTTGAAACAAATTTTCCGTTTTATGTTTAATTTTAATCATTTGAATAATAATATTTAATATTCAATGTTATTCTATAATCTAACTAAAATTTTAGAAATGATTATAGCAATATAGAAATTTAATAAAACTTACTATATAATTTACATTTGCGTCTATTTATCGTAACTTTTCGTTTAAAAACTATTTTTATATTTAAAATTTATTTCATCATGTTTTTGAAAGTTGTGTATTTTAATTTCAATTTTTTTTATATAGTTTCACTCATTATTAAATACATTTTAATTATAATTATTTAATAAAAATTACATTTACTCATTACAACCATTAATTCAATATTCTCAGTTAAGATCACTTTGTCATTATGATTTTTTTAATTATAGCTCTTTACCACAATTCTTCATAAAAATATATTATATATTTATAATACTTTAAACAATGTTTTTTTTGCAAAATTACGTCTATTCTATATAATATTTTTTGTTTATAAGTTTTCATTTAGATGGTTGTGTTTTTAGTAATAGTTTATGTTTAATGTTTATGTGTTCAAACTATTCTATTACATTTGAATGATTTCATAATGTATAGTTTTAAGTTTTAAATTTATTTACTTTTTTCTAAAATACTTCCGCGCGACATCGGGAGAGGGGGGGTGTGAGTCCTAGCTAGTTTTAATAATAGTTTAGTTGACTAACGGGAAGTTTATACGGTATTTTTCATTCAGAACCTCCCAAGAAAAGAGATGCACAAATAAATTAATAGTCCAACGCGGTTGTTGTTAGTGGGGTTATATATATATGGATGGATGATTGAAACATATCCAGAACAGAAGTCGTCATGGTTTTCCGGGATGACGTTTACATCTTTTGCCGAGATTCTAGTGGAACTCGCTTTTCTTCATTATTATTAGCGGCTCTACTCAGTCGGCAGATAAAAGTCTTTGAAGATATCTCCAACAGTCCCAGACAAAGTGAGCATGTTGACGTTCAAGCAATAGAAGAATCCAAGGTTTTAGTGATTGTCTTCAGTGCTACTTTAATAAAACGTCGACGGTATTGGAATTTGAAAAAGCTTGAGACGATCATAAAGGGGGAAAGAACCGCCGGACAAGTTATCATACCGGTGTTCCTTGACACAGAGCCTTGCCATGTAGTAGCCGATGAAGTCTTCGCTAGATTTAAAATTGGCAAGGAAGAGGCGGTTAGATGGGTCGATGCTGTAACCAAAATTGCTGCGCTACCTGGCCGGATGTATGCAAGGTTCCACTACTTCTTCTTCTTCTTCTTCTTTATCATTCATTCAAATTGTTTAAAAACCACATCCATGTAATATTGATGTAATATGTTCAGGGATGAGAGTGTGTTTGTGGGGAAGATCTTTCTCAAAGTCATGAAGATTGTGAAGCCTAACAAGCCGATAGTGAAAAATAGAAGCCGGTGTTCCATTGCAATGACCTTCCTCGTCATCATCAATTTGCTCGTAGAGATTGCTTCAGTGGTTGCGGACCAGTGTTCTTCTGTTGGCAAGCCTTACTTCGCAAGACTCTCTTTAGCAATGGCAATTGTTTCTGTTGTCCTCTCCATCATTGACCTCACTTACAAAATCCGAGTCCATAAACTTTGTTTCCGTTGCAAGTGGCCTATACCTTGGTTCTACTATCCATCACGTGGCTACAACAGAATCTTCGCAAGTTTCTCGGATACGGTCTTAATGTTCTGTGGTTTTGGCCAGCTACTAGTCTCGTCGATCAATTGGGGTTTTGTCGAGAAAAAACGCCGTGAGGGTCCTATCAACGTATCAGTGACGGCACTCTTCTTTGCTATCGGTATGGTAATCTCCAAGTTCTTGGAGAAGCCGGGCAGCCATTTGAAGGACAACTGACTCTTAACAAAAATGCCTTGATTGTTTTAACAGTAGTTTTTTCTTAGCAACAAGACATTGCCAAAAGTGTGATCAGTTTGGCTCCACTCTTGCATTGAAAGAAGAATGAAGCGTTTAGTCTTTTATTTCCTTCCCCTTTTGATTTGGTTTCCTCTGTTTTAAACTCTGTTCTGCGTTTAGTCTTTTAAAACCACTAAATTTACCTACAATATATTTTAGTTACCAATCAAACCCAATTTAGAGTGTGAAATATCTTGACACTGTAAAGATGTTTAATGATTTTGATGAAAATTTGTGTGAATACACGATGCAGTTCCGAAACAAAGGGGAATACATTCATATCTCCATTTCCAAGATTTCTTTATTACAAGACTGCTTATGTATGTTCTTCTCTCTACTGTCCTTAATGCCTATGTTCGCTTAGGAGAACGGCCGATAATGTTCTCGACTACCAGATTCTCAATATATATATATTAACCAGGAAACTCCCAATTGAATCGAGGAGAATTCATGAAAACCTAACTGGAACCGCGACGAACACTTTCTTGGGTTCGTGCAAGCCCATCTGTTAGCACGTCTATTGTCCAGTTTTTCAAGTCATCCTGATGAAAAAGGAAACAAGTAAGAAGTCTGATCATCAAACGACGATATGAACTAGCAAAATACAGTAAGGTTCGATGATTGAATAGAGGTTTTTTTACCTTGCGCACAGGTTCTCCAGTTCTTATTTGTGCATTTGGGCGAGCAAGCTTGGACTCAAAAGGTGTTCTTGGCCTTACTTCTCTAAAGTCATCCCACTCCTCACGTTCAATCATCCGCACTGTGCCTTGCCCCGGTGGTGCATTCTTTATCTTGCGTTCAATCATTTCTTGCGATTTTGAATCATCAATCTAACAACAAACCAATAATAAGAAACAGCAATTTCCTCAGGATATATCCTTATCTAATCGCTCAATTCCACAAAGAAATTATAAAGCAGAGTAACGGCTCAATTACAAAGCCACATCTACTTAACAGATGCTAAGTCATTAAAAAGGAAGACACACTCATAAAGAGATGATATAGGAAAGCTTACCATCATTAACACCTTTGCAAACAATGCAATACCGACAACGGCGAGGAACATAGGCATCGTTGCTGTGTCCAAATAAGATCTTGATTCTGGAACTTCAACTAGAAACTGGTTCTTTGTTGGGTTCCTTCGCTTCTTACTTTTTTGTAAATCGGCTAACTTCTTTCTTAAGGTTTCTGTTGGGGCATCATTAGACGGTGAATGAAACCTTCTCTTAAGCAATGTAAATAACTGACTTTGCCGAGACATCATAATAAACAGGCGCAGGGAATCTTCTTTCTATGTCAAAAAATAGAAAGAAAAAAAACACAAGTTTACCCAAATTGGAATAAATGAAACAATGGAACCATTAGCCAAACTCCAACACAAAACATCAAGCAGAAATAAACGTTCAATAGGCATTTTTTTGCATCTTTTGTTTAATCAGAGAAAGTAAGATGAAACTATAAATCTCTCTTTTTTATTTAACCAGAAGCCCTCTTACAAGAACACACCCATCCTATACATAGTGGACAACACAAATTCTCTCTCACAATGACCTCAACAAAAAAACACTTGAGATATCTTCACGGAAGCTAACAATACTAAAACTAATCTCCATGTGCAAACTTAATTGCGACCACTATGCTATACTTAAGAATATCAGACAGCTGTATTGTATAGACGAGATGCTAATGAACTATGCTACATGAATTGAGTGACATGTTCAAAACAAAGAACCACAAAATTTCAAGAACTAATCCAACTTAGGTAGCAAGATAACACTGTAAAATATAATAAATCCAATCTCGAATGTTAAATAAATTTTCGCTGCGGCATTGTAACGAACACTTTGTGTGCAGCTTTTCCTCAACATGAGAGATACGAAAGATTTGACATTTTTGCAACAAGGACTAATGGGAAATGAAAATAGGTGCGTAGGGAAAAATTTGGCGATAAAAACCCAGAAAGATCATTCTCCAAACAGATCAACCAAACTTAATTCAGAATGAATTAGTTCCATGATTAAATCTCTTAAGTGAAGAGAGGTTATAAAATGAGGAGTTTGCAGATGTAAACGTACCAGATCAAGAGTGATAGAGTGATTGGGTAGCCAGACGAAGAAGAAGAAGAGAGGAATCGAATTTGGGGTTTTCAATTTTTGGAGTTCGGAGAAAGAGAGAATTGATTTACGATTTGGGGGTTTTCGTTTTGTTTTAAATGACTGTCGTTTAATTGCTAACAGTGATACTAACCGCGTTTATTTCCTCTGTTTAGTGAGTTAACATAATGCTCAAACTGACCGAGTCAACACAAGTTGGAGGTTTAATTGTTAAGTCAATGGAGAGTAAGAGCTTTAATTCAACCAAAATGATAAGTTGGAGCTTTTATGACATTTTTCCAATTATAAAATACACAATATAATTTATTTTATCTTACAACACATAATGATGGTAAATGTTACATCTTATACAGTAAAACCTCAACAAAATAATAAACACTATAAATTAATAAATTTTATTGGTCTCAAGTCGGGCCAGTGTAAAAATTAACAATATTCGATAAGATAATAATTTTTTCGAAATCTCCTTATAAAATATGGTCCCAATAATATCATAAATTAATAATTATGTAAATTTATATATATATATATATATATATATATACTGATATAATAGTGTATGTTTCTCCTAAAGCTCAATTCTATAGAACAATTGTAATGTTGTATTTTCAACCTATAATGATATCTCTAAAATATTTTATAACATGTCATACAAATAATTAAATTTAAAGTTTTAATTTTTAGATATGCATCATTTACAATTTGATAATTTGACAGATTATTAAAATAGGAGAATTGATATTATTATTCATAGATTTGAATTTATGTGTCTCATGTGTATAAGTCAATTTGTCTATAATATTTGTAATTTTATTGTAAATAGTGCTTTCTAAATATTACAAGTTCAATTCCTAAACCATAAAATTTATAACATCCGAAAGTTTAATCTTATTTTACTATAGTTGTTCCAATTCATAATTTTAAAAAAAATAAACAATTAAAAATATATCTGTAAATTAATAATTATTAATTTACACTATAAAATAATAATTATTAATTTACACTATAAAATAATAATTATTAATTTATAGATAAATTAATATCACTATAAATTAATAAAATGTCTTAGTCCCAACATTATTAATTTATAGAGGTTTTACTGTATATTAAAAGAGAAACATTCTCGCACAAAATGCTGTTGTGTCGCATTTAAAGGGCTCTGCACACTATTTCTTTTATTTTTCATCAGTTTCATCATTTTGGTTGAATTAACACCTAAAATTAAAATTTTATATTCTCTTTCTAACTTAATTATATCCTTTAATTATATTTTCATAAAATCTTTAAGATAAATTTTAAAAACTCTTTGTTCATATGATATGATAATACAAGACTGATATTACAATAATTCTCACATGTTAAATTTTAATTATTATACAAAAATTATATATATATATATATTAATATATACTACACAATTGAGTTTTAGATTTCAAGTACCGATAAATATAATAGATTTTGTGCATAAAAATTATGTAAAAACATTTAATAATTATTTTATACTGCACTATGTGCGGGTTGTTACCTAGTAAAGTTGTATTTTGAAAGTTAGCAAGACACATGTCAAGTTCTCAATTTAAGTTATATATATATATATATATATTAATAATAATTATCAAAAAAATATTAATAATGTAAAAAATAATTATCAAAAAATACAAAAATTAAAAAAAAAATAAATAATTATAAGGATATCTATATATATATATATTTCATAAAATTCGAAATTATTACAGTAATTACTTATTTTTAATTTTAAGTTATTAATACTACAAAACAATAGAAATGGTATTAAAGAATATATACACTTAACTATTTAATTATAAATTTTGTAAATAGTCACTTTTATATAAACATAGATAGTCTTATATTTTTCATCTAACAAAAATAATTATTCAAAAACAATTCTTTCAACTTGTTCTATTGGTAAAAATAAATTTATGGGAAGATCAACTTTTCTTATTTTTTTAAACAAAAAATTTCTCCTAATTTCTCCTTTTTTAGTTTTGAATAGGCAAGATTAATATGTTGACCCATAAAAAAAAATAATGTATGCGTCTTCTTTGTCTAATACTGTATTGTAGTATTTATTGTAGTATTTCTAGATTGTTTTATTTAATTTATATTTTCATCTTTGAATTATTTGGGATTCATGTGGAAAAAAAAAAGAATTATTTGGGATTCATATATTATCGTGGTTATAAGTTTTTATTATTTCTGTAATTATGTCAAATTAATATTTTTCTAATTTCTCAAATTTGATTGGTTGATCACCCTTTTTTTAGTGCAAACATAATTGTTACCATTCATTCAATCCCAAAGGGAGATAGCGAGTAGAAGCTCGTCAATCTAATGGTTGGACAAAATAGGTTAATCAAACACAAAAAGTGAATATAATTACGTTGTAAGAGCGACAAACATCAAAGGATAACTTAGCACAGGATAAAGCTGGTCAAAGTCGAGTCTACTAATAAAAACCCATCGATACTTTGCTTTCAAGGTGAAAATGGCTTGGTCTCCTCCTTCCAAGAGGTGGCCCTCGTCCAAAAAAATCCATTCCCACAAAGTTGAGTGGAGTGGCCCGATAGTTTTTGGTTTTTCTCCTTGTATCTCTTTATGGGTATTGCAAAAATGTTGTGGCTTGACAGACGGAAGCAGCTTGTGGCAGTGTGGGCAACACAAGGTTTGGTCAACGCTCCTCCTAATTGTTTCATAACTAGTGATGACAAAATCAAAACATGTGAGGTCTTCGACATCACATCCATCATCAACCACCAATACTCTAACGCTGCTAGTAAGCTTTGCAATATTCTCTTCCCACTGAGACATAGAAAGAAATGGGGAAATTATGGCAGATTCTTCTCTAGAGCCAACAGTACTAAGTATATGCCCTAATATAATTTATTTTATCATACAACACATAATCTATACATAATATAGGCTACATGGTAATATAAATTACATATATAATAATAAAACACATAAACATAAGTTTTACAAAGTTACATATGAAACAATAAATTAATCAAACATTATTTCTGTAATATTTATAGACAATATTTTCGTGATTTTGGAGGTTCATGATCTGATTTGCTGGAATACTAGTATTTTCGTACAATTTGTAATATATGTAATATTTGTGTTTAAGTAATTTGTGTATAATTTGCTTTAATTTGTGTTAAGTTTGTTTAATGTATTTTTTATTTTGTGTGATCTTTATTTAGTGTATTTTTTTACTTTTTGTAAACTTTATTTTTAATATTATATTTTATTTTGTGACCTTTATTTTTCACATTACAAAATATGTTTTTTTATTTAATTTATTTTAGTGTGCTTAAGTTCTCTTAATTGAATTTTATATTATTATTTGTGAAAGACATAAATATAAGAGCCGAAATGAAAATAAAAGTAGCTTCAAAATCTCAAGTTTCACTATTCAAAAACCTTTAATTTGATGAGGTTTTAATTATTTGTTGGAATGCAAAAAACCCCAAAATTTGAAGATTTATGAGCTTGTTGGAGATATCATTAATCAATCTCGGATGTTCATAAATAAGAACAATAAATTTCTTCTGATCTTATTGCTACTACTCAATCTATAGATTTTTTTTTTACATCACTACGAATCTATAGTTTAAATATTTTTATTATTATTTACTAGGAAAAGTGACCCGTGCGGAAAATGTGAAATTCTAAAATAAAAGTCAACATTTATAATTCATTATAAATTTTTTTTTTTTTTCTCTACTACTTTGATCATTTTCACTGAGACCATCTTTATAGGGAGAACATGAGGGGTGTTCTTAGCCCAAAAAAAATAGAAAAATAATGAATAGTGGCTTAGAACACTTTTTTTAGTTCTTGATGTATAACTGATTTTGGCTCAGTTCTAAGGTGACGTGGCAAGCTGTGAATGGATACCATTTTTTGCAAACAATTTTTCACAAATTAGAAGAGGATCTGATTGAGAATATATGGAATAAATTTGGACATTAAACTATATATTAATTAAATAAAATGTTTGTGTGCTTTAATTAAGTAATATGTTTTTTTTTTATCTTTAATGTTTTTGTTGTTTCATAAAAATTTGGTATTGTATTTTGAATTTTAGTAAAAGTTTTATAAGTTTGCAATTTAAATGTTATTTTATAAGTTTTATAATTATAATATGTAAGAATATTATATTATTAAATCTTATGATCTTAAAGATGTTCTCCCAATAACTAACTTCTTAACAAAAGTTCTTAACTACTGATCTTACATTATTTTCACAATATTTATACTCTAAAAACATCCTAAACTGTTCTCCCTATAAAGATGCCCTGACCCAACCGACTTTTAGATCAACCAAACATAATTAGCTAGTATAAAGTAACTTAAATTTTCAGCTCCAAATTTTGGAGATATATATTTAAAAAATGCTTTGACATTCATAGGCATTTTGGTCTCACATTTTTCTTCAAACAACTCATTTAAATAAACTCAAAAATACCTTGAAAAAATGATTAATACGGTTGGAAAACGATACCAAACAAAGGGTAAATAAAACACTACAACTTTAATGAAGATAAATGAATCAACGTCAAGAAAAAAAAATTGAATTTTTTTTTACCTTAAAAGTTTGAAATAATACTCTAAAAACAAAAACTTGAAACTTGTTTTCAAGGTCCATAAAAATTTATATATAAAAATAAAAAGGTGTGAAACAAAAATATATGAAAAAATAATAGTGCAAACATTGAAAGATGGGGTACAACAAATAAACTCAATTGTTAGAAGAAATTTTTTTTACAACTTTTGGGATCATTAACAAATTTAAACAATTAAATGAGATAATAAATCTATTAGATTATATTAAAATCGATCTCTAAAAATAGGTTTGTTATTATATATAGATATTATAACGAAATTGTGGTTTTTTATTGTTTGTTTGCAGTAATGGTATTATAACAATCTATTTTGCGACATCAATTGTTGTATAATAATTATCATCAATATGTAAAATCAGTTCTTTGTGATATTTCAAAATTCAAAATATATAGTAGTTGGAAAATTATATTTTTATTGTTTATTTTAAACTTAAATAGTCATATGGTTATTCATGGACTTCCAATAAAAACAGGTGTTCTCACTGAGTTTATTATCACCAATATTGCCAAATGCTTGTTCGTGGAAGTGGTGAGTGATAAAAGAAAGACCACAACTTTTTCCTTGAGTTTTTTTTTAAGAAGACATTCAATATGTTAAAAAATGTCTTTTATTTCTCTAAAGAAGACAACTCAAGATGTCTTTTGGGAGAATGAAAATGAGAGATGTAGTTAGATATTGTGAAATGGTATTGAACCAACACATCCTCTCTCAGTCTCTTACCCGGTCTAGTCTAGAAACCGAAGTGGTTGCACACTCCCACCTAATCAAAGTCTTGTGGCTCATTTTAGGCTTCAAAATATGACAATGAAAGTAGTTGGACAAAGATGATATATACTTGCGGTCAAAAAAAATCATTTCTAGATAAGTATCTACTTTTTTTTTGTTGTTTATGACGCAATTATCAATTAGTTAAGATTAATTATTATTTAAAGTTTGTTGAGTTAGTTTTTTAACAAAAGCATTTTCAGAAAATTAATTTTACCAGCATAATTACTTTATCTAATTTCACACTAAATTTTAGAAAATTAAATATTTAATTATTAGTTATTAAAACAAAAAATAGTCTAGTATTTTCATTAATTTATTTCACAATTCACAAAAACTTTTAAACATTTAAATAAAATTTCTTAACATGAGTTTTGTATAATCTTATATACAGTGATTGAATTAGAAAATAGTAAAAGCCATAAAGATTGTATGATCCAATCTGTGCCATTAAATTGGCTCTGACAGATTCCTACTTGTTTCTCTTGTCAACGCCCAGATTCAACTGTTTCATCCTTCTCACGCGTCTGAGTCTCCTCCACAACAGCTTCGTCTAATTTAGCTCCGGTGATCTAGCTTCAATTAGATCTCACCTCACCCAAACCTGCATGTAAGTTTATCCCTTTTGATCTCAATTAGTGTCTCCACCGGATTTTACAATGTTGTTTTAATTTGCTGATCATGGGATTTTGCATCTACCCAATTCGTTTCAGGAAGTGAATTCACGAGTTTGATGATCAAAGTTTCTATTTTTCTTTGTGGGTTGATTTCAAAATTCAAGATTTGTCAATGATGCAGCAGCAGCAGCAGCAAGATCGAATTGGTGATGAAGTAGATGAGACAGATCTTGAGTCTTTAACAAGTGGCGTTCCTCGTAGAGACGCTCATAATAGGTTTAGGTCTCATCATCAATTCTCAGGAATGGTGAGACAAAGAGCTTACATTTTTGATGGTGATGGTAAATACTATAACAAAGAATGGGATCTTGCTGAAGGAACAGGGAAAGAGTTTTGTTGGTACCATGTTGAGTTACCTAAAGGGAATCAGAAACTTTCTCAATCAGCTCAGCATCTTATTGATGCTTTGTGTCCACCATTGAAGCTTCAAGACATTCTTTCTCTTGTTAGTAATGGACCCTTTTGTGGGCATGTTGATGGAGCACTTGTTTTTAGAGTTAACTCTCCTGGTCCTGCTTCTAGTAGCTTTACCTTCAAGATTGCTGCTAGGATTACTGAGAATTCTGTGATTACTGTGTCTTTAGGACGAGTTCCTAGGTTAGGTTTCTCGCCTATGGGTCAGTCGCTTCTCTCGGAAGTTCCTAGTGTGGATTCTCCTTCGTATTACCGTGGTGAGAGGAAGGAAAGAAGTGGGATTGTGATTGAGGAGCATGTTCTTGAATTCTTGCTGACTATGAACCATTCTGAGGAAGCTGATAACCCTGTTCCAACTTCTGTTTCGAATCTTGTTGTGCATATCATTGACACACATGTTGATCAGCTGCAAGATGTTGTTACTAAACTTGAGATTGAATTGGATGCGGTGGAACTCGAAATGGATAGAGGTTAGCTAGCACTCTCTTCTTCAACAGCTTTTTCTGTTACCAAAAGTTTATATGACTCAAATGAAAAACATGCATTTGCCATTTTTTTGTGCACCATGATTATTACTTTTCAACTCTATGCACAATAGCAAAAACATTTCAGGGTTTTTTTTTGTATAGTTGTTCGTTGGTTTCATATGAATAATCGTTTTTTTGACAATAGGTGGATTCGCTATGAAGAAACAGATGTTGGATGATAGAAGGTTCCCAAAATTGCATCTCAACTTGCAGCGTCTTTTGCAGGTAGAGCTATACTAACTATATATCACCAAGCCTTAAGCTTTCTTTTCTTCAGAGCACTGTTTTGTGTGACTTCATGTAGTTGCAGGAATTTTTTTGTGGCTTCATTTAGTGTTTCTACCCTGAGTTAAACATTTCTCTGCATCTCAGGTGATTGCACATGGAGAACAAGTATTTCCAAGAGTGAAGGAAAAATGTTCCACGAAGCCTTGGTTTCTGGCAGAAGACATCAACTCTTTAGAAGAGTTGATTGGGCGGTTAAGACGTTTAAAAGAGAATGTAGGCTTCATTGCGAACCGTGTGACTGCAATCCAAGCTGGTTTGGATAGCTGGCAAGCCGAGCAAATCAACCGAAAGCTCTATTACCTCTCCTTCCTTTCCATCATATTCCTTCCTCTATCGATTATAACCGGAGGTAAAAAAAAAACACCAAAAAAAGCCAACACTCTCTTTTCCATTCATATCACACTATCTAACCTGTTGTTGTAACCAGTTTTTGGGATGAACGTTGGAGGAGTTCCTTGGACAGGACAAGACAAACCAGAGCTAGGAGACGGATTTAGAAACGTGATGTACATCTGTCTTATAATGCTGGCTCTAGTGTTGTCCTGCTTCGGTTTCCCAGCGTTATATAGTCGGATAGCTTCTTGGTGGAGTGTTAGAGATATGAAAAGAAGCTGGTCTCTTAACAGAAGATCGTTCCAAAAGAGACCAACCATAGTCCAAGAAAGAAGAGGCTACCTTAGGCTCTAAAACCAAACATGAAACAACTTCCCCTCTTGAGTACTTTTTTTTTCACGTTTCTGTTCTCTCATAAACTCTTGTTCTCCTGTTTAGTTAGATCTTTGAGTAAAGACTACAAATGTACAGCTGTGTTATTCTTTCAATTCTTCATTGATTCCATACTTTAGAATTTAGATTTATCCAAAGCACTGTGAAAATGGTGTCAGCCAAAGTCTTGATCTTTTGGTTAGCATTAAAAAAACAAGAATAAAACATTGATTGGTTCCATTGGGAAATAAATACACTAAAAACCACATCAAAATTACGATTCTGCCATTGTCGGTGATCTTCACTTCACTGGACTTCACTGGTCTTCTTCTCTTTCTTCGTTCTCGGATCTGTAGCTCTTCTAAATCTCTCTTCTGGGTCTGGATCGGAAGAAGAAGAAGAAATGTTTGGCCGACCTGCGATTTCAAGAACCGGAGGGTTCCGTCCTGAGAACTTAGGGCAAAACGCGCTCAACTTAATCGGGAACATAGGCTTCTCACTCTTCGTCCTCGGAGTACTAATCTTCACCATCATCGCCGCTACTTACGAACCAGAGGATCCTCTCTTCCACCCATCTGACAAAATCACAACTTTTCTCACTTCCACGTCAAACGCTACGTTGAGATCCGATGACTCTGTTGTTAGAACCGGTGAAGATTTCATGGTGGCGAATCAAACCGAGTTTGCAGGTTTTATCAACATAACTGATGTTGAAGCCACCACTGCCAATACCAATGAGACGAATGAGGAAGAGGGTAATCAGTTGGAATGTGATGTGAATGCTCCTATTGATTGTAAAGATCAAGAAGTGTTTCATCTTATGATGAAAGCTACGATTGAGCAGTTTAAAGACATTCACTTTTATAAGTTTGGTAAGCCTGCGGTTGGGGAAGGTGTGAATTCTTGTGATATGGCGTGGAGGTATAGGCCTAGAGATGGGAAGAGTGCTGCTTTTTATAAGGATTATAGGAGGTTTGTGATTGGGAAATCTGAGAATTGTAGTTTGAGTGTGGTTGGGATTGGGGAGTATCATTCGGGTTTGAACGCGAGGAAGAGGAAGAAGAATCAGAAAGCTGGGTTTGAGAAAACGGGTGGGAAGAAAGATGATTTCTCATTGCCTGTTGTTGGTGAAGTAGTGAATGATTCACTTCCTATGGTTGAGTCTGATAACGCGTTTAGAAGTGGGAAATACTTGGTTTATGTTGGTGGAGGAGATAGGTGTAAGAGTATGAACCATTTCCTGTGGAGTTTCTTGTGTGCACTTGGGGAAGCTCAGTATTTGAACCGGACTTTGGTGATGGATTTGACGTTGTGTCTGTCTTCTATCTACACATCGTCTGGCCAGAACGAGGAAGGGAAGGACTTCCGGTTTTACTTTGATTTCGAGCATTTGAAAGAAGCGGCTTCTGTGTTGGATGAAGTTCAGTTTTGGGCAGAGTGGGGGAAATTGCATAAGAAGAAGAATAGTTTGAACCTTCATCTCGTGGAGGATTTTAAGGTCACTCCGATGAAGCTTGCTGGTGTAAAAGATACGTTGATAATGAGGAAGTTTGGGTCAGTAGAACCTGACTATTACTGGTACAGAGTTTGTGAAGGAGATGCAGAGTCTGTTGTTAAAAGACCGTGGCATCTGTTATGGAAATCAAGAAGGTTGATGGAAATTGTCTCTGCGATTGCATCGAGGTTAAACTGGGACTACGATGCAGTACACATTGAGAGAGGAGAGAAAGCAAGAAACAAGGAGCTTTGGCCTAATCTTGAAGCAGATACTTCCCCGAGCACTCTCTTGTCGACCTTACAGGACAAAGTAGAAGAAGGAAGGAATCTCTATATAGCAACAAATGAAGAAGAGTTATCCTCCTTCAACCCTTTGAAAGACAGGTATGCCACTCATTTTCTTTATGACTACAAAGATCTGTGGGACGAGAGCAGCGAGTGGTATTCAGAGACTACGAAGCTTAATGGAGGCAACCCGGTAGAATTTGACGGTTACATGAGAGCATCTGTTGACACAGAAGTATTCTTGAGAGGCAAGAAGCAGATTGAAACATTCAATGATCTTACAAACGACTGCAAAGATGGAGTTGGGACTTGCAATGCTGCTACTTCCTGATCTCTATCAGATTCTTCATTTGTTTGTTGTTTGAATCATCTTGTACCACTTGTTTCCAGTTTTGTCTTGTAGAATAGCTTTGTATTTTCTATTACTGTTGTTTCGTCTCTCGTGACTTTTAACTAATATTTGCCCTTTTGGCATTTCTAGTCTGGTTCTATTTCTTTGAAATGCAAAAACTGAAAGGAGATGATATTATTGATACACAAAAAATTGTTTTGGTACAGTGAAGAACGGTATTACTTGAGACAACTAACAAAAGTTATGCGAAATTAAGAAAAAATGTTTCATCGTCTTTGTTTACCACTGGTCTTCTCCTTCTTAATTGGAAAAAGGGTGAGCTTCTTCTTGCCAGAGTCTGCTATGGCGTCAGCTTTCTTGAGCAGTGAAATGGCAACTTGATGCTGTCTTTCATTCACCGTCTTCTCATCCATGAACGGTTTAACCTCAAAGGTTCCTCTTGTGAAATGTCTGGCAACCTACAAAAGACATTTATTCCTCAGTTTTGTCAGAAAATCTAATATTCAGACAGCCTCATCAATGCATACTTCTGGCTAACGCGAATCACATCAAAGGAGGAAGAGTGCTGAAGGTACCTTTAAGAGAATCCATACTTTCAGGGAACTACTGAGGATGGCAAGCCGCGTCCTCTTCCCCGTAGTCAAGAAGCTTGACATATGACTGTCAACCCGCAATATGAACCTTGGCCATGACTTGGGGTTCTCTAGGTCTCCTCTTTTCTCCATCTTTGCCTGAAATTTTAGATCGTCATGACATGAACCAAAACATCATTGAAGGATGCACGTTTTCAAAATGGAGAACAACAACAACAATCACTTATTCTAGATGCTCTTCATTTGGTTGGAAAGAGAATTAACAGAAAAGAGTCTATATTGTAACACTCACGAGCTGCCGACAAATCTCTTGCTCAATCTTTGAATAGGAAGTCTCCAGTGCCTCCACTCTACCAGTTGCGTGACAGCAAGAACACGGCTCACTGATCATGAATGATACACTTGGTCGAACCTGTGAAAAAAAGTAGATTCACTGCAATAAGTATAAATCAAGGGCTCAGTTCTTTCTGGGGAACGACCCACCTGTAACAGTATATAGTGGACGCGCTATGCCAAATTATTTGATTAGAAGTTCTACAGAAAGAGTAAAACATCCACAAGTTGGGACAATACCCTTTTTCTTGTTATTTCCATAAGTCCGTGCCTAGACAGCTCTGATACTTTTACCAGTGACCTATCTCTCTCCACTGCTTTCTTAACCTCTTCATAAACGAGTCTCTTATTTGCTGAAACCCAAAAAATTAAACAAGAATATTCAAGATATCCATCGTTCAAGAAAGGGATTTGCACATCTAAAATTTTATGTGACTGCATGAAAAACAATGACATTCTAACTCACATTCATCTGCCATGTCAATGAAATCTACCACAATGATACCGCCAATATCTCTCAGCCGAATCTCCCTTGCAATCTGAATCATGATCACATGGAGTATTAATAAATAATTTTCAAGATCAGCATATTGCAAAACTTAAATAGACTTCAAGGAGAACTACACAAGTCAAGCAGGCCTCACACAGTTACTCTTTCTCCCTGTTAAAATTTTCCTAAGGCAATTTACTAATCATTGGATAATTCATACACCCATATATATGCTCGTATCTGACCTCATGACACACTCTGCAGAATAATTACTAAGGCAATATTCAGAGGAAGAATTTGTGCCGCAAAAGGTTGGCGAATGAATATGTAATCTAGCAGCCAAAATGTATCACATACTTGTCTGGCAGCAGTAAGATTAACTTCTAAAATAGCTTTCTCCTGTGAATTACCCTGACCAAACATTCCATGTCCTCCGTTCACATCAATAGAGACCAACGCCTCAGTTTGTTCAATCACTAAAGAACCTCCATTGGAAAGTGGAACTCTGCAGGAGGCAAAATATACATTTACATGAAGATATCTGGGAAGGAGGGTCATAACTCCCGAAGTGCGGTGTTAGCCACTTCTTACCTTTTACTGAGAATACCTTCGATTTCCTCCTCAATGTCATATAAATCAAAAAGAGGGATACCCTTATCATGCAGTTCCACTCGATTACAAAGATCAGGTGCCATATCCTGCAGGTAGTGTGTCACCTGTAAACTAATACCAGTTATTGAAATAATTTGGATACAGTATTACTCTATTGGGGATCCGTTCTAGACTATGGTACAGTTTAATTATCTGCAAGTGCAAGAATTGGTACAAATAGAGAAGACGTAACACATCTAACTGGAGCTTTAAATTAAGCATTTGAAAATAACATATGATGTAAATCAATAAATGTATGAAGGTACTAAGATCATTGTTTAGACAAGGAAAGTCTCCTTCGACACACTATCCATTTCTTATTGTGGAAAATGAAATTGAACAAAATGAGGGCAATGTACCTCATGGTATGTCCTGGGAGAGTCAACCACCATCTTCTCAACCTGGAAAACACAAGAAGTTACTGTCACTTGAATGTCCACCCATAGAACCTTAAAGGGCAAATCGAGGAGAAAAATATGAAAAATGGCCTAACTACCTTGTCATTGAAATAGTCCTGCACAACTGAGAGTGTTTGACCCATTGCTCTATGTAGCAGCGCTGGAATGGCTCCTTCCACACCTTCATCTGCAGCAAGAGCTGCAGATTTTGCTTCATCTGTTATGTTCTTCCAGGTTAAAAGCAGACCTTCTAAGTCTTTCTGCAGTTCTTCTAAAGAATGGCCAGCAGCTACAGTTCTTACAGTCAGGCCAAAACCCTGAGGCTGCAAAGTTTTTGCTATAACTTTTAACCGGGTTCTCTCAACTCCCGAAATTTTTTTCGAGACTCCAATTCGTTTGCAGCGAGTCAGTAATACCTATACGGAAAAACTTTATCTCAGACAATAGAATCATAAGAAACGAAAGTAAAAAGTGTCACAGGAAAAAACACATGTCATACCCAGAATCTACTTCTCAATTTCGGGTAAGCAGTAAGAGTTGGACCTTTCGTACCGAGGCCCTCTTTAACAACTTGCACAATTATCTTGGTGCCTTTCCGAACTTGAATCCACTTATCATCCTTAGATGACATCCCCTTAGAAGCTTTTGCAACTGATCCATTAGGAACGAGAGAATCTGCAGGGTGTTCTCTTTCCAGAGGAATAAAGCCATTCTCAGATCCAACTTCCACAGCACCATGGTTCCCTACAGTTCCATTAACTAGTCCAGCTAGAGCATCTGAGACATGATCTTCATCATTTTCATGCTCATCGTCATCATGAAAAGATTCCCCAGGGTCATTTGAATCAATGTCTAATAAACTACTGGCTTCAAAGTCATAAGAAGTATGTTTGATTTCATGGGGAGCTGGAATGTCATTGATAGAGAGGATGGGAGAACTATCAGCTGCTTGCCTCTTTGATCCATCACAGAATGGAGGGAATATGAATGGTTCCCTGTTTGACTTAATGTCCATGAAAGAATGTCTAGCACTTCCGATATTCACAAATGCACCACCCATATGGGGCACAAACTTAGTGATTACGCCCAGGTAAACACTATCACACTGCACATTGGTCTTAACTGGTTCCAACAATAACTCAACCAGCTTTTCACCTTCCAAGACAGCAATCCTTTGCACAGTACATATAGAAGAATTGATCAGTATTGTAGTGGAAATGGATTCTTGTTGAAACAATCCATCATCAGGTAAGAGAGTCTCAGTCAGCTGGTGATGTTGTTCATCAGTATCTAAGTCGTTTTCAATTTCATCACAGCTTTCAACATCTTGTTGGCTATCAGTCTGCATGCTCCTTGCATGTGGCAAGGTAACAGATTCTTGAAGGAACCACGGTTCCTCAATAGGCTGATAACTGTCAGAAAATAACGCACTAAAGTTCAAGTTCTCTGACGAAAACGCTGCAAGCTCATCACAGAATAAAGATTCATCTCCTACTTGCTTCTCATTCAGAAGTGGTCTCGGGACTTCTATAGCACTATCGGCGGAATTGCATTCATCTGCCAAACCACTGGAAGCATTTGAGTTTTAAAACATTTTTTGCAAAGGATGAAAAGAGACACAAAGAGGAGGAACCACGGAAATGTTACCTTCGCTTTGAGCTAAAGTAACAGAATTTGGAAAAAGGTAAGCATCATCAATCCAAGACCCCCATACGTATGATTGTTGTGTTTTTGAGGAAGCACTCATCCATGAATCCCTTATAATTATTTTTCTCTCTCGACTGATAGAAGAAGGAACAGATAACGAAAATTGTGGCCCTGGTCTCCAGATGACATCAGATGAAGACCCGTATCCAGCTTTTAACAAATAATTATACCTGAAATTTACACCAGAAGCAATCTGCCAAGCATATTAAGTTATAAGCAAACAAGACATATGAACTCGCTTCAAAGAAAAGAGTTTGGTTCCCTTTGATGCTACGATTGATTCAAATATTTATGCAAACTGATATTTATGTTTGCTAAGGCTTAAGTGAAACAAGTGAATGGATTACCTTGACTTTAGCTTCCCATTCATTTTCATTTTCAGTAGGCAACATTGAGATTGCACAGTCTGGCTCCCAGCTACCTAAAGCGGAAGGATCTCCAGTAACGTAGAGATGTTCATTGGGTGCCAGATCAGCTTCCACAATCCAAACAACCTCGCATAATCCTTTGCCCAGACTAGCTGGCTGTTCTGAGAATACAGAAAACCCGAAATATTAGTAGTTGAAAATACAAACATCAAAATCTGAGGCACAACACAACTGAAAACACTACAGGAAAAAAGTTAAACAATGAGAAATGTTTTTCTTCTCCCAGTTACCTTGTTGTGCGCTTATAATAGCAGACCTTGCACGTAAACGAGAGACCCCAAAGCACAAGGTGAGCCTAAAGGTCTTCCCAGGCTCAACATTAGAGAACATATATCTGTTCAACGACAGAGAATCCAAGTCAGTACAAAATGGCATATCCTATTCACAGATTTTTTATGAAGATTCTCTTTTAGGTTCATTCATGTACAAATTCTTCCGCCCTAATCATGTTGTGTCAATATATCCATCAAAAACTGAGTTCAGGGAGGAGCCCTGTGAGATATGAACTCAAGAGACTGAGTAGAAATAGGAAGAGAAAGGTACAATTCAACATCTTTCCCAAAAGTAAACTCCCACTTAAAGCTCTAACAACAATATCTAAGAAACCCAACTCCACAATTTATTCATTAAATTCCCAAAGCTTCAATTTCAATTAGAACAGACCACAGACAAAGTGTATGATAAAATGCCCCAACGAAACAACTTACGAAGAAACGGGAAACCCAGAAGTAAAAAGCCACGAGGAGCGAGAAGAAACTGAAAATTGAGGAAGACGACGCCACGGGAGTTCAGCAACATCCATGGTACTACTGAGTTGCTATTGAGTTTCACCAACACACGGACCCGGTGGTGGACGAAACGAGCGGAGTTAGAAGCGCCAGTTTCTACGACGGTGAAGAAGAGAGAGGCGAAGCCGAAAGAAGTGGAAAGAGCTCGGCTTTTTTATTGAGCAAAGGCTTAGAAATTGAGATTCCGCCGGGGAGGTGCTCGAGAAGATGACGATAACGGAAGGATATGGTGGTGTGTCTTCCTTTCTTTGGCTTTGGCGCCTTGCTGTGGCACGTGCGAGAGATATTGTATCATACGTGTGAAACTCTCTAAAGCCCAATAACAGTTAAATAGTTTGATTTGTGATCTACCTTTGGCCCATTAATTCAGGCCTAGATTGGACTCACCTGCTACATGTTTAAGTTTAACCCAATCTAGTTCAACGCCTTAACCGGACGAGATATGATGATTATACTTTTTAAGTTTTAAGGTGTTGGGTTACCTTAGATTGGGTAAAACTTACACATTTAAGGCGCTTTCTATTGGGTCAAATTTGGTAATACATACAGAGATAGAGACTGAGACTTTAACTTGAGTAAATATGTACAGTAAAACCTCAATAAATTAATAATGTTGGGACCATAAAATTCTATTAATTTATAGAGCTTATAATTTCTCGATAAATTAATAATTATTAATTTATAAAGACACTTTCCTAATTTGGTAAAAAAAGTTTAAGAATAAAATTTAATCGTTATAATTAATATTTTTATAAAACCAATTGAAATGAAAATAACAATTATTATGTTTTGAAGATAGTACTCAAAGATTTTTATACAGTAAAAATATTTAAAATGAACTCTAATTAAAATTAATATGTATATATATACATATAATTTATATAATTATTAATTTATATTATTGATGGGACCATATATTTGCAAAAGATTTTCAAAAAAATTATTATCTTATATATTATCGAATTATATCCAAAATTACACTAGTCCCAACTTGGGACCGAATAAATTTATTAATTTATAGAGATTATTAATTTAAGAAGCATTAATTTATAGAGGTTCTACAATGTCATTTCACTCACTAACTTTTTTTCATATATAACCCAACAATACTAAGGGGCTGTTGCTTTGTTCAAAAGAAAAAAAAATATACTAAGGGGCTGTTATTGGAGAGCTGATTTCTAAATCTATATGGAATTGTAAATTCTAGAAATCAAAACACATGGATTTTGAAATAACACGGTTTATCCTTGGATTTGAACCTTTCTATTTTACACTTTCAAATTCATTCAACTCCATTTAAAATATATTGTGGATTTTGAAATCCAAAAACAAATCATTAAATGAATCACATGTGATTTTAACAAATATTTGTAAATCATATAACCAATAACACCTAATTTTGATAAGTATTTTAAAATCAATGATTGAATAACACATAATTTTTGTTTGGTTTTCCAAATCCATTAAAATCATAGAACCGATAAATGTTTCATCCACGACTATATCTCGTTCGTTTTTATGTGTGTTTAAATATCATTGAATTAAAGAAAAAAAAACAATGCCGAGTAGAATTGAAACGGTCTTATAAAAGCAAAAACCTAATTAAACTTTGTACACGTATATGTATTACGCTATGATTAAAGCCGACTACTAATAAATGAAGCTATATTGTACTATGATACTATACTGCTTTGGATATTCTAAGTAAAATACTAAATAGTTTAAGGATCTTTTACTGTATATGTTTTGTGGTTAAGGTACCAAAACGTCAACCATTTTGGAATTCCGTTTATGATGATTGAAATGCACTGAGTTAATAATTTTTTTTTTTGAATGTTAAATTATATTCACCAAAAAAATACTTTGGTACAAAAAAGTTTACAACTTAGAAGAATTCTTTGAATATAGAACTGAGACTAAAAATATTAATTTGGATGTGTGAAACCAATATTGAAGACTATTCTCATATTCGGAAGTGGTTGTCAGTGTAAGTAGTCGATTACGGACATTCTTGGAGATGAAGCTTAGAAGATTGGAAACTGTAGTTGGAGATTCTCCATGCCGTCGAGCGTTACGTTCCCGTCAGAAGCTATGAATAGCAGACTGAAAAGCATATCGAAGAACAAATAGGTGAAGCCGAGGTATTGAAGAGTCCTGAAGCAGAGGGGCCAAAGTTGCCTAATTCTGTGTGAACCTGACACCTAATTGCCTTTGAGCCAGAGCAGACCACACAGTCGAGGAATAAGCGCAGGAGAAGAAGAGGTGGTCCCTTGTTTCCCCATGTCCCTGACAGAGGACACAAGCTCCATTTGCGGAAGCATTCCATTTAACTAGTTTGTCGCCAGTAGAGAGTCTATTGTGGAAAGCAAGCCAAGCAATGAAGGAGTACTTAGGCGTTGAGTGATGAAACCAAATTCCTGCAGACCAGTCACAGGCAGGGTTTGGTTGTCGTGTCAAACACCAAGTATCATGCAACATAAATTTACTCTTAAAAGAGCCATTTTTCTGCTTCCAGAGGGAGCGATCAGAACCTTGGTACTGCACTGAAGTACGAATAGAGTCAAGGGCATCTTCGATTTGGTTTAGTATGTCAACACGGTGTCGACGTCTCCGGTGTGTAAGAGCCTCTGCCACAGTACTCCGCTGCAGGATCCCCAATGCTACTCCGGAACCCGAGATGTGCAAATAGCTGGCCAAGAGGGGTCCAAACATCGAATCAAAACGATGTGTCATGCCCTATGTTCACCTCTTTTTGATGTAAGCTGGCAGCAAGATCACGATATTTTAAAATCTTACGCCACATCCAAGAACCTCCAGCACTCTTCTCATTAACTGACCAGAGGGAACCAGTTCGTTTCAAGTTACACTTGACCCAGCTGACCCAAAGGGAGTTTCCAGAAGATAGAAGGCGCCAAATTATTTTCAAAATGCATACTACGTTGGTGTCTCGCAACCGACGAAGCCCCAGACCACCCTCATGCTTCGGTTTACACACATCAAGCCAAGAGATCTTTGCCTTTTTTGAATTGAGGTCCGGACCTGACCACAAGAAAGCCGAGAAAAGGTTGTCTATCTCCTGAAGACACTTCTTTGGCAAGCAAAATGCAGAGAGCCAAAAGTTTGTTAGACTGGAAAGCACTGACTTGAGCAGCTGAAGCCTGCCCGCAAAGGACAAGAAGCGATCCGTCCAAGAGGTGATACGTTGGCGAATGCGCTCAATGAGAGGCAAATAGTCAGCATGCATCATAGAACGAGTGAGCAGTGGGAGTCCCAAGTACCGGACAGGGAGAGAGCCTACCGTAAACGGAAAATGCTGAAGAATATCGTGCTGATGTTGCTGAGAAGACCCGGCCATGAAGAGGGTTGATTTCTCATGGCTAATATGGAGACCAGAAGCAACGACAAAGTTGTCAAAACATCAAGAGTTTCTTCAACAGAACGCGAGCTCCCATCTGAAAAAATCAGGATATCGTCTGCAAAACAGAGGTGGGTGAGACCCATAGTTTTGCAGCGAGGGTGATACCCAATTTGACGAGCAGTTGCAGCCTTGTAAAGCATAAGAGATAGCACATTCATTCAAATGACAAAGAGATACGGAGATAGAGAACAACCCTGCCGCAAACCTCTTGTGCTTTGAAAATAGCCAGCTAGTTCCTCGTTAACTTGCACAGAGAAAGATGCCGAGCTAGTACAGAGCGCAATCCAATGGATAAAATCAGCAGGAACATTAATGGCCTTGAGAATATTGATTAAGAACGACTATTGCACTGAGTCAAATGCCTTGGAGATATCAATCTTCATCATACAACGAGGAGAAATGGATTCTTTATGGTAGTCTTTAACCAATTCCGAAGCAAGTAACAGATTTTCCATCATAAGCCTATCTTTGATAAAAGCGGACTGGTTTGGAGCGATGAATGAGGGCAAAAGAGCCTTCAGACGGTTAGCAACGATCTTCAAAACCACCTTGTAAAGCACATTACAGCATGAAATGGGACGGTAGTCCTTCATCTCCGTTGAATCAGAGCCAGGATAGTCGAATTTACACCTTTAGAAAGGAAGCCTTTAAGGAAAAAAGATTGAACTGCAGTGACAAAATCCTTACCCAATATTGACCAGGCTTGCTTAAAGAATTCAGTTGTGTAGCCATCCGGACCAGGTGCTTTACCTCCTGGCATCTTAAACAGAGTTTGACGAATCTCCTCCTCAGAAACCACCTTTAATAAACCCTCACTGTCTGCAGTGGAGCAACGAAATGGTATCAATTCCTCCAACTGAGCAACACTCATACCCACAAAATCTGTTGGCGAGTATGTGAGGAACTCCTTAAAGAAACGCACGGCCTCTGTTTTAATCTCTGACTGAGTTTTAGCCACTGAACCATCAGGACAGAGTATCTCACGAATCGCATTGAGGGCTTGGCGAGACTTAACTGCATTGTAGAAAAATTTATTGTTTTTGTCACCCACCAGTAGCCAGTGTAACTTAGATCGCTGCTTCAAAAAACTCTCCTCCAAGTCAGAGACATGATCCCAACGCTGGAAAGCCTGGTCCTCAGCCTCCGCTGTTTCAGCGGTTGGATTTGAAAGCGTGGAGAGCTGACACTCACAGAGGGTCTTGTGAGCTTCCTCCACCTGCTCGGATAGCTTACTAATCTTTCGGCGTCCTAATGACCGCAAAACTGGTTTTAGCTCCTTAAGTTTTTTGGCAAAACGGTACATAGCAGAGGTGGAGTGGAAAACACTCTCCGAGCCGTCCCAAAACGTTTGGACTGCTGACATAAACTCTGGACAGGACATGATGGCATTTGAAAACTTAAAAGGTCCTCTTGGTCTACCATTCTGAGTTCCCACAGAAAACCGACAACGAAGATGGTCAGAACAACCTCCAGATTTGAACACACCATAAGCATCGACAAAGTGGTGATCTCAAGCCTCACTAACCAATACACGATCTAATTTCTTACAAACTTGACCATCATCTCGCTTATTTCCCCAGGTAAACAGAGGACCGTGAGTATGCATATCTGTTAAAGCACAATGACGCACAACATTCTAAAAATCTCTCATACCACAAGTTACAGTGGGGCAATATTCATAATTAGAGTGCTCTTCGCCATCAAGGATTTCATTAAAATCACCGACAATCAACCAAGCCTTATTAGCAAAGAGAGGAGAATCAGAGTGATGCCTGAGATCCTCCCATAGCTCTTTCCTTGCATCAGCCAGATTATACGCATAAACAAAAGAGACAAAAAAACTCCATAGTATGGCCAGGCAGTAAGACGGAGCAGGTGATAACCTGACCACTCTTAAAGACTGGTGTGACTCTCACATCTTCCTTCCACACCACCCAGATTCTCCCAAGAGGATTAAATTCATAATTTGTAATCGAGGACCAACCATGGAACACAGAAGAGATGATCCGAGGAGCCTTACTTTCCTGAACACGCGTTTCAATCAAACATCCAAACTGCAAAGATTCAGTGTGTACCCAATCACAAACAATAGAATGTTTCTTAGATTTATTGAAGCCACGCATGTTCCAGGAAAAACCAGACATTAATGACATTTTTGGGAGTTCTTCTTGCTCGATACGCCAGGAGGGAACCCCTTAGCTTGCTGAGAAGAAGACTCCGAAGTAGTCTTGTGCGTTTGTTTCGATTGTCGAGGCAATGAAGCTCTAATGGGAGCGTCCATTGCAGGGACTGGCTTACCCAGAACTGTTGCATCCACTACAACTTCCGAGACAGTATCTGGTTTCTTATGAACAGCCATATCCGTCTCAGAGTCACCCACATCCTCAGAATTATCCAGAACAGAGAACCGAGAAGAACAGAGTATCTTGACCACCAGCAGAAGGACTGCTGCCTTTTTCAGGACTTTTACAACCCTTCCCAAAAGAAACAACTGACCAACCGGCAGTAGTATCATCCGGAGGTGGGATTTATTGTGTCACACCCTCTTTTGCAGCCAGTTGAGCTGGAAGCATGGGAGGGGGGATCTCTACAGCTTGTGTTTTCTTAGGAGAGACTATTTCACCCTCTTCGACAACAGCTTCTGAAACCTTCTTCGGAGACATTGGAGCAGTGGTTAGACACCCATCGCCACCATGCCCCCACATCTGACATCGAGAACACTTCGGTGGGAGCCATGGATATAAGAACTCCACGGTTACAACCTCCTCCTTTGTCAGCTGAAACCGAAACGTGGTAGGCAAGGCTTTTGTTAGATTGACTTCCACAAAAACCTTGGCCTCATCGAATTTACTACAGAGCTCTGTATCCGGATGCAACCAAATAGGATTACCTATTGGACTAGTTAAAAATCCAAGACCTTCCCATGAAAAAAAAGAATGAGGAACATTCTTCAAAGTTACCCACAAGGGCATAGAGGAAATCACTGGCTGTGCATCTTCTGGAAGGGGTGACCATTTAGCCAGCATCATAGGCACACCCGCTATATTCCACATTCCCCTACGTAGAACTCGTTGTCTCGTAGTTTCATCATGAATACGGAACCGGACCGAGGTTGTAGAGTTTTCATAAACATCAATTCGAACAGACTTATCTCCTAATGGCCAAATCTTATTGACAATCACATGAATCTTGGCGACGTGTGGAGCCGCAGAAGGGAACCTACCCACTAAGAAATCATCCCAGAGGGGAACCGAATCTTGAAGCACCACGTCAGGAACTGCAATCGTTGGAACACCATCAATCATACTAACTTCATAATCGTGTTTCTTAAGCGATGGACGCTTATTCACCACTGCTGCATAAGACTGCTGCTTGTTTTGTGTAGAAAAGGCATCCCCTTGAGAAGGACCCGTTGAATCCGGCTCCGACATAAGGGCACACCGGCGGTAGCCGTCACACAAACCCTAACTTGAAAGATACTCTGCAAACCCTAGAATCGCTAAAATATGGCACTTTCCTTTGGTTACAACCTTTTATAGAAGCTGATAAACGCAAAAATGTACTAAGTTAATAATTGCAATTAACTATGGTTAGCTTGTATATAAAGTTGACCTCAATCCATTTACTTTACCCTTGTAGTTAGTTTTTAAAATGCACATTTCCCTTGATGGGACATAATGAGAATGTTCGCTATATCCATCACAAAAAAAAGGTTTTTAATAACTTTAGTAACCACACTCAAACCTACTTTTGCATGATGTTGTGACAATAGCATGGGACATATTAGATTCGAAAACAACATCGAGAAAGCTGGTTTAAGAAGCATATGTTCAGGGTTCTATATTGCTTGCATTGTTGTTCACTAAAAGTTTCTTGAGAAAGAATAAAAGCCATAGGGTTCCGTTGTGAAAAACAGGATTTGATCTTCAAAATCAGGGTACTCTAGAATTGTAATTCATGCTTGACATTTATTCACCGTGCTCTTACCAACAAATTTAATTCCACTTTGTATGCATGCAAATTGAATGTATATATATGGTTAACTCTCTTCTGCAGTGAGAGGCCCAATTAATGCAGTGAGAGGCCCAATTAATCCATACAGGACCTATCCATTAATCTAAACTCTAATCACCTCATTTATAAACCCAAACCGACATATAATTTCGTTCTAATCGTAAAATCTAAACTCTAACCATTTCATTTGTAAATCCAAACCGGTATATAATTTTGTTTTAATTGTAAAATCTAAATCCTAATCACCTTCATAGTAAATCCAAACCAACATATAATTTTGTTCTAATTGTAAAATCTAAACTCTAATTCTTATTTATAAACTCAAAGCGATATATAACCTTGTTTAATTGTATAATCTAAATCAAGCCAAGATTTAACTTTCTTTAATTGAAAATATACAGAATTTGTTTCATTAATTTGTTTTGCTTTTATATTTAATTTTGATTTATTCTTTAAATAATTTTATATACAAGATTTTGATTGATTGAAAAAGGAGGAAGGTAATAAAAGAGTTCACCCCAATCCAAGTATTTCTTGTTCTAGTTGTAGGGTTGAGTTGCAAAAAAAAATGGAGGGTTTTTGCCATGCCAATTTGCCTACTAACCAAAACCATAAAACAAATTAAGAATATCGCATATAATTTGAAAAAAAAATTAGGAGATTAAGATAAGGGTAGATAAAATTACTTTTTTGGTGTTAAGTGTTTGGGTGATAGTGGCCGCCGGAGGTGGTGGCAGGCGGAGGTGGTGGCAGGCGGTGGTGGTGGCGGGAGGTGATCGGCCGGTGGTGGTCGGTCAGCGGTGGCCGGAGGTGGTCGGCCGGCGGAGGTGAAAGACGGAGGTGGCTGGCGGTGGTCGAAGGTGGTCGGCGGTGGCCGGCTGTGTTTGACATGATGGCTGCTGGAGATGGTTGTGTGATGGTTGTAGGAGTGGTGATTGTGGTGGTAGGGTGATGGTGGTTGTGGTGGTGGTGGTGGTAAGGGTTAATTATGTAATTATTGTATAAATTATAGAGAATATAAACTTTTAAATTTTAATGGTTAAGAGTGGTTCAGGCAATTACAAAGCTTCTTTTGGTTATTGAGTGCAATTCCTCTTTTTGCCCTTATATATATATATATATATATATGACTTTCTTGACACAAATGAAATTTACGCAACCTATACTTTTTCTTCCTAGTCGACGTACTCCTGCTTGATATCTCTTAAAGAGGATGATATAAAGCACGTACGTTGAAGTCTATTATATTATTGCTAGCAGTCCTGATTGCTAGTGATGGACTAATGAATTATAAGTTTCAGATAAAGCTCATCCCACTTTTGCTTCGCACTTCTGGTTAGTTTTGAAAATACACAATTTTCTTATTGGGACTAGTGGGACTTATTGAGAACGTTATCTTGATTCCAATAAAAACAGTAATTGAATAACTTACGTAACTATCAATTTTCCTAGATGCCATAACCATAGCACACGTGACATCTCAGATGCGGAAACAACATCAAGAAAGCTAGCTGGTTCAAGAAGCATACGCATGTCATGGGTACGTTACTGCGACAATATCACTTGCTAGGTCATAGGGTTATGCTGTGAATATATCATCTTCAGTTGTTGCCTTTTCTTTCCATGTTCCGGTTTTTAGCCAGACTATTGGGTCATATAAACTACAGTAGTTAATATTATAAGACTGAGTCTCCCCCTAATACTTCATACACAACCAACATGTAGTTTCAGATACAATTTTTCACATCTGGTATGAAGTAGAACTGAAATATAATTAAAGTAACTTCTTATAAGTCATAAGATAATTAATAGCATTAGTTATGTCTGAGCATTTTTTATATTCTTTAGTCTTAGCATCTTCAATCTCACCCTCTTCCTCAACTTTGGTAATTTCTTCCTTCTTCATTTTTCTTGTTTTCCAGGAATTTTAGGAGACCTTTGAGCGCAATATCAGCGTTCTTACTCGCCATGAGCTGCTGCACGACTCCAGCCGGAGTTGCACTCACCTCAAGGACAACCTTCTCAAGAGGATCAAACAGGACATGGTCATCAATTTTATGGTATATAGCCACAAGTTTCTTCAACACAAAAGGGGTGCAGTAATCCATGAGAATGTGAAGATCCATTCTTCCTGGCCTCAGCAATGCCGGGTCGAGCTTCTCCTTGTGATTGGTTGTAAAAATTATGATTCTTTCTTCTCCACAGCTCGACCAAAGTCCATCTACAAATTTCAGTAGACCAGACAAAGATATCTGTCCACAAGGAAGAAGATTCATAATAAGGTTCAAAAACAGAGAGGTTACTAAAAACAGAGGAATCTTTTTTTTTTTAACTTACCCCAGGGTCACGCTTCTTTGTTTTCTTTTCGAGCTCAAGACGAATCAGCTCCACAGTCAATGTCTTGAATGAGAAGAATTGACCTATTCTTGGTAGAGGTAAGAACCCTCCGCAACTCACCATCGTTTCTAACGCTTTGAATTTGGAGATCATAGATATTGTAGTTCATGTGATTAGCTATTGCAGCCACCATAGAGGATTTTCCTGTACCCGGTGGACCGTAAAGAAGATATCCACGTTTCCAGGCGCGTCCCACACTTTTGAAGAAGTCTTTTCCTTTAGCGAAAGCATCAAGATCGTCGATTATGGTGGTCTTGAGTTGCGGCTCCATAGCTAAGGTCTCGAAGGTCGTGTGGTGCTCGAAAATAGCTGATTCCCATGATGAATCTCTTTTATCGTAAGTGTAGATGTAGAGATTTTTGCGATGTCTCATGATCTCCGCAGCTGTTTTCGCAAAGTGTGGGAAGTAATATTTCATTATCTTCTCACGAAACTCCTTCTTACAAGTCAGATGAAAGTACCTGAAACATGAAACCAATACTGTAAGAACAACAAAAAGATTTAAAGACTTCAGTCAAGGGAGAAGAGAGAAGAAGCAATGTATATATACTTTTTCTCGTAGGGATAATTTTTAGTCTCAATGACGCGTAGAATCCACTCAAGATGGAATCCCTTCAAACTCATCAAATATCTTTGTGTTGAGAGGGACTCCGAGATTAGGCTCAGCGTCTGGATTCTTGAGATCACTCGAACCCACGAGGATTTCTCCGGTGGAGAGTCCCGCCAGACGCGTGGTTAAATAAACTTTGGCCGCGAGGAAAGTATTATTTTGGCAAAAATCCCATTTATGATCGATCACAAACGTGAAATTCGACTGAAAGCAAGAAGAGAACAAGTCTACCACTTTTACAGTGATGTAATCACGGATTTTCCTAGGCACAATCTCGTTGAAGATGTTACTGATGATGACAGTAACCTATATACATGTCTTAAATATTGTAATGACAAACAAATAAGTTTACAAAATGATAGGTTTAAAATAAACATTACTTGCATTGGTGTTGGATTCGAGGTTTCTTGAGAAAGAAATAAAGTGACAGGGTTTCCTGTTTTCAGCCAAACTATTGGGTTATATAAACAAAAATATATCTTTAATTATTATGAGTCTCTTAGGTATTGATGGGTTCTCCTTGTGAATAGAGAGAATATAATTGTATTATATTGTTGTGTACTATTATCAAATAGAATGATGCAACTTATATATAAGCACAAACCATAATCAAATGATATAATTAAAGGGATTACATAGAATAATATAATTAATGTATATTAAAATAATATATGGGATTTGAGTAATCATAGGTGATATGATGATACTCTTTTCTTAATACGCCCCCTCAATCTCAAGGGGTGATGAAGCGAAGCGAAAATAACGGCTTGAGATTGACAAGTCCAAGTGTTGGAGATCCGTTTATGAATTGAGAATATGAGCTGTTGTTGAGCAAGATTTGCTAACGACTCGACACGATGACGAGTTGTGTGATGTTGAGGTGGCCGAAATCAACGATGGTTAGAGAAGGAGATCCAATTTTTTTCTTTTAAAAAAAAAAGAAATTCGACATAGATTCAAAGACTTATAATATATAAGCTTGGATGATAGAAGCACTTTTGGCTTAAAATAAAAGAAAAAAATATTTGACTTAGATTCAGAGGTCTAAGATAGTAGACTTGAATAAAAAGAAACTCGATGACTTAGATTCAGTGGTTCATAATGAACTTGAATGTGGAAGCACTTGGCTTAAAACAAAAATAAACAATAGAAACACATAGCTTAGAAACAGGAACAAAGTCGATCGTTAGATCATTGTGGCTCTGATACCATGTGAATAGAGAGAATATAATTGTATTATATTGTTGTGTACTATTATCAAATAGAATGATACAACTTATATATAAGCACAAACCATAATCAAATAATATAATTAAAGGGATTACATAGAATAATATAATTAATGTATATTAAAGTAATATATGGGATTTGAGTAATCATAGGTGATATGATGATACTCTTTTCCTTAATACTCCTCTGGTATGAAGAAATGGTTATTATTGCCAAAAGGAATTGACATACAAATTACATACTTTCTATGTTAAGCTTATGTAGTGTCAACATCTTCAATATCCCCCTCTTCCTCTACTTTGGTATCTTCTTTCTTCAACATCTTGTATTCGAGGAATTCGAGAAGACCTTTGAGCGCAATATCTACGTTCTTACTCGCCATGAGCTGCTGCGCGACTTCAGCCGGAGTTGCACTCACCTCACGGACAACCTTCTCAATAGGATCAAACAGGAAATGGTCATTAATTTTGAGGTACATAGCCACAAGCTTCTTCAACACAAAAGGGGTGCAATAATCCATGAGAATGTGAAGATCCATTCTTCCTGGCCTCAGCAATGCCGGGTCGAGCTTCTCCTTGTGGTTGGTTGTAAAAATTATGATTCTTTCTTCGCCGCAGCTGGACCAAAGCCCATCTACAAAGTTCAATAGGCCAGACAAAGATATCTATCCACAAGGAAGAAGATTCATGGGTTCAAAAAACAGAGAGGTAATAAAATAAAATAAAACAGAGGAATATTTCTAACTTACCCCAAGG
The DNA here is from genome assembly GCF_030686135.1 of Camelina sativa. Classification (NCBI taxonomy): domain Eukaryota; kingdom Viridiplantae; phylum Streptophyta; class Magnoliopsida; order Brassicales; family Brassicaceae; genus Camelina; species Camelina sativa. Next base: position 13,117,126 of record NC_141880.1, on the reverse strand, counting down.
TCATGCTTCTTTTTTTTCTTTCCAAGCTCAACATCTTCTTCCTTTTTGGTCTGGCGTTTACAAGAAGAATCAGCACCACAATCAATGTCTTCAATGAGAAGAATTGACCTGTTCTTGGTGGCGGTAAGAACCTTCCGCAACTCAGCATCGTCACTAATGCTTTGAATTTGGAGATCATAGATATTGTAGTTCATGTGATTAGCTATTGCAGCCACCATAGAGGATTTTCCTGTACCTGGTGGACCGTAAAGAAGATATCCACGTTTCCAGGCGCGTCCCACGGTCTTGAAGAAGTCTTTTCCTTTAGCGAAAGCATCAAGATCGTCGATCATGGTGGTCTTGAGTTGCGGCTCAATAGCTAAGGTCTCGAAGGTCGTGTGGTGCTCGAAAATGGCTGCTTGCCATGTTGACTGTTGCCGGTTGTAAGTGTAGATGTAAAGATCTTCGCGATGTCTTATAATCTTTTCTGCTGATTTTGCAAAGTATGGGAAGTAATCCTTCATTATCTTCTCACGATATTGCTTCTTACAAGTCAGATGAAAATACCTGAAACATGAAACCAGTACTGTAAGAACAAAAATGATATTAAGATTAAGATCAAGGAGAAGAGAAAGATTGAGATTAAAAGTACTGTTTCTCGTAGGGAAAACTCTTAGTCTCAAGACAGCGTAGAGACCACTCAAGATGAATCCCTTCAAACTCATCAGCCATCTTTACGTTGACAGGGACTCCGAGACTTAGCTCAGCCGCCGGATTCTTGAGATCACTCGAACCCACTAGGAATTCTCCCGTGGAGAGTCCGGCGAGGCGCGATTGTAAGTAAACTTGGGCGGCACGAAAAGTCTGATTATCACAAAACTCCCATTTTTGCTCGATCAGAAACGTAAAACTCGACTGATAATAAGAGGAGAACAAGTCTATAAATTTCACAGTGATGTATTCACGGAGTTTCTTTGGCACAAGATCGTTGAGGATGTTACGGAGAATCATAGTGATTGCAGATAAAGATGTGTAGAGGGCGAAGACTGTCGATACAGAAGGGACTTGGTTAATAAGAGAAGCCATAGCTTAAGCAACAAGGAAGATGATGAAGAGCTTTGGTTGAGAAGAGTATGTGCTTATTTGGGGTTTATAAAGAGTTTGGGGGGTGGGGTGTACATAATGTGAAACCTTGCAAATCTTTGATATTTAATTGATTAATCAAAAAAAGAAAGAATGATTGTTTTATATTTTTTTTTTCCTCAGAAAAAGATTGTTTTATTAACTATTAAGATATTCATAATACATGCAAGTCATAAAGAAAAGAAAAAAAAAATAATAATTTGAGAGTTTTCATTCATTGGAAAAGTGTCACATACTATTAAAATGAAAAAAAATTATCTAACCATAATAAAGTAACATTTAATGATATTTATTGTCTTCTACAAAAAAATATAATGCACAAAAAATCTAAAATAAAATAATAAAAAATAAAACATAAGGAAATATTTCCAAACACAACAGTGTTAAAAAATATTAAAAAAACACACATTTATTATATGTTATATAATCCAATTTTAATTGTGTCTATTAATTTTAGTTAGAAACCGACAACTGGAGATTAATGAAATTGTAGACAAAATAGTTGATCTCCACAACTTGGATACAGATGTGAATCTTAGCAGATGAAATTAACTAATTTTCCTATGTGAGCTGAACATAGGAAAAAAGTGTAATTGTCGGAGCGAAGTGTTTGTGCAGTATGATCGTCTATATATCTAACAATTCTCATATATATTTGCATTCAAAATGATTATTAAAAAAAAACTGTTTCTCTAAAATACTAAAGAAAGTGTTTAAAGAAAGAACTAATTTTTTAGATTAAGCTTATCCCAGTCTAAAGAATAATCTATATATAATAACGATCTGAATAAATGCGACTAATAGTTGTGTTTTTTCAATATATAGTACATTTTGGATATTTTCCGAAAAGTCGTGTTTGTTTATTAAAACAGTTATATTTGTCTCTTCTTCAGTAACCAACAAGTTCATTGAAATAAAATTTTCATTTTATGTTGAATATTAATATCTAATATTCAACGTTATTCTATAATCTAACTAAAATTTTCGAAATTATTATAGCAATAGAGAAATTTAATACAACATAATATAAAATTTACAGTTGTGTATATTTATCGTAACTTTTCAATAAAACAATATTTTAATATTTAATATTAAAAAGTAAAAATAATAATCTGAATAAATGCGAACAACAATTGCGACTTTTTTTAGTATTTTTTGTGAAAAACTGTTTTTTTTGTTTTTTTTAACTTAAACAGTTGTATCTGTTCATATTTTTCATCACATTTTTTTGTTCTACTAGATGTTCCTATTTAAATAGTCATGTCTTTTAAACTTTCTATATAATTGTCTCGTCATCAATAACTAACAAATCATAGTTCGTTGAAACAAAAATTCCTTTTATGTTCAGTTTAAATAATTTGAATATTAATATCTAATATCTAATATTCAATGTTATTATATAATCTAACATGATGATAGCAATATAGAAATATAATAAACCTTACTATAAAATTTACAATTGCGTCTATTTATCATAACTTTTCGTTTAAAACTATTTTAATATTTAAATTTTATTTTATCATGTTTGTATTTTATTATGTTAAAAGTTGTGTATTTTAATTTCAAATTTTCTTTGATATAGTTTCACTCATTATTAAATACATTTTTAATTATAATTATTTAATAAATATTACATTTACTCATTAAGACCATTAGTTCAATATTCTTAGTTAAGATCACTTTGTTATTATGATTTTTTTTAATTGTAGCTCTTTATCATAATTCTTCATAAAATATCTTATATATTTAGAATACTTTAAACAATGTTTTTTGAAAAGTTATGCCTATTCTACATAATATTTTTTTGTTTATAAATTTTTATATTGATGGTTGTGTTTTTAGTAATAGTTTATGTTTAATATTTATGTATTCAAGCTATTCTATTACATTCACAATGTATATTTTTAAATTTTAAATTTATTTACTTTTTATAAAATACTTCCCCCGCGACATCGCGGGGGGACTGAGTCCTAGTACGTTTACCTAATTTTTGATTCTTATATTTCTATATCTTAATGTACTCCATGAAGGTGGATGGTCAGACTGAAGTGTGTGCCAATTTATTTTGGTTTTTTAACTTTCAGAAAGAACACCCTCAGCGTGAAGAAGACTCCTCTTACCTGTCTCCTCAAATGGTTAAAGAAAGAGGTCCAATAATCTCTAATCCCATAGGTTCAAACTTCAAAGGCTAAGATGGACCAAACCACCACATGGATGGGTCAAATGCAACTCTGATGGAGCGTGGCCAAGAGTTGGGAACAATGGTGGTGTAGGATGGGTTCTTAGAGATTATCGGGGGATGACATTATGGCTGGGAGCTAGAACATCACCTAAGACAAGAATTGTGTTAGAGATAGAAGTTGAAGCTATAAGAGGGGCGGTAGCAAATATGGTATGTCTTCAATATCCCTATGTCATTTTTGAGTCGGATTCCCAAGAAGTTGTATTTCAGTTGAATGGTGAAGAAGTCAGGCCATTTGTTGCTCCGATTGTGCAAGACATTCAGCAGCAGGGGCAGATCCACCATATACAAGGGTGGTACAGTTGTATCACATAGATTTTGAAAAATATATGTATATCATATGATTTTTGTAGTATGCATCATATTCAAATGTAAAGTTGCACCAGACATACTTGCATCCCAATAAAAAAAATAATTTTATAAGTTTCAAAGTCCAATAGACATAACAAATTTTAAACTCATTTTTTTCATTTTCTTTTGGTCGAAGATTAAAAATAGGCAATTTTCTTATAAATCTAATTAAGAGGGGGGTATTCAACTTGTTTTTTCTAGGATTTGGTTAGATTTTAATATTTTAGGATTTTGAGAGATTTGAGTAAGATTTTAGGAGATTTGATGATTTGTTAGAAATTTTAATTTAAAGAAAATGAAAATGAAATGAGAATCTGTGAGATTTTGTAAGTGATTTTAGGATATTTCAAAACACACCATTTGTCTACTTTTTTTTTTTTTATGATATATGAATATTATTTACCAAAAGGAACAGTTTTTTTTTTTACAAGAGCTTGGCGTAGGAGTGGTAATGAAAAAAGGGAAGTACAAAGATGCCAAGATGCCGAGATACAATAGAGTAGATTTATTCTGAGTTTCTCTGTGAAGATTGCAGGTGCAGGAGAGCGCATTGGTGGTGATACCCCAAGAGTGTGTTGGATTTAATTGAGTTTAATTATCCTAATTATTAAGCTAGAGGTTGTATTTGTATTAAACTATGCTTATAAGCATTGTAACGTTTGTAGCAGTTACAACGTTTGATTTAAAAACATAGTCTCATCATTGTAAAACTCAAGTTTTTCCAGTTTATTAATAAAATCACAAGTTTCTCTAATACTCTGTTCTATCTTCTATAAAACACATCAACAAGTACGTTTGTTTTGTTTATTTGTGAGAGAGAAGCTTTTGCTTCTAACATGGTATCAGAGCCCTACTGATTCAAGAGCCAAATTTTTCTAAGTTAAGAGTTCAATAAACACACAGAGAGTTATGGAGATGGTGTCGAACATGAAGAAAATATTGGCTATTCAAGGGCCAAATTTCCTATGTGTATTTAAGCATCTTGGCTATTGTAGAATCGAACATGAAGAAAATATTGTTAAGAAACTTTTGTTCTTGTGTTGTTCTTATGAGCAATTCTCTTTGGCTTTGAAGAGTGACTGAAATTAGCTTTTATAGCTAACATTTGGTATCAGAGCCCCAATTTGATTTCTTAATCAAATTTGGATCTTCAGTGTCATGTTAAGTGGATGCTTTATTTGGATCAAAGTCAGTTTCTTTCAGATTTCGATATTACAACAGTGATGATCCGATTGATCTATGACGTTTACGATGAAGACGGCTTCATTGAGGGAGTGAATGATGGTCGACGTGTGGAGGTTAGTGGGCAAGGTGGTTTCAGTTCAACAAAAACTCTCGACATCAACCCGCCAAAAGAAGAGGCCGTCACTGCAGTAACTAAAAAATTTAATCACGTCAACGTGAGAAACCTTGGTAAGCTACTTCTATCTTCTTTACGATGGCTGAAACGACAAGGAAACAAGTTTGTGACTGATGCAACGTATGAAGGCAATGAAAGATATGAACCTGTTTACTTCATGAGAACCTTGAGGACAAGGCTCTTTTCCGGCAGTGGTGTCATGTACGTAGGGTGTGAGTTTTACACGGTTTGACCTTTTTTCTGGAAATCCTTCAAAATCCCATCTCCAAGGGTGTGATTGTATGAGTCATATTTTTCAACTAAAAAAGCTAACAAAATCTTTTAAAATCATTCAAAGTAGCTATTTTTTTAAAAGTTGTAATATTTTGAATAACAGTAGATTTTAAGTGAGTTTTACAAATTTGAATTGAATAACAAGAGATTGTGAATCATTCTAATTGATTTTATATAAATTTCAAGTTGAATAACATAGGATTTTAAAAGAGTTTTAAAAATCATCAATTGAGTAACAAGTAATTTTAAAAATACTTTAAAATCTTCTAAAATATGAGTTTAATACCCCCTCTAAATCCCTCACACAAAATATTTTTTCTCCATAATTTTCTAAACTACGTAAACTACATTGAATTCCTACGTAAACTCATAGGTTTGAGAAATTTATTTGATAAACAAATTGGTTAACTTATGAAAATTTCTTGTAATTTTTAGTTCTTTTCTTTGTTTCTGAGTTTGGTTTATTCATTTTTTTTTTGTCAACACGTTAATTCATGTTTAAGCTAATAAATGCAATAGTTTAGGATTTATAATTTTCTATTCAAAACTTGATGAAGAATATGCTCGTTTCCAAATAGTGAAGTATATATATGTTTGGTACTTTGGTTTATAAATTATGTTATTATGTTTATTATAGATGTTTTCATGATTAATAATTAAAAAAAAATTTACGATTTAAAACAAAATATTAAATATTATTATTATTTATTTATTTATCGAACTTCTTATATATATATTTTTGAAAATAATTTGAATGTTTAATAAAAATTGTTGATGTCAAATTGTCAATTCTCATTCCCAAAGTCTTCAGGAATGATTGATATTGAGCTAATCTCTCGTTTACCAATTTTTTCCTTTTTGCCGAGTTTTCCTTTTTTTTTTCCGAGTTCTCTCTATATCTACTATTTTTCGGTAGTGTATTGATTAGAAGCAAGACAATGTCGAAGAAAAGAATTGGGTCGAGATTGGTATCGAAAAGGCATCGCTCTGTTTTGGATTCTCTACCACACGACGTTGTAGCGCTCATCCTCGAGAAGCTTCCGGTGAAACCTCTCCTAAGACTCAAATCTGTATCAAAGTTATGGAAATCAACTATCGAGTCCCGACCTTTCATGGAAAGACAACAGATCAACCGTAAGCAATCACAGGGTCCCGATGTCCTTACGGTTCGTTTCAATTATTACCGTGATGATGGTCGGAATCCAGACTCTCGCAAAATTGTGTTGGGATCATCAACTCAAATTTGTACAGCCACGTTCCCTGTTTCGGGCAGCTAGTTCTGTTACGGTAGTTGTGACGGTCTAGTATGCGTCTACTGTATCTACAAACCGAGTGTCGTGGTGAATCCGTTAACTAGATGGCATCGGACTTTTCATCTTTCCTACTGCCAACAGCTTCTCATCCAAAAGTATAAAAGAAAAGAGTTTGAGTTGCCGAGTCTTAAGCTTGGATTCGGTAAAGACACGGTTAAAGGCACGTTCAAGCCGGTTTGGTTTATATAATTCATCCGAATTTGGTCTCGACAATGTCACTACTTGTGAAGTTTTCGATTTTAGCACCAATGCTTGGAGGTTCGTTGTCCATGCTTCTCCTTATCGGATAAACGCTCATCACAAACCTGTGTATTTAGATGGATCGCTTTATTGGTTCACCGAATGTGAAGAACCTAAGGTGTTATCTTTTAATCTTCACACCGAAACGTTTCACGTCGTTTGTAAAGCTCCCTTTGCATATCGTTGCGACCCTCTTCAGCTCACCATGTGCGTACTCAACAACCGCTTGTGCGTATCTGAGAAAAAATGGCCCACACAAGTTATATGGTCGTTTGATTCTTTAGGCAGCAAGATGTGGAAGAAACTGTGTTCGATAGATCTCACCATAACTTTTAAATGGTTTAAGGAACCCGCCTTGGCTCTGTCACCGATAGCTATTCTTGAGAAGAAAAGGTTACTTCTTCAAGGTGCCGATTGGGTGGACTCACTGGTAACATATAATCTCCATAGCAAGTGTTATAAATTACTCTACGAACCAATCAAACCTAGAGCTCCTGTTTCTTATTTCCAAAGTTTGTTTTCTGTTGTATAATTTGATTCTTTTCTTTCCTTTGTACCGATGAGAACCATTGTAACTTAAAAGCAACTTTCGCAACTCTGAATTATTGGAGATATATTGCTTCCTCTACGATGTGCTTTATTCACAATGATACAACGCCTATGAAGAGTGTTTCTCATTACTTAATCAAAGAGATTTACAAAGAATATATAGAGGTATACAAACATCAATTAGTTACGACAGTTCCTACGTCGTATCGTATGACTAAGTCGTGGAGAGGCCTATATAACATTGGCACGTTAGTGTCACTTTATGACTAAGTCTTATGTTAAGGCCTATCAACCTCTTACCCGTTCATCACTCCAATAGTTTGCTTCATGGATTTCTCGTCTTTGAAGGATACGATACGGATCAGAATCCTCTTGATAACCTCTCCTTCGATCTCAGAAAATATACTTTCAAGATTCTGATCTGATCTCTGGCGGCCCCAGGGAGAAAGCACGGATACTCAACACCTTTATTATTGCCGTTCACTCTTTCATCACCAATTTACATTACTTGAGAAATCACAACCATGACTCTGATACCATAAAAGATTTAGAAGATATTTTTTATATTTCTCTTAACACACAATGGATGCCTTCAGGCTGCATATTTATACAAAGACTACAAACTCTAAGTATGGGTGCAATGTAACATACTAAACAACCCTTTCTTACAAACATTCATTCACATCTTTCTCAATATAACCAACATCGACTTAGTGGTTTAGCCTATACGGCATGTGATTTGCTAAGTATACTATTACCACAATAACATCATAAGGACTTTCAGTACTCGAGCTCCATAAATATTCCAAGTTAAAATATCCTAAAATTTAAATATTTTGATTCCTTTAAAAATTATCATAATGTTTTAAAAATATCAAGTTAAACTATTCTGAAAATTTCCAAGTTAAAATATCCCAAAAAATTATTTTATTTTATATAATTATGTTTCAACAAAATATATGTATGAATTCAAATGTTCATACTTTTCAAAAAAAAGAATTGTTGTATCTTTGTAAATTTTTGATAATATTTTCAAATAGACTATGAAAGATTATGAAGGAACCCTTTATTTGTTTCAAAAAAGAACCTTGCACATATGACTTTTTTGAGAGGAGTTTTCTCGTTTTTAGTATATAATCGAAATTTCTCAAAAAATCATAAGGGTTTCTAAATCGTAAGGGTGATAAATTTTTTTCTAATTAATTGCTCTTTTCAAATACTATAAAGGGTAAAATTAATTGTTTTAAAATAGAATCTTACATATCTTAATTATACTAGTCAGATCCTTAATATAAAAGAATTGAGTATACTACAAGAAAAAGGAGCTGACGACTTACCTGATTGGATGAAGGCGAAGAAGAATCTATTTGATGGTTACATCAAGATGTGGACAGATGAAAAAACAAAAGAGATGGCAGCCCAAAACTCTATCAATCGGGGAAGTAAACGAGGTGGATTAGGGGTGGCTAAACACAACAACGGTGCAAAAACGTATGAACGCCGTTGGGATGAGATCGCAAGTACTTCTGTTACCGTTTTGCAAGTTTCATTCAATCATCAGTTCAGGTTTTTCTGATTCAATTTAGTTCACACTTAGAATCTGATTAATGCCTTTATTTGTTTCCTAATCTAACTATGGTTTCTGTTTTTTGCTAAGAAAATTGAATTAGGAACGGAGCCTAATATGATTTATTTCATGGAACAAACACACTTAGACAAGAAGACCCGAACCATTAGTGATATGAAGACCAAACAGTTTCTGGATAAGGCTTCTAGTCAAGTGGAGCTCATCCAATCCCAACGCCAACCTGATGGTGATCCTTCGGCTCAGCCAGACCCTCTTACAACAGAAGAGATTAACTCTATTATGCCTAAAGTAAGTTACTCTTTCTCCTTATATTATTAACTGTTTCATTATCTATCAAGTGATTTACAAGTTGTGGATGTCTTACAAAATTTATTCAAGTGAGCTTTTTACAATTATTGGTTTTAATTGACAAGTTGTTCCAAAAGTTAGAGGTAAACGTTATGGCTTTGGTAACCTTTTCGATGATGGATGCCCATCTTCTTCTTCAGCTCCACGACAGATTCCTAAACTACAAGAAGAGATTCAAACATTGAAGGCTCGTGAACAAGAGAAGGACGCTCAGATCAAGTTTCTTATGGAATGCAACAAGCTCCTCCTAGGCCGGTTTCCTGATCTACGTCCACCTGAGTACCCGGAGACACCAGCAACCATGGAAGACAAAGACGAGACACAACCTTGATCTTCATAATCTTGTAAAAGTACGTTTATTGTATATGGATTGTTTTTCTGAGTAATGAAGTATGTTTTGGGCATTGCATTTGTCTAGTTTAAATTTATAAAAATGCAAACTAATTGGAAACGAGGAAAATAGAATGAAATGTTTGACGAACTTGATCTGAATTTTTTCGTAGTTAAATAGAATGAAGTTTTTGAAGGAACCTGGAATGCAATTCTCGAAGGAATCTTGGAGGATATCTTAGAAGGAAATTGGAGTGAAAATGTGAAGGAAAATAGAATGAAATGTGTAGAAGGGAAAAACAGATGCGTAGAAAAATTATAGGACAACAGTGGAAGGGAAGCCGAAGGAAACGTTTTCCTACGCATATAACGAAGGAAATTAGACAAAACTGTCCTTCTCCTTTTTTTCTTTTTTCCTACGAAGTTTCCTTTTAAAATATTTTCGTAGGAAACTAGAAAGATATTTTTTTCCAAATTCTCACTAAAATTCATTTCCTTCGGGCTCTTTCCTCTTATTTATTCCGTAGGAAAATGGTCAAAAAAAACTTTTTCCTACTAAATTCCTACGTTTTTGCTGGTAGGAAAACGTATTGTTTTCTATGGAATGAAAACATTACTAAACATTAATTATCTTTTGGTGTTTCAGTTTTTATATGTATATATATATATATATATATATATACTTATATCCAATAATCCACTACAACTTTTCGGACCTGAATATTGCAGTTTGAATCAAGAGCTTACCTATTCTACTATTTAAAATATCATCTTTAGTATTATCATCACACTTTAGTAAATTTAATTTACAACTTAACTTAGTGTTGAATATATATTGGTTGTTCACCTCTACATTTCAGTGCCACCTACCTATACCTAGTTACATTATAGTTTCAAACACTTTCATAATTTCGTACTTTCATTTAGCTCTCCTTCAAAAGTTTTTTTTGGAGCGGTTAGCTTTAATGGTTTTTTTTAAAAGTTTGTCCTTTCGATAAGGTCGGACCATGTGGAGCGTTGGAGTATACTTACGATACATTATATATGGATAAAATGCCATATTACAATTTGATATGTACACATCAAAATAATTCAAAAGAAGACGAAGAAGACAAAGTGTAGAACATGAAGGCCGCAGGTCCTGTGAGGGCCCAAGAGAGGACACATGGCCAACGTGAGGTTTTTTACTCAATACAATGTAATGAATGTGTCGTGACATGTTTTATTCATATTTGGGATAACGACAAAATTAATTTCACAACATTATTTTTCCTCGAATCAATTCCATAACCCTTATGTCGGGGTTTTGTACGACATTTTTTGTAAATCAAGGGTGTATAATATTAAATTATGGTTCGTATCTTGTGTGATTTGTCTCATCGTATTTATAGAAGAAGCTATCAATAGCTCTCCACGATACCTACTAGCAAAAAGCAGTGACCACCTAACTCATGAAATTTTTAAAATGGAATTCTAAACGTTTCGAATGCATAACTCATTACTAAATTACACAAGAGACTCGAGTCAAAACTGGACGTCAAAGAACCTCACGACATCAAGATCTCATAAATGAGTTAGGCGGCTGAGGCCTCACGACTTTCTTATAGAGAACTTTTGGAGGTTTTGATGTCTTCTTTGCAGTGTAATATACATGTCTTCTTTGCAAATCAAAACATTTATTTTTCTAATGTTCTTTATCAACTGAAATTTAATTTGAAACAATGTTGAAACTGTTGTCCATAATCCCATTTATAGCATGAAATTCTGTTAACCAATGACTACCTTTAGCTTCTAGCAGCAAAAACACCTTTCTTGCATCGCTTCAAACATGGCATGCATGCGTTTATTAAATTTGGACGGAGCAAAATCGACGGTTTCATAATAGTATAACGCTCTCCTCAAATTATGTTTTCCTCACAATCTTCAATGTCATCAAAAGCGTGCCCAAATTCTGATTTTTTTTCGTATACCAAACCGAAAATATTTTCTATTTTTCTTCAATGTTGGGTAACGGCTAAGTACGAATTCCCTCCTTGGATTCCATCTTCTTATATACTTGTCCTCTCTAAGGAATGTGCTCTCTTCTCTTTCTCCTTCTACCATTTTGGTTAGATTTTTCTCTTCTTTATATGTCGGTTATTGTAATAGACGAGTGGTTTATCTAGGCTCCTTTGTAATAATATTTACTCAAGAAAATCTTTCAATTTTTTTTTTTTTTTTTTTTTTTGTATATTCTCGAAAATAACATAAGAATTGAAATTAAAATATACATATGGCATACAAAAACTACTTTAATTAATATGTTATATATTCATGTTACCAGAGAAAAACATTTGAAGGCTTCTTGTTTTTTATAACGGTTAAATTTTAAAGAATAAATATTATTGGTTTGACAATATTTTGTTTTTTAGTTTTTTTTTCTGTCAGGCTTGACAATATATTTAATATATAGATAATGGAATAACTGAATAAATAATTTGGAGAAAATTTTTATTAAACTGAATTTTCAAAAAAATAACTATAAACTGTTGACACTCTAGATTTAGAAGATTAAATACGTTTTTTTAAATTAAATCTTTAACATGCTAGTAATATATAGCATAATCACTATTCCAAAACGTGAAAACATAGATAAATTCCATATTGTTTATCATATTGTTTACAATAGTGATTGTGATATAAAAGTATGCTAAATACAATGTTAAATTTTGTTTGTTGGTACAAAAGCATGGTATTAATTTTTGAAAAATGTTAAATCATATTATATATTCAGTCTAAATAAAGTATTCAAGTGTGGACAAAAAAGAAGAAAAAAAGTTAGTGCCAAGCATTACATTTAACAAATGAAAACACACTACTTACTAATATCTTTTCCATTAAAACATGGATTATTATTTTATTGTTTTTGGCAGTGTATGATTAAACAAAATGGAATAAAAAATTTTGGAAGCAAGTACAATTGTTGATATAAAGTAACCATGGTTAAACTCAAATACCTGAAAACTGAAATGGCTGAGATAGACCTAAACTAGATTGACTAACCATAGTTAAAGCTTCTCTGGTTAAAGATATTGGAAGCTTTTGATATTTGCTTTGCTATATATTAAACAACAATTGGAACCTCCTCTTTTATCAAAAACACACACAACACTTTCTCAGATTCCATCACTACTTTCACACCAGGAAACCTCACAATAAAAACTTCATCTTTTACTCTTGAATTGGTGATCATCGCTTCTCTTACTTGACTCTAGAGGTTCGTTGTTTTATCTCTTTCCCCTAAATTTTCGATTTTTCCCAAAAAAGATTAACCTTTGATTGGCCCAGAAACACTTTTGATTGAAGTTTTAGTGTTAAAGATTTCAAATTGTTCTTGTTTCTTTCATAAAGTTTGCATCTTTCAGAGGTTTTGATCCATGTTTCTTGATTTAGGGTCAGAATATTGTGTGTTGTACGGATTAGACTCGTTTGTGGAACTAAATGAATAAAGATTCTTGAACCCTTTTGAGACTGATTAGTGTTTTCTGGGTTTTGAGGCACCTCGATTGATTGGAGTCAAATCAGTTTGATAAAGCTTTGTGCTTTTGTTTTAAATTGTTTTTAAGATTTTAGAGTTACTTCTCTTTCTGGATCAAGATCATTATATGAGACCTCCAACTGTATTGCTTGCTTATACTAGACACTGATTGACATTAATATCTATTTGCTTTGTTTGGAATGTCTTAAATTTTCGGTTTATTTGGTTGAGTCCTTCTTCTATGATGTGCTGACTGTGTCCATAATGGTGTTTTTACAGATCACATACCTTGTACCGACAAAGATTTGATCAAGATTTACATCTTGTTTCAAGAATCCAGAGCAAACCCGTTGTAGCAGTTCCAAGAATCGAAAGAATGGGTCTATCAAGTCTTCCTGGTCCATCAGAAGGAATGCTATGTGTGATATTAGTTAACACAGCATTATCTATCTCCATCGTCAAAGGCATTGTTCGATCAGTCCTTGGCATAGTAGGAATCCGTCTCTCGCCACCTTCATCCTCACCTTCCTCAGTGACGACGTCTTCAGAGAATCCAACTTCAGAGCCTTTCGATTTCCGGGTCTGCCAGCCAGAGAGTTTCCTTGAGGAGTTCAGGAACCGGACTCCGACGCTTAGGTTTGAGAGCTTGTGCAAGTGCAAGAAACAGGCGGACAACGAGTGTTCGGTTTGCCTGACGAAATTCGAAGGGGATTCAGAGATCAACAAGCTAAAGTGTGGCCACTTGTTTCACAAAACTTGCTTGGAGAAATGGATAGACTATTGGAACATCACTTGCCCACTGTGTAGGACTCCTCTTGTTGTTGTGGCAGAAGACCACCAGCTTTCTTCTACTGTTTGGTGACTGCTTTGCACTGTATAGTGTTTTTTGTTTGGGCGTGTTTGTTTTGTGTACAGCTACTTTTTACTATGAATTAGGCTGCGTCGCGGTTGATTCTCGAACAGATTTAGACCGGGGATGGGTAATCTGATGTACATATCTTGTGAGTTATATATATACACCCATGTGTAATGGAGCTCTTGTGTGAACATAGTTTTCATGAATCTATGTGAGTGTGTGTGTGGATTAAGACCTCAGGTTTACAAAGTCGTATGAGCAATTAAGCTATTCAAAAAGTAAGATTGGGTCATATACTCTTTTCAAGTTACATTTCTCTAACCAAAAAAGATACAAAAGCGCAAGAAAGAGAGTTATTCTGAACCTGCATGTAGTTGTGGGGTGGAGGATGATCCTGGTCTCATGGCGTAAATTTATCTAGATTTCCCAGGTTTTATGGCGTAAATTTGTAGAGATTTTTCGGTTTCAGGGCGTAACCTATTAGTAGAGGTTTTCTGATTTCATTGCGTAAATTTGTAAAGATTTCCAAGTTTAGAGCGTAAATTTTTAGAAATTTTCCGGTTTCAGGGTGAAAATTTGTAAATGTTTCTAGATTTCAAAGCGTAAATTTCTAGAGGTTTCTCGGTTTACGTTCTAAATTTGTAAAGGTTATTGCGTAAATTCGTAAATTTTTTTCCGGTTCGAGAGCGTAAATTCAGAGAAGTTTGCTCTGTGTATACTCGTGAGATGTGAAAGTGTTGTGTAATTGATATGATATTTGACAAAAGAAAGTAACTTTTTGATGACATGTCTTGCAAATTGGGAAAGATAAGATAAGAACATTACTACATTAGTCTGCATACTATCAATAACAATAAGGTAGCAAATAAAGTAAGTAAACCCATAACCAAAATCCAGAATAGGTAGGTTCAGTGTAAGGTTATTTTAAAAAGATGAGATAAGAGTGGCCTACACCACTTTCACCTGTTTACATTGTGTTACAGGTGTCGCCCAATTTACCAATTTGATTTTGGGGATGAATGGTATAGTTTAGCAAATGTTTTGTCGATCGATATATAGCCAATACTTTTGATAAAGTAACGCAAACAAACAATCATAGTTTAGTTTGTACGACACCAAAATATTAATAAAAGGTAATCTCTACACTAAGAGACCCAAGACGAGGAAGACTACTTGACGTTACATATACAAAACCCAAAACTAAACTGGGGACTGTGACAAAGTTAATCTTTTGGTTAAAAGATTAAAAAGAGCAAAAGGCACTAGACTACTAGTAGTACAAGAAGTAATACCTCTAGTGCCATATTTACAAAAACAAAACCAGCAAAATGTGAAGTGTTATGAAAGGAGACATCATCTCTTTTGTGATTGCAACACTTTCGAAATGCAACGACAGAGTCTCAATATCCGAGGATATCCCAATCCAACAACACTCATTGCAGATTCTATTTCGTTCTTCAGTTGTTTCCATGCAACACCGTCTCTATTTGCGCTTGTAACTTCTAGTAGTTCACAGGGAACTACATCACCAGGATACTTCCCACTGTAACAAAGAGACCACACACAATTTTCATTATCGGAGAGTCTTTAAAAACTTGATGGTTAGTGAGCTGCTTATATACTTACTGGATCAAACATGCCACATCGAGAATCACAATTAGTTTTCTCAAGTTTGTGCAATCAAGAAAGCTAATTTGCAAATGAAGCTGCTCCGCTGCAATCAACAAGATACAAGAGTTCCTATCTCAGACAGAACTAGTCATTAAATGATTGCTAAATTGCGCATTTGTTGGCCACTACTGTTAAACTAGTATGACCGAAATGGAAGTGAGAGGCGGAAATAGAATACCTGATGGAGAATCAAAGTTTCCTTGGATCAAATTTGGTATATTCATTTGAGCTAAATGAAATTCCTCAGCCACATTTAGCAGATTGTGTAGGACCAAACTGGTTTTCTGCATTCTCAGAGCAAAATGAGACATATTTCAGAGGTCTACTCTTGCACAAAATAAATCCAGAGGAAGTGATTCTTCTAAAGGAACTTATAACACTAAGGAGAAAGCGAGCGTGACTTGCAACAACATTCTCAATAAGAAAGAAAAATACCTAAGATGCTATGATAGTATTAAGAGAACCATAGCAACAAAAAGAGATAATTGAGAGAGAAACACACCTGTGTAGTCTCCAACAATATATTGGAACAACCGATATACTTTTGGGAGTCTTCAGCGTTAAACAACGAGTTAAATGCAACTGAAACATTCAGCTCTGGGAAATGCTGAAGAACAATGTCTTGATTAGAAACAAAAGGAAGATGATGTATTAATGGAAGGAAAACAGCTTGGATGCCCTTACCTTAACAAATGTATCACTCAAACTGCTTGAAACTAGTACACATGAAGGATGACCAGGCTTTAATGTGAGCCTGCATATCCAAGAAGTTGTTCAATAAAATCCAATAGCACTCAGGTATATGTAGCAAAGTGTGGAAACAGATTAATCAAAAATTTTAAGGAAAGATAAAACCAATAGGACTAACCTTTGGTTGAAAAGGCCACTATAGTTTAGAACAATGCTTTGACAATCATTCCATTCACCCAAACTGTCAACTTTCCAGACCTGCCGACAGCAGAAGGGTCATTTAAGTTAAGGAAAACACTTCGTTTTAGATCCCCATGTCTATAGATATAAGACGGTATATACCAGAATATCCTGACGTATGGATCTGCAACTCATTCTCTTTTTTAAAGTATCTTCAGCAATTTTAATAGTGTCTGCATATGCCGGTTCTTCTGTCATTGTGTCGAACGTCGTAAAACATTGAATCAACTTCTTGATTTTTGAGTCCAATTCTTTGATCTCCTGTGTTATCTCCGCCCGTTTACTAGTAATCATAACCTAGAAAAATGTTGATAGATAACGAGTCTATTAATTACTTAGATTAAAACAAGTGTCAAAATACACACAAAACAGCATAAGTGTAAATACTAATAAGATAAAACATAGCATCCATCTCTTATCTACATAATATCATGAGACACTGTGGACAGAACATTATATCTGAGATGAAAACAAATTAATTTTTCTACAATTAGAGTGAAAAATTCATCACCCTGAAAATTGTTCCATGCCTACCAAAAAAAACAATTTGAGCCTCTGATAGAGTTAACACGACCTAATAATTTGGAAGACTAGACACACCAAGATATTCCTGGAATGGGTTTTTCAAACTGGTCTAGTTACCTCTTCAGCTTGGTTAGGATCTAACAAGCCAGTAGAACGGAAATCATGTTGACGTAGAAAGTTGGCACAATTCAACCTCAATGTTTCGGATGTTTGTACACCGGCGCTCACTGCTTGAAACTTTTTCTGCATATCATATAAGAGAATTTGATCAAGCATGCAGAATCAAAGAAAAATTGAAAAGGAGGAACAAATTAAGTAAAGTAACTACCGTCATTATTTCTTTCTTGAGGTGCAGCAACTCAAGTTTGGCTTTTTCGTACGCTAACTTGCAGAGTAATGATCTACTCTCAGCATGTCTGCAATAATACTAACAATGAATGTTATACACTGGGCACTAATTTATTCGAAAAATATATAAAGGCAGTACAGGGAGCACCTCTTTGTCTTAGCACCACTCAAGTCGTCACATACTTTCTACAATTAGAACAAGATCATCAGTGTACATTTATATAGAAATAATGATCGCAAAAGTTTTCTAATAGGCTAACCTGAGACTGAATTTGAAGACAAAGCATCTCACACAAATGAACCTTCTTCATGTGTGTTAATATATCTTCCACCTTACATATCTGCACTTTTGCAACATTAGTACTGCAACTATAAAAGCTAATAGGAAACAGTCTCAGTAACCAGCCTGGGTTCCCATAGAGAGAAATAATATACCAGTCTTGGGTTCAGCTTATTAGCCAATGGATCAACCATTTGTTTGATTTCTTCTGATACTTTTCCTGGAATCTGCAAGGTAGTGAAATAGTAACATGTTTGTATGAAGCAAAGTGGGACTAACTTCGAATAACATAATAAGTTATCACCAGTACTTACTTCTACCCAGTTCACTACTTGTCTACGAACTCTGCGGCAATCATGAGCATTGAACTTTCCATCACGGTGGTTCATCACTGAATTTGAAATATACTGTGTACTTCTCCCGACTTTGGGGCTATAATTTCTAACTGCACAATCAACATCTTCTGCTTTCCTTTTCAATCTGGATGATCCCTGCAAATTACTTATGTTCAGAAATCTGGCTAAACATCAAAGTTTATCATCATATCCTTTCATCCTTTGGGATAGCTTCGAAATTTGATAGTCTCCAGGATATAATTTCTCAAGATATTTGATGGAATCTGAGTCAAAATGTTCAATCTGAATGACCTCTTAGTGGGTACTTATTTAACTTCTTATAAAGGAATGATCTGGTTCAGGTGTTGGTGTAAAAGAACCAATTTGGAAATTTATAATCATTTCAGAGATCAAGAGGATCTACTAACGTTCAGAAATGGATTGTGTAATCCATTTTCCCCGTGGAGAGATAGTTCTTCAAAACATGTACACGGGTCTAGAATTATACCTTAGCATGTAAAGCCTCATTCTTGCTTCTGTCCATAGATGACGAGCCAGAGGTACTAGGAAGGGTTTCTGTAACTACAGAAGGAACATCTTCAACTGAGATAACTTCTGTTTCACAATGTACTTTCAAATGATTATTATCCTTCAGAAGGAACTCGGCAGCACTGATGTTGGTTCTGTTTTGATTTTTATGCAGCATACTGTCCCTCTCTTTTCGTTTAGCAGAGCCATTCAAGAAGCCTGTGTCACTAAGTAATACGCCAGATTCTGCAAGCAATGATTCAACTTTGTCGGATAAGGTATTCAAAGAATTAGTACTAGCACATTCCTTGGTCACATTTCCATCCCCAATCTCAGATTTTTCGGTGGCTTTACTGTGCTGCTCTTGATCTTGAAGAATAACAAAATTCTTTGATGCTGACGTCGTTGCATTTGATGACACAAACTTCTCAGGGGTGCTGGCTGTCTGATTTCTTTGCTGTTGTTTGAAGAGTGAACCTTCTGTCTCAGAATTAGTATTTCCTTCTGGACTTCTTCGTGCAAACACATTACTAATGTCAGCAGCAGGGCTCAATGCACCACAACTGTTTTGATCTGGTACACCTTTCTTTTCAGAAACTTGAGTTCTATCATCGCTAGTGTCAACATCAGGACTAAAAGCACCACTACTGCATTGATCTGGCATGTCTATTTTGTCTGAAACGGGTGTTCTATTATCACCCCTAGTGTCAACAGCAGGTCTCAATGCACCACTACCGCATTGATCTGGCATGCCCTTCTTTCCTGAAACTGGTGTTGTACTATCATCGCCAGTGTCGACAACAGGGCTCAATGCACCACTACTGCATATATCTGGCATGCCTTTCTTCTCAGAAACTGGTGTTCTATTATCATGTTCGGATAACAAATCCTCCAAATTGGTAATGGGTATACCTGCATGAATTTCCATGTGGACACCTACTTCCCTGCCAATGCGGTTTCCAGATAATTGAAGCTTTGATTTCTCAATTCTCTGAATAAGAGCAGAACCAGGTGGAATCAATCCAAGTCTGGATTTGCTTTTCTGGATGGTTGACAAGCTCTCAACTAGTGCCCGAGTTTCCCTGCTCATAAAGCTTCCACCACGTTTAGGGGAAGGAGTAACACAAGATACGGACTGGGGTAATAAACCAACTGAAAACGCACTTTGCCTTCTAATAGTTGACGAGGAAAGGGAAACATCCTTTGAGTAATGTTGGCTTCCTGATTCCTGCAGCACTACCTGAGGGCGAGAGCCAGAACCAGAAGGTGACAGGATTTGACAAGCATCACCACTATTTATACCATGTGAGTCTTTATTAGCTTGAACTACGGGAATGCATCCATTCTGAGGGGACAAGGAAAAACCATGGATGGGGGATCTTGATTCCACAGTATTGTCTTCAGGAAGCAATTCCATGCTTTCATCAGCCAATAGAGCTGCTAATGTAGGAGTTATATACCCATAGTCATATTTGCGAGAATTCTCACCAACGATACTCATATCATTCGAGTCTCTACCACCACTCCCCTTCTCAACAGGTAGAGGGGACTTTGGGAATAGCTTCTTAGGCTTTGTCAACAACACCATTGCACTTCCTGTATCAGTTTCTTCTACTGGAAGATTACTCATAGGAGTCCTCACATCTCCAGACTCTGACCTCGCAAGACTCCGGAAATGCATAGAAAATGCTGTAGAGTCCATTGTCATTTCATGGTGGTCTTCAGAGATAGTAGCGTCAGACAATCTTCCAGGATTGATAAAATGGGATGACACAGGGCCGAAGAAACTATCCTCTGATTAAGAAAAAAAAAGCAAATCGATTCAGAAATGTGTAAAGCACAGAACTTTATCAATCAAAGGTAAATGGAGAATGAAATTGAAGGCGTACCGTCATCACTAGTAGCAGAGCCAACAGTGCTACCTCCTGAAGATGGCGAATATTTTGGCCTCAAGAAGGATTCATTCAAGATTGGCTCATCTTCACCATCTCCTTCAGTGTCTTCGCGGTCAGATAAATCGCCGAAAAACTTAATTACTTTATCCTCAGACTCTGACGTTTCAGCTTGTTCACCCTTCGCGGCGGAGGTGTTCGGCGGCGTCTCGTAATCTTCGTCACGTTTGAAAATGTGGACGGAAGTGATTTCACGGTCGGCGAAGCTCACTCGCCTTAGTCGTTTCCGGCGCTGTGCTATAGATTCCTCGTCTGTTCCGATTCCGCCGGCCGTATTGTTCATCGGGTCTTCAGGCTTTTCCGACGCCATTGGGTAGAGACGATTTGGGGGAAACGTTTCGAATTTTAGGGTTTTTGAAAATTGAATTATTATCTGAAAATAATATTGTGCGGGAAAGGGAAAATCATTTTAGTTTATTTAAATAATTGTGGTAAAAAATATGAAAAAACTTACGTTTAATAAAACGGTCAATAGACTAGATCTTCTCTTATACTGGCTTTGATTAGTAACACATTTAAGAGCATGGGCATTGGTGTATACTTGGTTTTGGTCCATCAAATTTAATAATATTATTATGAGAGTTTCTTATTTTTAATATGAGTATTGGTGTCTATTTGTATTTGGTCCTCCGAATAAATTAATAATATTTTCAAAATTTAGAAATTTTATTCAACTTAAAAACAAAAAAACATAAAAAGAAAAACAAACATTTTCTTCAACTCATAGAAATTTTAAAATTAATCTTCATTATCTTGAAGATGTCCAAATTTAGTCCAAATATGCTCAATCAAATCATGTTTTAGTTGGTCATGGGCTTGTTTATCCCGAAGTCTTGTTTGGCGAGTAATCGTAGTGCTGATATTTGAACCCACACCAGCGGCACCAATGGTATATGTTTGATCCACATGTTCTCCTTGTTGAAATTCAGAAACAATGTTTCGGTAACTGTATGCATGGCGTTCATCTTCGACAATCATATTATGGAGTATTATGCATGATCTTATAACATTTGCCATTTTGTATTTATCCCATAAACGAGATAGATTTTTAATAACGGCGAATCTAGCTTGCAAGACTCCAAATGCACGCTCAACATCTTTCCGCACAGCTTCTTGTTTTTTAGAAAAGAGAGATTTTTTCATACCTTGTGGAAGTCGGATAGATTGAATAAAAGTGGCCCAATTTGGATAAATCCCATCAGTGAGATAGTACGCCAAATTGTACTCCCTTCCGTTGACAACGTAGTTGACTTCCGGAGCTTGACAGGTTATTATGTCATCAAAAACATTAGATCGATCAAGAATATTAAGATCGTTCATAGTACCTGGAGCTCCAAAAAAGGCATGCCATATCCAGAGGTCATACGAAGCTACCGCTTCCAACACGATTGTAGGTTTTCTGGTTGACCGTGAATACATGCCTTTCCAAGCAGTGGGACAATTCTTCCACCCCCAATGCATACAGTCAATGCTCCCAATCATCCCTGGAAATCCACGCTGTTCATTCTAATATAGTAGTCTTTCAAGATCCTCCGGTGTAGGACGTCTTAGATATTCATCTCCAAACACTTGGATGATGCCGGCGGTAAATCCGTGCAAACATTTCCGAGCTGTCGAAGCACCAATTCGTACATACTCGTCAACACTGTCAGACGAACTACCATATGCCAATTGACGAATTACGAATCCATATTATAATCCCTTCTATTATATACTCATTCTCTAAGTTGGAGATCGTCTTGCAACTGGTGGTCCTTCGTCGCCGTCGAGATGGAAGGGAGGATTCGAAAACTTCCTCTCGAGATTTCGTCCGGTCTTAACCCTACCCAAAGATGCCGGACAAGCTACGGAGGACACAGAATTTGGAGATAGGCGTGAAATCGGTGGAAAAGAGGAAGAAATCCACGAGAGAATTTCGTCGCCGTCGCCGTCGAGATGGAATGGAGAATTCGAAAAGCCCTCTCGAGATTTCGTCTCGTGTTAACCCTACCCAAAGACGCCGGACAAGCTACGAGAGACACATAAGTTGGAGATAGGCTTGAAATCGGTGAAATCGGTGAAATCGGTGGAACAGAGGAAGACATCCACGAGGGAATTTTGTCGCCGTCGAGATAGAAGGGAGAACTCAAAAATTAATCTCTCCGGATTTCGTCGATTGTTAACCCTACCCAAACACCAACGCCAATCACAAACTTACACGTCTCCAAGTACACGGTAGAAAAACGTCGCGTTTAAGAGTCGTTTTTTGGGTTTTTGGCTTTTTTTTTTTTTTTTTTAGAAACAAAAAACGGGGGACGGTTGAAAATAATGCCGATGCACATGCTCTAAGGGCAATAACTTTCGGTATTCGGGTTTTCAGGATTACACTTATAGAATGCATTCGAGTTTTTATACTATCTGGTCTGATTCGGGTCGGATTCTTTTGGGTTTAGGTAAGTTCGGGTATATCATCCGTATTCAAACAAACCATAATAGACAAAAGAAAAAACATATTTTATCTTTCTAAAAATTTTTAAACAAATGTGTATATATAAATATTTAACATTTTCATAAGACAGAATAACTAAAATAACAAAATAGTTTACGATGTACCAACAAATGCCTAAGGTACTGGGTTTGAATCCACTTACATACATTTTTCGGGTTAGTTTGGGTTTTCTTTGAGTATCAGATAATACTCAACCTGATCGGTATAACTTATCATCCGAATCCAAACCGAACTGTTTATTTTGGGTTTAGTTTTTCGGATCTGGTTAATATGCCCAGGGCTAATAGGAAATTAAATATTCAAGCGCTAGTTTAGTTATTAATTAGGCTCTGCTTGGTGTCACCTATTAACATCGTTTGCAAATGAACCGTTCTAATAGTCACCAATCAACAAAACGGTTGGAAATATTGGCTGGATAAAGTGGTTAAACCTTAGTTTTAGTGGTTGCAAACTTCAAGTTCAATCAGTTGGAGAAACCAAGGTTTGGCGATGTACTAATGTATATACGTTGCAATTTTGTTTTAGCATTTTGTTTTTTTTTTGTTTTTGGCATTTGGTTCTTTTTTATCTAGCAAAAAAAAATTCATATAATACATTCATTAATTTTTATAAATAAAGTTGTATGATATTGAATTTATTTAATTCAATTTCTTATAATTTATGATAATTTACTATCATAATCTATTATTGTTATGACAAAACTATTTTTTTACTAATTATTATAATTTATATTATTCAACCAATACAATGCTCAATCGCTCAACCAATAAATACTCAACCACTTTTTTTAACTGTACTGTCTTTTCTCTCTCTTATCTTTAACCGCTTTTTTAATCATCTTCTCTACAACTGCTTGTAATTTTCTAATCGTCTCATATAAACGTGGTTAGTCAGACTTTGCATGAGCGATTGCAATAGGTGGATGAAACCCAACAGCAGAACCGGACCCATATGTAATGATGGGAGGTCAGCTCACTTGCCCAAATTTTGGAAAACAAATATTTCTTTAATAATTTTTTATACACATAAAAGATGACACATTTTTATCTAATTATGAAAGTTTTTTTTTGTATATTGTAGTAAATTATTAGATTTTATTGTTTGTGTATCTTTATTATAACTATCATTTTATTAATATAATAAGTTCACACTCTTAACACTACCATAATAAGTGGCAATTTTTTTTACCATATTCAGAAAGATGAGTTGAAATCTTATGTTTAAAGAATTTGTAGAGGTGTGGTCATGCCACTTATGCTATTGCTAGTAGATCCGAGCAACTAGTATTTATTTTTAACTACAAATTTTTTACTATTCACTTAAATTAAAAGGAATAATCTATCGATATGATAAATTGAGCGCAACGACACCTCACCCGATTGAACATCATTGTAAACCAAAATAACTAGATAAAATTGTTTAACACAGATCCAAAAACAAAGAAACATGTAAAAATGAGAAGATACAAAGATCCATAATTTCGTATACAGTCAGACCAACATAAATTCAAAAATTTAATATCAAACTTAAACATAGTACACTTAGAAATTCAAAACTCGTTATGACTGGCTGCATTTGCGACTACAAGATTTTTTAAGTCTGTAGCTGAATATAACTCAACGATGTTCAAAATCACTTCCAAGTTGAAGTTGAATAAAGAAAATGTTAGTGATGCAAAAATGCTAGAGAACATTTTTATACGAATAATTATCTCCTATGGACACAATACCGTTAAAAAAGAATCCAAAAAGTATTCAAGGCTTATATCATCTCTTCTTATAGTAGAGCAGAACAATAAGTTTCTAATGCAAAACAAGGAGTCACACCCAACTACGTGGTTCTACTCCATTCTTTGAAGCGAATATGACATCCTTCCGTGACAAAGAACATTGTTACCAACGTGGGCATCAACAAGATGTGTCTTGTTGTAAGACACATACAATACTAACCTTTTCCTCCACAACGGTGACAGACAAATGGTCACATTTCTATTTGTTTTTTCATGTTTGTTATCATCTTTTATTTCCCACTTCTGGTGAGATTTTGAGTTCTTAAAAGAAACATGTCGACATCGATCTCAGCCTCGACCGAAACCATAATTACATCCTCTTCCACGTCCAAGTCTATGACTACGTTGGTAACTAAGTAATAAAAAAACTATTTACTATTATGAATAATACTGTTTTTGTGTATTATGTATGAGTAATAAAAATTGTACAAGAGATACATGTGTTAGATTGGTTCTCTGGCTACCACCCGAAAACGCTTCCAATCGCTTCTAACCGCTCAAAAATACTGAATTCCAAAAGCTGTTTCCTGCAATCGTTTGCGATTGCGGACGATTACGGTTGAAATTTTTTTCTTATATCTTCTATCTAAACATTGTATCCATTAAGTATGAGAGAAAATGAAGTACATATACGATTGAAGAGATTAGAAAATAAACAATTACAAGAAAATAAGGTTCTAATTAATAAAAACCAGAAAAACTTGATGTAAAGTTAATGGCACATCGCACATAAGTTCAAAAAAAATCTAAATAAATATAAAATTTCATCAAAAGTTTAAGCAAATAAGATTATTTCTGTATTAAAACAGATCACTAGTGGCTCTTCTCAACTCTCGCTTAGTCATTCCTACTGATGCAATTGCAGCCTTACATAAATGCATTACAAAAATTGTTATGTGAGAGTCAAGAAAACTAAAATTATGTTTCTTCCAAACATCAAGTACATTGGTCTTCCATAATTAATTTACCTTGGCCTTATGATTTAATTTGAGGAACCTATTGAGTGTGTGAAATTTAACAGAGAAGATTACGATCTAAAGCATATGTTTTGTCATTTATCACATTACTTGATTAATTTTTTGGTGAAAAGCTAAATGCATAAAGTAATAAGTATTTCAATATGAAATTTACTTGTTTTTTGAATAATTATTTTAGTATTTTTTAATGATTTTTAATTATAAATCAAGTTTAATAAAGTTTTTAGTGTTTTTAAACATTTAGATAATTATATTATACATTTATCCCCTATATATTAAAAGATAAGCATTCTCAAGAAAATGCTGATGTTTCATCGCTAGAGAGCTCGAATTTATTGTTTTCATTTTTATGGATATTTACAAATAATTGCTATTGAATGATGAAATAATATTCCTTTTCAATTAATTAAAAAATCAAACATTTTAATTTAAAAAATATTTTAATTATTTTGATAACAAATTTAATTATTATAACATTATTAGATCTAAAACATTTTCAAAACCCAAATTTATTCACCTATTAAAAAAATGATTATTATTCACATATTTAAAATTTGCAAAATAAAATTATCACAATAATCATTATAATAGGCAATTGACTTATTTAATACCATTGATATAATATTTCACGGGTGAAACATATTCTTACACAAAAAAAAATTAAACAAAATAAAAATTTTGTATAGATTGAAGAAAGAGTGGATTATATATTTAGTTGATACATAGTAGTTTGATCTAAACATAATCTTACAGCATAAATTTATACCGCACATAGTACAGGTTGTTACCTAGTTATGTTTTAACTTGTAACATCTGCGAATCAATTTGATGGTTTTGGGGTGGGTGTCGATCAACACCAAGGAGAGTGTCGGTCGATACCACCATTTTTTGGTTCGACCGTTTGTTTTAAATCGTCGAATTGGAATGGTTTGGGTTTGGGAAACCCTAAAACCGGGGTATTTAAGCTAGAAGTTGAGTTGAGGGTTTAGAGAGCCGCTCATTTGTCGTTCCAGAGAGTTGAGAAGAGAAAAAGTAGTTTCCAGAGAGTTCTTGTGAGATTTGTGATATGTCTATATTTTGTCTCTCCTTAGCATATATTTATCATGCATTTAGCTAGGATAACACATTGTTTTGCTTCATTTTCTAGTCCTTTCTATACACTTTGCATGTTTAGGTAGTTCTTGCATCATCCTTGCATACATTGTGCATTTTGGAGTGTTTCAGGTATTTAGGAGACGTTGGAAGCCATTCTCGTCCGAGCCATTGTCGTCCAAGCCATTGTCGTCCGAGCCATCTCCGGGAAGCGTCAACCGAGCCATCCGTTCGAGCCGTTCCACTCGATTGGGATTTAGCTTTCGACGTCTTCATCAAAGTTGTAGGGAATTGAATTATATTTCCAACGCCGTTTATTTCAAGCCAATCGGAGGTGTGGTTCAAGAGTTATCATCGTTTTAGTGAATGCGTATACACCACACTCGAGCCATGCTCCCCCGCCACGCACTCCAGCTTGTTTGATCGAGCCATGCTCCCCCGCCACGCATTCCAGCTTGTCTGATCAAGCCATGCTACCCCGCCACGCGTTCCAGCTTGTCTGATCGAGCCATGCTCCCCCGCCATGCATTCCATTCGACGCGCACGGACTCGATCGCACATGACAGGAAGAAAGACGTTTGGTTTCACACGCTTCAGGAGATTACCAAACCGACGCTTTACCTTGTCTTTTTAAGTTTTAGGGCTTTCCATGTTGGACTACTATATATACATTTTGTTAAGTCTTTGCTGAGGAGAATCTTTTATCTCGTATTGTTTTTCTTCCCAGAAGGTTTTTAACCTAGCCACAAAAATACGTTCTGAGACTTGTATTCCGATATCGTGGAGATTTATTCAGATTTTGCATTTGATTCCTTCTACAAAGTTGTTCATCTTATATTTCTCTATCTTACTATGCTTGTTTCAATGTTTTCTATGTTTGCATCCTTGATGATGAATTTCGGATCTGAGTAGTGTAGTAGTTCTTGAGGATGGGATAGATTAGGTGGAGGATCTTAGGATGTAGAGTGTTTAAGCTTTGATTTGTATGATTCCCTTCTGGACTAGAGTTAGAAATACTTGTTTCTCTCTGATCAATTGGAACTAGGTTTTAGACATTTCCGCACCCAAAAGGTGTTCGATGAAATGTCTGACCAACTAGTGCCAGAGACTTACGTTCCTAGCCTAAGAGATTAGTTGTCTAGGATGTTTGTTGACGTGAATGAACTTGTTTTTCATGCCATGCTTGATCGTGTTTCTCTAGCGAGAGCTAGGTTTGGAAGTAGTTGAGTTTGAGTAGCTTCTGTCAAGAGATTGGATTAGCTTAGTTGTGATGTTCATTGTTTAGGGATAGTTTGCTTGTGGTATGTTAAACACTCTATAGACTAGGATACTCCACCGACATCAATTACTCCCATCCTTAGGACTTCTTTCTTTCTGATTTTTATTACATTCCTGAGACTGTTTCGTTTCTTGATTTTTAGTTCATGCTTAGACTCGTCTCCGTTTTCATTCATTTTAGTTTCTCGTCATGCATTCTCGTTTCTAGTTCTGTGACTCATTTCCGTTTTTGTATTGTCATCATTCTAGGACTGTTAGACAAACACTCTATTTGAATTGGCTTGACTTGTGATTTCTTTATTGCATCTTAATTGTTAGTAAAGTTTTCCAAATGGATTGACACCTTAAGTATTACAACTGCATAAGGTTAATTGAACCTACTAGGAGACACAAAAATCGTAGTATCAATTTGGAGATTTGGTGCCTTTACCTTGAGAGATCCTTATGTGGGAGTGAAGATCTAGGGCTAGAGGCTTGGTAGAAGGTTGTTTGGGTGTTGGATTCGTTAGTTTTTGGTCAGAAACTTCCTGCTAAAGAGATGAGTGCATGACCATAGCTGATCTAAGGCTGAGATTCCTTTGTATTGCTTGTTTATGTCTGTTTTTGGTTGTTTCTTGCTTGTCGTGGTTGTTTCATGATTACTACGGCCTTATGTGGCTTTTGGGTGAGCCTTGGATGAATTGGAGGCATTGGAAGGAGGAGAACAAACTCTCGGATTCGAGCAGAACGCGTCTGCGGTGTCGGTGTCGGTCGACACCAAAGAGTTGATGGTTCAAAGACTTGGGCAAGTGTCGAACGACACCAGGTGGAGATGTTGGTCAACATTGCTAGGGTTTTTGGGTCGAAGAGGGGTGTCGGTCGAGACCAACCCTTTCAGTAGGCGTCTGATACTTGTTTCTCTTAGTTTGTTTGTCTGTTGATTGTTAATCACTGAATTCTCAGTTTCTTTTGTGTATAGCCCAAGAGATGGGAGGATTGTTTTACTGAGTGTTTATGACAATACACATGGATCTCAATTGTTGTTTGTGGTGCAGGCCCTGTTTTAAAACGCGGCCGTCGAGGCCGCCAAGGCGCCGGTTAATCGCTCGGCGGCGGTGCTCTGCCGGGATTTTATCCAAATCGGTTTTAAAATCGGAAAAACAGAAAAAATCAACTTTTTTGCTAAAAATATGACATTATATGTTGGATCTAACATTTGGGTTATTAAAAACAGTTGAATTGAACAAGAAATCGATGAAAAACATGTCTTAAAAGACTTGTCGGCCATAAACTAGGGTTGCAGGACAAAAAATCGGGTTGGAGAAAATGACATGGAAAAAGAGTATTTTGCCCTTCATTAATAAAATGACGAAAAATACATAAGATGGAATTTCAGGGGTCGAACCCGTGATATGCACTGTGAGAGACAGGTTACTAACCAACTGTGCTACACCAAAATATATTAATTTACACGCAAGAGAGGTATATAACCACAAAACGTTTTAATATCTAATATTAATTATAAAATATTTAAAATACCTTAAAACTAGTCCCCGATTAATCTCCGTATAATCCTCGATTAATCAATTAATCGCTAGGCCCTCTTCCACCGCCCGACTAGCGCCTAGCGCTTTTTAAAACATGGGGTGCAGGTAAAGGCAAAGTGTGATCATGGAATCAAGGCAATGAAGAGGAGGATGTTCTATTGTCTCGATTGGTTGATGTCTGGCTTATGTTAGGTTACTAGAGTTGATTCTTTAGAATGTTGCCTAGAATTGATGGTTCTTGGTTTATGTTATTCTTCTGGAATTGATGGATTAGTCTTGGATTATTGTTGTTGGTTATTTAATCTATTGGATTAGTAGTGGTTGATGTTGTTGGTTATTTCCGCTGTTTAATTGATTGGGGTTAGGTTGTTAGTGAGTATGGGATCACTAGTTGAATATTTAATTAAAAACAAAAAAATAGATCGGGTCGTTTCATAACCGCTATGCATCTGCTGGCCAACCAGTCGTAAAACTCTCACAAACGCACCCATTTTAAAACGCTAAACCAGTCATTCAAAACGCTTAATAACGCTAGAAACCGCAACCATCCGCTTCCGCAATCTCTCGCAACCGTAACCGCAAATGTTGCGTTTGAACCAGTCATGCCCACAATTGGGGTTCTGCCTAGGAATCAAGTAAATAGAAACTTCTAACATTCGAAAGGGTTATAATAGACATATATATATATATATATATAATATAACATAAATACAGTATTAGTCATAATAGTATATATAATATTTGCATTTGTATCTGTCATAACTAATTTTTTTTAAGTTGTTTAGTTATTAAATAAAGTATTTCTAATGTTTCAATTCTACCGAATTTGATTATCTTTCTAAAACACTAGTTTGTTCTACTCTGACAATCAATAAAATAAAAAAATAAGAAGTTTATCTCATGTGTTGACACATCAGCTTTTTAGTTGAAGGAGGAGTTGACACATCAGTTAAAATGTGCTCATCTCTAATTTTGCCAACATGTCAATATTCACAACTCCAAAAAAAGTAAAACCATATAGACAAAGAAGGCGACGAATAATTGATCCTCTGTTTTGTATTGTTTGTGGCTTTGAAATTTGGGATAATATATTATGTGGAACGTTGATTTCGACGGAATAGTTCCTAGCGTATTGCTTTAATTGAGGGTGTATCCTGGTTTTTTAAGAGAAAATAAGTGTGGATGGGTTCTCTTTGCTTAATAATTTGTATCTGATGGTTTCAATCCATGCTGTTTTAATCGCTATGTTAGTATTTGATGGTTGTTTTCTATATAATAAAATATGAATTTATTTTGTGTATTTAAGGTTTGTAACGTGAGTTCTTAGGAAGTTATACTCTGTTTTCTTCTTGCTTAGGTCTTATGTACTTATTTTTTTTTTCATTAGTTTGTCAAACTGGAGTAAAAAACAAGGATGTGGTAGATGTAAACAAAGTTTTCCCCCTAATATATTTTACATTCATTCCAAGAAAAAAAGCAAAGTAAATTGCACTATATTATAAATTGAAATCATAATAAACAACTCACCGTAATTTAGATGGATTTCTGGTTTCTAAAGACAACTCACAATTGATGCCTTCTTGGTTTTACACAGTACTTATTCTTTTAGGAGTTGAGAGGAATAGTTTTGGAATAAAATAATGGGATTTGTGTTAAGTCAAAGTCTTTAGATGCATAAGAGAAGGAAGATGAAAGTGTGAATATTAGTACTGATGCGGTGGAGAACGGAAGAGCATAAACCTTATTCCCTCTAACGTTGAGTACTTCATTAAGAATGTAAATTTTTGTTCTCTTTTGTCATTTATAAAATAGCGTTGAGTCAAAATGATTCATGTATATACAATTTCGTAATTTTAAATTTGTATATGAAGGTGAAAAAGTCTGTTTATGATTTATTTGTGTTTGATTGTGGTACTTAAAAAGTTTTGTTTGGATTAACAAAGCATAAAAAATAAAAATAAAATTTATAACTTCTCTGCATCCTAGCCAAGGTTTATATTTGAAAATTTTGTACATAAGTTTGTCGACATTTTTTTTAAGTCCATTTAACTTGATATATATATATATATATAGTGCTATTTTACAGCTTTAATGGTTATTTTCTGGTATAGCTATATATATAAATTTTTGTTAGAAACTAACTTATGGATAAATTATTTAGACAACTTATCGTTATTATATCAGAGACTTATATTTCTTATAAGTAATGAACCTGGTTGGATTTTTGTCATCTAGATGTTGAAATCTCTAAAAGTGGATCTTGGAATTAGAAATATATGAATGAATTTTTCAATCTAAAAATATGAGTATAAGTAAAATTACTAAAAAGAGCAAATGCAAAATACTAAATTTTAAAATCAGTTAAAATTTTAACTAATCATACTTACGTCAAACAAAATAAGGTTAAAAATCTTTCCCGCGGCGTAACGCGGGTATTCACCTAATCTAATCAATTACAAGATTAAAACTACAATTTAGCTGTTTATAAAAAAAAAAAAAAAAAAAAAAAAAAAAAAAAAAAAAAAAAAAAAAAAACTACAATTTAGCTTCTTGTGGATTTTATACGCACCCTCACAAATTTATTACATGATCAGAGCTCTGATTCAGATTCTTGTGGATTAATGTTTCGTTAGATTCTGCGTGACTTGTTTATATATTTTTCAATTTTTAAGCATCGGTTCATGGATTAAAATCCACAATACAATAATGTTGGATAAGCTTGAGGAATAAGTTAATTGAGCAATGATTAAGGATGATAAGGAAGGTATATTTGAGAGATATTCAAATAATATACATATTGGAGTTATAGGAGATATCTAAATAAGTTATGTTTCCTAATTGTTTTTTGGAAAAGTTTATATATATAGAGTTGCCAAGGTGTGGTAAACCTATGAGTTTGTGAGAGAGAGATTGAGAAGCTTTGTTTTGAGAGATTTTGAAAGCTAATAAAAGAAGTGCTTTTATATCTTAATCTTGCTATACAAATTCTAGATTTGGTATCAGAGCAACCCAGGTTCGTTTTGATATTCAAACACCTTGCTAAAAATATATTGATCGTAAAAGAGAGATGAGTGAATTGGCAACTGCAACAACTACTAACAAGACCAAGGAAGGAGGTTCTTCGTCTCTGCAATGTCCGATGCTTGGCAGCTCAAACTATACTGTTTGGGCTATGAAGATGACGGTGGTACTGCAAGTTAACAAAGTCTGGGAGACTATTGATCCGGGTTTAGAAGATATCGAGAGGAATGATCTTGCCAAGGCTTTGCTGTTTCAATCCATACCAGAGGCACTACTTTTGCAAGTTGGTAATCATTAGAAGTCCAAAGCCGTCTGGGATGCCATTAAATCCTGAAACGTTGGTGCTGACAAAGTGAAAGAAGCTCGACTACAGACCTTGATGGCTGAATTTGATAGATTGAAGATGAAAGATACCAACACAATTGATGATTTTGTAGGTAAACTCTCTGAAATATCTAGTAAATCGGCATCTTTGGGATAAACGATTGAAGAAACAAAAATTGTTAAGAAGTTCCTCAAGAGTTTACCTAGGGCAAAATACATACACATAATTGCTGCTCTTGAACAATTTCTTGATCTCAACACAACAACGTTCAAGGACATAGTTGGGAGATTAAAAACATATGAAGAAAGAATTCAAGAAGAAGAAGATTCACAAGAAGGCCAGGGTAAACTCATGTTTGCAAACACTGTTTCACAAGAAGGACAAGGGAGGCTTATGTATACAAACGCACCTGCTCCACAACTACAAGAAACCAATGACGGAGGCAGAGGAAGAGGTTTTGGTCGTGGCCGCGGAAGGAGTCGCGGAGGAAAGTTTAATGGTGGACGCTCTGGTTATCAACCAAGAAAATATGGTTATCAAACAAGGGATAAGTCCAAGATAACATGTTTTCGGTGTGATAAGTTAGGACATTATGCCTCTGAGTGCCCAGACAGATTACTTAAGCTAATCAAACTTCAAGAAGTACAAGAGAAGGAAGAGGAGGACACTCACGAGGTAGAATCTCTTTTGATGCATGAAGTAGTGTATCTTAATGAAAAGAATGTCAAGCCAAAAGAGCTTGATGCGAGTTCAGACAAAGTGTGGTATCTTGATAATGGCGCTAGTAACCACATGACGGGAAACAGAGCATGGTTCCGTACAATCGACACAAGGGTCACATGAAAGGTGCGCTTTGGTGATGATTCGCTTGTTGATATAAAGGGAAAATGTTCTATTTACTTTATAACCAAGAACGGAGATCAAAATATATTAGCAGAGGTTTACTACATTCCAGACCTTAGGAGCAATATCATCAGTCTTGGTCAAGCAACTGAATCTGGTTGTGATGTACGAATGAGGGAAGATTTTTTAACACTGCATGATAGAGAAGGAAACTTGCTAGTGAGAGCTATAAGATCGAGAAATAGACTGTACAAGGTAGATTTGGAGGTCGAAAACACAAAGTGTCTGCAGATTGCAGGGTCAAACGAAACAAGTAAGTGGCATGCTCGATTAGGACATGTCAACTTTGAAACTATTAAGAAGATGGTGATAAAGAACATGGTTACTGGAATATCTAATGTTTCTAAATGTGGAGAACCATGTGCATCTTGTCTGCTTGTTAAACAAAATCGACAAACATTTCCAGTAAGGACCTCTTATCGAGCAAAGCAAGTATTAGAACTCATTCACGGAGATCTCTGCGGACCGATTTCACCGACTATAGCTGCACAAAGGAGGTACATTTTTGTATTAATTGATGATTGTTCCCGTTATATGTGGATTATTCTTCTCAAAGAAAAGAGTGAGGCGTTTGAAAAGTTCAGAAGCTTTAAAGCTTCGGTCAAACATGAAACTGGAAGCACTATCAAGACACTTAGAACTGATAGAGGAAGAGAATTCACATCTCAAGAATTCCAACTGTTTTGTGAAAAGGAAGGAATCACTAGACATCTTACCGCACCCTACACACCTCAACAAAATGGTGTAGTAGAAAGACGGAACAGAACATTATTAGGAATGACTCAGAGTATCCTAAAACACATGAACATGCCGAATTACTTATGGGGAGAGGCGGTGAGACATTCAACCTATCTTATCAACAGAGTGGGGACACGAGTGTTTGAAGATCTTACGCCATATGAAGTTTTTTAAAAAGAAAAAACCAAATGTAGAACAGTTGAATTCACATCTCAAGAATTCCAACTGTTTTGTGAAAAGGAAGGAATCACTAGACATCTTACTGCACCCTACACACCTCAACAAAATGGTGTAGTAGAAAGACGGAACAGAACATTATTACGAATGACTCGGAGTATCCTAAAACACATGAACATGCCGAATTACTTATGGGGAGAGGCGGTGAGACATTCAACCTATCTTATCAACAGAGTGGGGACACGAGTGTTAGAAGATCTTACACCATATGAAGTTTTTTAAAAAGAAAAAAACCAAATGTAGAACACCTTCGTGTGTTTGGTTGCATTTGTTTTGCAAAAACCGAGACTCCACATCTGAAGAAGTTAGACGACAGATCGAGAATGCTTGTTAATCTAGGTACAGAACCTGGTTCTAAAGCTTATAGGCTTCTCGATCCTGTCAGTCGAAGGATCATTGTTAGCAGGGATGTTGTGTTCGATGAAAATAAAAGCTGGATGTGGAGAAATTCAGAAGAATCTTCTACGAATTCAGGGATGTTCACGCTCAGTTTTGGAGCTTTTGGGAACAATGGAATCAGAGAAGAAGAAGTGATTGCAGAAACAGGGGAAAATGGAGAGAATGAGAACAATGAGGATGTTTTAGAAGAAGAAGATTCTTCTGATGAAGAACTAGAACCAGTATTGGTTGAAAGACTAGATCAATCGATACAAGCAGCACCAGTTTTGAGGAAATCAGGAAGACAAACTAACAAGTCGAGTTACTTGAATGATTATGTGTTGCTAGCAGAACTTGAGGGAGAACAGTTATTACTTATCATTGATGGAGAACCTGCGTGTTTTGAAGAAGCGATAGAGCAGAAGGTTTGTTGAGATGCATGTCACAAGGAGATTGTGTCGATCACCAAGAACGAAACATGGAGTCTGGTTGATCTTCCGTTAGGATGTAAACCAATTGGTTTAAAGTGGATATTTAAGGTGAAACGTAATTCCGATAACAGCATAAATAAGTACAAAGCAAGGCTGGTGGCAAAAGGCTATGTACAGAGACATGGGATTGATTTTGATGAAGTATTTGCACCTGTGGCTAGGATCGAGACAATACGCTTTATTATTGCTCTTGCAGCTTCAAGTGGCTGGGAGATACATCATCTGGATGTTAAGACCGTATTTCTCCATGGTGAATTGAGAGAGGATGTATATGTTACTCAACCTGAAGGTTTTGTTGCTCAAGGAAAGGAGGAGAAAGTCTACAAACTACATAAAGCTCTTTATGGATTAAAGCAGGCACCTAGGGCATGGAACACTAAACTGAATAAAATTCTCCTAGAATTGAAATTTGAAAAGTGTTCCAAGGAACCTTCTGTTTAGAGGAAGAAAGAACAGGGCCATCTTCTCATCGTAGCTGTCTACGTGGACGATTTGCTAGTAACGAGTTCTAGCTTTGAGCTGATATTTGACTTCAAGGAAAGAATGGCAAGAAAATTTGAAATGAGTGATCTGGGAAAACTTACATACGATCTTGGCATCGAAATTTTGCAGAATAATTATGGAATCATGCTAAAACAAGAAAGCTATGTTAAAAAGATTTTGGCTGAGACAGGGATGAGTGATTGCAATTCTGTTCTTATTCCGATGGAGTTTGGTTTGGAACTTTCAAAAGAAAGACATGAAAAACCCATTGATGAAAAACACTATCGAAGAATGTGTCTTAGATACTTGCTCCATACACGGCCTGATTTTTCATATCATGTTGGTGTCTTGAGTAGGTATCTACAGGAACCTAGAGAATCACATGGAGCTGTGTTAAAACAAGTATTAAGGTATCTTCGAGGAACATCTTCTCACGGTCTCCACTTCAAGCGAGGAAACAAAACCGGTTTGATAGGTTTTAGTGATAGCAGCCTCAGTGTGGATTTAGATGATGGAAAGAGTACTGCAGGTCATATCTTCTATTTCAATGAGTGTCCAATCACATGGTGCTCCCAGAAACAACAAGTAGTGGCTCTTTCTTCTTGTGAAAAGCAGAATATATGGTTGCTACTGAAGCAGCTAAGCAGGCAATCTGGCTACAAGACTTGTTTGCAGAGATCAGTGGAACCGAGAATGAAACAGTGACAATTCGAGTCGATAACAAGTCCGCTATCGCACTTACCAAGAACCTTGTTTTCCACGGACGAAGCAAGCACATTCATTGGCGTTATCATTTCCTAAGAGAATGTATCGAGAACGGTTTGGTTGCAGTTGAACATGTTCATGGAGTTGTGCAGAAAGCCGATATTCTCACAAAAGCACTTGAGAATAACCGGTTCAAGGAAATGAGAGCTCACGTTGGTGTGCAAGAAGTCATGAAGAAGAGTTTCAAGCTTATGGGGGAGAATGTTGGATAAGCTTGAGGAATAAGTTAAGCGAGCAATGGTTAAGGGTGATAAGGAAAGTATATATGAGAGATATTCAAATATACATATTGGAGTTATAGGAGATATCTAAATAAGTTATGTTTCCTAATTGTTTTTTGGAAAAGTGTCTTCGAGGTTTTATATATAGAGAGTTGCCAAGGTGTGGTAAACCTATGAATTTGCGAGAGAAAGACTGAGAGGCTTTGTTTTGAGAGATTTTCAAAGCTAATAAAAGAAGTGCTTTTATATCTTAATCTTGCTATAAAAATTCTAGAAATAATATTTGGTTCGACAAGATGAATAAAAAGTTCGAAACTCTTTTAAAACAAGACATATATAAGAAAAACCTTGTGTTAGAAAAAGTGTATCGTGAGGGTGCAATTATAGCATTACAAATATCTCTTCTACGTACGGCATAACATTTTTCATGACTGTTGTTTGTCATCGTATATTAAAAACATATGAGGAAAGATATAATTTACAACCACATGAAACAACAATAAGTGAACAGGCAAAAGCTTCTTGTTTCCAATATAATACTACTCCAGTTTCCAATAATACTACTCCAGTTTCCAAGCATGAAGAAAAAGGCAAAACTCGGGCGGCCAAGGGTTACTACTTTTGGTCGAATAATACCTGCTCCCAGCTGTACTTGTATCGCTCTCACCACCACCGTGAACACTCCCTTCCATGTCGCTATCTTCACCGTTCCCTGGTTTAAATATAAACATACCGTGGCCTGTCCCTGGCGTGCTGAATAACCAATCAGACACATCCCAAAACACTTGAACCGGTTGTTTATCGACCAGCACGGTCTGATTCCCTCTAAATTTCCATTGCAGATTTTTTACTTGTACCAACACAATCCCGTCTATGCTTATCCACATCTCTGGCTCTTTAGGACCCGAGGTCAAGCTTTCCACAATGATCTCGTGCTCTTTTTTCTTGTCGTAAAACTTAGCCCTGGTCGTAAAACACTTCTTGCTAAACACGTTTTCTTTCTTGTAGAACAAAGCAGCCTCTACCAAAGCGGGCCTCGAATTTGTTCTCTTGAAAGCCTTCTTCTTGTAATCACCCACCAACAAAACCACCTCTTCCTCCGAGACTAAAGCCACGTAGAAATCCGAACTCGGCTCGGGGCTACTCACGAATTTCGCAGATCTAAAATCCCAATACACCTCTACCGGGTTCCCTTCCACCTCGAACGACTTATAGCCTTTCTTGTTCCAAAAATGCCAAGGCTTGAGATCAACCTTGCAACAGTAATTCATATCACCTTCCACGCTAGTCACCATGACCATAAGCGAATGGTTCATGAGATTCTTGGACCACAATACCGTCACATTCCTCCAAAATCCAGATATATGTGCTTGGTAGATGCACGTCACGGTGCTTTGTGCTGTCTTATACGTTACAGGATCCTCTGTTATCTTCTCTGCGAATTGACTACTCCCCGTCGAATGTGATCTAAACGACATGATCGTTTCTCAAATTTTACACACAAAAGATAACAAATTTCTCGCGTAATTCGGTTTTACATATCAACCAAGTACCGGACTTCTCTCAAAGGCTTGTGAACGAAGCTCCTTGTGGCTTCTTCAGCAGATCCAAGAATGTGAGTAAGGAAACAAACGAACAATAGAGATCAGATTGAGAGTTAGATAGGTTTTGGGAGAATTTTCGGGAGATTTTGGATAGAGATAGATCTAGAGGGGGAAAAAAATAGATTAAGGAAGAAAGATTGGGAGAAGAAGAGAAACATCCATGTAAGAATGAGGATGACGCGTAAGGACATTGAAGGATGTTTCATCTTAACAAACAGAAATTGTTTGCAATATCCGTTTCTTCTTTCTATTTTTCGTTTCGGTAATAACCTATTATAACAAAATCCAATTGGTTTTCTTAAATGACAGATGTTTTTTAATTTTCTTAAAATACCAACACAATATGTGACTCTCTGTTTTTTCCTTTTTTTTTTTTTTGGGTGATGTTCTGTTAGTTAGTTGGTTCATGTTCTCAAGAATTTTATTAAATATACAGTACAAAGCATTTACGGGAAAAATAATAATTAGGACAAAGGGTTCTTTATTTCAATGTCATCTTGACGTAAAATGACATATAGTATATTTAGTACATTCTGAAAAATTCGAAAACATATTCATATCGATTTGATTTTTATCCTGATACATTTGTCACATATATATATATAACCGCATACTCTCAGTTGTTTAGATCTCATCTATACTACTGCAAATGATGTGCTCTTGTATTCATATATATGTGCTTAAGATTTGGTACAAATCATCAAGTGAAATTAAAAATATATATTTTGTATCTCTTTTAATTTTTTATTATCATATATATAAAAGTAGAGTTCTGATCTCTCTTTATTGGTCAATTTGATCTTTAATGTTTTAAAATATATTATTTATTTTTAATTAAACTTAAAATTCAATACATTTAATCATGTATATAAATTCACTATTTACTAATAAATTGTAACTGAAGTAACATAAATTGAGAATTGACTATTGTTTTTCTCCATTCATTTTCAATTAAATACACTATCAATTACAATTGTAACTCCTCTAATTAATTTATTATAAAAATATAACTTCTATCACTACAAATCCTATAAATAGCCATTCCCACATCTTCTTCCACCATATCTCAAATTCTAAATATTTTTTTGTTTTGTTTATGTTTTTGCATGGGTTGAAAACTCATTGTAAGTGTTTAATTATATATTTTTGTTGGATATACTTATATTGTTTTTTTAATTTTATTTATTTATTTTATGTATTACTCCATTTCTTCTTTGTTTTCTTATTATTACATATATATAATAAAAATTTGATGGCTACACAAAAAAAACTATCATGCAGATTCAAAAAATATTAATTTTGATCATTGCAAAATAAGATAATCAAGCTAAATAAATCATCTTTATTCTTTATCTAGATGTTTGATTATTTATTTAGATGTTTGATTATTTCTTACATATTTATTTTATTTGTAAAAGTATGCAATGTTTTAATGAAATAAACTATTGTAATATAATTATTAAATTAATTTTCTTTAATTCTTTCTTACCTCCAAAAAAATTGTAATACATGTTTTTAGTATACTCATCATTATATTTAGTTCTTGTGATCCAACATATAATTATATAAAGCTTTTGATTGCACTTCCTATGATTTTGTAGGGAATATATTTAATCGTTACATACAAAATAATTTGGATTTTAATTATTTAACTCTTTAGTTTCTGTATTAGTTTATATCATAGTAAATATTCATTTTTACACACATATATATATATATATATAAGTAAGGTTTCTCTCTCTCCTTATTGGTCAATTTGCTCTTTAATGTTTTAAAATATAATATTTCTTTTTAGTTAAATTTAAAATTCAACACATTTAGTCATATACATAAATTCATACTTTAAATTCACTATTTACTACTAAATTGTAACTGAAATTACATAAATTGTGAATTGACTATTGTTTTCCTACATTCATTTTCAATTAAACACACTATCAATCATAACTGTAACCCCTCTAATTAAATAAATTTAGAAATATAACTTCTACCACTTCAAATTCTATAAGTAATCATTCCCACATCCTCCTCCACCATCTCTCAAATTCTAAATTTTTCTTTGTTTTTTTATGTTTTTGCATGGGTTGAAAACTCATTGTAAGTGTTTAGTTATATATTTGGTTGGATATATCTTATATTGTGTTTTCAATTATATTTCTTTGTTTTATGTATTGCTTCATTCCTTCTTTGTTTTCTTCATATTTTTAATTTTAAATTACATACGTATAATAAAAATTTGATGGCTATACAAAAAACCTTATCATGCAGATTCTAAACAATATTAATTTTGATCATTGCACAATAAGATAATAAAGCTAAAGAAATCATATTTATTCTTTATCTAGATGTTTGATTATTTCTTACATATTTTTTTTTTGTAAAAGTATGCAATGT
Source organism: Camelina sativa (assembly GCF_030686135.1). Lineage (NCBI taxonomy): Eukaryota > Viridiplantae > Streptophyta > Magnoliopsida > Brassicales > Brassicaceae > Camelina > Camelina sativa. The sequence continues at coordinate 13,075,758 of NC_141880.1, read as the reverse complement.
TTTAATGAAATAAACTATTCCAATACAATTATTAAATTTATTTTCCTTAATTCTCTCTTACCTCCAAAATTTTTTAATACATTTTTTAGTATACTCATCATTATATTTAGTTCTTGTGATCCAACATATAATTATATAAAGATCATTATTATTTTTATCTAATTCAAGTTTTGTAATTTAATGATTTTTCTATATAAAATAAGATTTGATATTCCATTTCCAATCCAGTTGTACTACAAAGAGAAAATAATTAGAATTAAACCTAGCAATATAATTTAAATTAAGTAGAATATAAAAGAAATTATAGATAAAATTAATCTTTGGAATTTGTTTAAAGATTTTGACTGCCACTCATATGATTTTATTGGGTATGTATATAATTTATATAAAAAACTTAAATTGAATTTGGATTTTAGTTAATTTAACTCTTTAGTTTATGTATTAGTTTACATGAACAACTTAAACTGAATTTTTGAATATCATAGTAAATATTCATTTTTATTATGTACAATACACAGTATTTGTTTTAGCTTGAATGGTCAACAATACCAAACAAAACTAGGGACATTTCAAAAATATCCTTTTTACTATACTTTTTTACAAAAATACCATTGTTTGTTGTCCATTTTCAATAGTACTCTTTTTAATATAAAACATAACTAAATTTTAACCCTAAACTTCAAATACTAAACTCTACCCCCTCAAAATTATATCCTAAATATAAAATAGAGAATCCAAATCTGAAAAATAAAATTCAGAAGTTAATTTAACACATTATAATTGAGTGAAAGAGGGCAAAAATGAAAAAAAAATTGGTATTTTTGAGAAGGGATATCAACAAAATGGTATTTCTAACATTTTTCATAAATGGGCCTATTATGCAAGCTGAACAATAAAAAATAAATTATTCGAGAAATATGTAAATCCGTGCTTATGCACGGAAAATAATGTTTTGGTCTCTCCTTATTGGTTGATTTTCATTTAATGTTTTCTAATTTTTTTATTTTTTTAATTGTTTAATTGCTTTAACACAATATTTAACTCATACATTAAAACTCATTTAAAGCAATTAAAAAATATTTAAGACCCAGTTAACACACTACATTTAATTCACACATTAAAATAAAATTATAACTGAAAATAAAATAAATTATGCATTAATCATATTACACCACTCAATTTTATTCAAACACAATAAATTATTATTGTAACTCCATAATTCTAAATGTAACTTCCATCAATTTTATCATATAAATAAGTATTCTCTCATTCTCTCATAGTCTCATATTGACATTTTTTTACTTTCTCATTTTCACATTCTCTCATTCTCTTCCACTTCTCTCATTCTCTTCCACAATACCTCAAATCATTTTTTCTTTTGTTTTTTTTTGTTTTTGATTTCTTATTTTTGTTGTATGGGTTACAAGAAAATAAATGAAATATCATTGTAAATTTTTAATGCTAAATTTTAATTTTAGAGACTATATGATATACTCCCTCCGTTTCAAAATATAGGATGTTTTAACTAAAGCACGCAAATTAAGAAGTCTTTACTTTTAACAAGTTCAACCAATCAGAAACAATATTGCAAAATATAAAATACTAAACTAATCTAAAATTTGCATAAAAACTTGAAAACATCATATATTATGAAACAAAAAACTTCTCTAAAACATCTTATATTTTGAAACGGAGGGAGTATATTTTACATTGTTCTTAAAAATATCTAATTTGGATTATAAATTCTCTCCTCCTCTCCCACCAATATCAAATGTTGTTATATCTCATATATGTTGTAAGAGTTTGATTCTAAATTTTAATTTAGAAAGTATTATATATATTTCAATTTAAAATATTTCTTTTATATTTCTTGCCTTTCTAATCTATTCATATTTATTATTTAAATTTCTATAGTTAAATTTAAATGCACATATGTTGGTTTTAACAAAAAATCAAGTTTATTTGAGAATTAGATGTTTCTATTCTTTAAAACATCAATGTGTAACATATTATACTTTTGAATCAAATTATGGATCCACCAACACTCACTTTTAAATTAAATGGGTTTTAGTTTTAGGAGTTGGAAAAGTATAAAAGTTTGTTTGTAACTCCCATAATAATATCTTTTTTTTTTGCCAACATAATACAAGATTAGCTCAAACGAGCCAATTAGAATGAAAATTGTTCACAAATGCGACTCCACTCTAGCTCGACGCACCAGTTTGTCCGCACTACCATTCTGTGATATGGGAATCTGAACTACAGAAAATGATAGGAATTCATCCTTATCTTCTTCAATAACGTCCAGATATGTCTTGAAAGCAGGCCACTCGGAAGGCGAATACACCATCTTCACCAAATCAGAACAGTCTGTGAGAAAAACAACTTTCTCATTATCCGCACCATAATAATATCATAGTAGTGTTCTCAATGAATTTAATTTAATATAATAGAATATGTTAAAAATGTATTAGTATGCACTCAATTGCACTTTTGTAACTCTCAAATAGTTACCTTTGATACATCAATTTTTGTATTATCTATTTAAAGAAGGACACATATCCCTCATGGCGTCATATTTCAAATCTCCCATAATTTTATAATTTCTACAATATCCTTATTTTTCCTTGATTTAACCAATGATATCTTAACTTCATAAAATTTTCGGTTTATTTGAATAGGATATACATTGAATATATGATATATAGTTTAATTATTTTTTTCTATATGAAACATTATAATTTCATATAAATCAAAGTCTAGACACAATTAAAGACTTTAAGATAATAACCTAATAAAGTAGTTGCTGTTTTTTAAATTTTACTTTTATGGAAAATGTATTAGTCTAATAGTCTATGGTTAGACTCACTTAGTTATATATGTATGAGACACTGCAAACCTAATCTTTATTATTTTATTTTTTTCTTAATTGAAATATTTTAAATCTCTTTAAGCTATCACCATAAATAAATAAAAATATGTATAACTAACACCACAAAATAATTTTTTTGAGAATATATATCACAATGATTTTGAAATATGATTACAACTACAAAAATATATGGCATATGATGTAATAATGTAGGCTGAATGATTTATTAGATGCAAGGTTTACAATATATATACTAGATACAAGAGGAGACCTAGGTATTACATAAATACATAATTACATGGAGATCCTTAATTTATATATCTCTTACACGCCCCCTCAAGATGGAGGGAGTGGTCGAACTCCAATCTTGTTGTTTAAGAGAGTAAAACGTGGACGCGGAAGTGGTTTGGTGAGGGTATCAGCAAGTTGGTCGTTGGTGGTGATATGTGCAACACGGAGAGCGCCACTCTGTATGGTGCCACGAACAAAGTGATAGTCGAGTGCGATGTGTTTCATTCTTGAGTGAAAGACCGGATTAGCGCAGAGGTATGTGACGCCCATGTTATCACAATAAATGATAGGGGGAGAAGGAAGCCGTATGCCTAGTTCTGAAAGAAGATTACAGACCCAGCGAAGCTCTGCGGCAGTGTTTGCAACTGCTCGATATTCGGCCTCCGTAGAGGAACGAGCAACACCGCGTTGCTTCTTCGAGGACCATGATATAGGATGGCCGCCGAGGTAAAGAATGTAACCATTGGTGGAGACGTAGTCCTCAGTGTCACCAGCCCAATCTGCATCGGAGAAGGCATGAAGAGTCAACGGTGTACCTGGGCGAAGAAGAATTCCATGTGATGGCGTTCCAGCAAGGTAGCGCAAGATGCGTTTGACAGCCTGCCAATGAAGATCCGTTGGTCGATGCATGAACTATGATAAACAGTTCACCGCATAAGCAATATCCGGACGTGTGAACGAGAGGTACTGAGCGGTCATCAAGTTTATGCTTGGTATAAGGTCGGAGCAACGGATAACATGTGCAACCAAAGATGCGCAGCTTTTGGTAGTTAGGGGGTTGACCGAAGAGCTTCTAAAACGGAGAGATTGATTGAATAACTTGAGTTGGCAGACGGTTAATGAGGTACACGACAACAGCAAAGGCATACGTCCAAAATGTTTTTGGCATTGAAGCGTGACTGAGAAGCGTGAGACCAGTCTCAACGACATGGCGATGCTTACGTTCCGAGATACCATTATGTTCCGGAGTGTGTGGCGATAAGGTGAGGTGAGCGATCCCATGGGAGGACAAGAAGGGACGTAACGCGATAAACTCTCCACCATTGTCGGAGTATAGAGTGCCAATCTTGCATTTGAAATGATTCTCGACCAAGGCTGTGAAAGCAATGAATGTATCACGGACCTGCGACTTGTGTTTTAACGGATACAACCAGGTGTAGCGGGTATGATGATCAACTAAGATGAATATTTGTAATTATCAATGGAGACAAGAGGTGAGGTCCACACATCAGAGTATATATACTGGAGAGGATGATTTGAGGTGATTGTGTTTGAATAAAAAAGTTGCTTATGACTTTTATTGATATGACAGTCAGAGCAAGTCAATGGCTTTTGCAAAGACTGCAAAATAGGAAGAGAATAGTGGGAGACAACAGCTTTTAAAACGGGTAAAGAGGGGTGACCCAAGCGAGAGTGCCAAGAGGAGAGACTCGTCTTTGGTGTCGGTGATGCAAACATCGAGGCAGGCGGGTTGATGGGCCACTCGTATAACTCGTTTTTAGTCCTGCCTTAGAGTAACCGGACCCCCGTGCTGAGATCCTTCACCTGAAAATGTGCAGGGGAGAATTCGACAGAGACTTGATTAGCGTTACACAAACGGTAAACATATATCAAGTTCTTGTGAACATTCGGCACAAACAACACATCGTTTAAATGTAAATGTTTAGAAGAAGTGGGAAGTGAAATGGAACCCGTTTGCGAGATGGCAAGAGTTGAACCATCGGCAATGGTGACTTCATCACCACCAAGGTACGACTGATGGAGAGCCAAGTTGTTGAGGTCGCTTGTTAGATGGTGTGTCGCACCAGTATCAAGGACCCAAGGGTTGGAACCGTGTGGGTGAGCGGTGACCAGATTTGCACGCGGCGGCCATGGAGCATGTTGTTGGTAAGGCGTCGGAGGTCCTTGGAGTTGAATCTGAGAACAACGCCTAGCACTGTGACCAGGAATGCCACAAATTTGACAACGACCATTGTATGGACGTGGAGATCGGTGATCTTGTCGCGAGGAGAATTGTTGTTGTTGCCAATTCTGGTAGGAGCGATTGTTGGAGTTGTTGCCACGGTGTGACTGGTTATTCCTGCGGCTGTTGTTGTTTTTGTTGTAGCTGACAGCGTTTGCCGTGATGGGAAGAGCAGGAGGAGGAGCAACAGCGGTGAGAATCTTTACTTCATGAAGAAGTAACTTCTCATGTACTTCAGCTAAGGAAGGTGTTGTATCACGTCCTTCGATCTGAGTGACCACCAGTTGGTAGTCATCTGGGAGGCCCTTGAGGATCTTCGTGAGTTGATCCTCGATCTCAAAAACCTTGCCAAGGAGCACAAGTTTGTCATAGAGGGTGACAAGGCCTTGAAAATAGTCGTCAATAGAGCGACTACCTTTTGTCCATTGTGTCACTTGATGATGCAACTGGAGAATATGGCCACGACTCGGTTTAGCGTAAGTAGTATGAAGAGTGGACCAGATCTCACTGGATGTTGTAGCACGAGAGACAATCGGCTGGACAGAGGTGGAGATGGATCCAAGGAGAGCACTGTAGACAAGTTTATCTTGTCGTCTCCAGATTGTGTAGTCAGGGTTCACCGTGGTAGCTTCAGCAACAGTGACCGTCGAGGTTGGCACCGTGACAGTGCCGTCGAGATAGTTGGCGAGATCATACCCGTCAAATAAGGCGTGGATCTGACGACTCCACATAAGAAAATTGGAAGCAGTGAGCTTAGTAACATTATAGGTGTTAATATGAACGAGGGTGTTGTTGTTAGAAACAGCAACGGTGTCAGCAGATGAGACATTTGAAGTCGACATCGTGCAAAGAGAAGAGAAAACGGAGGCGGAAGAGAAAGAAACAAATATATAGAGTTTTTCTTTTAGGTATCGATATGCTCTGATACCATGTAATAATGTAGGCTAAATGATTTATTAGATGCAAGGTTTACAATATATATACTAGATACAAGAGGAAACCTAGGTATTACATAAATATATAATTACATTGAGATCCTTAATTTATATATCTCTTACATATGATATGTAAAATACAATATGACTTAATTGCACTAAATATATTATCATAAAAAAAAATTTGATTTGTTTACTTTATTTAAATTCATACTATACTACGTAGTCTTTAAATTTTGATGTACACCAAAAAAACAAAATAATAATAATATGTTAATTTATATTATTTTTCAAAATAAAATATCGATTATGTAAGAACTCACGCGTAGCATGAGCTAACACCTAGTTATCAATATTTAGAGGATAGGCGGGTTGTATCTCCACGCAAAGTTACGATTAAGTCCAAAATTCTATTTAACTCGAGTACTCGACATTCGGGGTTCTAGCTATACACTAGTGAAATTTTTGTCAATGTCTACCACACAAATTCTACAAATCGAGTTGTGTCCTTTTTCCATAATAATTGTATAAGTTTCCGTCAAATCTAGTGTTAAATTGGATGAATAAACATTAGTCATTTACGGAATAAGGGATACAACTCGACTTATAAAAAATTTGTGAGGTAGAGTGGTAGACATTATCAAACTTTCACTTATGTAACTAGAGTTTGAGGATCATGTTTGATGGGATTATGAATTTAACGGAAAGTTTGATTAAAGAAGGTGCTATGTCTTTAAAGGACTTCAAAAAGGAAAAATCTGAACAACCCGTCGACTTCAATAGAGATAAATTTGAATGTTGGTATACAATGGAGAGCCCAACATTGAGCGACGTATACCTACATATTCGTGGAAAAGGTGCTGTGCCGCGTTAGAACATTGGTTATCTCAAATTCTCAAAAACTACCTTTACTTAGCATCCAAAACAAGTAAAGTAGATTCCACGCACGCACGCGTATTGCAAGTGTTGGTAGCAAAGACGCATTCCAAACATACAGAAAAGCATATATGGGTCCATTCGGGAATCATATAACACTAAGGACGTTGTCTAATTTGTCACTTTACCATTGGTCTTGTGACCAAAAGAGAAAAGAAAAAAAATCATTGGTCCATTACGTTATCTTCATGTTCGCGCGTGTGCAATGCGACCTTACCGGATCATAGTGTTATTTTTAAAAAATATGAATGGAATTGGGATATAGATGGAATATAATGAAATAGAGCCTCTTTGAGGTTCCCTATGAAATTAGGAACTATTATTTCTTGTCAAAACATAACTTAACTATGATTGTTCATGAAAAATCAAAAATAATAAATATTATATATAAACATTTTTGGTTGTTCATGATTAAAAAATATATTTAATTCAATATCTATATATTTTTATATATCTTTAATTTATTCATTCTTATAACTAATTTTATTTTTAAAGCTAAATTAATGATTAAATAAAAATCATTAATAATTATTTTCAATGGTGATAGTTCGTTGTAATTAATGTTGTTTATTTGCAATGGTGATAGTTCGTTGTAATTTTTCATATATGAAATATTTTCAGTTCTAACTAGCTAATTTTTTGTAATTAATTGATATAAAATACTATTAATTTTTCTTCAACAACTAAAGAACATTAACTCAAAAGAGCCAATACGAAAGTACATTGTTTACATAAATAATGCAATGCGGTTCAGAATGAACATGTCGCGCCAAATTATCCATTTTACCATTCTATGTACGAAGAATCAAAACTAACGAAAATGACGTGAAATCGGCCTTGTTAATTTTTATGTCTTCCAAATAAGGTGTAAATGTCATCTTCACTAGATCAAAGCAGTTAGTGAGGAAGATAACATGCTGATTCAGCCTTTGCTACTTGTAGAACTACAAGTGGATTAGAATCCAAATTACTAAATTTTTATCATTGAAACTATTTTTTAATTACTTTTTATATTGTAGAATCAACAAAAAAAAACTGTATAGAGATTGAAATAAAAAGCGTGTTTGACAAAATTCAAATGATTAAAGGATAAGGTGTAAATAGTCAATATATAAATAAGATGAATTTGTAAAACCAAAGAAGAGCAATATTGAGAAGATGAGAAATATTGAAATAAAAATTAATAAATGCACTGTTTTCTACATATTTATCTTTTTTTCTGTAAGGAACCCAAGAGAATATGAACTGATATACGGAATAACTGTGATAGGAGTGAAAAGTATTTATATACACAAAATACAGTTCATGTATTTGTTTTTGTTATTGTGGAACCATCTCGCACCGTCTCCATTTGGAACAAACATGATTGGAAAGTCAAAAGCGTTGAGCCTTTTACACTTCGCTATGATTAATTAAACTGAAATGGCCCAAAGTTATTGTTTGGAAGGCAACATTTGGGTTTGACTAGAGAGTCAATAAAACATGCAAAAGGAAACATCGTGGTTATTGGTTAATATGCTACAAATCTAACAAATAGAGATTTTAATGAAAAAAGCTTAAGTATTGGTAGATTTATTTTATTATTTTCAATTAAATCATTGATAAAAAAATAATTAAGATATTTAGTAGAAAATAAATTTCAAGTACTAGTCGGTCTATGTGACAAACCTAAACCTGTCAAAGATTTATTGAGATGTTTTAAACCCTTCAAATAAAGATTTTTTAAAAAAATCCGCCACCTATACTATCATCAGAAGTTTAAAGTATTGTTTCGTATAATAATTTATTAAATGATGATGTGTATTTTTGTTTTAGACATAAGAAAATATGGTCTTTTTTTAATAGCATTGAAACGTGATGCAATTCTTCCACAAAAAAATTGAAACGATGAATCAATATAACTAAGATATCATATCCTATGCTGCATAAAAGAACTTTTATGAAACCGAAAAAAAATTATGTATATTTTTAAAAATTAAAAACTCTGAACTAAAAGATAAGTAAGGGTTCGAATGAGAATGATAATTTTTACTATATACAAGATTTTTGAATTTTTAAGTCGACATTAGGGATTTAAAACTTCATATTGATTTTGAACCATTTTTTTTTTGTCAAAACCCATTCACTTTTGATTTAATTCCAAACGCATAATTCAACCGTCGGTTCTTGGTTTACATCTGGTTCGCCCAATATATGGGTTGAGGGAATTGAAAACAAACTTACGGATAAAGAAACTAAAGCGTTTTTTGCGATTTCATCTACTCTGCGATTTTTCTCACGCGGCACAAAGTGGATGTTGATCTTGTCCATCCGTTGAGCCATCTTCAGGATATCGTGAAGAATCCTGTGGATCTCCTTATGCTGGAGTTCCGATCTTGTTGCTTTGATCAGCGTCTGCGAATCTGAAGCAAATTCAATGTTCTGGTATCCCAGATCTAAAGCCTATAGCATGGCTCGGTTCAGTGCCAACGCTTCCGCTATAAGGGGGAATTAACATTCCAGGCTATGTCTCTTCCTTGGATCTCCGACTTAGAGATCGGGTCAGTAAAGATCCAACCGAGTCCTGCAGCCCTAGTATCCTCATTCCAAGAGGCGTCGGTAAAGCACTGGATCACGTCTGCTCTAATCACTCGCTGGTGAGTCTTGAGTTGTGCTTTTCCTGTGGTTTCCACGGCCGTTTGGGCAATGATCCATTCTCTGGTTTGGGAGATTGACTGGTTGAGTACAGTCGAAGTAGGGTTGCTCTTCTTCTCAAAAATTTGTTTATTGCGTTGTTTCCAAATGTTTCACAGAATCCAGAATCCAAGAGAGCTACCGATGGGACCTGTTGGAGGTAGGCACTGAAGATGACCAATGATTTCAATTCCCTTCTGTAGGCTAGAGACTTTGGTTTGATCTATTTGCGATATGTATGGAGCCTGGGACCATAATTGTTGGGCGAAAGAGTAGTGGAAGAACAGGTGAATCGAAGTTTCTTTGTGACCATAGAAGGGGCAAGCCGCGTTGTTTTGAACAAAATTCTGCCTTGTTTTGGTCATGTCAACATGATTTTTTTTTTTGTCCTCTAATATGAAATCATTTGCTGCCTGATCAGTAAAAAAAAATAGAAAACCCAAATACAAACTTAATTGTACAAAAAAATTGAAACCAAGTACAAACTGAATTGTAGAAAAATAAAATAAAAAAGGCCTTAAATATAAACAACATAGGGTTGGAACCTGGAACCATACTTAACTAACATTTTCAATTCACTAGTATCATTAGATTTAGTCAGAGAATTGGCTCTGATTCCCGCTCATACGTTATTATCATACGTTGTCATCATATTGCCACATTTTCAATCAAGCAATACAATCAAATGACAGTACTCTCATGCGGAAAACACACATAACCTTTTTAACCAATATATATGTATGTCTCATGTCCATGTTCAGATACTCTTATACACCTATATTGACGAAGACAACCTTCAAGCATTTAACTCACAATTTGGATGCATTGAGCATCATGATCTAATTTTTAATCTTTCTACTTTATCTATGCCATCACGGCCGTCAGCGTAACCCTCAAAAATATAATTTTAAAACTTTCCACCACCTCAACAATCTATGCATGCATTGAGCATCATGATCGGCATTTCTGCTTTATATATCCCATCACGAGATTCACGACCGTCAAACCTATGGTTCAACTTAAACCAGCCATTATGACCCTCGAACTCATAATTAGACATAAACCGGTCATCATGTTACATACTTAAGATCGATCATGTATGTGGATGTGTTATACTTGGAATATGGACATAAGAAGCAAGTGGCTTTATGAAGTGTTAAGTACTAAATATTTGACCAAATATTTTTTTTGTCAAAGATATTTGAGCAATTAAAATATTTGACCAAATGTTGATTGGGTGTATGTAATTGAGTATGAGGCCTAACAACAAGTGGTCTTACTCATGTGGATACATTCGGACTAGCACAAAATCAATTCTAAATATCTCAAGTCTGGCTTAAAATGTCAAAATCAAAGCTTCGTTTGAGATAAGAGTTGGCCAAAACATGTATTGTTTAGTAATTATTATTATTATTATTATTATTATTATTATTATTATTATTATTATTATTATTATTATTATTATTATTATTATTATTATTATTATTATTATTATTATTATTATTATTATTATTATTATTATTATTATTATTATTATTATTATTATTATTATTATTATTATTATTATTATTATTATTATTATTATTATTATTATTATTATTATTATTATTATTATTATTATTATTATATATGAAAAATACATCTATATTAATTCTATTCAAATTAAATTAACCAATATATATTTTTAAACAGTACTAAACCAAATTCAAATCAACATAATAATATTTTTCTTATCAAACCGATCACACCAAATTATAAATAGCTTTGTAAAACCGTAAAAATAAATGCAGAAAAATTAATGTGAATGCAGACATGTAATTCGGTGCATATATATTAGGTAGATTTATGTGTGCTTTATAGAAATATTCAACTCTAAAAGGACATTTTTAATATTTTAGTTAGTGATTTGTTTTACTAGTGCAATTCATCTTTTTACTCATATAATTTTCAAATTTTTCATTTTCACTTGATGCTGTTATCCTTATTTTACTGCATCTATCGTTGTGCTATTCCCCATATTCTACTCAAAAATAGTATCAATTGTGTACCAATTATTTGATAAACCATATTTTCTTTTAGACATAGTTTTTGATCTTTAAGTATACAGAAGACAATGATTAGATTAGGACCAACCAACAGGCCATAAATTATCAGTTTTTGCTACCAAATTTAGCATCAATGGAAACTCCATTAATGTGACGCAATGTGACCACTTGAGCATCTTATCATTTTTATTCCAGAACAACCTTATTACCCTAAGCTTCCCCTTTTTCAGCAACAAATTAGTGTTTCGAAATCAACACTTCCAACACATTGTGCTCACAATAATGGAGTTTATGAACATCGATGACTAATACATTTAAATAATTAGTGTTTCGAAATCATTAGTGTTAATTTTCCCCTATTTTTTGTGAACCGTAATATTTCGAAATCATTAGTGATCATAAAAAACCGTATTTGATTATCTCGTAGAAAATGATATCATTATACAACTTAATTGTTTCAAAAGATATTATATAACATATCGTTTTAATTTTAAGTTCTGAAAAGGGTTTAATTGTTTTGTTACTTTAAGTTTTACATACAAAAAACGCTCACGGCACAACCGAAATAGTTTTCGGAAACAATTAAAAAATGGAAAATAAAAAACCAACTCTCATTATAAAGAAGCAACCAACACACCCGGCACAACCAAAACAAAAAATCCAACAAAAGATACATAGTGAGAGTAGCAGAAGAAGAAGAATGAAGCTAACATATCCCTCTCTTCTTCTTCTTCTTCTTGTTCTTCTCCACCTGGTTTCAAAACCCATCCTTGCTTCTAAAGATGTACATTCATTACCTATAACACACTATATATAATACACTCTTCCATAATTTCACATTCATCTATTAATTAGTGTTTTGATTGCTTTCAGTCGTTGTCATATGTGGTGTACTTTGGAGCGCACTCTCATGTCGGAGAGATAACAGAAGATGCCATGGATCGCGTCAGAGAAACACACTACGACTTTCTTGGTTCCTTCACCGGAAGGTTCTCTTAAACTAAACAACCCATTAATTACATTTAAATCTGTTAACCATTTTCACTGACTTAAGTCTTGTTGAAACAGCCGTGAGAAAGCTACAGACGACATTTTCTATTCGTACACAAAGCACATCAACGGGTTTGCTGCTCATCTCGACCACGACCTCGCATATGCAATCTCAAGTAAGTATACATTACATTAATTACGTTTTTGTCTTCTCTCTCTCTTTGTGCTTAGGGCATGATTAGTGGGGTTGCTCGCGTTGATGCTCTTATTAAACAAATAATTAAAAGAAGAGAGAACAAAAAAGAATAAGAAGCGTTGCTTCGTGGAGCACTGCAAGAACCGTTGCTTATGTGAAAATAGACATGTGTCATTTCCTTATTGGTATTAGTATTAAAAATAAATCAAAAAGAAAAATGTGTGATAAAAATAGATTTTTTAGTTATTGTAAGAAACAATTCATCGTTGCTTCGTTAAAGATGGTGTTACGGAGTTAAGCTATATTTTCTCTTTTCTTGATTACACTTCAAGAACACCCCGAAGTTGTGTCCGTCTTTCCAAACAAAGCCTTGAAGCTCCACACCACACGATCATGGGACTTCTTGGGTTTGGAACACAACTCTTACGTCCCTTCCTCTTCCATTTGGAGAAAAGCTAGATTCGGAGAAGATACCATAATCGCAAATCTCGATACGGGTCCGTATCTCTCCTCTTTCTCTCTCTTTGTTTTAAATATTTTGTTTTTTTTCTTAGTCAACCTTTGCAACTTTGGGAGCCTTGAGATGGGTTTTTGGGAAGATACGTCCTTTACTTTAAAAACTATATTTTTCAAACTTGTATTACAAGAAATGTAAAATATTCGTTTGTCAAATTTGATTAAGCTAGTAGTTAAGATCTCTAGATGTCAACAATAATCAAATCAGCCATATATATGCACGCATGTGCGCATATGCATATTCATTAATCAAATTTGATATATATGTTGACTGCATCGTAAAGTTTGACTTTAATAATAAACACTTAATCCTCTATAAATCATATTCCCTATTATATTATCCACATTCCACAAGAAGATAGGAAAACGAATTAATAAAAATAAGAGATCAAAATAAATAAATAAAAACTTTCCATATACATATATAGATTTAAGGAATAGAGAAAAGTTGGTGAATAGCTCATCGTACATGTGACGTGTTTCACTGTTTTGGCACTACGCAACTGTATTCTAGTAAGAAGTTAATGCATTCTAAATATAGTAGTTTAATTGACTAATGACTTAAGTTTTCAGAAAAATAAAAAAAAGTAATGTACCAAGTGGGTAGTCTAGTGGTCTTAGCATCCTTTAATGGAGGAGATTGTGATATCTATCTACTCTAATTTGAACCTTGTTTAAAAGAAATGTATATATCCACAGGCTGGTCCTGGCCGAAAAAGACTACGGACCTAAAGGTTTTCCAAAATTTCCTCAAAAATCAACGTAATAGGGATCTGTTCCTAAGGAAATATATATATCCACAGGCTGGTCCTGGTGATCTGATCTGTAAATGAATGATGTACAAACTTTTAAATTTAGCTAGTGATCTCACTAGAGATTTTGTGATTTTCTTTGTTTCGTAATTCTTCGGTTTCCCCTAGATGATTACAAGTGTTTACAAGTTTTTAGTTCGAGAAATTTCTTCTCTTACCGAATCTGTACTCAAAAAAGTTTATAAAGAATGCAAATGCTTTTGGATATGCATGAGAACCAGAACCTTTCATTACCTTCTTTAAATAATTTAATATTGATTCAGAGAAACAATCTTAGTTGCCATAACTAGAAAAAATAGGGATCTGTTTACACAAACTCAGATTCTTTTGAATATATTATGAGTAGTTGTGTGATTATGAGACGTCATAGGACATTAAGAAAATATTTTATTAACTCAATCCCACTTATCACCTATATATTGAATAATTTCAAAATATGTTTGTTTCTGTGTATCAAAAAGGTGTGTGGCCAGAATCAAAGAGCTTTAGAGATGAGGGCTTGGGACCAATTCCTTCGAGATGGAAGGGAATATGTCAAAACCAAAAAGATGCCACTTTCCATTGCAATAGGTTCTTTTCTATCTTTCTTTTACATTTTTTGTTCTTTCAAATTGGCGTTCAGTCATTTTCACGTTAAGTAATTATCATAAGATACAAACAAATTCTGGAATTATCTGTTGCCAACTCTTAGGAGTTGACACACTCATCACACCTAGTGGTGGAATTAAGTGTTTTTTATGTTTCATATTCAAAATTTTCATCAACAATAAGAAGACACGTGTTGTAGCTACAAGTCATGTTTTGGAGTTTGAACGGTTCCATATTTCAACATCCGTGGGTTTGTTTATGGTAAAAGGAAAAATAGAACTCATATTTCAACATCCGTGATGGGGCTATACAGAGTATACTTTGAGTGATAGGACTAGATAACTATTTAAGAAAAAAACAAATTACATTAATTTTACGTTTTAAAATATATTTTTTAATGATAATACTATTTCCTAAATACCAATTTTTAAATGAAAATATTGAAGAGCATGTTTTCATTTTCTGGGTTAAATAAAATATTTTGTAATTCAAGGAAATAACATTCAATTCTTTTTAAAAAACATAATTTACTTAATCAACACAATCGACCATGCAATTTTTTAAATTGTTAAAGTATCGATTACTTTTGTAGATTTTTTTTTTTTTTTAATCCTAGTCAATTTTTTCTGAACTTACTTTTATATACTTTTTAATCTGTTTTCCTCTTGTAAAAAGATAGAACTAGAATCCCAAAAAGAAACTAAAAGATATTCATTTTATGATTCCCTTTTATTACAAGGTAAAAATTAAATCGATACCATGTAATATACTTTTTAATTTGTTTTATAAAACCCTGTAAAAACTTAAAGTTCTACTTTTAAAACATTTTTAATCCATTTGCTTTTTATTTATTGTATGAATAGTCAAAAAGTAGCGAAACTTGTAAAGGGATCTTTATAGTAAACTTGTAATTTGTAAATCTTACAATAAACATGTTAAGCTAATACAAGAAATGTGAATGAAGGAAACTGGTCGGAGCAAGATATTTTCACAAAGGCTACGCAGCCGCCGTGGGACCTCTCAACTCAAGCTTCGACTCTCCACGTGATCTCGACGGCCATGGCTCCCACACTCTCTCCACCGCCGGCGGAGCTTTCGTCCCTGGGGTTAGCGTCTTTGGACAAGGTAACGGCACGGCCAAAGGTGGCTCTCCACGTGCCAGAGTCGCCGCGTACAAAGTCTGTTGGCCTCCCATGAAAGGAAACGAGTGCTACGACGCTGACGTACTCGCAGCTTTTGATGCCGCCATACACGACGGAGCTGACGTCATCTCTGTCTCGTTAGGCAGCGAGCCAACCTCGTTTTTCAATGACAGTGTCGCTATTGGTTCGTTTCACGCTGCTAAGAAACGCATCGTGGTTGTTTGCTCCGCCGGAAACTCTGGACCGGGGGATGGTACGGTTTCGAATGCCGCGCCGTGGCAGATCACCGTTGGTGCTAGTACCATGGACCGTGAGTTTGCTAGCAATCTTGTGCTTGGTAATGGAAAGCATTATAAGGTTAGACTCAAGTACAAAAGATTGGATCATATCCAAATTTTCAAATCTTGAAAATGAATTCTCGAATTCTTGGAATTGAGCTTAAACCTTCTGTATTCATAGGGACAAAGCTTGTCATCCACGGCACTGCCACATGCTAAGTTCTATCCAATAATAGCATCTATAACAGCAAAGTTTAAGAACGGTTCAGCATTGGATGCGTGAGTTTGGCTAATCTCGTTAATTACTTATTTGAAAGATTTGATGTTATTTGTTAACTTTGTATCTCTGTCTTGGTGTAGACAATTGTGCAAACTTGGATCGCTTGACCCTAAAAAGGCAAAGGGGAAGATATTAGTGTGTCTTCGAGGACAAAACGGGAGGGTAGAAAAGGGTCGGGCCGTGGCTTTAGCCGGTGGCGTAGGGATGGTTCTTGAGAACACTAATGTTACCGGGAATGATCTAACCGCTGATCCGCATGTCCTCCCAGCCACACAGCTCACTTCTAAGGACAGTCTTGCTGTGTCAAGATATGTCAGCCAAACCAAGTAAGAATCTTCAGTCACTTTACCTATAACTAAATATGTTTCAAGTTCTAAAAGAAAAGTTTGTTTGTTGATGTAGGAACCCGATCGCGCACATTACTCCTTCGAGGACAGCTTTGGGGTTAAAACCAGCACCTGTAATGGCTTCGTTTTCTTCTAAAGGTCCAAGCACAGTAGCTCCTGAGATTCTGAAGCCTGACATAACTGCTCCTGGTGTGAGTGTGATTGCTGCCTACACTGGCGCAGTATCTCCAACAAACGAACAGTTTGATCCTCGACGACTTCTGTACAATGCTGTTTCAGGAACCTCCATGTCTTGTCCTCATATCTCTGGCATTGCGGGTCTTCTCAAAACTCGCTATCCTTCTTGGAGCCCCGCAGCTATCCGCTCTGCCATTATGACAACCGGTAAGAATGTATTTCGATTCGGGAGCTAAGGCATTGCTGGAAAAAAATGAAGTCTAATACATTATCAGTTGAATCACATTAACATTTACTAATTGGGGCATAGAACACAGTTAACCAAATCTTGTTTCTTTAATGGCTATGTTCTGTTTTCTTGGTTTTGTACATGTTGGAAATGGAATGTCTTTTTTCTTAGTCTTGTAGTATTTTCATACTTTTTTTTTGTTTTTCCCTTTCAGCAACAACAATGGATGACATTCCTGGACCTATACAAAATGCAACCAACATGAAGGCAACACCTTTCAGTTTTGGGGCAGGACACGTCCAACCAAATCTAGCTGTGAATCCCGGTCTGGTATACGATTCAGGCATCAAGGATTATCTCAACTTCTTATGCTCCCTAGGATACAATGCATCACAAATCGCTGTCTTCTCAGGAAATAACTTTACTTGTTCAAGCCCCAAAACCAGTCTTGTCAACCTTAACTACCCTTCCATCACAGTTCCAAACTTAACATCAAGTAAAGTTACAGTCTCAAGGACTGTAAAAAACGTTGGACGACCTTCTACTTATACCGTCCGGGTGACTAACCCACGAGGTGTTTATGTCGCGGTTAATCCCACGAGCTTGAATTTTACCAAAGTTGGAGAGAAAAAGACGTTTAAAGTGACACTTGTGAAGGATAAAGGGAATAAGGCGAAGGGCTACGTGTTTGGAGAATTGGTTTGGTCAGACAAGAAGCATCGTGTGAGAAGTCCTATTGTGGTGAAGCTCTGACTTTTGGCTAAATCCAAGTTGATAATATCTATGAAAGGGACTAACTAGATTTGTAGTGCCAATGGTGATATTTGTTTTTACGAAATTTAGTTTCTTGTGTTTGAATGTTAAGGCTTACAAAGAATGGCGTAGTGGTTGGTGTGGTTTATCATATTGTTCAGTAGTATAATGTTGTGGTGATCATAAAATCAATAATATAGCACATCAACCGGATGTTTGTTCTTCTCTTCCCCTATTTAATATTTGGGAAGTACACGACATATTTTTGGTAGACTATATAATAGTTATAAGTTATAAGTTATATATAGTTATTATTTGATTCACTAGTTAGTTACTAAATATGTTGTATAGATTGACTTCCTTAGTTATACGGCAATACAATTAAAAAAAATACCCCAAAGAATAATACAACTTAGAAAAGAAAAAAAAAATCCTGTTAAGCCATATTAAGCCATATATACTGT
Organism: Camelina sativa; assembly: GCF_030686135.1. Lineage (NCBI taxonomy): Eukaryota > Viridiplantae > Streptophyta > Magnoliopsida > Brassicales > Brassicaceae > Camelina > Camelina sativa. Next base: position 13,057,271 of record NC_141880.1, on the reverse strand, counting down.
TAGACAATTAAAAAATATATATATATATATTATATAATACTTACTTCTCTATTTCATCTATCATTTTCTAAATCGTTTTGTTTGGCAACATCATTCTGATCGTAGCATTTTTTTGGATGATAAGATAAAAAAATAATATTTGCAAAAGAAAAAAAGTTTTAACTAGAAAACAATATATCTTAAAAAGAAAAATTGGTATAAAATAAGTAATATATTTTATTATTATTTAAAACATTGATACAAATATATCAATGAACACTTGGTTTATTACAATACTTTGCTATATAATCAAACATCAAATTAGCATAATTTTAAAAGATGTGAAACAAATAAAAAACACAAACTTATTTCTTCTTTCTTCTTTTTCTTCTTTCTTTCTTCTTCTTTTCTTTTTTTTTTGACAAAAAAAACTTATTTCTTTTTCCAGTTAAGTACATGCCCCGACGGTTTTGTACGGTCTCTTCTGGTCCAAATTCCATCAGATTTGGCTGTCCATGAGCGGTACTGTCCACATCGTTCACTAGAAGCTGCTCTGTATACTTGAACATCAAAGAAAAACTCCATTTTATCCCCTTGCGATAAGAGACAAGTCCACACTGTCCTTTCACGTCTGCTGGAAACATCCGAAAACTCAATGACGAAAGTCTCATTGAATTTTAAAGATTTGACACCTTTATCTTGCTCGTTAATACTACCCCTACAATGATGCATAAGAACTCTACCAGGAGCGAGTTGGTTATGAATTTCTACAATATTTGGTTTGCAAGCTTCATTCAACGAAAAATGCATTGTAATAACTAACGCAAAAGCTATGAGATGATTCATTTTTTTCTTAGATCTAAGATATTTTTTTGTGTGATGAAGTCATGAATGTACAAAATTTATAATTATGTGGGGAAAACACTATAAATTTTAATTATAGTAAATAATCTATTTATGGCCTTACCTAAACTTAATCATAAATTAGACGTAAACTTTTGGTCCAAAACCCCAAAAAGTAATAAATAATAATAAACGTGAACCAATTAAATTTTTGGTCATAAGAAAGTTCATTGTCGAAAACTATGGCTCGCCAATAAGATCAAACCAAATAAAAGTGAACTTTTCTAAATTATAGCTCGGCCTTCAAACTAATAAAGTAATACTTAATTTCAAATTTTACCAATTTATTCAAAAATTATTTAACATTCTCTGGTTACAATAGGTTCTCTTTTTTTCTTCTTCTTCTTTTTGTTCAAATGGTTACAACATGTTCTCTATTACCAACAAAAGAGGACCTGTAAGAGTCTGGAAATCTCCTGTTCGTCACATGGATATCGTAATTGTTTCAGAGGAAACGTGCCTTTCAGCAAGTTTGGAACGTAATTGGTCTTTTCTTTTCTAACTTTTGGTAATGTTTCGTTTAATAAATTTTCTTTGAAGTAGTTCAATATTCATACTTTTTAATTGAATGATATATATTTCCAATATCTTTGTTAGAATATTTTTGGTTTAAAAGTTTAGTTGGTTCACGTTTGTGTTTAATTTAGATAAGGCAATAAATTGATATATATATATATATATATACATTTTTGAAGTACATTATGAGTTTTACACTTTTATTGGACTTATTTAAAAATTTATTTACAAAGTTAATCCCTAAAAATTTTCCAAAAATAACATTATTTCAGATTTTGTTTCTAAAATATTTTACATTCCATTCCAACTAAAAAAACTACAGCAATTAATATGGAAACAGAAATTATGATATATTTAAGCACACTTTCTATTGTGTTTTGAAGATATTCTATCTCTGAATCCTTTGCAAACAAAGAAAATAACAATTTTTTATTTCCATTTTGTTTTCCAAAACCTGTGAGTTTTGATTCGATTCACATTTATTGAAATAGTATAATTAATATATATAAACTTAATAAAATTTTAAAATATTACGAAGATGTAAAATTAAAAAAAAAATAAAGTACTATATAATGTGGTTATATAGTAGATGGGTTATAAAGAGGACATGTTAGAATTAATAAAATATTATTAAATTTGTGCTAATACGGGTTAAATCCTCATTTTGTTATTTTTCAACACTACTAATATTAGAATATTTGACATATAAAAATCAAGTTGATTTAACTAAGTTTGTGTAAAATAATTTAATCATTAGGAAAAATGTTATTTTTAATCACAGCGTATAAATTACTTATTATGTATCTAGATCCTTTATTTTTGTTATAATAATTAAAAATCAAAATAGAATCTCAAACACTAAACAAAACAAAATATAATACATAAATGGTCATGAAATTTATTACGGGTTAAAAAACTAATATAAACATTTAGCCGCACAAACAGTCAAAATTTTTAGTTATTCCTCTATTTACAAAACATCCAATATTTAACAAACAAATACACCATAAAATATAAAAAAAAAATTATATGCACGCGGTAGACCGCGGATTAAAATCTAATATATATATATATATATGCCAAAGTTTATCAATCTATTACTTAGACTAAAAGGAGTGTGAGCCAACTTACCTAATACATAATATATTAAGATAACAATATAACTGCAAGTGAACTAATCACATGTCAAATATGATTGAGTAAAGTCAAACAAGATGTCCTACGTGAATTTTTTAAAGTTTTGAATGAATAATATAGATCCAAAACTAAGCAAAGGATGTAGCAGAAAAAACATATAGTAGCAGAACAAGTAATTATGTGTCGATAGTATAATTGATAAAAATTCTCAAGTAAAGCCTACAAGGTGCCGATTGGAGTGACGTTTAAGAGGGAGCCCTATAGAATATTCTGGTCTCTGGTATGAACTAAACCAGAGAAAATTTGGTAATGATGTAGAAAATAGAATATTTAATAATGTAATTCTTTTTATCTTTTTTATTTGTTTTTTTATAATTTATTTATTATATATGGATAGATCTCTATTTAAATGGGTTTTAAATAGATTTTATATCATAGTATGATACTAAATAGTGATCCACGATGTACAACGAGGGAAAATATTTATATAAATTTAGATTTCTTTGTTACAAAATAATAATAGAAAATTTATCAATATATATTTTATAAAATTATATATTCACTTTCATATTCAGATTTCGACCCATAGTCGGTACTACTATTTTGGTTTGAGTGCAATGCCAAATTCGTTAATTATAAATTTAGTAAAGTCTAAAAATCAAATCTAACAAACACATGTATTGACCCGTGATCTAGTATTACAAATTGATGTGATCGTGTTTAGAGATCTTAATATACCAAATTTACAATAGTGATTGGTGTTAATATTAACACTATTGCAGTTATTGGTATAACATGTTAGTATATATTAACTTTATATATGAAAATTATAATAGATTATGTATATGTATATTGTCAACATTAAACATTTAAAATTGTTTATATAGTGAATATTGTGTATAAAAAATATATATTTTTAGCCAATTTCAACCTCAGCCACCATATCCAGAGCCAACGCATAACTCGAGCGAACCATGTACTTCCTAGATTTTGAATAATTCCAAACCAGCCTATCTGGCCTCAAGGACTTACTTAAAGTCATACTCTGGATAATCCCAGATAGGATCCCATCCCCCCTTCCTTAGAAATACCAATGATGGTTTTTAGCTGCTCTCTAACTTGTTCTGGTACTTTTTTCCCGAACAAAATAGATGATTTTGCAAGATTTACCTCTTGGCCCGAGGCTTTACTGTAGTTACCAATAATATCCATAACATTCTTACACTCATCCTCTTTGGCTTTACAGAAGAAAGAGTCTGTAATCTGCAAATAACAGATGTGAAATAGGTGGGCAATCACGTGCTAACTTGATACCCGTAATCTTACTCTCCCTCTATGCTCTTCTAATATTAGCAATCAATACCTCCGTACAAAGAATAAACAGATACGGTGACAGAGGGTCCCCTTGACATAACCCTCGTTCCGGGGAAATTGATCCTCGGGGCTTTCCATTTAATAGAACTTGATACGAGACTGAGGTCACACACCACATAATCCAAGAAATCCATCTATCGTCAAAATCCATCCGTTCTAGAACCGCCTTCAGAAAGCTCCATTCAGTCTGATCATAGGCTTTACTCATATCAATCTTAAATACCAAAAAATCGGATTTGCAATGCCTATTGGTATTTAAACCATGAAACATTTCTTGGGCAATAATAATATTATCCGTAATTAGATCTCCTGAAACAAAAGCTGAATGAGTTTCCGAAATAAGTGAGATTAAAAAAAAATTCAATCGAAACAAAGAATCTTAGTGATAGGCTTTAAGAGCCCAAGCATGGAAACTTCATGCTCCGTCTAAAATTAAACATTTCTTTTAGCAAAATGTCTCTGGTTCTCTCCCACTGACAGATCGTTTGGCGCATTGATGGGTTCAATGTGATATTAAGTGTAAAAGATGTGACTCAGAGTGTGAAAAAATTAATCATGCTCTTTTTCAGTGTCCTCGATCTCGTCACGTTTGGGAGGTATCCCCGATTCAGGTCAGGCCAGGGGTTTCCCTTTTGAGTCGGTGTTTTCCAATCTGTATTTAATCTATGGGCGAGGGTCCTCTCATTCGGATGTTCAAGATTCTTTTCATCGGTTACCTTGGATTTTCTGGTCGATTTGGAAGGATAGGAATAAAAAAATCTTTCAAGGAACGCAATTAACGCCGACGAGGTGCTTAATCAGGCTGCAAGTGATCAGATGTTTTGGGAGGATGTTCAGATACAAGTAGGGGACCCGTCTGATAATACATATCTACCCGGTCCGGAGATTCCCTAGGGTTCTTTGAGTCAAGATCTTTGTTGTCAAATTGATGGTTCTTGGTAAAGCTCCGACATCAGTCCAGGCTTGGGGTGGTGGTGTGATAATGGTCATGAGATAACCTTTTTATTAGGAGATCGAAGTCTTTGGCGAAGTCCTCCCACACTTCATGCAGAGTGCGAGGCTTTGATTTGGGCCATGGAGTGTCTCCTTGCAAACGGAGTGGCTTGTCATTGTTTCGCAACGGACTGTGCAGAATTAGTCGTGATGATTCAAGCTCCCGAAAATTGGCCTGCGTTTTCAAATATTTTAGACGATTTCCACATGCTGAGGGCGGCTTTTCCACTATTCTCCTTCTCCAAGATTTCACGTTCTTTGAATCTGAGGGCGAATTGCCTTCCACGGTCATCTAGATCTCTTATTTCTGCAACTTCCTTTGTAAACACTTTCTCACCGGTTTGGACTACCAACCGTGGAGTTTTTTTCTAATTAATGTTTGGTTGACCAAAAAAAAAAAGTTTTAGCCAATTGAATAGTTTGTTATTATTTCCTAAGATTTATGAAACAATAAATATAATATGTTAATATTGTTTTATTATTTTGTAAACAAATATAAAATTTTCTTTTGTTACTTATTATATTAATTAAAATGTAATAGCATTTTTCGTAATATGCCACATCAAAGCTGGTTAAAATTTTAACGACATTGCTTAAATAAGTATATAGAGATATTTTTTAAATATAAGCAATGTTGTATCTTAGTTTTAAAATATATCTGTTATTATTAAACGATGTAGATATGCAAATATTTAATTTTAGTTTATAAATAAAATTAAGTTTTATAATTGTTTAAAATACAGTTTGTTATTGTTTCCTAAGATTTCTGAAATAATAAATAAAATCTGTTAAATAATTTTATTAAATAATTTTGAAAATACTATTTTATAAAACAATATAAGTTTTTTTTGTTAGTTATTAAATTAAAATAAAATGTAATGACATTTTTGTAATATGTCACATGATAGTAGGGTTAAACTTTAACAACACTGCTTAAATAAGTATATAGAGATTATTGTTAGATTTGGGAACAACAAGTTTAGATTTTTTTTTTTTTTTTTTGTGTTGTTGTTGTTGTCTATTGTTGTTCTTATTTTCCAACTAAGATAATTAATTGTTCCATTATGTTGAAGTAAGCAAATTATAAAGAAACATCATTCTTTCTGCAATACTACTTGATTGATCAAGAAAATAGGTATTAAAATACGGTTTTCATGTACAAGACATTATCAATCTTACAAAATTAGAAATCTTAATATCTCAACATAATCATTAAATGCAATCACTTTTATATATGTATCTGTCCTAACTTACATTACATCATATATATATTTAAATGTGACAATGCATGTGAACGATTTAGATCTAACTATGGTGAAACATTAATTAAAAAAAAATTGAAAAAGTTATTAATAACAATACTATTAGTCATAGTAACAACAAAGCCGAAAAAAGACCATTGGTAGACCATTAGCAAACCAACGATATATATAACACTGACATGCATATTCTTGTGACAAATATGTAAATCTGTGACTGTGGCATTAGTTGCTCTCTTCTGCATGCATTTTTTGATTTTTTTTTTCTTTTGGATTTTGTATCTACATTAATCCAATACTAGAATGCTATTTTGGAGTAACGTTTTATAGTTCAAAATTCAATGTATATACATTACACTCCAAAATCCTCTAAAATTTAAACCAAATCACCAATAGTCGAATATTATCTTTTCATTTACAGATCTTTAAAAGTTAATCACCTACTTAATGCCCCACCAAATTAATTAAACTTACTAACCCAAGCTAGCAAGACACCTCCCCTTATGTACTCACATAGAGTTGACGTCCTTTTTTCAACAAAATACAACTCCACTAGTTTTGTCCGTCTCTGTTCTGTTTTTTAAATATTTATAAAGATTTGTCTGTTCTCTGAAGTCGTGTATAATCATCTCACAAGTTCCTAGGTAAATTTACGGTCGTCGACAAGAACTAAAGAATCTCCAAGAAGATAATGGAAGATCCACTTTTACGGGGAAACGATCAGACAATCACCGGAAGTCCTAAGCCGACGACGAAGACATGGAGGAAGGATTTCACGGCGGAGCTAAAGAACGTCAGCCTCATGGCGGCGCCTATGGCCACCGTGACCGTTGCTCAGTACTTATTGCCCGTCATCTCAGTCATGGTCGCTGGCCACCGCGGCGAACTCCAGCTCTCCGGTGTCGCTCTAGCCACTTCTTTCGCAAACGTCTCCGGCTTCAGCATCATGGTAAATAGTTAGTAGTTATCTATACTCCTCTGTTTCAAAGATCCGATCTAATCTCAAAAGTCTTGAAATCTATTTTTTTTTGCAGTATGGTTTGGTGGGTGCACTTGAAACTCTATGTGGTCAAGCTTATGGAGCAAAACAATACGCTGAAATCGGAACTTATACTTACTCTGCAATAGCTTCAAACGTACCTATTTGTCTACTCATATCGGTTCTCTGGTTTTACATGGACAAACTCTTGGTTTCAATCGGACAAGATCCTGACATCTCTAAGGTAGCTGGTTCCTACGCGGTTTGTCTTATACCGGCATTGTTCTCTCAAGCGGTGCAACAACCTCTGACTAGGTTTCTTCAGACTCAGGGTTTAGTTCTTCCTCTTCTCTATTGTGCCATAACCACCCTTTTGTTCCATATACCTGTTTGTTTGACTCTGGTCTACACGTTTGGTCTTGGAAGCAATGGAGCTGCCTTGGCTATTAGTTTGTCTTACTGGTTCAACGTGTTGATTCTCGCTTTGTATGTGAGATTTTCAAGCTCTTGCGAGAAGACTCGCGGTTTTGTATCTGATGATTTTGTGTCGAGCGTCAAGCAGTTTTTTCAGTATGGGATACCATCAGCAGCAATGACTTGGTAAAACATTTCATTGGTGGATTCTCTTTCTTCCTCTAGCTTGATTTTGATTGTTTCTTTTTTTTTTCTCTTTTCTATATGCAGCATAGAATGGTCCTTGTTTGAGTTCCTTATATTGTCCTCAGGGCTCCTCCCTAACCCGAAACTCGAGACCTCTGTTCTTTCGATTTGGTAATCTATATTTCTCATTTGAGGATATGTGTCTCACTTCTTTATACATCTAGTATCATGAGGAACTGTGTCAAATAGAAAAAGGTTAAGAATGAAATATTGGTCTCATGAGTAAATTTTACTCTTCATGTTTAAATAGAAATGACTTTAGTTTTTTAAAATTTAGATGAACCAATTTTTTACTCTTCATTTCATTATCTAATTTAGTTATGCAATCATTTTGATTGTGTGTTCATGACAGTCTCACAGCTGGATCTCTCCACTATGTCATTCCAATGGGTATTGGGGCTGCTGGAAGGTATTATATCGATGAAACCAACTCAATGTTAGTTTGTATGGGAATTTTGCAGATTAGTTACACTTGTTTACTTTGGCAGCACACGGATTTCAAACGAATTGGGAGCGGGGAATCCTGAGGTTGCTAGGCTGGCAGTGTTTGCCGGTATTTTCCTTTGGTTCCTAGAGGCTACCATTTGTTCCACACTCCTCTTCGCTTGCAGGAACATCTTTGGTTACGCCTTCAGCAATAGCAAAGAAGTTGTGGACTATGTCACTGAGCTATCTCCTTTGCTTTGTCTCTCATTTTTAGTTGATGGATTCTCTGCAGTGCTTGGTGGTAATTAGATCAAATTATCAAACTAGCAAATGAAAATACAAAATCTATCTCGCGAGTTCAAATATGTTTGATATGCATTTGCCTTTTTTTTTTTTTTTGAAAAAGGGGTCGCTAGGGGAAGTGGGTGGCAACATATTGGAGCTTGGGCAAATGTGGTGGCTTACTATCTCCTAGGAGCTCCGGTTGGACTTTTCTTAGGATTTTGGTGTCACATGAACGGTAGAGGACTATGGATTGGTGTGGTTGTTGGGTCTACGGCGCAAGGAATTATACTAGCTATAGTCACTGCTTGCATGAGCTGGAATGAGCAGGTCAGTTACAATCTCTTTACTTCTTTTTGACACTTGATGACTCTTTGTTTGCTCTACTGAAGTTGATTGCTGCCAATGCCATCTTAAATTGCAGGCTACTCAAGCAGGAAAGAGAATAGTTGTAAGGACTTCTTCGTTTGGCAGTGGACTTGCTTGATGGGTTCTTTATTTCCATTTTTGAGACAAGTCACAGTGACATAGATTTTGTTTTCTTCAAATTATGGGACAATATATATTCATATCACTAGCGAACATTGGAATGACAATGTAGGAGTTAATTTATCATGCTATCTCATATGCGGCGGTTACACTTTCTAAAAATACAATATCTTCAGAATATACATTTTCGAAAGATAAAATATTTGTATAACATCATTTAAAATTTAATGACGAAATTTTGTTTGTAATATACAATACTTATAACAAATAATGAATATTTGATATATTTCCCCTTTCTAATCTCTGTTACATTTTTATCGACGTTACATCGCTCTCGCTTTAGGCAAACGAAACACTCTAACCTTAAATTTCTCCGAAAATGGCCAAGTCGACGGAAAACCGGCAGGTCGGATCGTGATGGAGCTCTACGCCGACATGGCCCCGAAGACAGCGGAAAACTTTCGGGCTCTCTGTACCGGCGAGAAAGGCATGGGACGATATTGTACCTACCTTATGGGGTGGAGGAGATTTCATTTACGGGAATGCAGATGGAAGCGAATCTATCTACGACACGCGTTTTATTAAGTGTGTTCTTGTGAATTTAGTGAGTGGATAAACAAAACAGCTTTTGGTTAATTGAATATTCTACTATCAAAAGAATTGTTATGTTGTATTTTCCTTGAATATTTATCTTTATAGTTTGAAAATATGAAAATACAACATAACAATTATTTATACAAATGATTTTTGGAGAAAATTCAAAATTTTAAAGCATATATATATATATAGATGTTTGCCAAAAATATATATATATATATATATATATATATATATATATTTACATGATTATTAATTCATTTGCAAAATTATCTTCTTTTATTATCCATTTTCAATATATAATACCATTTCCTATATATAAAATGATTAAATTCTAAATGTAAAATAGAGAATCCAAACCTAAATTTGTTTTTCTAAAGTTAATTTAACATATTGAAAGTTTGAAACTGTGTAAAATGGAATAAAAATGATCATAAATGTATTTATGAAAATTGGTATATACAAAAGGATGCTTATAACAATTTCTCTTATTTATCAATTTTATTGAGTTTTGCTAATTTTTCTATCGGCCGACATGGTAATGGAGAATTTTATTATTTTATAGCGTTTATTAAGTTATAAAGTACGAATTTATAGAGGTTTTACTATATATAGAGAAAACTCTATTTTTTATCTGTAATAGAGTTCAATTTTTTTAATTACAAAGTAGTACTTTAACTTTTTGCTTTGATTAAAATAAATAATTTTAATAATTAATAATATAACATAATATTTAAAGGCAGACGCATATTGTCATATGTATTGATATAACAAGAGTGGTATGAGGTTATACGATAGAACTGGGATTTTTAACATGTGGTACACTACAGGAAAATAACTTATTTAATTTTATATTATAAAATGATTGAGTTTCTTTTTTAATATAGATGTTACAATGTTAGTATATATTTTGGTGTATTTGCAATAAATAGTTGAATTTTTAATTGAATTTAGATAGGTTGGATTTGACCTTGTAAAATGACCTTGTAAAATCTATAGATAATGCTTATTTTAAATATAATAAAACTCAGATTTGCTAAAATAAACTATGAATAAAATACATTTATATTTGTAAATATATTTGTAGTTGTAAGAGTTGATAAAACACATAACTGAATATATGTGAGTTAAATTTGAAATAAATATAATTATTTGTATTTTTAAAATAAAATGTAGTAATTGTAAACTTAAAAAGTCTATATTAAAATTAATAATTAATAAAACACATCTATTTAGTAACTACCAAACAGTAATAGTTATCATCAAGTATTAAATTTTAATTATAATCAATGGAAGTAGCTAATTACTTGTCATCAAGCTATGAAGACAATTGTTAGAAACCAACTCATATAAAGTTATTTATAGTTCTTTGTATCCCTTGATGAAATAGCTTAGACTTAAGGGAGTTTTATTTTGTGATATGAGAGTATAATGGAATCAAGAACTGTAATAATTAAACTGGTAATCCGTCAAACAAATATAGTTTAAAAAAAAATTAAACAAAAATATTGTAGTTTGGTTGGTAAGAAAAGCTCTGACTTGTTATTTTGTTCTTCTGTAGAACATTAAACTTGGCAATATGATACCTATAGTTAAAAAAATTAAAAAATAAAACATGTTATAATATGATATTAGGTGATACCCCGTGCTACAGCACAGGATTAAATATTTTGTTAGTTACTTTTTTTTGTAATTTGTATTTTTGTAATGTAGTTTTTTATTTAGACTTATTTTCTTTGTTTATATAGTGTTTATTTGTATATTTGGGGTTATACAGTAAATTGGAAATCTTAATAGAGTAAGTAATTTGTCAAATATAGCTTTTCACAGAAACAAATACACTGCAATATTGGATAGTAGTTTTGTAAGAGAATAGACACTCCGCAATATCATATATCATTTTTGTAAGAGGATAGACACACCGCAATATCAGATAGTTGTTTTGTAAGAGGATGAGTTTTTCTTTATTTTGGTTTGTCGTCAAAAGAGGAGAAGTTGCTTGTTAAATTTTAGTATGAGATATTTCAATAGTTAGGAAACCATTGTATTTATAGTGAGATTGTGTATATTTAGGTTATCATTTAGAAGTTAATATTTAATATATCAAATCTCAGCAAAATTTTAAAAAACTAATTTAATTTATAGTTTGATAAAAATACCTGTGTTAACGGGTTTAACTCAAACTTTTTTATATTTTAAAATTGTTAAAAGTAAAAATATTAATATTACTTAAATATATTATAATATTTTAAACTTTCGACGGAGTTCAAATATTTATAATAATTTAAACATTCTCTAAAATTTTAAATATTTATAATCTCTTAAACTTTTAAAAAAAACGTAAATATATTATAATATTTTTACTTTCTAAAAATTTAAATATGCTCAAATATATAACCAAATTAAACTGTTAAATTTGGATACCTGATAAATCAAGTTTCGTGCTCATTTGTACTCAAAACATATTAGTTATATATTTATAGTGATTATGAACCATATTCCAAAATATTTAGTCGATGTGGGATATACAGTACACATTTGCTGTAAATTACTTTACAACTTTAAATATATATAATTTCTGCGTTTTTTATATTATTTCCGTCTATACTAATCATAATTAATTACTATAATTTCGTTAAGAAAATATTGAAAAATCTAAACTAAATGATGATTTGTTTTTATTTAATTGTATTAAGTTGATTTGTTGTTTCCGTAAATATCTCACAATATAAAAACAAATCAAATAAGTTTACATATATATACAATTTCGTATTTAATTTATTGATTATTTTGGAAGCAACAAAGTCACAATCCATAAGTATTAAAGACTTCTCATTATTATTAATATTCGTAATAATTATAGGGATTAAGTATGGTAGTAGTTAATATTTGATATTACTGAAGCCATTAAATACTCGGATACCCGTTTCCTTATTTATAGGGATAATACCTCTGTTTGGTTTTGTGAATAATTTTTCTTAAATCAAACCAAATACACGATCCGGATAGTATTAACCCGGATTACAAACAGATCCGCGATTTTATTTCTTCTGTTTTCGGGTCATACAGGATCCGCGTCCCGACCCGGTGGATATTTAGTGGTCAACTGAAGGGTATAATAGTAATGTCATTTGTAAACCCAAACCGACATATAATTTCGTTCTAATTGTAAAATCTAAACCCTAACCATCTCATTTGTAAACCCAAACCGACATATAATTTCGTTCTAATTATAAAATCTAAACTCTAACCACCTCATTTGTAAACCCAAACCGACGTATAATTTCGTTTTAATTATATAATCTAAACCCTAAAAAAATTATTTGTAAACCCAAACCGACAGAATTTCGTTTTGATTGTAAAATTTAAACCCTAAACAATTTATTTGTAAACCCAAACCGACATATTATTTTGTTCTAGTTGTAAAATCTAAATCAAGCCATATTTAAATTTCCTAAATTAAAAGTATACAGAATTTGTTTCTTTAATTGGTTTTGCTTTTTAATTTAATTTTAATTTATTTTTAAAATAAGATAATGTATAGAAGATTTTAATTGGTTGAGAAGAAGGAGGCGATTGGTTCACCTAAGTATTTTTCGATGTAAAGGGGCTTCACAACAAATCATTAATTATTTACATATACAATTCACCACTATATAAAGTAAACGTACGTACCTTTATTATAAGAAAAATATGTTGCATGTCAAAAATTCGGAGACATCTCTTTCAAAACTACATTAGTTGTTTGCTTTTAAATTTTTCTTTCTTTCGAAAAAATGTGCTCCAGTTAGTGATTTAGGAGGTGCTGTGAATGAAGAGTATATGTAGAGTTTTGAGGTTAGGTTTTTTTAGATAGTGAGTAGAATAAAATTTGAAGGGCAAATGAAATCTTCTAAAATATTTTCAAATATACAGTTTTGGAGATAGTTACGTAGAAGTTAGAAATTAACTATGGAATATGCTAATAAAATGCTATTGTGTTTATGAGCCTGAGAGTATTATCTAGAAATTTCCAATTACAATTAAAACTCTAAATTATATAATATAGAAATAATTAATTGCTCAATAATGTTAATCAATATGTTTCCAAAAATATAAAATATGGGTAAATTATTATCCGGAGGGCCCAACAAATCCTCTCTTAACACCGATTCAAGCACAAAAGGAACCGAATTCAAAGAATGAAAGCCTAACGGTAATGAAAATGCATAAGTTGTCAACCCATCAGCAAGATGGTTAACCTCCCGATACACATGCGACACAATGACTAACCAGTCCTTCGATAAAAAGCCATGGCACAGCCGTGCCAGGAAAGAGGGAGGATGAGAATCCTCTATCCCATTTTTTAGAAACCCCACTACCAACTCCGAATCCACTTCCACCTCCAACTTCCTAACCCCTCGATACCAAGCTAGGTAGAGTCCATAGTACACCCCCCCCCCCAAAGTTCTGCTAATGGTGTGGAGCATCTCCCAATATTTACTGCAAACCCTCCACACCACTCTCCATAATCATTCCGTATGACACCCCCGCTATAGCCAGTTCCGGGTTACCCCTAGAAGCCCCATTTGTATTCAGCTTATACCACCCCGCCTCTGGACACGACCACTTAACCAACCGCTCAACCCTTGGAGGACCATGATGTCCAGTATTCTGTACCACACTCGCTGAGATGACCTCCTTAGTAAGGTCCTTGATATATTGAACTCGATCTCTCCAAAATCTCGTATCCCCAAGGACATTCCCACACCTCCACTTCCAACCCACCATACAGCCAAGGCAAACATAGTTGACCACGAGTAGTCCGCAACTTCATCATTATCCCTTGCCAAATTATCATATAACCAAACAAGGAGAGAACTCTCAAAGAAACTTCACCTTCTTCTGATCAGGATGAGACGATGCCAAAGCCCAGCCATTGTCGGGCAATCATGCAAAACATGAAGGATCGACTCTACCCCTCCATGGCAAACCTCACAAACATTAGTTCCACACAAATTTCGTCGATGCCTTTCCTGATTAGTCAGAATCACTTGTTTAGACAGAAGCCAAAGAAAAACCTGTACCTTCTCTGGAATCACCACTCTCAAAATACGAGTATAGAAGGCACTTATATTTTGGATTCGCAAAGCCTCCTGCGATAGCAAAGAGTAAGCTGATCGCACCGTAAATCGCCCATTCGGTGTTGCACTCCAAGACAATCGATGTCTAGCTCCCGTCCAGTTGTCTAACACCATTGCGGCAAGCTCTAACCATCGGTGTTCTGTCAAATACGGCAATATTCGAGAAGAATCCCAGCCCGTCCCAACACGCCAGAGATCCCAAACTGTCAACTGTTTATCTATAACAAGCACATCAACTATAGTTGTATCTACCAAAGCCTCATTCAACAACCATTTATCTATCCAAAACTTGATGCTCCCACCATCACCAAGGACCCATCCTAAACCTTTAAAGACCACCTCCCGCAACCCCATACCAATGCCCCTCCATGTAGAGGACCAATTTGATTTGACTTTGCTCCAAGACTGATCTCGAGCATCTCCAACTTTGTATTTACTACGCAGTAATCTCGCCCATAAACTATCATGTTCCAAGAGTAATCTCCACCCAACCTTAGCGATTAAAGCCTTATTCATATCCCATGCTCTTCGAATACCAAGGCCTCCCTTCGCTTTAGGTGAGCAAACCGACTCCCAAGCAACCAAATGGATTTTCCTCTGGTCTGCCGTGCTACCCCATAGGAAATCTCGGGACACCTTGTCCAACCTATTCAACGTGTGAACCGGCAACTTAATTATACTCATCGAATGGACAGGTATCGAAGCCAACACCGATTTAGTTAGTGTAAGTCTTCCTGCCATAGTTAAAGTTCGACCCTTCCATCCTGCAAGCCGAGACGACACCCTCTCCAACACATCCCCAAAAGTATCTTTGTTAATCCGTTTCTGCAAAATGGCATCCCAAGATATTTACCAAGTTCCCGAGTAGATCCAATACCGCTTTCATCACTTATTTCCTTTCCCAGCTCCCGAGAAACATTATCAGAGAAAAAAAATTTGGACTTCTCCAAACTCACTTTCTGACCAGATGCTAGACAGAATTTCTCCAAAACACTCCTTATCACTAAAGCATGAGCTATAGAGGCCTCTGCAAACAGAATTAGATCATCTGCGAAGCAGATATGAGATAGCTTTGGGCCCCCTTTAGAAAGACTAATTGGTTTCCAGGCTTTGCTCTCAATCTCTCCCTCAATCAAATGACAAAGACATTCCATACACAAGACAAAGAGATAGGGGTACAATGGATCACCCTGCCTAAGCCCTCTCTGCGGTGTAAACGGCTCAGTTTTCTCCCCATTCCACAACACGGTCATAGAAGGACTCGTCACACACCTCATTATCCAGCCAACCCATTGATCTGATAGACGAGCCGCATGTAATGTGTCCTCTAAAAAATCCCAACGGATTCTATCATATGCCTTCTCCAAATCTAAATTTAAAAGCATCCAGCCTCGGACTCCCTTCTTATGTCGCATAGAATGTACGACTTCCTGCACAATAACAATGTTATCTGTACTTAGACGCCCTGGGATGAAACTTGACTGTGTAGGTCCACACAACTTCGTCATAACATTCTTCAACCTACCAACCATAGTTTTTGTAATGATCTTAAATAAGACATTACACAAACTAATAGGCCTAAATTAAGTGATCTTCTCCGGTTTCCCCAACTTGGGAATAAACACAACAATGGCATCATTAGCCCCATCCGGTAACTCCCCTGTAGCAAAAATCTCAAGTACAAACTAAAGGACCGATTCACCAACAACATCCCAGCAATCCTGATAGAACACAGGTTGGAATCCATCTGGTCCAGGGGCCTTGAACTTCCCCATGCTACGAAGAGCTTATTCTACTTCTGATCCTGAGAACGATTTAGCAAGGACAACATGATCTTCTTGTGACAATTGCACAAACCCATCCTGCGACAATCGCATACTCGACTGATCCACACCCTCCAAAGAATAAAACCGTTGGAAGTACTCAACAACATGTTTTTCTCAATTCTGGTCCATTTTGGATCCAACTACCCGCTTCATCCTTCAGCATTTCAATTCTATTTTTTCGCCTCCATATTATAGTCGAAGTGTGAAAATGGGTAGTGTTCCTATCCCCATGGACTATCCACTTTTCCCTGGACTTTTGAAACCATATCATCTCCTCCTGTTCCAACACGACATAAACTCCTTGGCTAGTGTCGACTCCTTCTGCAGCAACACGTCAGTCTGATTCTGGTCAAGACGTAGCTGAACCTCCACAATCTCTTGTAATAATTTTTCCTTCTGAGCCTTAAACTCACCAAATACCTTTCGATTCCACTTCTTCAACACTTTCTACAGCGAAAACAAGGCATCACTGGTGTTCAAATCTCTATTCCAAGAGGTCGTCAATAGATCCTTAAATCCAGGATGACTCAACCATGCAGCCTCAAATCTAAATGGTCTACGGCGAGCATTACCAATAATATCCGGCGTCAACTGAACAAACAAAGGAGCATGATCCGAAGCTAAGAAAGGGAGATGTTTGACAATAGCTTCCTGCCACTGCAAACAAGTCTGTGGACAACAAAATACACGATCAAGTCGCTTGGCAACAAAATGAGTCTCTACCCTTCCTCGCCGCCAAGTATATTGACTACCCTAAAATCCCATATCAATGAGGGAAAGGTCGTTAATCCAATCACCAAATGCTAGTAAATCCGATGACAGTTGACCATTCCCTCCCGTCCTTTCATCCAAGCGAACAATGGTGTTGAAATCACCACCCATCACCATAGGTCCCCTTAACCCAGTCACCACCTCTTTTAACTGATTCCATAATCCGCTCCGACGTGCTGCAGAAGGCACAGCATACACCACTATAAGATTCAACCTCTCAACACCATTAACCACCACCGCGTGAATAAACTGGTCCCCAGACTGAATTACTTCCACATCTCCAATTCCTGAGCGCCATAGCAACCAAAGGCCACCACTATGCCCGATTGCATCAACTTTAAAATTATTCTCAAAACCTAGACCTTGACAAATCTGATCCGCCCTCTCACCACCAGCATGTGTTTCGAAAACTGTCAACACATCAGTGTGATGCTTCTTGAGCAGATAATGAACTGAACGTCGAAATTGAGGTTTATTTGCCCCCCGACAATTCCACAATAGACAATTAATCATCAGGAAACTTATCACGATTAGAATAACTGGGGACAACCGTCAGGTCGTAGACGAGCCCAACCTTACAGCCGAAGGTTCATCGAGCACACCCAGCGAATCATCCGGCACATTCGTTTGCGCTTCCTCCATTCTGACGGAACCAGACTCCTCACGACTCGAGACACCGACTACAGTTGGGTCGATTCGAGGTTCTCCATTAACGAAGCAACCCCCCCCTCTCCCTACTCTGTCCTTCTCAACTCGCAATCTCTTTCCACTAGCAGTAAGCTCGACCTCCCCTCTAACTGGGCCGAACACTATCCCCCCTACCAGGCTTAATATTTCGATTCTGTTGTGGCCTCTTACTTTGTCCATCACCAACTCTACTCTTTCCTCCTTTCTGCATTTGAGATCCAACCGACATCCCATTTTTTGTCGACACAGGCCCAGACCCAAAAATAACATTCTCCGGCCCGTTACTCTTCAAAACAGCCCTAGGCCCCAAAACCATTGCCTTCTGCCGCACTCCACTCTTTTCATTTCTTTGCCCAATCAAGGGTTGTTCATTTTTCTTGTTTGCACCAGGAATATTTCCTCCATCCCGAATCTCCTCACTTACATATCCAAGTTTAACATTCCAAAACTGTTACCAGTTTGAATATTCACTTGATTCACTTCTTGCCTCTGTTTGCGGAGATTACGGCCCGTATCCCTCGCCGGACCTTTCGCCGCGAAGCTATCCTTTGGCCCAGCTTTTGGTCCGGTAGACCCTGCGAGCCGTCCCCGCTGTCGTACCGGAGTAAAATCGTCCTCTGCCTGAGAAACTCCATTCGTTTGACGAAGGACAGGAATCACCGGTTGTACTGGAATTATATCCCGCTCATTATGTCCATGCGGACACCGATGAGCTAAATGGTCGCACATACCACATCGGACACAAATGTTAGGTAAGCCTTCTTAGGACACCACATATCTCTCCCCATTCACCATAATAGTGCTCTTGAGGGGCTTTTTAAGATTTACCTCCACACAGATCCGAGCAAACCTCGCCCGTTCAAACTTTAATGTTGTTAAATCGACTTTCAACGGCTTACCCAACCCTTCAGTAATACCCAAAAGGATCGCCTTATGGTAAAAATTAACCGGAAAGTTTGAGACCCGCACCCACACCGGTGCCGTGCCATGCCATAAGGGTACTCCCAAACATCCGCCACGGTCCCCCGGTTAAAGCAACCATATAGTCCTCCTCAATATCAAACCGAACCATGAAAAACTGTCTCGGGAGATCCATAACATACATCCCACCTTGCGGTTTCCAAACTTTCCTCAAACGCCGGTTGAGAGCCACAAGGGAAATTGTTCTCCCTAATACTCAAACTATCATACACTTCTTCCATAGTCCATTCATAGCTTCCAAGACCTCCGCTCCAATCGTGACAACTGGTTCCCCATCCTCTCCATTAAGGTACGCCAGCGACAGCCTCTCCCGCACAAAAGCATCGTCCATCACTTCCTCCGGCACTGGCATCCCGCCGGCATTACTCCCTTGGACTTGCTTCACCCACGTCCGTATGATATCCGGGGGATCTCCCGAAGGTCGATCCTTCCCCACAATATCCTCCATAGTCGCATCCTGGTCTTTGATCGCCAAAACCCTAGTTGCCCCTTCTGTCTCCATCAACTTGTTATTATAATGTTACATGTTAAGATTTTGTTATTTTGTCAATATATCAAGGGATTAACTTTGTAATTTAGTATAATTAAAAGGGTAAAACCCAAAATGTACTTCAAAAATGTATATATAGATGTCTTTGAAAACACGTTGACCATTAAAGTTTCCAAAGATAAATTTTTTTTTGTATTTTTCGTATTAGTTAGTGATTGGATCCAAAAAGCAAGCATTTCGTTTTCCAATTGGTATGAGTAACGAGATATTATGCAAGTTTCTAAATGGCCATTATAGTTGTTTACAACCTGAAAGTACAAAAATATAATTAAGAATTAACTGACGATTAACAATAATAAAAAGTCTATTAACATATGCAATAAATTTTTCAATCAATATATGTTTCTTCTTTGTATCTTATACTATACTAAGTTTTGAACCTACCCGTAGTGTGGGTTTATTTGATATATTTTGATGAAAATTATATATGGTTAATTAGAGTTATGAAACGTTATCTTATAGTAAACTTTAAATTACTATTAAAAAAAATATAAAAATCAGTTGTGCTAATAAATCAAATCTGAACAAAAGAATCATAGATTTAACTGGACGTCTAAGCGAGGCATATTGAATATTCGAACTGGTGACTTTGCATATACTAAATCATTTCTTTGACAACCAGACAAACGAAACATTTTTAAAATCAATTTATCTTGTTTTATCATATTTAACTGATCGCCACCATCTGTGTCTTCATATTTTTTTCCACTGTATTCTTACTCTTCATATTCTTTCTCGTCATTTTCATTTTTCAATTTTTCATCATAATTGTCATTATTACTTTTACCGTCCGATTCTTCGTTATATTCTTGTTCTTCTTCTTTCTTGTCAGCTTTTTCACATTCTTCCACTGAATAATCATTTAAAACCTTTTTTAGACTACCAAATAACTTGTTAACTCATCAAACTCCAAGACCAAGATCATTGGTCGTTTTAAAAATGTTAATTTAGATAATTCTGTAAATTTAAAAAATGTTAATCAGTAACATGTCGAATCCTGATATATTGTTTAAAATCCTATGTGGAAGCCTTAAGGGGTTTATAGCTCCAAATTTTATTAATATAAATAATTATAATATTTTCAACTTTTAAAATTTTAAATTTGGATGCCTGATAAATCAACCGTCATGCTCATTCGTAGTTGGAAGCATATTAGTTTTATTTATAATGGTTCTCAGCTGTTGTCTAAAATTTTTGAGGGGCTATTGACATTTTACATAATTATTTATAAAAGGGCTATTAAAATTTTACATAATTTTAAAAATGTTAAATATTGAGATGTCTTATCCCGATTGGTTATTTAAAAAGTCTGAATATTTAAAATTCTAGAAATTTGTAAAAATATTAATTACTGAGATGACTAACTTCTATTGGTTGTTTAAAATCCTAGGACAGCTTAAGAAACTTATAACTCCTACTTTTATTTAGTATAGATGTTATGTTGGATGTTCATTTTTAATCAAAAATATATTTTTATCAAAACGTGATTGATAACTTAAAATATACTTTAATATTGAGAGAAAGATAAAAAAAACAATGTACATTTAATATTGATTGTCACTTGGAGTTGAAAAGGTAATAACAATAATTGTTTGGGGAAAAGCAAAATAAAAAAAAAATTGTCTAATATAGTATAATTTCTATATATAAAACAAACATGTAAATTAATAACTAACATTGTAAACAAAAAAAAAAAGCAAACATGTACCATCAAGAATTAATATATTGGAAGAAACTAGCTGTTGGTTGGATGAAATTGAATACAGATGGTGCCTCACATGGTAATCCTGGCCTTGCTACAGCAGGAGGAGTGTTACGGGACAGTGATGGCCAGTGGTGTGGGGGCTTTGCTTTGAATATAGGGCGGTGTTGGGCAACTCTAGCAGTCCGTAATGGTTGACGTGGTCGTGCAAGAGTCGTGTAAATTCAATATTCTGTTCCCACAGTATACAAAACAAAAAAAAAGTCTGCATTGACTTTAATCATATTGGTTTCTTGAATATGATCTAAAATCAAAGGCAAGTCCTTCTAGAATTAAGAAGACGACAATGGAAGAGTCACTTCTTCTGAGAGAGGAGCATATAGTTTCTTGCAAGGCCACATGGCAAAGTAGTCAAGTCACTGTCGAGCTGAAGAAAGTGAGCCGCTTGGCCGCTCCTATGGCCACCGTGACCATTGCTCAGTACTTGTTGCCTGTCGTCTCAGTCATGGTCGCTGGTCACTACGGCGAGCTCCAGCTCTCCGGCGTCGCTCTTGCAACCTCCTTCACAAACGTCACCGGTTTTAGTATTATGGTAATTATTCTATGACTCTCTTACCTCTTCCAATTCAAGAATCCAATCAACTCTCTCTCTCTCTCTCTCTCTCTCTCTATCTCTCTCTCTCTCTCTCTATCTCTCTCTCTCTCTCTCTCTCTCTATCTCTCTCTCTCTCTCTCTCTCTCTCTCTCTCTCTCTCTCAAGTATTGAAAACACTTTAATTTTTTTGTTCAGTATGGATTAGTTGGTGCACTAGAAACTCTTTGTGGCCAAGCTTATGGAGCCAAGCAATACGAAAAAATCGGAACCTACACATACTCTTCAATTGTTTCCAACATGCCAATTTGTTTCCTCATATCCATTCTCTGGATTTACATCGAAAAGCTCTTGATCTCTCTCGGACAAGACCCTGACATCGCTAGAGTGGCTGGCTCCTATGCCTTTTGGCTCATACCGGCTTTGTTCGCCCACGCTGTTGTCTTACCACTGACTCGGTTTCTTCTGGCACAAGGGTTGGTTCTTCCTCTGCTCTACTCTGCCGTAGCCACCCTTTTGTTCCACATCCTGGGTATCTGGACTTTGGTTTTCGTATTTGGTTTTGGAAGCAATGGAGCTGCCATGGCAATTAGTGTTTCTTTCTGGTTTTACGTTGTGGTAGTTGCATGTTACGTGAGATTCTCCAGATCTTGCGAGGAGACTCGCGGATTTGTGTCCGAAGATTTTGTGTCTTGTATCGAACAGTATTTCCAATATGGAGTCCCTTCAGCAGGATTAATTTGGTAAGTAAATCATTTTCAAGATCCTTGTTGGTCAAGTTACACACATCAATGCTTTCTCTTATACCGCTCGCATTCTTCTTTAAAAAGCCTAGAATGGTGGCTGTTTGAGCTGCTCATACTCAGCTCAGGTCTTCTCCCAAACCCAAAACTCGAGACCTCTGTTCTTTCGATTTGGTGAGTATCATTTGCTTCTTTTACCCAATGTGTTCTCGAAACCAAATTGAATTTAACATGTTTCTTTCATGTCAGTCTTACAACAGGAACTTTGCACTATGTGATTCCTGCTGGGATCGCGGCAGCTGTGAGGTAAACATGATCTCATATCTCAAAGCAAAACATCTCTTCAACAGTATCCTTCTCAACATTAGTCATTTAATTGGTTCCTTGCAGTACACGAGTGTCAAACAAACTGGGAGCTGGTAATCCTCAAGTTGCTAGGGTTTCAGTAATGGCAGGGCTTTGTCTCTGGCTAGTAGAGTCAGCAATCTTTAGCACACTTCTCTTTACATGCCGAAACATTGTAGGCTACGCATTTAGCAACAGCGAAGAAGTGGTTGACTATGTGGCGGACATATCTCCTTTGCTATGTCTCTCCTTCATTCTCGACGGTTTCACTGCAATTCTCAATGGGGTTGCTAGGGGAAGTGGCTGGCAACACATTGGAGCTTTGATCAACGTGGTGGCTTATTATCTAGTAGGAGCTCCGGTTGGAGTTTACTTAGGTTTCAGTCGTGAGTGGAATGGAAAAGGACTGTGGTGTGGTGTTGTGGTAGGATCCGCTGTGCAAGCCATTATATTGGCTATCGTGACAGCTTCCATGAACTGGAAGAAACAGGTTAGAGCTTCGAATAGAAGATTAGCCATTTCAGTATTTTTGTTACACTTCTATATTCTGGCTAATGCTGTGATTTGCAGGCTGAGAAGGCAAGGAAGAGAATAATCTCAACTGAAAATGGATTGGCTTAAAGAAAAAGGGTGTTTCTGATGAGATATCTCAAAATATTTGTAAGTCTTATTGCTCAGTTCTTTTACAGCATACACTCTCAAAAAAAAGGTTGCAACAATTTGTTAATGTTATATCTCATGTGTTACTAATTTTTTGTAAAAGTATATATTCCAAGTTTTATAAAGTAATGTCTTGTAGTAAATGGAACAGAGATATTCCAATTGCCAATGCTAAAAGACGGTCATGGGTCCTCTATTTCTTAATCCATTTAGAGAGAGACGATGTAATAGTTGCAAGTGAATAAAACCTCATACTAAACGAAAAATGGGGCGGACCTAGTAAGACTTAACGGGGGTCAGTTGACCCCTTAAAGATTATATTTTCTACTATTTTGTGTTTTGACTATACTTCTCTTATGTATTTTAGCTTTTTTTGTTTGCTTCTCCTAAAAATATTGAACCTAATCTGTGGTTCTTTTAAATAAAACAAAATATATTTTTAGGTTTTTAGCTTTTCTAAATTATTAATTTTTTCGTTATTTTTTTACTTCGGTAAAATATTTTTCTAGGTCCCCCAAGTCTCTTGTCCATACAAATAATTAGATAGAACAGTTCGGTTATATTCTCTTATAACTCAAAGGATGGGCGGATTCTTTGGTTTGGATCGCGCATTTAAACTAAAACATGCTCTGATTCGCTCGAAATGCTCTGTTTTCTTCTTATGGTTTAAATTAAAAGGTCACGTAAAATGTTAATAAAGTTTGACTTTCATTCGAAGAAAAAAAAATGTTGAACAAAGGTGCAGCACGCTTCTTCACCCAAAAACACTGCGTCGTTAGAAATCCTTTCGTCGGTTAGAAACTTGGTTTGATTCGTCCCATGATGGGTCAAAAACTAATTTGGATACAGAACAAAAGGCTGGCTATATTGGGAATAGTCATTGTGTGCAGAGCACTTGTATTGTTATTTCTAATCAGTATAGTGTATATCTAGTTTTATACAATACTGTAATATATTGGATTTGCCAACCACTAGCTAGTAAGCTTTAGTACCAAATGTTTTCAACCAAGTCAAAACGAATTTGCTACCTTGCTCATTTATCCACTTTGGCGGCACGTTTGTCACCGTCTAGTTAATATGAAAAAAATGTTTTTGTTACAACAGTTTTGTCTTTTTTTAATCTCTGATGATTGGAACTTGATTCCCAAGTTTTTTTGACAGTTGCCTTTGTTTTTTATTCATTGATATTCGGAACTTGATTCCCAAGTAATTTTGTTTATTTTCAATGTTCTCTTTTGTAGTAATATATTCCAAAATGATGATATTGGACGACTGCTACTGACCACGACGTCCATTACCTTTAAGATTTTTCTTAACCAAATTGTCTTTTGACCACTCGTTAGGGATATTCATATTGCTGGTGAGTTCACAGGTAATGATCTTTAATAATTAATACCCAGTTTTTTTTTCTTTTCTTTTTATGGTATGTTATATGATCATTATTAAATATATTTGATTTTTTTTCATTATAATTGTTGATCAATTTATCGGATCGAGTTACTTACATCGCATACCATTATAATAAGCAGATTCACGAATAATCCCACGAGCACATACGTTAAAGTATTCGATTTGGTTTGGGTCAGTTCTACTTGCATAGTTCGATTAAAGAATTCTAGGATCCATTATATATTTTAGATTCGAGTTCAGTTTAGCTTGTTTCTTGATTTGGATCGGTTCATATATTTAAATAAATAACTGAATTAAAAGAAATTTTAAAGAGTTTAGCCTGAAGCAGATTACTTTATCCGACCAATCCAAAATATTCAAACAGTCTGAAATATGCATTAAAATATATTCGATTTTAATAAATTTTGTTTTAGATTTGCAAAAAAAAAAAAAAAATGTTTAATTTTGTTAAAATGTAACTGGCAACATTTGGATATTTTAGTTATTGAGATAATTTTGATTATTTATAGTCTAAACATAACTAATGTTTTGGGTCATATTTATAATTGTGGTTACTATTTTCTAGGTATTTCAGTCTATCATTCTATTTTAAGATATTTTGGGTATCTTTTGAATTTTGACAAAAAAAAAAAAAAACTAATTGTATAAAAGATACTCCCTCCGTTTCAAAATATAAGATGTTTTAGCCAAAGCACGCATAATAAGAAATGTTTACTTTTAAAAAGTTTAACCAATCAGAAACAAGACTGCATAAAATAAATAATAATTAATATAAAAGTAGTCTAAAAGTTACCTCAAAAATTGAAAACATCTTATATTATGAAACAAGCAAAAACCTCTAAAACATCCTATATTATGAAACGGAGGGAGTACAAGCCAATATTTGGTTCGGCATGGTTTCATTGGCTTCAATGTTTCAATTCTTGTTATTTTGCTTAATCCTAACTAATTTAATGCACACAAATTTATTTTCAATGGTAGACTTGTTTCTTCTCGAATAATTCTTGGGACTTGTTTCCCAAGTTTATAGTTTTGAAATGGTTTTTCTTTGGGAATTTCATCAGAAATGCCACTTTCAAAACTAAAGTTATCACAAATGCCACTTTCAGTATTTCCTTATTGAAAATGCCATTTTCTAATTGTATGCCACAAAAAGAAAATACGTTTTTACCCTATTATTAAAAGGAAGGAGAATTAAAAGAAAATTGATAAGTGACAGACGTTTTGAAACAGGGGCGAATTTTTACAACACAAAACACACATGTACCAAACTTCCAGTGGACCAAATCCAACACCTAGTCAAATTTAGTCCATCCCAAATTTGTCCTTCGACCTCTGAAGTGGACCAAATCTGTTTGGTTGGACTATACTTGTCCATTATTACCAATATAACATCTCCATCCTATAGGTCAACGACGCATGTACTGAAGTCGTTGTGTCTTTGGTGGACGAGATTCAACCTCCGAACAGTTGCTTTTATTTCCATGCTAATTTTGTCCTTCGCTCTCTTAGGGGACCATATCTACTTGGTTGATATTTGTCCATCAATAATATAAAACCATTTTCTCCACCATGTAGGTTTGTTGACGAAGAGACCGATCTTATTGTGCCTTCGGTGGACCAGATTCAGCGCTCGACCAGTTTTTGTCCACCACATTTATGTCTGTCGGTCTCTTTAGTGGACCAGATCTGCTTGGTTGTCAACTCTTGTTCGTCAATAGCTTAAAACCTGTCCACCCTTGTACGCACATACAAAATTGTTCCACCGACCAACGGACGACCAGCGAAGTCCACTGATAGGCAAATGCGGTAGACGAGATTTGAATCTGGTCCATCAAGTAATAGCTAGTTTGACTTACAATTATGGTTTCTTGGATTTCAACACTTTTGTTGGGATCCAACAGCTGATTTACAGATCTGATTAATAGACAACAAAAATGTAAGCATATCTGAAAATTAATATCCTCACACAGAGAAAATTAATATGTCTCTTACCGTGTCTAGTCCAAAGATGATATCGTAGAAGAAACAAATGGGAAGATTTGCTTGGAATGTGAAAGGACGATGGGTTGCAGACAAGATGAAGGTTTCATGAAAAGATGAGAGATTGTGGAGAGAGATGAAGATCCGTAAAAAGTGATTTTTGAGAGAAAAAAGAAGTACTTAAAAGAATAATAAACTTAGAAGGATAAACTCGTATTTTTATTTTGCTCTTATGACAGGCGGGAGAAGGAATAAACAAAAGTGGCATTTCTCAAAAAAAGTTGTCACTGTACATGGCATAAATAATAAATTTCTCTTTTTTTTCTTAACATTAGACCACAATAAGCTGATCTATTAGCCAAATTTTTACATTTATTGGGAGTGAGGTTCAATACCTAGTGTGATAGTGTCTTCTACATTTGAATTTACCATTGGCCAAGGTCACTTCACAGTTTTGAAATGGTTTTTGGTATGCAAATTTAATGATAATTAGCAATTTTTCTTTTTTTTTATTGTGAAGTCAAAGTCTCAAAGACATACTCCCTCTGTCTTATAAATATTGATGTTTTGAGATATTTTTTATCTCACAAAGATTGATGTTTTGTAAACTTCAAAAAGTAATCATTGAAAATATTTAAAATTTTGAATTGTTATTGGTTTAAAATTAAATAATATCTCTTTACTCAAAGAAAAAAATATATTTAAGCCTAATAATAAAAGTTTGCAAACATTAATCTTTATGAAACAAAAAGAGTATTTATTATGTAGACGTGTATCCCAAGTATCTTTTAATTGGATAAAAGCTTAATTAATTGGTTTATCCACTACGTAGACTATAAAGTAAAACTGTCATACGTTACTTGTGAAGTTGATGGAAGATTTTGTCATTTTTAAAGAACTTAAAAAAAAAGACAATTATTAAAGAGAAACTATACAACGTCATTGCAGAAAACTTTACTTTTTTTTTTGGTGTAATGTTAAACTAATTTGATGTTTACTTTAACATGTAAAATTTAATAATAGAATACTTTTTAAGGATCTTCGTGGAAAAGATAAAATGCTTCTACTGGTGGAGCTAAAGAGTCGTATAAATTTAATATTCTATTCCAACAATTTCCAAAAAGTATAGTCTACGTTGACAGTGACATTGGTTTCGTCGTCTGTCTATAAAAAGATAAAAGTATATCATCAGAAATGAAAGGCAAATCTTTCAAGACAAAGAAGACGACAATGGAAGAGCCATTTCTTCCGCAAGACGAGCAGCTGGTCCCCGGTAAAACCACATGGCAAAGTGGTCAGCTCTACGTCGAGCTGAAGAAAGTGAGCCGCTTGGCCGCTCCTATGGCCACCGTGACCATTGCTCAGTACTTGTTGCCTGTCATCTCAGTCATGATAGCTGGTCACAACGGCGAGCTCCAGCTCTCCGGCGTCGCTCTTGCAACCTCCTTCACAAATGTCTCCGGTTTTAGCATTATGGTAATGACTACTCTCTCCTCTTTAGTTCAATATCAAGTTGACTCTCAAATCTTCATAACACTTCAACTCTGTTTTTACAGTTTGGGTTAGTGGGTGCACTAGAAACTCTTTGTGGCCAAGCGTATGGAGCAAAACAATACGAAAAAATTGGAACCTACACATACGCTGCAATAGCTTCCAACATCCCTATTTGTGTCCTCATATCAGTTCTATGGATTTACATCGAAAAGCTTTTAATCTCTCTCGGACAAGACCCTGACATATCCAGAGTCGCTGGCTCCTACGCCTTGTGGCTCATACCGGCTTTATTCGCCCACGCGATTGTCATACCACTGACCCGCTTTCTTCTGGCACAAGGGTTGGTTCTTCCCCTGCTCTACACTACCCTGACCACCCTTTTGTTCCACATCCCGGTTTGCTGGGCTTTGGTTTTCGGGTTTGGTCTGGAAAGTAATGGAGCTGCCATGGCTATTGGTGTGTCTTTCTGGTTTTACGCTGTGATGCTCTCATGTTATGTGAGATTCTCCAGCTCTTGCAAGAAGACTCGCGGATTTATGTCTGAAGATTTTGTGTCTTGTGTCAAGCAGTTCTTCCAATATGGAGTACCATCAGCTGCAATGACTTGGTAAGTCACTTTTAAGTTTCTTGTTGGCCAAGTCATACACTAGTGCTTGTTTTTATTTAGTTTGCATTTTCTTTGTTTTCCTTTAATAGCCTAGAATGGTGGCTGTTTGAGCTGCTCATACTCTGTTCAGGTCTTCTACCGAACCCGAAACTCGAGACCTCTGTCCTTTCAATTTGGTAAGTATCATATACTGAATGACTTGTTTTAATCTTTATCATTAGATTCTCTCTGTTAAAAAACTAATGAATCCTATTTCTTTCGTTCAAGTCTTACAACAGCAAGTTTGCACTATGTGATTCCAGCTGGAGTCGCGGCGGCTGTGAGGTAAACATAATCTCAATTCTCAAACCAAAACATCTCTCCAGCAATACCTTTCTCAACATTAGTAATATGGTTTCTTGCAGCACACGCGTGTCAAACAAATTGGGAGCTGGGATTCCTCAAGTTGCTAGGGTTTCAGTATTTGCAGGGCTTTGTCTCTGGCTAGTAGAGTCAGCTTTATTTACCACACTTCTCTTTACCTTCCGGAACATCATAGGCTACACATTCAGCAACAGCAAAGAAGTTGTGGACTATGTGGCTGAACTATCTCCTTTGCTCTGTCTTTCCTTCATCCTCGATAGCTTCACTGCCGTTCTCAATGGGGTTGCTAGGGGAAGTGGCTGGCAACACATTGGAGCTTTGAACAACGTGGTAGCTTATTACCTCGTAGGAGCTCCGGTTGGAATTTACTTAGCTTTCAGTCGTGAGTTAAACGGAAAAGGACTTTGGTGTGGTGTTGTGGTAGGATCCGCTGTGCAAGCCATTATACTGACTATCGTCACAGCTTCCATAAACTGGAAGGAACAGGTAAAAAACACTTACAATAGAAGATTAGCCATTTCAGCTTATTACACTTATACATTCTTTTACTTATTTTTGTTTAATGCATTGAAGTAATTGAAATCTATTATTTGTAGGCTGAGAAGGCTAGAAAGAGAATAGTCTCAGCTGAAAATGGATTGGCTTAAACGAAGGGTGATTCTAGCTCATAGCCCTCTAAACTGTTTTGTATGCACCAAATACATATGTATATTTTTGTAGGCCATATTATATGCATATGGGTAGGGTATGTTAAAATGTTGTAACTACATATTGCAAAAGACGGTCATGTCATGTGTTTCCTAATTCATTTTGAGATAGATGAACTAAGACAAGAGACAAATGTGGAAAAGAAGATAATTTTATTTTGAACTTGGTCGCTTAACTTAAGATTGAGATTTGAAACCTGTGGTTCACCAAAGATTGTACCAATCTCGTAACTTTGTCAACAAACATGAGTGCAAACAAGTCATTCCAACATGATTCACCACTCCTATATATCTATCATTCACTCTCTTTTTTTCCAACCACACATTAACTAAAAAATTTAGAAATCTTGATTAGAAATTAAAACACTTTAGGAATATATAAACTTTGAAATCAACAAAAATAATTAAGAGAAGATTGTATGTTCAAACTCAGATGGTACAAAACATGATAGATTACTCTTCAAATATGTTCTTGATGTAAATGATTAAATATAGAAAAATGAACAGTATTAAAAGAAAAACTGATGTCATGATGTCATCTTGAATATGTATCTATATTGATAATTTTGTAACATATATTGGATTTGCTGGCTGCTAGGTAGTATCTATATATCTTCGAAGTTGTCAAAACGAATTTGCTATCCTAAACTTAAGACTTACTTTGTCAGCACGTTTGTAGTTGGAGTTGCCTTTGTTGTCTAGTGAGTAGTGACTGACTTACTCGGAACGCGATCCTCATGTATTTATTTTTTCGATAAATACCTCGTTTTTTTTTTAATTATAAAGTTTTAATGATAAGAAAAAAAAAATACTCAACCGGATTCAATCAAATTCAGTAATTTTGCAATTACCATTTGCATAATATTAAATTTAGCTGAATAGAGTCTTGTTCAACTGTTTTTTTTCAACACCACATATATGTTTATTTCAGCTGAGAATTGGGAAGTACACCAATCAAATTAAATTATTTTTAGATATAAAAAATTACACCTCGACTTTATGTTTTAAAATAATTAAATAAATAAAGAACTAAAGATACTTTTTGGTCAAACTGGGTGTATTAAACATTGAAAAGATTAATTATCCTATGAAATTATCCCATATTTTAATTTGTAAAGAACCTTAAAGTCCACCATTAAAGAGAAAACCTTTTCGTTTTAGACACACATTAAAGAGAAAACTATACCACGTCATTACGGAAATTTCTGATGTCTAAAATTTAATAATATACTTTAATATGTCGACTTAATATAATATACTCTTTTGGTTTAGCATAAAATGATATGAAAGTTCAAATCAGGAATGTCGTGGAAAACAAATTGCTTTTATTGGTCGTTCTAAAGAGTCGTGTAAACTAAATTGAATATTGTATACAAAAAAAAAAGTCATCACTGACATCAACATTCGTGTCATGGTCAATAAAGATTGAGTCGGTCTATACTATATAAAAGATAGAACACTTATCTCAATTCAAAGGCAAAGCCTTCAAAATTAGAAAGAAGACAATGGAAGAGCCATTTCTTGACCGAGACGAGCTGGTCACTTGTAAAGCCACATGGCAAAGTGGTCAGCTCACCGCCGAGCTGAAGAGAGTGACCCGCTTGGCCGCTCCTATGGCCACCGTGACCATTGCTCAGTACTTATTGCCTGTCATCTCAGTCATGGTCGCTGGTCACAACGGCGAGCTTCAGCTCTCGGGCGTCGCTCTTGCTACCTCTTTCACAAACGTCACTGGTTTCAGCATTATGGTAATTATGTTATGACTCTCTTACCTCTTCCAATTCAAGAGTCCAATCAACTCTCTCTCTCTCTCAAGTATTGAAAACAATTTAATTTTTTTGTTTAGTATGGATTAGTGGGTGCACTAGAAACTCTTTGTGGCCAAGCTTATGGAGCCAAGCAATACGAAAAAATCGGAACTTACACATACTCTGCAATTGCTTCCAACATACCAATTTGTTTCATCATATCAATTATTTGGTTTTACATCGAAAACATCTTGATTTCTCTCGGACAAGACCCTGACATATCAAGAATCGCTGGCTCCTACGCCTTTTGGCTCATACCGGTTTTGTTCGCCCAAGCGATTGTTATACCCTTGACTCGGTTTCTACTGACACAAGGGTTGGTTCTCCCTCTTCTCTACACTGCCGTGACCACCCTTTTGTTCCACGTTTTTGTTTGTTGGGTTTTCGTTTTGGTGTTTGTTCTGGGAAGCAATGGACCTGCCATGGCTACTAGTGTGTCTTTCTGGTTTTACGCTGTGATACTCTCATGTTATGTGAGATTCTCCAGCTCTTGTGAGAAGACTAGAGGATTTGTGTCCGAAGATTTTGTGTCTTGTGTTAAGCAGTTCTTTCAATACGGAGTCCCATCAGCTGCAATGATTTGGTAAGTCATTATAAGTTGTGTTTGTTTATCAAGTTACATACACTAATGCCTTCTTCTTACCTCATTTGCATTTTCTCTATCTTCTTCTAATAGCTTAGAATGGTGGCTATTTGAGCTACTAATACTCTGCTCAGGTCTTCTCTCTAACCCAAAACTCGAAACCTCTGTTCTCTCAATATGGTAAGTAATACTTTTGTGTATCCTATTTGTTTTCTCTTTATCGAAAAGTATTAATCCTAATTTCCTTAATTCTTGTCAGTCTTACTACAGAAACTTTGCACTATGTGATTTCATCCGGAGTTGCGGCAGCTGTGAGGTATATGATCTCAATCTTTAATATAAAACATCTTCGAATTCCTCTGTATACATGTCCTAAACATTAGTGATTGGTTTCTTGCAGCACACGGGTCTCAAACAATTTGGGAGCTGGGAATCCACAAGTTGCTAGGGTTTCAGTATTGGCAGGGCTTTGTCTCTGGCTGGTAGAGTCAGCTTTCTTTAGCATACTTCTCTTCACCTTCAGGAACATCATAGGCTACGCATTCAGTAATAGCAAAGAAGTTGTGGACTATGTGGCTGACTTATCTCCTCTGCTCTGTCTCTCCTTTATCCTCGACGGCTTCACTGCAGTTCTTAATGGTGTTGCTAGGGGAAGTGGTTGGCAACACATTGGAGCTTGGAACAATATTTTCTCTTATTATCTCGTAGGAGCTCCTGTTGGAGTTTACTTAGCTTTCAGGCATGATCTTAACGGTAAAGGACTGTGGTGCGGTGTTGTGATTGGATCCACTGTGCAAGCCACTGTATTGGCTATTGTCACAGCTTCCATGAATTGGAAGGAACAGGTAAATAACTAAGAATAGAAGATTAGCCATTTCAGCTTTACTTCAGTTTTTTTTTTTTTTGTTTGTCCTAATGCTTTGAATCTATTTACTTGCAGGCTGAGAAGGCGAGGAAGAGAATAGTATCAACTGAAAATGAACTAGCATAAACGAAGGATGTTTCCTAATCAAGTTTTGAGAGAGAGAGATAGGGGTTTAATGTTTTCTTCAATTTTTGGTATACAAATATTTGCAAAATGTAGTAGTTACAAGTGAATAAAAAACCTCATTGGTCCCAAACGGGAATGATCCCTTGTGCAGCGAGGCGCTTCTCGACCCAAAACACAACGTGGTTTGCAGTTGGTTTCCTCTCGTCGACCAGAAAAGGTTCCACGGTGCTTGGACCTGACCCGTGAGATGAAATTGAAAATCCTTTTGCTCCTGTTTTAAGCAACAACTGGTTTAAGAAATGAACAACATTCAGATTTTAATGCTACATCATCCGGGTTACGAAATAATCACCTGTGAGGTTTCCAGTGGGGAAGAAGGCCCAAAAGGAATATGGAATACCTTTCTTCAAGAAAAAACCTTCGAGCTGGCTCAGTAACAAACACAAGTTAGTTAATGATGATGATGATAATTGTGTTAGAAGTTAGAATTCAAGAAACCTTAGTATCTTCTTGAAAAGATAAATCTAACTCAGAGATATCATCTTGAGCTTCAAGAATGGCTATTAAAGGAGGAATCACGTCTTCTTCCATCATCTGTCTCAGCGGTTTCGCAACTGCAGCCGCTTTCGCAGCGGCGGGTTTAAGTTTCTTTGCCGGAACCGCCACAGTTGACTCTTCTTTTTCTTTTTCTTTCTTTTCGGTAGCAACTAGTAAAGAGAACAAGAAAGTTACTCTCTTGTGTTTTTGAACCAAACATACTTGTTTTATGCAATCCAAAATTTTACCAGCAGAAGTAGTTGAAGATTCTTGCACAGAACACCGCAATTGGTTGTCCTTTTTATTACCTGATTGCTGCAAAGAGAAGACAAAACCTGAATCAATACAAATGAGATACAAACTCCACGAAATTTCTGAAGAAACATTACAAACCAATGTTAGTGGTGGAAACAAAGAAGAGGAAGACAGAGTTGGGGTAGTTATGGAGATACGAGTGCTGGGGACTCCAAATGATCGTCCTGCTATTGATGCCATGTTAAGGAAGATACAGAAACTGTATTCTTCACCAATAACACGATTCAGTATTTCTCAAATCTTAGTTTCTCTCCATCTTCTGCCTCCAACTAAACACTATTATTTATTTTATATTTATTCTCTAAGTGGAGCAAAGCAAAAGAAGAGAAGAGAAAACATGAGAAGAGACAGAGATGAAAAAGGCAGAGCCTCAGAGTTGCCAACCACACACATCAAAAAGGGATATAACATAGTTTTGATAACAAAAAAAAAGGAAAAGAAAAAACTTGCATAGATACTTCCAAGTTCCAACAATAGTTGTTATTCCAAAAAATTTCAAAACATCTATTAACCTCTGAAAGGTTTTTTTTTTACAAAATAAATTTGCATCAAGAGATATAGTTTGATATATAATATTCGTATTTTATCTTATATTCCTTAATTTTACACTAAAATAATAATTTGATATAATGTTTTAATAATAACTTACATTTTATTTTGGAACTTAATATCTTTTTGTAATATAAAAAACAAATTAGGATTTTATTTTTATTGACACATGAGGTTAAATGTTAAAGTTTTTAAAGTTTCTAAATTTTGTGCGTTATAATGAAAAAGTTTTAGTTGGGTGTTATGTTAAAATTCATTATAGTGTAGTAATCTTGAAGTAAAAAAATTAACATATTTTACTATAAATCGAAAATACTTTAAAGGAAACAACTTTTAAGAAATGAAAGGAAAAGATGCAGGGAAAAAAAAAATAGAGAATTTTTTAGAAATACCTTTTTTTAGATATCCTTTTCAAATATACTATTTTTCTGAACATTTTCATTTTTATCCTTTTATACACAATTACAATATGTTCCTGTTAAATTAATTTTTAGAATTTTTTTTTAGGTTTGGGTTCTCTTTTTTAAATTTAGGATATAGTTTTGAGAGGTTAGGGTTTAGTATTTTGAGCTTAGGGCTTAGAATTTAATTATTTTATACATAGAAAATGGGTATTTTTGAAGATGGACAACATGAAAGTATATTTCTAAAGAGTGATGATATAGGAAAAAAGGTATTTTTGAAAACCCCCCAAAAAAATAAATGGTAACCAACCAATAACAATATCTTTTAAAATATATTAAATATTAAATAAATCAATTTTCAATGAAAATACTAATACTACTTTTAATGTGTAGATTTTACATTTGATTTTAAAATAAAAATTTTGAATTAAATTTATAGATGTCATGTTAAATATTAATTTAATATTAACTTACAATAAAATTTTAAAAGTAATTTAAAATATATTTTTAGTTTTAATTACTATAGAAAACTTATTTTAATTTTCATAAAATTTTCAAATAAAACCTTAATATTAATATTTGTTCCTTTTTTGCATTTGTTCCTCATCAATTTTGGGAGTAAACATTTTTTTTTCTATTGTTCCTCGTTCTGTAAAGACGGTAGAAGAATGAAATGAAAAACTTCTTATTTTTAAATAGTAAAAAAATTGAGAAATGAAAAGAAATATCACATTCTTTTTGCATTGTACAAAAAAACGCTAGGCGGTATCTGGGCGGTGACTCAGCGTCTAGAACGCCTAATCGTAGTCTAGATGGTTTTAGGCGGTTTATGCGTTTATAAAACATTATATATAAAATTATATACAAATATATGTTTGAAAAAAAAATATATAAATTATAAACAAAAGTAAGAAAAATACATTTATTTAAGTTATATTAACAATATATAAACATTTATAATTACGTATACATATATAAAACTTAATAAATTTATATATGTAGTTAAAAATCATAAATCTATATTAAAACTAAATTAATATAATTTTAAGCGGTTTAGGCGATCATCTAGGCGTCTGCTGAGCGCCTAGCGCGTATACGGCTTAGACCGCTTTCTTGAACACTGTCTTTTTTGTAAGGATGATTATACATAAAAAGTTTGAAGAATGAGCCTTAATGTATTTCTATAAAATTTTCTCAAAACATAAAATATTTAAAATTATAAGGGCGATTTTTTACATATTTCCTTGACTATATAAATACCTTTTTCATGTCATCTCTAAACACTCAAAACCATACAATATTATCCAAGTCAAATAAACCATCTATCTACAAAATTAAAATATGTTCACCATCAACATCATTTTATTTGCATCACAAAAGTAATTATACATACTTATTCCGCTGATTAGATCAAAGATTAAATGGATTAACCCAAAACAAAAGTGTAGGGTTTGTTATAGAATCCTTAATCTAAATTACAAAATGGTCAAAGACTTGTTACCTTTGAAATCTGAGAATTTTTCTTTCCGATTGCAAGAGTACATGATTTTTTTTTTTTTTAAGCCATTAGATTTGAAAGAATGGACTAAAATGAAACTTTATAAACTATCACACAAAATGAACAATTTTCTATAACTTCAGGGTGGAACTCCCCAAATAAATATGATTGAGAACTTCGCACACGTGCCCAGGAAAACAAAGATTCCTGCGACAGCCCAAGTTCATATACAGTACGTGGCAAAATCTTGGTCGTTCTTCAGCTGCTAGTATAGAGATGCAGAAAGATTCAAACTTTAGGGAGTAAATTGCAAATACTTTCTTTTTAAGTTAAGTGTTTGATGATAATGGTTCTCTGATTAGAAAAGGCTCCAGCTTTGTCACATTCTCAGACCATCCATCACTGAGCAATATAATCGCAGAGAGAGAGAGAGAGAAAGGAGTATAAGAGTGAACCATGGAAGTAGGGTTTTTGGGTTTGGGTATCATGGGAAAGGCCATGTCAATGAATCTATTGAAGAATGGATTCAAAGTGACTGTATGGAACAGAACACTCTCCAAGGTATTGTGTTTTTAGGCTATCTCATTACCAATCAAAATTGAAAAAGGATCTGATTTAGGTTTGGCTGTTCACACAGATCTGATAAAGTTGAAAACTTTGATTAAATTTTAATGCAATCTTGAGGGTATGTGTTGATGATGATGATGTTGAACAGTGTGATGAACTTGTGGAGCATGGAGCTTCAGTATGTGAGACTCCAGCTGAAGTGATCAAGAAATGCAAATACACTATTGCTATGCTCTCTGATCCTTCTGCTGCTCTTTCGGTATTTGAATCTCTTTTTTTGCTGCTTCGATGTTTTTAGCATTGATGATGGATGATGATATGAAACTATAGAACGGTTGTTTAGGTTGTTTTCGACAAAGACGGTGTTTTGGAGCAAATCTGTGAAGGAAAAGGGTATATAGATATGTCAACAGTTGATGCAGAGACTTCTTTAAAGATTAATGAGGTTAAATTGAAGCTTTGTACTTTTTGGATGATGAATTAGATAGAAGCAAATTGATTAGTTTGATTTAGCTATGTTGGATATTGGCAGGCAATCACTGGGAAGGGTGGTCGGTTTATAGAAGGTCCGGTTTCAGGTAGCAAAAAGCCAGCTGAAGATGGCCAACTCATTATCCTTGCTGCTGGTGACAAGGTACAACTCAAAACTTTACTTCTAGATGGATGGATCAATCTCAGGAACTGTTATAGCTGTGTAGCTAGTACGAACTTAGGATCTAGAACTATAATTTGTTTTTGTTTAAAGGCGCTCTTCGAGGAATCAATACCAGCTTTTAACGTCTTGGGGAAGAAGTCGTTTTACTTGGGACAAGTTGGAAACGGAGCTAAAATGAAACTAATAGTGAACATGATTATGGGAAGGTAAATGACTCTTCTCTTTTAACAACTACTACCATTAGTAGTGTGAATCATTCATGACTTCATTACTCAATTGCTTTTCATCTGAAAACAGCATGATGAATGCGTTCTCCGAGGGGCTTGTATTGGCTGACAAGAGTGGCCTTAGCTCTGACACTCTTCTGGATATCCTGGTGAGATGATCAAAAACTTTTGCATTCTCTGAAATAATGGTGTTGGTTGAATCTGTTTTGCTATTGGCAGGATCTTGGAGCAATGACCAACCCGATGTTCAAGGGCAAAGGACCTTCCATGAATAAGAGCAGTTACCCACCAGCATTTCCACTGAAACATCAGCAGAAAGACATGAGACTAGCTCTTGCTCTTGGCGATGAAAATGCTGTTTCCATGCCTGTAGCCGCAGCTGCAAATGAGGTTAGTTACTCACTCAGAGACTAGAGCAGATTGGTTCTCCTCTAGGGTTGCCTTCTTAGCATGAATTCTTAAAGACATATGTTTCTGTTTTCGACAGGCTTTTAAGAAGGCGAGAAGCTTGGGACTTGGAGATCTCGACTTCTCTGCTGTGATTGAAGCTGTCAAATTCTCCCGGGAATAGCAAACTGTTGAAAACAAAAGCCACTCATTTGGAATGGCTAGGTTACTGAAAATGATTGTTATCTTCCCAAATAGAGATTTCTCATTTGGCCAAAAACACATTTTAATCCTTCACAGAATAAAGAAGTCTTAACCACAATCCATCTTACCTCGTTTTATAAAGAAGCAAATACATAGAGCCGGTGCATAGGAACACATTAAGACTTAAGTAACTATGTTAAGAGGGTTTTTAAACATATCCTGTGATGATGCTAAGATATTTTTCACTAAAATTAAGAGATTACAGTAAAACCTTTATAAATTAATAATGTTTTTGGACCATGAAATTCTATTAATTTATAGAGGTTATAATTTCTCGATAAATTAATAATTATTAATTTATAAAGAGACTTTCTTAATTTGGTAAAAAAAGTTTAAAAATAAAATTTAATCGTTATAATATTGAAAATATTGAAAATGAACTCTAATAAAAATTAATGTGTATATATTTATATAATTATTAATTTATATTATTGATGGGACCATATATTTGCAAAGAATTTTCAAAAAAAATTATTATTTTATTATATTATCGAATTATGTCCAAAATTACATTAGTCTCAACTTAGGACCGAATAAATTTATTAATTTATAGAGATTATTAATTTAACGAGTATTAATTTATAGAGGTCCTACTGTATATTTAAGTCCCAACAAATTTATTCTGTCAAATGACTCATATTCATGTAAATATAAAACATTGAATTCATATATTAGGAGGAGACAATTCATGCATTCGTGTAAATATAAGTAACCATATATCATAATAAACTAGTATGAATAAGTTGTATTGATACTTGATAGTGAATATTTTTTTTTTTTTTTTTTTTTTAATTTGTAAATCCAAACATCACTTATTTTTGAAATACAATTGATAGAACATCACTTATCGTTTGACCAAAAAAAAAAGAACATCACTTATCATACAAAGAGGGTTGTAATCTTTTTTGGAGTATTTTTACAGAAAATGGTTCTTAATAATAATTTATACACTAATTTTTTGTGATATAATTATTTATTAATGTTAACAAAAACAAAAATATATATAAAAAAAATATTCAATTGGTAGAATTTATTTGGACTGTAAACTTTTTACACTCCTTCATCTCTAAAGCGTAAGCTGAAATGGGTGAAGTAGAAAAGTTTAAATATAAAAGCCCATAGGCCCATTAATTATTTTTTCTTCAGCCCAAGAGAAGTTTCCTAGGGTTTTGTCTTATAAGATCCCGCATTTAGGTCATTCCGCCTCTTGTCTTCTCGTCACACTCATCTTCACAGCAAAGCCTCTCGTAGCTAGAGGAATCAAACAATGGTAAACCCTAGCCTTCTTCTGTCTTTCTCTTCTCATTTCTCCATCGTTTCTTCTTAGTTTTCTCCTTAGAAACTCCGATTTTGACCTTTCATTTCTTATAGAATCCTCCTGCATTTTGTTTTTGATTAGATATGGTAACGAGAGAATCATGATCCTATGGTTGTATTCAGCTTCGTTAGATGTATTTCTTCATGGGTTTTTGGTTTTATAACTTGCTTTGCAATTGAAATAGGAAAAGTTTGAGACTTTGTGGTTTGTTCTGTTTTAGAGGTCACATATGCGTTTTAATGGTGTTTTCAGTTTTCACCTTGGATCTTTGTTAACAGTTTATGTTGTTGGATCTTAGACTAATAAAATAGGATTGATTTGTTTTGTTATTAGGTGTTTGTGAAGTCGTGCAAGTCGAATGCCTACTTCAAACGGTACCAAGTGAAGTTCAGGAGAAGAAGAGGTATAGATTCTTGTTTTCGTTTTCCTGATGATATTGTTTGGTCTCTCTCATTGTTTCAACCTTTTACTGAAAAGTTATTTCATTTTTTGTGTAGATGGAAAGACTGATTACAGGGCTAGGATCCGTCTGATCAATCAGGACAAGAATAAGTACAACACACCTAAGTACCGTTTTGTTGTCAGGTTTACCAACAAAGACATCGTGGCACAAATTGTCTCTGCTAGCATTGCTGGTGACATTGTGAAAGCTTCTGCTTACGCACATGAGCTGCCTCAGTATGGTCTCACTGTTGGTCTTACAAACTATGCTGCAGGTATTGGAATCAGTCCTATTGTGTTGTATTACAGTTTTATATGTTTGATTCTGTGTTTGTGGTTTACTAGTATGTAATGTTTTTTTGCTTAAACCAGCTTACTGCACTGGGCTTCTTTTGGCTCGCCGTGTTCTGAAGATGTTGGAGATGGATGACGAGTACGAGGGCAACCTAGAGGTATGTTGTCAACTTGGTTTCATCTTGAAAATAAATGGTTGAGTTTATGTTTCTGTTAAAACACTCAAATCACACAATGAATCAGGCCACTGGTGAGGACTTCTCCGTGGAGCCAACTGATTCAAGGAGACCTTTCCGTGCTCTTCTTGATGTTGGACTTATCAGGACCACAACTGGAAACCGTGTGTTTGGTGCTCTTAAGGTATGAAATTGTTCTCTGATTGTATGTTGACTGTGTTCGGTAGCAATTCTTTAATACCCGTTTGGTTTGCTTCATGAAATTGTAGGGTGCTTTGGATGGAGGTCTTGATATCCCACACAGTGACAAGAGGTTTGCTGGGTTCAATAAAGAGAACAAGCAACTCGATGCTGCAATCCACAGGAATTACATCTATGGTGGCCACGTCTCAAACTACATGAAAATGTTGGCGGAAGATGAGCCAGAGAAGCTACAAACTCACTTCAGTGCTTACATTAAGAAAGGAGTTGAAGCTGAGGGCATTGAGGAGATTTACAAGAAGGTTCATGCAGCTATCCGTGCAGACCCCAACCCTAAGAAAACCGAGAAACCTGCTCCCAAGGGACACAAGAGGTAGAAACTAAAAGCAATTTACTAATAACAATCAATTTTGTTATCTGGCTTTGTCCATTGGTGTCTCATTTTGTTTCCATTAAACAAAAAACAGGTACAACTTGAAGAAGCTTACGTACGAGGAGAGGAAGAACAAGTTGATCGAGAGAGTTAAGGCATTGAATGGAGCAGGTGGTGATGATGATGATGATGAGGACGATGAAGAGTAAATCAGTTCTCCAGTCTTCTTTATCTCGTGCCCCTTGTAGCTTTTTATCTTTTGAGCTTAATGCCTCGATTTTTCTGTTTTCAGACTAAAACACTCAGCTTTTGTTTTCACATTTTAATTGTGTTCGAGGATTTTGATTTTGAGGATACATTATCTATTAAGAATTTATTATCTTATTACCCCCATTATCGTTTTCATGAATCTGCCATTTCTTTAGTTTTGCTTTTATTCGTAGTTTTTGTTAGTACTACTACTTCCTAAAAGTACCTACCTACACTTCTCATCTATTCACAGGTACCTTTGTTTGAGTGAGTCTATTTGGAGCGACGTCTATTCTTTGTGTCACATATTCTATGATTTTATATATAACATACATTCTCTACTACTACCTAGCCAAATGTAAGAATTTAACATACCAACTCATCGTCCATGAGATTATTTGGTATTTTTGTGTCTTACCAATCAATAATGTTTCAAGATTTCTTGGATGAGCTATGTGTTCTTCAATTTGCAAGGTAGTTAAGATTAATATGGAATTATTTTATTCACACCTAAACCTCACTATAAAAGTCAAACACTCCCCCCCCCCCCCCCCCCCCCTACTAATTCAAATTATTTGTGCTCTCATTTTTATTAAAACTCCTTAAAGCAATCAAATCTAGAAATGGGGGTTGGTGAGCGTTTCTATACTGTTGTGACATATTATTTGATTTTGTCTTCTCGCAAAAAATATCAATAAGGCTTATACACAAAGCCTCTTCTCTGCTGCACACACCTAATGAATTCTTTTTTTTTTCTTAGCACTGCTGCAGCTGCAATAGGCTTCTTCACGTTTCTTAGAAAATTCAGATTCCACCAAGATAACAGAGAAAACGATTCTGTTTCTTTATCTCCTTCATCACTAGTTCCTCCATCTACTTCATCTCACAGTTGGACACACCAAGTTTTTCCAAGCTTCCGCGGAGAAGATGTCCGCAGAGACTTTCTCAGTCATCTTCACAAGGAGTTTCAAAAGAAAGGAATCACTCTTTTTAGTGATAATGAGATCAAGAGAGGAGAATCCATCAGTCCTGAACTTGTACAAGCGATCAGAAGTTCTAAGATTGCAATCATCTTACTCTCTAGGAACTACGCTTCTTCGTCTTGGTGTCTTGATGAACAGTCT
Source organism: Camelina sativa (assembly GCF_030686135.1). Classification (NCBI taxonomy): domain Eukaryota; kingdom Viridiplantae; phylum Streptophyta; class Magnoliopsida; order Brassicales; family Brassicaceae; genus Camelina; species Camelina sativa. Next base: position 13,014,172 of record NC_141880.1, on the reverse strand, counting down.
GAGATTATCAAGTGCAGAGAAGAGTTTGGTCAAACTGTGATGGTGGTTTTCAATAAAGTGGATCCATCTGATGTAAAGAAGCTTACTGGTGATTTTGGGAGTGCCTTTAGAAAAACATGTGCAGGTAAAACAAAGGAGGACACTAGGAGATGGACACAATCTCTAGCAAAAGTGGCAAAACTTGCCGGTTACGTTTCAAACAACTGGTTTGTCTCTTATGATTTTTCATTTGTTCTTCTTAAGTTTTCTAAAACAAGAAATTATGTACATTATAAACTCTAAATGTGTATGTTAGTTTTTGTGACGATTTGATGGATGTGATCCTCTTCTATTAGGGATAATGAGGCGGTCATGATTGAAAAAATCGCAAGTGATGTTTCCAACTTATTGAATAATTCTACACCATCTAGAGATTTCGACAACTTAGTTGGTATGGTAGCTCATATGGAAATGATGGAACCATTGTTATGTCTAGACTCCAATGAAGTGAGGATGATAGGGATATGGGGTCCATCAGGGATTGGTAAGACCATCATTGCCAGATTCTTATTCAACAAGTTTTCCGACAGTTTTGAACTAAGCGCCTTTATGGAGAACATCAAAGAGCTAATGTATACAAGACAAGTGTGTTCTGATGAGTACAGTGCAAAGCTACACTTACAGAACCAGTTTATGTCCCAGATTATCAACCACATGGATATTGAGGTTCCTCATTTAGGAGTTGCGGAAAACAGGTTGAATGACAAAAAAGTGCTTATTGTTCTTGATAACATCGATCAGTCAATGCAACTAGATGCTATTGCAAAAGAAACTACGTGGTTCGGTCATGGAAGTCGGATTATTATCACAACACAAGACCATAAACTATTGAAGGCACATGGCATCAACCATGTTTACAAGGTGGATTTCCCATCAAGACAAGAAGCTTGTCAAATCTTTTGCATGTCTGCTTTTGGTCAAAAGATCCCCCAAGATAAGTTCGAGGAACTTGCATTAGAAGTCACAAAACTCTTAGGTAACTTACCATTGGGACTAAGAGTTATGGGATCCCATTTCCGAGGAATGTCAAAGCATGAGTGGATCAATGCAATACCAAGGTTAAGGACTCACCTTGATTCTAATCTTCAAAGCATTTTAAAGTTCAGCTACGATGCCTTAGGTGGTGACGATAAAGATTTATTCCTTCATATAGCATGCATTTTCAACAATAAAAGAATTGAGAACGTGGAAGAGTATCTTGCGCATAAGTTGTTGTATACGAAGCAAAGGTTTCACGTATTAGTTGAGAAATCTCTCATATCTATTGAAGAAGGATGGATAAAGATGCATAATCTGCTCGAGCAGTTAGGTAGAGAAATTGTTCGTCATGATGAGTTAGGATTCATTCGTGAACCTGGAAAACGTCAATTTTTGGTTGATGGTAGAGATATTTGTGAAGTGATCACTGATGGCACGGTTAGTTCCATTTCCTTGTTCCTTACAAAGTATATTCATTTAATAACTTTCTACACATAATGTTTTGGTCTTTTACAGGGTAGTAGAAGTGTTATAGGCATACGTTTCAACTCATCTGAACTGTCAGGCGAATTAAATATAGGTGAGAGAGCTTTTGAAGGAATGCTAAACCTGAAATTCTTAAGAATCAAATGCGACCAGAGTGATAAATTATGCTTACCGCAAGGTTTGAACAATTTATCTCGAAAACTTAGACTACTAGAATGGGATCATTTTCCAATGACATGTTTGCCTTCCAATTTTTGCACGGAGTACCTTGTGGAGCTAAACTTGCAACACAACAAACTTGAGAAGATGTGGGAAGGAAATATGGTACGAAATATAATTGTGATGTGTCTTTCTCGTATGTATAGCATGTTTTATTTCAAGTTTTCTTATGTTTTCCTTTGTTTGTTTGTACAGCCGCTCCTAAACCTTAAGAGGATGAATTTGTTCCATTCAAAGAACCTAAAGGAGCTACCTGATTTTTCAACTGCCACTAACCTTCAAACACTGATTCTTTGTGGATGCTCAAGTTTGGTGGAGCTGCCATACTCCATTGGAAGTGCCAATAATCTCCGAAGATTGCATCTTTGTAGGTGCACCAGTTTAGTGGAGCTGCCCACCTCTATCGAAAACCTTCATAAATTGCAAAATGTGACTTTAAGAGGATGCTCAAAGCTAGAGGTTCTTCCTACCAACATCAACTTGATACTCTCAACAAAACATAAATATAAAGAATCTGAACAAATTAAACTTTTGTTATTTCCTTCTTCTGTTGGAAAAGCTTTGTGATAGAAATGATAGTCCTTCCTCCATAGCTAAAAACATACGTTGATATTTTAGTTGTATAACATTGATTATTATAAATTTGTATTAATGTTTGGCTGTATTAATATTTTCAAGTTTCGTTCAAAATGAAAACTAACGCAGTTCACTCAATTAGATTCACGTTCCATAATCTATCATATATAGATGCCAAATATTGTAGAGTCTCTGGAGATACTAGATTGCTCCTTTCACAAGTCAAGTTTTGACAGTTTCAACTATTGCAAGCTGCTTCAAACTGACATCCAGACTAGTAACAACGATCCGGTCTTAATCGGTGGAGAACTTACCTGAAGATCGAGACAAACTTTGAAACCCAAGTCGACCGAGAACCATCCAGAGAGAATGACAAACATTATAAATAACTATAAATATTTTGCTTTAATTTCTTTTTACATTTCTCTTACATATCACAATAAAGGGCAATGTGTTAAAGATACAAGAATGCAAAAAGATTTATGCTATGTCGTGGTGGATTCCACTTTATCTATTTAATAATGAACGTCAATGAATTTCGTAAAAGTAGACTCGGAGTAGTCATGATTAAAAAAATTCCATATAAACAAATTAATGATTTTATATAGGTTAGATCATCTCTAGTAGTATCCCATCTCTAATCCAATATGTCAGAATTGCAGTGGAATCTCAAGCTTCGAGACTTGTTCTTTGGATGAAGATAGCAACCCTGATTCTCCAAATTTTGTAATGACATAAAACTCTGACGAGCAAATGTGACAACATATAACACATGCATGATGCATTTTGTTGTTGATGATGATGAGAGCTAAACTGCCACGAACATAACAACAACAAAAAATGTAATTTAAGGGCCCCTAATGACAAAAATAAATAAAAGGCGTTTGCCTTATACTCCCCATTATGTAACTGATGAAGGGATCCTATTTTGGTATAATATGCATTATAAGTTTCTTGATTTAAAAACTCCATTTCAAAGATTAAGAAACTAACAGTCACTATCTCAATAAAATTTGTAAATGACATTAAAATTAAAACTCGGACGAGCAGATGTGACAACATAACACATGCATGTTGGTGAGGAGAGCTAATCAGCCACGAATTCGTGCCTAATGATAAAAAAAAAAGGCATTTTCCTTATGCATGCGGCATACCGCATACCCCGTAATATTATTTAATTTAAGTGCCTCTATTTTGGTTTAAAAAATATGTATACTTAAGGTATTATTTCTATTTATTTAAAACTCCATTTCATAGATTAACATACTAAAAGTTACTATCTCAATAAAATTTCACAAAATAATATTTAAATTTCTAATTATACTACACATATTTCATTACAAAAAAAAACTGTTGTAAAACATAATGTAATTTTTTTTCATTTTCCTTAAGACTCCTAAACCCCCGTCCCCCCCCCCCCCCACCCCCTGCCACGTCTTACCAGCAATGCACCTTAGGGAGACAGCAGTACATTCGCAAAGGTTTCGTTTTAGCTTAAGCTACCAAACATCCAAATCACCTTTATGAGAATGTGAAATGTGTTATATAGTACTACAAGAATACAAAAAGAGTTATGAGATTTCAAGCTGTATTACTATTTGTCTATTTTAATAGTGCGTCAATGAAAAATCATAAAACCAGACCCAGAGTAGCAATGATTTGAAAACTTCATTAAAACTCACAAGTAGTAGTACAAAACAAAATTATACTATCATCATCTCTAGTAAATAATATCATATTTCTATATTTTAAATCCTATACGTGAGAAGTTCAGTGGAATCTCTAGCTTCCAGGCTTGTTCTTTGGATGTAGCGTGATTTACAATTATTGTATAGTAATACGACAAATGCGCATACTCATATGTCTATAAGTGTATATACACACTAATGTACATATACATACTGCAACTAATGGCATTATTATCATAAATATAAGCTTAGAGTTTGAATAGTGACTGCGATCGGGGCGGCCAAATCCGTTAGCGGTTTAGACCGTCTCAAAAATAGGGCAATTAGCAGACCACTGCGGATTAATTCTATTTCTATACAAAACGGTTTATAGTTGATTCGTAACAGATTTTTCTATTAGATTTAATTCACACTGCGAACTATATTTAATGAATGATGAATAAAAAACGGTCTAATCCGCTGACATTGATCGCTGCAGCCATTTGACACCATCAGATTCTCCTGCATTGTAGAGTTTTATCAAGTGTTTTGGTTACAGGTGGCCACATGCTAATATATTCGTAGTTTTTAATCAAAACATAATGATGGCACCACTTTAACGAGATCTTACCGAAGCGTCAAACTTGTTGTTCATTAATGTTTGGTTCCATTATATTAATGAGAAAAAGGTCCATCATTATGTTTTATGGCATATGATTTAGAAACCTCCCCGTTGTTTATTTTGTTGTTTCCTTCTAATAAATACTGCAACGCTTGTATTTAGTCAGAGTATTAACTATTTAAGAACGTTATAGATGCTTCTATATTCTGTTATTATTTGATTATAAAATAGCCATCCACTTACGGTTCGGAAAAAATATATTTAAAGGTTCATCAATAAAACATCCGCAAACGTAACAAAAAACAAAAAAAATCTTTTTGTCTTTAAAAGATTGATGTTTAAAAAATTTTACACATTTTTAGAAAACAATGATTATTGAGTTTAAATATATTTTTTCTTTGACTAAAAATATATTATTTAATTTTAAACCAATAACAGTTCAAAATTTTAAATATTTTCTATGATTGTTCATGTTTAACATCAAGCAGTCATATAACATCAAGTAGTCATATAATTTAATTGTTATGTTATAATAATTTTATAATGTTTTACATTACTTTAAATCAAGAGTTTTTTTTTCTTTCCAAAAAGGATTGCAATAGAAAATGGTGGCGGACAACAAGACTTCAATAATGATAAAAATCATGAAATTCTTAATACAAAAATAAAATTTTGTACATATATTTATAAAATTTAAATTGTATATTATACTTGATATATATGTTTATTATATTAGAAAAATACTTAAATATTTAAATAGATGATATATCAAAAAAATCTTTAAATCCTCTATTACACCTTTTTATTTAGTTAATCTCTGTTTTTTTTAGAATTAAAATTATATTATGTTGACTTTTCTTCTAATAAAATAAAGAAATAATATATTTAACAAAAGGTGCACAAAAAAAATATTTAACAAAAAAATCATTTTATAAACTTTTTTTTTTTTTGGTTTTCATGTTTAGTGGAAATATTTTTCGCTGAAAATTTTGCTTACTCAAGTTTTTCATTTATTCTACCAATCATACAGAGAAGTCAGAAAAATGCTTGACTCATGATTACAATGTAAACATGTTAAACAAGGCAAAAATAAAAGTATATTTCCTTAATACAAAAGTGAGGAATGTTTTTCTCCAAACATTATTTCACTCTAAACTTTGTTTTCTGAAGATTTCTAGCATCATATATGTATAACTTTTCCTCGTAAATTCTTGTAATGCGGATTACATTTTCTATAAGTTTGTTTCGCTCGTATAGATGATAGTTTTGTGTCGTTGTAGGGTATATGATTTAGGGTCCATGCTCAACTTTTAACTTTCACCATTATCGCCTTTAAGTAGTACTGAGTGAAGATAACGATCATATATAATCAGAAAAAGAAAATGAAGTTCATAATATGACTGATATGACAAAGGTGTAATTATTCTTTACCATCATAATAATTTCGCATGATTACATTTTGCAATTATAAAAAGAAAAAAGGGGGTGGAAAAAATATATATAATTATATATGTATGGTTTTGATTGTGTTCTTTCAAGAGTAGAATATTCAATTATGATAAGTATAACAACAACAATTAGCTTGACCGTAACTGTTATTTTCCTTTCGTAATGAATTTGCGTTGCAGTTTTTTGTATATAAATATATATATATATATAATATATTGTGAAATGATTTTGATTTAATGTTATGGATTTGTGATACCCTCGTTTTGATTGTGTGTGACTGGTATAGGTTTGATTAGTGTTTTTTGTGTATTACCAAAAAATGTTTTATTGAATCTAACTTAGTATAGTTAAAATTTCTCCCAAAAATTTCTATTTTTATTCGAAGAGAATATTTAAACTATTTTCATATTCAACTGTTTTTGTCAGACATAAGAATTATCGTCTAGTGTTCGACCATAAACATATTTCCATTATTTTTCCATTTTTTTTATAATTACAACTAGTTTTAGCTTCATCTCCTCACTTAAATTTTTATTCACAATTTTCAACAGCATACATTTCAATATAATTCTTCATCTATTTATCTAAACTGTGCGTGTATCGGAGGATGTGTCGATGTGACTCAACCTTCAACTGTCTCTAGTTAGGTTATCAATAAAACCATGCATATGTCAAAAGCCTTAGTTATTCATACTTGTAACACGATTTATCGCGGTATGCATAAAAATTTTAAAATCATAAGCAATTGTTTATACATAATAATAGTAAGATTTTATATATATGTGGATTATAAATATATAATGAATAATATAGTTTTAACTGACTTTTAATTACAGTATGGAATTTTAATTTATTTGATGTTATACATAATGAATAGTTACTACAGTTAAGACACATTTTTAATTTAGTTATAATATAAGTTTTAATTTTTTTTATCGTCCACGGGCCATGATGGACTGACGGTTGGAACTTGGAAGCGTTAAGGTGGAGAAGTGATGAGATGATATGTGGACAATGACCATCTAACGTTCAAGTTAGAAAATATTCGAAGACAAGTTACATTATACTTAAATGCATGCGATGCTAACAGAATAAAAATCACGACCCAGGAGTAAAAGCCTAAAGCCATTTTATTAAAAACAAAATAATATAATAATAAAATAGTTCTGAAAAATATCTCAAGAGTGAAATATTCTCCAAATGAAAGCAAAAAGTACTACAGTATTTGGCTATTTGCTTTTGCTACCGACAAGGCGACATACTCTCTTTTACCCGACTGTCCCTTCAATTCTCTTGGGGTTTTTGATGCTGGTTGAAGATGAGATAATCGTCGATGGACATATTTTGATGATACGGAATATATATATATCTCAAGTTCTCAACATTGGAGTCTAACCGTGGAGACACAGTTGGTTTTTTAACGAGTGGCAAATGATACATATTATTTAGGTTATGTTACGTTTTCTATATCCATTTTAATGTTTTCTTCTTTTAGAGTGATTTGATTTTCTAAATAGGGATGAGAACGCATTTTTAATTATGTCATGGACTCATGTATCAAATATATGGGAGCTTTTGGAGGTTTTCATCAAATTAGGTCACTAATAAATCCATAGTTTATACCAAGTATAGAAAAACCTCATGCAGAAATTCATAAACCAAAGAAAAAAACCTAGCCGTGTGCTTATATAATTATATTGTCGAGAAAGCAAAATTTTGACCGCCCCAGCGATCTCGATCCGCCTAAGTTTTCTCCAATGGATATAATTAATTAAGCTTCATACTGAACTAAAACTTAAAAAAAAAAAAGTATTTGAAAAATAGAGTATAAGTTTAAGAGTGGAAAACTCTTACCGGATTATCTGATCACGACTCCCATCTCAGCCACTGATTCTCTAATACGCATAAGGGTTTCAACATAAGGTTTAAGGTGGATTTAAGTGTGACTATTAGGGTGTACCCCTAGTTAGACATTGTTTCTATATGCATTTTCTTTAGAAGATATTGCGGACTAAGCATGTGCATTGTGCAATTGTGCATGTTCCAAGATTAAGAGTTATGTTCGGAACCTTTGACATATGGAAGGGTTCTGCTCACAGAAGTCTCTAACCATCTTCAACCACCATTTCCGTGGAATTTAATCGTTTGAAATGTTATCAAGCGACTTTGATATCTAACACTACAATCGTAACACCATATCATACTTCAATTTTTTTTTTTTGTCAAACACTTTCAAATTTTTGTTATCATTTTACTGAAATAACAATACAGCCATATATATGTAGCATCCATAAAAATATGGGTTTTTGGGTATTTTTATTCCTTTTCCACAAATATCACCATTAATTTTTTTTTTTTTTTTTCGTCGAACTAATTTTATTGAAAGAGTGAGTGTGTACTTATGAGGTCTTTTGCGTAAAAGTATAAAATGTAAAGTATACAAATCAATTCTAGTGTGTCGGTGGTTTTACCTGATACTCTCGTACTCTTACATTTTCAGTACCATTCCCACGTGACCCAATTATTTTACTCCTATTCTTAGTCCAATTATGGTTTATCTAGCACCTCATTTTATTTCAACTTTTATATGCACTATTATTATCTAACTTTATAGATTTTCCTAAAATTCTCAGGCCCACAAATTTTATAAGAATCAAAAAAAAATTTCATTAAATTTGATAATTTTTGGAGTCCTGGTAAATTCATTATATCTGTCATTTTCAATACTATCAATTTCTAGTGATTTGTCTTTCTGTTGCAAACAAAAAAAAATGATTTAAAACTATTAATAACATGTGTAGTGCCCATTTTACGATTGCGAAATATTCAATCAAACACAAACAAAACCGATATGTTATGGTTACGTTTCTCGTTCCAAAACGTTGCATGAGACGCAGGGAGCATTTGCTTTAGCCGCAGTGCCTATTGTATTAAAAAAATTTAAGGGCCAAATCTAGAAATATGGTTATTGGATGAAGAAGTATTCATGTAACATTTATGGGTTAACTATTTGCAACGATCGAATTAGTATTTTAATAGATATTGGTTTGAGATTACTATCGAAATTTAACATTAAGCTCTTGGTCGACATTGATACCTTAATACATCTATAAGGTACTAATACCGATAAGTATGAATTACTATATAAAGTTTAACATAGTTATAGAAAACTTTAGGGCTCTATGGTAAAAAAAAAGAAACATAATATCTAGTTTGAGGAAATATCTTTAAATTATTGGGTTGATGATGTATTTTTTTTTACCCTGTTTGTCTTTTAATCGCTGCGATAGCGATAGCGACTCCGACGAAGGCAAAAAATGTAACAGAAATGAAAAAACAGTCGCTCAATATGATCGCCGGTGACATCATTAATGAAGATAAAGAATCGCTGTTATTTTTAGCGACACAGGTGCATATCTAATACGTTGCCGTTATAACATCGTATTAAAAAACTGTTTTTTTTGGTCGCTAGAGCGTCGGGAAAAAGAACAGGACATCTCAAAACTTTTACATAATTACACTGTAAAACTTTGACATTTGTAAATAATGTTTTACAGTGTTTAATTTTTATTTTAAACTTAACAGTACCTGTTCCACCCAAATTTTGGCTCTCTATCTATTTCCCTACGGATTTAAAGTTTTCTATTTATGAAAGTTCAGCACCTATTCCGAACACTGTATACAATACACATAAATTGATTTTATTGACTTACGACACAAAATTGATACTTTAAAATTTTTTAGCAAACCAATAAACCATATATGTCAAAAATCTTTCATCGAATTAGAAGATTTTTTTTAAAAAAATTAGTAATGTTTTTAACATGTCTAGCTCAAATTGATTTAATTAGTTAAGGATAATATAATTTTTATAATCCAATTTTGCATATATATTTTAATAGAAATTCCTTTAAATACCACTATTTTATTTTCCAAAATTACCACAAACACAAAAAATTGGTTTTTAAGGATGTAGAATTTTTTTTTAGGTTTAGGTTGACACATTTAGTTTTAGGGTATAGTTTTTAGGGGTAGGATTTAGTATTTAGAATTTTGGAATTAGTTTTTAGTATTAAAACTTTAATTTAATTATGTGGTATTTTTAGAAAAATTATATTTTAATAGTATTTTTGGAAAAAAAAAAATTGTGGTATTTTTGGAATAAAAATATATTTTAGTGGTATTTATGACAATTGTACATATTTTAATATAAGTGGAAAACATCTTAACATCTTTAGAAGGAAAAGAAATGAGTGGTACTATTTTTTTACTCAAAATTACTATGTTTTCTTTTAAAGAGTAAAAGTTCATATTCTTTCAGTTTTTGTTGAACACTTTTCCACTTAAAACATAAAAGACAATTTTATCCATTAATTAGTCTAATTTTCTTCTTACATTTATTTCTCTCATATTCTCATTATTATATTTATCCTAAATCCTCCTTTTAATCTACACCAGCCTGAAATCCTAAATCCTCCTTTTAATCTACATCGGTGAAAACTGAAAACACATGGACCGACCATATACACTTTCTTCGACAGTGTCGGTAAACTACAGTAGTAATAAACTAGTTCTCGCAGTATACACCCACTTCCTTATTCTCAACCATATATTTTAATATTTTCTTTTCCATACTTCTTTCTTTAATACAGCCGTCGTCACACCGCCGTAATAATATATATTTTTTTTTAGTCTCACTTTCAAAAAGCTTTTAAACCGAATTAAATTAAATAAATAAAGAAAAAACAAATCCACTCGCATTTTAATATTCTGCGTAGTACGGTGCAGCAATGCAATTGCAAAATGCACAGTGTGTACACACTTAAACATAAACGCGGACACACTATTACAAAGTCCACGTCTTTTCCTACGTGTCATAATCCCATATGTTCTTGTCTGAATTTAGTCCCCACTACGTAACACGAATAATTTAACCACTCTCCTCTCAATCTCAGCAGCTCTTTTGGCTTTCTAGTTCTCTCTTCTCTACTCACTCATCCCTCTCACCATCACTAAACTTGAGATGTCAAAAACACACAATTAAACAATAATAATCAAAAGAAGAGAGCGAACAAAAAGATCGATCGAAATCGAAACCATTACCACACCACAATCTTAGCTGGATTCATCACTCTCCTCTTCTTCTTTTTTCCCTCCTCAGATCTTGAACAAGAAGAAGAAGACACAAACACAATGCTCTTCTTCTTGTTCTTGTTCTGCTTCTCATCTTTAGATCTTATCCACGCCGACCGTCGTGTACTCCATGAACCATTCTTCCCTATCGATTCACCACCGCCCTCACCTCCATCACCACCACCGCTTCCTAAACTACCATTCTCTTCAACAACTCCACCACCATCAGACCCAAACGCTTCTCCTTTCTTCCCATTAAACCCTTCATCTCCACCACCTCCTTCACCATCCTCCTTCGTTTCTTTCCCAGCTAACATCTCATCTCTAATCGTCCCTCACGCCACTAAATCCCCACAAAACTCCAAAAAACTCCTCATCGTCGCCATCTCCGCAGTCTCCTCCGCCGCTTTAGTCGCCATACTCATCGCTTTACTCTACTGGCGTAGAAGAAGAACAAGCAACCAAGATCTCAACTTCTCCGATGACAGCAAAACATACACCACCGACAGTAGCCGTCGAGTCTACCCTCCTCCTACTCCATCCACCGGAACGGCTCCAACACGGCGCAATGGAGAGGCTAGAAGTAAACAAAGAACCACCACTAACAACAACAGCTCTGAGTTTCTCTACTTAGGAACAATGGTGAATCAAAGAAGCATCGATGAACAATCTCTAAGCAACCGAAGCAACAACGGATCGAGTTCAAGAAAACTCGAATCACCAGATCTTCAACCGCTTCCTCCACTGATGAAACGAAGCTTCCGGCTAAATCCAGATGTTGGTTCAATCGGAGAAGAGGAAGAAGAAGAGTTCTACTCTCCACGTGGCTCACAAAGCGGGAGAGAGACATTAAACCGGGTCGGAGCTCCGGATCATCATCAAAACCCTAGATCTGTTAACAATGACACTATCTCTTGCTCATCTTCAAGCTCAGGCTCACCGGGAAGATCAACGTTCATTAGTATCTCTCCTTCAGTGAGTCCTAAAAGATCCGAATCAAAACCTGTAGTAATCACTACCACCGCCGCTGCACCACCACCAGAACCGTCAAAAACATCTCCGGCGGATTACAGATTCGTTAGGTCTCCGTCACTGTCGTTAGCTTCGTTATCGTCGGGATTAAAAAACTCCGACGAAGGAGGAAGACTAAATCAAATCTCTAGATCTCCGACGGTTACATCACTCACAGCTTCACCGGAGAATCACAACAACAAAAAAGAGAATCTCGAAACCTCTCCGTTATCATCTGCTTCAACTTCACCTGAACGACGACCAAACGATACACCAGAAGCTTACTTGAGATCTCCTTCGCATTCCTCTGCTTCTACATCACCGTATAGATGTTTTCAGAAGTCTCCGGAGGTATTACCGGCGTTTATGAGTAATCTCCGGCAAGGTTTGCAGTCTCAGTTACTATCTTCTTCTTCTCCTGGAGGAGGAGGAGGACAAGGTTTTCTCAAAGAGTTAAACGCATTGCGTTCTTCTTCTTCTTCTTCCTCCACTTGTTCTTCACCGGAGAAAGCTTCTCATAAGTCACCTAAGTTGTCTTCTCGGAACTCGCAGTCTCTATCGTCATCTCCGGAGAGAGACTTTAGTCATAGCTTAGATGTATCACCAAGGATTTCGAACATTTCACCTCAGATTTTACACTCTCCGGCGATGTTGGCTGCAATGGGAGGTTCACGTGTGCCGCCACCTCCTCCACCAATGCCGTTGTGGGGACGACGGAATCAGGTGGCTACTAAGGTGGAGACGATATCAAAACCGCCTTCTCTTACGCCGCCTTCACATCCTTTTGTGCTCCAATCCGAAAACCATCCAGTGATGACTTCTCCTGTAGAGGTTCCAGAGACGGTTAGTGCGAGTGAGCCGACGGAGGAGACTCCTAAACCGAAGCTAAAAGCGTTACATTGGGATAAAGTTAGAGCAAGTTCGGATCGTGAGATGGTTTGGGATCATCTTCGATCAAGCTCTTTCAAGTGAGTTAATGTGTCTCTTATTTGATACAGTTATGGTTTTTGTGAGTGATGTTTGTTATTGAAGTTATTGATGTGGTGTGCAGATTAGATGAGGAGATGATTGAAACGTTGTTTGTGGCAAAGACGCTGGACAACAAACCAAATCAGAGTCAGACTACTCCACGATCTGTTGTCCCGAACCTAAACCAAGAGAACAGAGTCTTGGATCCTAAGAAAGCTCAGAATATTGCCATCTTGCTTCGCGCACTTAATGTCACTATAGAAGAAGTTTGTGAGGCTCTTCTTGAAGGTAAACTAATGCTGTCACATACATAGTTTCACAATCTTTTTCTCCTTTCATCTCCAAAATATGAGTTTTTCTCTGTTTGTTTAGCTAGTAAGAATCATTTTTGAAGTCATGAATGATTGGTAGACAGCTGAAAGATTCTCTTCATTCATGGTTGGGAGATTCTAGGTGTTATATTAATGTTCTTTGTTATGCTTTTTTCAGGCAATGCTGATACACTTGGGACTGAACTTCTTGAAAGCTTACTAAAGATGGCACCAACAAAAGAAGAAGAGCGTAAGTTGAAAGAGTATAAAGATGATTCGCCTGTTAAGCTTGGACATGCTGAGAAGTTTCTTAAGGCAATGCTAGACATCCCATTCGCCTTTAAAAGAGTTGATGCGATGCTCTATGTAGCTAACTTTGAGTCTGAGGTTGAATACCTGAAGAAATCTTTTGAGACTCTTGAGGTATTACTATATTATAGCAAGCTATGTTCTCTCTTTTTTACCTTTGTTTGTATCGGATCATGACTTCATCTCCAATGTTTTGGGTAGGCTGCTTGTGAGGAACTGAGGAACAGTAGGATGTTCTTAAAGCTACTAGAAGCGGTTCTTAAGACAGGAAACCGTATGAACGTTGGGACAAACCGAGGTGATGCACATGCCTTCAAGCTTGACACGCTTCTCAAGCTAGTCGATGTCAAAGGCGCTGACGGGAAAACAACTCTCTTACATTTCGTTGTACAAGAGATAATCAGAGCAGAAGGAACACGTCTCTCAGGTAACAACACCCAAACAGATGACATTAAATGCAGGAAACTCGGCCTCCAAGTCGTATCAAGTCTCTGTTCAGAGCTAATTAACGTCAAAAAAGCTGCTGCAATGGACTCAGAAGTACTAAGCAGCTACGTCTCCAAGCTTTCTCAAGGCATCGCCAAGATCAACGAGGCTATTCAAGTCCAATCAACGATTACAACAGAAGAAAGCAACAGCCAGAGGTTTTCGGAATCGATGAACACGTTTCTGAAAAAAGCTGAGGAAGAGATCATAAGAGTACAAGCTCAAGAGAGTGTAGCGTTATCTCTAGTGAAAGAAATCACAGAGTACTTCCACGGGAACTCGGCTAAAGAAGAAGCGCACCCGTTTAGAATATTCTTGGTGGTTAGAGACTTCCTTGGAGTAGTAGACAGAGTATGCAAAGAAGTTGGGATGATAAACGAAAGAACAATGGTTAGTTCTGCTCATAAGTTTCCTGTCCCAGTGAATCCAATGCTGCCACAGCCTCTTCCTGGACTCGTTGGACGAAGGCAACCATCATCTTCGTCGTCTTCTTCTTCCACTTCGTCATCCGACGATGAACATAACTCATCTCATTAGTTTTCTTAAAGTGGGATCTCAGGCTTTTTGTTCGTGCAAGTTGTTGTAAAAAGTATGCAGTTGTTTTGTCATAATAGGTTTAAATATATATATATATATATATAGAGGAGAGGGAAAGAATTTGACAGAGACAAAGAAGTGTTTTTAATTTTTCTTTTCCACATTTGTGTAAAATAATATAGGTTTACGTTTAAATGTGTTCTTCTTTTTGTTTTTTTGCCAACAAAGGGTACAGGATTGGCTCAAACAAGCCAATGCGAAGGAATAGTGTTAACATAGGTAGCTAAATGCGGAACTGTGCGAACGCGTCTCGCAAGATTATCCGTTTTACCATTCTGAAAGCGCGGAATGTAGACTAATGTAAAGAAGGTAAACTCCTCTTTATCCGCCTGGATGTCCTCCAAATAAGGTGTAAAAGCTGGCCACTCGGAAGGCGAAGACACCATCTTCACTAGGTTGGAGCAGTCGGTAAGGAAAACAACAGATTGGTTATCCGCTCCAATCATACATCGCATGGCCCAGACAAGGGCCTCAATCTCAGCATGAAGAGAGGTTAGACTACGGCGAAGATTGACAGCTCCCATAGTGGGGACATCACCATAGGGCGACGTGCAGAACCACCCTCTTCCTGCATAACGGTCTGTTGCTTTCTAGGAACCATCTACAAAACAAATACAGTTCGACAAAGAACAAGGAACACTGAAGCCCCTGCTTCCCCGGGGAACAACCTCACTAGGAAAAGTCGATGCGACCGACAAGTCCTCTGTTTGAGCCAAAGCCCATGCTTTTGCCTCATCCTCCGCTAGTCGCAAGATCGCTAGGGGGTTGGAATCCAGATTACTAAAGAGTTTATCATTACGCGTTTTCCATTTATACCACAAGATCTAGGGAAAAAATTCATGTGTCGGAACATTTGGAAAGCGCCAAAAAAGAGAGTCCATGTTTGTGAAAGATTGAAGCTGATGGAAAAACACCTAGGGCAGTCGGGAACTGCGACAAAGCCCAAACCTGTCTAGCAGGTGGACATTCAAAGAGGGTATGATTAATTGTCTCCTCCTGAAAGCCACAAAGACCACACATTGCATCACAACTCATACCACGTTTCCGTAGATTAGTTGTAACCGCCACACAACCCGAGAGAACTTGCCACATAAAATGACGAAGTTTTGGTGGGCACCTAATTTTCCAGACAAAGGCCTGAAGAGGTGTAATATCCGGGCCAAAAACGTTTGGCCCAGAGGGAACCGTCTGATGAGAACGTAGACAATGATATCTTGATTTAACCGAATATGTACCAGACTTAGTAAAATGCCATCCCGGCAAATCCGGTTTATCCGGTTGTCGCAACGGTAAGGCAGAAATTATAGCAACATCTTCCGGTAGAAACGTAGCTGTAAGCTGAGCCATATCCCAGAAATTAGAACTCCTGTCAATGAAATTTGCAACTCAGAGCAAAGGATCTAAATGCGATCCTGGTTTAAATGTGTTCTTCCTAAAACTAATAATTTAAGGATAAATTAAATTTGTTCATCTGATCTCTTTGCTATTAACAAAAAGTTAATATATGTGAACTAAGGTAGTAAACTATTTATGGAATTGTCTTGTAAACTATAAATTAATGTCTCACTCACTATGCAACAAGTTGTTGCCAACAATTAAGGTGTCCAAGTTTCTTGCCTCTAGAGGACACAAACCATATGAAAAGGACATAAGTTTTAGAATCATTCAAGATCTATTACAAAGCGTTAGTGTCCTCACAAAAGAAACTTGAATAGTTTGATAAGAGAGATAACTAACATTATTCCTTTGGCCTCTCAGGGAAAAAAACTGGAAATCGTTTGAAGACAAGTATTTTAAATTACCAATGCAAAAATTAGTGTGACCGTTTATAAATCACTTGCTCCGGTACTTTTTTACCTTCTTCAAAGAACCTGGTTGGATTTGAACCAAACTTGGAACATAATTGACTAGAAGTGAGCATTTAGATTTGGCATCGTGATGATCCACTTGTAAGAAGGTGTTGGAGATCCCATTTTTACCGGGACACAATAAAACTTTGTTATGCGGGTCAACCAAGAAATTCATCCCACTACAAAGGCAATAAGGCAATCATCATCTTCATCTTCTTCTTCTTCATCTTCGTCATCGGACGATGAACATAACTCATCTCATTAGTTTTCTTAAAGTGGGATTTCAGGCTTTTGTCTGTGCAAGTTGTTGTAAAAAGTATCCGGTTGTTTTGTCATAATAGGTTTATATACATATATATATATAGAGGAGAGGGATTAAAATTGACAGAGACGTTTTTTTTTTCTTTTTGTTTTCCACATTTAAAAAAAAAATGAAGAATGTTAACAAGGTGTTGAAGAAAGGAGGCTACTTTAAACAGAGAGCCAAGAAGTCATTCAAACTAAAAAAACATAGCCAAGAAGTCTTTCAAACTAAAAAAACAGAGCCAAGAAGTCTTTCAAACTAAAAAAACAGAGCCAAGAAGTCTTTCAAACTAAAATAATAGGTGAAATGTATTGCCGCCCGTGGATATCTTCGGTTACTTTTGTTCTAGTGTGCAGCGTGTGGCATGGAAAAAAGAGGCAGCACCGAAAATCGCAAGTATAGCTGAGAGTTGAATCCAGAAGTTCCGCATATTGCGTGCCGCTTCCGTTGCTTGCTTCATTACCACAGCTTCTTTCTTCATTTCCTCAATTATGTAAACTTTGTTTCTGAACGCTTTCTCCATCGACTCTAGCTCCACCGCATAGGATTCTTTTCCATTTTCTCGCTTCTGTTGCTCGCCAGTCAATCTATCTTCTCGGCTCTCTAATTCACACAACACAGATGCAGTTCTCTTTAGCATTGCTAAGTTGCGCTCTGCATCCATTCCAGCGGCTTCTACTTTTGTTTTCAGAGCACCCATAGCTTCTTTGAGCTGTACACGCTTCTCTTGGAGTATAGCCTTTTCACTTTTCAATGATTCACACTGACTCTCCAAATCATTCATTGCTGTGAGCAAACTCTGGCCCTCAATCTCAAGATCCTCTGTAGTTGCTGTTTCAGTCGTCTTCTCTGATTTTAAAACCACTACCTTAAGATCCTCTACATGCCTCTTCTCCTCAACAAGTGCTTTTATCAGCTTCTTCTCTCTTGAGCTCAACTTGCGCAAGGGAGTTGTTTAGCTGACCAACTTTGCAGCTAAGCTTATCGTTAATTTTGGTTTGATCATCACAATCCTTTTGCAGCACATAAACCTTTTTCTTTAACTCCTCGATTTCTCCTTTCTGTTTGATCTTTACACTCTCCATGTCATTCTTTTCACTCAAAAGCGCTTTGATCTCACTCTTCAGTCCCTCAACCTCCTTCTTCCCCTCATCAACTGTCTTCTCCAGACTAATCTTCTCCTTGTTCACCACTTGGATCAACTCTTCTCTCACCTCCCTCTCCTTCACCAATTTATCGTTTTCAGACTTCAACTTGGCAATCACTTTCTCCAAATTGGATTCTTTCTCCTTCAACCGATCAGACCCATTCTTGATTAAGTCCCTCTCATCACAGACCTTCCTCAACTGTTCCTTGTCCATCTCAACCTTACCTGTAAGCTCATTTATTTTACCTTTCAAAACCCTAATCTCGACCTCCCCATCACTCTTCTCCCTCATCAACCTCTCTACTTCAACACCCATTACTCTAACCTGATCCAACTGGCCACGCAAACCCGTTTTCTCCATTGGTTTTTGGCGGATTCAAGGAGGTTGCAAAAGGAAAGTGGTGGCCAAGAATAGGGTTTTGAGAGAGACGTTTCTGTTTTGTTTTTGGGGTATATTTATATAATATATAGGTTTACGTTTAAATTTCTTTGTTTTTCCTAAAACTAATAATTTAAGAATAAATTAATTTTGTTGATCTGATCCTTACTGTTAAGATCTTGAATGTTTTACTAGTTTTTAGTTAGTTTTTAGATTTTGTTTCTTTGAAAATCTATTTTTTTACCTTTCAAGATTTTTTAAATAAAAATTCTCTTAAATTTAGGAAAACTAGTTTTTGAGTGGCTTCTTCCAATTTGAAAGAGAAAATAAAAACCATAATTTTTGGCTTTTGTAAACAAAAAAAATATATTCAACGAGAACATGTTTTATTTTTGAGTTTTTGATTTTTGATTTATTAATTTTAAATTCAATAGCAAAAACAACAAACCAAGAAATCAAAAACAAAAAATTTCAAAATCTAAAATCTAATAACCATAAACCATCTAAAAACTAATAAGTAATAACCATTCATGGCCTAATTAACAAAAAAAAGTAAATTAATACACATGCATAATGCACTTAGGTAGTGATAACAGTAACTATTTATGGGATCGTCTTAATGTCTCACTCACTATGCAACAAGTTGTTGCCAACAATTAAGGTGTCCAAGTTTCTAGCCCCTAGAGGATTCATTCAGATAGAAATCTTCTTCTTGTGAACACTAGATCCGTGATAAACTGATCCCAAACACGGCTTTTTCTATAAACTGCGAATATAGGACAAGTCACCATTATATACACTGAATATATCATCTTGGGCACAATAAACCATATGAAAGGACATAAGTTTTAGAATCATTCAAGATCTATATCACTAATCGCAAAAGAAGCTTGAATAGTTTGATAAGAGATATAACTAATAATATTATTCCACTGGCAAGGGAAACAAAAAAAAAGGGAATCGTTTGAAAACTAGTAATATAAATTAGCAACGCGTAAATTAGTGTGATCGCTATAAATCACTTGCTCCGGTACTTTTATACCTTCTTCAAAGAATTTGAACCATATTTGGAACATAATTGACGAGAAGTTGGCATCTAGATTTCGCATCGTGATGATCCACTTGTATGGATTTATTTTCTCCCAAAACGTGTAAAAAGGTGTTAGAGATCCCATTTTTACCACGACACACTAAAACTTTGTTATGCGAGCCAACCAAGAAATTCATAGCATTACAAACGCAAAAAGGCTTTCGGATATTGGCTAAAGTAACTGATAGGAACTTGATCCATGACGCGGCTCCAGTATTCTCAATCTTAGTTGCAATCCATATATTTATATAAGGTGCCCTATTTTGGATCTGCGCATGTACATCCATGTCTTAAGTAAGCAAACAAAGTCGTTGTTGCTCTTCTCTAGTCACTGAAAATATGATAAGAATGACGATCACCTGGAAGAGACACACTTCTAAAACTCTCTGTTGAATAATCAAAACTTTGTAAGAAATCCACTTTGTCTTTACTATAAGCAAGCCAGTAAGTATTTCCATTCACATACATGACACGGCCCCTCCACGTTTCTATGGACCAGTCTGTTGTCTTACCAACAACCCTCCACGAACTAGAGGTAAAGTCATAGATTTCGTACTCAAGTAAGTATGGCATAACTTCACCAAATTGTTGCATCCCCAAGATTTTGTACTTGTTGCATGAGGTTTTACCGAGAGCAAAGTAATCTAACTTCGTATAGGAGCTTCTGGGTTGAATCCAACTGGTTTCATGTGAATATGGGTTCCAAACAATGAGTCTAAGGTCTTTGGTGGTGCATAGCAATAAGCCGTCGCAGTGTAAGATGTTCCATATTTTGACTTCTTCTGAAGACTTGGAAAGAGGATCTTTCAGGCTAAATTGATCTGTTACCATTACCTTGTTGTTGTGAATTTCGCGGAGATTGACGCTCATTAGATAAACCACAAAATCAATTAACATGATTACCGTAGCATGAGAACGCTTCTCCGCTAGTCTCACATCTTTGATCAGAGCATTCCATCTTTTCGATACACATCGTAATCGTGCTAGAGAAGCTGTTGAAGCCTTATCGAGTATTTCCACTACCAACTCCTCTAGAAGATACATTGTGCTCGAAATTAGGGTTGAATACTTGGGAAACAAGAGAGACGATTTGTTTTAGACCTAAAAAGACAATCAAATCGGTTGATGCGTCTGGATTTGTGGCCCTGTAATGCTATTATGAGAGGCCCACGACTTCCACTGGAATCAAAAGTTTTGCGTTTCGTAATTTCGTCATTAATAAGAAAAACTACACCATTACGTTTCTTTTATCATTAAGTTTATATTTCAAAATGTGATCTGCTGAAACAGGTTTCTAATTATACATACATCTGAAATCAAATAAATATACGTGTTGCAAAATTGAACTTTTTTTTTTATAAATTTGGTTTTTAGTTTACGATATCTATACAAAGTAGATTAGATCCGCGTATTTACACGGACATTTATTTTAAATGTTGATTTTATATTTATTTGGTATTTTTTTTAAAAACGAGATTTTGTGTTCACGCACATATATTTCAAATGTGCCTTATATTAAATATATATTTTACTTAATAATAAAGAGTTTGGTTGGTGAAGATAAAGAAAGAAATACAAGTAGTATATCTTTTAATTTAGACCAATCACAAAAGCATTATTAAAAATTTTACTCTTATTTTTTATCTACATCTTTCATGTAGTTTGCAATATTTTGTAACAGCTTACCGATCTATGGTTTATTTTGTACAGCTTTATATATGTTACCAATCAACCACAAAATAAATTAATATTAATAAAACAAAACTCTAAAGAAAAAAATGAAAACTAATATTATGACATATTTGAAAAATTAACATTATCTTAAATATATTTGTTCCATATTTTGTAATCTCATAGGTAATAATTTTACTACTCGTCTAACTTATTTTATATAAAACTATACTAACATGTATATAAATAAATCAAAAATTCATATAAGTTTATTATTTTTCTCAAATTTATTACGCTATCCTGAATATTAGAAGTAAAACAAATGAAATTAAAGGCAAATTTAATAATCTCAAGAGACTAAAAAAAATAACATATTATATATAATACGTAAACATATGTTCTAAGTAACGTAAACATGAGCTTTTTTTTGAAAAAATTTTCCTCATAATTTTAAGATTTGACAAAAAAAAAAGAACTTATGAACGATTTTATATAATTTTCGTGTAGCTTTAATTGATTATTATACATCCTCATAAAAATAGAACAACCTCATAAGAAGTTAATTTATAACAAAAGAATGCTTTGATAATAGAAGGCAGTTTGATTATATTTAATGTGGATGTATTTGAAAAAATATTTTATTATGAGAAATTTATTAGTTTATATACAAGTGAGTATTAACAATCATTTTTTATTAGGATTAATAATTGACTGTATAATTTCTTTAATTATGATATTTTACTAATTAATAATTAATCGTATAATTTCCTTAATCTTTTTTTTGTGTGTAAAATTAGTAACTTATTGATAAATAATACCACATTTTGTTTTTGTCGTCTAAAATAATACCACATTAAGAAAAATAATTAATTAATTAAAAGAGCATTGAAAAATGATACTAGTATAATTAAATTTAGTGAATATAAATTTGAGAAAAATGACAATGTCTTAGAGCATGAGCTTGAAATAATTTTACTTTATTATAATCCTATGTTTTACAAATAGTGTCATTATAGCATTTTTTACACATATTAAGAAAAATTTATATATTTTTCTTATGCCCTTTTGTAATACATTAAATTAAATTCTCTCTACTATTAATAAACTGAAATAAATAGGAGTTATAATTGATATTTTGCTGGTCAATTTTGTCTTGGAAATACAAAGTGTCATTCTCTTTGTAAAATGGAGGGATTATATATAACATATACTCCCTCCGATTTTGTTTATTTGACGTATTAGGAATTTTCATGTGAATTAAGAAAGTTGTAAACTAAACCAGAGGGAGTAAGAGATATGAAAAGAACCTGACAGTCAATCTGAAACAAAAGCTAAAGGTGAATTTAGAATCATTCAAGATCAATCACAAAGCATAACTGTCATCAATGGTCTTGGTTACTACAAAAAGTAAGAGATATGAAAAGAACCTGACAGTCAATCTGAAACAAAAGCTAAAAGTGGATTTAGAATCATTCAAGATCAATCACAAAGCGTAACTGCCATCAATGGTCTTGGTTTATACATAAGAAGTCAGAATATAAATATTAACATTTTTAAAGTACATTTTGTTTTATACCCTTTAAGTTATACTTATTTACAAAATTAATCCCTACAAAATTTTGCAAAAATAATAACTAAAATACAGCAATTCAAAATCAAATATTCAATTAATCTATACTATTAAAAGGAACCATTTTTAGGTATGTAACCATAAAATTCTCTATTATTACATGTAATTCCATTAGGATTAGAACAAACAAAAAACTGAAGAAAGGGCATTTTGGTATTAAAAAAAAGAAATGAAAAGACGCGGATCCTATATTAACCGATCCGAAAATGATTAACCCGATCCGAAAGTGATGGGCTAGGAAAA
Source organism: Camelina sativa (assembly GCF_030686135.1). Lineage (NCBI taxonomy): Eukaryota > Viridiplantae > Streptophyta > Magnoliopsida > Brassicales > Brassicaceae > Camelina > Camelina sativa. The sequence goes on along the minus strand of NC_141880.1, from coordinate 12,991,006 downwards.
GAACAAAAAAAAGGAAAAGGAGGAACACATGGGATTTTCAAAATTTTAAAAAAGGAAACACACGATCCAAGCGTGTTGGGCTACGCTAAATAATACGGCCCATTTTCATATTACGTATCCAAATAATTGGATCATTAGTTTCTATACTATTATTTATTAACTGATGAATGGAGGAATATGTAAAACCATAAATACACAGATATTCAGTTCATGCAATCACGCATATTTTCGGAACGAACATTACAAAAAAAAAAAGTATCCAAACAGATATTGATTAACATAAAGTTTGCCCAATCATTCATTATAATTAATTAACGACTGATTAAATGTAAATACTTCCGTGAATATCGCATTTTAAAGATACGGTGAACTTAAAAATATCAATCCACATAATTAGTATGATCTAATTGAATGGCAAGTTTCCTAATTCAAAATTTTATATAACGACTATGAGAAACACTTGCTTACACAATCTTTCTTAAATGTAAAATGCTTTTCACTATTTCAGAAATGTGATATCCCTCCATCTAAACCAAAATTACATATCGTTACGAAAAAATTACAGTTGACAAAATCTTAGCTACTTACCTAATTTTCCTTCGCCGATAACATCGAATCTTTAATTTTAGTGTATAATATTAAAATTAATATCATGACCTACAACTATAAAAACCGTACAATTTTTTTGTTACTCACTCGAAGCAAATACAGAAAACAGTCCACAATTGCAATCGACCCACAAAACAAATGGCAGCAACAATGATTTCACAAGCTTTGCTACTATTAAGCCCTTCAAGATGACTTGGAAGATACAAGTCAAGATTATATGGAGATCATACTTGCTGATGTAGATGTGAATATATTACATGGATCTATTGCTTTATGTTTACTATTAAAAATATTGACTGTTTACGTTTTATTTTAATAGATAACTCTGATTCATGCAAATTTTCAGCTGACTAAATCTATGGGAAAGGGCAGGGTTGATTTCAAAGCAAGTCCTACTTGAAAAAAACCAAACAGAAAACCACTAATAATCAGACGATGTGCGGGGTTGATTACAAAGCAGGTCCTACTTGAGAATAGAGTAAACCTCTATCTAGGAATATTAATTTCATATCCGCCATTGATAAGGATCAGAGAAAGGTGTACAAAGCAACAGAGGGGGAGAAGCTATAATTTTTTTTTTTTTTTTTTAAACATGTAAATAGTATAGAAAGTGTAGAAAGCACAAAGGTATATGATTGTCAGTTTCAAGAGTCGAAGACAAAGTATATGTTTATAATAGGGACCTCTACTTCTATTTTATTTACATGTTTTTAAGCAGTCATTTGGATTTATTTTAGTTTTTGGATTGACATTTTTTTTTTTTTTTCATTACTTCAAATTTTAAATCAAATTGTGACACCAAAAATGAATTTTTACTTAAATATTCTGCCTTTTCATTCTTTTTCTTTTTTTTTTTTTTTATGTTTTTTTGTTATAAAGTTCTCACCTGTTTCTTATAAACAATATTTAAAATATTTAAGAATTTTGACCACAAAAAGTATTTACAAAAAACACAGTTGTTAAATGAAAAATAATCTACCCCATGAATCCATTTGCTCATATATGTTAGTAAATGGGTACAAGATGAAAAAAGGTAATTCAGAAAATAGAAAACATTATCTAAACTCTGATGATAAAATAAGATACGAGAATTTCGGATCACAGGATGAAATCATATCATTTGGAGGATCAACTTGCGTGCCTGGACAGGTTTGACCTGCTTGAAAATATTTTAACATGTTACGTGGCAAACATAACATATGAGTTTGACCCGCTTGATATGAATATTTAGGCCATCTGATTCATGCAGTTTTAATGCTTTTTGTTGTTTTTGTCAGGTTTAATAGTTCACAAGTTTAATATAAATCTACCTAATCACTAATCCAGTTCACATTTAATGTGTGTCTGCTATCATGTCGATTTGAGGTGATTAATGTTTCATTCACAAACTTGATATAAACAAACCAATATAAGTTTATGTTATAGATGTTATACCAAATGAATATATTTATTACTAAAACTTGATCCAAAATACTTACCTATTTTCTTATCTGATGGATTAAAGTATACAATCTAAAATATGTAAATTATTATTAAAACCATTGTTATATCTATTAGATGGAAAATCATACTTGAAAAAAGACATACCACCTTTCTCTTACTGTATTTTCTGTTCTCAAATAGACATACCATATTTATCTTACTATTATTATATATAGTTGTTTATATAGATAATAAAAACAAATTGGATAATTCTTTTTTGTCTAACCTCAATAAAAAACAAATCGAATACTAAACTGGTATGAGTTTATGAATATTAACATTACAAAAAAATGCTCTTACAAATATAATCTCACATATATATAATATATTATAAACTTGATAGCAAACTTAGTTTTTGAAATCAACTCCGCACGTACGTGTGGGTCCGTATCTAGTATGTCTATAAAATCGTTACACCAATTTGATTCCTAAAATATCTCTTCTAAATTTATTTCTATTTTTCCTAAATCAATTTTTGTTTGTACTTATACAATCTTTACATTTAACATCATATTCCTACCTAAATTGATATTTTGAATCGAGTATTATCCTTATCATATCTCCACTTCATTGCTATTTTTCTTTATCAATTAAAATCTTATTATATTATATGGTTATATGGTGGGACGGGTTCTAAAACTTGACGGGTTTGAATTAACATTAGTATAAATTTAAAATATTATTAATTCGATGTTAAAATACGCGCTAAATCTTCATTTAATTATTTGGTCAACATTACAAATATTAAAATATTTGCCATATCAAATCAAGGTAATTTAACTAAATTCTGTAAAACAATTAAATCATTAGTAAAATTATGTCTTAATTAGATAATATCTTATAAATTACCTATTATGTATGTTATTATTTATACTAATAATGAACAATTCAAATACTAATTAACTAAATATAGTAAACAAATCAAAGTTAAAATTATGTTATATAAAAATATTGTCCCACGGTATACGGTAATTTAAAATCTAGTTGTAGTTTAGTTAAGAGAGACAACTAAAGAAGTGATTTTTTTTCTTTTCTACCTTTAAATTTGTTGTTCCTAAAACTAATTTAATTTAAGAATAAATTATATACGTTCATCTGTTCCTTGCTATTAACAAGAAAAATTAGTACACACATATGCACTTAGTTAATAATTGTCTTGGAAACTAATAATTGTCTCACTCACTACAACAACTAAGGTATCCAAGTTTCTAGCCTCAAGATAATTCATTCAAAAATAAATCCTCTTCTTGTGAACACTCGATCCGTGATAAACTGCGGATATGGGACAAGCCACCATTATGTACACAGAAAATATCATTTTGGACACAATAAAACCATAAAAAAGACAAAGCTCAATGTGAAACCAATTAAAAGCTAAGGTGTCTAAGTTCTAGAAGGATCTATCACAAAGCGCAAGTGTCATCACAAAAGAAACTTGAATAGTTAAATAAGAAATATATCTAATAATATTTATTCCACTGGCAGTGAAAAAAAAAACTGGAAATCGTTTGAAAACAAGTAACATAAATAAGCAATGCATAGATTAGTGTGACTGTTACAACTCACTTGCTCCGATACTTTTTACCTTCTTCAGAGAATTTGAACCAAACTTGGAACATAATTGACGAGAAGTTGGCATTTAGATTTCGCATCGTGATGATCCACTTGTATGGATTTATTTTCTCCCAAAACGTGTAAAAACTTGTTGGAGACTCCATTTTTACCGCGACACACTAAAACTTTGTTATGGGGGTCAACCAAGAAATTCATCCCACTACAAAAACAAAAAAGCTCTGGGATATTGGCTAAACTAACTGATAGGAACTTGATCCATGACGCGGCTCCGTTACTCTCAATCTTAGTTGCAATCCATATATTTATATAAGGTGCAATATTTTGAAACCATGCACGTAGCTTCATGTCCTGAGTAAGCATACAAAGTTTTTGCTCTTCTCTAGTCATGGATAAGCTAAAAATATGATAATAATCATGATCATCCGGAAGAGACACCCTTCTAAAACTCTCTGTTGAGTAATCAAAACTTTGTAAGAATTCGCCGTGGCTTTTAGTAGAAGCTGTAAGAGACAATACCGTGGACCTTGACACAACAAAAGCCCAAGTCCAAATCTCAACATCAAACATTCAAACAGAGCACAAACAGACAAAGAATACACCCTTGAGCAAGAAGACCGTTAACGACAGTACGAAGAAGATGATGACGTGCTCAGATAAGAAAAAATTTGATCCTCTGCAAAGCTTGTCGGATGACTCACCACATACAGCTGTGACCCAAGGATAAGCTTTTTTTATGTATATTCTAGATAGTTCCAAAAGAGGTGTATATATGAGAGATGTAAAAACCTAAAAGATGATAATCAAAATACACAAGTTCCTTTCAACTTTACTCTTGCCTTCTCTGTTCGTTCATGGTATCAGAGCCTTGAGAACCTTAACAGGTGAATCAATGGCGACAACATATCCCTTTCCGGATAACGTTCATGTCTCAAGTTCGGTCACTCTCAAGCTTACTGATAGCAATTACTTGCTTTGGAAGACGCAGTTCGAGTCTCTGCTGTCTAGTCAGAAGCTTATTGGTTTCATAAATGGTGCTGTCACGGCTCCATCTAAAAGTCGTCTCGTTGTCAACGGTGATGTCACCACCGAAGTTCCAAACCCCCAGTATGAGGCTTGGTTATGTACTGATCAGTTAGTCCGCTCCTGGTTGTTTGGGACCTTGTCTGAGGAGGTTCTTGGCCATGTCCACAATCTCCAAACATCATAGCAGATCTGGAACTCCCTCGCCGAGAACTTCAACAAGAGCAGAGCAAGAGATTTCTCCCTTCGTCGCAGCCTACAACTTCTGTCAAAAAGGGATAAGTCCTTCTCTGCATACTGTCGTGAGTTTAAGACTATTTGTGATTCTCTGAGCTCCATTAGCAAGCATATTGATGAGTCCATGAAGATCTTTGGCTTTCTCAATGGGTTGGGGAGAGAATATGACCCTATCACCACTGTTATCCAAAATTACCTGAGCAAGCTCCCTACTCCTACCTTCAACGACGTCATCTCAGAGGTCCAAGGATTTGATACCAAGCTGCAGTCGTATGATGATTCTCCATCCGCCAATCCTCATCTCGCTTTCATGACTGAAAAGACGAACCCGTGTGCTTCCCAGTATCAGCCAAACTCAAGAGGTCGTGGAGGTCGCTTTAGTCAAAACAGAGTAAGAGGTGGATACAGTACTCGAGGTCGTGGCTTCTCTCAGCATCAATCCAGCTCTACAACGCAAGGGGAGAGACCAATCTGCCAAATTTGTGGCCGTACTGGTTACACAGCGATAAAATGCTACAACCACTTTGACAATAACTATCAAAGTGAGGTCCCAAGTCAAGCGTTTGCATATCTCCGCGTGTCTGATGAGAATGGAAGAGAATGGCACCTTGACTCAGCGGCTACCGCTCACATCACCACCTTAACCTCAGGTCTACAAGATGCTACCTCGTACAAAGGGACTGATGCTGTGATGGTTGGAGATGGAGCCTACCTACCGATCACTCATATTGGATCAACCACCATTTCCTCTGCAAAAGGTACTATTCCTCTTAATGAAGTTCTAGTTTGTCCTGATATGCAAAAGAATCTTCTATCAGTATCTAAGTTATGTGATGATTACTCTTGTGGAGTGTTCTTTGATTCTGATTTTGTATATATAATTGATTTAACCACTCAGAAAGTGGTGTCAAAGGGTCCTCGTAAAAAAGGACTATATGTACTGCAGAATCAAGAATTTGTTGCGTTCTACTCAAATCGTCAGTGTGCAGCAACCCTGGATACTTGGCATCATCGGTTAGGACACTCAAACTCAAGGATTCTTCAGCATCTTCGAGCCTGCAAGGAGATTGAAGTGAATAAGAGCAGAACTTCTCCCATTTGTGAGCCTTGCCAGATGAGAAAGAGCAATAAGTTACAGTTTTTTTCTTCTGATTCTAGAGATTTACAACCCCTAGAGAGAGTTCATTGTGATCTTTGGGGGCCATCACCAGTTGTTTCAAACAAAGGATTCAAGTATTATGCAGTTTTTGTTGATGATCATTCTCGGTATTCTTGGTTCTTTCCTTTGTGATTGAAGTCTGAATTTGCATTTGTGTTTGTTGCGTTTCAAAAGCTGGTCGAAAATCAAATTAATATCAAAATAAATATATTCCAAAGTGATGGAGGAGGCGAGTTCACAAACAACTTTCTCAAGAAACACTTCTAAGAACATGGCATTCACCATCAAATTTCATGCCCCTACACTCCACAACAAAATGGAACTGCAGAGAAAAAGCATAGACATTTGGTGGAACTTGGTCTGTCCATGATGTTTCATAGTCAAACACCTCTAAAATACTGGGTGGAAGCCTTCTACACGGCTAATTATATCATCAACCTCCTCCCCTCCACGGGTTTGAAGAATATAAGTCCTCATGAAATTCTACTGAATAAGAAGGTTGATTATTCTGCTTTACGGGTGTTTGGATCGGCTTGTTACCCATGCTTGAGACCACTGACACAACACAAGTTTGATCCTCGCTCCCTCCAATGCGTCTTCCTTGGATATAACAACAACTACAAAGGTTACAGATGTTTGTATCCACCTACTGGGAAAATTTATATCTCCAGACATGTCATTTTTGATGAATGTACGTTTCCCTTCAAAAAAAAATTCAGTCACCTCCTTCCTAAATATCACACTCCATTGCTTCAAGCTTGGCAACATTCACCGTGTATGTCTCCTGCTCCAGTGGTTTCCCCTTCGGTTCAACTGTTGGACAAACCTACAATCAATGTTGCACCAGATTTGGAAACTTCTTCTGCAGCAGAGACGTCTGCATCAAACAATGTCGAAACGAACAATGATCATCAACATGAATCTAACTCTCACATTGCAGACGACGATGATGGTGTTCCTGTAGAAGCTGAAAATGTCCATCCCATGACTACAAGATCGAAGGCTGGCATTCACAACCAAATCTTAGGTATGCGCTTATTGTCTCTAAGTCCACTTCTGATGAGCCAAAAACTATCGCCTCTGCAATGAAGCATCCAGGATGGAACACATCAGTGATGGACGAAGTTGGAAGAGTTCATCTGCTAAACACATGGTCTCTGGTTGAACCAACGGAGGAGATGAACATTTTAGACTCGAAATGGGTTTTCAAAACCAAACACAAGCCTGACGGAACAATTGACAAATTGAAAGCTCGACTCGTGGCCAAAGGTTTTGAAACATTCAGTCCAGTGGTAAGAACATTCAGTCCAGTGGTAAGAACGACAACCATACGTCTTGTCCTCGACACGGCAGTGGCACATGATTGGCCTCTGAAACAACTCAATGTATCAAATGCCTTCCTTCACGGTGAATTGCAGGAGTATACATGTTTCAACCCTCAGGCTTCGTTGATCCAGAGAAACCAGATCATGTCTGCAAACTGAGCAAGGCTCTGTACGGTCTCAAACAAGCTCCATGAGCTTGGTTTGACACATTCAGCAATTTTCTTCTTGATTTTGGTTTCGAATGCAGCACTGCAGATCCTTCTCTGTTTGTTTGTCATCACGGTGAGGAGGTTCTCATTTTACTCCTTTATGTTGACGATATTCTCCTCACAGGCAGTAGTGACTCACTTCTGGAACAGCTATTGATCGCTCTTAACACACGGTTTTCCATGAAATATCTCGGTCCTCCATGCTACTTTCTTGGGATAGAAATTGAATCGTATGATGGTGGTTTATTTCTACATCAAACGTCTTATGCCTCAGACATCCTTCATCAAGCTGGTATGTCTGACTGTAATCCAATGCCCACACCCCTTCCGCAGCAACTTGACAACTTGAATTCACCACTATTCTCCGAACCAACATACTATCGAAGTCTAGCGGGCAAACTATAATATCTCACCATCACTAGACCTGATCTTCAGTATGCTGTCAACTTCATCTGTCAAAGGATGCATGCTCCTACGGATTCAGACTTCAGTCTCCTCAAGAGGATCCTCCGATATGTCAAAGGAACACTAAACATGGGCCTACCAATCAGGAAACACAACAATCCGGTTCTGTCTGCCTTTTGTGACAGTGATTATGCAGGATGCAAGGAGACTAGGCGATCAACTGGTGGCTTCTGCATTTTGCTAGGATCCACTCTAATCTCTTGGTCCGCAAAAAGACAAACTACAGTGTCCAACTCCTCTACTGAAGCAGAGTACATGGAGCTCTCCATTGTTGCTCGAGAACTTACTTGGATCGCATCTCTGCTCAGAGATATAGGGGTTCCACAACACCAACCAACAAAAGTATTCTGCGACAACCTATCTGCAGTTTACCTCTCCGCTAATCCTGCTCTTCACAACAGAACAAAGCACTTTGATAAGGATTTTCACTACATTAGAGAGCGAGTGGCACTAGGTCTCATTGAAACACATCATATTCCAGCTCATCTCCAACTTGCAGATGTGTTCACTAAACCGCTGCCAAAACCGTCCTTTATTGATCTTCGTCCCAAACTCGGTGTGTCTACTTCTCCAAAGCCTTCCACGCCAAGTTTGAGGGAGGGTGTAAGAGACAATACCGTGGACCTTGACACAACAAAAGCCACAGTCCAAGTCTCAACATCAAACATTCAAACAGAGCACAAACAGACAAAGAACACACCCTTGAGCAAGAAGACCGTTAGCGACAGTACGGAGAAGATGATGATGTGCTCAGATAAGAACAAATTTGATCCTCTGCAAAGCTTGTTGGATGACTCACCACATACAGTTGTGACCCAAGAATAAGCTTTCTTTATGTATATTCTAGATAGTTCCAAAAGAGGTGTATATATGAGAGATGAAAAAACCTAAAAGATGATAATCAAAATACACAAGTTCCTTTCAACTTTACTCTTGCCTTCTCTGTTCGTTCAGAAGCAAGCCAATAAGTATTTCCATTCACAGACATGACACAGCCCCTCCACAGTAGTATGGACCAGTCTCCAGTCTTACCAACCCTCCACGAACTAGAGGTAAAGTCATAGATTTCATACTCAAGTAAGTATGGCATAACTTCACCAAATTGTTGCATCCTCAAGATTTTGTACTTATTGCATGAGGTTTTACCGAGAGAAAAGTAATCTAATTTATTGTAGGAGCTTCTAAGTTGAATCCACCTGGTTTCACGTGAACACGGATTCCAAACCAGCAGTCTATTGTCCTTTGTGTTGCATAGCAATAACCCGTCGCAGTGAAAGACGTTTCCTATATCGGCTTCCTCTGAAGATTTGGAAAGAGGATCCTTTAGGCTAAATTGATCTGTTACCATCACCTTGTTGTTGTCAATTAGGTTGAGATTGACGCTCACTAGGTAAACCCTAAAATCAAGCAACATGATCATCATAGCGGAGTGCTTCTTCGCAAGTCTCACATCTTTGATCAGAGCATTCCATCCTTTGGATACAAATTGTAATCGTGCCAGATAAATATCTGGAACCCTAGCTAGTATATCCACTACCAATTCCTCTGGGAGATACATTGTGCTCGAAGTTAGGGTTGAATACTTGGGAAACTAGAGAGACAAGATGAGAGAGGTCTTAATTTAGAGCTTAAAAAAAATCAAATCGGTTGTCGAGGCCCAAGCCTTCCACTGGAATCAAAATGTTTTGCGTTTTCGTAATCTCGTCATTATACTTGGTTAGTTAGATATCTCTAATAGAATTTTTAGTTAGGTATATATTTGTTTTTTGTTTAATGTTAAGATTTATACCAAATAAAAAAAAGTTTACACTTTAATTACTATGACACCCCAAATACATCATCATACATAAAATAAAGAGAGAGTAATGGAACATGAACATCATACATAAAGTAAAAAGCCCCCTCATATGAGCTTTGCCACACTTAGAGTGGACTACAATCAAATTAGAAACTAAAGAGAAAGATTCTGATAGCTGGATTCTCTGGCGAGAAGGAGTTGAGACGGTTGCGCATTTTTGTGGAGATTAAACGATCTCACGTACTTTACTTACTAGTTTATTTTGCATCATAACTCTATAACTCTGTAACTCAAGATTACAGAAAATACTATCGTTTGAAAAAAAAAACTCAACATTATATATTCAACTTGCGTTGGATATATAAACTGGAATTATATATTCTTTGGGAACAAAACAAATTGGGCTTGTTCGTTTGGTTGACGCAGGCACGCAGGCGGTTGTGGCTGCGTCTACGTTTTTAACCGCTGAATCGAAACAACGTTTAAAAATGTTAGACGCAGGCCGCAGCGTCATAACGCAGGTACCTGCGGCAAGCAAACAAACAAACATACATGCGTCTGCTGCAAGTACCTGCTGCAAGCAAACAAACAAACATACTTGCGTCTGCTGCAGGTACCTGCGGCAACGAAACGAACAAACCCATCAATAGAATAGCAACTTATTTAATATTATAGATTGTGCATAAATTAAAGTAGTGTGTGGAAACTACAAGACATTACAAATTTGTTCTCATGGTTGGCCATGAAACCCATCCGAAACTGATGATGATTAACTATAAATAGAGTAGCAACTTATTTAATATTATAGATTGTGCATAAATTAAAGTAGTGTGTGGAAACTACAAGACATTACAAATTTGTTCTCATGGTTGGCCATGAAACCCATCCCAAACTGATGATGATTAACCATAATCTACTCTCGTCTTCTAGTCTAAGTAAATGTCTCACTCATTATGAAACAGCTAATTAAGGTGTCCAAGTTGCTATAATAAACTCTAAATGAAAAGAACATGATCCGCTCAATCTGAAACAAAAGCTAGAGTATAAGTCTTAGGATATAAGAGAGACAACCAACATGATTATTCGATTGGCAGGAATAAAAACAGAACATCGTTTAGAAACAAGTTATATAAATTAGCAATACATAAATAACGTTTAAAGTCTCAAGAGTTGGATAGAATGCATAAATTAGTTCGACCATTATGTAAATCACTAGTTGTTCCGGTACTTTTTTTTTACCTTTTCTTCAAATAACCTTATTGGATTTGAACCAAAGATGGAACATAATTGACAAGAAGTGAGCATTCAGATTTGTCATCATGGTGATGCACTTGTATGGATTTATTTTCTCCCAAAATGTGTAAGAACTTGTTGGAGACCCCATTTGTACCGCGACACACTACAACTTTGTTCTTCTTGTCGACCAAGAAATTCTTCGCATTACAAACGCAAATAGACTGGTGGATACAGGCTAACTTGATCCATGATGCGGAGTCGTTACTCTCAATCTTTGTTGCAATCCACACATTTATACGCCGCTCGACCTTAGTTAAATAACAAAGTTGTTGTTCTTCTCTTGTCACTGATAAGCTGCAAACTTGATAATAATGATGATCCTCGGGAAGAGACACACTTCTGAAACTCTCTGTTGAATAATCAAAACTTTGTAAGAAATCCACATTGTGTTTACTATAAGCAAACCAGTAAGTATTTCCATTTACAGACATGGCACGGCCCTTCCACGGTAGTAGAACCAGTCTCTAGTCTTACCAACAAACCTCCACGAACTAGACGTAAAGTCATAGATTTCATACTTAAGTAAGTATGGGAAACCTTCACCAAATTGTTGCATCCTCAAGATTTTGCACTTGTTGCATGAGGTTTTACCGAGAGCAAAGTAATCTGATGTCCTGTAGGCGCTTCGTGGTTGCAGAATCCACTTGGTTTCACGTGAATACGGATTCCAAACAACAAGTCTAATGTCTCTGGTGGTGCATAGCAACAAGCTGTCACAGTGAAAGATGTCGCGTATTTTGACTTCTTCTGAAGATTTAGAAAAAGGATCTTTTAGCCTAAATTGATCTGTAACCAATACCGTGTTTCTTAAACTTTAGAAAAATGATCTTTTTTTTGCACAAAAACATATCACAAGCACGACGAGAACTTATCGTGAGGAGATACGTGTTTGCAAAATTAAACTTTTTTTCATAAGTTTAGTTTTTAGTTTACCAAATATATACACATACGAATGCTCCATGCTGGACCATGCATCAACATTCAACATAGACGATAGATATATAGCCATTGTTTGTGTTGTGGCATGAGTAATACTAACTTAAGAAGGATATTGTGACTCTCCACCACAAAATTAGGGAGATTGACTCTTACATGGATTTAGTATCAGTTTTGTTCTCAACATCTCTCCAATGAACTTAAGTGAATCAGATGTTACCCCGCGGTGAAGTATAGTTGCCACTTGCCAGTCCTAACGTTAACCCAACAGAGGCAGTATGGCAACATTCCACTCACATACCATTTCTGGAGAAAAAAACGAAAATAGCCATCACAATTCCTCTAAATGGGGATTTCTTAGTGTAAATATATGTAGATATATATATATATCTATATATCTGTCAACCGAACATTAATTTAAAAAAACTTCAAGTGATATTTCAAACCGGACAAAAAGAGTATATAAAAGAAATTGCTGAAATTAAAGATCTAGCAACCGAGTAAGATAATCTGCCCGCAAATTCGACGAGCGTGAGATCTTGGACTAGGAGAAATGAGGGAAGATGCCTCGTAGCAGGAGAAAATTGTCCAGAAGATTAGAGAAAGCATGCGAGTCTTCAGGGGCTTGAGTCATTGCTACTAGATCTGCACAATCCGTCTCGAAACTCTGACAGGAAATTCTGCCTACAAAGAGACATTTCATAGCCCAAAACGGAGCTTCCAACTCTGCGAGGAAGGACTTCATCGAAGACATTTTACACCCAACAATAAGGTCTGAGCATCTCCATTACAATACCACTAACCCAAAGTTGAGTTTGGATTAGATGCTTTCCAGGATCTATCTAATTGGCAATATGGGCCCTGACCCGGATTCACTGAGGGAACCATAGTATCTGATGGATCTGAAGGACCACTGCCTGAGTTTGCGCATCCTCCCATAATATTTGTCACTTACCGCCTGAGTAATCACCTCGTTTGGCGTGAGTTGTATACTTTGGAACATTTTTTTTTATTTCTATCCTTCCAAATCGACCATAATATCAAAGGTAACTGATGAAAAGACTTTTGATCTCCTACATGAGATAATCCGCTCCCATAGATAAAATTAAGGTTCAAATACACAGCCTCATAAGGAAAACCTAATTTGATACGAACGAGGACACTCAAAGAAAGTGTAGTTAATTGTCTCATATGCTGAATCACATCTTTTATACATGGTATCACACTGGATACCTCTATAAGCTAAACGATCCGTCACTTGAAGTAAAGATTATTTTTTTTGTGCTATGGAGATTTCTTAAGAAAAACATCAACTGGTCAACAATGTCTTTTTGTTTGTTTTCTCAAACCTCAACTCCAAATCCTAATGAAATAGTAATTGAAATTAGTTTAGAAAATAAAAGAGTTGAAATTCTTTATTTGATGACAACTATTAACTTTTTTGTATTCATTGAAGTTTTTAAAAAAATCGTTTTAGTGTCATTGGTTCTTTTAAATGGGCTTCTCTAGTGCCATTCTACTGATCCGTAACAATGGCTATTTTTGGTTGTAAAGATGTACATATTGTAATTGTTATTTAAATTTTTCTTTTTAAAGTCAGATTGGCTATAATTCCATTAAATTAAATTTAAGTTCATTTTATATTTTATCAAAATATATTACAATATTTTAATGTGTTTTATGTTGGATTAGTAAAATGAATATTAGTGGAGTATATGGTTTATTTTAAGGTTAACAATAAGATATGAAATCAAATTAGTTTTTTTTGTCCATTTAAAAACATTTTAAAATAAAAACACATTTGTCACTTAATACAATTTTTATATATATAAAAAAAACAAATTTATTTCTCTCTTTTTTTTTTTAATTATCTTTTTTTCTCTTATCCTCTTGGCGCTTCCACTCATCGTCCGTCTCTCGTCGTCATATCACTGATGACGTCTCTTCCGATGATCCTCGCATCCTCTACTCCGCGAGGAAACCTAACAAAAACTTCTTCTTCAACTTCTCAATTCCCAAATCCCATTCTAAATTCACCAAAACAACTCCGAAACTTATCCAATAAAACCCATCTCTCCCTCACCATCTCCCAACTCATCCTCACATCCCCTGTTCTCGCAGCTGACTCCTTCGACTCAATCTCAGACCCACCTACCGGAAAAATCGATTTGGAGTCAGTCTTGGTCACGATTGACAATTTCTTCAACAAGTACCCATTTTTCGTAGCGGGATGCACTTTCATGTACCTTGTGGTGTACCCGGCTGTGATTTTTTACTTGAGGAAGTATAAACCAATATCCGCCGTGAATGCGTTTCGTAAGCTCAAGACCGAACCTGATTCGCAGCTTTTGGATATTAGAGATGACAAGACTCTGGCTTTATTGGCTTCACCGAATCTTAAGTTTCTTGGTAAGAGTTCAGTTCAGGTTCCGTTTTGTGAGAGTGATGAGGAAGGGTTCTTGAAGAGAGTTAAAGGAAGCTTCTCTAACCCGGAGGATACAGTTGTCTGTGTTCTTGACAAGTAAGGGGATAAACAAAAGCTTCAAACTTTAAGACATTGCTCTGTGTGTGTTGTTGTTGTTTTGAGAGTTCTCTTCTCTTACATGTTTTTACCTTTGATGTGGAAGGCAGTTTTGATGGTAACTCGTCGAAAGTGGCTGAATTGCTGATCGAGAATGGCTTCAAAGAGGCTTATTATATCAGGGGAGGTGCGAGAGGGAAGAATGGTTGGTTGGTATGTTACATCTCTCTGTCTGTAGAATCAATATGATCTCTTTTGAATGTTTTCAGATGTTTGTTTTGGATTAGGCTCTGTCATAAAGGTTTGGAATTTGTCTTGCTTACCTTATTAACCTATGTCTCAGGCCATTCAAGAAGAGCTTTTGCCTCCACCTGTGCATATGTCTACTGCGAAAAATGTAAAGTCATCAAACAACAATGAAGCGTCCATTGTTGGAACTGAAAACTAGTTCAAGAGCATAGCCTAAGGGTGTGCAGATTCTCATTCTTGGTTAGTTTACGTCATGCTATAATAAAAGATTTTGTTTTTCTTGGCTCCCAATTTAACTTTTGCCTTTGCAGTGGCAAGACATGATACTAGCAAACCATGGAAGAGTTACATCAAGAAAGCTTCTCTTGGTGGAAGACTAGTGATATATTGAAAGACTTGAGTAGATCTCAAGACCACTCTATGCTTGGCAAAAGCTAACCTTGTCTACAGAATGATTTCTCAAGCCATTCCAATAAAATGAGACTAGTTATTGTTCTGAAGCTTTTATGCTTTTGTACCTTTTCATATTTGTATTGTATGACTAGTTATAACTATAGAAGGAAAAAGTTTATGTGTAATGCTCCTCCTGAGATTGTTTGAAAAAATTAACCTGCGGTTCTTTTGGTAATTTATCTTTGAGATTTACGATATCACCAAATCAAAAGAAAAGTTTACTTAAAGAGAAGAGTTTTAGAATGAGATTTGTGAAAGAAGAATCAATAGCATTTCACACAAGCTTCTAAGCTCTAACTTCCCAGCAATGAAATATAAGTCTAGTACTCTTCGGTTTCTGGTTTCACTGTCCCTCGGTTAAAGCAAACCAAGAACTCTATGTTTCCCTCAGCGCCCTTTATGGGAGATTCGATAAACCCTTTGTTGGTAAATCCATAGCGCTCAACACCATTTATTACCTTCTCAAGAACCTTCAACCATAAACAAGACATCAAAGATTGTACTTAACACGTATCTGACTGGATATGTAAGATCAAGGCTTAATGCTATCCAAGATATTAGAAAAAGAAGGAAGGAATCCAGAATAGCAACAAAGAAAGAGATTCAATTGTAGTAAATTAACCCGAGAAGATTCAATTGTTAAAAAGAGGCCAGGGAGAGCCATACATACCTCCTGATGTACTTCAGGATCTCTCACTATGCCACCCTTCCCGACCTTGACAAGATACAAGATGTTGAAGAAACAATAATTACAACACAGTGATGTTTTATGCATTATATTATACAAGTATAGCCCCTTATCAAAATTCAGTGTATCCGAAATCTAGTATCTTCAGGTCACTAAACAGAATACCTGTTGTCTTCGAGCTTCAAATTGGGGTTTAACAAGGGTAACTAAAGTTGCATCTTCTTTCATCACATTCATAATAGCTGGCATCACCTGTTCATAAATTTGTAAGTCTCCAACATAACAAATAACAATCATTGTTCCTAGAAACTAACTGAACCAGTCGCAAACTTACCTTAAGAATGGAAATGAACGAGAGGTCAAGGGTCACTACATCTACTTTTCGGGGGAGTCCAGGGAGGTATCTCAGATTTGTCCTTTCTATAACAGTCACTCTCTTATCATTGCGGATTTTATCAGCTACCTATTACAATACACCGAATAATTCACTGACTAATTAGTAACAAGGCTCTTCCCAGGATGAAATCAAACAATCTCTAGGTAAAACACTTAGCACTAACCTGACCGTAACCAACATCTACACCATAAACATGAGCTGCACCATAACGAAGCAAACAATCCGTAAACCCTCCAGTAGAAAGTCCAGCATCAAGAACTACTTTCTCAGAAACATCAACATCTAGCTTCTCAAGTGCAGCTTCCAGCTTGAGTCCACCTCTGCAAAGTGAAAGAAACACGAGTGGACAGTCGACAACAACAGAGTCTTTCAAAAATGAAGAAACTGTAGAAAGATAGGGTAACTTGGATAGAATAATCACCTACATACAAATTTTGGAACCTCAGCTGTGATCTTTATAGCAGCAGTATTAGATACAGGCATACCAGCTTTATTAACTCTTCTCCCATCCACAAGAACTTTGCCTACATAACATATCATGCAAACACTTAAGATTAAGCTACACCAAGAACTTCTTGTTCCTTCCTTAATACAAATAACATAAACCTCTATGTGCTTTAAAGGAATCACCTTGCATAATCCATGATTGTATTAGTGTGCGACTGTATTCGTTAAACCTTTCAACACATGCCTCATCCAGTCTTTGTTTTTTGCTGTTACATAACAAGAAGAGTCCATTAAAGTGAAGCAGAGAAAGATGTAATCTTCTTGATTTCAATGTTTTAAAGAAAAGACCCTAACTTTTTTCCACGAGTAGCTGAAGCAAAACATTTCATGGTACTGCATTCTCCAGCTTTAACCCATCTCCCTGAACAAATAACACATGAAACTATCACTAATGAAGCTAAATAAGTAAAAAAAAAACCAAAAGTTTCAATTTTCAAATGAAATTGAAAACTGAGCATTAAACTGAACCAGATTGATCGATGAATTCAATTGTGTCTCATTCCTCTAGCATTTTGACAATTATGCAAAAAAAATTTGTGGGTTTTTGCCCACGAATTGATTCGATCGCTCACTAGATTCCAAAATCCAGTTTTAACAGAAAGAGAACTCAGAAAATGACAATGCCCACCAAGTGTTTGTAGAAATTACCGGGGAGAAGAGGACTGTGAGATTTGGATAAGAAGCCGAGGAGAGAGCCGCTCAAGGCTATGGAAGGTCTAAGAGCATGAAATCCCATCTTTTTACTTCCTTCCTCCTTGGGGATTAAGATCGAAGAGTCTTACGTCTATCTTCTTCCTCTTGTTGCTAAAATGACAATTGACAAAATGGTATACTTTTTTGTTTCTAGGGTTGCGAAGCCTCTATCTCATAAACAGGGTTTCCGTTGTTTTCTTTAATTTTTACTTGATCATCAATCAAACCAACGTTATGTTTTTTTTTTTAATATTCAAGCAATTTTTATTAATATGAATCAGAGTATACATGATCATTAATGAGATTACAAATATAAACAATGATTTGTGTAACAAAAATATCGTAAAGCAAATTAAGTGTTGCGAAATACTTTATCATTTTTGTCATTTTAGTCAATTTCGTGTGATTTTCTTGTTTGGAAGTCATCTTCTTTAACTGATGAAATACCTATAACGCTTTCGAAAATCATAGGCATCGATCCATCTGTTACATCGCAATACCTTTGGATTGATCGAAACTCTCACACAAAAAGAGATGTCAATGGTCTTGGTTGTCATAAAACACATTGTTGACGATATGATATAAGCCATCTTCTGATTTTCCTCCATATATAATTGCTTATTATAACTTCATCTTCATCCCCGAATTGCATCTTTCTCCATGATAGTTTCCATGGACGGTTTCTTCGATTCAGGTTTGCTTGTCTCCAAGATCTGCATAAACCGGTTGCAATATGTCTTGAATTTGTTGATCCTTTTACTAACACGTAGTTAAACATGTTATGTTTCTTCTTCATTGGCCATCTTACAAGAGTGTGATATGTATGCGTTGTGGGCATTATTTGTTTGAAACTCCACACACCTTGACTCCACATCACATAGAAGAAATCCATTGCTCCAAAGAAGTTGTTTAAGATCTTCACGACAAATGCTTCTGCTGTGATTCCGGGATCCCATATGCATCGAGGGTCGCAGATTTGCATTACAACACCATCGGAAATTTTTGCCGCTTCGGGATTACCCGGAAAACAGCGTGAATGAAGTACATCATCATCACACAGACAATATATTACGCCTCTATGGAGAGGAAAGAGAACCTTGACAGTGAGAAACGAAGTAGCGGCCATAGTTATCGAGATCAGGAATTAAGACATACTAAACCATAGACTTTTTGAAAAAGACATCATCATAACCAGATCGCCATGTTCTACACTGCCAGACAAACCCATCACCAAATGCTCTTGGATCGTTATGTTTACTAGGTTAGTACTCGCGCCAAGCCGTGAGTTGTTTTTAGATTATTTATTTTTATAATTTTTTTTTTTTTTTGTAGTTTTTGAAATATATAATTTTTATGTTTTTGGTTAAGATTGTGTTTTATGGTAAATTTTTGTTTATTTCGTTATTATTTGTTGATTGACGATTTAAAAGCGGTCTAAAGAAGCATAAACACCATCTTTGATATTAATTAAAGTCTCATGATTTCCTCTTCCCTCCACTATGACTCTATTCTTAACCACCGCAATTATATCAGTATTCTTGATTGTCGATAACCGATGAGCCACCACCACGTACGGTGGTTCGGTTAACTATAACCCGGTCCAATGCATCCTAGACCACACGCTGTGACTCGGCGTCTAGAGCACTCATGGCTTTATCAAATAGCAACACCTTAGGGTCTTTATCAATTGCTATGGCTATGACTACTCTTTGCTTTTTGCCCACGTTATAATTGAACTCCTCTTTCACCAACTATTGTATCATATTCATAGACCTACAATGGTAAGTAAATCTTTCAGTCTAATCTGAAACCATGGACTTAGGAATTATATTAACAATAACAATGATAGCTACTTTTTTAAAAACAATATGGAGCTTGCCATGAACCCTAACTAAGGTAGTGCCAAATAACATTGAGTAATCATAAGAGAAACGAAACAATTTTATTAACCAGAATAAAAATCGAAGATGAGTGTTTTTGCTGCGATAATTTAAACTTTCACAATCAACCAGAATCAAAATCGAAGATGAGTGTTTTTGCTGAGATAGAAAAAAAAAAAGATACGGAGTCCGAGAATGCTTACCCCTAAAATTAAAAGCCAACGAATTAGAGTTGATTATATATGGAACGACCGCTACATCACCAGATCTTGTCGCAGAGTGAAGATCCCCTCATAATACTCCCTTCCCCATTTCTGTTTTTTTTAGAGTAACGGCTGAGTCCTCGAGACATGGTGAAGCGGAGAAGGAGAATGAGAAATGTTAGATAATTTGAACGATGACATGAACGATGACATGAACGATGACATGTAATCAAAATTTAGGTGATGTGTATTAATTGTTATAATTTTATTGTTTGTTGATTTTTACTTATGTGTCAACTTTTCATTCAACTAAAAAGTTCATGTGTCAACATTGGAGATCAATCATTTCTACTTTTATTGTATTGATACCTTATATTTTTAACTTGAACTAGATAAAATACCAGTCCGAATATTTTTTATAAATTAATTTTATTTTATTATAAATGATCAGCAAAAGTTTATAAGGCATCTAATATTTGGTATTTTGCAATTACTAAAATTTTAATGGATATTTGTATACTTCAATAAATATAAGTGTAATGTACAGTCATTTTTAGTATTTACTTCCTCAGTTTCGCAAAAAATGTTATTTTAGAGAAAAAATATTATTTCACAAAACGTGGTATTTTATATTTCTAACGTGTTTTTAATGCTAATTTTATTAATTTATTTCTAAATTCAAATCTTATTTCATTGAATTTAAACCAATAAACACTTATTAAATAGAGTCAAACATGTATAATTCAACATTTTATTAATTTGTGTGAAATGTGTCAAAATAATTACCATGTATCATTACCATATTATTTATATAATTAAATTATTTTTATAATTTACTTAATATTTTAATCATTGAATAGTTTATTTGACTCTCAAACAGTGTTTTCAATGACATTTCCCAAAAAGCAAAACGCAAAAGTAAATCTGTAAGGTAAAATAAATTTTGTCTAAAACATCGAACATAGATAATAAATAATAAAATTATCAATTTAGAAGTGCTATTGTATTAGCAAATTGTCTCTCTACTAAATATCAACTTAGTGTTCAAGTTTACAACATCGAAACCTACTTTAATTTATAAAATTTAAGATAGACAATACAAATTAAAAGAAAAAAGAAAAATACTACTGAGAAATAAAGAGATGAAAATTTTATTAATTAATTTATGTGAATAATGGTAAATAAAATGTCTTAAATTAATGTGAATTGGATAACTAAAAACATGCATACTAGTTAAGAGAAAAGAAGATGACACTGGGTATTAAGAATGCCAAATGTAAAAAAAAAAATAGAAAGAAGGAACTATGCATTCCAACGTTGGTTATCATTAATCATTGTTTTGAACTAGCCTGTTTAGTTAACAAGACAACACAAACATGTATTGCCGATTTGAAACTAGACTTGGTTATTAATTGTTGAATAACTCTAACTCTCGTAGGAGATATTTGTCAGTACATTTAAACTTTGATACCTGTCAAGTTTTATGTACAAACTTATGGCCAAACTACTCTTGCCATTGATACATTCCACAACCTAGAAGGAACTATGCATTCCAACGTTGTTTTTAGGCTCTTCATTTGTCTCAGAGCAGGACTGTGTTGTATTAGAAACATGGTTTAATTTACCATCATCTGCAACTGCAGTTTTGTTTGAGATCAAGGTTGAGAATACCTTATTCAAATGCCTCAAGCAAAAACCTGACCTGTCAACAAATTTTGTTACTGATTTGATCATTTCCGGTGAATATAATGAACCAAAACACTTGCACGATTGGATCAATTTCACCACACATAGACTTTGGGATATAATACAAGAAAAGGTAATAACGCAGTAACTAAAGTAAGACCAAACAAATAACCAGATTCATGTCAAAAATTTTAAGTTCATAATCTGACACAATAGAAGGAAGAAGTTACCAATAGATCACAACAGTCCTAAAACCCTATTTCCAAGAAATTACTAAACCTCCATGATAGCATGAAATCAGATCTCTGTGCGAGTTATATAGCCTCAACAGACAAAAGACACTTAGCAGAGACAGAGAGCAAGGGAAGAGCTACTCTGTTCCATGGCAAAACAGAGGAGTCCACAGCACCTGAACGACCAAAGACTGATTTTGTCGCCCTCTTTCAATCCGTTAGCCTCAACGATGTCGTTCCACCCACAAATCAAATTGTAATTCCAGCTTCCTTTACCTGAATCTTTCTTCATCTCCCATCTCTTCAGCATCACACCCCACTTTTGAGACCACTGATCCACGAGAATCGCTCCCACTCCAATCTTCTTATTGTGGTTGATGTCTTCGTCTATGATTCTCGACTCCACAGGCGTCAAGAAGTCGTCTCGGTGTAAGTTGTTGTAAGGCATTGAGAGACGGTTCTGTGTTGGGTTTACATCAGTCACGAACAGAGTCTTCTCAAAGATCAGTTTAGCGTCTCTGGCTCCGTTCATATCTCTCATAACCTTGACAAGCCACTCAGGCATGTCTCTCGCCGTCGGTGATAAAGGAGCAACCTTTGCTTTCTTGTTTCCACCAGTACGCTTTCTCTCTTTCAAGGCACGTCTCTTGCGACTTGTGCTCCCCGGTACTAAGCACAAAGACAGATCAGAACATGGGGAATCAGGGTTTAGAGAGTCTTTGATCATCTCCGTCTTCTCGGACTCAGCCGTTTTGTAATCCAAGAGTAAGAGTTCAGAACTAGGGTTTCCTAGGGTTTTCGTCTCCGAATCATCAGCGGCGGTGACACATGATGAAGACAGCCATGGGAGTTGGTTTTGTGGGTCTTCGGTCTCATATTCAATAGGGAACTCGTTAAGATCAATGAGTGTTGAAGACGTAGAAGCTCTATTTAAAATTTGTTGTTGGTGTCTTCTATTCATCACAGACGACCTTGTTTTTCTCGGAAAGAGACAAAAGATTCTCTTAAGGGTTTCTTCTTCAGATAACATAACTGCCGCATCCACCAGCGTACAAAAATTCGACCACATCTTCTTCCCTGAAGTCGTGGGATGAACATCGTCGTGATACATACTTCTCATTCTGATCGTACCGGAGACTCAAGTTCTTCTGAGATTTTTAACAAAAGGAAAAAAAAAAGTCCTTCTGAAAGCAGAAACGTGAGGCACAATGAAGTTGGAGAGAGGTTAGAAACTGAGAATAAATGATAATGAGAGAGCCTCTCTTGCCTTATATAATACTGCTTACATTAAAGTTAGGGTTTTTGTGTCTTTCGTTTGAGTTTAGTTTGGTTAATTACTGTGATTAGTGACTAATTATAAACTGATAATTAGGAAACTTCTTGTCATTATTTTTAAACGTAAATAAAATGTCTAGATTTTTTTTTTACTTATCATTCTTTGACCATATTCGGATCATAAGTAACAGTAATGGAAAATACTATCCACTGGAAAAGAGATCTAACCTATATATATATAGCAAAGTTATTTAAATTAAAAGAAAAATGTAAAAACAATTTTTATCCACTGATCACTGAGGATTTCGACAAAACCTCTAAATAATAAATTGATGTTGTTTGAAAAAACGGTCCAGTGCAATTTACCATCTAAAAATCCACAATTTGTTTAAAAATAATAATAATAATTGTTATTACTTTTGTAATTTGTTGATTGGTAAAAAAAAACGTTTTTTTCCTTTTCAAAGCCCCTTTTTCAATGTCACCAATTGTGGCATGTGACTCTAATAGTGATTGTGAACAATAAATTTCATAAACTCTTTAACACCATCATTAATGATGATAATGAAACTAAAAATAATTATTATTGAAATAGATCTTAAAAGAAATAAAAAAATGAGAATAATTAATTTATAAAAATAAAATATGTAAAATATCTATATATATAATATATACTTGTGGAGAGTTTTTAAGTATAGGGAGGAGAAAAAATAAAGTTTTTTTTTGTTTTTGTAGCATTTGATGTTATTAACTATTAAGTAGAATTATTACAATAACCATCATGGAAGAAACATGTTAAACCATTTGGAACATAAAAATGAGTTACAAAAGACTGATGCAATGGTAGTGGGTTTGTAGCTAAATAATCTGCAGCCTTGTTGTGTGTGCGTCCTATCCATTTAAATCGCACATCCTCAAATTTAGCTCTCCAGTGTTGTATTTATCTGAACCAATTATGCATTCCTAAGTTGATTTTGATGCCTGAGAGAATGTTTATTAGTTCTTTACCAACAAAACTGCATTGCTTGTATTAGACTCTGACATTCACTTTCTAAAGCACTGTTAAGTGTTAACTTTCATACCCTCGCTTGACAAGCATTTTTGTATGCATTTTTTGTATGTATCTTCAAATAAAGTTTGCTTACTTTTATTTAAGAAATCTCTATAAACTCACACCAAATAAACTAATAAAATTGAAAATTGCTTGGAAAAAAACTTTTAATATTTTAAACTACATGAAACTAGCATTTGTTTGAATCAACATTAGATTGTATATGTTCTTATGATTATAAAATTCCATTCAAGAAACAAAAAATCACCATATATGTATGTTATAGTCATCATAACATGATCATAATTAATTAAATGTGTGTGTAATATGTGACAAACTAATATTATTTTAATATAGTAGGTAATATGTGATAAATTAATTTTATTATATTTATCTAACCTTAAAATGTTTACATAATGTTTACACTTTTCACAACTCTTTTCCCATACTTCTCTATTCCTTTTCCAAGTTTAAATCCATCGATTCTTTTATAAATTTGATGAATTGAAAATTTTAGAGTTTTTTTTTGTTTAGATTTACTTTACTTTTGAAGTTGAATATGTAACTAAAAAACTGAGTTTTATTGAATCGAACTAAACCAAGTTGAACTAAATCAAACCGAACACAATCCTAATCAAATTGTGAGTAGCATAGTTGAGTTGGGTTATAATTTTCCTAAAACAAAAATAAACTAAACACAAAAATAAACCGACATGCCCAATCCTGATTCTTTAAAGTTTAAAGTAACTCGAAACAAAACCAGCATAAACAGAGGCTTCTCCGAACTAACCACACAATAACCAGAATGCTAATACCTAAACATAAGAGATTGGATCACAGATTAGCATAGCTTCACCTCACGGTGCATTTCCGGATTGACCACATCTCTTGGTCGGGTCAGTTGGATGTATGGTCCGTTTTTGGCTTAGGACCGGAACAATGAAAGCCGAAGAAACCAAGTTTTCTGATACTGCGCCTCTGGATGTTCATGCTATTGGGACAAGTTCTACTTGCAGATCATGAGGTTCTAATAGTTTGGATTTGCTTTGTTCTTCAATGTAGGATTTGGTCTTCTCTGTGTTAGTAGTTGTTTTCGTGTCATAGGGTTTACTTAGGTGGTTTAAGAGATGATTTCATACCGAGTCGTGGTGTGTTATTTATCTCGTTGCAGTAAAAAAAATGCAATGGTTCTCGGTCAAGTAGCGTTGGATCCGCCTAGTGATTCAGGGTGATACTAGATTGACTCATTGCATTTGGTCCAATTCTATGGAGGGGAATTTATGTTTCTTTTGATTTGGATGTAATGTTTTTGGATAATGAATAGTTGATGTTGAGCCAAAAAAGAAAAAGTTTATAGTGACTAATTTGGTTCGTCCTCGAGATTTACCAAAAGGGAAAATAAAAGAAACGAGACTTTAAGGTTTAAGAAAAGAGACTTGAGCCTCCACCATGATGACATTCCGCATTCCAGGTTTCACTGAATCCTTCTTCACCATATCTTCTTCGTCTCACCTGAAGCTTTCGATCACTTGTAAATTATACCACAAAACGTTCTTCTTCTCATCGCCACAGCCTCAAAACCTGTCGTGTCCTAATACTATAACCACCAATTTTCATTCAAGCTTCCCAATGAATTGTCCCTCGGACAATTGTCGTCCTGTTCGGGGCTTGGTATACGGTAATACTCAATGGAGTTATGATGCGACATATGGTCCTGTGCAATTGATATGTAACCCTAGCACATGACAGTTCTTAACCTTACCAAAAGTGAAAAAGAGTTTTCGTGTAGTGAAAAGCTGTTTAGGGTATGATCCAATTGACAAATAACTCAAAGTATTGTGCATGGCCTACCCCTCTTCCCATCATATTCTAACATTAGGAATTGGGAAAAGTTTGTCATGGAGAATGATCAAATGTGATATACCACATTATGGTGCTGGTGTTGGTCCTAGTGATTATGGTCATGTATATGATGGGATATGCATCAATGGTGTGTTGTATTATTTAGCTGTTCTCTCTGAGTGCTTTTTAAGATTCCATGACATAGTTTTCTTTGATGTTAAATATGAGAAGTTCTTTTATATAAAGAGAGCTCAAGACATGGAAGGAAATCTTGAATCAACTGATCGGGTACTTGTTGAATCAGTTCTGGACAACTGCAAGGGTAAATTAGCTATGCTTCAGCGCAACTATTCTAGTAAAGTACTGGTATCAAAATGTGGGTTCTAGAAAACGCCGAGAAGCATCAATGGTCGAGGCATACCTACATTTTGCCTTCTCTTTGGTTGTATGCATTGACATGGACTAAGATACTCATTGCTGGAATGACTAACAGGGGTGAAATTGTGTTCTCGCCCGTCTGTAATTAGGATTATTTCTTCATTGTCTTGTACAATCCTGAAAGGAACACTATCACTAGAGTTGAAATCACGGGAATGGAAGCTTACAAGAATAGTGAAGCTTACATCTTTTTTTTTTTTTTTTTTTTTTGTAAAACTGTGAATTTTCATTAATGAAAATGATTGTACGAATACAATAGCTTAGATACATAAGATTCTTCTTGCACAAAAAAAAAATAAAAACAAGAAGAGATCTGTTATGGTATCTGTTATTCCTCTCAATCCAAATTGTATATATAACAGCTTGTGACACTAGTCTCCTCAGCGTTTGGGTTGAGATCGAGTCTGTGATGCCTTGCCAAGACGAAAGCGCATCCTAAGTGTGAAAAACAAAAGGTCTGTAACCTAGTCTCCGAGTCACTTCTAGCCAAATATCTTCACTGAAAGCACAACGCAGAAAAAGGTGATCTCTCGTTTCAGGAAGAGTTCCACAAATACAACATGAAGTCGAGTCAATTTGCATTCCCCAGCTTACTAGGCGGGTTTTAGTTGGAATTCTATCAAGATGAGTAAGCCACATCATGAATGCATGCCTTGGTATCGCACCTCTGTACCATACATGGGATGTCTAGGAGGGCGGGTGTTGCTTGTGTTTGATTGCTTCCCAAGTTTTCTTAGTACTGAACTGATTGTGCTCTGTATCCTCTACACTCCACACAAATGAGTCTTCTTCAGTGTTGGAGGTGGGTTGTGGTATTGTGGTCAGATGGATATGTAAGAGTTCCGCTTGTGAGGATCTCGCAGGGCGTAAGCACCATCCTGACTCATTACAGGCTTGAGAGACAGTACCATTTAGGGGTAGACCTGTTTGAGTTGGACCCGATTGTCCGAAGAGGCGTATCAACGGTCCAAGAGGGTTCACCAGTCATACCAAAAGCTAGCTTTCATACCTGTACCCAGTTTACAGCGGATAAAACGGATTGCGAGAGGACGAAGGTGGAGAAGAGACTTCTACGTCCAAGAGTTAGGCTTCCTTTCATCAAGGGACCAGAAAACCGCATCTTTAATTTTGTTATTTCTGATCCATTCTGCCCATAAGGAGTCTTTTACTGTGAATAGTCTCCATATCAGCTTTAGCATAAGAGTGCGGTTCCATTGGGAGAAGTTGCGAAATCCTAGACCTTCTTCTTCTTTGGGCAAACATAAAGTTGTCCAATAGACTTTTGCATTTGCTTTCTTACTTATGTCCCCATTCCACAGATATCTTGAGCAAAGACTCTCGATGGTTTTTAGACAACCTTTTGGAAGGATGAATGCAGAAACCCAGAATGTGACTGTGCCATATATCACCGTGGAGATCAGTTCCTTCCTACCAGCATATAAGACAGCGCACGAGCCGACCAAGAGGAGAATTTTGCAGTGACACGGTCAATCAATGGTCGATAGTCAGCAATACGAAGCTTTCTGTGCATCAGAGGGAGCCCTAAGTAACGGATTGGTAGTGAACCAAGATTGAATCCGAGAGATGCAATGCTGTCAGTTTCAACCTGGTTCACCCGAGCTAGGAACAGGTCCGTCTTGGCTGTGTTCATTTCAAGGACTGATATTTGAGCGAAGTTCTGCAGGACATAGTTGATAGCTACCAGAGACTCCCTTTTACCATCGAAGAACACCATTATATCATCAGCAAAAGCCAAGTGAGTAACATGGGGGTTCATTGCTGACAGGTGGTGGCCTATATGGTTGTTATTGTACGATTGGTTGAGCATATTCGTGAAAACATCCATTGCCAATGTGAACAGATAGGGAGACACAGAGTCTCCTTGCCGTAAACCTTTGGCTCCCGGGAAATAACCACAAGATTCACCATTTACCGAGACTGAGAATCTGGTGGTAGTTATACATTCTCTGATCAAAGCCACAAAGTGCGTAGGGAACCTCATTTCTTTTAGCACATTTAGAATAAATTCCCATTGTACTGAATCAAATGCTTTCTTGAGGTCAACCTTTAACATTCCTCTCTCGGAGATGTTCACTTGGTTGAATCCTTGAACTAGTTCCGTTGCCAATAACACATTCTCGACTAGGAGACGACCCGGTACGAAAGCAGATTGGGAGTTGGATGATATATCATGGTTTTTGTGGTTTTCAACCATGATATAAGGAGTCTTTTAGAGTCTTTTGAGTTGTTTTTAGGATGTTTTTGAGTCTTTACAGGTTTTCTAGGACTTTGGCACAAAAGGAGCAAAGTGGAGCAATTTGGATCATTTTTGAGCATAAATCTCGAAGAATCAATTTGGACTCGGATCAAAACAAGGGCATCGATCGACACCACTTAGGAGCATCGGTCGACACCCTCTTCAGCCGATGAAGAATCAAAAAATTGGAAGTTTTACAATTTTACCCAAAGTTTTCCTAAATTGCAACACAAGTCCCTGACGTGTTTTAGGACATATATATAGTGTTTCAGGGTTTTAGAAAACCCAGAAGTTTTATTCTAGCAAGTTTTATTTTTCTGCAACCATGTGAGATTTTAAGAGCTTTTGGGAGAGATATCTGAACTGCTTTGAGAGAAAAATTCTTGAACTCCCTCTTTACTCTTTCAATTTCAATTGCTTCTTATTCAGAATTATGTTTTGTTTTTCATTGAATATGTCTGAGTAGTTTGCTTGTTAGGTTCAGGGTTTTTCACAGGGATTTTATGAGTTATTAGATCTGTTTATTTAGGATTCTTTCTCTTTCTAGATTTTCATCATAAGTTGTTCTTAATGCTAGATCTTTGATTAACCATCTGGATTTAGATCTTAGTATTATTGATTGATATGAGAATATAATTGATTTTCCTGACAAAAACCTTTTGATGAGCAAAATTACTTCTTGCAAAGAGATTTGATTTAGTAATTCTGTGAACAATCTAAACTTGTTTTTAAAGCTGATTTTCAACCTATAATTTTACAAAGAGATTTGGATTTTCTGGTTTTAAATTTAGATAATATTTGCAGTGAGAACTGATTTATTTTACAAAAGTGTTTAGAGTTCTAGATCTGATTTTTAATTGCTTGAATCCTATTTAATTATTGATTTAATATTTTGTAATTTCCTGAGAAATTCTCTGGACCTAGCTTTTTGATCTGAGTCAAACGCGAGGCCACAACATGATAAAAAAACCTAGAGTTTCTGTCTCCATCCTCCAGCCAGTAAATTCTAGATTTCTGTCGCAAATATGACTCCTCAGCTTTTGCCAAGAGTGACCATTTTCTATGTGCTTCCTTCTCTAGGTGAACAGCTTGCGGCGTGTTTGAGCTTAAGAGGGACTGTTGACTAGAAAGCAGTTCCTCGAAAGCTTCTGCAGTTCTCTTTTCAAGGTTGGAGTAGTTCTGCTTGCTAAATTCCTTGATGATGGACTTGAGCTCCTTGAGTTTTTAGAGACATTTAGCATTTTGGAACAATCAAAGACAATGGCGTTCCACCAAGAGTTTAGCAGGATAACAAACTCTGGATTATTGTTCACTAGAGTCATGAACTTGAAAGGCGTTTGTGGCTTTGGCTTCAGAGTATCCAAGAAGACACAACACGGACTATGATCTGAGAACCCTGGTTTGCCGAAAACACCTAGTGATTGCGAGAACTCTTGAAACCAGATATCATTTATCAAAATTCTATCGAGTTTCTTTGCTATCGGGTCCACTTCGTACTTGTTGGACCATGTCAGGGTGTTTCCATGGTAGGGGAGATCTGACAGACCAAAGTTAAGCAAATAGTCACTAAACTCACGCATGCCTCAAGTTGAAGTAACTGAAGTAGGTTTGGAGTGCTCATGAGGGAACAAGATTTGGTTAAAGTCACCAATAACCATCCATGGTTTATTGAGACATTGTTGTGAGACCGCAAACTCTTGTAGCTCTGTCCATAACACCTTTCTTTCATCACTACAAGTTGAAGAGGCATAGACAATAGAGACCACTATCTCCTTTGTGATGAAGGGAAGCTTGATCAAACAGGATACCATCTGGAGAGACTTTGAAAGGATGGTAACCGAATCCGACGGGTGCCACAAAAATCCATATCTTACCCAACTCTGAGTATTCGTAATTATTCGCATAACACCATCCTGGGGCCACTCGAGAAACAAAATTGTGAGCCTTAGAGGTTTATGCACCTTTAGCCATTTCCGGAAGCTTCTATGCTTTAATGGGTCATTAAACCCTCTTACATTACGACAAAAAATATCCATAAAAAGGATATGAGTTAGAGGATTAGAGGGCCTCCAGCCCTTGCTCTTGTACCTTTCTTCTTGAGGAGTCTCTTAGAGATAACCTTGAGGAATCTATCATCTTCATCATCTGGGTTGTCATCATCACCAGATATATTGTCTGGGTTAGAGACTTCCTCATTGGTTACACCCTTAACCTCTTGGTAAGGTAGATGGGAGAAAAGGTTTGCAGTTAGGTCTACACAAAGCTTCCCCTCCTCATGATTCAAACCTTGTATAGAGACCCGGTTTTGGCCTTTATTGTTTTTTACCGGAGATGGAGCCTTAGTGTTAGATTTGCTTGTTTCTCCAACTTCAATCACAGGTTGTACACTCTGTTTGGTGGTCCTTACCGGCTGACTTGCAACATGTTTCGATTGGTTAACAGGGGTAGAAGCCTCTACCAATGGAAGTTGGCTTTGGATAGGGGCCTTACCTCTAGACTTATCTTTCTTCGAGCGAGGGCATTCCACAGTGACATGTTTGACTGAACCACTGCTCGAACAGGTGGGAGGGGCTAATGAACATCGGGATATTGTATGTCCTACTTTTTTGCAGTGACTGCAAAGGGATGGGAGCCAAGGGCTAGATACTCTGATTCTCTTTATCTGGCCTGATTCAAATCTCGCGTTGACGGCTTCCGGGAGAGGTTTGCGTGGATCAATAACTGTGTACACCTTAGCCACTTCCAGGTTTATAAGCTTTACTGTATGTGGGTGCAGACAAACTGGGTGACCCACCTGTCCTGCGATGTGTTCAAGACCTTCTCTGTTGAAGAATTCTAATGGCACTCCATGGAAGTCCAACCAGAGAGGAACTTGTGACAGCTCAGGTCTTTTAGGAGTGACATCAGGAGACCATTTCGCCACAAACATAGTTTGGCCATCTACTTGCCAGAGACACTGACTGAGGATTCTTCTACGAGTGTTCGGACATGGAACCTTGAAAAGGAAAGAGTTACCTTCCAATTCTGACACAGAATTGTCCCAAAACTGCCTGGTCCAGATTCCATTAACAATGGCGTGAAGAGCTCCTCGAAGAGGTGGTTCTTCGTAGACTTGCCCGAGAATGAAACTGTCCCACAATTTCTTGTTCTTCTCGATTACGGAGTTGGGAATTGTAACACAAGACTCTCCTAAATCTAAGACAAAAGGGGTACCTTTATTTTCGAGATGAATCGAGGTGCTTTTTACTAGATTCTTCCAGGGATGGTCCTCGCCTTCTGGGGGAGACTTTGTCGAGCCTATCACTGTGGTTTTAGCTGTTGAGGGGGACACATGAGTGGTTTCCTCAAGTACAACGGCCGCAACCGGGGTAGCTGTGGGTAAAGGGATTTCAGATCTAGGGTTTGCCGATTCTGCTGCTGGTACCACGGTTGGGGCAGCGTTACCGGGATCTGAGATTTAGGTCTTGGCTGGCATCTTGGTAGATGCAGGCAAGTCTACAGGTGAAGAAGAGACGGACGATGCGTGGGGAAGCCGCGAAGGGGTTTTTTCTTTGGCTTAGGTTTGCCCATAAGTGGCGGTGGTGACTGACGCCGAGATCGGCGAAGGTGTAGGGAGAAACAAGAGGATCACGTTTTTTGGGAGAGAAGTCAACGTTTTTTGGGAGAGAAGTCAATGTTTTTTGATAACATGTCGTACTAGCTTACGTCTTTTTAGACCATGGAGAGGATCTGAATCTTCTGGCAAGTATTAAGGACCCTGGGCTCTAGCACACTTGTATGGTGTTCATATATATATATATAGATATATATCTAACTATTAGGCAAGTATATCTAGCACACTTGCTTAAATTTTTATTTATTTATTTATTTTTTTAACATACCTTTCATTTATACTCCATAAGCGAAACGATTACATGGTACCTCCGAACGAGAAGGACCTAAAACAACTGGGAAACCTAATTATATACATAGAAACTTGGCTAAAAAATACACCAAACCAAGTTATCAAAAGGGTAGGAGCTGGAGGGATGATCCGATGAGCCATGGTAAGAGGGTATAGTTGAGTCCGGAGGAGTTGGTTTATCTCTAGCAGAATAATGGAAGCAGGACGAGCAATTGCAGTGTGGAGTCTAGAGTTACGCTCTTTCCAGATACAATAAACTAAAGCTTGGAAAGAAAGACGCAAGATCAAAGCTATGCTCTTGTCCCTTGATGGACTCTTTAGCCAAACAAGAACACTTTCAAAGGATTGAGGTGGTGAGACTCTAGCCCTTGCGGTGAAATATCTCCAAAATTCCGCTCCATAAGGACAGTTGAAAAAGAGATGTTGTCGTGTCTCATCTTGCAAGTTGCAGAGGAGACACGTCGAGGGAACCTGAAGACCCCAGCTTATGAGCCTATCTCTTGTGAGCAATCTGTGTCGAGAATTCAACCAGGAAATGAAAGCATGCTTTGGGATCCGACC
The DNA here is from genome assembly GCF_030686135.1 of Camelina sativa. Lineage (NCBI taxonomy): Eukaryota > Viridiplantae > Streptophyta > Magnoliopsida > Brassicales > Brassicaceae > Camelina > Camelina sativa. Next base: position 12,958,057 of record NC_141880.1, on the reverse strand, counting down.
TTTGAACCAAACCGACTTAAACCATTCCACTCGTTGACCTGTAGGATATAGATAGTTCCACGTTTTTGCTGTGGAGAACACATTTGAGGGCTGACTGTCACCCACTTTCCATAGGAAACAATCATCATGGGCATTAAACTGAGCATTAACAATTGAAGGCAAAGGAAGGCATGCTTTTACCAACTGAACAATGGGGTTGCGGCTGCGGCTAGCCGAGATCCACCAGTGACCATTACGCAAAGCCTCTCTAACGACAACATCCTTTGGGAGACCCGTTCGACTGGGACCAAGATCACCAGTAATGTCGACCAATGGACCCAACCCTGTCCAGTTATCATTCCAGAAACTGCAGGTTTTGCCAGATCCAATCTCACAGACTATAAACGGTCTCGCTAGAGGTCTAAGCTTGCAGAGGCACTTCCATATCCAACTTTCTGAAGTCGTGTAATTGAGATCCCAGAAACATTGTGATCCTATCAGATTCTGTTTGACCCAAGAAACCCATAAAGAACCTCCTGATACAAAAATGAGCCAGATTAGTTTAATCCCCATCACCTTTTTCTAATGCCTTAGACTCCTAAGACCCAATCCTCCACTTTTTTTTGGTAAACAAACTGACTCCCAACTGACTTTAGCACCTCTCGCTGAATTTGGAGCTCCACTCCATAGAAAGGCACTACACATACTTTCTATAGAGTCCATACACTGATTTGGGAGAAGAAAGATGGAAGCCCAAAACGTAACCGTTGAGTATATAACTGACTGTATTAGTTGCAGTCTGCCAGCGAAAGAGAGGTTCTTTACCGTCCAAGAGTTGAAACGGCTACGAATCCTGTCGAGGAGAGGTTGGTAGTCTTGTTTAGTCATCTTCCTTGTTGTGAGAGGGACCCCCAAATATCTAACTGGGAAGGAACCTCGAGAGAGTCCTGTATTACTGACCATTAGGCGATTCGACTGAGAGTCACTTCCATCTAAAAAAATAGCTGACTTACTCCTGTTGATCCCTAACCCAGATTCTCCCTTGAACTCCTCTAGGATGCTTAAGATTCCTTGTAATGAGGATTCATTACCGTCGAAGAATATTAAAATATCATCAGCAAAGCTGAGATGGGTCACAAAAGGAACCGAGCACATGGGATGGATCCCAAATCGGTGAGTAAGGACTCCTATATCAAGCTTCTTTGATAGGACATCCATGGCCAGGACAAAGAGAAGGGAGGAAATGGGATCACCCTGCCTTAATCCTTTCTTACTTTCAAAAAACCCAATTAGCTCTCCATTGAACGCAAGGCTAAAACTTGGAGTCATGAAGCACTGTGAGATCCAGCCTATGAACTGATGAGGAAGGTCTAGAGCATGAAGGACATTGAGAAGAAACTACCAATTCAGGTTGTCATACGCCTTATCTAGATCAACTTGGAGACAACCTCGTGAAGTTGGACCCTCTGAATGGAAGTTCGTGACTAGTTCAGAGGCTAGAAGGACATTCTCACAGAGTTGTCGACCCTGTATGAATCCTACTTGATTACTCTGCACCGCCTCTGCAATAAACAACTTCAGTTTCTGCTTCAACAGTCTTGAGATGATTTTATAAACGGTACTACAACAGGAAATTGGTCTAAACTGTGTTAGAACATTAATTCCTGGGATCTTGGGAATCAAAGCTATGGTTGTAGCATTGAAACTCCGAGGGAGGTGTCCAGAGGAGAAAAAATCCTGTACCGCTTCGACAATGTCTTGGCCTACTACGTCCCAAGCTTCCCACAAGAATTCTACTGGGAACCCGTCAGGCCCTGAGACTTTGCTTTTGGGCATTGTAGCTACAGTTCTCTTGATCTCTTCTGGGGAGGGGAGGAGGAGAAGTTGAGAAGCTAGAGTCGGCAAACAGCGGAAAGGCATCAACTCCTTGATATCTTGTACTGACATCGGACTAACCTAAGGGTCTTCTGTACCCAGTAAATTCTGATAGTAGGAGACCAACATGCCTTTGATCTGGTCAATATTGTGGATTCTGATGTCATCCTCTCCTCTCAGATATTTGATACTATTATATCTCAGATTAGCAACAACAAATTATAAGAAGAAAGCTGTGTTTGAATCACCTTCTGCCATCCAACTGATCCTCGACTTTTGTCTGTAAAAAGATTCCTGAGCATCCGCAAAGAACTTCCATTTCTTCCTTGCCACAAATTCTTCTCTAAAAAGAGTTTCAGTAGGAGAGTGCATAAAGGACGCTTGAATCTGCTCTAGATTCTCCAGGGCTTCCTTAGTTCTTTGTTGTATATTCCCAAAACCTTCCCTGTTTAGGCGTCGACACTCAGCTTTGACTTGTTTCATTCTCTGTGAGATGGTAAAGAGCTTTGAACCGACTGCAACTGATTGGCTCCAAGCTTGACGGATAGTATCCATATATTTAGGGTGTGTTGACAAGAAAGAGAAATACTTGAAGGATTTCTTACTTCTTTCCAGAATAGCAGAAGTGGAAGTCAAGGATGGAGAGTGATCCGAATCCCCCGGAGGATCAAATACCACCAAAGAATCTGGAAAGGCGTCCCGCCAATGCTCGTTAACCAATACTCTGTCTAATTTCCTCAGCATTGGATCCTCTGGTTGACCATTAGACCAAGTGTAAAAAGCTCCCCTGCTAGCAAGATCCGATAGATCATTTTGCATAAGGCAATTAGAGAACTCTGACATACCAATGAGAGGAAGAGGATGCGGTATAACCGAGAGGTGTTCACTTGTTGATATGATCTTATTAAAATCCCCCAGGACCATGAGAGGTCTGTTTCTGGCCGGTGATTGCTGAGAGAATAGGGATAACTCCTGCCAAAGATCCCTCCTCTGAGTTAAAGTATTGAAGGCATAAACAAAAGCCACAGAAAATGATTCACCTGTTCGCGGGTTGAAAACTCTACAGAGAATAACTTGAGCTGACTTATATAGACAAACTACCGATATGGTAGGATCCCACACTACCCATATCCTACCATTAACTGCAAAATCATAATTGTCCAATCTCCTCCAACCTGGGAGACATGCTCCTTCTACAAAATCTGCATTATCCACTAATACATGCGTTTCCAAATTACCTCCAATAATAGGCTTATTCTTACCAATCCAGCCTTGGACATACCGCTGTCTTGAGAAGCTATTCAAGCTTCTAATATTCCAACAGAAAACCGTCGTCATCACAAAAACAAAATAGACGGTGGTTCTATGCTCTCAACAGAGCTAGCAAGTCCTAACCGAGGGGCTACCCCAACTAGGCTCTGAGCTGGAAACAGTGGGAATTGCCCTATACTTCTCTGAACCTGAGAGTTTCGACTGACGAAGAGCTTGGTCTCTCTTTATACTGAACAGTCTTTTAGCCTCAAACTTGGTCAACTTCTTACTACTCAAAGAACCAGGGAAACTTGTCATCTTTGTTGGCTGCTCATCACTCAGAGACAGCATGTTCAAACTTCCTTTTGAGCTACCGACTTATTTCTTCTTACCTTTAGACCGAGACTTAGCAGTTACGAGTGCCCACTCTCCCTCGAGTTCTGGTTCAGAAGAAACTTTAACAGCCTCTTGACTCTTCCTCTGTCTACTCTCTACGATCCAGGGCTTTACAACCTCCTGAGTTGCTTCTGACATAGTCTTGTCCCTCACATGCTTGTAGACTTTTTCCTGCGGTGGAGTACTATTACTCCGACCTTTTGCTCTCCTCTGGCTAGCAACTCTTACACATGTCCGTTTGTGAGACTCTGTAGCCGACTCCAAACCAGTAGGAGCTACCTTAGCATTTGTGGAAAGATCAACACCGGATTGCAGAGCGGATACATCAGGGTTACACAAGGGGATTTCAGTATTTGCCACTACAGAACCACCAGGAATAAGACCCCTAATTCCTCCAGATTCAATCCTTCCTTTCATCAAAGGATGTGGACAACAGTTCAGGATATGTCCAAATCTCCCACAGTTACAACACTTAGGTGGGAGGCGTGGATAAGAGACTGTGACTTTCACCGAGTTCATTTGAGAGTCCCTGACTATAATGGTTGTTGGTGGGGTTTTCTCCAAGGAGATTTCGACCTTCACCTTTGTTTTCCCAAAATAGTACGGATCCAATTTCGATTTCTCCGTATGCAGAGGCTCTCCAATAACACTCGCAATAACGCTTATCCCATCTAGCGAATACATTTGAGGGGGTACATTGTGGAGAATTGCCCACGTTGGTGCTGTTCTGAGATCCTGTGATTCCAACGAACCATCAACTGACCACGGGTAAACTGAGACAGCCACATTCCCGGCCTGCCAGTACCCCACTTGAAGAACCCACTCTCGAGTTGACACACAGGGGATCATAATGAGGCAAGACGTATCAGATGTGATACGAATGACAATTTTTCCAAACTTACCACAAGCAGGATTTAGATCGGAGAAGATTTTAGCGGCTGGAGGGATGCGTCCATGAAAATGGGCAACAATATGCCCCTTCCACTGGTCTGCCGCCTTGAGTAACACTGATTCCGGAGGTTGAACTACCGGAGATCCATCTTCCATGATGACCAGCGAGGATATTTTTCTAAGGTTCCTAGGAGACGCCTTGAACCGCTCTGCTTGCAAGGGAGCTGTGGTAGAGGGCACATCTAGAGAAATTGAGGATGGATTCGAGGAATTTAGCGATACACTAGCGAGTTTTGCGGATGCGGGGCACGGCGAAGCCTGAACTATGGTTCCATCCAAAGCCGGATCTGGGGGATCTGTTGGTGCAATCATCATAGTAAGGTAGGGTTGATAGGAAAAATAAAGAAAAAGGGGGGGGGGGGAAAGAAGATTCTTCTCGGCGAACGGCGAGAGGCCGATCTCCGGTGGGAACTCTGCCAAGGAGGTGCAGAATCGCCCTTTTTTAGAGAGAGAAACTTTTTCAAAAAGAGAGTTTTTCTTTTCACTTGCTTAATTTACAGCATATATATCTAACTTATGGCAAGTATTAAGGATCTGGGCTCTAGCTAGCACACTTGTATGGTTTTCATTAGTCCTGGGCAAATAAACCGAACCGAAACCGAACTGAAATTTTGGTTCCGGTTCAGATTCGGTTAGTGGACAATAACCGATTGGATAGTGGTTCAGCTATCCATGGATATCGGTTATTCACCAAACCGAACCGATATCCATTCGGTTATCCAAATCAAACCGAACTCATATTAAACGAATCAAAAATATGAGTTTGCTGAGAAACTAACCTTGGACTTCTACAAACTTGGGCATGTGATGTGGCCACTGCGCCACGTCGAAGTATTGATACTTCAATACGTTTTAATTTAACTAAGGTAATAAAAATTATACTAAAAACCAAACCAAAATCATATATATTTAGACCAAAATACCATAATGTTTTAAATAAACCAAATATCTAAAAGTTTTTAGATATATTTGTTAAATTATAATTAAATTTTATTTAAAAAAAATATTTTTTAAAAAATATTGCACTGTTTTGGATACCCGAAACCGAACCGAAAATAACCGAAACCGAACCAAACCCGAACCGAAATAGTAAATTAACCGAATGGATCCGAAACTCCTATATTCGAAATACCCGGAACCGAATGGATATATCCGAACCAAACCGAATACCCGAATGCCTAGGACTAGTTTTCATCTATATCCTCTTATCGGTTCAAAACAAATTATTTTACTTTGGAGAGCAAATGTGTATTAATTTTTAAATTTTAATTGGCTAGCGGTTTTAATTGATGTGTAACACCAACTTCATTGAAAAAGCTGTTGTGTCATCTAAACCAATGACTTTTACTGTATTGATACCAAAACAACATTAACTTGAATTTGAAATAATAAACTCAATTTATTTGAGAAAACCAATCAACTCAATCTGTATCATATCAATATTTTACCGAAAATACAAACAAGAAACATATATGGTTATATATGCTTAAACAATATACAAAAACTTAGATATATATATATATATATATATATATATATTTGAACAAAGAAGTTAGATATATATATATATATATATATATATATATATATATATATATATATATATATATCATATCAATCCCTTATATAATAAAACGGAAGTACACAACCTTTTTGTGTAGACTATACAATATGGATTATAAAATTAATTATTTGATTATTTGATAGGTTATAGGTTATATGGGTTGTAAACATTAGTTAAATCTCAATTTCAGATCTTCTTAATAAAGGATATTCCAAAAAAAAAATCTCCATAGAATATTTAATTAACCATATATAGGTAACAAAATCTAAAAAATTAATCACTCTTCCAGAGATTAAGAGTGATTTTCAATTATACTAGCAACAAAATCTCAAAAAAAAATTGAAATCCTCGTATTTAGCATATGATTTTATTGCATAATGTTTTATTCACAACAACTTTTAAAAACAATCACATAATTTTTATTTTATATAAAAATTACAATATAAATAAAAGGAATTTCAACCCGTGCTTAATCTAGTATTCTATATTTGACAATGATAAAGTGCAATATACAACAAATAATATCCTACATAACTTGCTTATTTGAAAATATAAATAATAGGGAGAGAAATCCCAACGTATTTCCTTTGTGATTACATAAGGAAAAAAAATCATAACATTTATTTGTTATAATATAACAACCATAATTATAAAAATATAAATTTAATAATATTGGTTGTTATATTATTTTGCATGGTAGCATGGATTAATATACCTATTATTATTATTTTTGTATATATTTTGATAACTAGCTAGGGAACATGAGATTCTATAATATTGGATGTATCTTCAAGAGTGATTGAAATTGGTTCAACCAGCTAGGTTGCTAAATTATGTATATTATACAATTTTAACTTTCCCGATAGTTAAAACAATTTCACAAAATCTTTGGCTTATCTGAACAATTTTATAAAATTTAGGTTTTTTAGTCATTTTTCTCTAAACTTTATTAGTTCGTCTGTATATAAAGAGTCGGCAAAAAAACATAAAACCCTAACACAACAAGTATCAAAACCACCGACACTTTCTTCCTTCGAAGATCACAATGATGATTTTGGAACTTCCAGAGGATTTGTTAGAGGAGATATTCTGCCGCGTTCCTGCTACATCTTTGCAACGGTTACGATCCACTTGCAAACAATGGAACCTTTTATTCAAGGACATGAGATTCACAAGAAAACACTTCCATAAAGCCCCAAAGCAATCTTTTTTTTTTTTTGATAACTGATAATTATATTACTAAAAGAAACTTCAGGTTTACAAGAGTTTATATAGGTGACTACAGCCCAAAAAAAATTAAAAAGCCGTAAGTTACTGGAGATTAAGCTTCCAATAGGAAAAAAATGATTACAATAACCTAAAAACCTCAGTAGAGGTGCGTGAGCCATTTGAGAAGGAGCCCTTTGCCTTGTTTGCTATGATGAGCTAGGAGGATGTCTCTGATTGTTCTGTCAAGAAGTCTGAACAGAGAGTCCGGCGAGACAGGCGGTCCACCATGAGTACGAGAGTTGCGTTCCTTCCAAAGGAGGTAAACTGTAGCTTGGGAGACCAGTTTCTTGAGCATAGAGGGTAAACCTGTCGAGGTACCTAGGAGCCAGCTGATCAAGGTTTGCCAAGAGGTAAAAATGAGATTAGGGAGACCGAGTCTAGTGAAAACTAGTCCCCACAGCTGGATAGCGTATTCGCAATGCATAAACAAGTGCTCCATGTTCTCAAAACCGTTGGAGCAAAGTTGACAATTTGTGTCCGTAGTCATTCCCCAATTTGTAGTCCTCGCTTTTACCGGAAGTCTATTGAGATTGGCAACCCAGAACGTGAAGGAATGTTTGGGTATACCTTTCTTAAACCAGATAGCTTTGTTCCACTCTTTGATCCCTGATGCAGGTCACAACATATTTCAGGTTATTTTTGTGCTGAAAAAATCTTTTCTTTCACCTTCAGGTCCCCAGGTATAAGAGTCAAGTCCTGCAGATTCCACTGGAGGATTTAGCTGGAGGAGAGAAATCCGAAGCGATTGGAGAAGGGGATTTCTAGTCATGTGATATGGAAGTCTCCATCCTTGAGGACCAGTTCCCTGGATGACAGTTGCTTCCCTGGGAATGCCCATGAGTCTCGGACCATCATGACCTATAACATCGATCAGAGGTCCCAACTGACTCCAATTGTCAAACCAATAGCTAGTCGTTTTCCCATCCCCTATAGTGCACTCTATAAGTGGCTTTACTATAGGTTTCAAGGCGATTAGGAATTTCCACATCCAAGGTAATCTTTTATTTTCATGTTGAAGAAGTTTGGGTTTTCTTCGATCAACATCAATCTCCACAGAGTTTTACCTATAGAGTTCACTAGTGAACTTAGCCTAATACACCCTTATTTAAAATTAGATCTCATTATCTCTAAATACTGTTACAGTTCTGACGGCTTATTGTTATGCGTCAGCATAGATGCTATGCTCGTGGTATGGAACCCGTGTACCGGTCAAACCAAGTGGATCCAACACAGATTGACTGGCTACACCTACACAATGGGCTACACCTATGCTCTTGGATCCTATCAAGACAAAAAATCTGGCAATAATAGCTACAAAATATTGAGCTACAAGGTTTATGGTGACCCTGAATTCGAAATTTATGACATTAACTCAAATCTATGGAGGAGTCTTGATGGATCATTTGAAGGTGGAACTTAGTTTCCACGTAAAATTCTTGGTAGATGAGGAGAAGAAACTCTTCTTGTTTTCTCAATACGCAATACAAAATGGCAAAAACATGGTATACATTGTTGGAGAGGACAATGAAGTTAGGGAAGCGGCTTATGGAGACGAATATAGGCTATTTTTGTTTAATTATGTTCCAAGTTTGACTCAATTGCAGTAAGGTAATGATTTAAGCAAAGCCTATTAGCAAACCTCTTTTTTTTTTTTTTTGGTTTTTCTTTACTTGTTTAATTCACTGTTTGGTGTTTTCCCTATATTCGTTGCTTTGTAATATTAACACAGTTTTTTTTTTTAAGTTTTATGATCAAATGATGTTTCCTTACATAAACAAAAGTTATGTTTCAGTTTTAGCTTCTGACATTTGACAGCAAAGTCAAGAACTTTGGATAGTTTTTCCTAGGGTTGTGGAATGGAAATCTGAATGGTTACAGTGGTTAGGGCGGACAAATCCATGCAAATTAAACCGCTTTTTATTTACCATTTACTTATGTAGTGGTGCCGTCCAAATAAAGCAGAGACAAAACCGCAACAGACAAACTACTTTTGTATACAAATAAAATTGGTTCGCAGCAATCTGTTGTCCGATTTATAAATAGAACGGTCCAGACCGCAGAAGGATTTGGCTGCCCTGACCGTAATTACCATTCAAACCCTATATCTCTCAACATGGTTGACTGGACCATCTGAGAAAATTTGTGTACTTTTTTTATTTTTGTAATCGAGGAATTAGAAGACTGAACGGCCCATTACGTGAAGAGTTTGGCCCAGTCAATTATAAATCTACAAATTTGTCCCAAATCGAACGAAACCAAAACTAGACGTCGAAGGACTCCCATATAAAACAACATTTGGTGCTTGCTAGCAAACTCATGGAGCCCTGTGGTGAGCGCAAAGCGAACTATTCTTTCGCCTTTTACTAAAGAATACCGTGTGCTCCACTTTAAACGGCATACACCTATTTTTGGAGGAGTAACTTCTTTTGAAGTTTGCTCCATTAAAGCCTCAGTTCAATTTTAACTAGGAATAGGTTGTGTAACACAATTTTGATTGTCTGAAAATTAGAGACCATGAGAGTCTGTTGGTTTGCTGAAATAACGTCTCCTTCGTTAGATATTCCAAGATCATGATTCTCAACGCATTTTGTTAACACTTAAGTGCTTTTTACATTCACGTAAAATATCTAAAACTGAAGCAAAGTGTAACCACATGATATCAATTTGCTATCACAGAATTAATAAAGCTTTTGAGCATGTTAAGAAAGAAGATATAGTCAGGACTTTGTTAAACACACCAACACTTGTACCAATTGTGAGATGAGCAAAGATGATGATTGATTATTCATCGTCTTTTCTTCTTTAAAAGCGAAGCAGCACGAAGAAACATCTTATCAACTTCATCAAAGTCTGGAGACTTATCATCATTCTCCTCATCTTCTGATTTAGCCTTCCCCGGATCACCAAAATCTCTCTCTTCTCTGCTGTTGTTTATCGCTGGGAACTTCTCAAACTCTTCAAGAAAAAGCGGTCGCTCTGTTTTCTCGTCTTCTAATTCCGAATCAGTCTCAAAAATATCAGAAAGATCTGAGTCCGTTGCTAGTTCTGATCCTGCTTCTTCTTCTTCTTGCTCATCCTCCAAACACTCTCCGCTTCTTTCTATAATCTTCTTCAACTCTTCCGACCTCTCTTGAGCATCATCAACCTTAACATTCAGGTCATTTCGCTTCGTTTCACCTTGCGCTTGAATCAACTGAAGCTCTTGTTCAAGCCTCGGAATATACTTTCTAACCGCACGAAGCGCATCCCTGCATTTAGATTTGTCCAAAGCCTTTTTCCTCGGAAGAGTAATCCTCGGAGACATGATCTCAGTCGGAGGTTGAACATAGTTCTTCCCTCTGTACATAATCACCGTGTTCCCTTCGTGAACATCAAGCACAATCCCTCCAGTCAACCTCGCTAACTCAACAGCAATCTCCTTCACTTCATCAGGCGTAAACGTTTTGATCACAACCTGTAACGTCTGATGCTTCTTCCAGTGAAGATGCATGTTCAGAATCACTCCTTGGTATATACCGCGTCTCCCTACCGGAACATAGTTCTTGCACTTCAACCCCATTTTCAGATAATAAAAATGCTCTTCTGGTGTCAATATCTCAGGGTCATGTCTCGTTTCCGCTGACTCTGAAGGTTCTAGCTTCTTCATCGTCTCCATTAGACGTTCCTCTTTCTTCCGAGCCTACAGTAATAATAACAGACGTAAACACCAACATAAGAGATAACAACAAATACACATTTTGTTTTAACAAAATAAAAAGCTAACCTTTCTTAGTTTGTTAAGTATCTTTTCTTCAGATGTCATTCTTTCAAACTCTTTCTTTTTCTTCCACCGGAAAAACTTTAGCCACCGCACAACCGCTCGTTTACCTTTCAGTTTTTTCCTCTTCGGTTTAGTAAAAGCTACTACTACTCCTTCTTGACTCAAACTGTTCTCAGATTTGCTCATGGAATCATCAGTCTCACGAGCTGGAGTCGAATGAAACCAAGATGATCTTAACAAGCCAGCGTTTCTTGTAATTCCATTAAGAGGCTCCTTATGCAAAATATTACCAGAGCTACTACATTATAAGTTCATCTCTGTGCAATCAAATCAACAATAACTAGATTCCAAAGATCGGACACTGTAGTACCTGATATGGCGATTCATGAAATCAAAGCTGGAAAAGAGCGGCGAGGAGGAGGAGGCTAAGAACCCTAGCTGGCGAGATTTACGGCGTAGTAGCATTGAGCCCGATGTCAAAACCCTAGCCGCCGCCGCCGTCAGGAATCCCATTTCTTCTCACCGACGGTGTGTAAACTGCCTCTGGCGCTTAGCCGGTGCGTTTTGCCTAAAGAATGTGTCACATCAGTTACAGGTTTGTAAACCGGGTTTAATGTCGGCCAAACCAATTTGATTTATTGGTCACGGTTTGGTTCAATTTTTTAGCCACAGACAAATAAACAAAATAGGATATATGATGAACCAAACGATGGAAATAAACACCTAACTTGTTTAGCTCATGGAGTAACAAAAATGCATCAAACGTTCTGAATTTGGGTATAAATTAGTTTTGTTATGACAAGAACTAATCATAGCTCATCAAAATTTATAGCTAAATCGTTTGACCAATCTATCTCTGATGGTTTGGTGTCTGAATCAGGATCGGTATCTGAAGATTCCAATGTTTTGTCTAAAGATTCCGCCAAGTCAGCCTCCCAGAAGCCTAGTCTACATGCTTTCTTGTAAGTTTTGTAACCTGCTGCTCTTAACCCTTCTGCAACCATCTCTTTTAAGGAACCACAAAGTTGCTCTTCATTGTTAACCGCTTTGAGGAAAGTTTCTGAAGGACCTGACTCCCAAAATACCACGATTGCACAGCTCTTGTCTAAATATTTAACATCAAACTCTTGCGCAAAGACGGGGTGCGACTTTTGTAGAGCATTCTTCAGATTTGCAGCTGTCATCTTTTTTGCTAATCCCCATATGAACACCAAGTTCTCAGAGCTTACTCTCCGGCTGTTCTTTGACCAGACTTTAACATTCTCATCGTCTGCGTTTTTAGAGCAAGAGGCGACAGAGCTTTCGTGTTCATCAGAAGCCAAATCTTGGAAATCTTCATTTGGTTGGACAGTTGGCAGATCTGATTTCCGTATGGTACGAAGTTTTGCAAAAAGCTGAGATATCATTACAGCATTCTGCCCGTGACTCTGATAGTTCTCGCTTAGTTTGACCGGACAGCCTAATAAGAGAAGCCAATAAAAGTCAATATCCATTCACACAAATTGCCAAACTCATTCAGATGTTTACGTAAGCGCACAAAACAGAAATCAACATCTTTCAAAGAGAACTCTCACCCTCATTCGCCACTTCCACATCCACAGGTGCGAAGAACCGATTCAAGGAGGACATAGCTGCAGGTAGATTACTTATATTACTTAAGGGACTAATCTCTTTCATGAACTGACTGAGATCCACAACATTAGGAAATGCAGAGCTCAGTGAACTGCTGAAGTCATCCACATTTGCAGGTAGAGGACCCAGGAATTTAGCATGAATGGAAGTAAGATCTGCAACAAGTTGAGCATAAGATTATTATCCATGGAGGAAGGAAGGCGGGGAAAACCTAATTTTACATGCAAACTAAGGAGAAGAAATTTGTGATTACCACTAAGATAATTCTTGGAAATGACAGGTTTCTGTGAAGAAGAAATCAAATCGACCACCTCCCGGAAGCCACGAACTCTCCTGTTTTCTTTGTTTTCAAGATCTTGAAGCTCTCTCTGTCCAAGAACATAAATTCAAAATCTAGCTAAGAAATATCCAAAATATAAAAGAGAACTTCACCATCATTATCAGTATTTTCCAGCTAAGGAATATCCAAAATAATCTCCCTACCTTAAAAAGATCCTTGTCCTCTTTTGAACTCATGAAGACAGTACGAACTGCTTGTGTTCCTCTGCTCTTTGAAGCAACGAGTAGAGGGACAACATCATCTGCGAACTCAGTCAACATCTGGAGTAATAAAATTCAGAAGCACGTTAAGAAATTTATCAAACTAAACCATTAATATACAGACTGCATTTATCGTTCCAACTATCAACTAAGCTTATTTACCTCTAGAATGAGTTGCACTTGACGCTCACTGCAAACATCAATAGTCAAACACAACCTCGAACCATACTGCTCACTCCCTAGTACCAGTCTTCTCAGAGAGCTCACTAAATCATCTGAAAATTAAACAAACAGAAACATCATATAAAAATAAAACTTGAAAACTGAGAGCAAAATGAGATTCATATGAAATTATCTAACACTCGCTATTACACCATCTCCTGTCTTTATGCTTGACTCTACACAAGATTTTCTCCAATTCTTGACACGTGACCTAATCCTTCCAACAAAGACAGTATCAGCTACAGTAGCTGGAGAAGAAGAAGATACAGTGATAGGATCAGCTAATATCGGATTCCCCGATAGAAACTTCGATGCAGACTCTTGTGCTCTAGATAAGTATGAAATTCCTGTTCAAAATGAATTAATCAAACTACAGTTTAGAGACCAAACTCCTTAAAAGAAACGAATGAGAGGTTACAAAAGAGATAGAGCAGCAATAATAAACCTTCATAGATGCAAGTGTTGAAATCAAACCCTTCTCTAGCCATTGCTGTTAAACGAGAAGCTTGACAAGAGAAGCGATAAGAAGGCATCCCACATTTCAATTCATCCCGAGGGAACAAATGAAAGTTATATCTACAAAAACCCATAAACCCTAATCAATCAACTTGGCAAAAAAGGAAGAAACTTGAGAGCAGAGAGAGAGAGAGAGGTTTAAGAGTCATACGGATGAACGGTGAGTTTGGTGCCGTGAAGAGAGAAAGGGCAGAGAGCGAACTGAAGAATCTGGTAACGTTCAGCGGTGTATTTAGCTTTCAAGTAGCTCGTTTGCGGCGTATCAATGGCGGAGACACGGTGCCACGCGGCGGTGTACGAGCCGGTGTTTTGTAGTGAGAGAGCTATGAAGTCTGATGAATCGATGGAAGCACGAATCTCATCGAGGGTTACATGAAAGTTAGATTTTTTCACTTGCTTTACACTCCATCTTCCCTGGTTTAGGGTTTTACTATTTCCGGCGGTGGCGGAGATTGACGAAAGGAAGCGTCTTTGCATTTTTGAGTTTTTGAGCAGCACCGGAATGGTGGTGAGAAGGAGACGGTTCAATTAGTAACGAGATTTCGGTTCGGTTAGCTTCCGGTTCAACTTTTATGGTTTTCTAAAATTTTTGGTTTATTAGTAATAGGAATAGTTTATACAGTTTGGTACGATTTCGATTTTGGTTTGGATTATTGTTAATTACACAGTGTATCTCAATTTTTTTAATTAATTTTTCTTAAAAATACAAAACTTCACATGATTTTAAAGCATTTTTTAGCTATTCGAAATTAGAGTCCTTCACATTTTTAAGGGGAGAAAACATTAATTTTATTAAAATTGAAGTTGAGAGAAAACATGAATTTTATTGTAATTTATATCTTTTTCCCGGCTAGGAAACGGCTATAGAAGTCCAAAGCTTCACGCGGTTTGTATTCTGGAACGGTATGTCCTGAACCCTACAAGCAAAACATTCGAACATTAACACAAACAAACACAATGTTTATCATATTTAGAATATGAAAAAAAATGAGTGTGATCCTTACTTTGATGGTTATAAATGTGAGATTGTTCGCATACCCTTGTGTAAACCTACCATACCCAAATCGTGGAAACAGTGAGTTGAGAAACAAATTGATAGAAAGATAGTTGTGAAAAAAAAAAAAAAAAACGAATTACCCGGCAACTTGGTGATTTGAAAACCATGGCCTCCATTGATCAGTCGCTTTGTATCCTATTGACTTAGTCCATGCTTCAGAACCAGTATATGGTACACACATATCATGATCTCCGCTGCAAAAAGTTAAAATTTTATTATATGTTTTATATTTTCATTGGTTTTACTATTAGGTACCCTTTAATTCAATTCTATGCACCTGTAAATGAGAGCACGAATGCCACTAAGAGTGAGGTTTCTATGGAGTTCGATCATGCTACCAGTGTCGTGTGTATATTCGAGTTTGTCTGAGCACAACTGCCAACTTCCAATATCGCGTTCCTATCAAAGTTTCGAGAAAAATAAAATCTAAGATGTTCAAAACATTATCCATCAACTTGTAACAAAAACATATAGAGAGAATTGTGATGATGACTTGGATAAAGACCTCTTTAGCATGAATCGCTTTCCTTACAGCTGGCTCGTTCAACCATTTAGTCGCAACTATATCGTTCTGCATCCATTACAACTTAATTTATTCAGTTTTTAAAATAGTGGAGGAACGTATGATATCAAAATGTATCACAAGATTTAATCAAATATATTTTTGTAATGATTAACATTTAGCAAAAAAAAAATATAAGAGGAAAGATGCATATGTTGTGGTTGTTTACTACTTACAACGCAAGGAACACCAGAGCCAGCGAGGAGTTGAGACCAACTAGGTACAATGCCTGGACGCACAACGGAGCCTAGAGGCCATGCACGACCAAACAATCTCTTTCTCACTGCCAATGGCCTTTCTGTTTTGCCTAGCGTAAGGAGACTCTTAGGCAGAAATCCGATATCTAAGGCGGATAGAGATGTTCCGTGGTAGCACGGTTCTAGGATGTTATATATGTTCAATGAGCTCACAGTGTGTGATACATTTTTGAGCTTATTAAGACATTCTTTACTTTGATCTGATTGACCAGTATTATAGTACGTTCCTTTGCACACTAATTTAGTTTCCTGCCATTTCGTATTATACACATTAGTGGAACAAGAAAATAATGAAGAATAAAACGAGGATTATGAAAAAATGACCAACAAGATCAAACCTCATATAGTTCATCAGAGATAAGTCCCATCCCATGTGTGAAGGGAACAAGAGCATTACCATCAAACACCTCATCAGTAACTCCATTACCCACCAAATATCCCTATACAACTCAAATTAAGATTCCAATATACGAATACATTAACTAGCATCCTTAATATACTTAATGGGTGTTTCTTTAACTCCAAAAACCATACTGAACTTTGAATCTGAAATATTTATATATTCTTAACCATTGGTCGTACCTTTAAGTTGATAACCGGCTTTGCCACTTTCTTATCTTTCTTACTTGTTTTGTTTCTTCTCATTGCATTTTTATTTCCTACAAAAACAAGAAAATGATGAGAAAAATTGGAGAGTAGATTTTTTGCTAAGTCGGGTAACATATGCAAATTAAATGAGTTAAGATGATGACCTTTAACAATTTGAGAAGCAAGAGTTGGCACATAGATACCGGCATATGATTCTCCTGAGATAAAGAACGGATTTGACTGAAACTGTGGAAACATCTTAAACCACTATTGAACAGTGGAGGCAATAGTTAGTTATTGAGTCACACAAAACACAAGGAATTTCTTTAAAAATTCTAATCACATTCTTATGTCACCTCGACAAGGAATGTGTAAGAATCAGAAGCAGTTCCCGTATCATTAGTTGTATAATCAGATTTTTTCTCTGAGTAAGAGAATCCTACACCAACTGGAGAGTCAAGGTATATGATGTTGGACACCTGAAAGAAAAAGTACATTCTTAAAAAATTAGAGCAATTTCTTTTCTTTTCTTTTTTTTGTAGAAAATGTTCAAAAGTGACCAATATTGTTTTTGTTTTCCACCTTGGACCAACTATAAGGATTGAGTTGTAGAAGATTTCTATTTTTCTTTTTTGGATCGAAATTGAATGGACCTGCAATAGTATTGAACAATTCAATATAGTTAATATATGGAACTGAAACCACACTCGGACCCTATATCTCTAGTTATATATCTTTCTTTCGACACAAGAGAAGCTATGTAAAGCTTACCATGCTCGTAGACAAATCCGTCCAAGCTAGAGCAACCTGGACCACCATTAAGCCAAAGCACAACTGGATCTGTTGAAGCATTTCTCTCTGATTCCACAAAGTAATACCATAGGTTCTTACTACGTTCTTTATCTATTGCCACATACCTTAGATCACAGAAAACATTTTATACGAAATGAAAGGTTAAACACTATTTTGAAAAAAAAACATATAATATAAACTTCACCATATGAACATTAAATTTTACCCGGCATAGTGTTTAGATGGAAAAGTGCCGTTGAAACCAGGAAGCTTGGTAATGAGAGCAGATTCTGGAGCTGACTCTGTTATTGCAAAACACAAGGACAACAATATCGTAGCAACAATAGCTTCCATTAACAAACCCATTTTGATGAAGAACTTAGATTTACAATTACAACCAACTTCTTCTTGTTATAAATTTATAAGAATTGTGGTATTGTGTAACAACACTACATGGAAATAAATCTTGGGAAATATTGTGTGGTAAGTCAATAACAAGACATTTTTTTGGAATAAAAACATATTAGGTAAAATATGATAAAAGATAACTACGAAATCAAATAAAGATTTAAAAAGAACATCATACTTAAAACGAACACATGGAAATAATAATAAAATTAAGGGGAAACATTTTTATTACTAAAAGAGAGATAATGTTATTATTTGTAAGCAATAAAATTTAGTATCTTTTCAAATATAAAATATTTTCTGTGATATTGTTGTAATATTTAATAAAGTTATATTGTATATTTTACCATATTGAGAATCTATATAATATATCATATTTAAAATAAATTTATATTGTATATTTTACCATATTGAGATTTTATATAATATATCATATTTAAAATTGCCAATGTGAGTATGTGAAGCATATATACTTTATATATAAGATGATTATAAATTGATATCTATTTTTGGATTAAATTTAATTTTGTGGGGGGGGGGGGGGGGTTAATTGCGTTTTTTTTTTTTTGCAAATGGATGGTGAACTTACAATAAAGAATTTTTTTTTAGTAGTGTTTTGTAGGAATTCCATATAACTATTATTTCTTATGGTTTGCGTAAGTATTGGTTGTATGGTTGTAAAGTTTCAATTTATATGTTAATTGATATATTTGTATCATTTTTTTAAAATTAATAAAGAATGATGTTAATATATAAATTATTTTAAATAATTATTCCAATTAAATTCCATAAGAAAAAAATTTCAGAAAATTAAGTGGTGGAAATACATAAAAGTAAGTTATGAGAAATCAAAATCAAAATCATTTTCCTATGACATAAAATAGTCGAAAATGGTTGGAAATTCTTCGTCTACTATTCCACCAAAATATATGACGGTTTTTCCTATAATTTTTTTTCTTTGAAATTTCACCGTTTTAACATATTACAGTGTCCAATCATCAATTTTATAAAAATTGGTAAAACGGTTCAAAAAAAAAAAAATTGTCTGAAAATGTTTGTGGAAATTTACATGTTTTTTTTTTATTTTGTAGCGAATTGTGACGCGAATGTATGTCGTCACTCATCATTAAACTAGACTAATCATGCTTAATGACTCTGAAGTCTCTGATGATCGTAAGAAAGTTAGTGGTGTTGAACCAATGAACGACGACATAGTTTATGAGAAATATCAATCACGTCGCACATCTATGGCCATGAAATCTTTAAATACAAGTATTGGTTATTTGAGTTCGAAATATCTCTAATGCTAACTAAACCCCTACCTACAAAATTCCAGTTTAACATAAAACCATAATTATGTCATTTTAGCATGTAATTTTTTTTTATGATTTCACCGGTAACAAAAAAAAAAAATGTATCAAAAACTCCATAACATTTCTTAATCCAATAAAAATTTAACATCCTATCTAAACGCATTCATAAATTTTGAGTCTTTCACCAAACAAAACAACAATCTTTCACCCAAATTTCATCCAAAATACACAAAACCAACAATGCTCAAAGAGACTCATCGACGATGACGCCAATCAATCTCAGCCGTTCAAATTTCTTGCAGCACTCACTTGTCAATCACGCCTTAAACCTTATTAACAAGTCTCTCTTCAATTTGAATTAAAATACCAAAAAATTGTTATCACTTTTTAAAAACCATTTTACAATTTTTCTATATTATCACTTCCTCCGTCTTCTTCAATTCCAATCCTCACCCTTTCAATTTTCCCTCTACGCCAGCAGTCCCACGGCGCCATTTCACGGTGGGCCGGTGGTGCTTTCACCCTTCTCCGTCACCTATCATCGTAAAAATCAAACCTTTATAAAAAAAAAACTTCAGACCCAAAAAAGAAAGAAAAGAGAATGACTTTGATTGCTTCTTTGTCTCTCTCACCACTACAAGCTATACAAAGACAATCACTTTCGGATTCTAATCGCTTCAAATGTCAATTTCGCTCTTCTTCTTCTTGTTCACCTCTGTCTTCTCTTCATTCATCATCGCTTAGTAACTTTCTTGATTTTAGACTACGGCGGAGACAGGGCGGCGGATTGGTGCCGGTGGTAGCGTGTTCAACGACTCCGTTTATGGGTAGAGTTGGTTCACATTGGAGAGATGGGAACATGTCTCTGTTATCTTTCTGTGGTGGAACTGATGTTACGGAGAGAGCTGACTCGTCTCAGTTTTGGTCTGCTTTGCTTCCTTTTGTTGTTGCTCTCACCGCCGTTGCTGCTCTCTCTTACCCACCTAGTTTCACCTGGTTTGCACACTATCTCTCTCTCTCTCTCTGTCTCTGTAGCTTAGCCTTGAAGAATCATAGCTTCTTGTATGTCTTTGTGATCTTCTTTAGTAATGCAGATGTCATATATATGGTCTTGTACTTAGTTTACTCTGTTGTTTAGAGAACCTATGCTTTGAATGGGGGTTTAAGATGAATATCAGATAAAATGTTTTCAGGGTATCTAAAGAAATGTATGCTCCTGCTCTTGGAGGGATTATGTTATCTATTGGAATCCAGCTTTCTATTGATGATTTTGCTCTTGCAGTCAAAAGGTACTTGGGGCCATTTCTCTTACCAGCTTCATGATCATTTGTAGTTTAAGCAGATCTTGATAACATTAATTTTTATGCAGACCTGTGCCGCTATCTGTTGGGTTTGTTGCTCAGTACGTTCTGAAACCGCTCCTTGGGTTTTTAGTTGCTAATGCCTTTGGGATGCCGAGGACCTTCTATGCTGGTTTTGTACTCACATGTTGTGTGGCAGGGGCTCAGTTATCTAGCTATGCGAGTTCTTTGAGCAAAGCAGATGTGGCCATGAGCATTCTTCTCACTAGTTCTACGACTATTGCTTCTGTACTCTTTACCCCTTTGCTAACTGGTCTTCTGATTGGATCGGTAGTTCCTGTTGATGCAGTTGCCATGTCCAAGTCCATACTACAGGTAACAAGGTTTTAGGAATATGATGTTGAAGAACTCTATCATTGTTCTCTTTTGAGGTCCAACGAAAGGTTTACTATCTTGTAGGTGGTGCTTGTTCCAGTCACTCTTGGCCTTGTGTTAAATACTTATGCAAAGCCTGTGGTCACTCTTATTCAACCCGTGATGCCGTTTGTTGCTATGGTGTGCACTTCAGTGTGCATTGGAAGCCCACTTTCGATAAATCGCAGTCAGATTCTGTCAGCTGAAGGCCTTGGATTGATTATTCCAATTGTTACATTCCATGCAGTAGCATTTGTATTGGGATATTGGTTCTCTAAGATCCCAGGCTTACGGTAACTCCTTAATCCATGTTCTTTTTGTATCTCTTCAACATTTTCCTTATTCCATGGAACTTTGAAAATTTATTGAGTTATGTTGTTGGATCTTTTAACCAGGCAAGAGGAAGAAGTTAGCCGGACTATCTCGCTTTGTACAGGAATGCAGAGCTCCACATTAGCCGGGCTTCTTGCTAGCCAGTTCCTTGGTAGCAGTCAAGCCGTTCCAGCAGCTTGCTCTGTGGTTGTAATGGCCATAATGGGTCTATGCCTTGCTTCTTTCTGGGGCAATGGGTTTCGAATCAGGGACATTCTATCGCTATCAACACCGCAAAGCAGTGGCTACACCGCTGAATCATGAGCAATAAATAGCAGCAACAAACCTGTAAAGCAAGGGAACCACAACTTGGGACATTGATGACAAATGCTTTCCGGTCTTTTTGATTTGATGTACAAACAGCATTTGGGAAGTAAAGATAAGGTTTAGAGGGGATGGTATAGGTAGTGTAGACCAATCATCTTGTATGTAGTTTGCTAATTCATGGTATAAAAGTTGATCCTTTGTTGCCTCTGTGAACTCTAACCCCAGAATTCAGTGAAAGCAAGTACAGAAACCAATGACAAACTTGGAAAAGTTGTACAAGCAAGAGCCTGAGTAATCACATTTGGTACGGATCATCATCTACTTAACAATTGACAATGAACTACTTAAACTGATTCATCTGAAAAATATAGTTAAGAGGCCTTCAAAGATTATATGTTCTTAGCTCTTGCTCCCACTTCATTGACAAGATAGCACACTTAACAAAACCATTATAAAACTAGAGAGATTAATGTTCTTCATTCAACTTAATCTTGCTGCTTGAAACTTCACCATCACCAACTTCATCATCAGTCTGTTTGAGTGCTGGATACTTAATCGCATTAAGCTCAATCTTGCGCAAAGCAGCTTTGCCTAAATCGACACCACACGCATCCGAAAGCCTCACCAAATACAACAACACATCTGATAACTCTTCACCGAGATGAACTTTCTCTTCCTCTTTCCAATCTGGACAACCTATTGCCACTTCCCCTTTCCATTGGAATATCTCTGATAGCTCTCCCACTTCACCCACCTACAACATTTTTTCAAAACTCTAATAAACTCTCTTCATCTTTTTTTATAATTCACTTATCAAAATCATTTCAAAACCAAACAAAACATACAAGAAACACCTTTATACTACAAAAAAGTTTCGACCTTTAATAAATACAACTAGATTGTAGGGTATAGAGAGATATATGGGGACAAATCAAAGTTGAACACTTAAACTAAAGAAAAGGAACAATCACATGTTCTTGTCGTTGTCTAATGTCACTTGAAACTTCACTTGTCTTCAGATCTATGAATCTTCCCACTCACAAGTTACAATCAATTCCAATGTTATAAAGCTAAAACAGAGCAAGTCACATAATACTTGAAAGAAAAGATGAAATTTTTCTTGGAAACAAAACAACAAATGTGATAGAGAAACAAAAGCTAATGTTTTTTTTTTAGTTTATCATCACACGACACACAATCAAATTAAAAAAAAAAACAAGACCCAATTCAATTTTTACAAGAGAGAAGAGATACCATTGCAAGGAGGAGATTCCTTGGACTGTGATACTTCTCCCAATCTCTAGCTTTTGCAAAATCATCCATTTTCTTACTCAGAGTCTGAAGAGAGACCTCATCCTTGTTTTCTTCTCCTCCTTCTCCTTTTTTCATTATCAGTGAATCTAAAACACACACGAAAGACTTAAAACCCTTGGTTTTTGAGTGAGTATATATGATGAGAGTTGGTGGAGAAGATGACCGGTTACCGGATGGTTCCTGTCGGATACTTTGCTGCTATTATATTAGACCGACACGTGGCAGTTATATTACTAATGTGTTGACTTGGCTTTGTCCTATTTGTGGGGATTGGGAAATATAATTAAAATAGAATCTTGTTTTTTTTTTTTCTTTTTTTTTTTCTAAATTTAATTATGGTTCTAATTCATATGCTTGTTAGCTTTTTGCTCACTTTATTCTTGTCTAGTATATAATTTTTTCTAGATACATTATAGAAATGTTATACCACTAGGTACTAACCTGCGGTTCTCCCGCAGACTGAGTTTTTTTTTATAAAAAATTGTAATAATTTATTTTGCTATGATGTTATTTATTAATTTTTAAAATCGAAGCTATTAGAGATTTTATTTAATTAGTTTTTTGATTAAAAAAATTTAACCTGGTAAAAAATGTTGATAAAATTTGTAATTGTAGATTTTATTAAATTAGATTTTTAAAATCTTAGCTGTTAAATTTTTAATAATATTTTTTTCAAGTACGAATTAGTTTAGATTCGAATAGATTTTATTTAATTTTTAGATTTTATTTAATTTGATTTGTCTACGATATTTTTTTAATAATTAATAAAGATTAATTAATTAATTAAAAGAAAATGGCAAATGAATGTAATTTTTTACCCATTTTAAGGTTAGTTTCATATTTGTACTTCTCAATTAATATAATATGATTTCTAATTAGGTAAAGGTAACTTACTTTTTAATATAAAAGTAACAAAATATTGGATTTTTTAGATTAAATAATTAAGGAATCTGATTTTTTAAATAAGAAAATGAAAAAGTTATAATGACTTTTGAGATATTTCACTATATGAGATACCAATTTGAAAATGACATGTCACAAACAACTTGGTTACTAGCAGTTTCTTCAACATTTCTTTTTTGTTTAACATTTGAAATATTTTCTAGCATAAAATATAGATGATATAGATGATAAAGTAAAGGTAATTATATTATTTCAAACAGATTTTAATGGAGTTAGTGAAGATAATGACAAATCCAACAGATTGAATCAATCAGCTAATAAAGTTTTCATATGTGAAGGCTTGTTTCATTTATATTGTATTTTATCGTATATTTGATATCTACTCGCACATTTGTACAAAGTTTTTTCATTCTGTTTGAAGATTTAGAATTTTTATATTTCAGAATTCTCGGTTTAATTTTTAAATCAAAGCGACGTTCTTTGACATGTTATGAGCCATCTTCAATTGGTGATTATCGTTGACTAATTGGAAGAGTGATATGTTTTTGTCCAAAACTTATTGTATTTGTCTGAAAAAATGATAAATAGTTTGTATATTAAATCAAATTATGTGAAACATATTAAGTCCAGTTATGTACATACCTAATTCATGATTCATAAATTTTGCAATGCTTTATATGTCCTGAAAACAATAAAAAAATATTAATCAAACTAATAATTGAGTTTGATAGTTATGAGTTGATAGATTCACAATGTTTTTGATGATCCTATAAACAACATTAATATACATTATATTGGATAAAATAACATGAAATAAAATTGTGAATAAAAAATCATTACAAAAACATCAGAAAAACAAAAAAAAAAGTTGGAATGAAACAAGTGATATGTTGTTAAACAAATGTATGACTTTATATAATGAGGAGGAGATGTCGATTTTTAGAGTTAGTAAACTGAAATCTTCTAGAAAAATATTTTTTAAGTTTTACAGAAATTTAAGTGACTTTCTAACAATTATCTAAATATATTTAGAATATTTTAAGATAATTTTAGATTGTCAAGTAATTTACTAAAACTAACTTATGGAATATACTCTTTGTAATTGATTTTAGTTATTAGAATAATTAAGATTTTTTAAAAAAAAATTATAAAAGATACAATATTTTGTAATTTCGAGTATATAGTTAATGTACTCATTTTATTATTGTTTTTTCTGTATTATAGTAAATTTTCTGCAATCTCTTATTCTTTTTTTTTTTACAACAATCTCTTATTTTAAATATAATTATTAATATTTTTAAAATCGATACTAATAGCATTAATTAGGAGCATTAATATGAAAACTTACCATAAAATTTGGTAATTTATTATAGTAATTAATATGAAATACTTTTTTTCCATAAAAATATTATTGTTTGTAATTGTTAAACAATTTATTAGGAGCATGACAAGAAATTATCATAAAAATCGTCTATTTATTATAACAGCTATTATGAAAGATTTTTTTCCAGAAAGTTAGTATTGGTTGTATTGTTAAACGATTTTCTAATAGGCAAATAATAACTACTTATTAATTAGTTTTTAAATTTCTGCACAATTTTTGGTATATAGGATTTTATTGGTTGTTTATTGTCTTATTTTAGCGGATTTTTTTTTTTTTTAATTGCCACCAAAATTCGAATAAACCTCTTTAATGATCCACGTCCATTGGTTATTCCCGATCCGAACGGGTTATTAATATTTCTTGATCCGAATAGTATTATACTATTATTCATGGTAAATTAAATTTTCAATTTTTTTTTGCCTTAATTACCATTTCCGCATTTCTATTTATTGTTCTCCAAATTTTGTTTATAAAAGGAGCATTACATGGAATTCTTTTTTTTTTTTTGTACTTATTTGGTTTTTTAGCTTCCCAATTAATAGTATCAATTGCAATATAAAATCTTATAAGACTTTTGACATTGTCTTGTGATTTCAGTTTTGTAAATTTTGTTTTTCTGGTCTGGTTAACTAAAACCAAACCATTTCATTATACATTAAGTCAGTAATGGATATCATAAATAAAATATCAACAAAATTGATGGCAAATCACTAACATACAATTGATGTTCTATTGAAGTTTAGCCCAAAACACATTTTCATTAGTCTTTTAGACTTTGCTGTAGTGTGTAATGGACATAAGATTAAGCATTAAGGTTAGATGAACTACTTCTAATCAACTATTTGAGTCTCTCACTCCCTCCCTACTTGGGCCAACATACAATCCACGGACCCAAATAATCTCTATCCTATAATTCAACTCTCAAATTCGACATTACATGCATGGTATTTTCTATCGTTTTTACAGCACTTTTTGCAAATATTAAATCCGTATATACAAACTGATAAGAGTAGGATTGCAAAAAATGTGTTTTTTTCTTTTCTTTTTGTTTTTTTTTATATAAAAGGTTTTTTAAATTAAAGCATGAGAAAAAAGAGATTGTTTACACAAACCTATTGGACTTACTTACCGTTATATTCTTGAATGCAAAAAGTGTTATAAAAAAATTATATTAGATTCTCAAAAATAAGAGTACACGATACATATATCTGCTAATATGAGATATAAATCAAAACTAGATATTCACCCGCGGTACACCGCGAGACCATTTTTTAATTAAAAAATGTAATTTATTTTATATATTAACTATATATATAACGAATGTTTAATTTGTATTTTTTAAAATTTACAACCTTACAAATATAGATATACTAGTTAGTATGGAAATTAGAAAGTATTTTGTTTAAGGTTTATTGTTTTATATTATTCTATAATAGACAATTAAATAATTAATGATTTATAGAAGGAATATATTGTGTGTTTTTTTTTTATATATAGTAGTATTTTTATTATTTTAAAAATTTTAAATATATGTAGAGGATAATTTTGTATTGTAGTTTTGTATGTTTTATATTTAAAAATCAGTTAACTTTAGTATATATAGTTTTGTTGTGAAATGCAAATAAAAGTCGTTAACAATTATTTGTTTGATATGAATTCCACATAGTCACCGTAGTCTACTAAAAAAAATCTAATTCAGTATACTAATTACTTACAGATATATATTATGTAATTGACTTTTGTTTTAAAGTTAACTAATATTTGTTTTTTTGTTTTGTCTAGACCGACACAATTGTTCTTGTTTTTATCTGACAAAATAAATCTATCATCTTCTTTGTTTTTATCCCGTCCATTGTGACATTTCCATTCATCTTGACTTTTAGTCAATCGATTTCATCATCTTTATTTGTCTTAATTCGTCTACGGATATCAATGCGTTGAGATCGAAAATCTTGGCCACGGATCCTCCTCCAAAACTGAAAATCAATTCGTTTATTGATTAGGCCGATTGTTTAGGAAATATCTGTATAGAAAAAATATTGTTTTGTAAAACTAGAAACTTAATATTAATTAAATTAATTATAAATTTAATATTTAATGTTAAAGGGAGTGTTGCTTAGTTTGGAAAATTTATTAGGATAAGAAACCTTGTTTCCAAAAATTGAAATTCAATATTAATTAAATAAATGAAAAACAAATTAATAATTAATGCCAATGACATGCTTGTAAATAAGTTTGAATTTCAGGATTATTTCATAAATGTCTCAAAAAACGTATATACGATAAACATAAATGTAAATAATAATCTTCTAGAAAAAATTAAAATTTATAAACTTATGTATTCAATGATTGACATCCGTATAATATTCTAAGTCTGTTATATTAATCTTTGATTGGGATCTTCGAAATGTTGTGATTTTGATTAGTCATTTTAGCATCTCGATTAGTCATTTCATATGTTCGATCTTGATCGATTTTTTTTTTTCTATTTCGAATTCAGTCGGGTTTCCTAAAATCATTAGTTCGAAAACGAAGGAAAGTGATAGTGGGAATTATATATATCACCTATTCCTTTTTTTTTTCACGTGAAATGAAATCATTTGACTTCAGATTCTCTTCACTTTTATCATGAAGCTAAGCATTAATCACTCATTTTTTCGACATTAAGTGTAGAGAAATCTAACCTAATTTTATCGTCGTCTACAGTGAATAAGAAATGTTATTATAACGAAAATGAAATCCAAACTCTTATACCAATATAGTTTTACTACGATGAAATACATTTCTTTTATAAATTTTGTTATAAATTATGATTATTTATTCATTCAGTTATGTTCGATTTAATTGTTTTCATTCAATCGTGGCAAGTATATATATAAGACAATAGACATTTAGTTACGGTAAATGATACGTGGCAAATCTATCTACAATTTGAAGCAACACAAATGTAAAATTGTATTCGAACTCCACTACTTCAACTGTTTTTGTAAAATCATACAAATTTAAATTTCAATTTCACATTGATGATTATTATAATAATATGACTTAGTTATGAACAAGGGACACACAAAATGGGCCTAAGTTTGCGGAACAAAGAACAAAGTTCCCTTAATTATGACAAGTTGAAAAAGAGAGGTCTTTGAACAAAACGTAGCAAAGTTTAAGAGAAGTAAAAAGAAGCTAGTCATGCAAATGACACATGGAAATGTAAGTTCGACAGTCCACACCCCACTTTTTAAAGGTTATCTCTTTCTCCCTTTAGTAATTAAAAATAAAGATTAGTATTAGAGTATTTGCACTTGCAATATGAATGATGATAATTAAGAAAAATGGTCATAGTTTTTTTTTGCCCAATGAATTTAAACATGTTTTGGACGTGATTTTATTTTCTTCTAATATTTAAGTATATAAAGGATAAGAAATGAATTTTATAGATATTGAAACCACAATTTTAAGTTATTTTTCTTATAACTATTGTTATATTACGTGACAATACCTAATGATATTTTTTTTTTTTTGAAATATCCAAATGTGATGATCACCTTTACTGAAGAAAGAAACTAATAAGATCTAATTTTTAAAAAGTTTTCAAATGAATTTCAAACAAACCATAAAAAAAAAACAATTCTGAAAAAAGTTTTCAAATGAGATTTCAATATAAGTTTGATATAAGTCCCTAATGACTAATGTGAAGACAAATAGGTCTTGATGAAAATCACATTGAGAAAGACACCTACCTAGGTATGATTGTCTTCCCACCATAATTTGTCCAAGACCTTAGTGTACATAGACGTTTCATCTTATTAATTGGCCACAACGACCACAATCATGTGGACATATTTGATTACCTTTTTTTAATCACATGGGAATAAGTCCAAATAATTAGTTGGACACTGAAAAATCTTAGATTCAAAGTAGACTAAGAACTTTTTTTTTTATAAATAATCCCCTACAATAATTCATAACCAAGAAAAAAAACTCAATGACCAAACCAAAAAGCTACAAACACAAGAGAACAATAATACATCTATACATTGATAATACAAGATTTCATATTAAATTTTAGTAACAACAACCACAAATGAACCTTTTATAAGTTGACCAGATCTTTATTGGCTCAGGTCCTAAGGCTTCATTGAGTTGTTTGATTTTCTCTTGAGTACAATGACCCAAGTGACGGCTTCCAAGAGCAAAGCAATGCCTCCAAGAATGGCTATCACAGCAATGTAAGCCGTCTTGTACGTGTCTTGTGGGTTCAAGATGTTGATACCTTTAAAGACATTAATGAGCCCAAGGATGAGGATCGCGTAGCCAACTCCATGGTGGTAGATATTCCAATAAAATCTGTACTTGTGATCTTTCTTTGGCCGCAACAACATCGCAAACATCTATACAAAGAAGTTAAAATGATTCACATCCCGATGTAAAGAGTACATAATATATTAAGAGATACGGAACTCTCCATTAGAAACGCGTGAAACTTAACATGGTATCCAAAACATAGTAAAAAACTTGTATCTTGAACATGGACCTTTAAAGTGCAAAACAGAGCAAAAAAACAGAGTTTTTTTTCTTGTAATTTACCTGAATAGTGGCAAGGGCGAAGAGGGCAATGCCAATGTTACGATGGCCGGTGAAGCGAATACCTTCAGACTCGCTGCCGAGCTTGAGTCCGGTACCCCAACCGGCAACACCGATGACATAAGCCGAGAACTGACAAGACACGTGAAGGTAAAACCAAGCCGGATCTGCGGATTCAAATATTCTCATATACCTAGCTATTATTGCTCCTATAGGAAACAAAATCCCCCAGCTCACCGCGTTTAGTATCCCATGAATCTGCACAATTCTCACCATACTCAGCTTCGATTACCCGATTAGAAATCATAATTCATCGGTTTAAAGAATCTTGTTATGTAGAAACTTACATTTCTCTTCTTGATCTTGGCATTTACCTCACCGCCCCCAGAGATGGTTGTGCTGCCGCTGTTGTCACCTTTTAAATCAAGAGAGCTCATAGAAGCAAGATTCGGCGGGTCGAAAGCGTGCTTCCCAATCATTCCACCAGGACCTAATTCAGGACCAACTTGCCAAACCTGATTCACTTTTCCCTTTGCCACCAAATCAGCCGGAACCTTAACCCTAGCAAAGATCCTCAACGTTCCTCCATCCCTCGCGGCCTCCTCGGCTTTCATATCCCAAACATCAAACGCAAGCTTCGAAGGAACAAGCGAGCTATAGGAGCTAATGTTTAGCGTCTTCACCACGGCAACACCGTTACCTGGATCCTTGTAAGCGACAAGGGTTTGAGCTCCGACCATACCTGTACCCTTTGGATTTATGGCCCAAGCGATCCATCCGCCAGGCTTTGCGGGAGGAGCGGAGAAGACGACGGCGAGAGTTGTGTTGGCTGCATCGTAGGAATAGTGGAGGAAGGCTTTGAGTTGAGGGAGGTCAAGGCAGTGAGGGTAGGTTTTATCGCCGGAAAACGTCTGTGACTTACAGGTTTGTGAGACAGCCGGTGAGATTAGAAGAGCCAAGAAAAGGAAAGAGAGAGAGGTTCTTACGGAAGAAGAAGACATCGTTGGATGGAATGTAGTAACCGTAAAGGTTTTTTAATTTGGCGATATTAATAGAACTCTCTTTTTAAGAAGAGGTAATAAAACTAGCATGTGTTTTGGTGTGTGAGATTTAACATGGACTAGCCAATAATAGGTTTTTTTTTTTTTGGTTATATTTTTATTTTGCTTTTTGAGCATACATAAGAATGATGTATGATTCTGGAAGAAATCTAAAGTGAAGAAATTCAAATTAAGCACGTTTTTGACAATATGCATTACACCAAAGAAGAATTAAAAAAAAATCCACACCAAGAAGGATTTATTATTGGTTTTCCAACACTTATTTTATCTAAAATAAAATTAGATATGTGAAATAACTTTATAATAATTAAAATTTATTAAGTGAATGTACAGGACATATTTTATTCGTCACATTTTTCCTTGATAGAGAAGATTTCTTTCCGTCCTACAATTTCACACCTATTTATTTACTAGAGTCACTGTGACATCTATTAATAATGAACAATACAACTTAGGGTCCGAAAGGTGACCGCGGTTTTGGTTGTACGGGGAAAGCGGTTTTGGAGTGCGGTAGAGTTTAACTGCGGTACGTGCGGTTTGCAGGACAAGTGCGGTTTATACAAAATAAGCGGTATAGAATGATATTTGATTGGTGAAAAAACTATTTGCGGTTCAGTATTAATTGTGTGAATGGTAAAAAAAGAAAAAACAGTGCGGATTACATATATTATAAATAAATTTATTAATAATTAATATGTTTGTATATTATTATATGTTATGAATTAATAATAAAATAGCTGTATTTATAAACCTTAAATACTATAGTTGATCAAAAAGTAAATTATTTAGATTCGTGATACAAAAATTTAAAACATATCTTGATGAGTAGAAGGATTATTTATAATTATAAATTCTTGATCCTTCCACCATGAGTCAGATGCATATATCATGGATGTATCATGATCAACCGTGATTCCGGTTTTATGAGTGAGAACCTTTCACCTCTTGTAACTTTTTTTGAATTCATCAAGTTTGTTTTTGAAGAATCCATAAGTTATATTCATGTTGAATGCTTGGTTAAATTTTTCTACCATATATTCTTTACCGATAGCAGTCGGATTCTTAAGAGTATAATTATTCATCGCAATTACTTCGTCGAACAATTGAATTAATGTTTTTTCCTGAATGTACGACCATTTATACTTGTCTTTGTTCTACAAATTATGCAAATACAATGTCAAATATTATATCATGTATAATTCTTATTTAAAATTTTAATAAAAACCAGCTAAAGAAAATTTACCCGTACTGTTGTTTCCGTTGGAAGAGTTGAATTTTCGATTGGCTGATTTGAACTTGTCTGTCTAGAAGAATTTGTGTTTCTTCGACGATTTGATGACATATCTACATTTAATGAAAGTTATTGGTTACTATACATTTTATATCAATAAAATTATTTTATTGTTAATAAGAATTCTTTTAAACATATTGTTTTATTTCTAAACTAATTTATATTGTTATCTATACATATACATATACATATATAAATATATTAGTTAGGAAAATAAAATAAAAATGATATGAAACATAATGAAAATGTTCAATTGTTTTATAATTAAACTAACATGTATAATTTTAAAAAATTAAGTAAACTGGATTACAAATTTTTTTAAAATAACAATATAATGAATACATAAAGACTATGATATATGAGTATTTTAATAACCACTATGATATTTAAGTAGTATGGACAATATTATTATTTACTGAATAATAAAATTATTACTTTTATTAATTTTCAACTTAAAACATATATTACAACCCTATTTATTAACATAAAATTGCACTTTAAATCAGTTTTTATAAATTTAAAATCTAACAAAGCTTTTAAAAGTGTACTTTTCATTAATTCATTTTGAAAATATATTAAACAAAACCTATATAAGATTGTGTTTAGGAAAATATGAGAGTAGGTTTTTCAGAAAATAAAATAAAAAGAAATTAAATATGAGAAGTAATTAAAAAAAAGAAAACATTACCAAAATGATGTTGCACTACAAATCGAGAGGTAGAGAAAGAGAGAGGATAAAGTATACTAGATGTTTACCAAAGTAAAATCTCGAGAGAGAGAGGAAGGGGGAGAATAAGGGATAGTTGTTTTTTTGGTTATTGATAACGTAGACACATATGTTTATATAGTACATTTATATATTAAAAAAATTATTAAATAAAGCATTAATTGGTTGCGGTCCCAGAAGCTGCTGGTTATTACCCGTTGTATTTTTGAAAGGCGGTCCATGCTTTTATCTGCTGAATCGATCCGCTTTTTGTTTTTTTTTTTCAAAAAACACAAATTAAATTTTTTTCTCTTGATTGACTGTACATGTGCGGTTTTGTTTTTTTTTTTTTGAAAACCGAAAATTTGTTGTTCCCATTCACTGCCTTAAGGTCTGAATGATAACAGCGTATTTGATCGTGCGGGACAAAAAAATTGATAGTGCAGTGCGGTTCAACAGTAGTTCATGCGGGATAAATATATTTGCGGAATAAATGCGGTTTATATTGAATTAGCGGTACAAAGTAATTTTTGATTGGTGAAAAGAAGAAGTGCGGTTCATACAAAGTTATATATATATATATATATATATTGTTACTATAATAATTGTATAAGTAAATTACTAAAAATATAATTAATTAATATAATTGTAAACTTCTATATGTTTTGTGTTAATTAAAAATATCTAGAACCTTATATGTAGTACTGATGCAAATTCGCTGGGTAAAACTGATGGTTCATTACAAAAGCGGTCCAAGACAAAATTTGTAGGACAAAACCGCAAATCAATTTTTTTTTTTGAAAAACACAAATCAATATTGTTTTTGTGTGAATGGTGAATTTTTGCGGTTTTGATAAAATGACATTTCAATACCGCTTATATAATGTCACCACTCACTACCTTAGTCTAAGATGTATACCACACAACGGTATAATTGTTTTAGAAGATGATTATTTTGAGTTTAAAATTTAATTATAAATTCCTTTATTTATATATTATTCTAACTTGAATTTTTTAAGATTACTATGGATAGGGAGACCCAAAACTTAAAATAGATGATCAAATCTCTACTATATATCGAAGGATGACATTGAAGAAACAATGTTTTACCATGTGATTTGTAATTGACTTCAGTTAACTTGTGATATGGGACTTCAATTTCAACTTTCGCTTATGTCTTCACATAACAACAAAATAAAAATGATGAGGATTATTTGGCTTTAACAATGTTGCAGTGAATAAAATCACCAAAAGGTGATCTTTATTTTATGTTTTCGTTTAAAGCCACTGTATAGGCTTTGAAGGATTCATATCATTTTCCGTCTTGTGTTGACAATAAAAATAGGTGCTTCTGATGTTATAGGGGGATTACCAACAGTTAAAGGGGAAGTAAACCATACATGGTGTTATCTGAATTTGAGGATGAAAAATGTGCAACATTAAGGAATATAATATTTCTTTTATATCTCTAAACTTCATCATCTTCAATAAAAGAATCACACATAATGTTATCTGAATCTGAGGATAAAAATGTGCAATATTAAAGAATATAATATTTCTTTTATATATCTAAAATTCATCATCTTTAATAAAAGATTACTCATGGGGTAAATTCAAAACTCAAAAATGATGGTGGGTTTCGGCTATTTCTGTAAGGCCACAGCAGAAACAACATCCTAACAGGTTATTGTTGCGGATTTAAAGTGACATGTGATATGAGTCTATAATTTTAAGTTGAGTAATTACGTCTTGACCCAACAGAAAATACAAAGACGATGATGATTTGCCCATACAACTTACATCAAGCATGTTACTACTTCAAAATTTTATTTGGTTATTTCATTCATAGGAGATTATTGAAAAAAAATCTCTATTGCACTACAAGAAAACAGGACAACGGCCACTGTGGTAATAGTCGCTAAATAGTCGTTAATGTTAATGTAACGACTATTTAGCGACTAATCACTGTTGTAGTTAATTTTTTGTCGCTAATACGTATAGTCGTTATTTAGCGACTATTCAACGATGATATGACGTTGTCGTTAAATTGTCGTTGCATTGTCGTTATTTAGTAACCAAATTTGGCGACAATTGGCCGACAATTTAACGATTATTGTAGCAGTAGTCGTGTATTAGTCGCTAAATTTAGTGACTAATTTGCGACAAAGTTACGACGTTTTTACATGAATAAAACTTGCAATACTTTAGTCATAAATTAGTTGTTTTTTTCTGCGACTATTTACCTTCTATTTAACGACAATTTTCCGTCTAAATGATGACTATATAACGACTAAGTTGTTTTAGAAAATAATGAAATTAACTGGTTTTATTGTTTTGTAATCCTGATTTTAATCTTGATTTTAATACTGATTTATGAAATGAAAAATCTAATGAAAACACATTATAAACATAACCATAATTGTACTGAAACTAGAACATACACAAGTCCAAAATAGAAATCAAACCAAAAGCTAAGAAAGAAAAAGTTTATAACACATACAAACAGAATAAAAGACCTTAGTTCATGAGTTAAGTTACAATATGAACCATATTGGAGTTGATCATGGAGTTGTTGATGGAAGATTGTCCTCCTCAGCTGATTGAGAGGCTATAAACTCTAGGAAGGCTGGATTAATGTGGCGCATGAACTTTGCCATCAAAGTCAACTCTTTGATCTCGCTCTTTTGCTCAGCCACAAGGAGAGCAGTCTCATTTTCTCGAGCAGCAGCTTCAGCATTGAGAGTCGCCTGAAGTTCAATCTAACGTTGGGTTTCCTTTAGTTGCTCTTGCAATGTAAGAAAGGCTTCGGTTTGTGATGGTTGATTGCCCTTGCCCTTGCCAAGAGTATCTTTGAGGCTTCCAACACCATAAGGAGTTCCTCGTTAATCCTTCTCAGTGCACTGTTTGCAAAACAAGAAAAATAGTAAGTAAAGAGCAAAACAAGAAAAACAGTAAGTAAAGAGCAAAACAAATGCATGATCGAGTAGAAATGCTACTTTACCTCAAGAAAGATGGCAGTACATACATCGCTGGTGAGCTCTCGACGGTGTGAAGTACCATCTGAAAGAGTTGAATCTGCCTCTAGCTCAGCCATCTTCTCTTGCAACTTCTGCTGATAAGCTTGATGGATTTTCTCGGCCTTTCCATCAACATAAGAACCATCCGGCTTTGTATGTGTTTTGAAAAAAAATTCACCCATACTGACCTCTCTTCCCAACTCCTGTTCCTGCAATGTTAGAAAGTAAAGAATGTTTATGAAAGTGTTTAAAGATAGAAATATTGATAAATGTAACTAACAAAATAGAAATGACTTATTACCAGATCATCTTGGATTTCCCTATATGACTTAGGGCATGATAAGTGGATGTGAGGACCGAGACCATTACGGTCAGACATACAACACTTGGAATAGGTTGAACTCTTTTGTTGTTGTTCTTTAGTATCCCAATTATCAACCATCTCTTGCCAGAGAGTACCTTCAATCCATGAAGGTTTAATTCGAGACGTCCTTGCATCGTTAACCATGCCCTTCATCCGGCGGTTACAAATGGTGTTGAAATGTTCTTGAACGGTTCATGTTATCAATGGATCCCAGGTGTGAGTTTTATACATAACAAAGAGAGAATGAATTATGTCAGTGAAAGTCAGTGAAAACAAGTAATAAACACAAGTAGAAAACATGTTACATTCTACTATTCTTACCGCAAACTCCATGAAGTATCTTTGTTTTCTATCCGGAGGCAAATAAGTCCAATTATAATATGAACCATCGAATTTGTTTGTAAAAATCTTGGTAATCTTCCGAACAAGTTGGCCTTTTTTGTCCCGATCAAACCTCCACATACACATGTAAAAAATGTGTGTTGGTTTGATCAGTTAGAAAGCAAACAAAAAAAACAAAAAATCAGTTAATAATGCCGAAGAGATTCAATGGTTTCACATACACTGTTGCATCAAAGACACCCTAAGATAAATAAACCAATTGAAACGAGAATCAAAGACACCCTAAGACAAACCAATTGAAACAAAAATCAAAGACACCCTAAGCCAAAAACATTACCAAGTTATCTTCTCCCTAAGTGTGTCAAACCAATTGACACAAACATTACAAACGACAATTCAACACCCTAAGTATGACAAACCAATTGCTACAGACGAGAATCAAAACAAACCAATGCCAAAAACATTACCAAGTTGTCTTCGGCAACGATATGGGAGAGAGAACCGTCATAAACTTCTCACGGCCAGACATCGTAAGCAGAGCATTTAGAGATTGCATCGTGTCATCCTCGAGTTGAGGCGATGCATCGTAATTGTTACCTTGAGAAGATGGTTTCTTTATGTATGGGTACGAAATATAACAAACCTGTGAGGCTTGAGATGCTGTTTTGCAATCAACGTGTAAAAGTTACACATATTATATATAAATGTGATATTGACAATATATTGAGGATTGGGGCATTTATATACATACCTAGAATAAATGGTTCGTTTTTATATTACTTTCTGGATGAAAGAACATCTACAACGCCACCATTACTTCTCCTTGTGCCTCTACCAATTACAGGGTCATACCACTTGAACTTAAATAGTGTGATCTTCAACCCAAGCATTCCCTCATACTCAAGTTCTATCATATCAGTTAATGTCCCGTAGAAACCTGCAGCGTCAGATGCATCCGCATAATTTTCACCTTTAACAGAAATCCCATAATTACATGTCTTTCGTCCAGCACCGTGGTTCTCTGTATGAAACAAATAACCTCTCGTAAAATACATTGGCCATGTTTTAGCCTTATTCAAAGGTCCATGCACAATCTCTTGAACCCAAGTAGGAAATGGATTTGAGGCGTTCCAATAACTAACCTGCATATATATAAGTCCCGTTATGTTAAATAATAACAATAAGTATAATATGTATATCACGAAAAATGGTTTAACATACATATTCTTTAACCCAAGAATGATATTCGTCAGCTCTTTTCGCGGAGAGTTCTTTCTCGGTAAGTCCTGGATATTTTGCCGAAATATAATCCTCGAACATTCTATATAGAAAGATAATATCACCACAAATGTATATGAGAAAATATAGTGGAATTAGATATCTTAAAATGTAACTAATTAGTGACATGTAAATACCTCTCAATTGGCTGAAAATAGTCACAATTCCGTAAAACATATGCGTGTGCGCAACGATAGTCATCACCTGAAAGCCATATTTCATTCATTTCTCGACTGGGATGGCCAACTTGAGTAAATATAGAGGGTACTCCAGGGACATGATATTCAAACGCTTCACCTTCATCAAATCTTGTTAATCTGACCAAATAATTAAAAAGTAATTATTATGACTATTAAATTAAGTATCACATTAAAAATATTTACTCTTAATTGTTCACCTTGATTTTGTTTGTATGTTCGCAGCAAAGTAGTGCTCAGAGAAATAAGAAATCTCGTCATTGATATATGATTCAACAATTGATCCTGCCACATATCTTTTGTTCTTTGCTTTTCCTTTCAATTTTTTGAAAAACCTTTCAAAAGGATACATCCACCTATATTGGACAGGCCCTCCCAATTCAGCTTCGTAGGGAAGATGTATAGGCAAGTGCTCCATCACATCAAAAAAGGATGGTGGAAATATCTTTTCCAAATTGCAAAGGATTAAGACAATGTTCTGTTTTAGAATTTGAAGTCGACTTGTTTGCAAAGTTCTCGAGCATAAGTCCCGGAAAAATGCTCCAACCCCTACAATATTATATTTATTCAAACTTCATCACATTTATAACGGAAAAAACTTTTACTCACTTCATATATATATATAAAACTTTAATAATTAATTAATATACCTAAATATACCTGATAACGCAAGGTGGACATTCCGGTCAAGGAGTTCTGCAAAGATAAATGGAAGTAACCGCTCCATGAAAACACGGCAGTCATGGCTCTTCATGCATGAAAACTTTCCATTTTCCATATCAACACAACTAGCTAAGTCTGCCGAATAGCCATCTGGGAATTTAACCGAGTACTTCACACATTCCAATAAGCTTGTTCTAACTTCGTCTGTCAATGTATAGGGCGGGAAAGGTGCTTTACCCCAACTATCAAGATGTACGTGTGTCCGAGAACAGAACTTTGCTATATCCAACCTTGACATGACGGAATATATTTTGATTTACCTTTCACACGCATAAGAGTGTACATGATGTTATCCAAAAAATTCTTCTCTGTATGCATCACATCAATATTATGTCGGAGATTAAGGTCCTTCCAGTACGGTACCGACCATAAAATGCTCTCCTTGTGCCAGTTATGGTGCTTTCCATATCCATGCATCTTCCTTTCATGACCATTTCCACCGACGTCCTTGGTTCTTGGTGGATTTACAGAATTCAACCGCTCAGAATAAACTTGCTCACCCGTCAAAGACTCTGGTGGATACTCTCTTGTAGCGTCTTTTCACTTCAGGAAGTCTTTTTTATTTCTCCTCAGAGGATGATCAGGAGGAAGAAATCTCCGATGAAAATCAAACCAACATGTCTTCCTTCCATTAGGTAGATAAAAGGACTTTATATCATCCATGCAAACTGGACAAGACAATTTACTATGTGTTGTCCATCCAGATAACATGTCATATGCAGGAAAGTCGCTTATCGTCAACATCAGCACTGCTTTTAGGTTGAAATTTTGGCCTAAGGACACATCATATGCATCGACTCCAGTAGACCATACCTCTTTTAACTCATCAATAAGAGGTTGGAGAAAGACATAAAGACTAGCTCGCGGATGGTTTGGACCAGAATTCAGAATTGTAAGAAACAAGTACTCAGTATCCATGCACATACCAGAGGGTAGATTATATGGCGTCAATATCACTGGCCATAATGAATGGTGACGAGACATCCCAAATGGATTGAACCCATCAGTACACAATCCCAAATACACGTTACGGGGTTCTTCAGCAAATTGACGATTTTGTTCTTGAAAATACTTCCATTCCGCTGCATCAGACGGATGACTCATTTCTCCCACCTTTGCTTGGTGCTCGGCATGCCATCACATTGCTGCTGCAGTCTTGTGACTCTGATACATTCTCTTCAGTATATCACCAATAGGTAAGTACCACATACGACTATATGGTACTTTGGTTCTGCGTCGGTCATTCTTAGGCTTCCATCTTGGTGCATCACAAAACAAACATTTTTCTTCCTTTTTGTCATCTTTCAAGAATAACATACAATTGTTTATACAAATATCAATTGTATGATATGGGAGTCCTAAATTGCGCATCAATTTCTCTGTCTCGTAATGAGAACCCGTAGCCTGGTTTCCTTCTGGTAAATAATCACTCAACATTTCACAAACTGAATCCACTAACTTTTCACTCATATTATAATCTGTCTTATTTTGCATAACTCTAGCAGCTAAAGATAATTGTGAATGACCTTCACGATAACCATCATATATTGGATTTTTTGCACCTTCTAACAAGTCATATAATTTTTTTGAATAGTTAAGTATTGGTTCTTCTACACTCTTATAACCCCCATCCCATTAATAGTTATCATCAAAACCCACATTAGAAGGAAATGCATCATTCACCGTATCCACATATCTATCTTCTACTACATTACCCACTTCCTTACTCCCACTAATAAATATCGGATCAACAGTACTCGTCCCTATATCCATATTTATTTCTTCCCCATGCTTATACCAAACATAATAATCTGGTATAAACCCATAACTAAAAAGATGATTCCAAATTCTAATCCCTAGAAAACGCTTCCCGTTTTTGCACCTACTACAAGGGCAAAAACTTACCCCCGTTTTCTTGTGCAAAAGGCTGGCTATTTGCAAATTGCATGAACTGCTCCATCCTGGCTCTGAACTCTTCTGTAAAATTTCCCGTCACCTCATCGATCCTCTTGTACATCCACTCTCGAAAATTACTATAATTGTAACTTCATGACATTATTATAAATCTCTATGATCTCGTCTTTTTTTTTATGTTGCTTTGTGTTTCTGTGAGTGAGAAAAACGATTGGTGAGCTCAGTTTTATATAGGCATATTTAGCGACTAAAAAGTGACTATATCACGTAGTCGCCAAATACAGGTACACCTACTCCACAATGCCAAAAACGTGTTTTAAACCAACATTTAGCGACTATTTTGCGACATAATTTGGTGACCCTCCGTATTGTCGC
Organism: Camelina sativa; assembly: GCF_030686135.1. Lineage (NCBI taxonomy): Eukaryota > Viridiplantae > Streptophyta > Magnoliopsida > Brassicales > Brassicaceae > Camelina > Camelina sativa. Next base: position 12,917,321 of record NC_141880.1, on the reverse strand, counting down.
TAAATAGTCGCCAAATATATGATTATACAAGCAACTACCCAAATAGTCGTTAATTTAGCGACTATTTAGCGACACACGTTTGCGACTCACCGAAAATGTCGCAAAATAGTCGCTAAATGTACGACTATTCTTATTTCGTCGTGTTTTAGTCGCCATTTAGCGACTACTTTAGCGACTAATTTATTTTGTCCTAAATTAGCGACTAATAACGACTATATAAGAATAGTCATAAAGCAGTCGCGAATTAGTGGGTAATTAGTCGCTAAATTTAATGACTACGAATTTAGTCGCCGATTGTAGTCGGAAAAACCGTGCTTTCTTGTAGTGTTGGTTTAAATTTTCATTTCCTCTTGTCATAACATATACGTCCTAAAAGATGTTTATGAAGTTCAAGGCAATATACATATTAATGGAACACACACACACACACATAGTTTTATTTGAAACTGAAGATAATTAAAATCCTAGCCATATGAGAAAGAAGACGATGATGGTAGACAAGTATTGTACTTCCAAAAGGGATAATTATCACTTTGATTTAATATCTTTACAAGGGTCATTTTTAGGGCTGCGAATTCGGTTAGTTCGGTTTGGTTTTTCGATTATTCGGTTTAATAGGAAAATTGAAAATTCTACCAAAATTAATCGACTAAGAAATCGGTTTGGTTTGGTTGATAATCAGTTATATCAGTTCGTAGAGTTCGGTTATATCAGTTTTTACCCTTGTCAATACACAACCATCAAACTGCATGTAATCATACGCACAACCCAACACCATTATCAGATAAAATATGATTCATGACATGTAGCATTTAGCATCATAATAACATAGCATACAAGTCATGCTTACAAAAAACAACAAGTACAAAAGTCAATCCTAGTTCTTTCATACAATTTCCAAAAAATTACACTTACAAAAGTCTCCATAAAAGTCTCCGACTAAGGTCACAAAGAGACTGGGAGACAATTGTTCAGAAAATAAGTCACTTACCAAAAGTTAATAAAGAGAATGAGAATTGACAAAATACCAATGATCCTCTCCTCTTACCATATGCATTTGGTATATTGTCATTCTTTACTCGATTCCAAAAAATACTTAATAGTTATATCAATTTTTTTTTTCAAAAGATATAAAGAGAAAGAGAGACAACCTTAAAATAATAATTTGATTCGGTTCTTCGTCTCCTGTTGCAAAAGAAAACCAGAAACTATGTCTATAACAAAAATATAGATGTCTTGTAAATTAAAGTGAAAGTAACATAGTAAATCAAGTGTTTGTGTTCATCTCTAGATCATGGATATGCTGTTGGGTGTGTCTCATTCTGTGAAGCTGCATAAGCAAAACAATATCCAATTAGTCATTATTTAAGAACTTAATGAAAAACTTAATCATAAGAAATGGTTTACCTGAGGACTCATGAAACTGCAATTCTTCAAACATCTGAACAAAGCTGGCTAACTTCTCAGCTGAATGGTATTCTTCAACCATTGTTGAGCGCAAAATAAAGATTCAACCATGAAAGGTGACATAGAACTGCGATACGGGTCCAAGATGCAACCACTTGTGCTAAATGCGGATTCAGAAGAAATGGAAGACACTTAAACAACAAAGACATCTCTAGCTAGCTCGGATAAGACTGGCAATTTAGAACTGTTGCGCCTCTACCAAGATAAAGCATCAAAGTCCAATTTCAAATCAGTTGGAGTCCTTGGTACAGGTTTCTCCAACAAGTAAATATCAAATGAGAATGTAGCAGTGAGCTTGATATTTACTTGTTGGAGAAACCTGTACCAAGGACTCCAACTGAAGTGTAACTGATCCTGGAGTATCAACAAGTGCTCTCATTACCATCCTCATCCGACAAATCAAACAAAGCACTTGTTGATACTCCAGGATCAGTTACACTTCCACCACTAGTTGATACTCCACGTTCACGTACGCTCAGCTTCATCACATACTCCCCATACATTTCCTTCATCACATTTTTAATTGATGATCTTAGATTAGTACTTTCCACACTGTCTTTTCCATACAGTTTGTCAAAGCAAAGACCAGCAAACTGCATTTTGTTTCTGGGATCAAACACAATTGCGATGATCACAAGTGAATTCATGTTTAAAAAACCATCCCAATATTTTTCAAACTTAGCCCTCATCATCATCACTTATGTCTTTAGTAGCAAATCATTGTTTGTGCTTAAATTGATCAGATTCCTCTCAATGATCACAAGATCATTATAACAAACAATAGAGGCCACTGTTTTGGTTGCTGAGAAATACAAAGTGCAGTTGAAAAAGATCTTCAAGAAGTTAACTAACCACTGCACTTGATCCCAATCAGCAAAAGTAGGAGGACCAACATGCTTTTGCCCATTCTGTTCAGCATTCTCTTCACCATTATCTTCAGTCTCCATGAAGTACTCGTTATATAACTTGTCTTCAGACAATATCTTTTCAAATGAAACCCTGAATTTGATTGCGGCTGTCAGCATTAGATATGTCGAATTCCACCTAGTTGCAATATCAAGACACAAGCTACTTCTACCTACGTTTCCTGTCTCAACCCTCAACAGAAACGATTTCAACCTATAACTTGATGATCTCACATATTTAATCGCATTTCTGATAGAAACAATACTCCTTTTTTCTTTGGATAAACCATCCCTCACAAAGTTTAAAACATGAGCACAACATTGCATATGAAGATACTCACCATTCCTCTCATGATCAAAGCTTCTGTGAATACCATTAGAGCCTTGTCAATCCCCTTAGCGTTATCCACTGTTACTGTGAAGACCTTCCCGATTCCTTATTCGTCGAGACAGGCAATCAAGTGCTCAACAACTGTATCACATTTGTGATCTGTGACAGGCTTAAAGCTAATGATCCTCTTTTGTAAATTCCAATCTCTATCAATCCAGTGAGCTGTTACCACCATGTAGCTGCAAGAACTCATGAGAGCTACCCATGCAAGAACTCATGAGAGCTACCCATATATCTGTTGTCGTAGACACTCTCTACTTTTCCTTACCAAACAGCTCTTTCAAAGCTCCTATCTCTCTTGAAACATACTATATATATCTGAAGTGGCAGTCTTCCAGCAATGGACCGTGTACATGGGAAGCATGTTGCTGCATAATCTTTTAAACCCCTCGGACTCCAAAAATGCAAATGGCATCTCCTTAAGGACAATCATCTCATTAACAGACCTTCTGAACAAACCTTGATCATACTTGATTGTTGTCATTACACCACTGCTATCACCAGCAAAAACATTATGACTACCACTCTCTTGATGCATCTTGAACAACTTACACCTATTAATGTGATTCTTCATTGCACTTGTTCCATGACTCACTATGTCACATCCTATCTCTTGACCATAGTACCGACAGTTGGCAAGTGCGGGCTCATATACTTGTTGAATAAAATACTGCCAAACCAAACATCTATGAGCTGGCTTTTTCCTCGGTTGGGACGGAAGAGTAGAAGTTGGTGGACCATCATCAATCTCTTCATGTAGAAACGGGTCGTTGTTGTCTTCACCAGAATCATGAGACATCTGTTAAGTTCAAAGATCAAACAATCAGACAAACACAACAAAAGATACAGAAACTTAGAAAAGAACACTATTAGAAAAACAAAAACAAAGAATCAAACGAAGAACAACACTATCATAACAACCCTAGATCTATACTATGAATTAGTCATTTTTTTCTGCGACTATTTACCTTCTATTTAACGACAATTTGCTGTCTAAATGACGACTATATAACGACTACATTGTTTTAGAAAATAATGAAATTAACTGGTTTTTATTGTTTTGTAATCCTGATTTTAATACTGATTTATGAAAAGAAAAATCTAATGAAAACACATTATAAACATAACCATAATTGTATTGAAACCAGAACATACACAAGTCCAAAATAGAAATCAAACCAAAAGCTAAGAAAGAAAAAGTTTATAATACATACAAACAAATGACAAGTTGCCACCAATTGTTATGTCATTTATAAGAAGCCCATTAAGCCAATTTTCTAACCCTAATTTAAGAAGAGTTATTTAAGAGATGATTAGGGGTTTACGCTTTATAATTTGTGCCTCCTAAACCTAGAGAGAGAAAGAGAGTAAACCATTTGAGAGAAAGAGAATAAGGAGCCATAGTTGAGATTAAGGACAGATCTTACTTGTCCTAGGAGATGTTGGAAAAGAAGGGGTAAACAGACTCTTTTATGGATGAATTTTGGTGAGCAATTTCCCAACCCATAGATGTAAGTTTTTCCCAAATTATTTTGTAACCAATTTTGTAGATTAAAAGTTATACATGTTTTCTCAAACCTATTCTGCGCAGATTCGCGAACTAACATCAGTCATCTTGTGAAATTGTTTCCCACTGCTACAAATTGAACCAGAAGCTGATCTACCCGCCGTTGGAAAGATCTGAGTCCGGAGAGCCTGAGATCGTTTGCATAGGAGTTATAATATGAGAGTTATGATTGAATATGTGCATCTAGTCGAATTTGTGATTTTTCTTCTTTGTAAGAATAAAATAAATTATAATGTATATCTAATGTTTATGATTATAAAAATTTGTATGATTATAAATTTTAAAAATAGTATTGTTTTGAGATTAAGTTTTTAGTTATAATTTTTATCATATGCAATGAACTTTTTAGTAATAACTTGTGACCATTTGAAACTAACTTCTATTGATGGGATTGGACATTATGATAGTCACAAAATATTATGATTTTTGAGAATTTGTTAAAATTCTGCGACAAATTTTTAGTTATCATTTGTGACCATTTGAGACTATAGGTTCGTAATAATAAGATACATAATTAAAACGTTATTTTAAACACGAATTGTGACGATTTTAAGACGTTTTGTTAGTCTGTCACTGAGACAGTTTTGTTACTTTTTGTGTCGTAATTATTTACGACAAAATGGTTACTAATATATTCGTTGCAACTCTTGTGACGTTTTTGTTACAAATAAAAAATTGTGACGATTGTATTGCAACCATTAAAAAATTGTCACAAATTTGTAACAATATTTATATTATGACTAAATACTTTTTATTGTGACTAAATATTACGTCTTAATAAAATTATTTTTTTGTAGTGAATTAAATCGAAATAAATAAAAAGGAATAGTTTAACGCTTGTTACCTATCACATGAGCAAAAAAATAGGAATTTAAGTCAAACTCTAGATCTTTTATTTCGGAGTATAAAGTGGTACATATCTTAAATTAGATGTGTTTGAATGTGAGATGCATTAAATTTATAAGTTATATATATATATATACTAGGTACGGACCCGCACGTACGTGCGTGATTGATTTCAAAAACTATGTTTACTATAAAGTTTGTAATGTATTATGTACACAGAAAGTTACATTTATAGATATAATTATTTGTTAAATTATTTACAGTTCAAAATTATATTAGTTTGGTTTCATTCAGTTTGTGATTTTAGAAATAATAAAGGTTTCAGCATAAAATTAAGATTCACAAAACAACATACCACAATCTAACGTTTACCAAATTAGTGATTAATGAGAATTGTATAAAACTTATAAATTATGAAACGGATAAAAAAACATCAAAAAGATTAAAACTTGAAACGACGTGATCCGTTTTTTTTAATAATAAATAATAATAATAATAATAATTACAACTAGTGGTCCCATACTCACTAGCCACCTAACCACAATCACAACCAACAGCGGAATAACCAATACCAATAAAAATCCAATAAATAATAAACATTAATTAAATTTAACAATAATCCAATAACCAATCATCAGAAAACATGAAACCAACAACCTAGCAATGTTTCTAATGACCCAACTCTAGCAACCTAGCAATACCAGACAACATCCAATCGAGTCCCTAAAAAATCCTCCTCTTCATTGCCTTGATTCCACGATCACATTTTGCCTTTACATGCATCACAAACACAAATTGCAATGCATGAGTATTTTATAAACACTCAGTAAGGCAATCCTCTCATCTACTAGACTATACACACAAGCAATAGAGATACTCTAACCAACAAACAAAAATCCACAAACAAATCAGACTCTGCATCGACCGACACAAGGCTTGCATAGACGGACACCACCTGGGGACTGCATCGACCGACGCATGATATGCATCGACCGATGCTAGTGAAACGTGCATCGACCGATGCTTCCATCGCATCGACCAACGCATGCTCGACATCACGCGAAAACCCTAATTACATCGACCGACGCCTCCACATGGCATTGAACGATGCACATGCCGAGCATCGTTTTCCCCAAAGCTTCTCGCCGGATCTTCGTTCCCGCAACCACAAGACTCGATCCCAAGCCACAAGAAAGCCTCACACAAACCTAAACAATGTTCTAACAAGCCAAACAAAACATAAACAAACAGATCAGAGAATCTCCAGCTTAGATAAGCTATGGTCATGCACTTACCTTTGCCATAGAAGAAACCTGACCCAAACACAGGAAAAAAATGCTCCTAGGAAGCTCCTACAACGATCCCAGCTACAGATCTCTACAGAAACAGCTTCCAACTCCAAGAAATCACCAAAAACACTCAAGAACACCAAGAACTCTCTTTCTCTCTTTTGTTTCTCTCAAAAGCGGCCAAAGTCGACTAATGAGACAAAAGAACGATTTAAGGGTTTTCCTTATCCCTTTGTCCAAAACGCAGCGTTTAACTTAAGTCAAAACGCAGAAACTGAACCTGCAATGACTGATGCTCCTCCAGCATCGACCAATGCACATCCCCAAACCGAGATTTTGGTTCGCGGATGTTACAATTCTCCCCCACTAATTTAGATTTGTCCTCGAATCTCAAACAAAACATCATCCAACGACTCCTGTGCAACCGTCTCCACGGCCCGCACTCCTCCAACCGATATGAAAGGTCACCTCTAGGCGATAGACTCACGCTCCATGCATTATTTGCTATTGACTTTTGGACTTTCCTTTTCTCATAGGCCTAAACCTTGAGTTTTATTGGCTCTCCATCAAACTGAAGCCTGCATGCCATAATATTGGCTCCTCATCGGGCCTAAGCTCGCATGCCATAATATATAAGGAAGTCCAATACTTGTCTCTCGGGTTGCCACCCTACAGCGCGCTCCCGGATCGTCATCCCAAGTCGATGTACCAATCATGCTCTCAAGCCACAAAGTCTTAGAATATGACGGTACTAGGAGAACCTAAGTCCCCCAAGAGTCGCGAGCAAACAATTCTGAACACGTCTGAATCCTATCCCTATCCAGGTTTCCTTCCCGTGGCTCGCGTAAGACAACACGATGTCCTACCAACCACATATCCCCTCACTGGAATACCTCATGACCACACAAGGATCATCTCACTGCCCCACGGGCCGCCACAAAGGCCAACAAATGTCCTAAACAGGACTGCCACCAAGGCCAAACAAATGTCTTAAACAGGACCGCCACAAAAGCCAAACAAATGTCCTAAATAGGACTACCACAAAGGCCAAAAAAATGTCCTTAACAGGACCGCCACAAAGGCTATCTGTGCCGAAGGACCATCACAAAGAAAACTATCCCGAAGGACCGTCACAAAGACCATCTGTCCCAAAGGACCGCCTAAACAGGCACTCTGGCTAAACAGCCTGCCACAAAGGCCACACACAGCTAAACAGCCCGCCACAAAGACCGCCACACACGGGCACAATGACTCAAAAGTCCGCCACAAAGGCCTCGCAAGCCCCTCCAAGGCTCACAATCACCAAAAATGGACAAATTCTAACTCACATAAAACTTTCCATTATTAGACTTTCCACTTCTAGAAACTTCCCACTTATAAAAACTTCTATTTAAGGAAACTTTCCCTCAAACCACCGCCTCACGGAAATTCCGTACCCCGAGCACCACCTCATCTTGTTACTTAGTCGCACAACCAACCATCCCAAGCGACCAAGTAAACAAGAGAGATGGGCTGGAATACTCCATTCCCGCTCCAGCCACGGACTACAACTGGGACCAGGCTAGACAAGTTCAAGTCGCGACCTACTTCTCGAACCACTTCTTGAACCTTGCCTTCATCTTCACCTCTGGCTCCCAAGTCTGCTCCTCAAAACCATCACAGTCCCAAAGGACTCTCATCAAAGGAATCTTCTTCTTCCGAAGTTCCTTGATCCTCCTCTCGAGAACCCTCACTAGTCTCGCCTCCAAATTCATGTTAGGCTGAAGATCCTCAGCAATCTTAGCCAACAACTGATCATCATCACGGAGACACTTCCGCAACGTAGACACATGGAAAACCTTATGGAATGCTCGCATAACCACATGTAACTCCAGTCTATATGCCACTGGCCCAACTCGCTCAACCACTCTGAACGGACCCATATACCTTGGACTCAACTTAGTCTCAGTCAATGACCTGTTCGGACCCCGCAATATGGCCATCTTGAGGTACACTCTGCACACTCCGGGGTAATGAAGCTATGAGTAGCTCCAGAGTCAAACATAACGTGGGACTTAAACCCGCCCACCAACAAAGTCCCTACACAAACTTCATGTGCTGAGAACCTAACACTTTATCACATGACAACATTAAAAACTGAACTTACTAAGAATTCACAAAGACAAGTACCAAAAATCATACCTGTGATTGCCCCGGCACTGGTTCCACCAGTCTCTGCAGTCGTATAAACACGTGGCGTCTGCTCAATCTGTGTCACCGGCTGCCCTCCCGTCTGCACCTGCTGCAACGCTGCCACTGCTACCGACAGCAACTTAGGACACAAGGGCCTGATGTGCCCTGGCTCCCTGCAATGATAGCATACACGGCTGCTGTCGACGGAGCACTCCTCTTGGGACAGCTAGCAATCTTTTGATCCTATCTCCCACACTTGACGCAACTCGCACCACTCGACGTCTGCATAGCCTCCCACCTCCTCTTGGTTACCTCCCTGATGTTTGGGCTAGCCGCCACTGACTGTGCCCGGATATCCTCCTCGATCCCTGCTGCAGTCTCAACCAGCTCTGCACGCGAAGCATTAGTCCGCCCTCTACAGTGAACCCTCAAATCATCACATAGGGCCCTCAAAAACCTCATAATCTGAGCCTCCTCAGACTCCATATCCCGACCCCCATACCTCAGAAGTCGACTGAACTCCAAGTCAAGCTCCCGCACTGACCGAGTCCCCTGAGCTAGCTGAAGGAACTGCACCTCCAACCTATCCAGTGCCTCTCTAGGGAAATACTTGCGGTTGAACTCCAAGATGAAGTCAGCCCAAGACATCTCCCTCTGCACTCTCCTGGCTGCCACAGAAATCCACAACAACTGAGCATGACCAATCAAATGGTGGACCCCAATGTCCACCCAAAACTCCTCAGGACATCTCAGAGTATCGAAGTTACGTTCCACACTCATCCTCCATGCATCCGCAGCGGTAGGATATGTACCTCCAGAAAACCGCTTGGTACCAATACGGCCCATCTTTGTCAGCATGCTGATATAACGAGAATGGACCCCCACATCGGCAGCCACTGGCTGCCGCTCCTCCGCTACCACTGGTGGCCCTACCTGAGCCTGAACCGGTGCCACTGGCGGCAACCGCGCTATCAACTGTGCCAGCAAACCCGCAAGGTCGACACCTGGGACTCCACCCACTGGGACTCCCACACCTGGGGCCCTAACATCACCGGCTACTGGAGCATCAACACCGCCCCCTCCGGCCACACTCATGGAATCCCTCTGGACACCCTGCGACTCGCCAACACCCTCTGCTGTCACACTCTGGTCCGCAGCCTCACTAACCACTGGGACTCTGCCCCTACCACGACCACGTCCGCATCCACGACCACGTCCGCGTCCACGACCACGACCACGACCACGATCAGCAACAACATCCTCTCTAACCATCTGCACTACCATGAACAGAAGGCTAAGCACACAATTATCATAACACAGAAACATAAACTCACCGTGGAATCACACTGTAGGCTCGAAGAGGATGTTCTAGGACTCCATGCCACACACAATTGACTAACTCACATAATCAATCAAGACATGCAATCCCAACATCACAACAGAAACCTAGTGAACCCAAACCTAGAACCGTAAGGGCTCTGATACCAAACTGAAACTACCTGACCCGTTTTTTTTTTTAAATAATAAAGAATAATAATAATAATAATTACAACTAGTGGTCCCATACCCACTAGCCACCTAACCACAATGACAACCAACAGCGGAATAACCAATACCAATAAAAATCCAAGAAATAATAACCATTAATCAAATATAACAATAATCCAATAACCAATAATCAGAAAACATGAAACCAGCAACCTAGCAATGTTTCTAATGACCCAACTCTAGCAACCTAGCAATGCCAGACAACATCCAATCGAGTCCCTAGAACATCCTCCTCTTCATTGCCTTGATTCCACGATCACACTTTGCCTTTACCTGCATCACAAACACAAATTGCAATGCATGAGTATTTTATAAACACTCAGTAAGGTAATCCTCCCATCTACTGGGCTATACACACAAGCAATAGAGATACTCTAACCAACAAACAACAATCCACAAACAAACCAGACTCTGCATCGACCGACACCACCTGGGGACTGCATCGACCGACGCATTATATGCATCGACCGATGTTTCCATCGCATCGACCGACGCATGCTCGACATCACGCGGAAACCCTAATTGCATCGACCGAAGATTCCACATGGCATCGACCGATGCTCTTAGGTCAAACCGCGTCGTCCTCGCACTTGCATCACCGATGCACAAAGTGCATCGACCGATGCACATGCCGAGCATCGTTTTCCCCGAAGCTTCTCACCGGATCTTCATTCCTGCAACCACAAGACTCGATCCCAAGCCACAAGAAAGCCTCACACGAACCTAAACAACGTTCTAACAAGCCAAACAACACATAAACAAACAGATCATAGAATCTCCAGCTTAGATAAGCCATGGTCATGCACTTACCTTCGCAACAAAAGAAATCTGACCCAAACACAGGAAGAAAACGCTCCTAAGAAGCTCCTACAACGATCCCAGCTACAGATCTCTACAGAAACAGCTTCCAACTCCAAAAAATCACCAAGAACACTCAAGAACACCAAGAACTCTCTTTCTCTCTTTTATTTCTCTCAAAAGCGGCCAAAGTCGACTAATGAGACAAAAGAACAATTTAAGGTTTTTTCTTTTCCCTTTGCCCAAAACGCAGCGTTTAACTTAAGTCAAAACGCAGAAACTGAACCTGCATCGACCAATACGCCTCCAGCATCGACCGATGCACATCCCCAAACCGGGATTTTGGTTCGCGGATGTTACAAAACTTCTCGAAACAAATGACCTAAATTCTTAAGCGGGTCAAACTCGTCCCCGTAGCCATACCCCATAAGGGGTATACTATATTTTTATCTATAAAAACCCGTCCTTCGAAATTTTTAAGAAATAATATTTAAATATATAGAAGATTTTATATTTTTTTAATATGTTAATTTTGAAATTAAGGAATCTTTAATATATGTTAGTTTTATACATCAGAAATTTTCTATATGGAAAACTAAAAATTAGGATTTGCATAATTTTAAATATTTTATAGTTTAAAATAAATTAAGATGCCGTCAAATTATTTTTAAATATTTTCCAGTATCTATTATTCAAAATTAATTTCAGTTTTTTTTGGTCCAAAAATTCTAAACAATAAGAAATAATATTATTTATATTTTTGAAAATATGAATTAAATATATATTTTTTACATCTCATGTTATTATTTTTATTATAATATAATACATAGGTTTTGAAAATAATTTTGAAAACATGTAGGGGATAATATTAATTAATATTTGAAAAATATTTGAATAATATTTACCAATTTCAGAATTTATAGGAATAAAATATTGTGTATATAAATAAATTGAATAGCAATAGCAGTTTTATGTAATAATATAGAATATTAAGGGCAAGTAATAAATTGGGTACAAAACTCTTTTCTTTAAGAATGCTTCTCTTTTAATACATAGATCATACCTACAATGTTTTTTTTTTTCTAATAACTTTCAACGAACTATCAATTCATTTCTATCATCTCAGATGAGCAAATCCTTTCAACTCTCGTTCACCGTTCTTATTGTCATCACAGTTCTTGTACTAGGTTTGTATTGACATTTAGTATTGTCTAATATTACATATATATATTTTTTTCCTAATAAACGAGTTTTGAATACCAAATTAGTTCTTTACAATATCAATATCAATACCAAATCTAGATCGATTACTATCTACTGCAGAGGAAACCATCTCTTATATAATATCCCTATTATCACAAACCACTAACATTTTCGACTCACTTCTACCTTTCAATCTATTTTGGCGTGTATGGAAAGCAAGGAACAATTTGGTTTTCAATAACTACTTTGAGAGTGCAACTAAAACAGTTTTACTCGCTAAATCCGAATGCAAAGACTGGACCAGTACCATGCAAATTTCGTTACCGAGTCAGAATACCACACAAAGGGTAACCAATGAATCGGCGACTACCGGCACACCCATCCATCAAGTGTAATTTTGATGCAGGTTTTAACAACCAAACATATCAAACCACTTGTGGTTGGATCTTCCGTGATCATCATGGTGAATCGTTGGCATGGGAAGCTTCTAGACTAAACAATGCAGGTTCTGCCTTAGAAGCTGAAACTAAGGGACTATTAGTGGCACTACAGCAGGCTTGGTGCAAGAGCTACCAATCTATCATTTTTGAAGGAGATTGTAATGATTTAATAAAATTAGTTAATGGTCAACATTTGAATGCTTCATTGACTAATCTATTGGAAGATATACATCTATGGACTACAAAACTAAAACAAGTATCTTTCACCTTCACAAACAGAGAATGTAATAGTGTTGAACACGCTCTAGCTAAATATGGTTGTATTGACAAAATTTATTATGCTGATTCTGTATTGAAGCCACCATGGCTAGCTCAAAATCTTTGTAACGATTATATTTAATTAATATATACATCATTTGTGAAAAAAAAAATATATATCAATACATTGATGTTAAATAAATTTGTGTCAAGTATTATTTAATTTAGAATTCAGTAACATCGAGTTCAGCTTTTTATTGTACCATACGTCCATACGTATTAGACCTGACTAGAAAATGAGTTCAAATTGTTTGTACCACCTAAAAGATATTTTGAAATTTCTTCACAATTTGGTTAATTTCTTAGTTTATAAATTTCAATGGTCTTAAGATACCCCCGAAGATTGTTGTGATATCAATTGATTATACATATTTCCATTGGTTTTAACATTTTTTTTCCATTTTCGCTGATAGACACGTGTCTCAAACTACAGCTATTGTTCTAAAAGTATTGGTATAGTTTTATATGATACATTCAAATTATTTTAATATACTAGGGATTAGTCCGGGCTATGCCCGGTATGTATTTGGCAATTTTATTTTTAATTTAGTTATAGTAGTTTTGTTTTTAGTTTTTTGTCTATTATGTATGCAGAAAATCATTTAATGTTGTATTTAATATCTTGATTAATAAAAATTTTATGGTACTATTTCTTGTTTTAGCATATTCTTATTTTTGTTTATTGTGTATTCTGTTTTGAAATTACAATTCATTTACATGTCCTATAATGTATATGGTATTTTTCTATTTTATCTCTCTCGGTAAAAAGTTTACAATTGTTTATATTCTTGTTTGAAAACGACATGTCCTTTTTGTGTGAGATTTGGGATATGTTGATAGAGATAGTTTTTTTACAAAGCAGTATAGTAAAATTAAATCATTTATTTACTTATTTGGCCGTGTTGGAATACAATCCAAGTCTCACATCTGAAGTTTGATAAAACTATCATTAATATATAAAAGGTTATGGTTAATCTATTAATTGCCAATTGGTTTTTAGTTGGAAGCCCAAGATAACCCAAATTTAACATGGTATCAGAGCTCAAGGTAAAAAAATTCTGGTGGACCTAGAAAAGTGGATACAGACATGCCTCTTGTTAACCCGAGTAATGAGGGCCCAAAAAGGGGTTTATTATCGGTCCAAGTGAGATCGGTTCGAGATGGAGTTATCATCTCGAGGAGGCGTGTTAAGATCTCATATATGATCTTTGGTTTGAAGGGAAGATTATTGGAATACAATTCAAGTCTCACATCTGAAGTTTGATAAAACTATCATTAATATATAAAGGGTTATGACTAATCTACTAATTGTCAATTAGTTTTTAGTTAGAAGTCCAACATAAACCCAAATTTAAGACAATGCACGTCATATAATTAGATTTTAAACTGACATATATGCAATATGCTAATGGAAATATATACCTACAATTTTGTATAACAGTTTGAAGCTCATAATTCGACTAACATATTATTGGATCGATAAAAAAGCATAATAGTTTACACTTAATCGCTCCACTGTGGTTGGACCTGACCTTTTATTTTTGAAGCAAAATAATACTTCTTAGGATATCATCATCTGACATTCTAGACATTGAAACAGGTTGAGAAACATATCGTTAAATGTATATTTCTCTGCACATACCAATTTTTCTAACTTCAAAATGCAAAGATATGATCAGACGACACATGTTAACTTCAACACTAAAACAACAAAACCAAGAAACAGTGTGATTTTACACGTTTAAATGTAAAAATACTTGAACTCCGAGAAACAATGTGACTATGATTCCTTACGCTTACATTTTTGACAGTCGCTGGCAAAAATCGTTTACACGTTACATCAGCCTATCCACAACCATAATTTCCCTTAGCTTCCACCACCTCCTCTGATTCTTCTTCTTAACGGCAGAAGCAACGACAATGCAACCTAACAATAAAAACATATATTTAAGTTAGCCGCAGAAAAACTTAGATTCTATAAGATAGAAAATCAAGTTTTAAACCTTCAAAGTGTCATTGTGTAACACTTTAAACATCGAGAGAATTTCACTAACACTATAAACTTTTAAAATTATTTTACTAACACTTTGAACTTTTAGAATTATTTTACTAACCCTTTAAACCTTAAAACTAACTTTCATTTTTGTACCGCCATAAAAATTAACAGAATAATAATATCTACCAACGTAAAATAGTTAAACTATGTTGGTTTAATTTAAATTTTAATTAATTTTAGTTTTTATAAATAAATAAAAAGATAAAAATAAATTTGTTTTCATCTTCATTGTAAACAAAACTTTTACGACGTTACTCTTCATATTATTAATCCTTTTAATAAATGCATCTCTACTGGATTCTAATTCAAATTGATTGACTTCTCATTGGAAATTTCACATGATTATTCTAAATATATTGTCATCTTCAATTTTACATTTGTCAAATGTTTTAACCTTACCTCTGATTCTTCATTTTTTTTTTGCTTTGATGTATTTTTAATTTTTTTTATCAATCCTCATAAATAATTTAATTAAATTAAATTAATTAAATAAGTATTTAAATCAAACCAGCATAGTTTAACTATTTCACGTTAACGGATATTACTGTTCTGTCATCTGTCGTGACGGTACAAACAGAAATATTAATTTTAAGGTTTAAAGTGTTAGTGAAATTATTTTAAAGGTTTATAGTGTTAGTAAAAATATCTCAAGGTTTAAAGTGCTACTCAATGACACTTTGAACGTTTAAAATGTGATTTTCCCGTTTTTAATTAGAAGCACAATTTAACATTGAGGACATGCAGGAGAAAAATGGAAAACTTGATAAAAGTATAATCTGTTTGCCATAAAAAATAATTGATTGGTAGTTTTCTATTTGATGATGATAAAAATGCAAACCTTATGTTTCTTTTATAGTAGTCACACAGTCACACAGTGATTTGTAAATCATAATGTTGATCTGTTAAAGGCATCTCAATTTGACTTTGCAAGATCAATCGATTATTGTAGCGGTTTTTGTTAGTTGCTACTTCCTTGAGAGTATAAAATCACAAACATAAAACTCATGTCTAGTACACGCACCAAGAACCAAAACGGAAGCTATTTCTCATCATGATCAACTAAATTTTAAAGATCCCAGTTAATATTACTCCACGGCAAATAAGAAGAAAACAATTACATTACCTGGGATAGAATTAGAAATATCATGTATTTGTAATCTTATCTTCATGTGTATGTTTAACACAAATCTCTAGTGCCTCTTGAAACACCAAAAAGCGGACTTGAGAGTCGAGACAATCAAATAACACAACAAAACTTATGCCAAAGTGTCCATTACATTCTCAATATGCCCACTTTACACTGTATGCATATTACATTAGATAGAGAGAGATAATTCACCGCAAATGAAACTGCAAGAAAGTATTGTTATCAAAAAAAAAAAGTATTGTTATTTTGTATTTATTTAAAATTTCAGAGAACGGGGTAAGAGATAATACTTGAGAACTCAATTGATTAACTTAAACGTTACTGGATTCACTTGTAGATTTTAAAAATCAGACTTTTCAAAATGAAAACTTAGTCATGTGGAAGAATAGAATCTAAACCGTTGCTGAAGGAAATCAACAAATCTGAGACATCACTTCTAAATGGTGGGTATTGCAGATCACATATTCACATATATTGTAGTTGTTCCTAAGAATTGATAAGTGCACAGTTAGGTGAGTAGCAAAACAGAGGATTCGACACAAGAAGGTTAGTGATCTAGAGGCACCAAAAAGGCATAATTTTACATGAACCAAGAAGATTAGTGATTTAGAGGCACCAAGAAGATTAGGATCAAACGTTAGCATTTGTATATCGTTGCCTCCGTTGAACCAACAACAATAAGCCTGCAAAAAAGGAACGGTAATTTTTGTTCTAGATTGATGTACGTACTTGCCAACGAAGATCCCTGTCGGGCTGAGTCGAGGAAAGGGAGAAACGTGAATCTTCAATATTGTTTCTCTCTTCCACCTATGATTTACATCGGTGAACGAACATGATGAAAGGACATAAGTTTTATCTTTAGAAATTTAATTAGAATCAACAACGGTGTTAAGAAAAGGATATGGGAGGCAGAACGGTTCGACTTTCATTTAAATCATTTTGATATGAGCTAACCCTAATGTAAGTCTTAGTTAGAGAGTATTAAGGTGATGTGGCCTAAGAAAGAAGTTCCAGAAGCTGACGTGGATAGGCTGAGAAGCCTCAAATTGTCCCTTTTATTAATAGTAATTAATTATTTGCAACTACATTTTTCTGAATGGATATACCTAAATTTCTTTGAAACATCTATCTTCACTATAAGAAGATAAAATAATACCTTTTTCATTCTGTATACATAAACTAAAATTTATATTCCAAACGTATTATTATAACAGGAGTGGTTGGAAATGTGGAGCAAAAAAGCCAACGTAAGTGTTGGAGCATTGTAAACAACGTGAGTGTGAGTCTCTGTGTTTGAAGAAACAACCGAAAGGAAGATCTATATGCATACCTTCAGCCCCTGGAAAACATTTTCAATGTAACTGTCGTCATCCTTGCCTTTAACTGCGCCTATTTTCTTCTAAACAAATAACAAATCACAAATACTGTAAAGATAAGCTTTTATACCACATGAGAACATAAGCTTAATTATGTTTGGTTAGTTAACTACTTGTATCATCCTTTTGCTGTTTAATTAATGAAATAATGAGATGTTAAAGTCTTAAAAGAAAAAATAACCTTATATAATATTTCTAATTTCAAAAGTATTATACCGGACCTCATTACACACTATATTGTATTATATATTTATATGACATAAAAAATGAATTTGATTTCATGCATCTTTATACATCCAGTTTATATAATTTGATAAATTATATATGGTTTTCTAAAAGAATTGATCAGTGCCATCTTGTAACATATGATCACAAAACGAGATACCCAGCTAAAGGAAAACTTCCGTCTATGTTCTAAATAGAAAATGTTACTTTCACACTTTCTTAATTATGGTAAATCACAAATTATGAAACTCAAATGGCGTAGTTACTATTTTCTCCCATTCTTACACGACACATTAACCAACTTGTGAACCACCACCACACACACACAAAAAAAACCTTGTATGCAATTTACTTGGTTTAGACTTCCACTACATACATAACATCTTTAACTAAACTAGGTTAGACCCGTGCGATGTCACGGGATGTTTTTAATACATTTTAAATACATTTGATGTTAAATATATGATTTTTAATTTTCTGAAATTATATTAATCATAAAAATTATGATTTACACAATGAAAAAATATAAAAATGTATTGAAAAAAAACTACAATGGTTTGTAACTTCGTAGTATTTGTTATGCGTTTAAATTTTAAGTCGGATAAATTTAATTGTATAATTGGCTTAACGAAAATTTAAACACTGTAATCATCACCGTAGAAGAAATCACATCTATATTCGTAGTAAATGCATGCAATAAGATAGACATATGTTAACTTTTGTTTCATAATATGTAAAGTTTATGTATGTTGCTCCAAGAATCCAATAAATGATGTTTATCCTCCACACAGGCTTGAGAGATTAACGTAGCTCATTCTTAGAATGAACTATAAATTAAGCAATTGTATGGTTTTTTTCTTTCTTTTTGGTCGAGAAGCAATTGTATGGTTTGTTCTCAAATTTAGAATATCAAAGCGTTGACAAAAATAAACAAAAGAAATGAATAACTTAACTAATCATAACTTGTTAATATCACAAATGAATATTATTAACTAATGATAAACGTGATGTGGAACATAGAAGGATTTTTACTGTACATGAAATGCTTAATTGTATTATTCAAATTTAATTGGCTATCTATTTTAAGATTTTGTAAGTTATAAAGGAAATGATAAATGTTAAATGGTATTTGTTTTTAGATTTTACTTGTTGATTAAATTGTTAAATGAATCATTAGCATGCAGGCTTTGATAACATTGACTTTGTTTGCATTTTTTATTGAATAAGTGACTTCTTGTGAGTTACATGCTTTTTTAAAATCTATTTTAGCAACTTCGATGTATTTTAATGATTGTGCTACATACTATAGGTAGATGAGCTAAAACAAATTGTGTAGGTAATGCAATAATGAAAAAAACATAATTGCGATTAAGAAAAAATTTCTTTGTTCTCCATGTACAATTGTTTTTGCGATTAAGAATACTCCAATTGAAACAGAGGTTTTGATGTCAATCGAAACCGTTAGTGGTGCCATTCCGAAGACCAATCTTGTACCACTAACAAGCCTGCAACAAAAAAACTTAAGCATACACAGGGCCATAAGGTCATGTCTAACGGTGGTGCTAAAAAAAGTGTTAAGGATTGTATTGATTAAAACAGTTTATTTTTAATTAAATCAGCTAAAGTTTTGTTGTGATCGTAGCTTAATTTAGCTTTTTTTTTTGATCGAGTGTCTGTTAAGTTGTGATTGTTTTTTTATCCTTCTTCGCTTCCTTCTGTTCTCTCTCCACTTCTACAAGCCGATCAATCTTTGTCCGTCGTCATCACCAACTCCTGCTCCGACGATCGCTCAAAAAACTCTGGTGACGACTTTTGTAGATTGTCCGAGGAAGACCATAGCGACGCCTTATGCTTCGGTGGCTGGAATTGCTCCGCCCAAATCCTTCGTGGCACCACCACCTCCTCCTCCTCCTGCGGCGGCGGAGGGAAAAGCTACCACGACCACCAATTTGCCTCCTCTATTGCCTGATTCAATCTGCAATATTGAAGAATATGATTGAGAGTCTCTGTTCATACATTCCATGTTGGTTACCCTGTGAACATTGATGCTCTTGATGCACTATACGAGAAGGTGAGATTGAATTGAATGAAACATAGACGCACATTGTTATGTATGAAGCAAATGCTTAAATCATTGCTCAACATCCTGTGGTGAATGCAAGCTGCAAAGATGGGAAGAGTTTTAGTTACAATAGTAACATTAACATTGCTGTGTTTGTTGCTGTTAATGGCGACTTGATTACGCCTGTTCCACAAGATGTAGATAAGGTAACCAAATGTAATGTAAGTAGCTAGGTTTTAATTGAACAGAGGTAAAGTCTTAGGCTGGTTTGTTTGAAATGTGCGAGAGTCATTTTTGGTTTTTTTTTGTTGAATTTTCATGGTGATGTGCAATCTGTACATATGACAATGATGAGAATATGTTTGTGTGTGATATTTGCATTGTTCTTCGCCATCCTGAGGCGAAAAATCAAAGTATCAATAAAAATATAGGTACAATATGTGTTAGTGAGACTTTAGATTTATACAATCTCTCTTTGCATCTGCATAAGATACATAAATATCACGTGTTGGTGATTATAGTCTTGTGTATGGATCAGTTTGCTGAGTATTTGGTTTTCATGCATTTTGTAATTTATGCAGAGACATTGAAGTTGCATGTTTTTGAGCAGGTGTTAAAAGTTTCTTAAGTGCTGCTCTTATTCAGATTCTTAAAAAGGGAATCAATTTTGGTTTGTATGTTCAAACCAAGGTGGAGTTTTGTGTCCTCTCTGTGGTGAAACAAGAACCGTATAGCCAAAGGGTTTTTACCGTGACGTTACTCTGAAACGTGTAAAGTTTGGTTTGGAATCAAACAAAGGATTGATTTTCAAGGTATTATCTATCTGAAAATGTGTGCTCTTTGGCTTTGATCATCTTTGCCTCAGGTGGAGATTTGTGAAGATGAGTAAGAAAATGGTGACAAGATAAAATCAAAGACTAACTCTGGTTATTCTTGAAAAACCCCAAAATTAGGATCAACCATTGCAGGCATACAGGTGTTGAACCTTGGGACCATCAGAACCACCACACTAAAGAGAGGGTGAGATAGGGATATTGGAAGTAGAAGAAATCAATTTTAACATTGAGACAATGATGTGTCCATGTAGGCAAACAAAAAACTGATGTGTATTAATGTTATAATTTTGTTGGTTATATATTTTAACTTATAGAGAAGTTTTTTGTTTCATAATATAGGATGTTTTCAAGTTTCTATCCAACTTTTAGATTAGTTTAGTATTTTATATTATGCAGTATTGTTTATGATTGGTTGAACTTGTTAAAAGTACAGATTTCTTAATATGAATGCTTTAGTTAAAACATCCTATATTTTGAAACGGATGGAGTATTTTTGTATTGACAATTATTTTCTAATTAACATGGTTTGGAACTGATGCTATCGTTACTGAATGATATCGATTTTTCAACAATTTTTTGTCGAAGTAATTAGAAATATAGAATATTCGAAAGCTTCAGGGAAAATGAGAAAAAAACTTAACTTTTAAAAAGTTATATTCGTCATTGGATATTAATCGTCTCAAAGGTTCATGCATCTACCATTTCTTTCCCTTTTATATTCTGAACTGAAATATGTATGCTAAACAAAAACAAAATCTGAGCTTTTTTAAACCACATGGTGGTGGGCTAGTGGTTCCCATCAGATTGAAAGAATTGTCCTATTGGTACAGGTCATGGATCAATTCTCCCCAAATGCGGAATTACTATACATTTACTATGTGGCTACATAGATATGAACCCTTGCTTACGGCCCATTTGAATAACCGGAGAAAGGTTTATCTGTGGGTTGCACCTCGCCTAGGAATTAGTTTCGGGTCCCTCCATAGACCTGGAATTTATCCTGAATTATTATAAAAAAAAAATCTGAGCTTTTTAGACTTACAATGAAAGGGAAAAATGCATACACAACCTTCTTGATATTATTAATAAAAAGTATTATATATGCTGTGGGGAAAAAAAAAAGAAGCTTTGTTGGATTCGTAGTGGGAGACAAAATCAATTCAATGAGCGTAAAATATACCAAGAAAAAAAAAAACTGGGCGCTTAAGCTATTGGTGTGTCTTCTTCGTTGAGACATATGAGCTTATAGAGTAGACCTAGCTCGTTTGAACAAAAAAAAAAAAAAAAAAGAGAGTAGACATCGTATTTCTATAATTTTTTATTAATATATTAGATAGCTAAACCACATATGATGTTAGAAAACTCAAGCACATAATTTACATAACGTTTGGGAGGCAATCAAACGATTGACAAGTCAAATTCAAATGCCAAAATTATACTTCCTTTCTCTTGTAAAAATTGATTTAGAAACTTTTACATATTTTAACAAAACAATGATTATTAAGTTTAAATATATTTTTTCTTTGACTAAAGAGATATTATTTAATTTTAAACCAATAATAATTCAAAATTTTAAATATTTTCAATGATTACTTTTTGAAGTTTACAAAACATCAATCTTTATAAAACAAAAATATATCCCAAAACATCAATGTTTAGGAGACAGAGGGAGTACTTTTTAGGAAGCCAGAGTCGTGCCTACGTTATGAGATAAGAAACTCTCGCCTACGGCATCATATTTTGTGGAAACTTTAGGAACCTATATATGTTGATAATGATTATGAGTTATGACATCTCCTATATATTATTAGAGAAATACTTTGGGAAAAAAGCTGATGTGTCAGCATTAGAGAGTTTCAAGCACCATTTATCAATTAACTCTCAAAATATTAACTTATTTACAGTTAAGTGCCATTGTATTTGTTTTTTTTTTTAATGTGTAATGAAGAATAGGGGATTAACTAATGGGCCTCGAGAAACTGTAAAACCCAGTAGGAAACTAAGTTGGATTAAGTTTATATATACCCCTTAAATTATACCACTATTATAAAATACAAACACAATAAAATTTGGGAAAAAATAATGGTTTCTGTTCAATTAAAAAAATAATTTCCTATGTATAAAACTAAAATATGTATTAAACATTCACTAATTTTGTATTATATTATACAATACATAGTTTTGAGTAAAGATGTGTATACATATTATTAGAAATTTGATTTTACCACAGCCAATTGTATCAAAAATTAAGTACACATAATTATAAAAACTGTTATGGCATTATAAGGGAAGATACAATAATGTTTCATAAAATACTATTACAAAATTATGTTATTATTTTTTTCCACTGTAAATACAATCCATACTGCAAATATAGAAGACAATATTGAACTATTTAAAATAATGAAGAAATTTTTAAAAGAAAATTCGTATATGTCAAATAAATTAAATAATAAAGATAAATCATATGTTATAATTTAGAGTTAAATATATCTCGCGACGCGTGGGTCCTCTACCTAGTATATGTATTATTATATTAAATTAGCTAGTTAAGTTAGATAGAGACTAATAACAAAGTAAATTATTACAACGAGGGTATATATTATGTAAGAAATCTCAAACGTCCACTCATAAGGTATAAATTAATCCGTCTTTCTTTGTTCATCTTCATCCAACTTTCTTAATTATTTTTATATATTAGATAAAACATTTTGTATATTACTATAACTATATTAAATGATTAACCTAATATTTATATTTCATTTGTTTTTCATACTTTTTCTTATTCATTGATAATTGCTTTTGTTTATGGAACTGTAAACTTCTACTTAAGATTTTATATATTTATTATAAATATTTAAATACTAATATATATATATAATAGTAATATTTGTTATATATATTGTTGATATTAAACCATCTTTTTTTTGCCTATGGCATCAAAATACCTTGGCACGGCTCTGTAGGAAGCGTTTTAAAACATTCATATGCCAAAATTTTAATTATATATGAACATAAAAGAATCTCGTCAAAATGCATTCAAAGCAGATATGTACAAGCATCCTTTTTTTTTGGGGTCAAACTAGAGCTATATATGTACAAGCATCTATTAGATGCGAGTGTACGACGAGAATATGTTAGACATTATGAGGAGATTGCCACTCCCGACAGTCATCTTGTCTACCATAACTAGCACATTGTGCTAAAACGGAAATTCTTATCATGTTAGAGCATCGCATATAATCTTACAAAACAAAAGAAGTGGCATAGCAGGTCGATCCAACAGTAGATATGACTGAAGAATATATTTGAGGTGTACTCTACACTCTGCACTCACACTTTTATAGTATTAAACTAATTAATCTAAAGCTCAAACCCAAACCCCCAAACGTCAAAATTCCAGTTTATGATATTATTTTTATAAAAACAACTAAATTATTCACCTTTTTAAAAAAATATGAACCCAAACAACCCAGTGAAATGTGAAATGAAGGAGTATGACACAACTGTTAATTCGCCCATACCAAAACTCATACTTTTAACCGTGCGAATCTATAACCCTACATCGCTAATCTATTAACTCTACATCCTATAAAATCACAAGTATTTTTTATTTATTTTTCAATCAAAAAACATAAAATAGAATATATATATAGTCAATTATAATTATACTGAAGTTAAGATGAGCGGAAATTAATCATTTAGTAAATTTTGATCATAGTCTTTTTAGATGTACAACTAGAATTTTATATTACCTATATTATGAAGGTGCATTAAGTGCGGAGATATGTTCAAACATCTCTCGTCAAGATGTATTTAGTGCGGATATATGCGGACACGGAATTCTCTTTTAGATGCATTCAGTATAAATATGTCCAAACATCTTTTTAACGTAAGAATACAAAAGAGATAGATACACTGATAGACAGACAGACAAACAATCGTTTTTTCAACAGATACGTGTTAACTACCGTAAATAACATATCATATCATACCAAAAAAGATAATTTATACCACGCTAAAGCATCATTAAAGTAAATCAAGTGGCATGACGGGTTGATCTAACAGTTTGTTGATATGTTATAAAAACCTATCCATTGACTACCTCTCATATATGCCATCGATTATGAGCATGAGATATTAGTCCTAGATCTTCTATTGTTTCCTTTGCGCTAAGCTTCATTTTGGTTCTAGATCTTCTATGCGTTCATTGGATCATTCATTTGTACAGTCATATATATATGAACGTTTGTAAGGGAAATACAGTTCATTTCAATCAAACTGATGTTAAGATAAGAAGAAATTGACATTAAGTAGAAGTTAATTTTATTATTGTAATCATATAAACTATTCCATAAACAGTTATTATTATCTTGACAACAAAAATGTCTGAGATTTTGTGTTTTTTTTTTAATACCATTTCCACCTTTCATTATTCTTATAAAAGATTGATGGACCTATTTTGATATAAGACAGGGTCCAGCAACAATTTGAATCTACCACCCTCTCTACTTACACTAAGACCATCTCCAATGGTTTTCCCTATTTATCCCTCTATAATAGAGGATCTCTATAATAGAGATGAGTTTTGCTCCAATGAGTTTTCCTATTTTTTTCCTCTATAAAAGAATATTCTAAATAGATACTATTTTTATTTTATAATTAATACATTTTATTTATAAAAATTGCAAATTAATCCATTTTACTTTAATTTTTGTAACACTTTCATAAAATTATCTTTTGCAAATAGTAGTCTCAATATTTTAAAATAAATATTTATACTTAAATTTATATTATTAATTCTTAAAACTACTTATTTTATTTATTTTAATCATAAATAAAAGAAGTTAAAGATTAAGAGGACTACCTTAGAAAAAAAGTAGTTCAACTTTATTTATAGAGGAAAAAATAGAGTTTCTCTATATATAGTGAAAAAAATAGCAATCTTTATAATAGAGATGAAAATAGAGATAGATTAAAGCAAAAATTACTTTATAATAGAGGTTAGAGACAAAAATAGAGGACCATGTAGATGCTGTAAAGCTAAACCTTCTCTCTCTGGTAACAGAACATGAACAAAACAAATTGAATTAAAATACCAAAAAATTGTTATCACTTTCCAAATCGTGATTATTATTATTCAACCCCTTAACCCATTCCCCATTTTTTTCAGCATTATTGTTATTATTATCATCATCACAAGTCTGTTTCTCACGTTCTTCTCTTGCTACAAAAACCTCTTGGACGATATTCTCCACGTCCATTTTTGTATTTACATCTTTGCCCTTACCACCACCGTGGTCGTCCGGCGGTGGAATATACGGCGGTCTAGAAACCAATATCACTTTCTCCCAATCAATACCTTTGAAGAAATCGTGACCTTTGATTTCCTCAACGTTGATCCTACGGCTAGGATCTTTCTCCAACAATCTTCTTATCAAATCACGCAACGCCGTCGTTTCACCGGTTAGATTCGGCGGTTTAGATAAAATCTGGTAAAACGTCTCTTTCCGGTTCGATCCTCTAAACGGCGTCGTACCATACAACATCTCGTATAGAACCACACCTAACGACCACCAGTCAACGGCGAAATCGTGGCCGTCTCCGGCGATAACTTCCGGCGAAACGTACTCCTCTGTTCCTACGAAAGAATTCGACTTTTCTCCTGAAGAATCCGACACGGCCAACGTAGATGATGATGAGCGCACCGAAGTCGATTCCTCCGGCGAGATCCCTGAGTTACAAAAACTTGAGAAGCGGAAGAGAGGTTTCTTCCTCGTCGTCGCCGGCGATGTTTTAGACGGTGACGGTGAAGGTTGCGGCGTTCTTGGAGCGAGGTTTGTGGAAAGATCGAAATCGATTAGCATCAAATGCCCATTTTCTTGGATCATCACATTGTCCGGCTTCAAATCTCTGTATACGATTCCTTGATTATGTAAATACTCAAGTGCTAGCACAAGCTCCGCCGCGTAGAATCTGAAATCAAGAAAATAAAAATGAATAAATCAAGAACATTCTTGAAAGACTTTGTGGTCTAATAGCAACAACAAAATTTACCTGATAATCTCGTCGGAGAACATGTTTTCCGATTGCATTTTCCTTAAAGAATTGAGATCTCGACCGGGACAGTAATCGATGGCGTAACCGATGACTTTATCGGTAGATAAAACGCCGTGGAGAGAAGGAAAGAGAGGATGATCGAAACTGTTTAATACTCTTTGCTCGAAACTGACTCGCTTATACTCATCTTGAGTCTCTTTAGCATTCTTCTTCTTCTTGATGGCTTCTCTAAGTATAACTTTCAAAGCAAGCAATTTAGATTCGTCGTCTTTGACCAAGAACACAACTCCTTTAGCTCCACGACCTAGTAATGACAAAACCTCGAGTCGGTTGAAGTCCAGAGCTCGGCTCTGTTTCTCATCTCCCTCTCGCATATTGTCTAAATTATTATTAGCTCTGTCTTGAATTAAGACAGCAATGACAAAGGTGACTTCTTATATGTGTATATTATATAACTTATAAGCTTCTCAAAGGTCCCTTAATTCTTCTTGCCTTGCCGGGGAAGATTTCAAAAAAGGTGAAATAAAATTAAAAAAAAAAAGGTCAAAAGTAAAGAAACGAGAAATCGCCTGAGATTCGTTGCCATGCGTTTGACCAATTTAGTTCTGAAACAATTAAAAAAAAAAGTGATTTGTTGGTTTGAACAAAAATGTATTATTCGACGTGTCGGGGACAATTACACGTGATGTTTCTAGAGGATGTGACGTCCGGGGTGACGACGTTTACGTTGAGGCGAAAGCACCTAGAAGGCGTGGAGGAGGAGAATGGGGGAGTTCAATGCCTTGGAAGACGCGGCGGCATCCGATCGTGGAAGCTTTGAACGGTCCATATAAGAGACTACGTTATGGTCTTATGGACTACTTCAACATTAATAATATAATAATTTCATTTCTAAAGCCCCCAAAATGGGATTGATTTTTTTACTTTTTAATTTTAAGAATGAACTAAAGAGACAGAAAACTTTTTTTTTTTTTACTTATAAGTTATAAACTCAAAAAGATCCTATACTTTTCATATTTAGTGTGTGAAAAATATGGTAATTATCAGTTTTCTAAAATAAAAATAAAAAAAGTAGGTATCAATAGAAAAAGAGTTGGGTACATTTACTAATTTTATGCTAGTTTTAAATGAATCATAGAAGCTTTATCAAAAATTGATTTGTTAATATAAGAATTACTAATGATTGAAATCAATTATTTTAAATCAATATTAAAAAAAGCTTATGTTTTCATATTTATCCCAATCAAGAATCTAGAGACATTTCCAATTTTTATGCTAGTTTTTAAATATATTCAAATTTTTAAATTGAAAATTTAAATAATAGAGTATATTTACAGAATTTTCAAAATAAAGAAAATTTTAAATTAGTAGAATATATGCAAAAAACAAATACAGTTTCAAAGATGACTGATGATGTATATAAGCAAGCATGCAAATAGTTGATCAAACAAGATAAAGCTGATGACAATTTCGTATCAACACAAGCATATGGTGGAAACGATAAGCCAAAATAAATAATTTAAGAAATATATTTTGAAAATCTACAATATTCACGATTTATGTTACTTAAACCAGTTGAGGTCTCATGCAATGGGAATATATAAGTTATTAACTTATTACATTCAAGGTCGTGGTATGTAACTAAGAGAGTCAAAGCATCTACCACATTGGTTTAGAACCTCTCATGTGTATCTTAATATTAACGTATTGCTTTTTTAATGTAATCCCCTATATACTAAAGAGAAGCATTATCACAAAAAAAAGCTGATGTTAAAGAGAAATATTATCACAAAAATAGCTGTTGTGTCAATATTACAGAGCTCAATGCACATTTTTGCAAAATCCCTTTAATTTTTCTAATTAATTATATTTTTGTGCCATTGTATTACTTTGCACAAAATAAAAAGTGCATAAGCCAAAACCCTACACATACCTATCCTCACCTATAAATACATTCTTCCTAACATTCACGAGAGAAAACAAACAAACTTATCTTCAATTTTCACATGCCTTTTTTCACCAAGCTTTACATGAGTCTTTTTTCATCATGGTTCGAGCGTAATAGCCAATACTAATCATCTATAAATATCATTTATGGTGAACATCCTCCTAAATTCGTTTATAAAGTGGAGAAGAAAACAGTGACAGAAAAAAAAGAAAAACTGTATTCTTTACCAATTGGGAACCTTTATTCGGTAAGTATTCAAAGTTTTATGATGATCAAATCCACAGTTTAATTGGTAAAAAATATGATGATGATCAAATTATCAATAATGATGATGATCAAATTATCAAATATGATGATGATCAAAGTACAAAGTTTTATGATGATCAAATAAACAAGAATAATCACATAACTAAAAAATATTCAAAAGTAAAGACGATATTTAAGGAGAATTTCCTATAATTTAGTCGTTTTTATCCTATTATTTAGATATTATCTTTAAACAATATTTAATTTCCTTATAATTGTTACAAATCAATTTGTAAAGTAAACTGAAAACGTCTCCAACTAACTTTTTTTTCCACAATGTAAAATGATACTGAGTATAAATAAAATGATATTAACTATAAAGATATTTAATCCCTAAAATCACTCAAACTATTTAAATCAAACTATTCAATTTCAACCAACTAAATTTAAATTCAAATATATTAAAGATAAATTTGGTACCATCAAAATCGGACAATTAAATTCAAAAACTTATAAATGTAAACATGTTAAATTTAGTTATATTTTCAGTAACATAATTTTCGATTTGATATTACCTAACATACAAAACTGAATAGATTTTAAATATAATTTAAATAACAATTTTCCTTTTTTTTCTTAAATATATATGTCAAACCGAAACTAACAAAATCTAAAAAATAACTAGATTTTTTTTTGTTAGTATTTTAAAATATTTTGGAGTAAGGCTAAAAAAATATTATACCCCTTATGGAGTAAGGCTACCGGGACGGGTTTGACCCGCTTAAAGATTTAGGTCATTCGTTTCGAGAAGTTTTAATCCTTTTTATGGTTTTTATCTGTTTCATAATTAACAAGTTTTATACGATTCCGATTAATCACTAATTCAGTAAACGTTAGATTCAGGTATATTGTTTTGTGAATCTTAATTTTATGCGGAAACCTTTATTATTTCAAAAATCACAAACTGGATGAAACCAAACTAATATAAGTTTGAACGGTAAATAATTTAACAAATAATTATATCTATATATGTAACTCTATGTGTACATAATATATTACAAACATTATAGTAAAAATAGTTTTTGAAATCAATCGCACGTATGTGCGGGTCCGTACCTAGTTTAATTATATATTTAAATTTAAATTTTAAAACAAAACAAGTGTTAACAGAGTTTCTTTATAAGAGCTCATTACTATTTCCCCTGAGAACCTCTCTCTCTCTCTTTTTCTTTTTCTCAACATTTTAATCAAAAGTATCTTTTTTTTTTGAACAAAATTAATCAATCAAAAGTATCTTGTTAAGATATCCCATATTAAATGGATTTGCAAGGCGTACAATTAGATATTGATCATGTGTTTCTTACAAAGATCCCTTACATATGACCAGTATTCAAGAAAGCATTAAGCGGTATCTAGGCGGTGACCCAGCGCCTAGCGCCTAGAACGCTTAGACGGTTTTTAAGCGGTTTAGGCGTTTATAACATAAAACATTATATATATATATATATAATTATATAAAAATATCTATTAGAAAAATAAAAAAAATTACAAATTATAAACAAAAGTAAGAAAAATACATTTATTTAAACTATATTAATAACATATAAATGTTTATAATTACATATATAGATATAAAACTTAATAATTTAAATATATATAGTTAAAAATCAAAAATAAATATTAAAATAAAATTTATGTAATTTTAAACGGTTTAGGCAGTCTGCTGAACGCCTAGCGCCTAGAACGCTTTCTTGAACACTGCATATAACTATATAAATTTGGAAGTTGATCGGAGACGTAAAAGATTTAGAATTCCAAGATAGAAGTTCCCAATGGAAAGTATAATGTTATAAGTCGAAAAAGAAGCATTGATTTGTCAAAAGTGGAAGTTTTAGCTTAGAAAACCCTTACCGGTTTCTTAATTTGCAAGAAACTGCTACCTACGGTGGAGCTCTTGTGTTTTTAAACGGTAGAGAGAAGTGGTAAAACGGCTGAGATGACGTATCATGATTGGATAAGTGAAGGAGTTTGCGGTGGACGCTTCTCTGCTGAAGTGGAGAAGAGAAATGTGTTATTACTAGTACCGACTCAATCAATTTTTGTTATGCTTCACATTTTAACCTGTCCACATAATGTGCTATGTTTCATTGGCATATTCTCCGTTATAATTTTTATCCAGTTTGACAGATACATAAGTATTTGACATTTTGGTCTCATTCTAAGATGCTGATGGACATTTTGACCTCTTAGTCTTTAATTTAATAATTCATAACAAACCCTTCTTTTCTTTTAACACTAAATGTGAACATCGCGTTAACCAACTTTGTGGGTCAAAAAATACAAATCCAAAAGAAAAAAATAATATTATTTAGATCATATCACTCAGATTGAATAAATTGAAGTAGTCTCTCCAACTATTCGCCCACACGTTATACTAGTCGGCCTACTCCATACTATATATAGGTCACGTCCTGATGAACAAACGAGCATTGACGGCACCCTCATGATCAAACCCTAAAGATCGGCAGCTTACAGCGTCATTACTCAAAGGCTTCACTCCCAAACCAGATCCAACCTTTCTTTTGTATGGACCAAACCACTTGTGTTGCAAATAAGAGCTTCTCCGCCACGGTGGGAGAGACAAGCCACGGCTCTTCATCGACCGCTTCGTAGCGTCACATGACTCTCTCACGATCGTCCTCAGATTCTCTTCTTTCCCGACAAAAACATTAGGAAGCAACTGCAACACACGCGTGTATTCTTGCGTCGGCCTTGCGATCTCAAACATTACGAAGTAACGGACGGCCGTCGGCTTGTAAATGACGTCAATGAAATCGTAACTCCCGGCGGTGAGTTTGGCCGATGAGCTCCATTTGGACACACAAACCGCCGCATCGTGGCTGAGATCTCGCAGAAACGAAGCTACCTTGTTCTGGAAAACAGATTTGTTCCTTGACCTAAAACCGGAATATGCCTCCGCGGCTCTTGAAACGTGAGCTAGCAATAGATTCCAATAAGGATCAGAATCAGAGAAGGTCACCGCCATCTTCAAGATCTCCTCACTAGCTTGGGAACGTTCGACTACAGAATTCTCAGACAGGTCGGAGTCAGAGTCGTCGTAGAGTGTCTCTTCGTGGCCATCGTCGAAAAACCCGTGTACAAGCTCGCAGAGTCGAGGAGAATCGTGGTCTAGGATGCAACCGTGGCTACTTAAGATCCGAGCTTTAGCTTCGTCGTCGAGTGGATCAGTGACACGTTTGGTGCTTGAGAGAACAGCCATTGATATTTGAGTGAATAGAGAACTATTTGTGATTGATGTGAGAATGTTAGTGTAAAATGTAAAGCTGAGAGAATCAAAATATAAAGTGAGTTATGAGGAGGATTTAGCTTGGAATATTCGTAAATTTCTATGTTTTTAGTTTACATTTTGTAATTAGTTTCGGGAAAAACAAGATTTGGTTTTAATTAAGTCTTATCTCATTTGAGGTTAAGACCGATGCCTAGGAAGTATATCCGAATGGTACCTGAGGATTATTCCAGTTCGTAAGATATAGTGACGTGGACGGACGAGATTTAAAGCGTCTACAGAATATCGTCTTTTGTAATGGGAAAATTCCCAAAAAAAACCCCAACTAATTTTAATTTGGTCGTTTAATACCCAATTGTTTTTCATTGGAAAAAGAATACCTCACTTAATTAAACGTTGTCGATTAAAACCTGAACATTTAAACGTTTGATGAATCAAACATGCGACTTAACGACTGTTAAAATGTCTAACGGAATTACTAAACCGGGTTAATCGTGATCAGCATGTGGGTAATTGTCTTATGTTATTTTACAACAGTGTCCTTCGCCATTTACCCCAAATCGAATTGGGAAACACGAACCTTAAATCCCAATTTCACTTCTTTCTTCTCCTCTTCGGCTCTTCTTCGCGAAAAATTGAGAGGGGAGATGATTGTAAGCATTTGATAAGTTGCGGATTGATTTCAATCAGTTTACGAGTTAGTTCTGGGATTACCAAAAAGATGAGGTATGTCGTGTTCGATTTCATTTGGGATTTTTAGGGTTAGTTAATTTCTCGGATTTCTGGGTTTGAGGGTTGTGGAATCGAGTGTTGGGGAATCGAATTTTGGGTTTAGGGTTTATAATATCGGATTTCTATGTTTAATTAGTTGATGAATCGAAAATCTGATTTCTTTGTTTTAAGGTTGATGAATCGAATATCGGATTTCTGGGTTTAATTAGTTGAGGAATCAAATATTGAATGGTCTGTGGTACTAACTCTTTAATTTCTTCTTGTCTAGTTGTTTCGAGTGTTTGAAACTCAGAATACACTACAGAGGAGATGTTGCATTGAAGGATCAATCGTTTGACTACATAGGAGGGGATTTGAAAGACATGTTGATGGATCCTGATTTGATGACATGGTCAATATTCGGCGAATTTTGCAAAGAGAATGATGTTAATGGTGAAGTAGTAGAAGTTTGGTACAAGCTTCCACAAGAGGATTTAAGTGTAGCAAGATGTATCGGAAACGACAAAGATGGTGGGATAAGAGAGTTGTGTCTTCTAGCTGGTATTGGTGGTGTAGTCGACATATACATTGACAATGTCGTCTCTATGCCACAACCTTTTCCTCTTCCAAATGAAGGTTATGTTGTTGAAGATGACGAAGTAGAACCCGATGAAGAGGGTGGAGAAGGAACAAATGTTGAGGAAAGAGGAGTGGCTGATAATGGTGAAGATCCAATAGAAGAAACAAGGGTAGATTCTGATCCTCGGTTTGAAGCTTTTTACAAAGAAATTAACAATGAAACAAAAAGTTGTAGGAGCAGATGATGAAGAAGCAGATCCAAATACGAACAAAGTTGAGGAAGATGCTGTTGGTGAAGACGATGAAGAGGAATTTGAGAGACAGTGTTTTGATGCTGAGCGATCAGAACATGTGGTAGACACAGACGATGAGTGGGATGCATACGACCAACAAGAAAGAGCGGCATCAAGGTCTAACTACACCAAGGATAAAGAACCATATCTGTGGTTGTTGCAGAAATTTCATAGTGGTGAAGACTTTAAGGATCAACTTTTGCGGTATGTTTTGAAGACCAATTACGATGTCAAGCTGTGTAGATGGGGTGCAACAAAGCTGGCAGCTATATGTAGGCATGAGAACTGCAAGTGGAAGATATATTGCTCTTCCCACAAGCGTACAAGGAAATGGATAGTTCATACATATGTCAATACTCACCACCATGGTATCAGTGGAAAAGCTAGGATGCTGAAACAAGGGGTCATTGCGAGGATGTTCAGAGATGAAGCAAGAAGAATGCCTGGATTGAGGTGGACTGACATCAAAGACGAGATTATGATGAGATACACACTGTCAATTTCTAAGTGGGTATGCCAAAAAGCTAGAAGAATGGCATTAGATATGGTGATCAAAACACAAAAGCAACAGTTTGCAAGGCTCTATGATTATGAGGCTGAACTTCAGAGTTCTAATGCTGGTATACACACAAAGATAGTCACGATTCCTCAAGCATCTGGTAAGCAACAATTTGACAAATTTTACATTTGTTTTGATGCTTTAAGAAAAACATGGAAGAGTTGTTGTCGGCCTATAATTGGTTTAGATGGGTCCTTCTTGAAATGAGAATTAAAGGGTGAGATTCTAGCAGCTGTTGGGAGGGATGCAGATAATAGAATCTATCCCATTGCTTGGGCAGTAGTTAGAGTGGAGGACAATGATTCTTGAGCTTGGTTTGTTGAAAATCTCAAAAAGGATTTAGATTTGGGATTAGGAAGAGGGTTAACAGTGATCTCAGATAAGCAAAAGGGTTTGATTAATGCTGTTGCTGACATACTTCCAGAAGCAGAACATAGGCATTGTTCCTGACAAAAGGAAAAAGCGTGGACGTCCTAAGAAGTTTGCTAGGATTAAAGAACCCGGTGAATCATCAACCAATCCAGCAAAGGCTTCAAGAGAAGGGCTTACTGTAACTTGTACAAATTGTAAGCAACCAGGTCATAATAAAGGAACTTGCAAAAATCCTACTGTACAATCAGGCCCTACACGCAAAAGAGGGAGACCAAGGAAGCGTTTGGTAGGTCCTCTTCAATTTTAACTTTGTTATCTTTGCTTTAATGATGTGTTACATGTTACTTAATCTTCTCTTAGAATAATGATGATCCATGGAGCATACACAATGCACCAAAGAGGTGGCAACAAGCTCAAAGCCAATCCACTCCAACTGTTGCTCAAACCCAATCCACACAAAATCCTGAACATTCAAGTGCTCCAGCCTCAACCTCAACTGGTAGAGGACGTGCACGAAGTCGACCTCCTGGAGTACGAAATGGTGAAGGCAAGGGTCGTGGTAAAAAATCAGATGAAGCTCCTAAGCCCCCTATCTTCTTCATGTCCCCTTGGACTGACAAAGTGTTCGATGTTTGGCAACCGGAAAAAAAATAGGATGATTATGTTTGATGTTATTGACCTTGTAGGATGGTTTGTTTATGCTTGGGATGATTGGTACGATTAATTACCTTGTAGGATGGTTTTTTGATGCTTGGTATCCTTGTAATTTTTTGGTAGGATACCATGCTTAATTTGAACTAAACGGCTGTTTTGATCAATGGGAATGATTTCTTAGGAATTTTTGCTTGCAAACAAATGTTACAAACATACTACGACAAACATGACATTCAAACAAGAACAACCACAAAAGACAACAACACAAGACAAGACAACCTACTTCTTCCCCATTCCAATTATCATTCTAATAACGACAATGAAACCTCCCCAAGACAACACGATGAACTGCCACAACAGTTTCTCCCTCTCATAACCTGTCCTAACTTCATTTTCAAGCTGGTTCTTCTCTTGCTCGAGTTTATTCACTAACCCAATATTCATAATTGGAGAACCACGCACACCTTCTTCCTTCTTGTTCGTTAGAGATTCTTTAAGCACATTAATAGTTTCTTTCTGTCGGCATATCTCATCTCTAGCTTCTAATAAGCTACGCTTCTGCCATCCATATGGCTTTTCTTCGTCTGCCCAATCAACGAACCCATGAACACCACATCTGTAGAATCTTCTTCCTAGATTATCGTTTGTCCACGATTTTACAACCGTCGACGGTCTTCCACATTTGCAATTCGGACTCCAACACCGGCTCATTGAATTAGATGCTGACCCAGAACTTTGACTCACCATTGTCTCCATTGTCGCGAAGAAGAGACAAAAGAGGAGAAGAGAGAAGTGAAATTGGGATTTAGGGTTCGTGTTTTCCAATTCGATTTGGGGTAAATGGCGAAGGACACTGTTGTAAAATAACATAAGACAATTACCCACGTGCTGATCACGATTAACCTGGTTTACTAATTCTGTTAGATATTTTAACAGTCGTTAAGTCACATGTTTGATTCATCAAACCTTTAAATGTTCAGGTTTTAATCGACAACGTTTAATTAAGTGAGGTATTCTTTTTTCAATGAAAAACAATTGGATATTAAACGGCCAAATTAAAATTAGTTGGGACTTTTTTTGGGAATTTTCCCCTATTGTAATTCTCACAAGAAAATATTATCCGATCCATTATTGTGGTAACACCTTATCCGAAAAGTTAAAAGTTCGATTTTATTCAATCAGTCATCCATGAAGGCCGACGATTTCAAGAGTAAGCTTGTGAGGGTTGGTTTGGATCGATCGACCATGAGATTGACGGAGATGAGTTGAAAGAGATGTAAAGATCTCTGAAGTAAGAATCGATTAGAGATCTCCATTCTTTGCTCACTGATCTGAATCCCGCAATGTTCTTCAGTGGACACTTCTAAAATCTCCATATAGCAAATAATCTCGGTATCATATCAAGAACACAAGGGAATCTTGAAAATTAGGCCTTTGGCTTTTTGCCTTCATGTTCTACCAACAGCAGACGAATTTTTAAAAAAAACAACACATGCGATTAAATCACTAGCTCAAGTCCAATGTTATCTCATCATACAAGTCCCCTGTTTTATAAATCTCACTAACGCTCAGTTTGAAAAACTAAAAAAGCATTGCAACAAACGAAAAGAGAAGAAAATGAAAATGCAGAGTGCTAGGAACGTTTTCAAGGGCTCAGGTGCTCATTGCATCTCCATCTTTTGATGATTCCTTCTGCAGATTCCCACCAATACAAGATTTGGTTAGCATCATAACAATCCCACTTTCTACTTATATCTTCTTGTAACATCTGACCAAACCATTTGGATTAATTACAGATACTTACAGTTAGTTTTGCAAACATGTTTCCATAAAACTTCGCTTCCTTTTTGTTGAATTCCTTCATTTTCTCCTTCAACCTTCTCTGTTCCAGCTTCACTTCCCTGTCATTTGAAAATAAAATAGCAAATACAATGTTTACTTTAGTGTATGAGAAGACATTGCAAAAAAACTATTCCATGTATATAGATAAGATATAGATAAGATGGGTATAAAGACTAAGAGAGAGAACCTGTTGTTGGGATCGATTTCAAGGGCCTTCTTGACATCAAACTCAGCCAAGTCTAAATCAGCCAACTCCATGTATGCTTGGGCTCTCCTGTATAAGGCCTTCACATTGGTGCTTTCTAGCTCTAACACCTAAACACCAAAAGCACCATTTACCTTCAGCTAGGTTTTGAAACTGAAGTAAAGGATTTGTACTCTAAATCAACCAATAATTATTACCTTTGTGCATAGTTTTTCAGCCTGCTTGTAATCTTTCAATTTGAGTTTGCAGGCTGCATCGTTTAGGTTGCACGCCACCTTCAATGCTTTTGCTTGCTTCTTCTCCTCTTCACTGAAGGATGTGTCGTATTCAATGAATTTGACAGCCTGAGAAGAAACTAAACCATGTAAGATGATGTCCAACATTAATAAAAAGTCACATATCAACAAGCAGCTCATAACATTATATACCTTCTCGTATCTCTTGGACGCCAGGGCGTATTTGCCTGCTTTAAACTTGGAATTTCCTTCTTCCTTCTTCTTAGTAGCAGCTTCTATCTTTTCTTCAGTGTTCATGTCCCACGATTCCCTTTCCTAAATACCCAATTACAAACAAGTGTTGGACACTTATACTTGCTTACTGGGTAAATTGTGAACAGCGTAAGCATCTAGAAACTATACTAACCTTGTCGAAAGTCACAAGATCAACCTCATAGTAGACAGTTGAGTTTGGTGGCACCACAGCCAATTCCTGTTTTGACTCATTAGAACCAAAGGCATACTCAGGTTCTACTGTCACCAATGCCACTTCACCCTTTTTCATCTTCATGACAGCTCTATCAAGTCCATCGACCACTTGCTCTGTTTAGGCATCCAGCAAATGATTTACCATGATAAGTAAACCAAGAAATTCCAAGTGGTCGTCTTTAAGAAAGTTCAAGTGAGTGTTTACAGGAAGAGTGTAGTTACCTTCATCTGTTTTGAACTCAAACAGTTCCTCATTCTCACCATGACCTTTCTTCAGGAATACAGTTCCATCTTGAAGTTTCCCTATCAATTTCACTGCCAGAACGAAACAAAGAAAAGCCTGGTAAGAAACCATTAAGGCTGGTTAAAACATCAGTGTAATAAAATCCGAAATGCAAACCTTTCGCAACTGCCCCCTCGTTAGGACGCTCATATCCTTCCCCTTCCTTCAAGATTTTCTTCATAACCTTGTTATCATCAGTTACTTCTGAAACTGTTTTCCAGGAAACTAACTCCAGATTGATCTCAAGTGTCGCATTTGGAGGAACAGCACCTTCACCAGCAGAGGCAGGTTTGCCCTTCTCCCCAAAACCATCTGCCCCATTTATAAGAAGATTGGAGTAAGAGAAGATATACACACCATGGCAGAATTAGGGGAAAACAAAGTGAGGCAACTCGTCTTACATTGTGGTTTAACTGTCAGAAGGACCTTTTCACCCTTTTTCATGGTTTTCACAGCCTTAGCAAGTGCGGGGCAGAAATGTCCTATTAACCACATAGATCACAAAAACTGTCAGAGAGCGAAAATATTGTCCAACATGCCCATCACATCTGAAAAGAAATCAGTGCACTAACCATCTTTAACAGTGAATCCTACACCATCAGACTTCCCAACAATGGTACCATCGTCAAGTTTAGCCTCGAACTTAACTGAATAAACAAACAGGAAATACCGTTAGCAAAATCAAACACAAACCAATCTCTAAATCTCTTGGATACTCATAACAAAGTGAACACATACCAAGAACTTCATCGAGATCCTTTGGGTTCTCCCACTTCTCTCCCACAGCAAGAATCTTCTTAAACACACCACCATCTTTGCATATGTCCTTCACACTAACCCATGTAAGCAACTCCACATCAAACCGAAGCGTGGCGTTCGCAGGGATTGTCGGCGGTGAACCAGATTCACCATACGCTAGCTCCGCAGGGATAGTGAACACAGCGTTTTCACCTTTCTTCATTGTCTTGATACCAATATCCCATCCTTTAATAACCTGACCTGCAAAACCACAATGCCACGATAACAAACAAACAACCAAAAACCAGAATAAGCCAACTCAACCACAAACCAGTACTCGATTTTTAACAACTCAATAAATCAGAAAGCTCGTTCTTACTGATAAACACTATAATCGCTAATCACAAATCCAAGATACGGAAACTAATAGGTCTTTAGGAATAGTCAAATCAAGCTAAACAATCGAATCGAGAGAGATGAGATTCAACAAACCTTGTCCAAGAGTGAATTTAAAAGGCGCTGCTCTATCACGGCTAGAATCAAACTTCGTCCCATCTAACAAAGTCCCAGTGTAATGCACTGCAGAAAAACAAAACAAAATCAAAACTAAGCTTCGTTCCAAAAAAAGCAAATCGAGAGCTTAATCTTCGAATCGATTTTGATGATACCTTCAACTTCATCGCCATTCTCAGGAGTCTCGTAACCTTCACCTTCCTTAACAAGCTTCTTCTTCAAACCTTGTTGGATCTCTTTCTCTTCACCGACTTTGAGATACGCCGCGGCGTCGCCGAAATCCATGTCCATGTCGTCGTCGTTCATTCCACCGACCGGAGGCATCTCGAAATCTGCATCCATCTTTCTCGATTCAATTCAAAGAAAACGCAAAAGAAGAATTAAAATCGCGTGAAAGAGCGTGACTCGACTCGATTTATATATATGATAGGTTGGTTGAGTTTTGGGGTTGAATAAAAAAGGGTTCTAGAGAGTTCCTTAAATCTTTTAAGCCAAGGGAGATGACGGAGTTAAGTGACAGAAAGATTGTTCCAGAAGCACATGCTGTTTAGCCTTCGACGCCGTCAACCAACCTATTGGACCATTGGGCTTTATAATTCATTTTTTTTTTGCTTAACTCTTTTAATAGGCAAAATTAAATGTCAAAAATAGAACAAATATAGATTAGGCCCAACAAGGCTGGTTAACAAGTAAACAAATCTGACCCATAGATAAATATACTTAGACCACTAAAACCATCTCCAACATATATTTTTATTTTTTACTCTATTTTAGAGTAATTTTTTCTAATTTATCATTTTATTTTTGACTACAAAATAGATTTAATATAAGAAAATAAAGTTGAGAACAGAGTTGCTCTTGGATTTGACTCTAAAATAGAGTGAGGCTAGAGATATGTTTAGAGTGTTATTAGTTTGTGATTTAAATAGTATTTTAATGATTTTAAATGTTATGTAAAATCAAGATTTTGTTTAACTCTCTTAAAGTTTGGTGTTATTAATTTGTGATTTGTAAAAAGTCATTTAAAATCTTAATGAATATCCAGTTATTGGATTCATAATTTTACAAAGTCATTAAATTTTTTTGTGTTATTCAACTAAAACAAAGAATATCTAATTGTTGATGAATTAAATTATTATGTTTTGGTTTATGATTTTATACATTTTTCTTCAAAAAAACAAAATCATGAAAAAATCATCAAAATAGAAAGATTCTTTGGACAAACTAAAAGAATATAGAAAAATTAATCAACAATATTGTAGAAAACTCTCTAGCAATCTCTTACAATCTTTGATTTATTCACTTTCTATGATTTTATTCAAGTAATCAAAATTCGTTTTAAAGTAGAATCTATTAACACTATGTTTTTGTTTTAGATTTTGAAAAAACTGAGTTTTTATCTATTCAAAATTATGCAAATAGTGGTGTCATGATAATTTAATTATATTAAATTTAAGACATAAAAAAATATGACACCAGTTTGAATAAGTGTTTTCACAATTATTTTACATCTTTTTAAGATTCGGACAAATATTGAACCACTCATTTTTTTTGTTAAGAGTTGTGATGGATTATTGATAAATTGAAAAAGTTAAGTAAAGGTAATGAAAAGAGATAGAGAAGTGAAACAGTATGAAGATGAGGCCGGAAAAGAGTACAAGAAGACTAAAAACCTTACCTAGAAGAAAATCCATGATGGTGCTAGTTTCCTGTCATGGATCTTTCAAAGAAGCCATTTGTGAAAAAATCTGTGAGTGGAGCCAGCTATTTTGTGAAGCTTCTCATGGAGCTAATTGGGTATGGTGATGAGTAGGGAGACGACATCGAGGAGGGAGAAGACGGTTTTAAAACACTATTAGTGACAAGTTTTGTTATGTTATCGATGCTTTTTTTTTTGTATATGAGACTCTCAGTCGTTAATGCTCGTTTCTTTTACTATTAGTATATGTTATGTTGGAACAATCATGAATTGATTGTCATTAAATTAGCTTTGAAAATTATGGGCATAATTAATTAAACTTG
Source organism: Camelina sativa (assembly GCF_030686135.1). Lineage (NCBI taxonomy): Eukaryota > Viridiplantae > Streptophyta > Magnoliopsida > Brassicales > Brassicaceae > Camelina > Camelina sativa. The sequence goes on along the minus strand of NC_141880.1, from coordinate 12,875,639 downwards.
GCATTATTAGGGATAAATAGATTTTAACCATGCTATACATGCATGCCTATATATTTTAATATTTTTAAAAATTTATAATTTATGTTGTATGTTGTAGATTTTTACTACATTTCTTATATTTTTATATAGAACTCAGTAATTTTTATGAACGTATAATATGAATATTGAATATATATTTGGTTAATATGTAGATTATTTTAATTAATTTAGAGGCCTTAGTAAAACTGATTATTGTTAATTTCGAACATTATAGAGAAAGATAAGTCTCAAAGTTCCAGCTCACTCTTTTACATTTGTTTTTTTATCTTTCGTAAAACTGATTAATTAATGGCAGATCTTTTTGCAGGTTTTTTTCCATACTAAATGCGTATAACAAACCAAGTGGAATTGGAGACAATTTTGTCTGCAGTTCAAACCATTTGTAGTAAGTTATTACTGCCTTTCGTTTCTATTTCGAAACTTTAATAATGGTGGAATTTTATTAAAAAATACTTAAATGAATGGCATATAAACCATTCCTTATTAGCTTTACCCCTTAAAGTACAAATTAAAACTAAAAAACAAAGATAGAAACTAAAGAAGCACAATTCACCATCGAAACACAACTTACAATCCCTTCATTTTTTTCAACTCCATCTTTGTGTCATCGATCTTCACATCATCACTCTCCTTACTCTCTAATGGATTAGCATCCTAAGAACGAAGGAGAAGCGTTATCTTTTGGTCAGAATCTTCCTGCAAAGAGGTGAGTGAATGACCATAGCTGATCTAAGACTAAGATTTCCTTTGTCTTGCATGTTTGGTGTTGTTTGTAGTGTTTTATTGCTTGTTATGGTTGCTATAGGGTTTCTACTAATTCATATGGCTTTGGGATTGAGTTTTGGACTATGGCAGAGTCAGTGTCGATCGACACCAGGAGGGTGTCGGTCGACACCTTGGAACAACATTGATCGACACTGTGGGACAGTGTCGATCGACACCAATAGGCAGTGTCGGTCGACACTTGGCTGGTGTCTGTCGACACCTTCTTTCCAGCGAAGACGATACTTAATATACAATCTGAGTCAGTGAATGAAAAATAATTAAAGATACAAACTGTGGGGTAGTGTCGGTCGACACCAATAGCCTATGTCTGTCGAAAACTCCCTTCCAGCGAGCAGATGATACTCGTTTCCCTGGTTTGTGTGTTTGTTTGTTTATTGTTGAACATTGGAATCTCAGTTGCTTGTGTGTATAGCCCAGTAGATGGAAGGATTGCGTCACTAAGTATTTGTGATAATACTTACGCATCTTAATTGTTGTTTGTGTACAGATATGTGACGTGGAATCATAGCAATGAGGAATAGGATGATCTAGGGTCTCGGTTATGTGTTGTTGGTCTTGGTTATGTTTATTATTGTTGGAACCTAGTTTAGTAGTATGCTAGGTTGTTGGTTAGAATAATTAGGAATGTTCCTGTTGTTGGTATGTTTCTGCTGTGCATATTAGTTGTTGTTGGTTTGATGATGATTTGTGATTGATAGATTTAATTAAATACTATAAAATGCTTAATTATATATATATATATATATATAAAGTGTACTTTCTTCACTTCTGGTGCTGCCACGTCATCACATCTATTAATTAACTAAGGCAATTGTCTTGAAGCCCAATTTTAGGAGACAACCCAGTAAATAATTCTTATTTCTTTCTTTAATATTTAGTTTAAAGGCCATTACATGTCCATCTGTATTACATGTTTAATAAGCTCTTCGAATAAAACCTTTTTCCAGGTACCTCCACTCCGCCACCGTTAATGTGCGACCTCAACCGTCCCCCCATCTTGATTCCGCCGTTAATCAAGCTTTTTGGCATTGCCTCAGTTCTGTCACCTCAAACGTCCCTCATCTTCTTCATTCTTTCTTTACTCGCTTATCCTTCAAACCCTTTCACTATCTCCATCGGATCGTCTTCCTCTAAAACGGTAATTCAAGTCTTTCAATGCTCTCTCATTCAATTGAAGCCCCACTACTTTTTCTTCAATCGGTGCAAGGTGAAGTCCTATATAATGTCCTCTCCTCCAACTTCATGCCTCTCACAATTTCCTTACTCTCTGAATTTTATCTTCACTTACATGGATTTCACTGTTGTTTCATTCACAAATCTCTAAGCTGGCCGCCTACAGCAGCGGATCGTTGGGAGATTGCTTCGTCACTTGCCTGCCTGCAACATCAAAAAAGGAGGCCAACTAATGGGAGTAGATTTCCTGCTAATAGATCAAAAGGTTGTATCCATCTCAACTACATTTTTCAATGACTCGATTATAATGTCTTTATCTAATTTGAGGTTTTTTTTAGAGTTGTGCCATCCAAGGATCCATCAATGTCACCCATCTTTCAAAATTCGAGAAGTCGTTTTGTGATGGGGCAATATATATTATGTCAGATTTTAAAGTCACCAGAAGCAACACCCGTTTTAAACTAACTGATTCCCCTTTCTCAATACATTTCATAGCAACCACTTCTTTTGATCAGGTCGATATTTTTCCAAAAGAGGTTTACAGGTTCCAGACTTATGAGCAGTTGGTTTCTCTTCCAACACCAATACATATCTTCCAAATGAGTCGAGGTTTTAACTTTTCAATATTTCCCGTTTACTATATTGTGTTCATCTCTTAAAAGTAAAACTTTCATAATTAAACGCTCATGAGTTCATTTTCTTTTGAAAAATAAATAACCAACTTTTCTATATGATGTACAGGGCGTCCGTCTTCTACTTTTCTATATGATGTAGATTAACGGTGTTGTTATTTTATTCTATTATTAATTTATAGAGAGAGTAGAAGAGTTTCGGAGTTTGCAAAGGCGAAAGTAGAAGCGGAGCTGTTCAAGGCAAAGGAGATAGTAAAGGAGCTTACTTTAAGGATAGAGGAGTCAAATCGAAGGTTAAAGTCTCGATTTTTCGATACTGAAGCTGTGATGAAGGAGTCAAGTATAGATGGGAATGCTGAGATTATGAGAGAATTAGAGGATGAGAAGCAAGAACTGAGTAAGTTGAAGCTTGATATAGCATCTTTTGAGAGAGAAAGCTGTGGCAGAGAAAGAATTAATGGAGTTAGGTATCAACATGGAGGAGAATTTGAAGTTGTTAGAGAGTCTTAAGTTAGAGGTTGATGCTTCGAACGAAGAGCATGTTTCGGTTGGATTGGCGAAGATAGAGGCTTTGGAGGAATGCAAAGAAGTTGAGGAGCAGAGAGATAGAGAACAAAAGAAAGTGACTGAGATAAACGGAAGAAGAGAATAAAGGAAATGATGAGAGAGATTGAGAGATCAAAGAACATTGAGAGTGAGTTATCTGAGACTTTATCAGATATTGAGATGTTAGAGATGCAGTTGAAGCTCGTCAAGGAGATGGAGAGGAAGGTTCAGAGGAATGATAGTATGTCGAGATAAAAAAAAACGTGGTTTTGAAAGAGGGAAAGATGTTTTATCGGTTTTGAAAGAGATTACTTAAGCAACTGAAGCAAAGAAGGAGGAGCTCGCTTCGATTAACGCAGAGCTCTTTTGTTTGGTAATTACAATGGATACATTGAATCAAGAACTTGACCAAGACAAACAAGAAACAACACGGTTTGAGAAGACAATACAAAAGGATGATGTAATGATTGAGAGACTCAATTCGAAGCTTCTTATTGCGAATGATCAGTTAGAAGCAGTTTGTGCAGCTGAATAAAGAATCAGCTCTCTTACTGACAATTTAACTACTTCATTTGAGAAGCTAAAGAATGATAAAGAAGCTGCAAAGAAAGAGGAGCTTGAGCTAAAAGAAGAAGCAACAGTCATCAAGAGTGAACTAAAGAACACAGAAATAGGAATTGGTGAAAAGGAGAAATAGTTGCTTTCAAAGTTAGATGAGCTTGAGAAAGCGAAGCACGTAGAGGCTTTAGCTCTCGAGAGGCTCGAGTCTATGGCAGAGAAGACAATGGAAACTCGGGAAATCATGATCTCTCTCAAATGGGCAAAGTTCAGCTTCCATATTGTAGAAGGACCAAACATTTTCGCCACTAGCCGAGCGGACAACAAATTTGGTATAACCTTTTCGTAACAGAAAGAAAGAAAAAAAACACAAATCAAGTAAATAAAACTAAAACCTAATCTAATTAGAATGAATCATAATAATTTAATATTAATAATAGAATATTAATAAACTAGAACTAACTACTAAAGCAAGAAGACAAACAATAACTATACAAAACTTAACTTCTAATTCAATATTTTATGAATACAAAAAAAATCATCATAATTTAAATATATTTTAAATTTCTAAAATACACAACATAATACAAACTTGAAAAAAAATACCAAAAAAACAACAAAAAAACAAAAAACAATATACGAACAACATAACTACATGGAAAAGAGGTAAAAAAACAAACAAAATAATAAAAACAACCTCATTAAACTTTTCTGGGTAGTGCGTGTCTAATGTTAGTATTATTATAAAAAAAAAACAGATGGTTTCGTAACAATAAAAAAGTTTTTGTCGTTTTTCTCCAACAACACAAACATCGTCTCTTCCTCTCTCTTAGCCAATAACTTTATCCCATTTTTTTTTGTCTTATTGCAAGGAAGGATCCAGAATGTAGCTATAACAACATTTGTATAATATTTAAAGAAAAATAAATGGACAAAAACGAATCGTTTCTTTACTAATCATATTTAAACGAAACACTTGTATAAAAATTTTAGACCATATTTTTATCAATTTTTCATCAAATATGGGTAGCTAACTTGACAATTACGATTTAGTCCCTATATCATTATTTCCTTTTATCCAAGACCGATGAGAAGTAAAAAGTAAAAAACTGATAATTAAGAAACTTTTGTGCCTTTTTTGTTCAGTTTCGTTAAGTAAAGTTTGATAGGCTGATTGCTTAACATTTCTTTTCCTTGCAAAACAAAAATATATGATGCATGGATATTTAAATATTTTCTATGAGAGTTTCTATTTTTTTTTTAAATCTAAGTATTTTAAGTTCCTTGCTAAAGAGAAAATTTAAACAAAGTGAATATAAAGTAGTCACATGAATCCAAATTACATATATTTATCATAATATTTTATTATTTACACTTACATTTTTAAACATATATTAGTGAAAATATAATAGTTTTGGCATATGATACATTTTTTATCAAACAATAATGTTGGATTTGTCGTTGTAAATGCTAAATTAATAGAAGGAACAAGTTACCAATTAGTTACTAATCCTAAAACCCTAGTTCCAAGAAATTACTAAACCCCAAGAATGGCTGCATATGTAATCTTCAGATATATATATGACACATGTACTACTACTTACTAATTAGAACAAAACTTAAAACAATACAGTAGGTGCACAAAAAAAAACAAAAAACAATACATATTAATATTTAATATAGTAGTTAAGAAGTATCCAATCTACTTAATTAAGAACATCACGAAGTTCACCAACACGGCTTCTTTAATAATAGATACACAATATTATTATTACCGCGTATCTATGTTGAAAGAAAAAAAAAACAAAACAACGCCTGTAACAATAAATTTTACCAAAATATTGATGATATAAAATCATATTCCACCAAACAACATAAAGTTGTTATTGACATTATTTTTGTTTTTAATCAATTTTTATTTCAATGTAGTTATAATAAGAATAAACTTAATAAAGAGAGAGCGCAAAGAATCTCCAAGAGTTGCGTTTCCAGTGAATAGAAACATCTTTATTAGATCACTGCACTTTAAATATTCTTATACAGAAACATCATATCTACAGCTCTTTCGTAAAGTATAAAATCAAATTTATGTGATATATCTATAATTAAAGATGTGTATATTCTTTTAGTAGCTTTTAGTGTTCTTCATTACAGACTTTAAGAAGTTTCTGTGTGAAATAATTATATTACTTTATTTATCTCTTTCTGTCTAAAGACCCTTCCTTTTTTTCTACCGATTCTTTCCTCGCATTTTTTTGGGATTAATTTTTTTGACTAAAAATGCCAAAAAACCCGATTGAAATTTACATGAAAACTTAACCGGAAAAATAAAAAAAAATCTAGTTCCAATCTAGTTTTTTAAGATAATACTAATTGTTGCATACACTAACACAATCTTGTTATGAATGATTATATTATTGTATGAATGTCCATTATTGGTCCATTACTATAAACTCTAAACTCTAATATTGTATCCTATATATATGTTGTATCCTATGAAATATGAAATAATACAAGAGAACAATTCCCTAAACCGTCTTGTTATAACAAAAATCTCTCAAAATTTTGTATTATAATAAAAATTCTATTTACATAGAGGATATGCACTTACTCTTTTTATTTTGGTGTTATTTAAACTGAAAGACTTTGGTTATTTAATTCCATCTTATGATGTGTGTATACTATGGTGTAACTCAATCTTATTTTTTAATAATAGTCCAAGAACTCGATTTTCCTTTTGCGTGATTATACACGTATTGTGAGCAACCCGAAAAATCCGTATATTCTTGTTCTCTCTATGATATGATACCCAATGCATAAGTAATAGGCTGTATAGACCATGACACTTTGCAATCCTAGATAACTATTATGTGTATTGAATCATGGAAAAGTAGATATGTTAAACGATTAAAATTTGGACTAGATTACTGACCGAGTCGCAAAAGTTTTATTCTTATGATGGTGGATCCAGGTAAGATAGAAGGCTAGAGAGATGAAAAACGCTGCACCTTGTTACGATCGATAAACCAATAATGCATGTGTACCGTTAGTGCATCAGAACCAAGAAATAGGGAGTCGGATAATGAGAGTAGTTGTCGTGTTGTGTAAATTTCCGATTCTAGCAGCATTTGTTTTAGGGACACTATAATTCCCCGTTCAATGTTTAATGAATGGAGAATTGCAGGTGGTGCGACACTAATATTCGACACTGAGCTTGTTGCTGTGAACGGGGAACCAGCCATCGAAGGAAAAGCGAAGAATGAGCTTTGATTACAACGTGAAGTAGTAGCTCTTGCCGGCGCTTGTGAAACGAGTGTTCCTCTCTATAGTTGCATCATCAGATTCTGCTGTGGACGAAAGTTTCTCTTCAATAGAGCTTTCTGATAGTGTAGAAGAGACAAGAGACATACAATTTTTAACGAGATTCAAAAAATGCATACGTCCTCGAACTTTGTTGCAAATACTTCTTGAATACAATTACAGTTAGTGCTCAATATTGGACTTACACAAATCTAAGATTTTCTCTTACTTTGTTTCCAATCTATTTCCAACCCACTAAGAGATCCATAAGATCAACAACAATGATCTACACCAAGGACTATCACTTAGAAACAAAACCTTCACCCTTTTCTTTCCAAAGATGCCAAAAAGCTTACAAGGCTTTTCTTCTCTTTTTCACGTTATAAAGGGCTAACTTTCTAAGTCCTAGACGCTCTATATTTAAGGGATTTTGTGCCTTTCACAATGCTAACAATTTTTCTAAAATCAAGAGGAAATATTCCATTTAACTTTATTCTTTGTTAAACGAATATTTCATATTCCCATAAAATCTTCTAAATATCTTCAAGGTTCCTTTTTCTTTGTGCTTTACCTCCACGTAATATCCCAAAACGTGTCTTAAGTATATCTTCAAAAATCTTCAAAAACGAGACATATAGACAAAATCAACAGGTTTTTGATGTTCTTTTGTAGGACAGAGGCTTGTGCATACAACATATGCCTGTGCCGAGACAGAAGCTTTTGCAGACATATTTTGTACAGCTTCATGAACTTCATCTTCAACTTGAGCTATCCCAAATACACTTACACTTTCGATGTTTATAACAAGATGCTTCGATCTGATAACTCGAAACCTGATCTTGAGACTTATACTTTGCTTCTAAGTTCATTGCTGAAGAGATTCAACAAATTGAATGTGTGTTACGTGTATCTTCACGCTGTTAGATCGCTCACTAAGCAGATGAAGTCGAACAGTGTGATTCGAAATACTTATGTGTTGAATATGATCATCAAGGCTTATGCAAAGTGTCTTGATTCCAGAGACAGAGTACATGGTTTTAAACTAGGAGTCCATGATACTTAACATTTTTTTTTTACTCTTTCAGCTAGAATGCTTTAGAGAGAGGCAGCCAATTTTATTTTTCATCCTTCACGAAACAAGCAAACTATAGTGTAACAGTAAGATGACGAAAAGTAAATTTATTAATATAACTAACTGTTTTGTTTCCAATGAAACAGAGAAAGCAAAAGATTTGCCAATTTTATTTCTTTATTGTGGGGGCTACTCGCCAAGTAATCTGCACTCAACAGACACACTAAGGAAAGACTTGGCAGTAGAATCAGAGATCTAAAACTCCCAAAAATTCACTAGGTTTCATTGATTGGTATGGAGTGGTGGCATCATAAGAAGATATTTTCCATTTTACATAGATTTAAAAACAAACATACAAACATACAACTCATAAGAGTTCATTGGTTCAAATTCAATAAAAGATGAACACAAATTCAATGCTAAAAAAACCTACAAGCTATGATTCACTTGACAAGTTGATCAACAAGTAAAATCTAAAAATAATTTCAGATTCACAAGTTCCTTAGTAGCCAAAGGATTGACAAAAAAAATTGAGCTGGTTATTGGATAGAAAGACCAATGTTTTTAATGGGTTTACTGACAAAATGGCGATCGCATGTCAGAAAACTTGGTGAGCAAGTAGTCCATTTTCTTTGTAATTAAATAAATAATAATAGTAGCGAAAGGTGAACATCACTACCGATTCTTCAATTAGGGTTTTCTTTTTCCAAAATCTCTTTTCCTTTCGCTAAGATCTTTCATTATTCATTCATCATGTCTCTGTTTCTCAACCAGGCTTCGATGTTGTACCTAGGCAAACCTGCATCGATGAGATCCTCTCTTTCTCTCTCTAGTGGCTTCTAATCTTGCTCCTTGTTCCATCAACGGTTATGGACTGAAGGTTAGGAATGTTACTAATGGTAGCCGCACTTATTTAGCGAAGAAGGACGATGGAATCGTGAGTTACAAGGAGGAAGAAGGAAAGAATTGTTAGAATATGGAGAGGAACAAAATAAAAAAAAACAGAGCAAGAGACTTTGTCTCTTCTCTTTGGAGAAGACAAGAGAACTAAAAAATACTGAAATATTTATTTATATGAAACTTGTTATTTACAATCAAGACAAAATTAGTTTATATAGTTAACAAATAGACACATAACACAGTGACTTGTGTCTCTTCATACTTGATGACTCTTTAGTGAAACATCACAAACTGCAAATTTAGACCGAAACGTTGCAACTGTTGACCAAACTCATTTATCGACCAACAAGAACGACGAGTAGATTTCAATGGCTGTGTAGCTACTTACAACGGCTATGGAATTGTGCATTTCACTACCTACAAAGGAGAACCGAAACACTTTTCGTTGCCTTCTTTTGTAACTTTGCCTCATTGCCAAACTCAGATTGTCACCAACGTGGTTATGTCCTCACCTTCTCCTGAGGAGGAGGACTGTGTCGTGGCTGTCAAATTTTGGGGGCATCAACTCAGTTTTATCAAACCCTCTCAAAGTAACTCTGAGTGGACCAACGTCAGAATCACATACCCTTGCTTCTACACCTCTAAAGTCATGTTTTCCAAGAAAGATGGCAAGTTCCGTATTCCCGGATTTGGAGGCCACATCATCGGATCATGGGATCTCCACACATACAAGCAAACACCACCCAAGATTCAGAGGTTGCGGTTCTGAAACCTTCCCAAGCTGACCAATACACAACGCGACCTTCTGGAATCTTTCTGCAAGAGCGAATTCTTGTTGCTGGAGACACAGTCAACCGATGAAACTTTCTTGGTTAGATGGTACAAGAAGAGCTCTAGAAATATCTTGATTACAAAAGTTGTAATGGTTTTCAAACTAGAAGACAAAGGAAATGCTATTTACACTCAAGACATTGGAGAACTCAGCATTTTACTTTCTGACACTGAACTTTCATGTGAACCTGCTAGTTCTAATATCTACATCCTAACGCCTAACCACGTCGAAATATTTGATGTCGACGAGTTATTTACTCTCAATCTGGCTAGCTCCCCCATTCTTTAGTTAGATTTTGCTATTATAAAATATTGAATTTATTCCGAGTCTATCTTCTCTTTTAAAATATCTTTTAAACCTCAAATGCATTACTATTGTACTATCATTCATTTCAATCGAGATGATTTTATTTGGAATGTGCAAGTATTTGTCTTTTATGCATTATCAAATAGTAGACTCAATCTTTCATCTCCATCCCACATTGTGAATCTTTAACTTATTCGAAAAATCAACAAAGCCACATGTTGTAAATGTTTGCTTCATATGAGCTTATTTGGTATGAAGCATGAATGTGTAGCCCATACATGATCCATGTTGTGTAATCTGCAAGAGTAAACCGACATAAGCTCTAGGGTTTCACTATAAAAGGGAAACTAGGGTTGAAGAAACAGACAATTTGTAGTAAGCCGAAGAGCACGCATAGATGAAACTGGTGGTACGTTGGTGGCGGCTGTAGGGCACAGCACATGGCGCTGTGCAGGGCAAACAAAAAGATGTAGGGCGCTGTGCAGGGCAAACAAAAAGATGTAGGGCGCAGTGCAGAGAGCATGCGCAGAGCGTCGTACATGGAGCTTGAAGCTGTTCGCAGAACCATGATAAAGGAGCAGAAGCTTGGCTGGGGTCGAAGGGCTGAGAGTCGGACATGACTTTGTCTAGGTTTAAGATGTCTTCAGGACACTCTGATGAGAGACGAAGTTGGAGCTGCTTCTTTGGGGTTCTGGAGGTGTTTCAAGGTTAATACAAGGAGGGGTGAGCTGAACAAGAAACAAAGAGAGGGGAAGAAGAAAAGCTAGATCTATTATGTGTTTTCTTCTTCAGGTTTCTTTGTAGTTACTCTCTAAGCTTGTATATGAAACACTAGTGTAAACATTGGTTAATTGATAGTGGATGTTTGTGGGAGAATGTTCCCACACGAGATGTACCCTCTGCATGAGGGGAACTCGTTAAATCTCTGTGTTATGTTTATGATATGCAAACTTATCTGTGAAAGTAGACGAGGAGTAGGGGCAGAGTCGCGGTATGCAGTTCACTACAGAGGTGAATCGGGGTCTGCGATTCTCAACAAGTGGTATCAGAGCTCAGGCTCAAGATTTCACAGATTCAGGCATAGCGTTGTAAACATACAAGGAGGATCTAGAGACTGTTGTAGAAGACTCATGATCTTTAAGGTGTTCTTGATCGAAGGTTAAATCAATTATGGGGTTGGTTTAAGGTAGAGTTATCTATAATGTTTGATTCAGGTTCATGGCTATGAAAGGTGAATCGAAGCATCATCCAAAATACTCAAACTTGTCAAAATAGGAATTCAGTTTCCGCTGCGATCACAAGGTAATTGTGATGTTCTGTTTTGAAGCTTCTGAATACTCAAAACTGTTTTAGTATAGGGAATCTAGACACTAGGAGAACACAAGGATGTAAACATCTTCAACTATTGAAAAGTCAATTTTTGGTTGTTGAAAGTCTGTGTAGTGGTGTTCGGTACAACTATAGGTTGAAGGTACAACTATAGGAGTCACAGATTTACTAAGGGACGCATTCAGAGTTGAATCTGTGTGTAAGAGGGTTGTTAGGTCAACAAATTTTGTCAAAGATTCAGATGAGATGAAGATGGACCAGACAATTTATGTTGAAGTGGTCAGAATTGAGAGGTGTTGGGTGAATGGTTAAGTCTCAGGAATGGATCAGGTTGTCAGAGATTTGAAAGGACTACAATCTAGGTAGGTTTACAGAGAATGAGAATGCAAAGAGTACCAAGAGTCAAAGTTGTAGTCAGTGAGATTTTCTTTGTCAATAGGGAGTTTGCTCTTCAAGGTGACTTAAAATCTCTATAAGACTTTTGTAGACGTTGCAGGACTGTGCAAGAGTTTGCAAGTAAGTGCAAGAATCTACAAGGCTGGCGCAAGGTGACTGGGATTAGGTTTTGCATTGAGAAGAGAATCAGAAACAAAAAATTTCTGGTTCGCCTGTTTGCATCTACAGAGATGATATGGTGGATGAATCTTCTGAAGGTATCACTTGTAGGAAGTTTAAGTTTTCTGTAAATAACACTTAATAAGGAAGCTTGTAAGTATAAGGGGAAGATTCAAGTAGATCTTTGTTGGTTAAAGATGCAGGTTAAGATAGACAAGACTAGTAGAAGACTAGTGGGTCTAGTAGCATCATTAAATTTTTTCGGAAAGTCATTTACATGGAGGTTAAGTGAGGATTCATCAATGGTGAAGACATGTCAAGTTGTATTGATGAATGGTAAGAAAATGTATGATGCTGGTACCAAGTTTCTTCTTGGTAAGGTCTGCAATTGTGTAGAACTATTGTAGGGTTATGTTGCAGTAAGTATGGCTTCAGGGATTCTAGAGTGAAGCACCAAAGGCTGTTACAGGGAGACTAGCAGAGGTTCAAAAGCTGTTGGTTGAACATTCGTTTTAACATGAGGTTGAGCAAGAGTTTGTATTGTCAGATCATATAGGTTGGGTTCATAAGCAGATGGTTAAATAGATGGGATGTAAACTCAATCTCAAGAGTAATGCATTGAGTTGAGATTGTTTACATGATGAATCAGAGATTGTTTCAGGTTTGAAGCATGTATGATTCATGTGTTCTCCATGGGATTCAAGGAAAGTTGGTTCAAGCTCAGTGCACATGAGAGAAATCAAAGGTCGACCAAGTGAATCATGTTGCAGACGGATACAGATGATATACGATCATGATAACATCTGTGGTACTTATCAGAAGCCATGGAAAAGGTTGTGATGATTTGTGCTGAGAGGTTCATATCTCAGGCTTTACTTGTTCTAAAGGTTTTCAAGATCAAAGTTCCACAAGCAAGTCAGGTGTTATCTGTGGGTGAATCAGAAGTTCTGGTTCTAGGTGGAGTTGTTGTGAGGAACATGAGTATAAGTGTTTCTAAGACAGGAAAAACAAGGTTGAAGAAGATGATTCGTGTAAGGAGTTACACGCTCCTTACACGAACTTGTTGGGACAACTAAGGAGCATCGTAAGCGATTCAGAGAAGCTGTCAAGAACAAGGGTGAAGCTGTATAGCTTCACAGAGTGAAATTTCAGAAAGTTTGAATATAGTGACAGTCATGAGAGAGCCTAAAGATTCAATAGGTGTTGGGAATTTCATAGCAATGTCAGAGGATAGCATTGGAGGACACAAAAGAACAGTCAATGTTGGTTGTGTTCTGTATTGATTATCAATGAATCAAGGTTGTAAGGGTTTCTTCAGATGTCGGATTCAGTGGTCAGAGTTCGTCTACAAGTGGGATTATAGTCATCAGGAGAAGGAAGCTTGAGGGAGAGTCGTGAATCTCTTGAAGTTTCTGAAGATGAAATTGAAAATTCCTAAGGTGGACGAAGATAAAGATCATTGGAAGTTGCATGTTCTACAAGAGAAGACACGATTTGTTTTTCTTCTCAAGAAAGAATCAACGCAAAGGGGATTTTGTGAGTTGGACCAAATGAAGCAAAAGGTAGAGTTTGTTGTAAATGTTTGCTTCATATGGGCTTATTTGGTTTGAACCATGAACTGGGCCTATATTGATGTGTAGCCCATATAAGATTCGGGTTGTGTAATCTACAAGAATAAACCGACATAAGCTCTAGGGTTTCACTATAAAAGGGAAACTAGGGTTGAAGAAACAGACAAGTTGTAGTAAGCCGAAGAGCACACAAAGCAGGGCACTGAGCAGGGCAGACGCAGAGATGCAGGGCGCAGTGCAGAGAGCATGCGCAGGGCGTCGTACATGGAGCTTGAAGCTGTGCACAGAACCATGACAAAAGAGCAGAAGCTTGTCTGGGATCGATGGGCTGATAGCCGGACATAACCTTGTCTAGGTTTAAGGTGTCTTCAAGACACTCTTATGAGAGACGAAGGTGGAGCTGCTTCTTTGGGGTTCTGGAGGTGTTTCAAGGTTGATACAAGGATGAGAGAGCTGAACCAGAAACATAGAGAGGGGAAGAAGAAAAGCTAGATCTATTATGTGTTTTCTTCTTCAGGCTTTTTTGTAGTTACTCTCTAAGCTTGTATATGAAACACTAGTGTAAACATTGGTTAATTGATATTGGATGTTTGTACGAGAAGGTTCCCACACGAGATGTACCCTTTGCATGAGGGAAACTCGTTAAATCTCTGTGTTATGTTTATGATATGCAAACTAATCTGTGAAGTAGATAACGAGCGGTATGCGATTCACTACATAGGTGAATCGGGGTCTGCGAATCTCAATACCACTGTGTTTTAGAAATTTTACAAAACTAAGACGATATAAACATTATATTCTGGCCAAGGTGTCATTTTTTCATACTACAAACATAACTAGCTAATGTTATGATCAAAAATATAATTATTTTCTTTATCTAGCAAATTATCATACTTGTGACGTTGACAAGCGACACAACAATTTAGCAACCACCGGAAGTTGCATTACTATCACCAAAATTCAGCACCGCCGCTGCTACCAAAGAAAAAACCTGAGACAATGCCATACACAAATACACTTATGCCATCGATCCATTGCTTTTATAACTTTTACAATGGGCACTTAAATTTTCTGTCTATATATATATATAAGGCGTCCTACCAGAATCTGTGTTTGACAAGTATCTATGTTGGTTGGCATCTTTGGTATGGTTCTTAATCGTGAAATCTTTGATAGAAAGAAAATTTAAGTGCCCATTAGAAAAGTTATAAAAGCATACTTGTATAAGTTGGATGGTTTTGTTGTCCAACTTTTGAGACATATGTACGCCAATGTGCATACCTTGATTGTCTTGTCTTCTCCACAATCATCAAACACACAATTTCTGCTGGTTTAGTTGCCAGAATGCAAGATTACTAAGCATGAGTAGTAATCTAGGGCCCTAAAGAAAGAACAAACATCGAAGAATGCTGCTCAGTGATAAAAACAAGCTACCAAAATGTTGAGATACAAACAATGTCCCACATCTGAAGATTAGAAAATAAGTTTCTAATATATAAGCCAAGACCAACTCTAGTTAGTATGAGGTCTATTGGGAAGGAGCCCAATAAGAAATATGGGCGGACTTTGTCACTTGGGCCCAAAGCGGACAATATCATACTAATAGGAGAATTGGCTTGGGCTTGGTAAGCCCAACAATTGGTATCAGAGCCTAGGTCGAAAAGTACCTAGGTACTTGGGTTTCGCTGAAAGGAAGACCAAAGTATCGTGGTACATAGTTTAAGGGGAGGTTTGTTGGGATACAAACAATGTCCCACATCTGAAGATTAGAAAATAAGTTTCTAATATATAAGCCAAGACCAACTCCAATTAGTATGAGGCCTTTTAGGAAGAAGCCCAATAAGAAATCCGTGCGGGCTTTGCCACTTGGGCCCAACGCGCACAATATCATACTAATAGGGGAATTGGCTTGGGCTTGGAAAGCCCAACACAAAAACTTAGTGATACATCTCGACAAACAAGCTATAAACATCCAAGAATGCTGCTCAGTGATACATCTATAGGAATCTTAGGAGAGTTTATCCCAGAAAATAATTTCCTAAGGACTTATTTTGGGCAGTTGCAAAGAGTTTCAACATTGGTAAATATGAGAGAGCCATTGTCGCATTAAAGAAGTTTGATTTTGGTGTGTATGAGGCATTGATGATGAAGAATCCACATAATTATAGCCGTGCTTTTTTCACTTCCACATCACGAAGATGAGTATTTTCTCTGAGTCCTACAACAATATTAGCAACAATATTTTCCCCTTTTGTTTCCTATCTTTATCTTTTAGTTAATATCAATTAGTTTATCTTTAAATTTTAACAAATACCATATGAAATAATTTTCAAAAAAAAAAAATACCATATGAAATTATTAGGTGATATCAATTCATTTAAGAATTTTTGATTACTAACTAATACTGGATATATATATATATATATAAAATTATTGATTATTCTTTCTAGGTTTTAAATTCCACTCTCATTTATACTATACTAGATAAGGGCCCACACGATGTGCGGGTTTAAAATTTGTTGAAAAACTCAATCCTAAATCTTAAACAAATTTTTAAAAATATAAAAAGAAATTTTATTTCCTGAATTAAATATAGAAATAATTTTAGTTAGAAAAAAAAATCATATTTGTATTTAGCTTCATACACTTATTTATATTTATATATTTTTAATATATTATAACAATTATTACAATAATTTAAAGCTAAATTATATCACACCAAAACTTTTGCCAAATACTCATCATTATGAGTATTATTCTTGTCAAATTTTTAAAACGTTACACAAATTATTCACAAAATATTTTACATGAAAAGAGTTCATCAAAGCAACATCTAATTATTAAGTATGTACAATTTTACTCTACCTTTTATCATTAAAATTATGATCTTACAAAATTATTTTATTGTTAAAGTATGCTCTTTATCACCACCTATAAAATATAACAATTTTTCTGTTGCTTTACTTTCATTTTGGCATAATTATAGTTCTTTAAATTACTAAAATTGTTTTGTGACATAATTTTTTTAACCATGAATTTTTTTAACTCTAAAGATATTTTGTATGAACAACTAGTGAAAGTTATCTACTCTATTACAATGAATTTATGACCAACCTAATAAAAGTTGAGAAACTGAGAAAAAGTTAATATAACATAATAAACATAAAAATTTGAAAATTATAATCACGATAGTATATATAAATCTAAGATAATTCAAATATACAAAATAGAAACTTTATAAACAATCCAAAACATGACATATGTCATAATCAAATTAAGGATCATCGACCTATTTACTCCTCAGAAGTGTATCGCATTCTACCAAAACTACTTAAAACTATGACCTCGTCTCAAATATTCTCGAATCGTAAATTCTAAACTTATTTCTACTTGAATCAAAAGTTCTCATATATTTCTCCATATACCTTGGTTTAAACGGTTTACGAACCAAATCCAATAGAAAACCACATAAATCCGGTTTGAAACCAATTTTAAAACGGTTTACCATTCCAACTTCCCAAATTTGAAAATTCCTTTTCAATTACTCGATCAAGCAGCTCTTGTTTCAGTACCAGAATCATCAACATTATTCAGAAGAGAAAACCCTAGATTTTGACCAGAAACATCAATCACCGACTAATCTTCCAAACTTATAATGCTATTTACTGTAAAATCACTTTTTGAACCTCCATCAGTGTCTCCATCATCGATTAAATCAGCGGAATTTATATACTTCGATTCCATTTCATTGCATCTGATAGCTTCCATTGAAGAACCCGCATGAATCAAAGACTCATGCAATAGATCGGCAAAATTATATCAGAAAAAAGAAATCAAAGATCAAAGCTTTTGATATAAACAAATAATATTTTTTTTGGTCAACATTTGGGCCACAACAGGCCGGTTCATTAGCCAAATCTCTGCATTCATAGATAGCGGGACTCGATCCCTCGTGTGATGGTGCCTTATACAATTGGAATTACCAATGACCACTACAGTAAGATTACTTCAGAAACATAATTTTTCTGTAGATATAATGTTATTTTCTTAATTAGCTGTTCTATTACGTTTCAAAAATAATATTTCTTTTGACATAATTTATGCTATTCTTTTTAATTTTGTTATTCACTATTTATTGATTAATAATAATATACATGTTTAATGCTTAATGAATTATTTTTTTTGTTTATACATGTTAAAATCTAATTGAGAAAAGTGTATAATATAATTAGGGTACAATAGAAAATAGATTAGTTTAGTTAATTTTCTTTTTTGATTTAGGCTTTTTTAAAGATATAAACATGTAATTTTATGTAGATTTAATGTTATTTTCTTAATTAGTTTTTTTGAAAAATAATAATTTTTGACACGTATCATGCAATGTTAATAGCTAACTTTGAAAACCTAACTCTATATAATAAAATTAGTAATTTTTTTAGAGATTCTTTTTTTTTAATAGAAATTTGTGTAAAATTGACACTTGTCAGGATCTTACAAGTTAATAATTTTTAAAATTGACACGTGTCACAATCTAGTGAGTTATTAAATTTTGAAACCATATTTTATATAATAAGATAAAACTATGCAACCAACGGTATATCAAAAAAAAATATATATATATATATATATATATATGTGGAAACAAAAATTGTATATGTCTTTGAAATCAGTCACCCAATTACGTTTTGCATTTGTATTTAACGACGACCTTTAGGCTTGTCTCTGGTGATGCTGATGCATAACAATAATAAACCGTAGTAGTGATTAACTTGAATATATAGACTTCATCGCCTAAGCTAATAAGTTTAGCTTTACGCTTCATTATACATGGTTCAACGTTGTTGTTCTGGATCTGACTCTCACCAAATAAACCCTAAAACCCAGCATCATGACCAGTTGAGTTGACCACCATAAACTCTCTTCCCCTTGCTGCTACTTTTGCTTGACCACAAAGAGACTTTTTTGCAAAGCTCCCTCATTTGGATAAAGTTGTTCCACTTTTTGCAAGTAAATCGTACATTACTCAGAGATGTCAACGGAGTTCTACAAAGCACCTTGGAAGACTTGATATCTTCTTCATCCAACGAGGATCGCTGTAGGCAAACAAGTTAGGTTGCACACCCACGGTTTATGAACTAAATTGGAAGATTGTACGTGTTGTTATTATACTGTCATATCCACACATGGCAAAATAAGTGATTCTGGCCAAAGTTCTTCTGATTATCTGCGTTCCTGTTTGCACCTTATTGCCAATCAAAATTAACTTTCTATTTTCTGGCGAAGTTGTCATTTTAGAACTGCTAACATAACTAAAGTTATAACCAAACATATTATTATTGTCTTTAACTAGCAAAGTAATGATTATAGGCTGTTTTAGATTCAAAATGCCGACAATAGCTACTACTTAACGGTTCCGTTTAAATGGAAAAAAAAAACAACGAGGGTGTAATCAAAGCTCATTCTTTGCTTTTCCTTCGCTGGCTGGTTCCCCGTTCACAGCAACAAGCTCGGTGTCGAATATTAGTGTCGCACCACCTGCAATTCCCCATTCATTTTCATTAAACATTGAGTCTAAACAGCAATATAGTCCCTAAAACAAATGCTGCTAGAATAGGAAATTTACACAACACAACAAGTACTCTCATTATCTGACTCCCTATTTCTTGGTTCTGATGCACGAACGGTACACACGCATTATTGGTTTATCAATCATTTAACAAGGTACAGCCTTTTTCATTGGCTGGTCAAATTCAGTATCTTATGTTCTCTCTAGCCTCATCATTAGATAGAAGGATGGAACTAAATCATCTACTAGACGTTCATCCGAGCAACATAACATAACATACCTGGAATTTTTGGTGGTGAGCCGCTTTCACCATAACCAAGTTTGGATGGGATTTTCAACTTTCTCTTCTCACCTACACAAGCTCCCAGTAAACCCTGGTCCCATCCTGCAACATTTCAAATTAAGTTCCATCACCTTCAATTTTGTCTTGTCAAAAATATAATGTAACAATAACAGGAGAAAACAGATGGAGTTTATGCGATGCAATGCCACAGAAACAAACCTGGGATGACTTGACCAGTTCCAAGCTCAAACTCAATAGGGTCACCCCTCTCAAAACTTGAATCAAAGACAGTTCCATCAGTTAACTTTCCCTGCAAGAGCCAAGAGAGAACTCCGTTAATCGCCAAGCTGTTTTTAGATTTCATAATCATCGTTTGTTCTTCTTAAGCTATCCAATACCAACAATTACTTAAATACTAATGAAGTTAATTCCACAATTTTCATCCCCCCCCCCCTGATGTTTCATGAACATTTGTAAAGGTTGCAATAAGAAGAAGAAAGCACCTCCATGGCTCTTCTTTTCTCTCAATCAGAATACTATAAATGCAAGCAAGAAGGAACCTTCCCAGCAATAAGGTTACAAAACTAGTAAAAGCTTCAAATAAAACTGACCCGATAGTGAACCTTGATCTTATCCCCTTTGTGAGCCTGAAGATCACATTTCTGAGGCTTGAACTGTAAGAAAAAAAAAGAGAGAAACAAATGAAACCAATGGTCAGAAAACTGCATTAGCCAAAAGAGCATAGAGGCCAAGTCCATTTCCAATTTCTTCATTTACTTTCTAAAGACTGTAACTAAAACAACATAATCTTTACCATTATCATCTTTCTAATCACGCGAATTAACATAAATTTCAGTTGAATTTAAAGTTAAAATAACGTAATCATGACCATTGTTATCTTCTAATCACGTTGAGATCAAATTCAATTTCATTCGAACATACTCCTACACCAGATAATCAAATTCAAATATGGAAGTTGAAATTACGAGCGTTAGTACTCACCTTGACACCAATCTGCAACTCTGTCACATCACCAGACTTCTTCGCATAAGCTGGAGATCAATCATCATCATCACAAATCGACGAGAACATCAAAAAACAAATCAACGTAGATCATCAGATCGATCGGATAAATCACATCGAAATCGAGATAGAGACAGAAGATTAAGAAGACGGAAAAAGGAGAAGATGATTAATATTTTACCTAATGTTAGCACCGTAAGCAGAAGCAAAACTCCAGCAGCTTTCATGGCGGATGCAGAGCTCATCATCATCATCATCTTCACGTTTTCGATTTTGATTTCTTTCAGTCACTGATTATACGATATAGATCTGTTTCGGGGGGTCCTCTTTGTTGACAACAAAGACGAAACTAAATCTAATGGGCTTACGCCGTATTAATAGATAGGCCCACTTATAGCCCACTATCCATAAATTATTTCTCGTCACCTAATTAACGTGTTTAAGGCGGTGGAAAAAACAAAACGCGTTTTAAGCGGCGGATCACGGAGTCACTCACATTGTTTGTGCCTTCCTTGGTTTCAGTTTCATTGAATTGAACAAATGTGATGTATAAATGGTTTATATATGCAAATCATTGACCAATGCTCCCCTAATCTTGTGAATTGTCTGAAGATGTATGTCTCTTGGTTAATAATATGAGAACTGACAAAGAGCTTTGTAACAGTATAATGTTATAAGTGTGTCATCATCGTCAGTAATGATAAACGGAAAGAGCATTTATAAATCAACAAATGTTGTACAGCTTTTGGATTACATATCAGTAACCATTTGATATATCCTTCAGGAGAAAGATTCATATAGCATCATTCTTATAAAAGGTTACAAGATAATGACATCTCAAATCATTCAAACAATAGAAACCGCAGGATATCTCTACCCGATCATACCTCAAGTCTTAACAGCAGTGTTCCCATCCCTATGATTCAACCTGAAATGTGTATCCTAGTATAGTTTGGATCATTACTGAGATCTGCAGGTTCATTTACTAGAGTATAAAACTTACACTCTTAACCGCAGTGATCCATCTTTTAGCCGTTTTTCGAATTACAAGAGCTCAGCGGATTGGTCGCCATTCAGATGATCAGAACAGAACCTATTCAATCATCCCTTGTTCAGAAAATACACTTCGTCCATCAATGTTCTGTAGTTCCTTTCACCCATCACCGGATCCCGTTTCTTCCATTCTTCAACCAGCTCAAGAGCTTCATCCCCTCTACCTCCCCTACACAACTCTGACAAAACAGTATTATAAGTCAACATATCCGGAGACAAGGAATTCGCCAACATGTCATACACAACCTCAACCGCTTCACTCAATCTCCTCTCCATGGAAAGACTACAAATCAAAACCATATAACAACTCCCATTCGGAACCATCCCTTTACTCCTCATCTCCTTGTAAAATCCTAAACCCTGTCCAAGCCTTTCTTTCTCACAAAGCCCCTTAATTAAGTAACTATAAGTATAAGCATTAGGCTCAGAGCCATACAGAGCCATCTCACGAAACACCCTAATAGCTTCATCTACCTCAAGACACTTTGCATAAGCCTTGATGATCATATTCAACACATACGTATCTGGAATCACACCGTTCGACTTCATCTGCTTAGTGAGCGATCTAACAGCGTGAAGATACACATAACACACATTCAATTTGTTGAATCTCTTGAGCAATGAGCTAAGAAGCAGAGTATAAGTCTCAAGATCAGGTTTCGAGTAATCAGATCGAAGCATCTTGTTATAAACATCGAAAGCTCTGTTGAAGAGAAACTTACGACCACAGCAGAATCTGATGATGCAATTGTAGAGAGGAACACTCGTTTCACAAGCGCCGGCGATTACTTCTTCCATTAAGGTTTCGACGAATTTGTTTCGTTTTCCGGTGATTGCTTGTTTGATCATGGCGTGGTAAGCTTCGTGGTTGTGTTTGTATCCTCGTTGCTGAGCTGTCCATCGGAAGATGTCGAGAGCCAGATCTGGATCGGATTGGGCTCGTAACGCCGTTACGACGTCGGAGTTTGTGAATCCTGGTTTCAGATTCTGGATCCATGTTTCGAATTGAGTCTCGAGTGGAGTTCGGGTTCGAGTCCGGGAAGGGGGGGTGTGTGTTTCCGCCGGAGAATCAAAAGACGAGAAAGATAGAGATAGGCGATTCACGGCGGAGGAGGAAATACACGGCAGAGATAAGTTACGGGCGGAGGAGAAAATGATGACGCGTCGGAGTGTCGCCGACATCGACGGAACGAGAAGTCCGATATTGTATATAGTTTAAAGGTGCTCGGGGAAAGCTAATTCTCCGGTGTGGCTCGTTCGATGATGCCAAATACAGTAATACTAATAGGGTTTATCCCATTTTGAAACTAATTATAGGCTTATACCGTAAACAATTTGAGAATTTTCTTTAAATACCACTAAATTTTTTTTTCCCAAAAATAACATATTTTAATTTTTTTTTCCAAATGCCAAAATTATCATAAACACAAAAAATTGATTTTTAAGGATGTATAAATTTTTTTTACGTTTGAGTTGACATATTTAGTTTTAGGGTATAGTTTTTAGGGCTAGGGTTTAGTATTTAGAATTTAGGAATTAGTTTTTAGTATTAGAACTTTAATTCAATTATGTGGTATTTTTGGAAAAAATTATATTTTAATGGTATTTTTGGAAAAAACTAAATTGTGTTATTTTTGAAATAAAAACATATTTTAATAGTATTTATGACAATTGCCCAAATAATTATTGAGGAACGGAATAAATGCATAACTAGTGACCAAACAATAATAATATTTTTAAAAATGTATGAAATATTAAATAAATTAATCAATAATTTATTTTTAATGTACAGAAAATAAATTTTCTATTTGAATTAAAAATCAAAATTTGTGAATATAATTTTGGATACATCATATTAAATACTGATAGTTATAATTAACTTACAATAAAATTTTAAGAATAATTTCAAATATTCTTTAATTTTTATTTACGATATAAACATCTTTTAAATTTATTTTACTATTCATACAATTTCCAAATAAAAACTTCAGATTAATTTAACATGAAATTTTGTATCAAAAATATTTTTCTGCCAATATACTGTGAAAAATATGAATATTAGTGTATTATCAGATTGAAAATATTATTAATAAACATAATTTTATTTATTTTAAAATTAAAAAACGAATTTTAATATTTATTTTTTTTCTTCATCAATTTTGGGAGGAACATTTTGGTTATATTGTTCGTCATTTTACGAGGAATGTAGAGGAATAATAAGGAAATAATATTCTTTGTAAATGGTAAAAAATTGAAGGAAAGAAGAGGAATATCATAGTTTTATTTAGAGAAATAGGGAAAACAAAATTAACACATAAATTTATAAATTAAATTCATTTTTTAACAAAATAAAAATAAAAAATTTATTTAGAAACAATTCAATTTCTTCGATTTCTCGTTGAAATGGTCACCAAAATATGATAACTTTCTAATTTAACCAGATTCTGGTACCAACTAAAATCTCTACATAGAGAGAAAAGTTACGAGTACGATTTGCAGAGGAGAAAAAGATGAGGCGTTGGAGTATCGCCGACACTGGACGGTATTATAGCTTCAAGATGTTCATAGATAAAATCGACATATTGTAGCTAAAATCGACATATTGGGAGATGAATGAAATTTTTAATTTTATATTAAAAAAAAAAGCTAAAACCTGTAGTAGGGTTTATTGCATTTTGAAATTAATTATAGTTTTGTTTTTGAAAAATTAGAAAAAAAAAATAACACGGATAATCATAAATTATTATTATTATTTACCTCATTAAATGAGTATGATTTTGGAGAAGAAATCAAAGAAACATTTTAATTTTTTGAAATAGTTTTACTAAACTAACAATTTCCAATATTTCTTATATTTTCTTTTTTTTCGATTATATCATTCTACTCAATACAATTGTTTGTATGCTAAAAGATTGTATGTTGATATATAGAAAATTCTTACATCAATTAGAGAAAATAAAAATAAATAATAACAATTACCAAAAGTAAATGTACGTATTTCCTCACTTTTACATGATGGTTTTATGGGCTGTTATTGGAGATATAATTTCTAAATCCATATGGAATTGTAAATTCTAGAAATCAAAACACATGGATTTTGAAATAACATGTTTTATCCTTGGATTTGAATCATTCCATTTTACACTATCAAATCCACTCAAATACATTTAAAACATAATGTAGATTTTGAAATCCAAGAACAAATCATTAAATGAATAGCATTGGAATTTAATAAGTATTTGTAAATCATAGAACCAATAACACATAATTTTGATAAGTATTTTAAAATCAATGATTGAACAACACATGATTTTTGTTTAGATTTCTAAATCCATTAAAATCATAGAACCAATAACCCCCTCTTAATCTTATCTTCCAATAATCATCAATTATCTGGCTAAATTCTAAAATGTTAGAAGTACAATAAAATAAAATACAATTACTATGTTACTGAGAGTTGGAATAGGGTTGAATCTTACAGCAATCATCAATGATTTATCTAGGACGTTAGTCAGAGTTGGAATAGGATTGGGTTATAGAGCATATAAAAAAGAAACAAACATACATAAGCAGAAAGAAAAAAAAAAAACAAAAAAAAAAACGATGGATACATTCTTCATCAACGAAGTTTTCATTCCATTAGCATTATTGGGCATATCTTGTCTTATTTCTCTTGTGGTGTTTGCCATTAAGCGTTGTCGTTATGATGACGGTCCAGACGATATAGGCACGAGGACTCGCTGCATCAATCTCCCTCTGCAGTCTTATTTGTTTTTATTGTTATGCACTTGTTTCTTTCTTTTTGTTTTTCTTAGTTTATGGTTATCTTTTGCTTCTGTATTTAAGATTTTTATTCCATATATGTAGGCCGTTTTGTCAAGTTCGGAATCATTCCAACATGAAAAAAATATATAATCAATCAGTTTGTATCGGTAGTCTATTTGGATTAGGGTTAAATTGTATCAGTTTGTTCGGAATCATAATATTTTTGGTTTAGTTTGATTTTGCTTCAGTTTCTTGGTTTTTGTCTTTTTTTTTTTTTTTTTTTTTTTTTTTTTTTTTTTTTTAATAAATGTTAAATTATATTCAAATAAAAAATAGCGTTTTACATCAGCGGTTGGGTAGAAAATTTTTTTGTGTGCCAAAATTTAAACAAGTGCTAGCATAGTGTAGTCTTTCTCCTTAGTAGCATGTGGCGAGCCATGTCTGCATACCCAGAGCATAGCGTCGATCCCCCATTCATTCAATAGCGAGAAGTTGAGCTCTAATTTGCTTGTCAAGCCAGCCAATAAGAGTTAGCTTAGGAGTAGGAACCTCCCCATGCCGCCTAGCATTACGTTTCCGCCAGACAGAGTAAACGGTGAGTTGAAAAGTGTAATGAATCAAGAAATCATACACCCTTTCAGCTGGAGTGGTAGAGATGAAATCAATAAGCGAGATCCAAGAAGTATTGAAGCGGGTGCTCTATAGTGTTTGCGCTATACCAGACCACACTGCAGCTGTATACGGACATGAGAAGAACAAGTGTTCTCTCGTCTCCACCTGAGCAGAACAAAAAACACAACTCACATTACTGCCATTACGCCAATAAACCATTCGATCACTTGTGGATAGTCGGTTGTGTACTGCAAGCCAAGTACAAAAAGAATATTTAGGCGTTTCATGAGCAAACCAAACACCCTTATGCCAAGCAACCGGGTTGGAGGTTGTTCTAATATGGTTCCAGGTATCCCTAGTCGAAAATGTGTCCTTATAAACATCCCCTTTTCCTCGCCATAAGACCCGATCTGCCCGAGAGGTATTTCGAGTCTGAAACGCTTGGTGTAGAGCATCTTCAATTTCATTAAACAACGCCACTCGGTGAGCCCGTCGTCGCCGACCATACCAAGCCTCATGGAGAGACATATGTTCTCTTATCCTCAAGTCAATCATGCCTCGTGAACCAACTTTATCCAACAGATAACCATGAGCCGACAAGTTGTCATACCAGAACGATGCGAGAGTTCCATTGTTGACCTCCACTTTTGCAAAAGTTTTAGCCAAGTCTCGATATTTTAGCAAACGTTTCCACATCCAGGAGCCCGAGAGAGATGCAGGTTTAATAGACCAGAAACAGCCATCCTTAAATAAATTCATGCGAGACCATTTAACCCATAATGAATCCCCACCATAGACCAACCGCCATATTAACTTTAAGCAACTTACATCATTTGTCTCCTTCAGTGATCTCAATCCTAGTCCACCCTCACACTTAGGTTTACATACATCAGTCCATGACAACTTTGCCTTCTTAACATTCAGAGCCGGGCCAGACCATAAGAAAGCAGAGCATATACTATCTAATTCTCGAATGCTTTCCCGCTGAAGCCTAAAAGCATTCATCCAGAAACTTGATGTACACCACAACACCGAGCGTATGAGGTCGAGACGACCTGCAAAGGAGAGATTGCGTGCCGTCCACGTTTTTACCCTGTTATTAATTTGATCAAACAAAGGGGAGAGGTCCGTTGTAGTGATTCTTCGAGGTACTAAAGGGAGTCCAAGATATCGAACAGGAAATTGTCCCAAACCGAAACCATACCAATTGCCCAAAAGTTCAGTATTATCCGGGGAGACTCCTCCAAGATACAAAGTTGTTTTCTCCATACTAATGGTTAGGCCTGAACGCTTGGCAAAATGATTCAAAACCTGGACAATACCATCAACAGATCGGACCTTACCATCCGATAATATCATGAGGTCATCCGCAAAACAGAGATGCGTTAATCATAGATTTTTGCACCGCGGGTGATATCCAATGTCCTGCGAACCAGTAGCTTTATCCAACATCTATGATAGAACATCCATACAGATGACAAACAGGTAGGGCGAGAGTGAGCAGCTTGACGCAGGCCCCTAGCACTGCGAAAATAGCCCGCAATCCATTTACCTAAACCGAGAATGAAGCCATAGTGACACAGAGAGAGATCCAATGGATAAATGTAGGTGGAAATTGTAAAGCAGTTAAAACATTGAACAGAAAAGACCACTGAACTAAATCAAAAGCCTTCGAAATATCCACTTTCACCGCACACCTTGTTGAGATATTATCTTTATGATAATCCTTCACCAGCTCTGTTGCAAGGAGTACGTATTCAATAAGTAACCGATCAGCCACAAACGCTGATTGGTTCCCGACAATGAACTTAGGCAAGTTACGCTTAAGTCTGTTAGCTATAACCTTCGAGATAACCTTGTAAAGAACATTACAACAGGAAATTGGCCGATAATCTCGCATCTCTTTGGCATCCTTCTTCTTCGGTATTAGGGCTAGTATCGTGGCATTGAGTCCCTTTGGTAGGAAACCTTTGGCAAAAAAAGACTGGACCGCGACAACAAACTCAGAACCAATAATGTCCCAAGCAACTTTATAAAATTCAATTGTATAGCCATCCGGACCCGGTGACTTATCACTTGGCATAGCAAACAATATCTTTTTTATCTCCTCCCCCGTGACAATCCTAGTGGGCCAACGACAATCTTCATCTGAGCAACGGAATGACAACAAATCAGCAAGACAATCCATTGACATCCCCTCATAGTCAACATGTATAGTTTGGAGAAAGGATTGAAAGAAAGACACAGCCTCCGGTTTGATATCCTCTGTGGTCTTTAACAGTCGTCCATCCTGAGTTACAATTTCCCTCATCGTATTCACAGCCTCTCAAGTAGTCACGGCACGATGGAAAGCCTTATTGTTTCGATCTCCCACTTGGAGCCAGTGCAATTTTGACCGCTGTTTCAAAAACTTCTCCTCAAGAACAGAGACATGGTCCCATCGTGCATAAGCCTCTTTCTCCTCTTCCATAGCAGAGACAGAAGGGGAAGCTAGGTTGGTCTCCTGCTTCCGACACAACTCCTCCAACGCATCTTTAGTCTGTTTTGACAAGTTGCTCAGCTTCTTCCTTGCCAAACATCGGATACACGGTCTTAAAAGCTTGAGTTTCTTTGAAAACCGGTAAAGCGATGAAGTTGACAAATAGATCCCTTCCGTGTCCTCCCAGAACTCTTTGACAAGAGGCTTAAACTCCTCCATTTCAGAAATTCCATTTACAAACTTGAAAGGTCTTCGGGAGATACTAGTACCAGCAACCCCACTTAAATGAACTCTACAACGTAAATGATCAGATATTCCTCCAGCTTCGAACACACTGTATGATTGAAGAAAAGAGGAAGACCAGTTGTCATTGACCAAAACTCTATCCAATTTTTTCGAAATCAAGTTACCATCCTGTTTATTGTTCCATGTAAATAACGGGCCATGATAAGCCAGATCCTTGAACTGACAATCATTTACCAGTGAACGAAAATCATGCATCCCCGAGAAGAGAGTTGGACGAGTGTCAACCCCCGAGTGCTCATCTAGCTCCAAAGTCACATTAAAATCTCCCAGAACCAACCAAGGCCTTCTCCAAAGCACGATGTGCTCTCAAATCTGTCCACAACTCCTTCCTACCTTCAACACTGTTTGCCACATAAACAAAAGAGCAAAAAAAACTCCTCCTCCTGCTCTTCTAGTTTTACGGAACACGTTATAAGTTGACTAGTTTTATAGAACGGAGTAACTCTCACATTACCCCTCCAAACAACCCAAATACGCCCCAGAGGATGATGCTCATAATTAGTCAATAAAGACCAGTCCTTGAACACCTTATTCCCCAGTCGCAAAGCTTTTCCTTCTGTTACTCGAGTCTTTAACAAACCTCCAAATTGAAACTTACCATCATCCACCCACTTCTTTATTACGGAATGCTTTGTAGAATTATTTAGACCGCGCACATTCCAAAAGAACATGGACATTTAATTTTATTTACGAGTGTTTTTCTTTCTCTCATCCCTAGGAGGAATCCTAGATGATTGAGAAGAAGCTGGTTGAATCACCTTATGTGCCGTCTTAGAGTCCCGCGGGAGAGAGGGACGTATCCAGGACGCATTGGCTGCATCACGAGTCTTGTCCTCTTGCACTGGTTTTTGTCTTTTTGACTACCCGTTTATTTGTTATTGGAAATATCACTGACCTGATTGATTGAATCGGCCTTCGGAGTAAACAAACACTTGAATCAAGTTTTGTTGGCATGCATCCTGGTTTGGTTTGGTTAGTAGGAGAAACACTTCTGACTTGGTGAGGATCGGACTTCGGTATTTGGGAACAGAGAAAGAGGATAATTAACAATGAAGAGACTTCCGTAGATGTGAATAGGATGTGATCCATCCATGCTATGTGGCTCTCAAATAACATATAAACTGAAGAAATCTTAAGCACAAAGGAATATATGAGTTTATAGAGCCAAGAGTAACCACAACCGAGCAACCAGTCCTTCTATACCAGCTGTGCACACCCCACCATCAGTAAGTAGCACACATGACTCCTAATAGCTGGTGGAGCTCCATGAGGTTACCGGAAGTGTTTAAGATGAAAATTCTGGTGACACATGCGAAGGCAACAACGCTTAGATAACTGTAGTAGTGGCTGACCACATAAGCTTTTTCGCTATTTGCACCAAAATCAATCCCATCTTTATCAAAGCCTCCAAGGCTCCAAGGTAAAGCTAAGCCGAACAGAAACAATGCTAAGGTGAATTTAAGTGGCCAAATAAAAACAATGAGACCTTATATACAAACTTTAAAATAACATAACATTCAGAAACAATTTTTGTGATAACTCTCAAATGTACCACTCAACTCATTTTTATTTTAAATTTTTAGTTTAATATATAATACATCACCAAAGCACCTCTGAAACATTCATGATTATTCAAGGATAGATATAGACAAAGTCATAAAGCATAGCACGTTGGTTTAATTATTTCATTTTTTTCCAACTTTTCTTCCTTCAAAGTCCTAAAAAAAAAAAAAAAGATCCAAAGAAGATGATAGCTGCTTTGGTAAATTTGATCTTCTGGACTATAAGTTTGTTGTCTAATTCAATTTCTTATGTGATCTTCCATGTCGCAGCTTGGTCTTTTGTTATATTTGTTCAAACCTTCAAGATTCCGGGAGAAGCCATTGATGCATTGATCAAACTGGTAAGAGATACATTCAATTCTTGTATTCCGAAATTGTGTAAAGTAGTTGTTGATGTTATCAATGAAGTATTTACGATCTTGTTTGATTTGGCCAAAGAACGAGTCATAATAATATCAGATTCGATCTTATTGACGATTTGTGATATGAGGGAGAAAGGAATGCCATGGTTTGACCAATTTCTTAAGGAATGGCCGAAAGTTTTTGAAGGATTTATCGACATGTTATCGACCGTGGTTAGTGGTTTGTGGAATAACTACAAGGGAGCTTTATATTATGTCTATCGAAAGTTACTAGAATAACTAAATTTCTTGTAAACCTATATATTAAATGTCAACAATATTCGAGAATTAATAAGAAAAATATAAATATTTGTGAGTTGATGTTCTGTAGTTCTTTTATTTTTCTTAATTCAATATTTCAATTCTATAACCAGAACAAAAAATAGAAAAAAAAAATGTTCTGTAGTTTTATTAGGTTATTGACTAATTAATGAACACAAAAAAGGTTAGCGACAAGTTTTGAGTAGTATTACTCGAATTTAGATATAAAACCAAATCAAAACTGTTACAGTAACGTTTGTGTGAAATAAAGATCGATTAACAAAACATTTAAGAACATTTTTTGTGTATTTTTTTGTGCAGTAGATTATTATTATTATTATTTTTTTTTACAACAATAAAATCAGCTCATATGAGCCAATTGGAGAGAAAATCGTTTACAAACAACACATGCTGCGGAGATGAACGTTCTTGGCGTGCCAAAGAATCCGCACTTACATTTGCACTTCTTGGAATTAGACACAAAGAGAAACAGGAAAACTCCTCCATGTCCATCTTGAAATCGTTGAGGTATGTCTTGAAGGCCGGCCAGTCCTGAGGCGAAAACACCATCTTCACTAAGTCTGAGCAATCTGTATAAAAAGCTACTTCCCGATAGTCGTGTCCAATCATACACCACAGAGCCCATACAAAGGCTTCTACTTCAGCATGCAATGGGAAAGACTACACCAAAAATTGGCAGCACCCCTCGTCGTCAAATCGTCCTAAAAGGATGAACACACCCATCCTTCACCCGCAAAAGCATCGCCTTCTTTCCACGAGCCATCTACAAAACATCGATAACCGGAGTAACTAGTAGGGAGGTGACCTAGTCGCCCCAATCCCCAAACACAAGAGGGGTTGGGAACTGGTAATGGATCCTCCTCTACCTCCTCTACCTGAGCCTGTAACCAGGAAGACGCTTCCCCAACCGCTAACCTCACTACATCCTCTGGTTTTTCCATCAAATTTTAAAAAACGCAAGCATTTCTCGCTTTCCATATATACTACATGAGCCAGGGGAAAGCCTGTACATGCGAACCCGGATTTGATGAACCTAGGAAGTGATCTACATTGGCATACAAAGATTCCGTGGGAAAGGAATTTGGTCCAACTTGCACGTAAGCTAAGGCCCAAACCTGGCGAGCTAGGGGACACCAAAAAATCGCATGATTTATTGTTTCCTCTTCAGCTCCACATCTTGCACAATCTGGGTCACAAGCAATACCCCGACGCCTCAGGGTTGCCGAGACCTAGATACACCCAATAAAAATAAGATCTTATTTTTACTGGGCCCAGACAAAACTTGCCACATAAAATGCATTATCTTCGGTGGACAAGACACTCTCCAGACCCCCGCGAGTGGAGGAGTAATATCCGGCCCATACCGAGAATCCTGTGAAGTCCTCGGCTTTTCTGCACGTTCCGTATCATACCTGATTTGACTGTATACTTTCCGAATTTTGTAAAATGCCAACCTAGAGAATCTTCCGTCTGACAAGTACCCAACGGTAAAACCCCTATCAATATCATAGATTTTGATTTTGATTGCCAAAGTTCTATAATAGTCAAATCCATAATAGTCAAATCCATAGGATCATACCTCTTACACGGACGATAGATTCAACTGTCAATTTATGTCACCAAAAAATTCACATTGTTACAACAAAAGGGTTTTTACTTTATCACATGATATATATATCAGGTGAAGATCCATATATATGCCCAACATGTCACTGATAAGGATAAGAAGAAACTTTTAGCAAGAGGTTTAGAAAGAAACACGAGATGTTTGATGTTTAGTTGAGAAGAAAGTTTTCCTTATACAAGTCCTAAAATTTTTTATTTTGTTTTGATTATAAGAATTATATGTAGTATACTACTTGAATAATGCTAAATTATCAAGTTGTCCTTCATGGTATTACCTTTTTTTTTTTTCCTGAATGATACTTTAATTAATCTTTTCCTTCTCCCAAAGGGTCAATGTTTTGAGTTACAACGCAAATCCGAGTATGAAAATAACGACTTATATATATTGAATATTGAAGGATTAGGTCTTTCCCGCTTATAGCTGGGGCTGACTTTGCTTTTTTATTTTTCTTTCTATCTCTCTCTCCATCGCTCTCCAACTTATCCCCTCATATTCTGATTATTTATCAATATCATAGATTTTGGTTTTTGATTGCCAAAGTTCTTTAATCACACTCGCTATGGATTGGAGCAGCCTTCCGACGGATTTGCAAGAAGAAGTACTCTCTAGGGTTCCTGCTAAATCTCTGACACGATTGCGTTCAACATCAAAGCAATGGAATACTCTATCGAAATTAGCTAATGTACATTCTACTAATGCACAAAAGGAATCTCTTATTGTTATGTTAGAGAATTTTAGGGTTTTCTTAGTAAGGGCCAATTATCTCCATGAACTTGACATCAACATTGCTCCATCGGTTAACGTAACATCTCAATTCTACCTTGAACATCCGCAGTTCAAATCATCACAAGTCGATATATGCAATGTCTTTCACTGTGACGGCTTATTGTTATGCAGCACCGAAGATGATAAACTCGTGGTATTTAATCCATGTTCAGGGGAAACCAAGTGGATTGAACCTAGAAACCACTACAAGAACACCGACTTCTATGCTCTTGGTTACGACAACAACAAATCCTCCTGCAAGAAATTTAAAGTCTTGAGGGTTGATCGCCGACATGTTCGGGGTGTCAACAATGAGTACGAAATCTATGATTTCACCACTGATTCTTGGAGGTTTCTTGGTCCCACTACTAATTGGTTGTTACCCCAAAGTCATCGTGGCGTGTCGGTGAAAGGAAATACTTATTGGGTTGCTTGTTACAGTGGGAGGCCATATCATGAATTCTTACTAAATTTTGATTATTCAACAGAAGGGTTCCGAAAGCTGCCTCTTCCTCATCAATTTGGTTCTGCTATTAAGGTTTTATCAGTGGTTAGAGAAAACCAACTTTGTCTCTGTGTTACTATTTCAACAGAGTTACATGTCTGGGTGACAGCAATTAGTACCGAATCAGTCATGGTAATTTGGAGAAGGCTCTTTAAAGTGAACGCCAGTTTACATTATGAGTTTTCCAATGGGGTGAGTTTGTTGACCAACGAGCAGAACAAACTTATGTTTTGTTGCAATAATTACATATACGTATCTCCCGATGGTGGAAATGTTACATGCAAATTACCTTTAGCTGAAATACAACAAGGGTTACGTGACATGTAAGTTTTACGCCAATCTATTCCAAGTTTTTTTATTTTCTTGTTTTCTTTCATATCGTTTCATATGTTAGCTTTGTAGTTTGTTTTTTCGGAAGATTGGTCAAATTTACCGGTTTATGTATGCACAGCTTATCTTAAGATACAATTCAGTAATTTCATTTGCATTATTTCTGTTGTTTTTCTTCTAACTTTTTTAGGTTAGTGCCAATGTTTGTACTAGGTTAGTGCCAATGTTTGTAATAACTAATTAATATTCTCGAAGCGTAAATCATTCTTAGTCACGTTTTTGGGAAATGAAGATAGATTAAACAAACCATTTTATTAACTTTTTCTTGGTGTTGTGCATTAGATAGTCTACATCACATGTATAGTTTCAAGGAGATAGTGTGATGATTCAAATACAAACATAATGCAACACTACTTGTGAATTGTGATGCATAGGACCACTGAAGAAGAGCCTCTAGATTTGCATGGCTGCGGAGCCAATGAACTTGGTGAGACCAAAGGTAAGAGCCATAGCCATCCAACCACCAATAACCACCCTAACACTTGACTTAACCACACTTGTCTTTCCCAGGACCGCACCGGTCACTCCAAACACAACCAATGCTATGGTGGCCACAACCGCTACCACCGCCATTCTTACCTTATGATTCTCTATGAATACAGCAGCCAGAAGCGGCATTGCTGCCCCCACTGAAAATGCCAACGCTGATGCAATTGCTGCTTGTCCTGGATTCGGCAACCGTTCTTTCTTCTCTTCCTGCCATTAAACTTGCACTTTTTACTATATACTACATCATATAGAAAATGTTATGTCACCAAAAAGTCTAAAAGGAAACAAAATAAAAAAATATGAATAGTGTCAAAATTTCTATTATAAATTCGCAATAAATATGTTATATCTGTTTTTTCAAACACCAATTTTTACATAGCTAATGTTCACATGTCACCAAAAACAAGTCACATTGTTTTACGAATTTTTTTTACTTTATCATAAAACATAGAATATATATATGTATATTTTATATTTTTTTATATATAGATATAAAAGAACTGAATATCCAAACGCCTACATGCTACTATGATTGGTGGAAGAGCTTCACGGTGTGTTCTAGGCTTCGGGTACCACAATTTATACATCTTCCATTTAATAAAAATTGTTACTATACTTAAAAAAAAATAGTGACAGACTCGTGTAACAAATATCTATCGGAAAATACGTTTACACACAGAATGGTGCGTATTATATACATTACCTCCTCTTGTTCGTCGATTGCGGATAATGATGTCATATTCTCAATAGCTCTCTTCATCTGCGCAGTTTCAATATCTCTTTGGGTACACACAGACACAAACTCACCAATAGCCATACTGCAAGCACCCGCAACAAGGCCGGCAAAACCAACGAGCAGCATTGCTTTGACGTCTTCTTTGATAGAACCAACACCCATCATGAGGGACGCCACTGTGACCAGACCATCGTTGGCTCCAAGCAACGCAGCTCTTAGCCACTGAGCCCTCTGCATGTAGTCCACTTCCTCCTTCTCTTCTCTCGGACGACTTTTCTGATTCCTTGGGCTGCTTGTTTCTGAAAGCTGAACGTTGGAAGCCATGGTTTGGAATTTGTACTGACTACTGAGTAGTGATTTACTTGATTTTGATTGATGAGAAGGCTTGTGGAGAACTCACGCCTTATATAGAAAAATAGAGTAAATAGCGTTGTTTATTAATAGTTGTGTTACCTAATAATATATATAAGAGAAAAAGATAGAGTGGTGGTAGTGGTGGAGACGGTAACGTTGGACACTATACTTCTTCAGAGTGGAAATATAATCGGATGGATCTACATAGCCACCCAAAAGTGCGATCATGATAAACAATATCATTGGTGAAATGGGTTTAATACGATTATTACTAGTGACTGTTGGTGATTAAGTTCATATATTGGTTTATTACTTTTCTTGGTAAAGGTAATTAAGTAATAGAGTTTCCAATATATCATGGTTTTGAACTTTTGAATGCGACATAATTAAAGAGTGTTTTAACGACTTTACATGTTACGTAGAATTTGTTTATATTCAATCAAGATTTTATTAAATTTTGTATTATATTTGTTCCAACATATCATGGTTTTATATCATTATTAAATGCAAATAAAGACCAGTTGGAGACGGATTACGAGTGCTTTCTTATTAATTTTCTTTTTATAAGAGGGAATTCTCATACTATCACAATTCTGGACTACGAGTACATAACCTACTATGGACATTAAGAAGTAGCATTAGAGCCAAACACAAGAGTATAATATACTCTTAATTTCTCACATAATTTGGAATAATTTACAAGATAAAAGTATGTAAACTTAATTAACTATTTGGTTAAAAAAATGTCTAAAATAAAATATTAGGCGAAAATTGTAACTCTCCAGTAATTAAAAGTTTAATAACGTAACTTAAAATTAAAGACACTCTTATTAATTAGCCCCAACATTATGACAGTAAAAGAAACAACAACATTACTTTTGTTTTACCTTCTATACTGATCGTGTAGAATTTTTTATTTTATTTTTGTGTGATGTCATTGCTAACATCATTGTGAATGTTATGTCATTGCTAACATCATCTCATAATCTACTTAATGATTTTTTTCATTCTTAATGAAATCTTAGATGCATTTTTAAAGGGAAAATTAAGATGTTTGTGAGCCTAAGCCCGAAAAATCCAAACCGA
This sequence comes from Camelina sativa, assembly GCF_030686135.1. Lineage (NCBI taxonomy): Eukaryota > Viridiplantae > Streptophyta > Magnoliopsida > Brassicales > Brassicaceae > Camelina > Camelina sativa. The sequence goes on along the minus strand of NC_141880.1, from coordinate 12,838,756 downwards.
ATCTAGAAGAAAATGGACCCGAACCCAACCCGAAGATTATAAATATTGAAACAAAGGTTGTGAGTCTAATCCCAAAAATCCATAAATCGAACCGAACCCAAACACCCAGCCTAGTTATGCTTCTGACAATCTCAAAGGCTCCTCAGTCATACACTATTAGGAAACTGCATTCCATTTATTCCACGGTTTTGACTCTATCTATACTAGTTCTCTTGACATTTCAAACATCGACATACTACATTTGACAGGAGAATAATGAAAGGCATCATCATCAAGTTACTCATCTTCCTAATCATCTCTTTCACATCATTGACCACAACAAATGGATATCATTGCTCCGGTCCAATAATCAATCAAGTATTGAGAGCTCCTCCGCTAATGGTTAGGGGAAAGGGCGCCTCAACTCATTACCTAGTATCTTATATTTAGAAATTATTTTCTGTTTCATTTTATTTTTGGTTCAATTTACCCAATAACAAAATTCAATGATTGAATTAAGAATATAGCATATTATTTGAAAAAAATTAGAAAAATAGAATTAGGGGTAAAGAGAATTACCATTTTAGTGTCTGATGGTGTGGTGGTTGCTAGTGGTGATAGCCGGCGGCCAACGATTAGAGGGGATGGTTATAACATCTGGACCGCCACCTCTCAGTGGACCCCTATGTCCAATCCCAATACATGAGTCCACTTTTCTTAATGGGCCTCGCGTCTTCTCACTAGGCCCCAGAGCCCATCCATATCCGACGGTCGGTTTGCTACGTTCAAGAGGCTTTAAAGACTTGTTACCGTCCCTACAAATCACCACATGATCTTTCCATGTGTTTTGTCCGCACTCGCACAGTTTCGTCAATCACTTCCGAGAAGGTCACCCATCATGAGACTACTCCAGCTCAAGCACGCTTAACTGTGAAGTTCTCTCAAAACCATTGACCAAAAAGATAATTGCACTTTGGTGACATAGGTGGCCAAATCAATTCTTTTAAATCTCTCTGCAAGCCTCTGAAACCGGGGTGTCACAATGGTGGTCGGAGGTCGGCGACCGAAGAAGGAGGTGGTCGTAGGGCGACGACCGGAGGGGGTGGTGGCCAGAGGTGCAGGCCGCCGGAGATGGCCCGAGGTAATGGTGGTAGGAAGATAGGTATGGTGATGTGGTGGTTATAGAGGGTTAGTTATGTAATTATTATATAAAATACACACAATATAAGTTTTTTTTATGGTTAGAGTGGTTAGAGCATCACCATTGGGAGAATACTATTTTGAGGTTTTTAAAAATTTTAAAATTATATTACGTACTTTTAAAAAATAAGAACTTGTGAAAGACTAACAAAAATTTTGCTCCTCCAATGGTGAAGCTATTATTGGGATTCTTATTTTTGAAAAAAAATATTTATCATCATAGTTATTGTTCTGTTTCCTTAATATTTAGCACAAGATTTTCTGATTGTGTTTGAGGGTAAAAAAAAGATCTATCTAATTTATTTATATTTATCTCTTGAATCATTACAGAATTTGCTGATTGGACCTTGCAAGAGTTTGAAAGGAACAAGCTTGGTGCTGCTCAGAACTGCTCTGCCACTTTTAAAGGGCAGCCACAAGCTCTTCCGGAATCGATAAGTGCAAGACCTCAAATCTTGCTACATCTCTTTCCTGTTTTCAGCTTTAAGAACGACTAAGATGACTGTTCCAGCGGATATACTCTGCAACAAAACACATATTTGCATAACAGAGCATTGAACAATCGGAAGATAAGTACACAAAGGGTTTAAGCACATTCCTCTTTATTTTTTGCAAGATAATTTTTTTAATTAATCAATAACTTTCACATTTTAACCAAAAATCATCTAAATATATAAAATTGGTTTTTCTCTCTTCTCCTTCCTCCACTTCATCACTTCTTATTTTCAACTTTAACAAATTAATCCACATCATCAAAAGAACATAAAATCTAAAGTTAATGCATTAGTTAATTCACTCATTTTTGTAATATTATTATTATTATTATTAAAACTAGTAATTTAAAATAATTCAAACTAAAAAATAAACGAAAAACTAAATGAAAAAATATAACCAAAAAAATATCAAAGTAAAAAATAAATAGAGATTACATAAATATAAAATTAGATATTTCTATCATAACATATTAGAATTAGTGAAGTGGCCTTAGTGTAGTGGCATAAGGTAATTCCATCTGTAGAAGGCACCATCACACCAGGGATCGAGTCCCGCTTCTTATGAATGTAGGAATTTGGCTAATGGGCCGGCCAGTTGTGGCCCATTAGTTGACAAAAAAAAACATATTATAATTGTGTAAATATTTGTAACAGACTAGAAATAGTAGAAGAATAAATCTATTATATATTTAATGAAACAGTGATTACTTTCACAGTTATTAGGATTGTGACACTGATAACTCTCTAATTTATATGTTTTAGACACCCATATTTGTCCATATTTTGCATTATATATACCCTAACCTTAGCATTTTTAGATCCTTTACTGTAGGAATTTGCATTTAGGCCATTTAGGGTGCTGCATTGTTGCATTTGTGCATTTTGGATGAAAAATGTGCTTTAGAGCCTAAAATGGGGGAAAACAAGGTCAAACCCGATCATATACCCGAAGGAGCAATTGTGCAAGAAGAACAGTCTGACCCTCAACCCGATCAAAGAGGATCTAAGAGCAGGAAGAACAACCCGAAGACCTACCCGAGGAGTTACCCGACTCGAACCTTGTGCACCCCCTCGAGCAGACCCTCGGGCAGGATGAGCAGCTAGGTTAAAAGGGTTTCCATATATAAACCCCCCTCTTCTTCCTCTCGCCCTAGCACGCCGCAGACACTCAAACCAAAGAGTGAGAGCTTCTGAGAAAGATCTTGAGCGACTCAAACACTTTTTCCACTTTGTTAGGATTCATTTTTATTTTCTTTTGCATCTTTTTCTAGATTTCGATTCTGTACTCTTCTACTTTTACTCTATTTTCAATACGATGCAATTCTCGTTTATTTGTTTTTTCATGCTTTCTACCATGATATCTGAGTAGTGAAATAAAGTTACTAGGGATGGGATAGACAAATAAGTGTTCTTGATCGGTTAGGATGTCTTAGCTTGAATGTTTATTTTACATAAATTTCCTTCTAAATTGATGTTCTTAATGCTATTTTCAGACCGAGAGGTTGAGACTAGATCTAGGGTGTTTTGGCATCGAGAGATGTTGTTGAAATGTTTGAATCAATCAATGCTAGAGATTTACTCACTTAGCCTAAGAGATTAGATGTGTAAGGAGTTTATTGACAATAATGAATCGGTTTGTAATGCCTGATTGGTCATGTTTCTCCAACAAGAGTTGGGTAGGGGAGTGACCAAGTTTGATTGTTTCTATCACGAGAGTGTTTTAGCAAGATTTAAGAGATTCATTGTCTAGGAAATATTTGCTTGAGGCATGTAGGATATCCCATGTTGTTCAGGAACACTTAGGAGTCGATTACCCCATCCTAAGGAGCTTTCGAATCTTTATTGTTTACCTTTTCATTCATCACTCGACCCCTTACCCAAACTGGTACTCGATCACCAGCTTCGTGTATACCTTCGAGCTGTTTATACTCTTCTTCTTTATCCGATCTCTCCACCCGATCATGTACTCGAATGCTTGCATGGAGTGCTTAGGTCGTGTGGTTCTTGCTTATTTTAGGATTGTTAGATAAAACCCAATTATTGCTTGGCTTGACTTGCTTGTTTATGATCATATATTATCTGCTAGCATAATAACCATTTGGATTGATAACCCTATGTACTACAACTGCATACGGAATTGATACCATGGGTGAAAATCCTCTAATCAGACGATCCCTAGTTTCAGCGACATGAAAAGAGGTTTAAAAGAATTGATTTGACCACCCATGTCAACAAAGTTCACTTATCTTTTCGGTCAAGGGTCCTGAGAGAACTCCACAATTAAGCGTGCATATGTTGGAGTAGACTCAGGATGGGTGACCTTGCGGGAAGTGACTGTCGGAACTGTGCGAGTGAGGACAAAACACAAGGAAAGATCATGTGGTGATTTGTAGAGACGGTAACAAGTCTATAAAACCTCCCAAACATAGCAAACCAGCTGTCAGAAATAGATAGGCTCACGGGCCTAGTGAGAGGACATGAGGCCCATTAAGGAAGGTGGGCCCATGGACTGTGAGTGGACATGGGGCCCACTTAGAGGTGGCAGTCAAGGCATGACAAGTGGTACCAGGGCCGAACCTAGACGAGTGTGGAGTCGAGTGGGCTCACACCGTTGGGGGTGACGGTCTTGGTGTGCAACGAGGACGTAGTGATCTGTTAATGGGGGTGAATTGTGACACTCAGTTTTCACGGACATGCAGAGAGGTTTAAAAGAATTGATTTAGCCACATATGTCACCAAAGTGCACTTATCTTTTCGGTCAAGGGTCCTGAGAGAATTCCACATGTAAGCGTGCTTATGCTGGAGTAGTTTGAAGATGGGTGACCTTTTGGAGTTGTGCGAGTGAGGACAAAACACAAGGAAAGATCATGTTGTGATTTGTAGGGACAGTAACAAGTCTTTAAAACCTCCATCACGTAGCAAACCGCTCGTCAGACATGGATGGGCTCACTGGCCTAGTGAGTGGACGGACGTAAGACCCAACAAGGAAGGTGGGCCCATGGACTGGAAGTAAACATGAGGCCCAGTTTGAGGTTTAAAGGTTTTTCAACACAAAAATTTAAAGGTTTTTCAAATCAAGAAGTTTTCGAAATAGTATAAATAATTAAAATAGTTTGAGTGATCTATGTTATTTATCGTTTTCGAAACTGAAAATGATGAAATTTGTTAAAGAAGGTAAATCCAGAAAATGAGTAAATATTAAACAAGTGCTCAAAAATTAATAGAATATATATATTTAAGGGAAATGTATAAGATTACTTGAAATAATACATATTAAACCAAATTTATTCTAAACATCACACACACCAAAACAAATAGTGAAAAATACTAAGAAAAAAAAATTGAGAATGCCATTTGTAATTAAAAAAAAATAGTAGTGATAGATTTGTAACATCCGCCAACCAAATAGTGAGATTTGGGGATGGGTGTCGATCGACATCAACAATTTCTGGTTCGACCAGATTGTTTTAATTTGCAATTTCGGGCTGGTTTGAATTTATTGGGTTGTCCAAACCACGTATATAAGCGGAGGAACGACCCAAGTCGAAGGTTTTATATGTTTTGTCTCTGTTTGCAGAAGAAAAGAGAGAGTTTGTGAGGTGAGAGATTTTTGGCTTGTTCTTGTTGGTTTTTGGTGAGATCTGTTGTTGTGGAAGAGAGTGTTGTTGTTGGGAACGAAGGAGAGGCTTCTTAAGGTGTTGATTCCATCGTTTTTGAGCCAAATCTTCCTACAAAAGAGGTGAGTACTTGACCATGACTGATCTAAGCCTGATATCTCTTTTGTTTTGGTTGTTCTTTGTTGTTTGTGGTGTTATGCTTGCTTGGATTGGTTGGTTTCATGTTTCCATAGGTTCCTGAAGCGTTTGGAAGAGTTTGGGACGGATTGGAGACGATTTGGAATGGAAGTTTGAATTTCGTCTTCGTGCAGATCACGTCTACGAAGGCAGTGTTGTTCAGGACGAGATATGGGCATTATGAGTTCGTGGTGATGCCGTTCGGGTTGACAAACGCGCCAGCTGTGTTTATGAGATTGATGAACAACGTGTTTCAGGAGTTTTTGGACGTGTCTGTCATCATTTTCATCGACGATATCCTGGTATATTCCAAGATTCTTAAGGAGCATGCAATACATTTTAGAGCAGTTCCGGAGATGATGCGGGAACAGAAGTTGTTTTCTAAGCTGAATAAGTGCAGTTTCTGGCAGCGTGAGATGGGGTTCTTGGGTCACATTGTTTCCGCAGATGGAGTTTCAGTGGATCCAGAGAAGATTCATTCCATTAGGGAGTGGTCGAGGCCGCATAGTGCCACTAAGATCAAGAGTTTCTTGGGGTTGATGGGTTACTACTTGAGATTTGTTCCGGGTTTTGCGAGTATGGCGCAGCCGATGACTAAGCTTACAGGAAAAGAGGTCCCATTTGTGTGGTCACCGGAGTGTGAGGCGAGTTTTGCAAGCCTCAAGCAGGTGTTGAATACCACGCCAGTGTTAGCACTGCCAAAGCAAAACGAGCCTTATGTTGTGTATAGAGATGCTTCTGGGGTTGGATTGGGTTGTGTGCTGATGTAGCAGGGGAAGGTTATAGCCTATGCTTTGCGGCAGTTGCGGAAGCACGAGGCCAATTACCCTACCCATGATTTGGAGATGGCAGCAATGGTTTTTGCCTTGAAGATTTGGAGGTCTTATCTGTATGGCGGGAAGGTTCCGTTATTTACAGACCATAAGAATTTGAAGTACATCTTCACTCAGCCTGAGCTGAATTTAAGGCAAAGGCTTTGGATGAAGTTGGTAGCGGATTATGATCAGAACATAGCTTACCATCCTGATAAAGCTAACCTGGTTGCAAATGATTTGAGTCAGAAGCGGGCAGCTTCGGCTCAGGAGCATGATAGGGAGGCTTTAGTGGGTGAGATTAGTGCATTGAGGCAGCTTATCGAGCAGATCTGTTGAGCAGAGTGCGGTTAGCTCAGGAGAGTGATGAGGGGCTGATAAATGCCTCTAAGGCTCCGGGTTCTGAGTATCAGATCTCTGCTAATGAAATTATCCTTGTGCATGGTCGGGTCTTTGTACCTAAGGGTGAGGGTCTTAGGCAGGAGGTACTGAGAGAGGCTCATTCAAGAAAGTTCTCTATTCATCCAGGAGCGACGAAGATGTACCATGACCTCAAGCGGTATTATCACTAGGTCGAGATGAATAAGGACGTAGCTGATTGGGTTGCAAAGTGTGAGCATCAGGTTCCTGGTAGTTTATTGCAGAGTTTACCCATTCCAGAGTGGAAGTGGGAATATGATCATGATGGATTTCGTGGTAGGATTGCTAGTGTCGCGGACGTTTGATGCGATTTGGGTCATTGTGCACCGTTTGACTAAGTCTGCACACTTTTTGGCCATCAAAAAAACTGATGGAGTAGTGGTTTTTGCTAGGAAGTATGTGAGGAAGATAGTCAAATTGCATGGTGTACTTACTAGTATTGTGTCTGATAAAGATTCCTAGTTCACTTCGATGTTCAGGAGGGCGTTTCAGGCAGAGATGGGCACGAAGGTGGATAACAGTACAGCCTATCATCGTCAGACTGACGGTCAGTCGGGGAGGACGATCCAGAATTTGGATGATCTGCTGAGGAAGTGTGTGCTAGATTGGGGTGGTCAGTGGGTAGATCATTTGAGCTTGGTTGAGTTTGCTTACAACAACAGTTACCAGGCTAGTATTAAGATGGCTCCTTATGAGGCGTTGTACGAGAGGCCATGTCGTACACCGTTATGCTGGGCTCAGGTGGGAGAGAGGAGCATATTTGGTGCGGACTTTGTTCAGGAGACCTCGGAGAAGATCCGGGTTCTGAAGTTGAACTTGACTGAGGTTCAGGATCGACAGAGGAGTTATGCTGATAAGAGGAGGAAGGATCTTGAGTTTCAGGTGGGTGACAGAGTGTACCTCAAGATGGCCATGTTGCGGGGTCAGCACATGTCATTGACAGAGACTAAGCTGAGTCCAAGGTACATGGGTCCGTTCAGAGTAGTTGAACGAGTGGGACCAGTGGCATACATGCTTGAGTTGCCTGAGGTTATGCGTGCGTTCCACAAGGTTTTTCATGTGTTTATGCTGAGGAAGTGTCTTCACGAGGATGATCAATTGTTGGCTAAGATTCCTGAGAATCTTCAGCCAATCATGACTTTGGAGGCGAGATCGTTGAGGGTGCTCGAGAGGAGAGTGAAGGAACTTCGAAAGAAAATGATTCCTTTGATGAAAGTCATATGGGACTGTGATGGTGTAGAGGAGCAGACTTGGGAGCCGGAGGCAAGGATGAAGGCAAGGTTTAATAAGTGGTTTGAGAAGGAGGCCGCGACTTGAGCTTGTCTAGCCAGGTCCCAGTTGTAGTCCATGGCTGGAGCGGGAATGGAATATTCCAGCCCATCTCTCTTGATACTTGGTCGCTCAGGGGTGGTTGGTTGTGCGAATAATTACCAAGATGAGGTGGTGTTCGGAATATGAGTTTCCGGCTAAAAATGGAAGTTTCCAGAAATTGAAAGTTTGGAGGTAGATCTAGTCGGGAGATAATCGATGACATCAAAATTGTTTGCTCAAGGCCGTGTGGGCCCAAATCATGTGATACCGAAAGCTCGATGGACTTTGTGGCCAGAGAGAGGGAGTGGTATGTTGTTTCGGATGACTATCTGAGAGCTCGCTTTAGGGAGACGACCTAAGAGCGGGATTTTAAAGATTCCCTGTGTACAATAGCTGTGGGCCGCGGCTCGGTAGTGAGCCGGTATGTCTCGATGGTTGCGACCCGAGAGCGGGGGAGTGGGTGTGAGTGACTTCGTGGATGCCGTAGCTTAAGGCGGTTGGCCTGGTAGCAAGCCGGCATGATTCGTCGGTTGCGACTGCGGACGTAGGAAGCACTGAGTTGTGATCAAATAACGTCTAGGATGTGAGTATATTGGCTAGAGGGAAATCTCGGGGTTCATTCGGTGGTGTGCGGGCTGTTGCGAAAGTTGCACGGGAAAACCTTGGCTGACAGTGTTCAGTCCGGTTGGAGGACGTGCGGGCCGTGTTGATGGTGGCACGAAGGTCCTTGGTGGATGGACAGTGCTGCGGGATTCGAGGACAAACCCTTGTTGGTGGGAGAGAATTGTAACATCCGAGAACCAAATAGTGAGATTTGGGGATGGGCGTCGCTCGACACCAGGGGGTGTGTAAATCACACCTAATATTTTAGCTCTTATTCACCCCTTTAATTTGAAGGAAACAAATCTTAATTAAGGAAAAAAATTATGTAAATCAATCAATTTTAATTTCTTTAGTTCTAATATTATATTACCATTTTTAATTATCACACCTAAACCCTAACCATTTTTTATAAACCCAAACTGACGTATAATTTTGTTTAATTATAAAATCTAAACCGTAACCACTTTTTTATAAACTCAAACCTACATATAATTTTGTTTGATTGTAAAATCTAAACCCTAACCACTCTTTTGTAAACCCAAACCGACATATAATTTCGGTGAATTTTAAAAATGTAAACCCTAACCACTCTTTTGTAAACCCAAAGTATGTATATTTTGAAGAACCAAAGCAAAGCATATAAGAAAGAGAAACAAAAAAGAGAGAGGGAGACAATGGTTAGGACTTATATCTTGTATATGCTAATGTTTACGTTATTGGCTACAAAAGAACAAATCAATATCATCCCAAGTTCCCAACCTAATCCTACATGTAGCCAGACAAAAGGTCCTGATGATTTGTTCTTTTGTAGCCAATCTCTTTTTCTCAATACTCCCTGGGCGGCTCCATCACAACGATGCTGCAACGATTTAAAGATTGATAAAATGTATTGCCTTTGCAAAGGTGTTACAAAAGTGTTCATGCAATATTATGATGTAAATAAGCTTCCTAAACTCTCTCAAGCATGTGCCTCTTGGCTCCTGGATCTTATTGTGGAAGTAAGTATCATTAAATTTGCGTTCTTAAGTTTCATTTTTCTTATTATATTATCTAATTTGTAATTGTGTTGATGTCTCAGTTTACAAAATTCCTGGTGGTGCATAAGACTTTAAAGATTATAGGTTTTTATCATTCTTTTTATTATTCTCAGTTTTATTCCTGGTGGATTTGTCTCAGTTTATATTATTCTTTTTTATATTATATATGTATATATTTCATAAATTAATATTATAATTAATTTTTGATAAAAAAATTTATTATTATTTGCATCATCATATGATAGTTGAGTTTTAGATTTCATAAATTAAATTTTTGAATATATTTTATTTAATATAAAAGTATAATTTACACAAATTTAAAATGATTTATGATTAACAATATGAGTAAAAACAGCTGACATGTATTAATGTATAATCTGATTGGTTATTACTTTTTCCATGGAATAGTAAAAATAGCTGAAATGTATTAAGGTTATAATCTGGTTGGTTAGCTAGAGAATTTAATTGATGTGTCAACACCAGCTTCAAAGTGTTGAAGCTGATGTATCACCCCAAAAATGCAACGCATACTTCTTTTAAATCTTAAAACCACCCAAAAAATATGTTTCATTGTATGATCTCCCAATAGTTTACTTTCAAGACCTACATTATCTTGAAATCAGATATATGTATTACTTTTATGCATTTTAATATAAAGACTTTTATTACAACAATAAAATAAATTACTATATTACTCAAAACATGCAAGAACTGTGATGAAACGCTGATGTTTTGTCGTAAAATACATCTAAACGCAAAAAGTACGTAGCCAAGAGATACAATACAAAATTTATGCACAAAGGAGATACAATTCGTACAAAAACGTTAAGAATAAGAAAGTAACAACACGCACATTGATCCATTGAGGTGAAGTCATATGCTTTGATTTTCTCCAAACATTATGTAAATGATCAAACATAATTTCTTTTGTGTTTTACAATTTTGTGTTCCAATCCTTAGAATTTAAGAATTTGTAACCCAAGAACAATTAATTCAATCACTTAGATAGATACATAAATTAACATAGTAAATTGAAAATAATAGAATACAACCCCGCACAATGCGCGGATCTCATCCGTGTAAAATATGGTTATACAAAGTATAGAGTGAAGCTTAAAACAATCAGTAAAATTAGAGCACCTCCAAAACAGAGGAGTAACAGATTTGGATGGATAGAACAAAAAAAGAAACGGGCAATTGGCTTCACCTTGGTTGTTATTCACAAGGTGAACTAATTGTAGTTGCAAACTCAGAAACAACCAAAGAACAAAAAATTATATTTGAGTCGAAAATTTAAAATAAAGAAATCGATTAAATATTATCTATTCTATAAAAACATAAACTTATGTGGAAGATAACAATAATTAATATTGTTAAGGTAATATTCTTGAAGTTCTGTAATTAAATCTAGAGTTTTTAGTAATAAGATCCCTCAACTAAAGATAGATCGTAATAAACCCCTCAATTAGATATTTAGTGAAGAAACCCCTCAACTTAAACTTTGTTAATGAAAAAATCCCCTTCGTGTACAGTATCATTAAAAATGGATGGTTACACTTAATCAAAACGCAGCGGTTTTAAAATAAAAAACGACATATATACACTTTTTCCGTCAAAAATGAATTTATATTGATGAATTAGCCAAGTCTTCATACAACTGGTTTAGTAGCCAGTATGGGGGATTACTGAAAGAAAAAGAGAGTGTTGAAATATTGTTTCTTTTATTATTAAATCCTTGAATGTATTATATTGCAAGAGTTCTCTTATATAGTTACATGAGATTAAACCTAGATTCTAGAGTGTTCGTTGATCAGCCAGCTGTGAGATATTACGTGGCATCATCTTCATCAACTGGTCCCAACACCTTGAATCGGTTTTGCAATGTCACTGTCGTACTATGTCCTTCTTCCTCTGCTAACGCTTTCTTGTCTGTTGCAGGTGACCGTTGCAGGGTCTTGGGCTTCTTCGTTTCATCTTGTTTGCAGGCCTTGAGCTTAGTGGGCTTGACACAAAGTGAGCCTGTTGACATATTTAACAAAACAGTGTCGTTTTGTGCTCTGTTCTCTACACTCCCCCGCAAACTTGGTGTGGGGGGAACGCTTACACCAAATTTGGCTCTGTAATACTCAAATGGTCGTTGCGGAAGAGATTTGGTGAATATGTCAGCTAGTTGGAAGTGTGCTGGAATGTGATTGACAATCAGATTACCAAAGGCGACCTGCTCACGCACATAGTGATAGTGTGTGGCGAAGTGCTTAGTTCGAGCATGAAAGCTTGGATTGGCTGTGAGATAAACAGCTGAGAGATTATCACAATTGAGCTCTGGAGTTGCAGGTAGCTGAATGCCTAAGTCGTGAAGAAGATTCACGATCCACGTGATTTCAGATGTTGCTTCAGACATGGCTCGGTATTCAGCTTCAGTGGAGCTTTTGGACACAGTTTGCTGCTTCTTTGATGACCAAGAAATCATATTGCGACCAAGAAAAGTGCAGAAACCACCGGTGGACCTGCTAGTGGATGGACACCCGGAGTAATCACTGTCACTATACACTCGAAGTTTAGAATCAGTGTGACGAGCAAAGGAGACTCCCATCGTAGTTGTGCCTTTTATGTACCTTAGGATTCGTTTCAGAAGGTTAAAATCGGAGACTGTAGGTTCATGCATTTTCTGACATACATAGTTGACAGAAAATTGCAGGTCTGGTCTTGTTAACGTCAAGTACTGCAGTCTACCAGCCAAGCTTCTGAAATACTTAGGATTCTCGAACAAAACATTCTGTTTTGGTACTTTGTTCAGTTGTTGTGGAAGAGGTGTTGCAACAGGAGCACATGTAGACATCGAAGCAGCGGCTAGAAGATCCTCAGCATACTTTTGTTGTGACAAGAACATGCCTTTGTCATGATACAGAATCTGAATACCGAGAAGATAATGAAGTCTGCCAAGATCTTTCATTTTGAATTGCTTGTTTAGCTCATCAAGGAGAGTGGAGAGTAGTGCAGATGAGTTTCCCGTAATTGCCATGTCATCAACGTATAATAGCAACATAATAATGTCTGTTCCTTTGAAGCAGACAAACAGAGAGGGGTCTCTTAGACTGCAGGTGAAGCCGAATTCAAGCAAAAAATTGCTGAATTTGTCAAACCAGACTCTTGGAGCTTGTTTGAGGCCGTAAAGGGATTTGTGAAGAAGACAAACATGATTTGGATGATCCTTGGCAACAAAACCAGCAGGTTGCTTCATGTAGACAACTTCATTGAGATCACCATGGAGGAATGCATTTTGAACATCCATTTGTTTAACTTCCCAGTTCATGACTGTTGCAAAGTGAAGAACAGCCCTTACAGTCGCGGTTCGAACTACCGGACTATAGGTTTCGAGATAATCGATGCCTTCTTCCTGTGTGAATCCTTGGGCTACGAGTCTTGCTTTAAACTTGTTTAGAGATCCATCAGTGTTGAGTTTGACCCGAAAGACCCATTTTGAACCTAAAACATGCATATCAGGTGTTTGAGGAACTAAGGAGAATGTATTCGCTTCTTTGCAGTTACTTATCTCTTCAGTCATAGCTGCTGTCCAGTTTGGATCTTTAAGAGCAGCAGTAACTGTTGCAGGCTTTGGATAGGATACCTTGTGAGTAAGTAGAGCATAGCGAGGGTTTGGTTTAACAATGCCAACTTTTGATCGAGTTATCATTGAATGTGTTGAAATTTCTTCAGTAGATGCTTGGACTGTTTCAGTTTCACGGAGGTTATCATTTGTAACTGAACTTTGTACATTTGAGACTGGTGAATGTGAGCTGTTGCCTATAGGATCAAGATCTGAGCTTGCCGTACACCCAGAACTCATATCACCAATATCATGTTCAAGATCAGTCACAGTTGTAGGTGACGTGTCTTCTGTAGAAACAGTGTTGTTGATTGTTGTGTTTGGTGCTGACATCGTTGGAATAGAAACTTGTTCTGTTGATATTGCAGTGGCTTCTGTAGAGTCTGCAACTGGAGCACAAGATGTGGTGACATCTGAAAGCTGTCTGAGCCAGGCTCCATAAAGAGGTGTGGGCGATGTTTCGTGGAGATAACTGTATACATTTGAAAACGGGAAGCTTGCCTCATCGAAGATGACATGACGACTGATGTATACGCGCCCAGTTGGAGGATAGAAGCATCTATAGCCTTTATACTTCTCAGTGTATCCAAGAAAAACACATTTGAGTGATCGAGGATCAAATTTATTTTGAGTATATGGTCTCAACATTGGGAAGCAGGCACAACCGAAGGTCCTTAAGGCCGAATAGTCAGGTTGTTTTGAGAACAAAGCTTCATAAGGGCTTACATTACCTGCAAGGGTGCTTGTAGGCAAGAGATTGCTCAGGAAGTTTGATGTAAAGAAGGCTTCAACCCAGAAACTCTGTGGAATAGCGCTTTGAAAGAGTAAAGTCAGAGCCATCTCTGTCAACTGCCTATGCTTCCTCTCTGCTGTGCCATTTTGCTGTGGAGTATGTGGACAAGAGACAAAATGCTGAATACCAGATATCTCCAACTGATTAAGAAACTTCTGACTTGTAAATTCCCCACCTCCATCTGATTGAAAAGTTCCTATCTTTTGTTTGTAAAAGATTTTCAACAAAAGACTAATACTTGATGAAGATTGAGTAGAAATCAGATTTTCTTTTTAGTGGGTAAAGCCAACAATATCTTGAGAAATTATCAATGAACACAGCATAAAATCTGAATCCTTGAACAGAAGAAACAGGAGAAGGACCCCAGAGATCACAATGTACTCTCTCTAGGGGTCTTGAAGCAATAAAAGTAGAAGAAATAAATGGCAATTTTGAACTCTTCCCAAGCTGACATGATTCACACACCTTCTTAGTACTTTTATTGATTTGAATTGCCTTATTTGTAGATAGAAGCTGGAGGATCTGCTGATGTGGATGCCCTAACCTTTGGTGCCAAACTTCATCACTAGTCTTGAGTTGTCTTGTAGAGTAAAACATCTTATACTTTGGGTCATCCAGTTTATACAAACCGTTAGTTTCCCTTCCCTTTGTCAGAACTTTGCGTGTTGCTTTGTCCTTTATAACAACATCATCACCATCAAACGAGACTTTACATGGATAATCTTTAGTTAACTTTGAAACAGACAACAATGATTTAGCTATTTCAGGACAAACAAGCACATCTTTGAGTGGGAGATTACCTGATGTCGAAGGGAGGTTTGCAGAACCAACATGTGTTATGGGCAGAAAGTTCCCATCACTCGCCATTACCATATCAGTTCCATGATAAGGTTGAGCTTTTTGCAGGCCTTGAGTCGAGCTTGTGATGTGTGCTGTTGCAGCGGAGTCTGGATACCAGCTGTTGTCCTCAGTAACATCAGTGATGTGGAGAGCAGAGAACGCAGCAGTATTGATGACAGGTTGAGTGGGTTGCTGGTACTCTTCATCGAACCGATACCAACACTCAAACGCATTGTGTCCTCGTTTTCCACATATTTGACAGTTTGGTTTCTCAGTTGATGTAGCAGAAGAGCTAGATGGTCGAGCTGTAGTGAACTGTTGGTGAAACCCACGACCTCTGGTAGAAAAGTTTCCTCGACCTCTGCCTCTGTTACCTCTTCCTCTGTATTGAGAGCCAGAGTTTCTCATGGTGCTGAAGGCTAAATGTGGAGACACTTCGGTTGAAACAGAGTATCGTTGCATACGGTCCTCATACCCAGTTAAGCGAGAGACAACAGTTTCATAAGTAGGTTCAGGAACTCTGTCCATGGAGTCTTCAATGACAGTTATAATAGGCTCATACTCTCGACCTAAACCTCTTAAAGCTGCAAATATCTTCATCTTTTCACTCACAGGATCACCGATAGAAGCAAGTTGGTCACATATATCTTTAATTCCTCTAAGATACTCAGACATGCTTTTATCTAACTTCTCACTATTTTGAAGGCGTCTTTGCAACTCAAACAGCCTAGAGGACGACGTGCGGTTAAAGTGAGAGATAAGAGTGGTCCATACCTCATAAGAAGTTGTAGATCCGACTACCAGCCTCATTACATTCTCACTCATCGAACCAAGCAACCACGCTTGAACCACTTGATCAACTCGAAGTCAGGGTTTGAAACCTCTTCCGTCTTGTTATCATTCTTGTTTCTGACAGGAATCGTTTCTTGTGGTGGCTTGGTGGCGCCGTTTACGAACCCAAGTAGAGCTTGGCTGCGGAGGAAAGACTCAAAATGGGATTTCCATATGATGTAGTTTTCTTCTGTGAGTTTGATTGTGACACAGTTAGAGATGTGTAACGAAGGAGAAGAGAAGAGTTCCATGGAGCTATCCATGGCTCTGATACCATGAAAGAAAAAGAGAGTGTTGAAAGATTGTTTCTTTTATTATTAAATCCTTGAATGTATTACATTGCAAGAGTTCTCTTATATAGTTACATGAGATTAAACCTAGATTCTAGAGTGTTCGTTGATCAGCCAGCTGTGAGATATTACGTGGCATCATCTTCATCAACTGGTCCCAACACCTTGAATCGGTTTTGCAATGTCACTGTCGTACTATGTCCTTCTTCCTCTGCTAACGCTTTCTTGTCTGTTGCAGGTGACCGTTGCAGGGTCTTGGGCTTCTTCGTTTCATCTTGTTTGCAGGCCTTGAGCTTAGTGGGCTTGACACAATGTGAGCCTGTTGACATATTTAACAAAACAGTGTCGTTTTGTGCTCTGTTCTCTACAATTACAACATTCAGAATAAAAGATGTTTGTAAACTACCATATTTAGCAAGTAGATGTGCTGATTTATTACAAGTTCTAGGACAAAAAAACAAATGATACACTAATAAACAAACTTGATCAGTATATAATATCTTGCCGTATAGCATCAATGGATATAACAACAAAGGTTTTGTTCAAAATCTTGGTTAAGGACATATATACACTTAAACAACACGAATTGTATGCAAAACAATGCCCTTATATCCAAATATAAATCCCCAAATTCATCTATGCTCTAAAATTCACAAAGTGACGAACCCTAATTTATCAAAGTGAGATTCTCTAAAGTTTGTGTGGTGTAGTAGTCGATTAGGAGAGAATAAGAGTGATGATTTCTATTGATTCTTTCAGTTTTGAGAGATAAGCCGGTGAATTGAGGAAAAAATTATCATAACGACCAACGAGAAGAATTGCAAATCTCTATATTCGTTCGTCGTCCTAGTCATCTTGATTTCAACACTTAGAAACTGAAAATCATGGAAAGGTTAGTTCTTGTTTTTATAAGTCAGTTTAGGATGATTCCAACTCTGTGTATATAACACGAGTACTATAATTTAACTCCTCCTTTTTGATAATTTTTAGGTTGGGTTTTATTTTTCTACGTTGGGTTGGACTGTATAGATAACATCAGTGTAATGCAGTTTGATCATACATTGGAGATTTCTATCGTTAAAGTACATGATCATACAGATTATTTTTGGGTACGAAAGATAAAGTTTTTGAGAAGTTCTACACTTGCTTTAAATCTCAAAAAACGGGTTGGAAGAGTGCATGTCGACGTGTAATACATTTGGATGGAACATTTATAAAGGGACGTATGAAAGGGCAACTGTTGACTGATGTGGGAAGAGATCCAAATGATGCAATGTATATCATCGCATGGGCTATTGTACCAGTGGAGAACAAGGTCTACTGGCAGTGTTTTATGGAATTATTAGGAGAAGACTTAGGTTTGGAGCTTGGTAATGGTTTTGCATTATCTTCATATCATCAGAAGGGATTGATATATGATATAAAAAAATGTTCTACCTTACGCAGAGCATAGAATGTGTGCTAGACACATTTTTGCCAACTTACAGAAAAGATAGCAGATGGGACCTTTGCATAAGTTATTATGGAAGTATGCACATGCATAAAATAAAACAGTCTTTTAGAAACAGCTCGAGAAGATGAAAAACATAAAGCTTGAAGCTTATGAGAAAGTGAAGAAAAGTGTCAGTTCTAATTGGTCTAGGTAATCGTCCCTTAAATTTTTTTTTTTTGGTTTTTTCTTCTTATTTTTCCCTGGTTTTTATTCGCTTAACTCTGTTTTTGTTTTATTGTAGGGCATTTTTTAGTGATATTAAAAAATCGGCTTCAGTAGAAAACAATATTAGTGAATCATATAATGCTGTTTTGAAAGATGCTAGAGAAAAACCAGTGGTTGCATTGCTAGAAGATATAAGATGACATATAATGGCTAGTAATCTGGTTAAGATCAAGGAGATGCAGAATGTTACAAGGCAGATCACACCCAAAGCAACTGCTATTATGGAAAAGCAGAAAAAGAGTTTGAAGTAGTGTAATCCATTTACCAATGGAAGAGGCATTTATGAGGTGGATCATGGAAAATATAAGTATGTGGTTCATGTTCGAGATAAGATTTCTTGCACTTGCAGGGAGTATGATGTGAGTGGGATTCCTTGCTGTCATATTATGTCTGCGATTGCGGCTGAATATAAGGAGACAAAGCTGCCAGAAACTGTAAATTTAGAATGCTATTCCATCGAGAAGTGGAAGCTTTGTTACCGTTCGCTTTTGTTTCCTGTGAATGGGATGGAACTTTGGGAAACATGTTGTGGTTATGCCTCCTCCGAACAGGATAATGCCAAGAAGACCAAAATACAAAGACCGAATCAAAGATCCAAGCGAAGAAACTTCTTCTCAGACTTGTCAAAAGTCTATAGTGGTAATTTGACTGTTTATTATGCATACATCTTTCTTTCTTATATGATGGCAATCCTTACCAATACTTATTTTATTGTGTAGACATGTAGCAAATGCGGACAAACAGGGCATAACAAACGCAAATGTCAAATAGAGCCGGTGCCTAAGCCACCTAATCCGCCTAAAGAAATTCCTTCTTATCATGCAAAAGTTATCATGGTACAATTATAATTCTCTGTATTAGTGTATGTCAATGATTGCTTGGAAATAAACTTTTGATTCATGCATTTGTTTTTGCAGACATGTACCAACACTACAGAAAACAAACATATTGTACCATTTAAATAGTATCATAAAACTAAATGATATTATTTGAAATTACTTTTCAGTAATTGATATTAAAATTATAAGTTTACATCAGTTACAATAATCGATATTATTATTGATTTATATGACATCATTTCATTATAATTGATGCAAATATAAATCATTTATATCACTTTCAAAACACTAATAGAAAAATATATAAATTTACTTCACTAAATATTTGATGTATTTATTAATTTATATTAACATCACTTAGAAAATGATCCAAAATTTACATCATTTAAAAAATGATACTAGTAAAATTATATGTCAAATTAATATATTAACTGAATTATAAGAAAAAAAAAGAATATTATATTACTCTTTAATCGACTAAAACTAAAATTCAAATTGAAAGCACAAAAAAAACAAAAAAAAATAATAAAATAGCCTACATCCCACATCGGCTGTATCAAGAAGAAGTTCTCAATATTGCTCATATATATTCTCTTCACTTAGTCGTACATCTTTAATGGGATAACAACTATTTTTGTGGAAAAAAGGGATAAAAGACTCTCGTCTCTCTCTATCAGGCGACACAAAAGGCGATCTACACAACCGTTTCTGTCATTGGCTTTTACGGCCGCCGGCATTTGCCGGTGGTTCTTCTTTATTTTTTTAATTTGCTTTTCTCCTGTTTTTGGTATTTGCCATGGGAGGCAGCCAATTATATCAGAACTTTTTCCGATCTATCTCCTTCTTCTGGATGTTGGCAACGCTTGTGTTTGCGTTCACAATCGATTCTCAGTTTCATGAAAAATCGATGCCAAATCGGGAAGCAGGGGATATTATCCGGTGTCTTCTCAAGCAAATCGTTTATGTAATTTCTATTTCATTTAGCAAGTGGAAGCGATTTCGTTTCCAGCATCTTCCTCCGTTTTGGGAGGCTATTCATTCATGGTTCGTTAAAATGTATTGGTCTCCTGGTTTCACACACGACGAGCCTGTTATCTCCGTGAAAAATCTATCGATTTTCTATGATGCCCAATTTCCACAATCTCCATCACTAGTAGGGATTGAGTATACAACCCACAGAGTTTTATGGCATATCGATCGGCGATTGTGGGATCTAGGCATAACAATTTTACGGAGAATCGAAGAATTAATGCAAGAGAAGATTTTGAGTATCACCGGTGATATAAGACAACTATGGAATTTCTTCCATGAGAAGATAGCCAAGAACGACGACATCATAATTTTGGGATTGATTCTGGAGAGGGAAAAAAATAAATTTAATAATCTGTTGGCGAGTAAGGCTTTGTTATTCAAAGCATCGTGGAAAGTCGCTTCTCTATCGTTTTTTTTGTTTTTAGGTTATGTATTTGTGGATGTGTATTATGATTTGTTCACTATTGGTGTATTTCTAATGTATCAACTCTTGTATAAGATTCTGAATCAATGAATGAATTAAGTGAAGTGTTAAAAAAAAAAATTATTTTTGTGGGTCCCATCATAAATACAGTACAAATAATATAGGTAAATTATCAAATGAATATATAAACAAATATGATTAAAATATAAATAATTAAATATTATATTAAAGAAAAAAATATTTTCATATAATTTATTATAATATTGATTTCAACATCAATTTCTGAAATGATATAAATATTTAACATTAGTTTTGATATATGATGCAATTATATTTTATATCAATTTAGTAAAAATGATGTAAGACTTGCAACATTTTTAAGAAATGATGTAAATGAACATTGATTATAATAACTGAAGCAAATATTTATTTCAATTAATACAAATAATTTGCATCAACAAAATGTAAATCATTTATTTAAGTGATGTAAAATATTTTAGCATTATTTAAACATGATACAAATATAAAATGTAAATAATATAAAACCATCCTTTTTTTTGTAGTGCAACTGTCAACAAAATGGACACAACGAACGCAAATGTAAACTCGAACCAGTGTCTAACCCACCCAATTTGCCTCCAAGAAAACCTTAAAAGAGACAAAAGACCACCCAATGAACTTAGCTTGTCATATAAAGTCTTAATTTTCTGGATTTTGATGTTACAACATGTTTAGTTTCGATTTTAATCGTGTTTTCATAATTTTTATGATCAAATAGGTTTAAATACTCAGTTTTGTAATGAGATTTCTGTTCTCTATCAATGTTTTTGACTAATTAAAAACATGTCGTTTTTTTAATTTCCTTAAAATGCAACGTTATAGCTTAATTATGTCTTAACAATAATCATCCAGATGTAACGAAACTGTGGATGTAGGGGATTTTTTACTAACAGATTTTAAGTTGCGGGTTCTTTTTATTAGATATATAATTGAAGGAGTTTATTACGATCCATCTTTAGTTGAAGGGTTTAATTACTAAAAACCTCTAAAACTAATAAGTAATTTTTAATTTAGATATTTTTTCTCAGCTATTGCACATAAATGAAAAACCAATTTACTGATAATATCTATCTATAGTGCATGAGAGTTGCTTGTCGTGGTTTCATCTACCTATAGTTAATTTTTTTATATATAACGAGGTGCAAATGTAACCATCTTTAGTAGATCCATGTATTACAGGTATATGAACGTTATGAAAGTTAGGATCATCATAATGAAACGCGATATCACCACTAACAAAAAGATATATAAAATATATAAATTAAAACTAGATTTGTTAACAGGATTATAATTTTTTTAAAAAATTTGTTCATATGCCAAAAGTATGGTATTTTCACTAATTTATGTTAATAGATGTAAGTGTAAATAATAAAATTTTATGATAATTTTTTTGTTGAAAACAAATATTATGATATATATATGTAATTTGGATTCATAATGAATAACAATCACTATTTTAGGAAAAAATTATAATATTTTTTTCAAAAATATTTATATAAGTATTAATGTGACTTAAGACTTTATATTCCGTTTAAATTTTATCTATAGTAAGAAACATAAGAAAACTTAGAGATTAAAAACAAAAATTAAATAACCATGCATCATATATTTTTTTTTTCTATATTTTTTGTTTTGCAAGGAAAAGAAATGTTAAGCAAACAACCTATCAAACTATACTTAACTAAACTAAACGAACCTATACAAAAAAGGCAAAGAAATTTCTTAATTATCAGTTTTTTACTTTTTACTTCTTCAGAGTTCAATCTCAAAGTAAAGGAAATAGTCACTAATCACAGTAATTAAACCAACTAAACTCAAACGAAAGACAAAAAAACCCTAACTTTAATGTAAGCAGTATTATATATAAGGCAAGAGATCGGCTCTCTCAATCTCTCATTATCATTTTCTCTCAGTTTCTAATCTCTCTCTAATTCCCTTGTGCCTCACGTTTCTGCTTTCAGAAGAATTTTTTTTTCCTTTTGTTAAAAATCTCAGAAGAACTTGAGTCTCCGGTACGATCACGATGAGAAGTATGTATCACGACGATGTTCATCCCACGACTTCAGGAAAGAAGATGTGGTCGAATTTTTGTACGCTGATGGATGCGGCAGTTATGTTATCTGAAGAAGAAACCCTTAAGAGAATCTTTTGTCTCTTTCCGAGAAAAACAAGGTCGTCTGTGGTGAAGAGAAGATACCAACAAAAAATTCTACATAGAGCTTCTACGTCTTCAACGCTCATCGATCTTAACGAGCTCCCTATTGAATATGAGACAGAAGACCCACAAAACCAACTCCCATGGCTCTCTTCTTCATGTGTCACCGCCGCTGATGATTCCGAGACGAAAACCCTACGAAACCCTAGTTCTGAACTCTTACTCTTGGATTACACAACGGCTGAGTCCGAGAAGAGGGAGATGATCAAAGACTCACTAAACCCTAATTCCCCATGTTCTGATCTGTCTTTGTGCTTAGTACCGGGGAGCACAAGCCGCAAGAGACGTGCCGTGAAAGAGAGAAAGCGTACTGGTGGATACAAGAAAGCAAAGGTTTTTCCTTTATCACCGACGGCGGGAGACATGCCTGAGTGGCTTGTCAAGGTTATGAGAGATATGAACGGAGCCAGAGACGCTAAACTGATCTTTGAGAAGACTCTGTTCGTGACTGATGTAAACCCAACACAGAACAGTCTCTCAATGCCTTATAACAACTTACACCGAAACGACTTCTTGACGCCTGTGGAGTCGAGAATCATAGACGAAGACATCAACCACAATAAGAAGATTGGAGTGGGAGCCATTCTCGTGGATCAGTGGTCTAAAAAGTGGGGTGTGATGTTGAAGAGATGGGAGATGAAGAAAGATTCAGGTAAAGGAAGCTGGAATTACAATTTGATTTGTGGGTGGAAGGACATCGTTGAGGCTAACGGATTGAAAGAGGGCGACAAAATCAGTCTTTGGTCGTTCAGGTGCTGTGGACTCCTCTGTTTTGCCATGGAACAGAGTAGCTCTTCCCTTGCTCTCTGTCTCTGCTAAGTGTCTTGTGTCTGTTGAGGCTATATAACTCGCACAGAGATCTGATTTCATGCTATTCTGGAGGTTTTAGTAATTTCTTGGAACTAGGGTGTTACTAGGGTTCCTTCTATTGTATCAGATTATGAACTTAGAATTTTGACATGGAGTTTGGTCTTACTTTAGTTACTGCATTATTACCTTTTCTTGTAATATATCCCAAAGTCCATGTGTGGTGAAAATTATCAGGCAAGTGTGTTGGTTCATTTTATTCATCGGAAATGATCAAATCAGTAACAAAATCAAGTGTGTTTTTGCTACAATTTCCTTCAGGCATTTGAATAAAGTATTCTCAACCTTGATCGCAAACAGAACTGCAGTTGCAGATGATGGTAAAATAAATTATGTTTCTAATACAACACTGTCCTGCTCTGAGACAAATGAAGAGCTTAGAAACAACGTTGGAATGCATAGTTCCTTCCTTTCATACCCTTGCCTAGGTTCTGGAATGTATCAAAGTTTAAATGTACTAACAAATATCTTCTGTTGGAGTAAGCTTGAAATAACTTAGAGATCAAGAAAAGAAGGAAAAAAGTATATTTAGGAGAAAAGCTAAATATACATATTTGTGTTTTAGGAGATATCTAAAATAAGTTAGTTTTCCTATTTGGATTAGGAAATATTGTCTAAGAGTTTCATATAAAAGGAGATGCAGAGGTATTGCATAATGAATGAGCTTTTAGAGAAAGAGAGAGTTTGTAAGCTTTTGTTTTGAGTCAGTTTTTCTAAAGCAATAAAAGAAAAAGTCTTTTATAAACAATCTCTTAAATCTTAGGTGCTTATATTTAATAATTGGTATCAGAGCAATATTGAAACTAGGCACCCTCGATTACTTTTCAAGATGAGTGAAATTGTTGATTTCAAACCGAAGGAAGGCGGTCCCTCGTCTATACAGTGTCCGATGCTCAACACAACTAATTACACGGTCTGGTCCATGCGTATGACGATTGCACTTAAGGTGCATAAGGTGTGGGAAGCTGTAGAACCAGGAACTAGCGATGGAGAAAGATAATCTGGCAAGAGCTTTGCTCTTCCAGTCTATACCGGAGGCGTTAATTCTACAGGTAGGAGACCTTGCTACATCCAAAGAAATTTGGAATGCGATAAAGGCAAGACACGTTGGAGCTGATAGGGTGAAAGAGGCGCGGTTACAGACACTCATGGCCGAGTTTGAACGAATCAAGATGAAAGAATCATATACCATTGATGTCTTCGTCGGCAAACTTTCTGAGATAGCCACTAAATCTGCAGCTCTAGGAGAAAACATCAACGAATCCAAAATCGTGAAAAAATTTCTTATGAGCTTGCCTCGGAACGGTTTATACAAATCATCGCTGCATTAGAGCAAGTTCTCGACCTCAACACTATAAGCTTTGGAGATATTGTGGGGCGGATGAAAGCATATGAAGAGAGGATTCGCACTTAAGAAGACGAAGATCAATCCAATGATCAAGGAAAACTCTTTTATGCTAATATGGACACACAATCGTATCAAGATCATTATGCTGCTGGTAGAGAACGAGGACATGGAGGAAGGTTTTATGGACGAGGAAGAGGACGAGGGCGTTATGGTAATCAACAAAATGGAGGTTTTAGGCAAGAACGAGACAAGTCAAAAATAACCTGCTATCGTTGTGACAAAACAGGGCTATTGATCATGGCATGTTTGGGACTTAGCCACAACCGTACGGACGTCCATACATATGTCTAATAAAGGCCGAGTCTCACCAAGATTACATAAGGAGGGGAAGAGGCCTGTTCATCTAAGGCCCATGCGATCATGAGAAGTCTCAAAATATCTCTTATAGCCGTTAGGAGATAAGAGGAGGAAGAGTCACATGTTTGCATAGTCACATGTCTCGTCCTAGGAGACTAGGAGAGGTCACTATCACCTTGGGGATCAACCCTCTTAGATATTCGAATGTAAAAGGGGAAAACCCTAGTTGTCTCCCTATTAAAAGGCTTGCACCTACATTGTAAACCTTCGAATAATAATAATAAGAATCTTTCTCTTATCCTTCCACTCTCTTCTAAACTCGCTAATTCTCTATTTACTTCCGCTAGATTCAACATGGTATCAGAGCATGTTTTTCGATCTTGATTCTCTAAACATACTCTTCTTATTCTTATTCTACTAGATTCCACACTCTATTCTACTATTTTCAAAACTTTAAATTCTATACTCGATTCTTGCTATGGAGAACACTAAACCAATCATT
The DNA here is from genome assembly GCF_030686135.1 of Camelina sativa. Classification (NCBI taxonomy): domain Eukaryota; kingdom Viridiplantae; phylum Streptophyta; class Magnoliopsida; order Brassicales; family Brassicaceae; genus Camelina; species Camelina sativa. The sequence continues at coordinate 12,813,384 of NC_141880.1, read as the reverse complement.
ACTCCGGTGATAGTGAAAGGTGCAAACTATCTATTGTGGAAAAGGACCACAAAGACCGCTCTTAGTGGCCGGGGACTATGGATCCACATTGAAACGGACCAACTCCCCAAGAAAGCCAACAAAGAAGACGGAAAAGAAGTGAAGGAAGAAGACAAGGAGGCTGAACTCGAAAAGGAAGTCAAATGGTTCCAAGAAGATCATACCGTGCTTGCTATCCTTCAAAAGTTGCTTGACGCACCCATCCTTGAAGCAAACTCATATTGCAAGACGGCTAAGGAGTTGTGGGATACGCTTGCGAATGTGTATGGAAATGTGACTAACTTGACTCGTGTCTTTGAAGTCAAGAAAGCTATCAACTGTCTCCATCAAGAAGACTTGGAGTTCACGAAGCATTTTGGGAAATTCAGATCCTTATAGGCTGAGCTTGAGATGCTTCGACCAAGCACAATAGATCCGGCCATCCTCAACGAGAGAAAAGAGCAGGACAAAGTCTTTGGCCTACTTCTCACCTTGAATCTGGCGTTCAATGACCTTATTAAGCACATAATAAGAGGCGACAAGCTTCCTACTCTTGAAGATGTGTGTTCTCAAGTACAAAAGGAACAAGGTTCACTGGGGCTCTTTAGTGGGAAGGAAGACCTAGTCACCGCCAACAAAGGAGTCTACAAACAAGAGGAAAGAAAAGTGGTGGTGTGTGACCATTGTAAGAAAAGAGGCCATGTGAAGGACAAGTGCTGGATTCTTCACCCTCATCTCAAGCCGGCCAAGTTCAAGGCGCATCTCTCTCAAGAAGGAACAAGTGGACAGGGATCCTGTGCTGCAAACCAAGGAAACGCCACTGTCATGGCCGCATCCTATGGGGACTTTGTGAGGAAATCAGACCTAGAGGCCCTCATTCGATCCATTGCAACACTAAAGGATTCTGGTATCACCTTCTTTGCTTCTAAACCCAGTAGATCGCTTGTTGTTGACTCTGGTGCTTCTCATCACATGATAAGTAATCCTAGTTTATTAAACAACATAAAACCGGCCCTAGGAAATGTTATTATTGCAAATGGAGATAGTATACATGTTAAGGGAGTAGGAGACTTGAAATTATTTGATAAGAACTCCAAAGCTTTCTTTATGCCCAATTTTACATCAAATCTATTATCGGTAAAAAGGGCTACTACTAATTTAAATTGCTATACTATTTTTGGTCCTAACAGTGTGCATTTTCAGGATATTGAGACAGGAAAGGTTCTTGGGAAAGGAAATGCTAATGGCGACCTCTATGTCCTAGAGAAAATTAATGATGTTACACCAAGCTCCTCTCCTTGTGTTTCTTTTAAAACTAGTCTTGTTAGTAGTCCAAGTGATGTTTGGCATGCTAGATTAGGCCACCCTCACTCTCGTGCTTTTGAATTAATGATCCCTAATGTCTCATTTGATAACTCAAGTTGTGAGTCTTGTATTCTTGGGAAACATTGCAAATCTATTTTTCCTAAATCTATTACCATTTATGAACATTGTTTTGATTTAGTACATTCTGATGTGTGGACATCTCCTTGCCTATCTAGAGATAACAACAAGTATTTTGTGACCTTTATTGATGAAAAATCTAAATATACATGGATCACATTGTTACCTTCTAAAGATAGAGTATATGATGCCTTTGTTAATTTTCAGAATTATGTTACTAATCACTTCAATGCCAAAATTAAGGTACTAAGATCGGACAATGGAGGAGAATACACTGGCCATCGATTCAAAGAACACTTAGCTAAGCATGGCATCCTACACCAAACAAGCTGTCCCTACACGCCGCAACAAAACGGAGTGGCCGAGAGGAAGAATCGCCATCTTATGGAAGTGGCTCTATCAATTATGTTTCACAAACATGTTCCTAAAAGATATTGGGGAGATGCTTTGATGACAGCTTGTTACTTGATCAATCGGACACCAACCAAAGTGCTGCAAGATATCTCTCCGTTTGAGGTACTGAACCAAATTAAACCATCTTTGAACCACTTACGTGTGTTTGGCTGCGTGTGTTTTTTCTTAATCCCAGGGGAACAAAGGACCAAGTTAGATGCCAAGAGCACCAAGTGCATGTTTATAGGCTACGCAATAAGTCAGAAGGGTTACAAGTGTTATGATCCAACCACGAGCTGTTTACTGGTCTCTCGCGATGTCAAGTTCATGGAGAATGCTGGCTATTTCGAGAAAGGCGACTGGAATGACTTGAAAGATCTCTCTTGCTCACCGAATGATCGCTCTGCAAGTTTGCGGTTCCTTCTCGAACATCTTGGCAATGCACTGGCTCCTCAAGAATCCGAAAAGGTGATGTCACCAAACAGCATAACTCCACCGGTCGAACCTACCTCCTCGGATACACCTACTACTCCGATGGCACCTCCTGACTTACATCCTACTGATTCTTCGAACTACAATGGTGATGATGAGCCTCCTACCATCTTGAGCCCTGCTTCCTCCCTTGGCGACCAACCGATCATCCAAGAGGAGGTTGTTCCGGTCCAACCTCTTCGCCGTAGTGACCGTGTCAGGTCTCATCCCTCCACATGTAAAAACAAGCGTGTGTACTATAATAACCAAGTTGTGGCTCATCCTATCCAATTTGTCTGTTCGCTTGACCTTCTACCATCAGACTTCCAAGCCTTCATTAGCAAGATTGATGAACATTATATTCCTCAAACTTATGATGAAGCGCGTGAAAGTAAGGAGTGGTTGGATGCAGTTCAGGATGAAACTGGTGCTATGATCCGCAACCATACTTGGAATGAAGCTGACTTACCAAAAGGCAACAAAGTTGTTAGCTCTCGCTGGGTGTTCACCATTAAGTATTTGAGTACGGGTGACATCGAGCGTTACAAGGCTCGCTTAGTTGCTCGGGGGTTCACTCAAACGTATAGGGCTGACTATACGGATACTTTTTCACCGGTGGCCAAGTTGCATACAATATGTGTTGTTCTCTCCCTCGCTGTGAACCTCTCATGGGACCTTTGGTAAATGGATGTTAAAAACGCCTTCATTCAAGGGGAACTTGATGAGGAGGTTTATATGACACCGCCTCCGGGCCTTGAAGATATTGTGGCTCCAGGCAAGGTCTTTCGTCTCCGCAAAGCCATCTATGGCCTCAAACAGTCTCCTCGAGCTTGGTACCACAAACTGAGCTCTACTCTCAAGACTCGTGGTTTTAGCCGCTCCGAGGCCGATCATACTCTTTTCACTCTTCAAGGACCTCTAGGCATTGTTGTGGTTCTTATCTATGTGGACGATATCATTGTCTCCGACAATGACAAGGACGGTATCCTTGAAACTAAAACATTTCTTAAATCTGTGTTTGATATTAAAGACCTTGGTGAGCTCAAATATTTTCTAGGCATTGAAATTTGCCGCTCTCCGGAGGGTTTATTTCTTTCCCAAAGAATATATACACTCGATCTCTTAAGTGAAACAGGGAAACTTGGCGTTAAACCGGCGCTCACTCCACTTCCTAAGGACTATCAGCTCAAGCGAAAGGGGGAGACGGTCAAGGATAGGCCATTGGATCCATTGGACTAGCCATATGAAGACGTTACACGCTATCGTCGGCTGGTCAGTAAGTTAATTTATCTTACGATTACACGTCCGGACTTATGTTATGCCGTGAATCAGGTAAGCCAATATATGAAGTCTCCAACCAAGTATCAGTGGAGTGTGGTGGAAAGAATCCTGACTTACATCAAAGGGAGTCCAGGCCAAGGCATTTGGATGGGAAAGAACTCAAGCACTGAAATAGTTGGATACTGCGATGCGGATTATGCTGGTGACACACTGGATAGACGCTCTACCACCGGATATTGCATGTTTATAGGTGGGAACTTGGTAACATGGAAGTCAAAGAAGCAAAAGGTGGTGTCATGTTCAAGCGCGAAGGCCGAGTACCGAGCAATGAGGAAGTTAACAAATGAACTCACATGGCTTAAAGCACTCCTTAAGGATCTTGGTATTGAGTCCAAACAACCGATCACGATGCATTGTGACAACGAAGCTGCAATTCACATAGCCACCAACTCAGTTTTCCATGAGAGAACCAAACACATTGAAGTAGATTGTCATAAGGTCCGCGAGAAAATTGAAGAAGGAGTGATACTTCCATGCCACACCAACAGTCGAGACCAATTGGCAGATATCTTCACCAAGGCTGCATGTCCTAAGGTTTGTGAGCACATTCATAGCAAGCTTGTACTAGTAGACCTTACACGCCCATGATCGACTTCTCTAACACATGGACATCACACTCTTTTTCCCTTAACATAGTTTTGTCCCATGAGGTTTTCAATGTTAAGGTTTTTAATAAGGTGATGCTTCATGGGTTCCAAGCTTAACCATTTCATTAGGCTAAGCTTGAGGGGGAGTATTGATCATGGCATGTTTGGGACTTAGCCACAACCGTACGGACGTCCGTACATATGTCTAATAAAGGCCGAGTCTCACCAAGATGACATAAGGAAATGAAGAGGCATGTTCTTCTAAGGCCCATGCGATCATGAGAAGTCTCAAAATATCTCTTACAGCCATTAGGAGATAAGAGGAGGAAGAGTCACATGTTTGCATAGTCACATGTCTCGTCCTAGGAGACTAGGAGAGGTCACTATCACCTTGGGGATCAACCCTCTCTCTCTCTTTATGTCTCTATCACTTAGATATTCGAATGTAAAAGGGGAAAACCCTAGTTGTCTCCCTATTAAAAGGCTTGCGCCTACATTGTAAATCTTCGAATAATAATAATAAGAATCTTTCTCTTATCCTTCCATTCTCTTCTAAACTCGCTAATACTCTATTTACTTCCGCTAGATTCAACAAGGGAATTATGCCTCTAATTGTCCTGATAGGTTAGTAAAACTTCAAGAGACACTAGAGAATGAAGAAGATGACACAAAAATTGCTGAAGAATTAATGGTGCATGAGATCGTCTTTCTCAATGAACAAAAGGTGAAACCAACTAAATTTGAAGCAGAAGTATATGGAGCCAATGTTTGGTATCTAGACAATGGAGCTAGCAATCATATGTCTGGAAATTGTGCGTACTTCTCCAAACTGGATGAGACAGTCATGGGCAAGGTGAGGTTCGGTGACGGCTCAAGGATAGATATTAAAGGGAAGAGTTCAATTCTCTTTGTTAGTAAGAAAGGTGATAAGAAAGTCTTAGGTGATGTCTACTTCATACCAGAGTTGAAAAGCAATATTATTTCTCTTGGTCAAGCTACGAAATCAGGATGCAATGTCAGGATGCATGAAGACTATCTAACATTATATGATCGTTTTGGAAATCTTTTGCTGAGAGCAAGCAGATCCAAGAATCGGCTCTACAAAGTTGCCATGGAAGCACTTCAACTAATGGAGCTAGATGATTCAACAAAGTGGCATGCGCGGTTGGGACACATAGGCGTTGACACCATGAAAGCAATGATTAAGAAGGAGTTAGTCAAGGGCATACCGAATATACATATTGAGAAAGAAACTTGTGTATCATATTTAATAGGAAAGCAGACCAGACAATCGTTTCCACATGCGACTTCTTATCGTGCATCTAAGATGTTAGAACTAATACATGGAGATCTATGTGTTCCTATTACACCATATACAACCGCTGGTAACAGATACATCTTCGTTTTGATTGATGATCACTCTCGTTATATGTGGTCACTTCTTTTAAAGGAAAAAGGTGAAGCCTTTGATCGATTCAAGAACATCAAGAAGTTGATTGAGGAAGAAACAGGAGCCACCATTAAGACTTTTCGGATGGACAGAGGAGGAGAGTTCCTATCTCATGAGTTTCAAGCATTCTGTGCTGACCATGGTATTACAAGACACTTAACCGCACCTTATACACCTTAACAAAACGGAGTTGTTGAGAGACAGAACAGGACATTACTTGAGATGACGAGAAGGTTATTGAAACACATGAGGATTCCAAACTATCTCTGGGGAGAGGCGGTATGCCATGCGACGTATCTCATTAACCGATTCGGAACAAGAGCCTTGGTTTTACAAACTCCGTATGAGGTAATGAAGGGTAAGAAACCAAGCCTGGATCATCTTCGTATATTCGGATGTGTTTGTTACGCCAGGGTTGAAGTTCCATATTTGAAAAAAACTGGACAATAGATCGAGGATTCTGGATCATCTTGGCACAGAACCAGGATCTAAAGCTTACCGTCTGCTTGATCTGACTACCCAAAGAGTAATAGTTAGTCGAGATGTGGTATTTAATGAAACTGAGAGTTGGTCGTGGAAGAATCAAGGACCGGAGGAGAACGAAGGTAACAGTATTTTTGAGTTGAGCTTCGGTAATTATGGTGGCGTAGAAGTTTCAGAAGAAACAGAGGAAACATAGCAAAACAGAGCAGTGAATAACGTTCGAAACAATGATGAAGAAGGTTCGAATGAAAGAGAGACATCGCCTAGGCTTATAGAGGCATCTCCGAGAAGAGAAACAAAGGCTGTGATACCTGAGTAAGTGAGTCAGACACCTCACCAACAGCTGAGAATCTCTATGAGAACTAAGACGAAGCCTAAATATTTGAATGATTATGTCTTGTTAGCGGAAGCAGAGAGTGAGAGACTTTTGTTGGCAGTGAATGATGAACCTTGGGATTATAGTGAAGCGAAAGAATTGCAGTTCTGGAGGGATGCGTGTGACGAAGAGATCGCCTTGATAACTAAGAACAAAACCTGGAACTTAGTCGATCTTCCTCTTGATGCCAAACCAATTGGGCTGAAGTGGGTGTATAAAATCAAACGGAACTCAGACGAAAGTATCAATAAGTATAAAGCAAGGTTAGTAGCTAAAGGGTATGTTCAAAGGTATGTTATTGATTTCAATGAAGTCTTTGCTATGGTGGCTCGCATAGAGACAGTTCGCTTTATTATTGCTTTGGCAGCCACTAATGGTTGGGAGATACATCACTTGGATGTAAAAACTACATTTCTTCATGGGGAATTAAAGGAAACGGTGTTTGTGAGCCAACCTGAAGGATATGTGATCGAAGGAAGCAGATACAAGGTGTATAAGTTGAATAAGGCGCTATACGGCTTAAGACAAGCACCACATGCTTGGAACAATAAGCTGAACGAGATCCTTAAGGAGTTGAACTTTGTGAAGTGTACGAAGGAACCTTCTTTGTATCGAAAGACAAATAAAGGTCAACTTCTCCTTGTTGCTGTTTATGTCGATGATTTGCTGGTCACAGTGTCTAGTCTGGATTTAATATTGGACTTCAAAGAGGATATGGCTTCCAAGTTTGAAATGAGTGACCTTGGATTATTGACCTACTACCTTGGAATCGAAGTAAATCAGCAAGATGGCATGATCACTTTAAATCAAGAACGGTATGCGTTGAAGATACTAGAGGATGCTTGAATGGGAGAGTGCAATTTGGTACACATACCAATGGATGCAGGTCTAAAGTTATCAAAGGCACTAGAAGAGCAAAACTTTGATGAAAAGGAATATAGAAAGCTTATAGGTTTTCTTCGATATTTGCTTCACACTCGACCAGATCTCTCTTTTAGTGTTGGTGTTCTTAGTCGATATATGCATGCGCCAAAAGTCTCACATGGATCAGCTTTGAAGCAAGTCCTTAGGTATCTTCGAGGAACAAGCTCACTCGGTCTTAATTTCACTCGTGGAAGCACAACCGGAATCGGAATCGTGGGATATAGCGATAGCAGCTACAACGTGGATGAGGATGATGGTAAGAGTACAACTGGACACATCTTCTACCTTGACGACTGTCCAATCACCTGGTGTACTCAAAAGCAAGAGACAATAGCATTATCTTCCTGCGAGGCAGAATTTATGGCAGCCACTGAAGTGGCTAAACAAGCAATATGGTTGCAGGAGTTGTTCAGTGAAGTAACTAGGAGAACATGTACCACAGTGACACTTCGAGTTGATAACAAATCGGCTATAGCATAGACTAAGAATCCAGTTTTCCACGGTCGAAGCAAGCACATCAACACAAGGTATCATTTTATAAGAGAATGTATTGAGAATGAACAAGTGGAGGTAGAACATGTTCCTGGAGGTGAACAAAAGGCTAATATTTTGACAAAAGTACTTGGTAAAATCAAGTTTAAGGAAATGAAAGACTTCATTGGTGTTCAAGATTTGAAGAAGGATGATTTCAAACTTAAGAGGGAGAATGTTGGAGTAAGCTTTAAATAACTTAGAGATCAAGAAAAGAAGGAAAAAAGTATATTTAGGAGAAAAGCTAAATATACATATTTGTATTTTAGGAGATATCTAAAATAAGTTAATTTTCCTATTTGGATTAGGAAATATTTTCTAAGAGTTTCATATAAAAGGAGATACAGAGGTATTGCATAATGAATGAGCTTTGAGAGAAAGAGAGAGTTTGTAAGCTTTAGTTTTGAGTCAGTTTTTCTAAAGCAATAAAAGAAGAAGTCTTTTATAAACAATCTCTTAAATCTTAGGTACTTATATTCAATATCTTCTACCTGAGTTAAGAATTATTCAACAATTAATAACCAAGTCTAGTTTCAAATCGGCAGTACATGTTTGTGTTGTCTTGTTAACTAAACAGGCTAGTTCAAAACAATGATTAATGAATAGAAAAAGAGATGATGCAAGAAATAAACAAGGTGCTGTAAACATATGACTAATATAAGATTATAAAAATCTCCTCCTTTTCTGTTGCATCCTGCAAACAAACACTGTAACTTAATTACAGGATCTGAACCGAACATGTAACATAAGAGAACACAACTCCAAGATCCGTTTCTCTGAAATATCCATCTTCTCCGACCATGAAACATGTCTTGTAGCCAGCCTCGTCAAAGTATCTGACACCAACCACAGCTACTCATAAGTTGAATACCAACTTAAAGAATTTGCTCCCCGAAACTGCATTGGGCTCAATCTTAGTTGTAATCTATATGATCCATCTCAGATGTAGCTGCCGCAAGCTACTTTGATCTAACACAAGATAAAGTCATGTACCCAGTCCCGTCTTAAAAATTTTGATAACCCTGGGCAAAATACAAAATATGGACCCCCTTATACATCGTATATCAGAAAAAAAAATTCAAATAAAATGAAAAAAATTCATGAAATCAGATAAGTTGCAAATTTACCGACAAAAGAAAAGAAAAAAAAATAGTTCTTCTCTCCTACGTGTAGAGCATGCGTCCATTCATCTAGAGATTTCTAAGCTGCATCAAAAGCTTGGTAGAGCTGAAACAACAACAAAAAAGGTATCAAATATTTCAAAGAGAGTAATAATCAAACAAATTGTCTTCTTCTAGCTTTTGTTGATGCAAAATCATCAATAATTGTTTCAAAATTCATACTCTCTAAAACTTCTTTTTCAATGCACAAAATTGCTAAACCATTCAACCTTTCCTGAGACATTGATGACCTCAAATAATTTTTCAGCAATTTCAACTTGGAAAAACTTCTTTCAGCTGATGCAACTGTCACATGAGTGGTTAATAAGATTCGGTAAGCAATAGCAACATTTGGATAACAACCCACTTCTTTTACAAATTCAAGAACTTCACAAGGTGTCATTGGTTCATTAGATAAAGTTGCCTGCAATACTCTTAATTCAGAGAAAAGTTCATCTAAATCAACATCTGACGAGCCACCATGGGAAAATGTGTTATGAAATTTAGCACAACTTTCTCTTAATTGAATAGCATCAAGTGACTTTAACCTAACCGAGTTAAATAGGAATCCAAAAACAGTTTCAAAGGTTTTCATCTGCTCAAATCTGTCCTTCAAGGAAGCAATTGTCATATCCACAATAATAAAAAAATAATCGACTTTGAAAGCATCCGCAGGTGTTTGTATAACTTCATCATGATCATTTTCATCAAACTGTTTTTTTTTAAACCTCCTACGCTTAGTTGGAAATATAGCATCAACATCCATATCATGAGCAAGATTTTTAGCTATATCCATACTAGATGTAAATCCATCTTTTCTATAATTCTCAAAAAAAAGATATCACACCTTCCACTTGCTTCAAAGCTGTATCAATACACATAGATTTAGCTTGTAAGCTCTTACTTACCATGTTAATAGCATATAAAATGTCATGCCAAATAACCATACCAAGCAAAAACTCATAAGTCTCAAGCGCATCTACCAAACTTTCGGTTTCACTCTTTGATATAGCATCATCACACAAACTATGAAATTCTATCAACGCTGACCTTAGTTGAGGAGCTTGATACCTTATAGCTTTAATACTCTTAATTTGACTCTCTCATCTAGTATTAGACAGATTTTTTACTGTAAAACATGAAATATGCTTAAGTAAAACGTTCCACCTTTTGGTAGAGCTTGAAAATATTGTGTATATGCGTTGCACAATTCCAAAAAAAGATATAGCTTTCAAGCAAGAATGTGCCATGTCACTAACAACAAGATTCAAACCATGGCAAGCACATGGCATAAACAATGCTTTTGAATTAATTTCAAGCAATGTTTTTTGAACTCCTTGGTGTTTTGTTTTCCTTTCATATTAGAACCATTATCATAGTCTTGTCCTCTCACATTCCCAATATCAAGATCAAGAGATTTCAAAACATTTTGTAATTCATTAAAGAGGCCTAATCCTGATGTATCATCTACTTTCAAAAACTCTAAGAAATACTCTTCTATTTTTATCTTTTCACTTGACATATTCACACATCTTATTATTATACTCATTTGCTCTTGATGACTCACATATGGGGTACAGTCAAGAATTACAGAAAAATATTTAGCCTCTTTAATAACACTTGTGATCGAAAATCTAACCTTAAAAGCAAGGAGGGAAATCAGCTCGTTTTGAATGTTATGACCAAGGTAATGGTGATATATATCTTGAGTTTGGATGCGTCTAATGTGATCTTGCATAATTAAATCAAATTCTGCAATCATCTCAATCATTCCTAAAAAATTACCATTACTATCTTGGTAGAGTTTCTCATTAGATCCTTTAAACGCTAAATTTCTTTTAGAAAGACATTTAACAACAGCAATTATTCTACATAAAACTTGCCTCCAACGAATTTTTTCTTTTGCAATCTCTTTTTGGAATTCTTTATCAATTGTTAGATTATTTTGAAATCTAACTTTTAACTCATTCCAAGTCCTCATGTTAGACATATGCTCCTCACTTTTCTCATGATTTTTTAGTCTATCATTAATATGTTTCCAGTCTCTTAATCCTTCATTTGCTAATAAACTTGAGTTACCATGAGATGTAAACAACTTACAACAAAAACAATACACCTTATCAACATGCTTTGAGTAAACTAACCATCTTCTATCATCAATCTCTCCATTACACAACTTTCTAAAATAATGCTTATATGCAAAATGCCTTTTAGTATTTTCATCAATAGGATACTTAAGATCCAACTCTCATTTTGGTCCTTTTTCAATCAACAAATCTCTTGTTTTATTATCAAGATTATTCCAGTTTCTAGGATCATAGATATCAAAAGGTGGAATTAATTGCTCATCAATATTCAAATTACCAATATTAGAGGGATTTGACACATCATCATGAGGTTCATTCACTATATCATCTAATCTATCACTATCATTTAAGTGATCACTAGGATCCACACTAGGATTCACACTAGTAGTGTTTCTTCTTTGAACAAACTTATCCAAAGCTCCTCTCTGTGTTTTCACAAATTCTTCATCTTTCTTTTTTCTTTTTCTTTTTTCACATCCAGATACCATGTTAAAAAGAAGAAATAATGTCACCTGAAATTTGTGTAGAACAGCTGAACGGATAAAAGAAAAGACTTGAAAGCCTACACCAAATCTCCAATACGAGCTAGAAAAGTCACTCACCTAGTCACATAGAACATAGAAGAATGTTAGAAAAGTTTTGACAACATAAATTATTTGGATCTAATACAACACAATTTATACAAACATAACCAAACAATTAATCGGTTAAAATTTACCTCAAATTTCAAAATGGAATTGAACTAGGAATTGCTGAGGAAAATCTGGTTAAAAGAAAGAGGATTAATTGGTTTTGGACTTTTGGGAAGCGATCGGAATCTGATCGTCACGACTCACGATGGCAGATGAGTTACCAAAAGTGGTTGTATCGTTTGTTTCAAAAGGGGGAAACATGTCTCAAGAAGGGAAACACATCTTTTGCCTTTTGTGAAAAAACTAGGTTAAATGAATGGGCCTCTTTGATTAAAAGAATAGAGATGAATTTTAATCAATTATAGATCTTTTATGGACTATGGATGGGCCTGCGGTACAAACCAAATGTCCAAAATAAATCAAATGGACCCCTAAATATAATTTTTTTTTTTTGAACACTGAACCCCTAAAAAAAATTGGTCCCCTAAATATTGTGGTCCCCCGGCCACCGTCTCTCTCACCGTACCTTTAAGCCGGGGCTGCATGTACCTAGGTTATCTCCAACCTAGAGTTCTAAGGAGGGTTTTAGTGGTGAAGAAAAAGAAAATCAGATTATTAAACAAAAAATGATAAGAGAGCCTCTTATATAGCATACTCGTTTATGGTATAACTGCCGGTACGTGTCAAGGATTCCTTGGCCGAACAAAAAAATAGAAGAAGCGAAAAAGTTTTGTGGCGACAATCAAATTTTCTTTCTTTCTTTCTTTCTTTCATCTCTCTCTCGATGGAAGTCCATAATTGACAAAGGAATGAGAAGGAATCGCTATGGAATCAGAGGAGATTGGGGTCGGAGGAGATCCGAAGCGGAGGAGATTGTATTCCTCTCTGGGATTCCGATGGATTCACAGCAACCATTGCTGATGCTCTAAATCCTAGCCCTGGTTCCCCTCTTCGCAAACTGTAATCGAGATTCTTCCCTTGATCTTGATTTTGTCTTTCCGCCTCAATGCTCTATTTTAACACTTGTAATCTCTTGCGCAGAGAAGAACAGATCCAGCTTCCTTTGGATAAGTATGGCGTCCGAGATGATGTCGGAACCACGGCATTATTGTTCACTTCGTCGACGAAAATGGTGTTTATCAGGTCTTTCCTCTAAGCAACTATGGTTTCAGTAGGAATTTAGCGGCTTTCTCGTAGAGATCAGTGTTTTCTAGTTTAATTTGAGTTCTAATTTCTTCTATTCGATATTACATGGTGGAGCTGCTCTATTATACGGTACCTGTTTTGTTTGTCCTTAGAACTGAAATTTTATTTCGTGCTACACTAGTTTAGCTGAAGAGTAGTGGTGCCCTGGCCTTACGAGTGTTGATTCTTGTTAGACATGAAACTATTACTGGGATAAGTGATATGATGGTTGATTCTTTTGGATTTGAAACTGTTACTGGGATTTGTGTTCATTTCTCCCCTTCACTAGTTGATTGCTTCTTCGATTGTATTACACTAAACTAAAGCTAGAGCCTTATGAGGTGATTAGGTCAGAATGCTGAAAGTTCTTTGACGGTCCAATTTTGGCTATCAGATTTTCATATTAATTCATTATTATCAGAGGACTAAATATAAGTTTGCATCTTCAATGTAGAGACTAACAGAGTTGAGCACTTGAGCTTTGTCTGGCTCATGTATCAAGTTATAACTGTTTGTTACTTTTAGTTGGTTGTTCCAGCGGTGAAGTCACCTTGTGGGAAGTTGGATCTAGGGAGAAGGTTGTCACAGAGCCTTTCAAGATATGGAATATGGAAGCTTGTTGTGTGAACTTCCAGGTTGGTCTTTCACCTTTTCTCAAAACTGGGATTGAGAATCTCATCGCGTTTCTTTTCATATATTATCAATTGGGTCGTATACTTATGATATAACTAGAATGTGGACAACGTAAGAAGCTTTGTTCTGATACATGCTTCAATGAATGTTCTGTTCTATGAAAAGAAGTTTAAGCATTACACCATCAGCCTTTTATGTGATGATGACATCTTCACCTTGTCAATTTGCCAGGGTTCTATTGTCAAGGACCCATCAATATCTGTTAGTCGTGTATCATGGAGTCCAGATGGAAATTTGATTGGTACGCTATTTGAAGATCATCAAGCATATCTTTTCAATTGGATACAATGTTTGAATCTGATTCCTTTTTCTCATGTACAGGGGTTGCGTTTACTAAACATCTGATCCATATATATGCTTACCATGGATCTGAATTACGTCAACACCTAGAGCCATGCCTATTCCCTTTTCTATAGGTTAACATTTTTATGGAATCTGCAAAAAGTGAATAAATAGTTTGTATAGATGGAATCTGCAGAAAGTGAATATATCTTCTCATACAATTTTGTAAACATATATGTCAAATGTAATAATTTCATATTCTAGTTTAAATTTTTTATTTTCAAAAAAAAAAAATCAAATTAAGAGACTCAAAATTAAAACCCACTATTGGAGAGAAAATTTTTAATTAAGATTCTTAAAATTCTTATTCTACTAAAAATACATAATATATTAATTAAAAATTTTAAGAGGCTCAAAAATATAACCCCATTGGGATTGCCCTTAATACTTACTATCAAAGTCAAAGGGCATACATGGTCCAAAAGTCTCCGTTTTAAAATCAAAACAGAGTAGAAAAACTCTTGTCCCTCCTATTTTATGAGAAACAAAGTAAGTATTTCTGTAACGATCTGCTCCCTCGGTACCCGCGGTACATGATATGGTACGTACGCGGTACGGCAATCAGTGCCGAGAAGTGCCGAGAGTGGTACGACAATTAGTGCCGAGAAGTGCCGAGAGCAGTACGACAATTAGTGCCGAGAAGTGCCGAGAGCGGTACGGCAATCAGTGCCGAGAAATACCGAGAGCGGTACGACAATCAGTGCCGAGAGTGGTACGGCAACCAGTGCCGATAAATGCCGATAGCGATACGGTAACCAGTGCCAATACAGATCGAAAGCGGTACGAACCTCGGAACGAGGACAGAACGAATCATGGTCCGTAAAGGACGATGGCCATGGATCGATAGTCATTGGGACTTGGATAAAATAGAGAGTTTGAGACTACTGAAGTAGTGAACAGATGTTTGAACTAAAGAAAAGGAAGTCCTTGGCTTACCTTGTAGATGATGCAAGCATGCAAGTTTCTACATGAAAATGGGAAGATTTCGGTACTTAGTCGGAGTGACAGTCCGAGTGATAGTGGGAGTGAAAGTCCTAGTGATGATGATAGTGATAGTGAAGTAGGACTATCCGGAAATGGTCGCATCAGTGAACGATGGATCGGGCCGATGGACGAGGATGGACCGATTAGATTATGGGCCGATGGGTGGCCCAGGAACTCGGAATCTTGCGGAGATTTAAGCCGACTCACAGGAAAGGAAACCCGAGAGAAATGGAAACTCGCAGAAAAGGCAAATGTTGGGCGGATAAGGATGGATGTGAAAAATATGGAAGTTGGGGGACGATAGGGTTTATCGTTTTGGGGCAACTCAAGGCGGTTTAGTCGACCCTATATAAAGGATAGAACCCTTAGAGAAATTATCTAGAATTCGCATAAGACCTTTTAGCCGCCGAGAGAGAAGAGTTTCCATCAAGCTTGACCGAGAATTTCCTAAGTCTAGATCGAGAGAAGAACGGTAAGTCTTCCTCCACCTTGATCTGTCGATAGTTATGGTTCATACATCGGTGGTTAACGATGTAGCTCTGTCCGTGTAGAAGCGGGGATCAGAATTGGGCATAGGGATCGAGAGATTAATACCGTAGGTCGAAACCGAAGGTGAGTGCGTGACTGTGGCCGAGTTCTATGGTCGATCTCTTGACCGATGGTTATTAGTCTTGATTGCTTGCTTGTCTTGTTAATGTTTATATTGCAATATTTCGGAAGTTGGTCTAAACGATTTGGACAGCTATCCCATGGTTCTTTTGACATGCATGACTTGACTGAACTAACCTATGTTGGATTGAGATTATTGAACTGAGCCTAGTGAGACGGGATGACCGCTCCACTAAGCAAACTTGTTTGCTTACGCCTCCTTTTTATGGACGCAGAAAAAGAAAGGTCTGGTGATCAGGATTTTAGTGGCTGACCAGCTCGTGTGACGGAGGCAAGGGAGAAAGAAGATGGTGGTTTGGGATAGTTTTATTATGGCTTGTTATTTTACGGATTGTATCGTTATCATGCATGAGTGTTAAGGATATTTGAATCTTTAATTTAATGAACGCGTATTTTTAAGTTATGGAACCTGTTATATATGTCCGCTGTTGCAAATTGTTAAACGAACAAGTAGAAAATTAATAGACCCTAAGAAAAAAATTTATCGGCCTGTACAGATTTTTAGGATCGGGATCTTACAATTTCCCTTTATGGACACGCCTCTTTGAGAACCCAATATACAACAACGGTTACAAGTCACATTCCTCCACGAATTAGACTTCAAAAATCTTATATAATAGAAGAAAATTTAGTTTCTATTTTTTTTTTTTTTACATTTGGCATTCTTAATACCCAGTGTCATCTTCTTTTCGCTTAATTATTATCCATGTTTCTAGTTATCCAATTCACATTAATTTACTACATTTTATTTACCATTATTCACATAAATTAATTAATAAATTTTCCATCTCTTTATTTCTCAGTAGTATTTTTCATTCTTCTTTTATTTTGTATTGTCTAACTTAAATTTTGTAAATTAAAGTGGGTTTTGATATTGTAAACTTGAACACTGAAAGTTGATATTTAGTATAGAGACAATTTGCTAATACAATAGCACTTCTAAAATTATAATTTTATTATTATTATCTATGTTCGTTGTTTTAGACAAAAGATATCTTACCTCAGAGATTTATCTTTTGCGTTTTTTTTTTGTTGTTGAAAAATGTCATTGAAAACACTGTTTGAGTGTAAAATAAACTATCTAATGATTAAAATGTTAAGTAAATTATATAAATAATAATATGTTACTTCGAACAACAAAAATAACACAAGTTTTACCAACCTGTTTGTGTTCCATGGTAATTTATAGGTAGGTGTTGTTGGAAACAGATGTCCTCCCGTTCATATGCTGATTGCAGGTGTTATTGACTTCGCAACTTATAATCCATTAGTTAAGGGTGTCAAAAAAAGAACTTATAATTAATTAGTGAAGGGTGTCAAAATAAGTAATCCAATTCAACTTAATTCATTACCTAATGAGTTTTAGACCAAGACCCCATTCCTCCGAAAATAAAGAAAAAGCCGGTTAACCCATGGATATAGATATCACTAAACAATAACAATTTGTTGCAAAAGCTACCAGTTTCTATATAAAGATTACAAATGTAAACATAAAGCTAGATTCTATAAAAAATGTGCTAACCTATTAAAGTTCGTGGAAAAATATAGATCTGAACTATATAATGTTCAATTATATTGATGTGAGACACTAAATGAAAAAATCCTGATGTGAGACACTAAATGAAAAATCAAGCTTAAACTGCTGACACATATATACCATACCATTCGTTAGGATTACAGCTTCACAGAATCACAGACCACACATGTTTCACATGGCTTCTCTGTCCTACTATAGAAACTTGTCATCATAAGGACAGAGAAGCCATGTGATGGTTTGATACCACGTCTTCTTTTGATTTTTTATGTATGGTTTGAATTTTACGTAGAAACTTTCTCAACAGTGACATCAACGGAACATGAAAATATCTCCGACGATAACAAGGACCCTCTTTAATTGTATTAGACCCTAACGAAACCCCACGAAATTGATGGTGTCTTTTTTGGATCTTATCAAGCACTAGGCTAGCCGATAGCTCTATAGATTAAGGGAATCATGCAATTCATTATTAAAAAAAAAACTATAAGTAAACTCATAAAAAAATAAGTTGGTTTTATATTTTCCCGTCAAAGAGGTTGTGATCACAACATTTATCATACATACATAGTTTACCAAATAAAGCTACATTACCTCATAGTTCATATCATACTACTATCCTCTATACAATATTACGGAAGTACATAACATTTTTTCGTAAACTATATAATATTTATATGTTGATTACAAAATAGGTTATAAATTAAATATAGGTTGGTTACAAATAAAGGTTATAGATTAATTTGTCAATTTGTGGACTATATGAATACACTTAAAAATATCCCAATGAATCCTTTTAAAGAGAATATCCCAATGAATTATAGAATTTACAAGAATAAAATCTTTATTATTCCATGTATTGTTACATCATATATATAGCTAGACATAAAAATATACTGTTAGGCATAAAAAAGAATAAAATCTTAGTAATTAATCACATTTAATCGTGATTTCCGAGATCTTATTGTGCAGTTCAAAATAAAATCTTACTCAACATTGTGCTAGATCTCTATTCACTGAAATACATATTCATATATAAAAAAATGACATTGTGCTAGAATATAGCACGGGTTGAAATTTTTTTTGTCTATTTTGTAATTTTTATTCAAAACAAAGTTTTTTTGGATGGAATACTATGCTATGAAATCAATGTTGAATATGACTTACGAAGATAACATCTATTTTGTAAGATATATTCACAAAAATTAAAAAGAAATAAAATAATCACATATACAATGTTTTGAATAAAAGTTACAAAATAAACAAAAGAAATTTCAACGTGTCATATTCTAGTACTATATATACGTGTAAAAATAAAGGTACGTTCTCATTATCTCATACCTCAAACACAATAACCACCATGATTCTTTTCTTAAGTACTCCCCAATTTTCTCTCGTCTCTTTCGCCCTTGCAATCGTTGGTTACATTTTTTGCAGAAAAAAATCGAGTAAATGTGAAGTTAACAGCTCAACCATCCCTGAGCCATTGGGAGCGTTGCCTCTATTCGGCCACCTCCATCTTCTGCGCGGTAAAGAACTCATTTGCAAGAAATTAGCTGCCATGTCCGACAAACTCGGTCCTATCTTTTCACTCAAGTTAGGGTTCTATAAGCTGGTTGTAGCCAGCGACCCAAAAACGGTGAAAGATTGTTTCACCACCAACGACTTGGCTCTAGCAACCAGACCCAATATAGCCTTTGGTCGGTATGTAGGCTACAACAATGCAATTATGGCGCTGGCTCCCTATGGAGAATATTGGCGTGAGTTACGTAAGATTGCCACCGTCCATCTATTCTCAAACCAGAGTATAGAGATGCTTGGCCATGTTCGTTCTTCGGAAGTAAACACGTTCATCAAACACTTATACGAAAAGAGTGGTAGTACGTCCACGGTGAATATTGACATGTTATTCGAGTTTTTGACCTTCAATATAATCCATAGGAAGATGGTCGGGAAGAGGATTGGATTCGGTGAAGTGAAGAGCGAGGAATGGCGTTATAAGGAGGCAATGAAGCGCAGCGAGTACTTAGCTGTGGTTCCTATGATAGGCGACGTTATTCCATGGCTGGGTTGGTTGGATTTCGCAAAAATTTCTCAAATGAAGAGAACGTTTAAGGAGCTTGACGTAGTCATCACCAAGTGGCTCCAAGAACATCTCAAGAAGAGATCAAGAAATGAGAAGGATGGAGAAAGGACAATCATGGATCTACTGCTCGACATCTTACCAGAAGATGTTGTGATATGTGGACATGTACACGATGTCATTGTGAAGGCAACAATTTTGGTAGGCATAGTTTCACCACTCTCGTTAATTAGGATATATGATAATAGTCTCATTTATGACTTAACTCACACATTACTAATTTGGATTTGAAATGAACGTCTACCAACATGAATGTTCTGTTTCTTGTTGTAGGTTCTTACAGTAACAGGATCAGACAGCACATCCATTACTCTAACATGGGCGGTATCGCTGCTACTCAACAATCCAGCTACTTTAAAAGCAGCACAAGAAGAAATTGACAGTTGTGTCGGGAAAGGTAGATGGGTTGAGGAATCTGACATACCAAACCTCAAGTACTTACAAGCTATTGTTAAGGAAACTCACCGGCTTTACCCACCGGCTCCTCTTACAGGTCACAAATCAAGTTTTCTTAATTGCCCCTCTAATTATTACATAACCTTGTTAACCTTGCAAAATCGTAAACCTATTTGGTTATACAAAATGATGAATGCTCAGGAATCCGCGAAGCAAGTGAAGATTGTTTCGTGGGAGGATACCGTGTTGAAAAAGGCACACGCTTGCTCGTCAACATTTGGAAACTTCATAGGGATCCCAAGATTTGGCCTGACCCAAAAATATTTAAGCCTGAGAGGTTCATGGAGGAGAAATCACAATGTGGAAAGAGCGACTTTGAGTACATTCCTTTTAGTTCAGGAAGAAGGTCGTGTCCAGGGATCAATCTTGGTCTGAGAGTTGTTCACATCGTGTTGGCTAAGTTGCTTCAGGGGTTTGAGTTACGCAAAGCATCTGGTGAACCATTAGATATGGCTGAAGGGCCTGGTTTAGCTTTGCCAAAGATTAACCCGGTCGAAGTCGTTGTAATGCCTCGACTCAATCCTGAGTTGTACTGTTCACTCTAAAGTCTAAACCATTTGTGTTACGTGTACTACTAATTATTATGAACTTCTTGTGACCATTCCTTTCTGATTTTACAAATGTATTATATAGTATGGACGGTTTAACGACCAATCAATCAGAGACATATGGTTGTAAATCCCCACGTACACAAATTTATTTATCAACACAATTCTTATTTTAAAAAAAAACTGGATTGTAATGTTTTTTTTACTATATGGTAAATATATGTACTTCACTACAAAAAAAAACTGTATTTGACCTCGTTTATTATTGACTGTAGCGTCATTACTAAAGTAACTTTAAAAAAAAATAACGTCGGCTTAAAAACTGTTTTAAATTTTAAGATTGTACTAGGTTTTAACCGCGGTACTATATTTTTAAAAGTAAAATAAAAATATAATTTTTTAGTAGATTAACTATATATATGACTAATGTTTTTTAAATTTTAAATAGATATCCCTTATATCTATATTATTTAGGTTTACTGGTTTAAAAATTTAGGTTTACCAGTTTAAATTGTTAAATTCAGAATATAACATGTGGTATACCATAATACTGTTTGTTTATTTTACATAATCGTAATTTAATAAACTTAATTAGATATGCATAATATTGCCGATGATATTAACAAAATAATGAACTGATGATTTACTAACAATCAATGAAATAATTTTCAGTTTATAATAATACCCAAATTCATCCCGCTAGATATCCAAACACAATTTTTGTTCTTTGCTTAAGTACAACATGCACGTTTTTCAAAATCCAAATAACGAAAAATGCAAAAAAATACATTACCAAAAATCTAGCTAATCAAGTAAACATTATCTTCAAAATATATTAATTTTAGAATTGTTTACATATGATTCAGAAATAAGTTATGAAATATGATAATTCTTTTTATTTTACATTTTTTTTGCAGATAAAACGGACAACGTAAAGATTTCTTTGGGATTTGCATATACATTTTTATTGTTAGCATTAAATATTGTAATGAAGTAAGGAGATATTTTAGGAAATATTTAGGAATTTTACAAAACAAATATTTAATGAGATATTGTAATTAGTTGTTGATTGATTAAGGAGATATTTTAAGAATTTTTGTTCTGCACAAAATCTTGGTTTTAAATATTTTTGTTCTAGATTTTCACCCGCAGTATACCGCGGAGCAATATTTTCTTGACCGAAAACTTTTAAATTTGAAGTTATAATTGTTTGTTGATTTTATTCAGTGTTTAAAATCATTTAATTGTATTTAGATTGTTAATTTTAGGATTTAATATGTGATTTATTGCATGACATTTTTGTTTACATAAGCGTAATTTAATTAAAAAATTTAATATTCTAATATTGCTGATGTTAATAAAATAATAATAAGATAAACACCAAATTAATAGTATTTATATATATATATATCAACCCAAATCTGTCCTGCTATATAACCATGATATTCAAAACTAAAATTATTCTAAAACAATTCTTTTGGCATAAGCATTTAATTTAGTATTTACTTAAATTACTTTAGTAACCCACAAGATAATTTTTACATTTACATGTTACATTTTTATTTTTAATTTAGTAAATGCATTTAAAACATGAAATTACACACTATAGGATCTGGTAGATCAAATGAACCATCTAAATGTCTTTACGTTGGCGTACATTAGTTTACATAGTCTTACTTTACAGAGTTTACTCTAAGTGAGTTTTATTAACTCTAAGTATATAAGAGCCTTTAATGATAATGGTTAGATAGTGATTCTAATCTATATTAACATTTGAAAAATACTTAGGTTCACTCTTAGGGTGAACATTCTTATTCACTTCTTCCTTTTCAACCAATCAAAATCTTCTATACATTATCTTGTTTAAAAAAGTAAGTTAAAATTAAATTAAAAAGCAAAACAGATTAAAGAAACAAATTTTGTATATTTTTTTTAATGAAAGTTAAATATTGGCTTGGTTTAGATTTACAATTAGAATGAAATGATGTATCGGTTTGGGTTTACAAATAAGATGATGAGGGTTTAGATTTTACAATTCAAACAAAATTATATGTCAGTTTGGGTTTACAAATAAAATGGTTAGGGTTTAGATTTTACAATTAAAAACAAATTATATGTCAGTTTGGGTTTACAAATAAAATGGTTAGGGTTTAGATTTTACAATTAAAAACAAATTATATGTCAGTTTGGGTTTACAAATGAGATGGTTAGAGTTTAGATTTTACAATTAGAACGAAATTATATGTCGATTTGGGTTTACAAATGAGATGGTTAGGGTTTAGATTTTACAATTAGAATGAAATTATATGTTGGTTTAGTTTACAAATAAGATGGTTAGGGTTTAGATTTTAAAATTATAATGAAATTATATATCGGTTTGAGTTTATAAATAAGCGGTTTAAGATTTTAATTTTATAATAATATATACAGATTTTGTTTCCTTATTTTATAAGGAGGTGAATGAATATGTTCTTAAATGTATTATGACATGTCATATTCTCATTGGCTAAAATAAGTAGAAGTTAACAAAGGGGTTCACCTTAGGAGTGAACCCAAGAGTTGTTCTTAACATTTTCACAGCAATTTTTTGAAAAAAAACTTTGGAGTTCTAAACAAAAAATCCTATGTCATTGGCAATTATTATGCTTTCACATATTTAGCAACAAAAAATCAAGTCAACCATTTTCCTTTATCAGAACCCTATAAATCAGTTTGAAATCAATTTTGTATATGCATCATTATTACTCACCACATCCAATTCCGAAATTAATTTTCTCCTTAAATCTCTATATGCAAAACCAAAAAAAAGAAACAAATTAAAGTCTCAAAAAATATGAACAGATAAATTTGGTATATTCCTAATAATCAGAAATTTTGCGAATATTTAATTCCTAATTAGTAGCATTAACCGTCAAATCTATTCGTGCAAAAGTTAAAATGTTCAACCTAATTAGATCCTATAAATTACCTAGCCCCTTATTGCAAGTTAGCATCACCAACAATATCAAACATACGGCTTAATTGTTTTGTCAAACACCCTTTCTCTTCACATTTAGCATCTTGTATATTGTTTTACTCATGACTAACCACCATCTGTATTCTCATGTTTATATTTTTCGTTAACTAATATGCATTATATGCTAATTATTTTGTTGATATATTAGATACATATAATTCAATATCACCCACTTATAAACAACTTTTGATAGAATTTTTAAATTTCTCTTTTATTATCATTTTTATATTATTAACTAATTTTTTACAGCATGTTACTGTTTAAAATATGTTATCCAATGGGGAAAGAGAAAGACATTTGAGCTCTATAATACATACATGTCGATACTAATCAAGTCTATATGAGATTCTTATGCATTTTTTTTTTCAAAAGACAACAAAATAACTAATGTCACCAAGGGAAAAACTAACACATGTTTTTGACAGTAACATTATCTTTTCTAAAATAATATTTTTTATATTTCGCTTGGTTTGTTATTTTTAATATATTTTAACATCATTTAAAAAATTTCAAAGTATGATTATTGATATAATTAGAATTACTAAAAACTTAAAATATTATGTGTATATGTGAACTTATAAATGTTAAACATGTTATAAAACGGGGTTATATTGCAGAATGTATTATAAGGTTAGACGATTTACATTAATATTAGTATAAATTTTAAAAATAGCATTAATCCCACGCTTGAACACGGGTTAAATCTTCATCTTATTTGTTTTGTTAAAGTTGATTTATTATGATTATATAAAACAAATTGTACCATGTGTAAAATTCTAGAATTGATAATAAAAAAAAATTACAATTTTAAACATTAAACAAAACAAACAATATTAACAAAAAAAAAACAAATGTAAAAATTTAAAATTTTAGCTACATAAAATCTAGTTGTTTAGGAAAGTTGCGATTAGGTGGGGGATTAATTGTTTAAAAAATCGGGAAGCTAATAACATAAGAATTGTCAATCCAAAAAACATAAAATATGATAAATATTTTGTTATTCTTAAAAGTAATAGTTTGATGCTAATGGACTTGGGCCTTTATAAGAGAGAGAAATATAATCAAATTATATTTATAAATTAAAATAAAAAAATATTTAATGCTAATTGTATGATTTTAAATAGGTTTGATTCAAGTTGCATGGAAACGGAAACGGATACGCGGAAACGAAACGTTTCGAAAACGGGTAACGGTTTTTTTCAAAAATTAGGAAATAGAAACGTTTTGGAAACGTATGTACATATACATATACATATATATATATATATATATAATAAAACACCAAACATAAAAACCATATCAAAAAGTTTCAATAAATAAAACTTCAAATATAAATATTAAATAGTTGAATTAAAACACTAATAATATTATATATTTATATCTATAATGAAGTTTTATATTTTAAAAATATTTATTTATTAAGTTTCAAATTAAAAAAGAAGTTTTCGTCGTGTTTCCAAAACGGAAATGTAGTTTACATCGTGTTTCCAAACAGAAATTTCTAGGAATCGTGTTTTTGTGCCTTGTTTCCAAGTTTCCACGAGTTTCTGTTTCCGAAACATTTCGGAAACGGGAAACACACCTCGAAAAGAGTTTCTATGCAACATAGGGTTTGACCTTGCGGATTTATTTCATAAATGTCTCCAAAAATGTATATATAGATGACGTTAAAAAGCGACGTATACTTTTACATCAGATAAGTTGCGTCGGTTTTATTATCTGCTTTTGTAACACTGCTCTGACCTGAAATCATATCCAAATTCTAAAATTAGATATTCATAGTACATTATAATGAAAAGATGTAGATGTTGGTCGTTTGATACAATATATGGTTTTTTGAAACCGACGTTACCATAGATGTTAACACATTTATTTTTTGATACAATAGATGTTGCTTTATGAAGAATGTCAAATGCTGCTTGATGAATTATGTTGTTAAGCTCTATATCTCCACCATTTTCATTTACCTGTAAAAATTATGAAATGTGTTACCTACATGTCTCTTCTTCCATAATACAATTCCAGTTACAAAATGGAGTCAAGCAAATACACTAGAGCTTTAAGAGATGAACTTCATAAAGTTTTTTTTTTTTTTGGACAAACAAGCATTTCATTAAACTAAAACCTCAAAGACGGATATTCATACAAATTACAAGCAAAAGAGTACATGAAAGGTAAAGATAGAGACAATGTAGTGCTTACCCTAGTGGGTAAATTATATGCTACAGCCATAAGGGGGTTTTTTTAATTACTTAAGGTCAAACAGAAAATCAGTTTCCACCTTTTAGCCACCAGCTAAATTTTAGACAAATATACCCTTAAACCAAATCATATACCCTTAAGTCAGTTTAGTTAGCTACAGTATTTTTACTTTGCTGTTAAATAAAAAAAAATACAGGAGAGAGAAGAATATAAAAAAATTTATTTTCTTTTGTTTTCTATTTTTTCTCTTTAAACTTTTCTAATAAATTTTGTTTTTTTTTTGTAATTTAAGTACATTTTAATTTTCTCTATCTTTTAAGTTCCATTTTTCTATGTTTTTAAATTATATATCTATATTTTTAATTCTTAATCTTGTTGTTTAAAACAGTTTTAAATATTATCATTACCATGTACGCACATAGTTATGATTTTTGTTCATATGTACGTACACATAAAAATAATTTGTATACATGTTAACATTTTTATATGTTTGTTTACAAATAAAACATTCAAAACATGTACATCACGAGTTATTTTAATGTACGTACATATGAACACACAAGTTGTTTACAAACAAGACATTCAAAACATGTACGTACACGTTCAATCTTGTGATGACAATCATCATTAAAGTGAACTATGTCATTCAATCTTGTTTGAGACTAATTAGGGAGATAAGTGAAACAATAACACATAAATATATGTATAACTAAAAGGTGCAATATCACATTCTCTCACCATATTCTCACAATTACAAATAAGCCCACCGTTGAACATAGTCATAGAGGTGTCAAACCCACCGTTGAACATAGTTATAGAAGTGTCAAAAATATAAGCTATGCATGTTGCAGTATGGTGTACGTACATAAGTTTTTTTGTTTAATGTATGTTGTAGTTTGGTGTACGTACATAACGTTCTTTTGCTTAGTGTACGTCCATAAATCCGTTTTAATGAAGGACAATATTGTAATTTTTTAGTCATCTTCAACTTATCTTCTTCTGCAACCCTAGCTAATATTGTCGTTTTTGTTCACCGGAAATTTTCTCCTGTTCTTCTTCTCACCAGAGTTCTACACACCCATACAGAAATTTCCTCCTCTTTTCCTCACCGGATTTCTACACACCAAAACTCACCAAAAATTTCCTCCACTTCTTCTTCTCGCTGGAATTATACACACTCAAACTCGTTGAATCTTCTAACACATCCAAACACACCGGAATTGTACACATTCAACTCGCCGGAATTTTACACACCTAAACTCGCCGGAATTTTACACACCCAAACTCGCCAAATTAAGTAGCCTAACTATTAATTTTACCCAAGTTCCCTAATTTTTACTTGGTGAGATGGTGAACTTCATGTTCTTTTCTCTCTATTTCTAGTTTTCTTAAGGATTAATTACACCCAATATTTGATTATTTTTGTTGTATAGAAACTAAACAATTAAAATGGTCTGCTAACTAAACTAAAAACTGGTTATCTACTTATAAGGGCATTTTTGTTAGTTTTTGGTTAGTGACTATTTCATGAAAAATCCATATGAGTATATGACTTTGTCATTTGGTGAAAGAAAATGTTTACTTAGGGTGATATGTGAAAATTTCTTTTATAAAAAGGGCACTTGCCCACAGCCACATTTTATATGTTTGTTTTTTAGGCACTTGCCCTTTATAAAAATGACATACAAAAAGAGGTATTTTTGAAAAATCCCTTGATTTTTAGGCCATATTATTAAAAATATTTTGTTGATTTAGTAGGTTTAAGTTGTTTTACATATGTATTTTGCTTGAAATATTCATGTCATTAACTCATTATATACATTGAGACCCTTAATTTTGTATTGCCGCTCATTTATTCTCTTACGTTATATTTAGGTTTAGTTAAAAATTATGATTTAACTAAATTAATTAGGCCACATCTTTTTTACTGGATAGAGACTCCATGAATCTTCCCAAGAGATGCAACAACTTTGACGAAAGGATGGAAGATATGATGAACTTCATAAAGTTTTGTTAATAGAAAGATGAGATTTTAGATAAATGATAAAAAAAAAAAGAACTAATTGGTAACCGGCGCAAATGATTGAGACGGTTTCTTAAGTGACGCAAAAGTACTTCTCTAGTTAAAAGTGTAACGTCGATTTACTAATTGATTTTAATATACCAAGGTTAATCGGCGTGTTTTAAGAGATTCACTAGTAAATTACACAACTTACAACCGTACATAGTGGAGAATAAACCGACTCAAAAAAATTATTATGAATAAAATTAGAGAATTTATTATAAATACCTTTTTTAATATATCTCTTTTCAAAAATATCCTTTTTGAAATTTTTTTTTTTATCCTCTTTTACACAATTACAATATGTTAAATTAATACTTAAAATTGAAATTATTATTTAAGATCTAAAATTTGTTTATATATATATATATATATATATATATATTTTAATTCAAATTTGCTTTTATTTGATATAAAAATATGTTTTACTCAGAAATATTTAATCTTGGCAGAAATTTTTTTGATAAAATATAATTGTTTATGGCAATATGACTTATTGTGATTCTAGAAATCAAATCCATATCTTTTATCTTTCACAATATTTTTTACAGAAATAAAAATTAAGAAAATTTATAAGTATTTAACAATATTTAGTTGTCTCCAATTAACAACAAAGATGTAATACAAAAATGAAATTATGCTGGTGAAACAATATATTAAACTTCTTTATAAAACAACAAAGTGAATGTGTTATTCTAGTTAATCAGTTCTCTTGTATTATTAAAATATTTTCATCGCAATTTATATTACACTAGGATTTACTCCGTGGTATACCACGGGTCAATTATTTTTAAAGTTTGTTTATATATAATTTAAATGATTTTGTATTATAGGTAAATAGAGTTTATTTGATTTCGAGTATGAATGTTATAGTGTTATATATATTTTATAATTGTTTTATTTGAATACTTAGTTGTATGTGTTATTGAAATTGGGAAAAATTATAGAGAAGGTAAAATATCAAAAATGTTGGATTTTTCTGGTATATTAAAACAAAACACAGGGTAAATTGATATAAAGTAGTGTTTATTTTAAATTCTTTAGTCCAACTTTAAAATTTTTGTTTGAATTTGGTACATAAATGTGAAGTTTGCATAGTTTTATAATTTAATATAATGTGGATAAATTTATTTTTTAATGTATTTTAGATTTTTTATTTTAGAAACATTTGTAATCGTATAACATTTGCATAGTTTTATACTATAACTTTTTATTTTCGGATTGGGCTTCGTAATGGTTTGGGCTGTATTCATTTTTTTTTGGTTGAGTTTGTAAGTTTCCTTATGTTTTATACTTGTGTTAAATTTACTTATGTTAATTCCTGAATCATGCTATTTGTTTACATCAAAGAAAGCAAAAGCATGTTCCTTTTCTTTTAAATAACGTTAATCAAGAAGTTTCAAAATTTGTGATTTGAGAGTTGTTAATTACAATTTGGTAACCTAAAAACCTCAATTTGTGTGGGAATTTCAATTTCGACTCGATCATAGATGGCGTTTAGATTCAGCTTTGAATCATTTTCTATTTAATCTATATGTTTCCTAAACTAACTCTTTGTTTAGGCATTTCCTGCAATAACTTTATATAAACTTTTTTCTACTATTAGTTAGATATAAAATATTGCGAGCAGATGCAAAAGAACATTATTCTAAATTCACTTTGTTCATGCTTTGTAGATGTCACTTGTATATAGAAACACTTCAAGGAAATGGAGATGGAGTATTTTTCCTGACGAAGGTTCTTTTTTATCATCTTACTTGATTTATAGCGGAATATTATACGCATTGTGTTTCTTGCAAGAATGGTGATAGAAGGGTGAGGCCATCATAGGGAGTCTTTATATCATTAAGAATTGAAATTATAAAAAAAAATCAATGGAGTGTATTAAAAGTAAACCAATATTAACGAACAAATGAAAGTAAACTTACGACTTAGTTTTCACATCAACTAAGGGTTGTATTGAATTTGATATTTTAGGAGATTTTGGAGTATTCTTAAATCTACTGTTATTTAATTGGTGATTTTTAAAAATCACCTGAAATCCTCTGTTATTGGATGTGAAATTTATAAAAATCATTTATAATCTCTTGTTATTCAATCAATAATTTATAATTCTCATCTCAAATCTACTGTTATTTAAAAAATCACAATTATTTTTAAAAAAGCTACTGAGTGGGATTGTAAGAAATTTTTCTATCATTTTTAGTTAAAGCATATGACTTGCAAA
Organism: Camelina sativa; assembly: GCF_030686135.1. Classification (NCBI taxonomy): domain Eukaryota; kingdom Viridiplantae; phylum Streptophyta; class Magnoliopsida; order Brassicales; family Brassicaceae; genus Camelina; species Camelina sativa. The sequence goes on along the minus strand of NC_141880.1, from coordinate 12,783,427 downwards.
ATCACACTTTTGAAGGTGAAACTTTGGAAAAACAATTTCTTTTAAAAGAGATTGACACATACTTGAAATTTTTTAATAAGAGCAACTCTCTTTCTCACTCTTCTCTCTTCGCTGGAAAACACAGAAAAAAAAAAGCAACTCTCTGATTCGCTGGAAAACACAAAAAAAAAAAGCATAATAAAAAGAAAAAAAAACAAGAAGCGAAGAAGAAGCAAAGAAGCACTGATAAATCTCTGCAACTCAACAAATTCGTTAGCTATGGCATCTTTGTCTTCGTTAGTCTCCAAATCGGACGGTGAATTGGATGAACTGCTCGTTCCTCTTACCATATCTTCTCTGCCTTCTCAATCTCCCCTTCTTCGTAACAAGGCAAGTTTGAGATTTACAACTAATTTCAAATTATAGAGTTATACAAAGGTTTGGTTCATCTTATTTGTTTTGTTGTTGGGTTTTCTTTTGCTTTTTGATATGGTGGAAATGAGAGGAAAGTATTTTGGAAATGCATACAGGGGAGATCCAGGAGTGCCACATGCTGAACGTATTTTGGTGTTTCGTGTTTGGTCTCTCTCTCTCTCTCTCTCAATGTTTTTTTTTTTTTTTGAATCTTCTCTCTCTCTCAATGTTGTACATGTGTTTAGGGTTCCGAAATTGGTTTCTAGTTCATGTGTTTGGTTCTTCCTGTGATTTGCTTTAGCGAGAATTAAGTTTCAGTATAGCCCTTTGATGCTTTTATGTTTGATTGTTTAAATTCTTCTGTTGGTGCTAGATTAGATTGGTTACAGCGTAATGTTAGAAGATTGTTATCATAGGCATTGCTAAAAAACCTCCGGTTTCATGTCATCTAAGTTGAGGGAGTGTTTTGTCATAGGAAGACTTGTACCTTTGATTTTACTGTTTTGTTTTAATAGGAACGGGAGGAAATAACATATGAAGAACGCTGGAGAATGCTGCATATAGTGCTAGTCTTAAATGTTCTATGTGGAGAACAATATCTGGTGATCTACACTATTATAAAACGTAAGAGAAGACCATTGGCAGCTTTGTTAGTGATTTCACTTGGATAGATGACAATTTTAAAAATCTATAAGCTTGTTCATATTAGTACTCGCTATCATCTCCAAGACTTTAGGGGACAAGGAAAAGATCCTGCAAATGCAAATGAGTTGTTTAACCATCACACTCTAGCTTAATAGAGAGAATTGTTCTTTAAATAAGGAAACAAAATCTGTATACATTAATATAAAATTAAAAACTTAAACCGCTTATTTATAAACCCAAACCAATATATAATTTCATTCTAATTGTAAAATCTAAACCCTAACCATCTCATTTGTAAACCCAAACCGATATATAATTTCATTCTAATTGTAAAATCTGAACCCTAACCATCTCATTTGTAAACCCAAACCGATATATAATTTCGTTCTAATTGTAAAATCTAAACCCTAACCATCTCATTTGTAAACCCAAACCGACATATAATTTCGTTTTAATTGTAAAATCTAAACCTTAACCACTTCATTTGTAAACCCAAACCGACATATAATTTCGTTTTAATTGTAAAATCTAAACCCTAACCACTTCATTTGTAAACCCAAACCGACATATAATTTTGTTTGAATTGTAAAATCTAAACTCTAGTCACCTTATTTGTAAATCCAAACCGATACATCATTCATTCTAATTGTAAAATCTAAACCAAGTCAATATTTAGCTTTCCTTAAAAAAAAATATACAGAATTTGTTTCCTTAATCTGTTTTGCTTTTTAATTTTATTTTGATTTCTTTTTTTTTAATAAAATAATGAATAGAAGATTCTGATTGGTTGAAGAGGAAGAAGTGAACAAGAAGGTTCACTCATAAGTATTTTTCTTATAAATATTACCATTTTGAATTCAATTCACAAAGATCATGTAATGCGAGAATAGTTCGCAACAAGATGTCTCTATATATGTAAGTATGTAACTAGATTAATACCCGTGCTAGAGCACGGGTTGAAAATCATTTTATTTATATGGTAATTTTTATATAAAATATAATTTATGTGATTGTTTTTAAAAGTTTTTTTGGATAAACCTTTATTCAATAAAATCATATGATAAATATGATAGCTTGAAAAAACACACCTATTTTGTAAGTTTTAAACACACCTATAGGTGTCTTTAAAAACAAAATTGGTGCTTTAGCACGGGTTCTAATCTTAGCTCTAATACACCATGAATTTTTGTAGGGCTTAAAACGGTTTTGCATTGTAAACTGAGAAACTATTGTCATTTTTATATTTTTATGAATATGTATTCTGGTGAAATGAGATTTGCATGTTTTATATTGAAAGTTTAGAAGATTGTCGTTAAGATTTGATTTTTAATTTCAGAATAAGATCTTGGAGATGTGATCATCTTGTGTAGATTTTATTCTTTTTTTATGCTTCAGAGTATCTTTTTATTCTCTTTTAAAAACATATTAACAATGTTGTATAGCAATCAAATCTGCCGAAAATAAATTTGTAAGATTGTGATTTTAGATGTTTGGAAAGAATGTGGTGTAGCTTACAAATCTTCCGAAAATAAAGTTTGTACGGGATAATACAAATTCATTTAACAGTTTGGAATATATTCTCTAGCATGATTTTCGGAAACAATTAAGGTTGTAACCAGTTATTATTTTGTAACTAATTAATATATCATTTAATCTATAACCTATTTATAATTAACTTATAAAAATAATAAAGTCTACAAAATAATATTGTGTGTACTTTATTATATAGGGGATGTTTTCTCTTATAACTTATAGATTATAAGCTAAGTTTCTATTTCGGTTATCAGCTTTTTGATTATTTTTTAAACGGATGCATCTAATTTAGACATGGTTTTTTATTAATATAATTTAAGAGTTATACAAAAGTTAAAGATATTTTTTTAAAACGAGGGAGTAAGTTTTGATGACCCTTGTTAGTTTTGGTGAAACTAGATTACAAACACATACAAATAAAAAAAAATCCCAAACTATGTTACTTTTTCAATTTTGGGTAACATGTTTTTTTTTTGGGTGTTTCTCTTTCGTAGTTTTTTTTATCGACAATCTTCCTCTTTTCGAATAGAGCCGAAGTCAGTACTTTACAACTGTTTACTTTTACCAGTAAACATCTTTGTATTTGTTAGTATAAAGACCTAGGCCTCGAGACAACAGAAAACTTTTGTACCAAAAAAAAACTCAAAACTCCATCAAACAATTCGAAAGAATCAAATTTATTTAAAGAAAACTTCCTCTAAAACAATGGAATCCCAAAAAAGAATCTCCAAAAACCGTGTTTCATATCCTTAACTTAGAATCAGACGTTTTTTTTTTCAAATATGGATTAGCTAAAACTAGCGTCTCCTCTAACCTCTATATGTACCCATATCCACACATCTCACTTTTAAACAATAATCACCAACGGGAGGAAAATAAAAAGGAACAACAAAAATGAAGACATGTATGATAATCTTGTTGGTGATTTTTAGCATCTTGATTGCAGGAGGAGTTGAGGCTAACGGAACCAAGAGGAAATATCTGAATCTCAACCCATGTTCACGTCCTAATCCTCCACCAGGATGTCATCCTCACCATTCCCACCACAAACCCCGTGCCCCGGTTCACAAATATAGCCGTGGCTGCACCAAAATCAACCGATGCCGCCGACATCCGTAATGGCTGTCCTAAGCATGAGATCTAATGACATGTTTTACCTAACATATGCCACCACATAAGTCATATTATGTATGGTATGTTATGTGTTTCAAAACATTTCACAGGATTAATCTTCAGTATTGGCGGTGACATGCTCACGGGGGTTTAATTTGAACTTTAATACATCCATGTGTCATATAGTAACAATTTTTTTTTTACGAAGCCAAATAATAATTTGGTATATACAATATATATCTATATATATATATATATTTTTTATTTAACAAAAATATGTAATGGTCTATTCCCACCCAAAAATATATATATATGTAATGGTCTACTATAACGAGGTATAAATTATTTGATATATTTTGTCTTCTTTTATTATTGAATCGAAATGTCTATTCTACATAGGTATTATTAGGTCGTTCTTAATAAAAAAGAACCCAAAATTCACAACATGAAGCTATTAATTAGAGACATAAGATTTTGTTTATTCTCATCTTCCAACTCAAGCATCAAATCTGTTAAAAAGCAATGAAAAGCTAATCATCTTTTTCTAAATTCATAAGCTAAGACTGGGTCTACTATAATTCAAAAGTATAAATTCAAGCTAATTCAGGTATACTGTGTATGTAACACCCGTGTAATAGTTTTTAACAATGAGTTTTATAACAAAAATGTATTGGCTCGCCTTTAAAAATTTTGAGTTTTTTTTTGAATAAAACCAAAACGGAACAAAGCAAAAATTGTATTAAACCGAACCGAAATACAGTTTTAACCGTAAATCAAGAAGGCTAAAAATCAGATACAGCTTAAATTAGCTTGAATTCATTGAATTTGACATTTTAGGAGATTGGTGGAATATTAATATTTTTTTTTAGAATTTAAAGACATTTGAGTGTAGTTTTAGGTGATTTGGTTATTTGTAAAGATTTTTAAAAGAACGTGATTTGGTAGAATTTTATGATTAAACTTTGGGTGATTTTAAGATATTTTCAAATAAAATAAAAAGAGATCAAGTCTTTCTTTCTATTTCAACGTCGTGACTTGTATTATGCTTGGAAGAGACGAGAGAATGTACAAGCTTAGTAATCCCACCAAGATGATCCATCATCCAAGCCTATATATCTAGTCCAAAAGCTGGCATCGTTGTCAAGACACCATTGACACCATTTCAAGAGAGCTCCCCTACTACTACTAGCTACATCAACTCTCAGTAAAGTAATTCAAAATTAAATTTTTAAAAGAAGTCAAAAATGTGACCTTAGAAACTTGAATATATTTATGGAATTGAAATCTCCCTTTGAAGCAGGTCAATACCAGCATTCCTCACGGTACCAAGATCATCATCACTATTTACTCATCTTCTCAAGCCAAGCATGACCATCCGGTTGAAGCATGAACACGGGCATGACGTGTCCCGTTGGCTCATCACACCTAGCATCATCCAACGCCTCGACAATAAGCTTCCCATGTGCATCTTCACACAAACGACCAACGAAGTAACTAAGTAAGTCGGATACATAAGCTTAGCTCTCCACACGCCTTCTGGTTCGCGCTTTTTTCTTCGGCGAGCATTTGCCTTGTCTTGGCCGAGATCATTTCCCCTTTCTTGGGCAACCTCTCGATCTTCACATATATGTCGGCTTGCACAGGTCGTACAACCACCAGAGGTGGTGCATGAGAGTCGACGACTAATTTAATTAGGGTTCTGATTCGCGGATGAATCAACGACATCAACAAGATTGAGCAACAACATCTTTGAGCTGCATGTTATCTAGCTATGATCAACTGGATTGGCTCCTATAAACAAATTTGAGATTTTTTGATAGAGCAAATCATCTTTTTGAAAGTAATAAGTATATATAATGGAAGAAAGAGAAATGGGTCTGAAAAAGACGGAGCCGAGAGCCCATTCGAATCTATGGCCTCAAACGAAGTCTAGGAGGGTTGATTCCAGCATAGGCAAGTCTTGGAGAAGAAGAAGACTTGCCTCTGCCGTAATCAATCCTCCTAGACTTCGTTTGAGGCCACAGATTCCAATGGGCTCCTGGATCTGTCTTTTTCAAACTCATTTCTTTTTCTCTGCTTATACTTATTACTTACAAAAAGATGATTTACTCTATCATTTTTTCTTCACCTTATGTATTTGAGAGAGAGAGACACACATACAGAGAGAAAGTGAGAAAGAGAGAGAGAGTACTTGCGAACGCAAGTTGCAGAGATGGAGGCAAAGTTTCTACAACTGATTACCTTTCAGACTCCCTTCTTTTTTCTCTTTAAATCCTTTTTTTATCTTCGAGGGTGTGATTTTGTGAATCATATTTTTCTACTAGAAATAGGAAAGAAATCTCCTAGAATCACTTTCAATAACTTTTTAAAAAGTTTATTTTGAATAACATAGGATATGAAATGAGATTTCTATCATTGATTAAATAACAAGAGATTTGATTATTATAAATTTCTAATTTTAAATGATTTCTGTATATTTCTGATTTAATAACACAAGATTTTAGAAGATTTTTAAAAATTATCAATTAAATAACAAGGAATTTTAATACTACAAAATCTTTTAAATATCAAGTTCGATACACTGTCCTAAGTTGTATTGATCTTTTTGCTTCAATCTTGAACCGGAGTTTTTATTATACAGTAAAACCTCTATAAATTAATAAGGTCGGAACCACGAAATTTTATTCATTTATAGAGGTTTTAATTTATCGATAAATTAATAATTATTAATTTATCGATAAAATAATAAAATATTAATTTATGAAGAGATTTTTTCAATTTCATATTTTTGACCATTTTTTTATTAAAAATAAAATACTTTGTTATAATTCACACTTTTATTAAATTATCTTAATTTATAATTTTGGCTATCGTAATATGATGGATGTCAATAGTTTACTTGATTATCCAGGTGAAAATGATAAATGTTTAGAAGTTCAATGTTTAGAATAAATCGTTGTTACTATCCTTCATGATGAAGTCCAAGAAGATATTGCGGTATCTTTAGAACCAATGATTTGTAAGGAAGCAACTATCGCGTCTAGTATGATCCACAATTTTTTGATGCAATGAGAAAGATTATAGATGAGCTCAAACAAGAATGCAAATTCGAGAATAAGCAAACAACAATAGTCATATTTCACTAAATTTTGATATATATATATATATATTTACTTTATATCATTATTAATTTATGATATTTATGGGATCATATTTTTACATAGGATTTCAAAAAAAAGTATTATGTTATTATTTTATCGAATTATGTCATTTTTTACACTGGTCCAACTTGGGACTAGAAAATTTTATTAATTTATAGTAAGTATTAATTTATAGAGGTTCTACTATAGAGATTTTGAGAGACGTGTCGGCATATTTTATGAAAGAAAAAAAAAGTCTATCTAAACCCTTAATTGTACCATTACATAATTTACACATTTACGTAAAATCGATCTCTGAGTATCCAATAATCAAAAGAAAATAAACCTCTTTTTTTTTTTTCTGGTCCACGATTCTGATTTTGGCCTCCCAAATGATTCAGATAATCTTACAAAACGGGCAATAAAATTAGTCAAAATACATAACTTAATTTCCTAATAATAAGGCCTTCATAACCCAAAGATTTGCATTTCAGATTTGTTACCAAAGAAATTAAAGAACCATCACCCACTCGTGTCTCAACTTTATTCGTTGATCAGATCAGAAGAAATATATATATACAATCACCACGTCATCGACCGCATGCCCTCGTCGTGTCTCCGCTTACTCAACAAAACGTATCCTTAACTTTCACGGACGTCGCATAAAAGCTCTGACAAAACACACAACACAACCGAGGGAGAGAGATTTGTAATAATCGAAAAAAAAAACAAAAATCATGGGGAAGACGAGAGGTGTATCCGCCGTGAACGTGGTTTTCGGGTGGCTAAGAAAACAATCGAACAAGGTTAAGATAGCTTTAGGAATTACCATCTCTTTGATCCTCGTCGTGCTTTTGAAATTCACCGTTCATAATGACAATCACTTTTTTATCGCATCCGAGCTCATCCACGCCACCGGAATCTTGATCCTCATCTACAAACTCGCCAAAAGACTTGCTCCGGTAATCTCTATAATCAATCTCTATCGTTTTATCATAAAGAGTCTATGTCATTTATATTGTCACAATGTTGTGGAATCTTATAAGCTTTTTTTTGGTTTGGCTAGTGAACATTTATGTTTATATTGTGTCAATAATGTTGTGGAATCATATACGTTCGTATTGGTTTTGGCTGATAACAAAATTGTGATTAATTAGGTCTTTCTTTAAAGTCTCAAGAAGTGACAGCAATATTTCTTGCTGTGAGATTGATATGTAGCATAAACTTCGAAGGTGATATCCATACAGTACTCGATTTCGCCACCTTGGCTTCGACGTTATGGGTCATTTATATGATTCGATACAAGCTGAAAGCATCTTACACCAAGACTCTCGACAATTGCCACAATTACTATGTGGTAATGCTTTGATTTAAAGAGTGTGAAAATGTTGTTTGTTATTCGATTCTCTCTAGATGATTTCGTAATATATGTTTCTCGCTTTTAATGTCTGCCTACCAGCTTGTACCATCGGCTATCCTTGCTTTTGTTATTCACCCGAGTACGAGTTATCCTTACGTCCACCGTATCTTGTGGGCGTTTTGCGTTTACACGGAATCTGTCTCTGTTCTGCCTCAGCTTCGATTGATGCAAAATGCTCAGGTCAGATGCTTTTGACATATCTATGTATGTTTTAATTGTTTTTGATCAATGTATAGTTAGCAGTTTAACCAATTATAATGGTCTTGTGGCTGAGTATTAACTTCGTCACGTTGGTTGATAGATCGAGTTACACTCAGTTCACTTCTATGTTGGCCATTGTAGACGTTTTAAGTGGCAAGAAAATTTGGTTTCTTGCAAGCCTCGGATTAGTCTAGACTTTAGGCCAATGTAGACATTTTAAGTGGTAACAAAACCTTGTTTTCTACAAGTCTCTCGGGATTTAGTTCCAAAACTTATCCGTTTATAAAAATATCAAGCTTAACATTTTCTAGAACAATCATTTCAGATCATAGAGCCTTTCACAGCTCATTACGTTTTCGCTTTAGGAATCGCTAGATTCTTGGCATGCGCTCATTGGCTTATCCAGGTAAACTTCTTTTTTTTTTTTTTTTTCCCTTAAATCTATAATTAAGCTTTCGTGCCTAATCAAGTTTCTAGAGAGACTAATGTGGTCTGAAAAATGTAGGTCTTTGAGACTCGAGGACATTACCTATGGCTGATTGGAGCTGGTTACTTTTGGTTCCCGGCAGCTCTAATAGCTGAGATCGTTCAAACCTTCATCCTTGCCGACTTCTGCTACTATTATGTCAAAAGGTAATCGATTCGATCGTGCAAAAACTATCAAAGTCGTCTTTGGCAATGTCCTTGATGTGGATCTTAATATACTCTTTATTATTATATGTTTGCAGTGTTATGGAAGGTCAGCTTGTACTGAAGATGCCGGTTTAGATATATAACTTACAAATGAACAGAAAACATTTTGTTTGTTTTAATTTTTCAACTTAAGCTTACCCTTTAAGCCAAAGTAGATGCTCAAGAAAATAACCTAGAAAGGTTTCTTTCTTCCATTTCATGCTTTTTTTGTTTGTTTAAGAATCTTTTAGATAAGTTAATCATGGAGATGGGAGTACACCAAAATGGTCTTTTCTTTCAAAACTATCTTTTACTCACATTTGTGAAGAGTGTGGAGTGTAAAGTCGAATATTAGTTGAGATTGTACAACGACGTTTTAACCACCAGATTAATGATCTTTGACAACAACAACAAAAACAAAAAAGCAAAAAATTGATTTAACCTCGTCAAAACAAAAGAAAAACTAGTTTTAAAAATATTAAATATGTACGCATTTATTTTTCAAAATGTCAAATATTTCAACAAAATACAAAATACAGTAAAATCTCTATAAATTAAAAAAAAATCTCAACCAAAAAAATATCAATACTATAATATATTATTAATATATTCTGAAATCTGATTTAGGATTAAAAAATTTATTAATGTATTATCGAGGTAATTTATCAAGTTAATTTTAAGATATATATTTTTTCTTACTTTAACTTACAAATAAGTGAATGACCCAAAAAAAAATAAAAAAAACATGGGGAGGAAGAAGAATTATCTGGTACGCACAAGTAGCCAAAGTACAAAACTAACAAAATACATAAACTCTACAAAAGCCACTTTTTTTATTTTTTTCTACAGCTTTTTTTTTTTTTGTTCTCACGTCGCTCCCTCTCTCTCTCTCTCTCTCGTTTTAGATTCAGCTGTAAAACCCTAAGTAGAGCGCCATAGCCAAGCGAGCTTCCTCTGTGAGAGAGAGAAGCGAACAAGAAGATCCTCGCTCGATTTTTTCCCGGTTAATCGTCAGTTTTTTTTTTCTTCTTCAAGGTAAACTCTATTTTTCCTTCTCTGGCCTTCTGTTTCTTCACCGGAAACTTCTCCGAGCAGTGTCGCACTTCTCCACTCTGTTCTTTTACTTGATCGATTTTGATTCTACACTGTTTTAGTGCTTAGATCGGTTCTTTGTTTACTCGGATTTGTGCTTTGCTTTGCTTTGCTTTGTATCTTCGCATTTAGTGGTTTAGCCCCAGTTGTAGCGAACTGATAACAAAGACGATGTGGATCTTAATTGAATTTTGTATCTAGATCAGAGATCTCTCTTGTATCAGTTTTTGTTTTGCGTCTTTAGAAGATGAGATTGAAATGGAGTTACTGATTTGTAAGGTGGTGATTTTGATTTTGATTGCAGGGGAAAAAAAAAAGTAGGCTATGGCGATGTTAGGGGCACCGCAAGTTCCAACACCTGCTTGTACTCCAGATATTGTATGATTTAGTTTTTTAATTAGCAGATGCAATTGTGTTACCTTGTGTTGTTTTTATGAAATGTTTCAGTTACCTAGAAGTACATTGTTGTTTTTGTGTGTGTTTATAGGTTGGGAATGCATTTGTGCATCAGTATTATCACATACTGCATCAATCTCCTGAGCATGTTCACAGATTTTACCAGGAGATTAGCAAGTTAGGCCGTCCTGAAGAGAACGGTATAATGAGCATCACTTCTACCTTGCAAGTGAGTATACTGTATTATTTAGCTCTTTCTTTGCATTCTTGAAACCAAATGTGTTTTTTGCCAACCTTGTGGAAACATTAATTGTTACCAAAGTTCTATTTGAAATTGTGCTGAGTATGTATATATATCTTGGGCAGGCTATTGACAAGAAGATAATGGCACTTTGTTATGGTGTAATCAGTGCTGAGATAGCAACTGTGGACACACAAGAATCTTATGGCGGTGGTGTTCTTGTACTGGTCACTGGTTATTTGACGGGGAAAGACTGTGTCAGGAGGACGTTTAGTCAGACCTTCTTCCTTGCTCCACAAGAGACTGGATACTTTGTCTTGAATGATATGCTCCGATACATTGATGAAGCTGCAATCCTACATGGTAATCAGATTCCAGTGAACAACATCCAAGTTCCTGTCAACACTTACCAGGGTGAGTTGAACCTAGCTTTTGTATTAGCCTCGTTCAAATCAATAAATTCTAAGTTGTTTTTCTTTTAATTAGACTATGGTTTTTATAAGATTGTAAATATTCTTGTGCCTTAGACACCGCTGCTGTGAAAGACACTCCGAATGACCTTGTTCAGGAGAAATATGTCCTAGAGAAACATGCTGTTAAGCAAACCGAGGTGTTGTCCAAGAGCATTAATGGGCCTGAAGTGTTCACTCCCTCTGAAGATGAACAAGTATCAGCTACAGAAGAAACTCCGGCGCCTGAAATAGTTCATGAAGCTCCTATTGAAGTGCAGAAGGGTGGAGAATCTGATTCTAGGACTGGCGAAGTTCCAAAGAGATCTTATGCATCCATTGTAAGAAACATACATTTGGGTTGTATAATATCTCCTCTTGGTCAAGCTGATGTGATGTTTGGCTTCTCTACCCTCATGATTTGATGTCATTTATTTTTGTAACCATGATATGTAGGTGAAGGTTATGAAAGAGAATACTGCACCAATGTCTGCTTCGAGAACCCCAACAAAGGCGGAACCAAAGAAACAAGAAGAGCAAGCAATTCATATCCCTCTACCAACACCATTGTCTGAGAAATCAGATTCAGGAGCAAATGTAGCTGTGAATGAGAATGATCAAGATAGTGAAAGAGGTAAATGCGTTTTTCTGGCTCATAATGGTAAGCATGCTCAACTGCAAATCTTTCTCATTTCTTGTCTCTGTAACAGCTCTAGGTCCATCCATCTATCTAAAGGGCTTGCCCCTTGACGCAACACCAGCCTTGCTTGAGGACGAGTTCCAGAAATTTGGACTCATAAGGACCAATGGAATTCAAGTGAGAAGCCAGAAGGTTAGAGAGTCCATCTTTATTACTTCTTAACAGTTATAATAGTTAGTAATGTGCAGAGTAATTATTCTTTTGAGTATTGTGCGTTACAGGGATTCTGTTTTGGTTTTGTTGAGTTTGAATCCGCAAGTTCCATGCAAAGCGCTATTGAGGTAAGAACAAACGGTATTACTTCTGAACTTTTCAAGGCTCTGAACATTCTAGGCTAACTAAACTGTTATGGGATTTGCCAACAGGCATCACCTGTCATACTCAATGGGCACAAAGTAATTGTGGAGGAAAAGCGTTCTACTGCAAGAGGCAAGTTTGCTTAAATTTTTGACAGATGAGCTCTCAGGATCTTAAGACATCTATTTACCATTCGTTGTTGAAACAGGGAACTATAGAGGGCGTTCGTCGTTTGGTGTAAACACAGTCTACAGAAACGAAGGGGGAAGGGGTCGTGGGAGCTTTGTAGGTGGAAGAGGGGGATATGGCCGGACTGATTTCAACGGGTATGGTAATAACAGGGGAAACAATAGAGGAGGTTATGGAAAGCGAGCAAATGGTGACAATGGTGGGTTCCCGAGGGCCAATGGTAACAACGGACGTGTAAGACGCGGAGGTGGTGGAATTGATGCTAATAGAGCTACTAAACCCGTGGATGATGCTCCTCATGTGTCTGTTACTGCGTAAATGTGCTTTTGAAACAAGAAGCCCCATTGGTTTTAGAGAGTTTAGGCGGTAGATCTATGGCAACAAAAAAAAAAACACTATTATTCTCTTTTCACTGTGCCCCCATTTTGTTAATTGGAGTCAGAAATTTGAGAGCAAGAGAGAGAGTTTCGTCGGTTCTTGCTTGTCTATTTTTTCTTACTGCTAATGAAATCTCTTTCTTCATCTGGCTAATTCTAAGCTTACTGATTCAGAAAATGTAGCAAATCTTCTCGAGAGACTGATTATAATTCATAAGAGATGTTCAATTAGACAGTAATGAAACTCATAATACGATGTCATAGAAGCTAAAACAGCATAATGATGAAACATTATAATATATTTAAGCATTGAGCCTTTGATATAGGTTGTCATAGAGTAACGACAGCTATGAACAAAATACAGTATTCTAAACCCCCAAAAATATATGTATAAATAAACACACAAAAATAACTAAGTTAAAACATAAAACGAAGTAACGCAACGCATGCTTTCAGATTTTGATGGTAAATAAAACTTTCAGAGGCCGAAATTGCAAGCCTGAACAAATTCGAGGTCATAGTCGACGTGTTTGGTCCAAAGTGGTCGAAACTGGTTCATAGCTATGTCCAGCCACGGCTTCATGTTACCGTTGAAGTGTACCACTGCAGCGTTGCGAATCTCATCCATGCTAATGCTCGGATTGTAACCCAGCCCAAGCACATGCCATGATTTGTCCAACGGCTTTGTGGTCGAGTAAAACGTGATCAGTCCCGGTGGTAACGTTCCCAGTTTCCATAGAGCCCTGTTCTCGTTCTGCAGCAATTCAAATAAAACACAACACAAAGTCAAAAACATAACACAACGCAATCGCATGGTCAAATGGCGAAAACAAACATCAGAAAAGTTACCAGATTTTGCCAGTAGTGATACTCTTCTGTGCACTTCTCTCTTCTCCAAGCATCAAGATCAAAGAAGTTCATTCCATAAGCCCACGCACATGCTTTGGGATTAAACTTCTCTTTGATCAAAGGATGTGAGAAATTCATGTACTGAGCGTACCGATGGAACGACCCAAAACAAGTCTCTACAGCTCCATTCACTTTCCCATCCATATCAATCTCCCACAGCCCCGTTAAATCCTTCTGCACAACCACATCGTCGTCCAAAAACAGAATCCTGTGTAGTTTCGGATACATCTCGGGTAAATAAAACCTCAAGTGATTCAATATAGACAAATACTTGGGATTCCTGAACTTCATATTCGTTGTATCCTTCGTCGCATTCTCCAGCTTATTCTCGAAATAAAACTTCTGAAGATTAGCAGACTCCAACTGCTTCAACACAGGCACATAAGAAGAGTTCAAAAAAGTATAGTCCTCAACAGCTTTCACTTCCACATGAGCTCCTTTATACTCCTTGAGTTTAAACATAACCTGCATAGCCCCAAGATTCATCTTATCAGTCACGACATGAAACACATGCTTCCACGGCTCCTTAGCGTTCTTCACAGCAGAGTTCACAACCACTGAGGCCGCAATCACATTATCCGAAAAGATAGCGTAATGGTAAAGATTCGGATCTTCGAGCTCAGCTGGTCTATCTTTGCCTTCATCAGTATACTTCTCAGGATGAGCAATCCTCTCTTCCATCAACCTCATGGCAAGACAATGCAACCCTTTCGGTATCGATTTCGCAGCGATCAAACTCGAAAACGCACCTTGCTTCTTAGCATTAGTTAACTGTTCGTTAACCGCGAAAATCGTATCTTTCAGCTTCTGGATCTTCAGCTGATTATCAAAGGACTCTTTAGCTTCAGCAATCACTTGACGAGTCATCTTGATCCGTTCCTTGACTTCTTTCTCAAACTGCCTAAGCACAGATTCTTCAATGGAAGCTCCATCAGAATCATACAAAGCTCGGTACGTCGGCTTGTTGATCAGATCCGTGTAGTTCCTGGAGAGATCAGCGAAGATCCTAACGAGCTTCGAATTCTCGAGTTTAAGCTTCCTCGCGTACGAAGCATAAGCTAGCGCTAATGAACGGTGGTCATCAGCTTGTTTCCGGATCTGAATCAACCGTGGCCTAAGCGGATCCGATTTGATATCCAACATGGATCTTCTCATAGATCCGACTCCATTAGAGTACTCCACACCCTAAAAACTCCACGAAAAAAAATCAATCACAAATCTACAATTCAATCTCAAATCCAGCTTTTGAAAACGAATTGTTCGGGGAAGATTTGATAAGAGAGAGAGAGAACTTACGGGAAGAAGGAGATCAGATGAATCGTTAGATTCGGAAGCGAAGAAGAAAGAGAGAGTGAAGAAGAGGAAGAGTGCGATAGTGGCGGCGAAAGCTGTGAGTCTGATTCTGACTCCGTTAATCGCCGGAGATCCGCCGCCGCGTAAGAGTCGGTGGTGATTAGCCATTGGTGGGAAGGACGAGAGAGCACTTCACAGTTTCATTCAATATATCAATTATAGAGCTATTAATGGAGTGAGTATCTCTCACTAATCGTGTACGCGGCCAAACCAAAAAAATGTCGGTAGTAGTAACCATTATTTTCAACTTTTAAAAAATATTTATTTTAGGTGTAACAATTATATTAAAATAGTTTTGACTTATAACTTTGTAATAAATTTGCCTAGTAGTTCTACCAAAAAAAATAAAAAATAAAAAATTTGCCTAGTAGTGTGATTTTATATCAGATCTGAGATTCAATCTGTGTTGTTAAGTACCTAACAAAATGGGAACAAGATTGAATATAATTATACAACTTTTTTGACATTAGATTGCTGAATTCAGACTATGCAACTATAGATTATCTCACTTATAAAATGCTACAAGCTGGGATAAAATAACCACCGAACAGAACAAAAATTTCGATTTGGGTCGGCTTCGATTCTGTCAGCTAAACCGATCGACAGGATTTTAATTTTTTGGTTCGGCTACCCATGAATTTTGGTTCGGTTTGGTTCAAAGCAATCAGTTTTTCGGGTATATGTTTTTCTTAATAACCGGATTGTACCAAAACTAGACTAGTTTTCAAACTGAATTTAACTTATACAAAATAACTAGATTTTTTATTAATTAAATCGATTAAATTCAGTTTTAAAAATTAAAAATCTAAATTAACCTATAACCAAACCAAACCGACCAAATTTATGTTGTCTAATATTCTTGGTTAACCGAAACAACAGATCCAAATAACCGAAGTCCCAACCCTTCAATGGTAATGAAAATATACAACAAGTTTTACAATTTACACTTTTAAGAAAAATAATACAAAATTATATATTATAGATTTTCGTTTCATTTGACCTGAATTAACTTCTGCATATAGAACTTGCTCAAAACTATGGAAACTTACAAAATCATAACTATAAGTCTATATCTAGTTACTTATATATATATTTTTTATAGATCGAAATTATATATCAATACAAAGTTTATATTCATCGCCTTTTCAAGCTTTCTTGGAATGTTTGTTAGCATTGTAAAAACGTCCAATGCCTTTGAAAGCCTTGGATAGTTTGAGAAGGTTAGGTCTCGCAATTCCTAAATGCATCTTCCCTGTTGAGAACTTCAAAGCCTGTAAGCAACAAAGCTGCTGATGATCAATCACATCATCATCTTCCTCCTCTACTATTACTTCCTTCTCTATGCTCTTTGTCTTCATCATCGACTTTGTCTTCTTCTTGAGCTTCTTCTTATCTTCTTCAGTTTGATGTTTCTTCTCTGTTTGTGTCTCGTAAGTCTCCCACAGCTGATCCATGCCTTGTCCAACGTCAGCATTGTGTCGTTCTTCGAAGAGCTTGCAAGCCAATGTTCTCCTCCATTCTTTCTCTTTCCTCATTGATCCAAAGCTTTGGAGAGAAACATTGTCTTCTTCTTCTTCCTTTTTAGTGATCACTTCGTTTCTCTTCCCTTCTCCGAGAAAATCGCTAAGTTTTGGGAAATCATAACTTTCATGATTACTATCACCGACAAGGTCAACTTTTTGAGCCTTGGATTCTTCTTTTGTCGGCTCTTCTTCATTATCGAGGACAACGTCTCTTTTTGGTTTGACTTTATGTTCTTCTTCTTCTTCCTTTTCACATTTCTTGGTTTCTTCTTCTTTGTCCAAATCAATCACATCCTCAAACTTCAACGGTTTGATCTCAACGTGCTCCTCACGGGTCTCATCGGTCAAAGCTTCCGGCACCGTGCTCTCATGGCTACAGAATTTGTCAACAAACGTCAATTCATTCGAACACATCTCATTCTCGGACGCAGGTAATTCCATTGAGCAAGCCTCAACAACCATCTTATACGCTTCCAACTCCTCCAAGGACTTAAAACCCTCGTCGTCATTGACCTCAAACTTGTGTTCCAAGACACTTCCAAGCTTTTTACAAAAGGAAAAAAGGAAGCTTGGTTGTGTTTCTAGTGATTCAGAGTCAGGACAAGTGTCTTGAACATGCAAAGTACTGAGCAAGGCGAGAAGCAAGAGTGTGGTAGTTACAAAAAGTGGTGAAAGAAAAGAGAGAATCTTGAAGATGTAAGGTGAAAAGAAGAGCAAGTAAGAGAAATAGAAAGGGTGTGAGAGGATGAAGGAGCAAAGGAGATGAAAGTAAGAGAGGAGAAGAGAAGAGAAACCAATCTTCTTCCTATTTGGAGTCTCTTCTTGAGATGACAAGGCAAATTCAGACATGTTTGCAGCGAACCTTGGTGATTGGATGATATCAATGGCGACAAAGAAGGTTAAGAAGAACTAGCCAAGTTTTTTTTTCTTTTCTTTTGCTTTGCTCTGTCAAGAAGTGGCGTGACTATAAGAAAGAGATATGAGAGAGTGAGAAATGACAAGAAGAAAAAAAGAGAAAGCAACTTTTGAAAGTTACCTTTCCTTTCACCTGTTTGGCCATTTCAATAACCACCACCATTGCCTTTTTCATTTGCTCGGTCTAAATGTTTCTTACCTTGACCCAAAAAAAAAAGAACCCATCATCAACAGATTTATCAAGAACAATTACAATAAGTTCCAGTGTTCTGAATTGTGATCAAGTCCTAAGTAACATAAATTATCAAAGTTATGAACAGAGTTATCTTCAGTTCCATTGATAATGTCAAATGCAAGAGCCTAATTAACCAAACCGTCCTTATTCAATGTTATGAGTGTACTAGCGAACAACACATTCAATTATCTTTATCCTTAAATTAAAACACCATCAATCACGGAGATAGTTAGTTCATACTAATAACTCAAACCAAAGAGAGTAGTACTCTTAGTGGTTGCATATGGGAAAAACATAATGGGTACTCAAGTGTAGTTCATTATTAGTTCTTTTGTCTCTTCACTTTTTCTTTTCTACTTCTTCTAAATGGACCCATAATGGTTTTCTTCTTTTTCAGTCTCTTTTGTCCTTAAAAACTTACTTTCTACTAGCCGAGAGGTATCTTGAGAAGACTTGGTTCCAACTTTTCTCTTTTTATATCTCGTTTCTCTCTCCAATTATCCACTGTGATCACAAATTTAGTAAAAGCAAAATGGTTAGAGAGAGTGAGAGAGTGAGTGAAACTTAAGCAATATTGGAATATCTCATGGTCCGATGATCAATAGTACTACATAGTGAAAAGATTCTTGTTTTTTAGTTCTCAACATCTACCAACATATATGTAATGGCCTGTATTACGTAAATATTGTATTGTAAGCACGCATTACTAGTCATCGTTTTAATCTCCAAGATTAGAGAATCCCCCATTTTTTTTTTTTTTTTGGCAAACAGAGAATCCCCCATATGTTAGATCATTGCCACTAATACCGAATATAAGCAAACTTAAAAGTTAGCCATTGTCAGTTTGACTAGGCTTTCCAATATACAGAACAATAATTATGTATATTCCTCTGCTATAAACACTAGAAGAGCCATGAGGAAGGAACCATTTCCACGTATTCCCGTGAAATGGATTAGCCACGTAAAAATTTGAGTATCGAGTTGGAAAGAATCAATCCAAAATGCTAACAATTAACCTCAAAAATCAAATTGACTCACATAGAAGAGATATTTTGTTGAAGAAACCGTCCGTCGTTTTATAAAAAAATCCACTTTTTTAAAAAGCCTTTAAACATGTATATAAAAACTTAAACAAAATTTCTACTAATAACAAAAATTTTACCGATAACAAAAATTTTGATGTCCTAATCCATTGCTTCAGTTGCTTGACATGTTTCACATGCCTGAATCCGCAACATAGAATCGTAGTAACTCTTTCTTTCGGTGCTCAAACTTATGGATCAAGAAAAAAGAGATGTAAGACTAAAGAGCCTAGAGATCATCAAGTGTTGCATTAATAACAAGACACAACTTTTGAAATGTAATGTACATGGTTCTTAGATATGAGTGTTAAAAAATATGAAGAATTGCAAGTTTTGATTTATGGATACAAAAATCTTGCGGAAAACGTAGATTCGTCAATTTTGATTTCCATTGCTTGCAAACACAATCTGTGTTTGAAGTGTTGATAAAAATCACACACACAAAAAAAAAGAATTAAAAATAAACAAACCCAATAAAAACACGTAGGGGCGAATGTCTATTTAGAAACATCTGGGGAACGAAATGAAATTTATAGCATCTTGCAGGATCAGTTCTTAATTACAAAAGAGTAATGACCGGGTCCGGGTTTAGGGTTCAATCTCGGGTTTATATCAACCCGAATCAAAATACACCGTAACATTGAGAAATTGGAGTCGTCTCCTAAGTTCCGTGGCGTCACAAAAATGGCGTCGGGTGATCGGAAATCCCCAGAAGAACGAACGACTAAGCCGTTGTCTCCTCCGACTCCGATCGTGCAGCAAAATGGAACTCCGACGAGGCGTGTGCTGGTCACTTCCCTTTTAGCAGGTTTTCGCATTAACAATCACTTGCTTCTTCGTCTTTCTCTGGGTTTATTGTTACATTTTTGTTCGAACGACTAGGGTTTATGAGTGTACACACCTTTTAAAAAGACGCATTTGTGATTTTGGTTGCACAAATTTGATGTTTCCATAAGTATAATATTACTTTGAAGTTCGCTTTACAAGCTTGTTGTGAATGGAGGAATCCATCAATTTCATTGCTTATGAGTTAGGAAGATGACAACCTTTGGCTTGGTTTTGATTAGTTATTGGAAGATCATAATATAAGTCATAACTGTTACTGAGATGTTGTAAAAACGTTGTGTGGTGTATAGAGAGTTCAATAGTTTGATGACCAGAGCCTTTGGGGTTTTTGGGTTGGTTATTCTATAGCTTAGTTATTGTGTTGTCTGAGAAGATGTTCATGTGCAGGTGTTATTGGAGGAGGAGCTGGTTTAGTGTCTAAACACCGGAAAGCTCATCCAAATATTCCTACTGTTTACGCTACTAATTGTGCTATTGTCGCCGGTTGCTATTGCGGTACCTTATTTTCTTCTGATGTTCTTTTCCATATGGTGCTCTCAAGATTGAAACCGTGGACTGTAATGTCATATTACATTAACATTTGTTTGATTGTTGGTTTTGGTAGGAGCTCGTGAGTTTGTGAGAATAACTCGAAGATCAGAGCACGATGATTTAATGAACTCAGCTATTGGAGGACTTTTCAGTGGTGCTTTGCTTGGACGACTTCAAGGTTTGTGATCTTTATGAATTTCCATACTCCCTGAAGATTCAGCTGTGTTAATAATACTCTCAACTAGTCTACCATGAGAGTGCTATTTCCTGTTACAGTAAGAGATCAGAACATAATAACTCTGCCGTCTGAATCAATTAGAATGAATCTTTCATGAATACCTCTTTTACTCTTTAAGTTGTTAAGCCTGGGAACTGACATGCTTTTTACGATTGTGCCCTCTCCTCGCTAAATTGTTAATCTCCAAGACCATGACTCCTGTGACCCTTAATTTTATTTCCACTCTTTTGGTGTATCACAGGAGGTCCTCAGGGTGCGATACGCTACTCTCTAATTTTTGCAGCTGTGGGCACAGCATTTGATTACGCTTCCCTTAAAGCAAAACCAATGTTAGAGAGCTACCGTAACATGGAGTCATTCAAGTTACCTGAATGGTCTCCTATTAGAATCCTCGACGAAGAAGCCTTAGCAAAGAAGAAAGCTCAGGAAGAGAAGATATTCCCTGAAAGAGTCCTGGGCAAATTGAACAAGGAATAGTCTTTGACCAACTTAGATTATTTCTTTTCTTCTGAGGTTTGCATTCTTGTTTCTGGGTTTTGCTGTTTCGTGAGAGTAATTCTAGACCTTTTAGATGAGACTTGAGGAGGATTTTGTTTCCTTTTTTTTTGAGTTTCCTCAGGGGAAAAAAACTTTCTTTAGACACAAGAAAACGTCGTTAGTTGTATTCTGACCTACTACCGACTACCGTAAGCGTATTGATATACTTATGGCAAATAAATGTAAATTTGGCAAAGTATTGGAAGGCTTAAGCTTCATATTGTTGAAAAGTTTGGGTGTTTTCTGTATTCATAATTATGTCACACTATTTTGTCTTTATAAACATAATGGCTACTTCAACTTTTATTACTTTTTGGGAGCATGTTTGTGAAGATTTGAGACTTTTCTTTGATTAACATAGGTGATCCAGATTAAGTCCAACTAAATGGATGGATAAACCAACCCATCGCTAGGTTGTCAGCCTTCACGCTACCACATGTCCAAGTTTTTATGTTCTAGAAATTACTACAGTTGCAATTTATGGTTTGTTTTTGGTGAACGTTCTAGACTACACAGATCGATATATCTACTTTTTTAAATCCGTTGGTGAATTTTCCGACTCCGACATAGTAGGTGCATAGTGGGTTAGAAGTAGATATACTAAAACGTGAGTTGTTATGAATTATGCACTATTAGTGGATGCGTATGAGAATGAGCAAACCTGAAAAAAAAAAAAAAAATCTCAACAACACATGTGGACAAGAAAAAGTCTTCAACCTCGTTTGCAAAAACAAAGTCACATGATTAAACCGAGAAGACACGTGCTTGCTTTTGAGCTATATTACAAAAACAGAGCACCACAACAAACAACAACACTAGCCAGCCAGACTTTTTAATTTAACACATTCATCTTTGACAATTGTCCCCAACAATGGCAAGCAATGGCAAAACCGTAATTTCAGACTCCACCAAGTGGCAAATTTAAAAGTCGTACTTTCTTCACCTTTCGCCTCGGACCCATCGGAGGAGATTCACATTCACAGTGTTTTGAAATCGAAAAAAACAGAACCTTCATCTTCTCTATTGCTTCTTTCAATTTTTTTCCAAAAAAAAAAAAAAAAAAAATGTTGAAGCTTTCGTGTAATGTGACTGATTCTTCTAAGTTACAGAGAAGCTTACTCTTCTTCTCGCATTCTCATCGATCTGATCCGGTGAATTGTATCCGTCGTAGAATCGTCTCATCTTCCGTCTCTTGTTCTCAGACGAAGAAGACGGGTTTGGTGGATCCTTTGCGAGCGGTTGTATCTGCTGATCAAGGAAGTGTGATTCGAGCTGAACAAGGTTTGGGTACTCTCGCGGATCAGCTCCGATTAGGTAGTTTGACTGAAGATGGTTTGTCTTATAAAGAGAAGTTTGTTGTCAGATCTTACGAAGTCGGTAGTAACAAAACCGCTACCATTGAAACCATCGCTAATCTCTTACAGGTCAGATTTTGTCTCTAAAATCTATGATTGGTTTTGTTCTTCTTCTTGTCTTCTTGATATGTCACAAAAGTATGAATCTTTTTTTATTTTTGTGTGTATATAGGAGGTGGGATGTAATCATGCACAAAGTGTTGGGTTTTCGACTGATGGGTTTGCAACAACACCTACGATGAGGAAATTGCATCTCATTTGGGTTACTGCTAGGATGCACATTGAGATCTACAATTACCCTGCTTGGTTTGTTTATTTTCATTTCTTATATGTGTGCATGTTGACTTTTTAGTGAGCCAGAAGTTTGAATCTTTGGTTTGGTTTACTACAGGGGTAATGTGGTTGAGATAGAGACATGGTGTCAGAGTGAAGGAAGGATTGGGACAAGGCGTGATTGGATTCTTAAGGATTGTGCCACTGGTGAAGTCACTGGCCGTGCTACAAGGTATGAGTAAATAATATTGCAAAGTTTGGTTAGGGACCTTTTTTTTTTTTGTCAAACGGTTAGGGACCTTATGTTTTAATATTTGTGCCATGGACTTAATATTGGAGTTACATGTTTTATGTTAAGATAAAGGTTTCTGTAACTTGGATTTATGGGCCTGTTATAATTTGTTGTGTGATGTATGTGTTTTGGTCTCTCAGCAAGTGGGTGATGATGAACCAAGACACAAGACGGCTTCAGAAAGTTTCCGATGATGTCCGGGACGAGTACTTGGTCTTTTGTCCTCAAGAACCCAGGTAAAAGGACAGTTTAGTAACAGGGCAAAGCTTGCTGGTCGATTAAATTGTTATTGCCATGAATGAATGAATGCTAAGTTTGTTTTCTTTCTATGTAACTAATAGATTAGCATTTCCGGAAGAGAATAACAGAAGCTTGAAGAAAATCCCAAAACTCGAAGATCCGGCTCAGTATTCAATGATTGGGCTCAAGGTACAAACAACAGTATTTTAGGACCCTTTCTCCAACTTTAGGCTTCAGAATTACTCAACGCTTTGTGATCATTTTTTTGCAGCCTAGACGAGCTGATCTTGACATGAACCAGCATGTCAATAATGTCACCTACATTGGTTGGGTTCTCGAGGTAAGTCACTAGGTTTTATGAGAAAAGCTCCATGTCCTTTAACGAAGAACTTTAGTAATCATATGATCTTGTTTCCTGGTAATGGCAGAGCGTACCACAAGAAATTGTAGACACGCACGAACTTCAGGTCATTACTCTGGATTACAGAAGAGAATGTCAACAAGACGATGTGGTGGATTCACTCACCACCTCGGAAATTGGTGGAACCAATGGCTCTGCCACGTCTGGCACACAGGGCCACAACGATAGCCAGTTCTTGCACCTCCTAAGGTTGTCTGGAGATGGTCAGGAGATCAACCGCGGGACAACCCTGTGGAGAAAGAAGCCATCAAGATAAGATATACCATTTTGTTCTCAAGTTTCCATCATCTCACTGAAGATTTCGCTTCAGGAGTCTGAGCAGGACTCATTTTTTTTTTCTCTTTCAAATTTGGGTTAGGCTAGAAAGAACTGGATTGTGGGAGTAATCTTTGTTGAACTTGATTATGTTTGTTCATGTTTTTTGTACAAATTTTGGGGATATAGCCAAAACCCATATCATCTTTGGTCTTGTCTTGTGCGCCTGCGTGTATTTTTAATTTATCCTTTCAAAACTCAAAAAGATTGTTCAACAGATGTTTTTATATAAACATAGTTTCTTTGACATCAAAGACCTCAAGCGGTAAGAGTTGTTTGAAACTTTATACGAGTCAAGGACCTTTCACATAAAAACTCTGTGGTTATTTAAACAAGTTACATGATTTGATAACAGATTCTGCTCGTAAAAATGTAAACGGTGTGAGATAAAAATTGGAAACTAGAAAAGAAAACACACTAAATCGAAGAACAACAATAAGATAATCATGAGTCCTACAACTATGTCAGAGCATCTCAGTTAATCTAATCATGAAAGAGTTAACTGCAGAAGAATCCAAGACAATCCATGAAGACTCAAATAGCTCGTGAAAGTAACCAGCTCTACTTTCTTGAGCTGCCTTTCTGAAAGCATTGCCAAAAGCATTCCCTCTGACTGCCCCGAGCCTCGGCTTCCCACAAACTCCAACCACGAGTATCTTCCCAGGTTGTTGAGATGCACAGGCACATAGCATTGGTTTCATCCTAGCTCCTTTCTCTCTCAAAGCATCCATTAGAAAGTAACAGAACTTTGTCAAGGCTTGAGGATATCCCAAATACTTAGCATCCATGGAATCTTCAACTTTCACCCATCTGAATTTCCTACCACTTCGGATGCATCCACTCTTCATGATTGCTGTACTTCCTTGCCTAAGAATTGCTCGTTGAACCTTGATTGCTTGTTGCATTCCAGATCGAAGTTTATCCAAATTGTTCAAAGACAGAGCATCATAAGCTTCGCCAAACTGTTTTGAAGCAGAGGAGCCACCCGAACCAAGAAATGATTCAAGAAGTGCTGTAATACCATAAACAACATCTGCAGCAGAGACCCTTGAGCTATAACCATGAAGCCGTAAGAAACTCCGGTAGTAGAAATCATTAAGACCATATTCAGGCAAAAACCGATCAAACTCTTGCTTCATTTTTCTTTTCACCTCGAGGCTCATGTATGGAAACTTTTGCTGGCACTCGATAAGTGCAAACCCCATACGGGCTAGAAGAAGCTTAAGTTTCTTGATGCCGTTATCGCTCCATGTCTTCAACTTAGTCGCAATGTAAGAGGAACAAAGCATGGAGTCAAACAACGTCCACTCCCTGAGAAGCATAAGCCTAGGCTCTTCTTCATAAGAGATTCTTGAGCAGTCTGGTGCTCGAATCTTGGTTCCATCTTTCAAAGTAACAGAAGTGATCTTATCAATGTTTCCTGAGCTATTGATGTGTTGTTCAAGCTCCATAACCGCAGCTTGGTATCTTTCATCAGTCAACCTCTCGTGAACAAACTGATCAGTCAAAGAAACACAAGCCAGCCAGAGCAACTCATTAGTGTTCTTCCTCAACATATGGGACAGCTCAAACAACAAGCACCCCGATGGCTTTCCATGAAATGTCCCCATCTTGTAATAATCCCTCTTTAGCTTCTTGAAAATCTTCACCCCATCTTCCATTTTCCTCCTCTTACTTGGCCTATCACCATCTCCATCATCATCATCATCACTACCCTCTTCTTCCTCCTCCTCATCATCCTCCTCCTCATCGGATTCACCAGCTTCTTCAGCCCTTTCCATATGCAACTGAAAGCTCTCATTCGCAAGCTTCAACACATCGAAATCATAAGCCAAATCAGCTTGCCTCTCATCATCATCAGTATGAAGAACAACAACTTGCTGATTCTGATCACTCAGATTATGCAAATGAATAGGCCTATGACTATCCACAACAAAGACACGAGCCGCGGGACCTAACTTCAAAACAACCTTCAAATCACGGTGACAACCCCAATTAATCAAAAGTATAGTAACAGGAGGGCTCTCAGAGGAAGTAGAACACAACCCAGCAGGACCAGCGTACTTGTGAATCTCCAGAAATGAAGATACAGGGAAACAAGAATACTGAATCGAATCTGATTCCAGTATATGAGTTATAACCTTAAGCGCACAGAGTGAGTCAACATCAGATGTAGATGGGAATATCAAAAGCGGGTTCTGTGAAGACAATGAAGTAGCTGACTCACGAAGCTTCGCATAGAACGACTCTACTTTCTGAATCCTCACCATATCCGTGTAATTGGATTACCCACCCAAAACCCAGCTAATCAAGAACCCTAAAAATTGGGGGAAGATCCTAATAATACCCAGATTTGAGACCAAAGAGAAATCCAAAGTCAAAAGTACCTTAGATTTTGACTTCTGGGTAGCTTTCAAGTCACCAGCTTTAGGATTCGTTTGCTCTCTTCTTCGGATTCTTTACGACGATGATGATTACAGAGAAGCAAATGTAACAAAAGAGGATGAGAGAGAAGAAGAGAGATAGGGAGGATAGAGAGAGAGAGAGAGAGAGAGTCTGAGGAAGTAGTATAGAGATCTGAAAGGGTGTATTTGATTTGGCGTGTGGTAATGAAAAATTTGAAACTTTTTTTTTTCATTTTTCGAGTTCGCCGGCGAAATTGTTGAAATTTTTCGAAATTTTTTGATCGACCGCCAGTTTTTTTTGACGTTGGCGCTGAACAGGGAAAAAAAAGAGGAAAGAATACTGTGTAGCGCAGCCCAGGAGAAGATGTGAATCTGGACCGTGCCTTTTTGTTCAACTTGCATGAATAAATTGACACGGTCATTGATTAGTTTGACTGACACTACGACTAGTAATGGGCTTTTTTGTACATGTTCAAACCTCGAGTTTGGCCCAATACAAACCCATTTCTTCGGTTTGCGACGACTGTATTAGCAATTTCAGTTGTTCCAGGAGGGGATATGTATAAGTTTTATTTTATACTTTTCATTTTCATGTCATTATTATGATATATAAAAGATTGTATAGTGATGCATTATGTTTGGCTCCTATTATCCTGCAAAAGAAGATGAAGTGTGTTTTCAAGCTTCAAGAAAATTAATTATAGTGGTTTTCTTTTTTACAATAAAATTAATCATTGTTTAGTTTAGAGAAATTGGAAAAAACAAATATTAGCACACACATAGTTATAAATTAAGTTCTTCATTTTTTTTAATCGATTCAACAAATCCCAATGTAGCAAGCGGCATTTTCAAAACATAATTTTTTTATGGTAAGTACTAACAAAAGAAAATTAAAGATCCTACTCGACTCGTCACCTAAACTGATCAACTACATCAGAAGCTTTACTAAATAATTAGCTTCGTTCTTAGATTTTTCTCAAATGGCTCCTTTGATAGATCTTTGGCTGGAAGCTTCATCTTCTTCCTCCTGCTTGCCCCCCAGGAACTAGCTCCATCATGAATCTCCTTCTTGCTAAGATTTCTGGTGTTTGTGCTCTTTTCCAGCTTCATCTATGTACTTTGTCTTTTCTCTTTCTTTTCTTGAAGCTTGGAGAGGCTTAACGTGATTCATGAATAAGTACATATCATATGTTTTGAAACATTATTTTTTGCATAATGTGTACCATCCTTTTTAACGGTGTTTATTATGGATAGTCAATAATGGTGGACTAACTTCGGTAATAAAACTCTTATCTTCCAACTTGTTGCATTTTACATCTTTTATGGTGAGTGTGATTGATTTGGAATCCACAATATTTTCTATATGAACATGAAAATATGAAGATGTAAGATGTTGATGGAATTACATTTGATTTAATGGGAGGGGCGGAATGTGATTCTTGAAGTGTACAAATCTTTCACTTATTAAGCCGGATTAAGAAAATAGGTCAGTCATTGATAATCATTAATTTATTTTATCTTCCTCCTAACTCAAATTATAGGTTTTCGTAAAATTTAGTGTCTACATTTAACTGTGACTTTCATTTTATATGAACTTACTAGGTTTTAATCTGCGGTATACAGCGGGATAGTTTTGATATTATTTAATATATATTAACTAAATTATGGTAAAGTTATTTGTATGTAGATTACATAAATTTTTAAATAAGTTTTTTAAGTTGTAAGTACCAAATTTGTTTAAAATGTTTATTTCGGAAATGTGTAGTAATATTTTTTTAATAATATCAAGTGATATATCATGGTTTTTACGGTTTTTAAACATAGTATAAAGAGTCTTTTAGAGTTTTTTTGATGTGTTTTAAGGTTCTTTGAGAGTCTTTACAGGTTTTATAGGATTTTGGCACGAATGGAGCAAAATGGAGCAATTTGGATGATTTTGGAGCATTTAATCAAAAGAAAATAACTTGGAGTCGGATCAGAGTTAGAGCATCGATCGACACTGCCTTAGCATCGATCGACACCTCTGTTTGTCTACGAGAGAAGCCAAATTGGAAGTTTTACAATTTTGCCCAAAGTTTTCCATATTTGCAACACAAATCTCTGACGTGTTTTAGGATATATATATAGTGTTTTTGGGTTTTAGAAAACCCTGAAGTTTGATTCTAGCAAGTTTTATTTTTCTGCAACCCTGTGAGATTTTGAGAACTTTTGGAAGAGAGATTTGAACTGCTTTGAGAGAAGAATTCTTGAACTCCCTCTTTACTCTTTTAATTTCTATTGCATATTATTCAGAATGATGTCTTGTGCTTCATTGATTATGTCTGAGTAGTTTGCTTGTTAGGTTCAGGGTTTTTCACAGGGGTTTTATGATTTATTAGATCTGTTTATTTAGGATTCTTTATCTTTCTAAATCTTCATCATAGATTGTTCTTAATGCTAGATCTTTGATTAGCCATCTGGATTTAGATCTTAGGATTATTGATTGATATGAGAATATAATTGATTTTCCTGATAAAATCTTTTGATGAGCAAAATTACTTCTTGCAAAGAGATTTGATTTAGTAATTTTGTGAACAATCTAAACCAGTTTTTAAAGCTGATTTTTAACCTAGAATTTTACAAAGAGATTTGGATTTTCTGGTTTTAAATTTAGATAATATTTGCAGTGAGAACTGATTTAGTTTACAAAAGAGTTTAGAGTTCTAGATCTGATTTTTAATTGCTTGAATCATAATTAATTTATTGATTTAATATTTTGTAATTTCCTGAGAAATTCCCTGGACCTTTTTGATCTCTTGAATTTACAACAGTTTAATTTAATATTTTGCATTGCCTTTTTAATTTAAATAATCTTGTTTAGCGTAATTATAAAACTCTATAATTTATTGTGTTTGATCTTGAGTCTCTGTGAAATTCGACACCTAAGTATTATAGTGACCTCTTAATTTGAGAGAGTAGCTCTAGGGTAAATTTGAGCATATCATCAAGTTATAGTTGTTTTTAAGTAGTTTTAAAAGAAAGTGTAAAGATGAAGTAAAAGTGGCTTTCTAATATATATGACACATTAGTAGTGTGAATGGTAAAAGTTTATATTTTGAATATTTTTAAATATAGTAATAAACATTGGCATATTTATTTATTTAGTAATGAAGTTGTTGTGTGTACACGGTGTTTTGACGCGCTTTAGACGGTGTTACAACCCTGAAGTAGATATTTGGTTGTTTTTTTTTTCAGGAACCTTAAACTGAAATCCATTTGTTAATGATTATATTCCTTTTTCTTGAAAATAAATTATATGGCAAATAGAAAATTTTTTGGTTTTATATTTTTAATATGATTGTAACTAAATATAATACGTCTGGGTTTTTTTTAATAATATTTTTTTATTTTTTATTTTATCTATATCTATAATCTGAAATAAA
This sequence comes from Camelina sativa, assembly GCF_030686135.1. Taxonomy (NCBI): domain Eukaryota; kingdom Viridiplantae; phylum Streptophyta; class Magnoliopsida; order Brassicales; family Brassicaceae; genus Camelina; species Camelina sativa. The sequence goes on along the minus strand of NC_141880.1, from coordinate 12,753,677 downwards.
TTAAAATTTTGATTTACTTTGTATTATTATGAGCATAAAGATAATGTATTGTGTATTATTATTATAGATGAAACATAAACTACAAATTAATGGGCCATAATTTTATAAGTGTTGATGAGGAGAATAGATGGGTTTTTATTGTGATTCCAAAATTGGCCCATTAACACTCTTATCCTCTGATTTTGTTATCGGGAGAAAGAAAACAAAAAATCAAGAATAGTCGAAACGATTTACCGAGAGAGTTTTCTTGATCAAAAACAAATTGAATCAACATCATTGATCGGATTAATCCGATAATCTCTGAGGCAATGATCTTTTCAGTTCGGAATCCCAGTAAAAACTCCATCAGCAGATTTATCCGAAAATCAGTCTTTTTTTAATTCTCTGATTACACAAAATTGATCGGAATAATCCGATAATCTGTCTTGTTGTAATTCTCAGATTTCGACATCAATGGATAAGTAAGCTAATAGATTGATCTTTTAATTCAATATTCTCCTTCTTCGTCATAGATTCGATGTAGATTCCTCAATTACTAAATCTATTGTAAGGATGGATTCCTCATTAACTTATTCTATTATTCTTCGTCATAGATTAGGTGTGGATTCCAAACGTATTCGATCGAATATGGGTCTTCTTTACCAGGTTTGAATCTTTTTCCAATTTGTAATTTTAGGTTTCTTGTTGTTTAAATCGAATTAATATACTGATTTATCTTGAATTTTCTGTTTTCCTTTTTTGTTGATTTGTTCTTAAAAACAGGAAAACAAATAAAAGAAGCCTAAATGAAAGATAAGGATCCAGAACCCCTTTCAATTCTGTCTTTACATCTATTCTGTTGAATTCGAAACTCTAATGTTAACCGTTTAATTTTGACAAGTTTAATTTCTTCGAAATAGGCGCTCATTGGAATTGCATAAATTGGATTAAAGAAGGACTATGAACATACTGGTGTATTGAAAGAAAGTCAATGGTAAGAAAGCAGTACAATTGTGGTTTAACACCGGCTATATATATTATCTTCTTTAAAGAAATATAATGTCTACTTTGCCTATTTTTTCTGCAAATTTTGTTTTTTTCGTTAGGTTAAACTACCCTATAAAATCTGAAGTGGAGCAAAATACAAATCTCTACACAATCATAGTAAGTTATTCTCCTGCTAAGTTTTTCAAGATTTTATTGGACACCATTTGTGTTTCTGCTTGTTTTCTTACAAATAATTTATTTAGCCATGAATATTTAGTATTATTGGCTGAGATGGATTTAGTAAACCTCTGGATTTCGGTTGACAGAAATAAACAGAACATGAAAGTTTTATTATTGATGTAATTAAGCTAGAAAGCTATCTAGAATAGAAATTTTAAGAAGATAAAAAACAAACAGGTAGATGGATTGTGATCCTTATCATTTTATTCTTCTAATAAACCTCTCGCCAAACATGCTTCTTTGTATGAATCGTAAATCACACTATTGTATGTCCTCATATCTTCATCACTTATTGGTCCCTTGATATACCTGAATAGGAGTTTCAAATATATATCACCATCAATCTTACTTGAAACATATGTTGTCCTTAGCCTGTTGATGTTTCTTGGCCTTCTTATGAATTTTTTTTCTTTGGGATTCCAATAATAAAATCCTGGTATATCTTCGAAAGTGAGTTGTCTTGCATATAAACATTGATTGTTCAGATCAAACCAAGCGGAAAGGAGTGGATGTTGAGTGTTTTTGTTGATTTGGCTGGTAGTCATACCGAGAGTTTAAGTGATAATAAGAAAAGTGGAGTGGAACTAAGAAATGTGTCTGATGAGTAGCTCTTTCACAATGTCCCTATTCATACTATTCTAGTGTGTATAATTTCTTTCGTTAAGTTTTGGAAGGTTTTGATTATTAAGTAAATGATATCTCGTTATTTACGGTAGTAATGAGATTTTGCAAATGAAAACATATAAAATATTCATAAACTTTGCGGATTTTCTGTAATTTGATAAGAAGTCTTTTTTAGTAGTTTATCTTCTATGAAATATTTTCAGTTTTGGTAATTTTCCCTTTTTGATTTCAATTTATGGTCTTTTAATTTATATTTATTTACCTTTAACAGTTATGTGTAATTAGTACTTTTAAATTTTAATAATGTGTAATATGCAGTACTAATATATCTCTCTTGTTTACAGATATAATAGGCGTGAATTTAGATGTGGATTAAGGTGGGAAAGAGATCAATTTCGGATCTACAATATGACAGGTTAGTTTCTTTCCTACAATATGAAAGATTATTTTATTAACAAAACATAGTTAAAGAAATTTGTTTATTGCTTTATTATAAGAAGTTTTTCAAAGAAAAAATATACCTCTCTTATTCAAAACAAAATGAAATGCATTATTAAAAATTTAAAAAATTAGACACGGAGGCTACATACATCAATATAGCCTAATTCTTCAAGTTCTGGAAAATTTCTTTGAAGACAATATTCATCGTCTGGCTTTGTATTTCACCCTCCTTATCAACAATTAACACCTTTAATCCTTTCTTCGATGTCACCCTTGATAGAGCCATATATAGTTTCCCATGAGAAAATACATGTCTAGGTAGGAAGAATCCAACTTCATTGAGTGATTGCCCTTGGCTCTTATTGATAGTCATAGCGAATGCAACAGCTAAAGGAAATTGTCGCCTCCTCATCCAGAAAGGCAATTTGGGATCTGTTGGTTTTATCATAACCTTAGGAATCAAAACTTTATGTCCAACTCTATCTCCAATTATAACTTTAGCTTCTAAGACGTTATTCCCCATCTGTGATATCTGCAATCTTGTACCGTTACATAATCCACCTTTTGGATCTATGTTTCTGAACAGCATAACTGGAGCACCAATCTTTAGCCGTAGACAGTGATTTGGTAAACCAGAAAGCTTGATACTGTTGAGGAAATCAGAACTGAAAATTGGGTTGGTTAATGATTCCACATCTTGGGGATCTATACTATCAGCACTTAAATAGACCACTTCTTCACCTGTTTTTAAAGTAAGAGTTACAAAGATTGGTTTAAAGTAGCATGTAACGATTGTAATTAGAAAACAAACATAATAGTATGCTTACCTTCTAGTTTCGCAAGCAGGCGCTCATTAATGGTGTTGACATCATTATTTGTTGGACATAAGATAGCTCTTTGCTGGAAAAACTCTGGATCATTTTTCTCATGCTACAATTCCAAATTTCCATACACAGCTCTGCTTATTGCTTCGATGGGATCATCTACATTTGTGATAAGTAATTCTTTTGGGATATCAATTAGAGCTTCACCATCATTAGACTCTCCAAGTCTTCCATCACCAACAGCTAAAAAATCCTTAATATCCTTTGCCTCTGAATCTGTCAAACCATTCTTCATAAGCCGCATGTTCTTCGTCAAACTTAGTACTTTACAGTGTTCCCAAAGATAAGAATTTAATGAAGCCAAAACAATCTGAGCCCTACCAGCTCCATGGATGACCGGAAGCACCTGCCTGAAGTCGCTAAGCAATTCGATGATAAATTCTTGCGCTTCTTTAAGTAGGGATAGTTTAACAACTCCCTGTAGACAGAACAATGAAAATTTTGGTTTCTTTTGGTTCCTCCTCTTGTTTAGGCGCTCAGAATACCACATTATAGCACCACAGTAACTACACTTGTATGTAGGGTCATCGTGATCTAAATAGTTAGAGACAATTGTACAATCTGAAAAATATTGTAAACTGATTATTAATCACACAAAAGCAATTTTCTTAGTGTAGAAGAAAACAATCCAGAAGAGTAAAGTACCTGCTGTTTTATCATCTCTGGATGAAGTTTTCTTATTAGTTTTGGATTTTGTCCCTTTTTGAAAGCGTATTGATTTAAGATTGAATCCTTTATGACTTTCTTTATATCTCCGACAACTTATATATGACGACATCACTTCTTGGTTTTCTTGTGAATCGTGATTATATTGAAGAGAATCATCAGAGTTATTATCTTCTTGACTACTCACATCATAGTTCTAGTCACTTTCACAAACATCTTCACCTATTTTACATAAAGAAAGTAGCATACATTAAGAATAGGATAAATTTCTGATGGTGAGAATATAGGGAACTATATTACCGTCTGATGAGGAAGCATAATTGTTTCGTTGACAGTATGCTCCCAAATTTGGAGGGTCATTAGTTGTTTTCTGTAATGTTTTCCTTGTAAAGCTACTTTGTGTAGAACCTAATAGAAGGAGAAAAAGACGTTGGAGTTGTATTTCTATTTATTTATATTAAAAAGTCATTGTTAATATTGTTTCTGTTTGAATCTCTGTAGATGAGTAACTGATAACGATTCTCTTATTTCAGGTATTCAAAACTTAGTTGAAGATGAGGCATGCATATCGTCCGCTCTTCAAAATACAGGAAAGTTTGTGATGTCTCTGAAAACCATCGTTGGCGTTAATTGTTTCTGTCTTTTCTTCATTCTCAGGCATCCATCTAGTTAGAATAGTCTCTTATTAATGGTGAAGTATTTCCAAAATTTTCAATGATTTTGAAAATAAGAATTTCTGGACTAAAGATTGGCGTACCTGTTGATTTTTTTTTTGTGGTGACTCTTTGAGCAGTCTCTGATATTGTGTTGTTACATATTATTGGAACAGGTGATAAAGAAGCATCTTCTCCACTTGTACAATCATTTTTTTTTGTGTCCGGTTTTGGGTTGTATTTTTTAAAGGAACTCATTTTAGTTGTTTTAGTGATAGCATGCATTTGTAAAAACTATTAAAAATAATGTTTACTCACTTTGTATAGTTTTTGTCCTTAGATGATGAATGAAGTTGGGTGATCCAAGTTCAGCATACGATTGGCGTATTGGGACTGCTGACATATTTGAGCTTGGTGAGTGATAACCTAGATCTGATTTAAGTAAAAAGTAAGAAAGATGGATATCTAAGATGCTATATATATATATAAAAAAAAAACTTTAGGCCTACATTTGACTTCTTTTTTTTTGGTTTTACAGATTGAATCTTCTTGGGGTTCGGATGAGTAACATTGTTTTAAACTAACAGGAACCCAATCTGCTCCATCAGGATCAGGTAATGTGTTATCTGCAATATAAAACGACAAAAAGTTTTCTTTTAAAAAGTATAGTATTAGTTACATATTAGTATATTCGTTTGACAGAGATGATAATATTGTGTTAAACATTGAAGTTAGTAAATAGAGTACCCGTAGGAAAGTTAAACTCATCCTCTTGTATGGGTTGAACAGAGGAATTTAAAATATGAGATTGTAGATTAAATGGTTCGTGGATAGATAATGATTGTTTGAGAAGTACTGGTATTAAGGTTGTGTCCTCTACGGCAGGAATAATATCTACAGAACGAATGACCAAATTATAAGAAAATTTAAAAGACTACAAAATTACAAATGGAATTTTTTGAAAACTACTTACTTTGTGAAGACGCAATAGTACTATTTATAGTAGGATAAGGTGATTCTTCTATGCTAACAGGACTCAGATTTGATATGTCTGTGAGAACCCTTCCATAAATTGAATTGATAGGAACATCTTTCTTTACAGCTGATCCGAAGGCTTCAGAATCTACTACCCTCCTTGTGGCGGTTAACTTTGAACATTTTCGCTTTGATGAGGTAAAACCATCAGTGAACACCTTTTCAGTTAATTCTCTTTTCTTCTTCATCCTATTATCATCAGTTGGTTTTGAGAATAATCAAGTGAAATATTTTGATGTTGTTTTATAAGGGATTATGTGGAAGTTGAAAATTATTTTGGTTTTAAGTAATGCTCTTAAGATTGAACATTAACTTGTTTGTCAAATCCCTTATGTTTTGTTTTAAAGATATGAAACTATGTGATTATTGTCCTGTTATGGTAACATGATAAAATCAAATTAGTTGTTACAGATTTCACGCAAAGTATATTAAATGTTATTTTTCATGTAATTGGCAGGGACCCATCTGTCGAACGCAATTTTAGCGTCTATAAGTTTTCCAGGTAGTAATTATTATGATGATATCTGCCTATAATATATTTGGGTCCATGTTAGTAGATAGACAGAATAGCCTGTCTTTTGTGTAGGTTTTTTATGTAGAATTGTTCTTTAAAACAAAAACACAATAGTCACGATCGCCAAATTTGCTTGTATAGCTTACACGTTAATCTTCTTAGTGAAATACTATGAGATATAGAAACTCGTAGAACATGACAACATAGGTCAATCTCTATTTAAAATCCACGTATCATACCAGTCTGCACAATATTAGTCAACTGTGTGTTGACTGTCTGGTCATTCATTCATATGAGAAAATTAGCACTACATTTTCTATGATTTGCACAACTTCTAATTAATCTTCTTTTAGGACACATGGACGCAGTTAGTAGAAAATATATTAAAACACTATGTTAAAGCAGAATTTGACGGTAAAGAGATTTCTTATAATAAAATAAAAACCAGTAAATGTATTCCATAGAATTGAAGAAAACAATGAGAATCAAGAGAAGAAATCATCTATTCCATAGAATTAAAAAAAAAAAAACATAAAGCATTGGAGGTCTCCAAAGACTTCAATTATTCGCTTGTCACCATCCAGATCTTGAAACACTTCTACTTCTTCTGCTTGGCACAACCCAATTTCTCTGGTTCGACCTTAACAAACTTTGGTATGCCGTCATTCATTTCCTTTGTAGCCTCTCGGAACAATTCTGCTTTGGTTAATTTCTCCTGCTTAATCTTCACAACATCTATGCTATCAAGACAAAGCCTTTTCGTAGTGGATGAATGATCCAAAGGAGAGGAGAGATCTTCAATCAGTTTTCTCTTAGAGGATGGAGTAGTAGTTCTTGTTGGGTTTGGACTGTAGGTAAGCATTAGGGATCCTTGATACAATATAAAATTATTCGAGTTAATAAATTTCCTAATGAAAGAATAATATACCGATCTAGTTAAACGTATTGTGATATTTTACCTGGTCATTTGAATCATCTGGAATCTCCTCTTCCTTTTCACCTATATCATTTGACAGTACCCTAGACACCTTATAGGTATCCAATCTAGTAAAGAGATTTTCAGGACCTACACATATTAGGTACTTGAATGTTTTGCCAACCAAGTTCTTAATAGAATCAGGCAAAGCTTCAAGATCAACAATCTGTGAATTCATTAACGATTGGTTTAATAGTTAAAAATCTAGCATCCGTGAAACATTTTCATAGTTGAATTGAGGATCAGTTTAGAAAATAACCTCATCCCATGATCCGTTCAGAAGATTGCTTACAGGACAGCCAACAATGTCAGAAGCCATACTATCAAAAAGCATCAATTTCATCTGCCCAGTCTGGTCCATCACGTTAACATGCAGCTTGTACCTTTGTAAGCAGTGCAAAATTTGGTATTTATAAACTGGAATATGAAAGTAAGCAAGTTGTATATGGAACAAAAGTTTGATATACTAACCTGGCTTGAACATTAGTAACTATTCCTCTGCAAGAATCACAATAAAATTAAGGTTTCGAAGAAGTAGTTACCACCTGAATAACATTTTTATTACACTTCCTACATGCAATGTAATACTAAGCCCAGTCTGTATCTATTGCATATATGGTGCAAATGACCCTAACCCTCCCAACCTAGCATTCATAAAATGCCTATGGTTTAGTTATTCTTGTTATGAAATAGAACAGACTTTATATTATATTAAAGTTTAATATATTTTTTTATTTTTCTATTACCTCTATCATATTGAAAACCTCTTCGATAGTTCTCATAAGAAACTGATCAGCAAATTTAGGACCTGCAGCCACTATCAATTCTTGCATTGGGTTGTTGTCAATGACTTGGAGGGCAAGACCATCATTTGGCAACCTATAAACAACAATTGCATTATAAGTATAAACCATCTTAGTTTCAATACCATTAAAATTATTTTTAATCAACTTAATAAAATATACTTGTTCTTAAACTCCACAATCTCATGGTAGTTTGGATTGATGATAAGTTGCGAAGTATTGAAAGAGTTTGCTATGTTTCGAACATCTGCAAAATTGGGATACATATATGATTTTACTATTTTAACAGTTGAAATATTATTTTTTGCTTATTGAGAATCAAATCATGTTACCTTTGTATGTCTTGATTTTTGCAAATCGTATCAAACAGATCACCATCTCACCATCTGCATTTGAACAGGCTTCAAAAAACTGCTCTGCAAAGGATCCCCAAAGAGTACAGGGAAGTCTGTCATCCCTATTACGATATTAAAAGGTATGTGATGTTAGTAATAAGACACACAGTTTGTTTGAAAACAAAGTTGGAAGTTTGTAGTTTACAGCTCATCTCTTAGTTGGAAAGAGATCTTCTTGGTCGGCTTACTATTGACATCTATGGTCTCCATTTCACCCACATTGACAACTTGTCCAACAATGTCTACAATTTCAAAAATAGAATCATATTCCAGTTTTAATAATAAGACTAACCATGAGAATTAATGTATATATTACCGATTAAAATGTTTGCATTTAGACCAGCAGTCTCCACGTCTTTGAAAGTAGTCAGAGACATGTAGTGGTCATTAGACAGTAGATCAATCCTTGTGACAATGGTTTGAGCCAGGAAATTCATTTTGTAACGATGGATTGTTGGTCTAAATTGGCCTGCTGCATAAACCAATCCAAAGTGTTGAATGTCTTTCCATTCACCAGGCACCATATACTTTTCGAAACGATTCAGACAATCCTTCTTAACAGAAGCATGTATCTTTGTTCCCTGAAATAATGTGTATTTATGAGTTGACATTCTACAATTTGAATTTAGACAGGTAGATGAAGAAAAGGTTGCAGTTTAACTTACATGTACATCTGCGAGGACCATGTCAAAGGTCTCTCCAAAAGCGGTGGTTTAAGTTTTCCAAGAGTGAAGGACTCGGACTTGCACTATTCAGGATGTCTTGTAGGGCTTGACATCATGGAGGTAAGCAATTGCTTGAGCTATTTTGCAATACTAAAAGGAGTTTGAGTTTTGCTATTTGAGTTTTCTATGCTGATTGATGTGATGAGATTAGAATGGTTATAGAATAGATATATTTATAGTGAGGTTGGTACCGTAGGGTTTTCAAGTGATTGATTTGTGATAATCTTGAATGTAAAGTAAGAAATCTTTTTATTCAATTTAATTTTTGATTGTCTAGGTCCAAATTAGGTATGTTCGATCTTGATTTGCGTTTGTTAAGAAATTATGCTATTATGGAATTAGTTAATTGAGACCCTGATTATAAGTTGATTGGAGATATAATAAATTTGAAGCGTAAATTGATATGAACAGATAACAAAGAAGTTGGCTCTCTCTTCTCGATTTATTTTTGGATAGTTTTAGATTTTGTTGGCCAATTAATTATTATTACGTTATTGTTTATTTTGCAGGATTTGTTCATCTACTACAGGCCCAACATGGGTAACAAAACAATAAAACAATAGTGAGGCCCAACATAATATCAAGATCCAATCAGTTGGATAGGCAATCGAGTTATAAGGTGGGCAATCGAATAAACACGCGGACCCTACTCTCAAAATCGAATCTGTGATTTTTTATGTCAATTTTGTCCTTCTCAATTTCAATTAAGTGTCTCTTTTAGTAATAATTGAGTGGCAATTTGAGTAAATACATTAGGGATTTTGGACATTCTCCAATTTGTACTTCTCTTATAATTCTTTTAATAATTATAAGAAGATGGATATTTTAATGTTGTTTGATTCTTAATAAGTCACTTTTAATACTCCAATCGGTCATTTTTCATTATTCTAGAAATTCTTTATTTGAATCTCAACAATTGGCGAGTTGATTTTTCTAGAAATTCAATAGCAAATTTTGATTATCATATAGATCCTGAAATTTTGCAAAATATTTACAAAACTGAAAAAAAAAATATAAATAATAAATAAAAAGACAACATGATCTAAATATGGCCTAAGACTTTCTTTAGAAAGACTTATGGTCTTTCCAAATATGAAACTGAATTTTTAGGAATCTTTGAAGCAAAATATAGAAAAATCTTGGGAGGAATCTTCAATGTAAGATGAAGAATGTTTTTTTCCTATGAATTACAAGGATAAAAAAGTTCCAGAAACGAATGGATCAAAAAAAATCCATAAATGAATATCAAAACACTTTCATAAGCGTATGGATCAAATAATTTCATAAATGAATATCAAACACTTTCGTAAACCTGTTTGTAGCCTGTTTGTAATTCTTGCTGAATGTGATTACGGTTAGATAAGTAACTAGTCACCCACTTTTCAAGTATCCACTGTTTTCACAAAAAAAAACATATCAAATTAATTATTCTTTGAATTCCATAAAAAAAATAGTGAAAAATAAAAATACAAGAATATTACATAGGTCCTACACCACAAACTTCATGGAAGCACCCACAAATTTTTTATGAATAAATATTCAAGATCTTGATGGAGTAGTTGTTCATGAAGGGTGAAAAAAAAAACTTTTTATTGCCGGTAATGCACAAAAATGCAACTAAAATGTTAAACAAAAACACAAAGAACATGTTAAACATAAAAAGAGGCCGAAAATGTTATTTTAAAAAATAATTATCTGAGATGGATTGATCAACTTATTAGAATATAGAGGCATATGCATATATGCAAAAACGTTTGAAAGATGTGACATGCTTTACTAGAAAGAGATAAAAATGAACTACAACCATCATGATAATTAATATCAATAATGTATAATGTATCTTACTAATTTTATTAAGTTTTAATGTATTGTAAATATATTAAAAATCAAATAAATTTTAAAGTCATCAAATATGTATTTTCGTTGCTTTTTCATATGGTCTCCTTTATTCAGATTGTCTCAAGTTTCTTCAAAATCACATATAGTAAATTATTTTTGAATCGCTTTGTAGGTGAAAATCTTAATATTATTAAAAGAGAAGTCTATTTTGAACATTTTTCAAAATTAATCATTTGCTTACTTCAATTGCCATTGAAATTATGTAAATTAGTTTAGAGATATATATAGTAAAATTTTCATTTATTTAGTTTAGATATATATATATATATATATAGTAAATTTTTCTCTCATATTTGGTTGATCATATTTTGAAAACATTAATGAAAACATCTCTTCTACCCTATAATGAATGTTAAAAAAAATAATTTGATTTCATTGTGAATTTTTGCTAAGTGTTTAGTTTTTTTTTTTTTATTATTTTAAAATCATTTAGTATCACTATATATATATATATATATATATTCGATCTAGATAATGAACTCAAAAGAATTTTATAAAACGGTAATACCAAAACAAAGAGTTTATTTCATGGTTAAAGAATGTATATAGGTTTTGTTTGGTCCTTGATAAAGGTTAATAGTTTGTAATGTAAATATTGTTATCATCCAAATTGTCATTTTTTCTTAGGAATATGATATATTTCCCACATGGAATAAAAGGTAACTGACTGGAAGAATTTAAAAATCTCTTATTTGAATCCAGAAAATTGGCGTCTTGACTTTAAAGAGAATTCAAATAGAGAATTCGAATTCAACTTGTGTTGTGTCCAAGATACACAAGTTGATTCAAATTAAATATTTAGTAAAAAAATGAAAAAGTAGTAGTTTTACGCTCCTAAAGGAGGAAATGTTTATAAATTTACAAAAAGAAGTTTTTACTTATGATGGATAGATCAATTTCATGAAATAAAAAGACTGAAAAAAAATGTTTGAAAAATGTGTCATGATTAATAAGAAAGAGATGAAAATGAACTATAATTGCCATGATAATTAATGTAATTGTAATGTATCTTATAATAATACTGTTGTGTTATATTGGAAAATTTTCTGTCTAGGGGAGAAAACATAAAGTAAAACTTATGATATATATTTTTATTATTTTAACTATTATAAAAATTGTGAAGTATTGTGCATGAAAGACGATTTACATGAATCCACTTTTGTATGGTTGCAAATTATAACAAATATTGAGATGATACTAAACGGGACATAAAATATAATATCATTTTCAAAGTCAAAATTAAAATTAAAATATTATTAATTAAGATATTCCCTTTATAATAAAAGGACAAGTACAAATTTTAATATTTGTTTTTTTTGTTCTATTTGTTCTTCATCAATTTTGGAATGTAACATTTTTGTTCTATTATTAGTCATTTTATGAGGTTATGTGTAGTATTTATATTTTTGGATAACGACAACGCTGTGACCTTTTTATTTTAGGTTTAGGAAACCACAATCTGAATTTCAATGCTAGCGAATTGAATAAACCGAACAGCTCCCAAAATAGACTACTATCTACTATTACATACGTTCATTTGTCTTTTCCAAACTGACAATTTCTAGATTGAGCCAAGCCTCATAAACAGATATTCTTATTTTTGGTAGAAAAGATGCCTAAGAAAATATGCAGAGACTGCCTAATCCTGGTGCAAGATAACCATGACGGCTCACTCCAGAGTTTACTCTGCCTTCAAAGAGATGAAACTCTCAAACTCGACTGCAGAAAAAAGTCTTTGAATTGTAAGACAATAATAAAATTGTCAGACAAAAAAAAAAGTCTTTAAATTGGCACAAGTCTCAACTTCTCACGAGAGATTTCGCCACCCAATCAAGCTTAATCCCACATCTGCCTAAACGAGGGATTATAAATATCACTAACTAAAACCAAAGTAATAAAGCCCAATACATATATATAAAGCCCAATTTAAAGAAACATACCCAACTCTTTTCGCCATATCACATTCCTACTTGGATCAGCTCTACAGCCCATTAGAGGAACAAAAAAGGAGAATGAATGAAAAAAAAATAATGTAGAACAAAATAAACAATTTTTGAGGAATGAAAGAAAAAAATGCAGAGAAAAAACAAAATAATAACGGGTGACCAAACAATAATAATATTTGTTAAATTATATTGAATATTAAATAAATCAATCAATAAAAATACTACTTTAATATATATAAAATAAATTTTAAATTGATTTAAAAATAAATTTGTGAATTAAATTTTAAATACATCATATTAAATATTTATAGTTAATATTAACCTACAATAAAATTTTAAGAATAACTTAAAATATTCTTTAGTTTTATTTACGATATAAACATCTTTAAAATTTATTTTACTATTCAGACAATTTTTAAATAAAGCCTTCAGATTAATTTTACATGAAATTTTGTATCAAAAATAATTTTCTGCCAATATACTGTGAAGAAGATGAATATTATTGTATTATAAGATTGAAATATAATTAATAAACATAATTTCTATTTATTTTAAAATAAAATAAAAATAAATTTTAATATTTGTTCTTTTTTTTGTTCTATTTGTTCCTCATCAATTTTGGAATGTAACATTTTTGTTCTATTATTCTTCATTTTATGAGGTTATGTGTAGTATTTATATTTTTGGATAATGAGAATAGTGTGGCCTTTTTGTTTCAGGTTTAGGGAACCACAGCATGGATTTCAACGCTAGCTGAAACGACCTGACCCGTTTTTTTTTTAATACATAAATAATAATAATAATAATAATAATAATAATAATAATAATAATAATAATAATAATAATAATAATAATAATAATAATAATAATAATAATAATTATAATAATAATAATAATAATAATAATAATAATAACTAGTAGTCACATACCCACTAGCCACCTAACCACAATCACAACCAACAGCGGAATAACAAATACCAGTATCCAATAAATATCCAATAAATATCCAATAATATTCAATAACCAATATCCAAAACATAACCATTCCAATATCAAACAACAAGAAACAAGGAACCAACAACCTAGCAAGTTCTAAAGACCCAACACTAGCAACCTAACAATGCCAGACAACATCCAATCGAGTCTCTAGAACATCCTCCTCTTCATTGCCTTGATTTCACGATCACACTTTGTTTTTACCTGCAACACAAACACAAATTAAGATGCATGAGTATTTGATAAACACTCAGTGAGACAATCCTCTAATCTACTGGGCTATACACATAAGAAACAGTGATTACAGTGTTCCAAACAAACAACAAACAAAACATACAAACCAGGAAAACAAACATCATCTCGCTGGAAGGGAGGTGTCGACCGACACCAGCCAAGTGTCGAACGACACTGACATTGGTGTCGACCGACACTACCCTACAATGTCGATCGATGCCATTTTGCTGGTGTCGATCGACACTCCACCTGCAACTGCGATCCGCTGCGAAGTCGAATCTCGCTCCCAAACTCCACCAACTCGTCCAATACTCAAAACCCAAGCCGAAAACAACCTTAGAAACCTGTAGCAACCAATCCCCATCAAGAAAACACACAAAACAACAACAAACAAGCAAGAACAAGGAAATCAAAGGCTTAGATTAGCCATGGTTATGCACTCACCTCTTTGCAGGAAGTCTCTGAACTACATCAACAAATCCCACCCTCCTAACAAGTCTCTAACTCCTTCCTAGCCTTGGATCTCTCGAAACTCCTGAAACACGTTGTTCATCAATCTCATAAACGCTGCTGGCGCATTTGTCAACCCAACGACATTGCCACGAACTCATAAACCCATACCTCGTCCTTCTACTTGACGAACAACACCGACACTCCCTACGGTGAAGTGATAAGACGTAAGAACCCCTTATTTTTCTTCCTCAGCTCTACTAGACTACTAATCAAGTATGCTGACATCAACTCACCACCACCCGGATATCAACACCTCTTGTCCACCCAAGAACCTCTAGCAACTTGTCTCTTAAGGAAACTTCCACAAGATAGCGTATTACAAATTTAGCTTTTCGCTTAGCAATTCTCCACAGCAAATCATCAATACAAGCGTAATAAAACAAACAAGTACCATACGTTCGCACATTCTGATTCACCGCATCAAATGCTTTGCAAGCCGCCAACTCAAACTACTTGCCTTGTTTCCCTCAGCAAGCTTACCAAAACCTTGAATCTAGCAACCCTGTCCATATCCAATGAACGTAATCCAACATCGTCGCAACGATTAGATTATCCTGCCATGAAGGCTTCTCGTGAACTTATGTATCTTGTCTTTCCCGGCTCAAACCTGCTGCAACTCCCCTTCCCGGGACTCCAGCACCACCAGCCTCACAATCCTGGTGCAACAGCCACACATTAATAACCGCTCTGGTCACAAAACCCTGACCCATTGGTCAACACATCCAAAAACCGAGATTAAACCACCGTCAATCTCTCGAGGTCTACATTCAATCGGTTAGTTTATACTCACGTCTTAGGCATTGCTTGCTCCCAACTCCTCTACCCTTAGGTAGCAACCTTCGAGCCATACCGATTTCACTCTCAGACCAGCGTATTTGAGTTATACCGTCTCACTCTTGGACCACAATCCTCAATATCTCGGTATCAGGGGAACTACTCATCCCCTCAGGGGAACATAATCCCCTCTGCCACTCTCACAGCCCCCAGCCCCTCGAGCTATCGGTATTCAGGAGAATCACCATCTCCTCAGGAGCAACAATCTTTAACGACTATAAACATCTCCCGACCAAAAATACCTCCTGTGGCCCGAGTATAACATTGCAATGTTACACCTACCCTCTCAACTTCTCATAACAACCTGGATTACCCACCAAACAGAGAAGTATTTGATCCAACTGCATATGAACACCTATCTGCCCCACTAGGCTCGATACCTCTCGAGAAGACTCTCGTACCGGTCATCTACAACTGCTCCATCCTCTTAACAAAATATGGATAGTCCTCAACATCCGCAGCCCTCGACTGCACCTGCCACATGCGGTACAACTAGAGCCTGCACTGGTACCCCTCTCGGTAATCGCTCCCACAGCACGCTAAGAGATCTGCCAAGCGATCATCTTGACCCTGGGCTCCACCTGCTGCAACCCCACACTTGGGTTCCCAGCACCCCCGACACGCTAACCGGCTACCCCCTCTGGTCCCTCCTGATACGCTTGCGATCCTACGACGTACCTCCTCGTGGAACTCTGGACCACACACTCGCTGGCCTCGGGAACCCGCCCGACCACGACCACGACAACACCCATGTCCACGACCAACAAGTCAAACACCTTTAACCATTGTACTTCCAAGAACAGAGGTTAACAAGCAATCTTAACATAACACAAAAACACAAAAACAAAAACTCACTGTGGAATCACACTGTAGGCTCGAAGAGGATGTTCTAGGACTCCATGCCACACACAATTGACTAACTCACATAATCAATCAAAACATGCAATCCCCAAACATATACAGCACAAAGCCTAGTGAACCCAAACCTAGAACCGTAAGGGCTCTGATACCAAACTGAAACGACCCGACCCGTTTTTTATTTTAAATAAATAAATAATAATAAAAAATAATAATAGTAAAATATAACTAGTGGTCCTATACCCACTAGCCACCTAACCACAATCACAACCAACAGTGGAATAACAAATACCAATATCCAATAATATTCAATAACCAATATCCAAAACATAACCATTCCAATATCAAACAACATGAAACAAGGAACCATCAACCTAGCAAGTTCTAAAGACCCAACTCTAGCAACCTAACAATACCAGACAACATCCAATCGAGTCCCTAGGACATCCTCCTCTTCATTGCCTTGATTCCACGATCACACTTTGCCTTTACCTGCACCACAAACATAAATTGAGATGCATGAGTATTTGATAAACACTCAGGGAGACAATCCTCCCATCTACTGGGCTATACACACAAGCAACAGAGATTCTAATGTTCCAAACAAACAACAAACAAAACATACAAACCAGGAAAACAAACATCATCTCGCTGGAAGGGAGGTGTCAAACGACACAAGCCAAGTATCGACCGACACTGACATTGGTGTCGACCGACACTACCCCACAGTGTCGATCGATACCATTTTGCTGGTGTCGATCGACACTCCACCTGCAACTGCGATCCGCTGCGAAGTCGAGAGTCGAATTTCGCTCCCAAACTCCACCAACTCGTCCAATACTCAAAACCCAAGCCGGAAACATCCTTAGAAACCTGTAGCAACCAATCCCCAGCAAGAAAACACACAAAACAACAACAAACAAGCAAGAACAAGGAAATCAAAGGCTTAGATTAGCCATGGTCATGCACTCACCTCTTAGCATGAAGTCTCTGAACAACAGCAACGAATCCCACCCTCCTAACAAGCCTCTAACTCCTTCCTAGCCTTGGATCTCTCAAGAAACAGCCAAGAATCTCACAAATCTCTCTATAAAGCTCAAAAACCAAGTTTTCTCCCTTTTCTCTCCAAAACAACAAAGCGGCAACAAAACAAACTCTAAAACCCTTCTTGTCGTCGAAACCCACTTAGGTATCCCGGTTCAATGGTTTCCACAAACCAAACCGAACCAAATCGATCAAAAACTCAATCTGGTCGAACCAGAACAACTTGGTGTCGATCGACACCACCATGGCTCACTCTAGAGTTTACTATGCCCTCAAAGAGATGAAACTCTCAAACCCGAAAGGAGAAAAAGTCTTTGAATTGTAAGACAATGATAAAATTGTCAGACGAAAAAAAAAGTCTTTAAATTGGTACAAGTCTCAACTTCTTACGAGAGGTTTCGCCACCCAATTAAGCTTAATCCCATATCTGCCTCAACGCTACCAAATCAGTTACAAAAAACTTGCAGACACAATTTAACCTTTTTCTTTTCGTAAACGAGGGATTATAAAATTCACTAACTAAAACCAAAGTAATAAAGCCCAATATGACATATATATAAAGCCCAATTTAAAGAAACATACCCAACTCTTTTCGCCATATCACATTCCTTCTAGTTGTATAGATAAAAGGAAAATGAATAATAAATACATGTGCAAAGTAATAAATAATTTTTGAGGGATGAAAGAAAAAAATGCAGAGAATAAACAAAATAATAATTGGTGACAAAACAATAATAATATTTTTTAAATTATATTAAATATTAAATCAATCAATCAATAAAAATACTACTTTTAATATATATAAAATAAATTTTATATTTAATTTAAAAATAAATATGTGAATTAAATTTTAAATACATCATATTAAATATTGATAGTTAATATTAACCTACAATAAAATTTTAAGAATAAATTAAAATATTATTTAGTTTTTATTTACTATATAAACATCTTTAAACTTTATTTTACTATTTATACAATTTTTAAATAAAGCCTTCAGATTTATTTTACATGAAATTTTGTATCAAAAATAATTTTGCCAATATACTGTGAAAAAGATAAATATTATTGTATTATAAGATTGAAATATTATTAATAAACATAATTTCTATTTATTTTAAAATAAAAATAAAAAGAATTTTAATATTTGTTTTTTCTTTTGTTCTATTTGTTCCTCATCAATTTTGGAATGTAACATTTTTGTTCTATTATTTGTCATTTTATGAGGTTATGTGTAGTATTTATATTTTTGGATAATGAGAACAGTGTGGCCTTTTTGTTTCAAGTTTAGGGAGCCACAGCCGGATTATTCTGCATTTCTAGAAGCTAGCTACAAGCACTCTACTCTGGAGATAAAGAACCGAACACACGCCATATACCATTGGAACCACAATGATGATGGGAAGAAAGTAGCAACGGATGAATTTGTGTTACACAACCAGTACTGGTAAGTTCTCTTATTCTCACTTTAGTAATCTTAGTAGTTGTGTAGATGCAGAGCTAAGTGAAATTAATACGCAGGAGAATCACATTCGACGGAGAAAGCTTAAGAAGCATTATATCAAGAGTGTTGTGGCTGACGGGATTGCCAATTGATTCACTAAGTTGCCTTATGCTTTTGATTCAAGTGTGAAGATTCATTTACCAAATCTTGATTACTTGTTATTAAATAAAGGAAGCTTATAATACGTTGTTACTTTTCTTTCCCGCTAAGTTTTATGCCATTTGGAGTATGAAAGGAATTGGAATTATGTATTCTTTCAGTCTACGTCTCGGATTTTAGATTAGCGAATAATGTATTCAGTATAACTGTGTTAGAGCATTTGCATCGGTGATACTCAACAAATTGAGTTCTTAGATTTTATTTATTAATATTTTAATATAAACATATAATCCAATTAAATTTTATTTTATTTTTTAAAAATAAACCTATCAAATTATGACATATAGATATGAGAAAGGATGTTAAAGAGTTGTGATAACGTGGTGTTCACAGATGCAGGATGTGGTAGCTCTGTTTTCTTGTGAAACCGAGTTCATGGCTGGAACAGAGACAGCTAAACTCGCCATCTGGTTACAAGAACTGCTTTGTTAAATCACTGGAGCTCCATGTGAGAAGGTTACAATACGACTTGATAATCAGTCTACAATTGCGTTGACAAAAAATTCAGTGTCCCATGGCCAAAGCAAGCACATACATAGGCGGATCCACTTCATAAGAGAGTGTGTCGAGAATGGGAAAATAGAGATAGAGCATATTCCTGGAAGTGAGCAAAAGGCAGACATTTTAACAAGGACACTTGGGAGGATTAAGTTCAAAGAGATGAGGAATCTTATTAGAGTTAGGGATGTGAATAGCACTTTTAAAGTAAAGTTACCTAAATATCCTGCGGCCAATATATATAAATGTCCGTCAATTTTTTTTGAGTTAGCGATAACGAAAAGCACTTTTAAAGTTTTTTAAGTAACAAATTTGTGGTTATTGTAAAGTGGAACTTTTCCAAAGATATATGAGCATTGTTACACCCGAAAAGAAAGTAAAAAACATTTTTGTTTTTCTTTTTGGTAAAATATTTATTTGCTGCTTTATATATTCAGAACATCGGAATAAGAACAACAAATTTTTTGGTTGATCAGTTACAAGAATATCTGTTGGATATGGGCTTTGCCCTAATATGTCACTCCGCCTAACAAAAGCTTAAACTGTGACTTCCGTCCGACAAATTTAGGAGAAAGTCCATTAAGCTCCGCAAAGGGTAATTTCGGGAATTCGCGTGGAAACTCTAAAATGTCCTAACTCCACTCACCTATATAAATAGCTCAAGACATTTATTGGGAACCTCATTCGGTCCCTTGGAGATTACCCATAGAACAATATTCTCTCTCGAAATAGGAATTTATTATTCTCTTTGTAATTTCTTTCTCGTTTTGAGCTTGTTGCTCTTCGATCGACAGCTTGCCTGTAAGCTGTTGAACTCGATCTCAACTCTTTGTTAGTTTGACGACCTCATTTTTCGTTAATAAAAGGACCTGCTCCACTCACCTTAGTACAAAAAATATCCAATACGATTGTTGGTCTCACGTCCTTGAGGAGTTGTCTCCGATTCCAAAGAAGGTATCATCCGTAACTCTTTTCAATGGAGGTACGGTTCAAAGTTGTTTTTTCTAAACTGCAGAGTAAACACGATAGATACGAAGAAATATATTGAGATAAAGCCAAGGTTGCGTTATGATTTGAGATCTTAGGAGCTTATACCTGTGCTCAGGAACCCACTTGTCCATATGAATAATAGTGATTTCTTTTTGAGCTTATTATATTATTTTGAAATCAGAGTAGAATAAAGCTATATTTTCTTTATTTTCTTTATTTTAGAGATAAATATAGGAAAAACCATTGGAGATGGTCTTAGTTGCTAAATTGCATTACTTGTAAAAACAAAACGAAAGCATAGTATTCAAATCCACTCGATGACAATGCATTTTCGTCCAATCAGAAGCCAGAGGACTCGACTAAAGCTGAGTAAGACGCATTCTCGTCCAAAGTCGTCATCATATCTGATAGACTCCTAGTGAGGAATCTGCTCCTAAGAACACACTTTCAAGGTCTTAAAGATGATCGGATGGATTGATGATGATCAATGGATCAAAGATACAATAGATTGATCAAATGGAAGGTGAATGGGTGGTTTATGCAGCAGATTGAAAAAGGGATTGAAATGAACTTCCAAGAGAGATGGAAATCTCTTAGACTTCAGGCTCGAATCAGACTTAGATATGACACACTAAGAAGAAAACAAGTTGAGAAGATATTACACACTCCTCAGATCAAACAAGTATAAAGAAGTTTTTGATTAAAATGTTTGATGGTTTACAAAGAAGAGATATATGGTCTTTAAATAGGAGAAGAGGGGGACGAAATAGAGAAGAGAAAACCCTAGACAACCTTGCAAGTTCAAGCTCATGCAAGATGTTTAGGAAATGACAAAACATTAAATGCATTGTTTTTGAATGAGAAAAGTTATAAAATGGGCCAAAGCTTTGTAATGGGCTTTAGACCACGAATTGGGCTGGCAAAGGGGGTCTAAAAATGTTACTTAGGCCTCATTAAAAACCTTGTCAAGAAAACCCAATGGGACAAAACTTGACCAAGGGAAAAAGAGCACCAAAGCAACACTTTACCCTTTACCGAGCACCTTGTGCTGTGAGCATGGTGAATGTGGTTTGAGTCACGTCTTCTAGCTTCTTGTCCAACTCCTTAAGTATTGCATTGATGGCTTGGTTGAACCTCTTGGACCGTGACCTTGTTATAGGACCCGCCGGGATGATCAATGCTTCCTCCGCTTCTTCCGCTGGTACAAGCTGCTCCTCCGGTGCTTCCTCTGGTTCAAGCTGGTCCTCCGATGCTTCCTCAGGTTCAAGCTGCTCCTCAGGTCCGTGTGGTTCGGTTGAGCCGTCCATGGTTTCATCAATATCCCTAGTCACCCTTCTGTTTTTGGTCCTGAACACTATTCCATGATCTAAACTAATCAATTCACACAAAGCTAACCTCTGAGATTGGGTTGAATCCATGTCAGCATCCCAACAAAGTCTGAAACAATATATCTTTCACATTCTCAATCTTGTCCTCCGGTACTAAGGTTTTGTTTTGAAGGAGCGCAAGATAGGCATGTATAGCCGCCGTATTTCGAATCTGGATCAAGTGAAAACAATTAAGTCATGTAACCAACATGAATTTCCTAAACAGAGTTTGACAATGCAGAGAAGTGACCTTTGGGTATTGGTGGGAAAGGAACGGTAGAAGCTGAGAGAACGCTTGAGCACTGATGGGTTGGGAGACAGAAGCAATAGAACCAAGTATTAGAACGCCTGTCTCTACCTTTTCGAATATCTTTGAAGCTCTTAGTTCGATGGCTAAGGAATCCATTACTCCCATGTAGAAACCCAGCGTATAATCCTGAAATCAAATTGACACATAAGCTTTGCGTGGAATTTATAAGCTTTGGCAAAATCTAATCTGAACAAGTAAAACTGTAAAATCAACCTCTTGATTCCGAAAAATCTGGTCCAAGAGCTCATGAATTGTCTGTGTCAGAAGAAAAGTCGTTAAAGATCTAAACACATAGAAAATAGAGGTTAATTGATACGGATCGTGGTATCACGTAGAACATAAAGCCTTAACTTGAGCCCAAAGTTTCAAAAGTTTCTAATGATACAAGACTAGTTCTTATTATTAGATTATTAGGTTTCCTTTTCATAATTAGATTAAGGCTTTGGGATATTTACTTATTACTCTTTATGCTAATGAGAATTAAGAGGGAGCTAAGCTTTCTATCCTTCTCAATTCACAAGCAATAAAAGTGGTTCATAACATTAATCGTTTATTTACCTTCAGACAGGGTACGATAACTCGGTCACATTTCTTGTACTCTTGGAGTATCCAGACGATATCCCCACAGATCGCAGATTCTCTAGATTGTTGTTGTGTAAGATCTTTAGCTTCACCTTCTTCCCTCACATACTTCAGTAATGCAGAGAGCGAAGCCGTTTTAAGCGACTTTTGTAACCCTCCAATCGAAATTACTAATCCAGATATTACCTGTTTGCTATAACAATGGAATTTCAATAGTTGAACAAAGCGTGGGAAAGAGAAATCCGGAACCTACAAAAGAACTAAAAAACTTATTGTCTGATAAACGCTTTGAAATAAATGAAGCAACCCAAGGCTCCAGGATTGCATACCGCCCATTGTAAGCTTGCTTTGTTGGGAAGAATTTCTTCCAGTGCTTCTCTATGAGGTATGAAAGGGACAGTAACAGTTTTGTTATACAAAATCCTTTGAAGAGCTTTTGCAGCGGTTTCTCTTAATTTATCCATTTTCTCCATTCCTTGCTTCACAATACCTCCAATCAAATGGTTTGCGAGATTTGAATCAAAAAGCGAAGATGAAGAAGGTGAGTTCATTTCGACCTTCTTACAGAGCATATATGTACATTTCTCAAGTCCATGGATTGCAGCTTCACGAACCCAAGAACCAACATCACCTCTGTTATCAACTGAATAGTCATCAAGAGCTTCCAGTAAAGTAGTTACCACTTTAGTCTTGATAAGACTAAAAAGAGACAGGTCATCGTTTTCAGGATCAGTAGCACTTTGCTGAGTAAGAGTCTCACACACAGATGTGAGTCCTTTCACAGCATTCATGCGTGCCTCAGCATCTCTATCTTCAGGATTCGCCTGCTTGGAAAAATAAATAAAAAACATCCGTCAAAGTCAATGTTTTCCAGGGATTGGCAACCGATGTAGTCACATGTTATCTTCTTTACCTCTATCTGACACGCACTGCAGAGCTTCAAAACTACATCCATCCATTTTGCAGTCAATAGTTCACATGGCAAGACACCTAGTGCAAGTGCAAAACCTCTTCGAACAGCTACGTTTGTGTCCGTTAGATGTTTCAGGTGTTTTGATACTAACTCAACAGCAATCTTATTATTGCAAACGAGATATGTTTGCACAAGCTGTTTAACAGCATTCACAGCTGCATTCTGAATAATATGTGAAACTTGTTAACTAGTGAATTATGCTAACAGGATGAAAATAAATAACTATATGATATTTAGAAACGTAGGTACCTGAATTTGAGAATTGGGATCTCTTCAATTCTCATTGAGGGTATCAAGCAGGATCCGTTCTGTTCTCTCAGATAATGTCACATGCGATAACGAGATACACTCGATAAACCGTGAGACAGCCAGTCGCATTCTTTCTCCACCTTTTCCACGGTAAAGCCTTGCTTTCTCAATGGCAGGGACAACCCCAGCCATACGCTTATGGCTATCTGTAAAAATAAAGTGAACTAGGAACATTTAATATAAGAGATAATGATGCCAACCCTCGAACTTGTTAATTTTCTCCACTAACATAAAATTAAGCTCCAACGGGTCTGCAGATTCCAAGATGAGTCCATATATTTCATTATCCATACCAAAACACCAACCAGCAGAAAAATGAAAGCTGAAAAAGTAGACGGTACCAACCAGCAGAAAGAACATAGCCACACTGGTGGAGAGCTAACACAACCTCTCCAGCTGCCAATGTTGCACCATGGCGCATGCACAAATCAGTTGAAAGGAGACGAGGAGTTAGTTTCTCCAACACATAGTTGGCAAAGTGCTTAGGCTCGTACTTAACAAGAGCAGCAAGAGTTTCTGCAGCAAGTTCTCTCAAGCTTTTATCCTGAAATGACAAGATTGAATAGTTAACATATTATTGGAAGATACAATTGGGATCAACGATTTGATACAGTTCCCAATCAAACTATTGGCTCTAGGTTATGGGTTGTTGGATTTTATAATTAGCATGTCGACCACTTAAGAAAGAAGCGTTTAACAGAAAATACAAGCAGGCTTAAAGAGGTTTTATATTTGCAGAAACCAGAGGCGAACCAATATCAGATAGAACATACCCAGTGGCAGATCTTGTTGTATAGCAATTCATCTACAAAAGGATATAGATACCCTTCATATTGAGCAACGGAAACAGCAACCTGAAGGAACGAGTTTACCCGAGAAGAAAGGGAAAAATAGTTAGCTATGTTCACTATGTCAATCCCATGAGGGTAATTTCCTTGCCTTCCAACATTCTCTTGGAAAGCAGCTGCAGCAGCCCTTCTACAGTTCACCTGATAAAAGACATCAATAAACTTTACGCAGTGATAAAAGAAATCAATAAAATTTATGCAACATTTAGATATACAAAAATACAACTCTTCAACAGAGTGATTAGTACCTCTCTGTCGAAGGAAGCCACTATCAATAAATCTGGAGCAAGCTGATCGAGGACGTTTTTCATATCTTTGTGGTAATAGGCGCGTCCAAATGCCCAACAAACATAGGCAGCTGCATCACGTACATGAGATCCAACACTGTGCGGACCTCTACGGACATCGTAATGGAGTGCCTGCAAATGACATTTACATGTAAATCCATACAGCTTCTACATAATTTGGGTGAGTGACGTGATGGCTTCGTATGCATTGAGTAGATAAATAAGTAACCCAGTGAATGGGAAAGAGTACGACCTTAACAATAACTGGGACGACTTGTGGGAAACTTTTAGGCAACAGTAACCCTCTACGAGACAGTTCAGCTAAAGCCAAACAACCCCCACGCCATGAGCCATCTCCCTGAATATCATGAAAATCACAATAACTGTCAGTTAGAGAGTGCCTGTTTTAGTTGGAGTGTCGAACGTGCAAGTTATGCTGCCAGAGATATCCATTAATAATTTTGAGTACCTCTCCTGGTGAAAACAGTTCCAGTACAGATGAAAGAACTTCTTCAGAAAGAACAGATGTTAGTCGTGAAGTTACACGACCTATACCCTTTGCAGCAGACCAACGAACCACGGTGTCCTACACAATTCAGAAAATAGAAAAACATATAAAAGGAAAATGCTTGTAAATACTGGTAACATGTGAAATATTCTGGTTGGCAGCTAAGCCATCAAATATATATAGCATCCAAGAAAAAAATATCTGTTTTAAGTGTTAACTGTCACTCCAGTCTATACCTTAGTACATGCATCATACTTTTACTCAGATTATCATGTTGTCATTTACTTGTATAAGTTGAGATGTAACCACCTGTAGTTATCAGCCTAACAGTAGAATCTCACCCACTAAACGTACCGTGTCTGTCAAACCAGAGAGTAGCATTTCAATTATCTGTTCTAAGATTTCAGGAACATCCATATATTCATCCTCTTGGTCATTCGCACTTTCTGGTTGCGAGACGGCAGCGACAACATGATCAGGCGGCACCAACGTTTGGGTCGAACTCGTAGATATATTCTCATAAAGGGAGGCGGTGTGAGCCTGCACGGTAGTTCCAAACAAGTTTCAGATGACTAACTTGAGAATGAGATTATGACAATTTTACGGGCATAGTCAGAAATTTGAAAATATTAAAGCCCACGAAGGGTGTTTATACATGCTAGAAGGTCTTTACCACATAGAGCCAGGAAGGTGAGCGATGAGAAAGACAAACAAGCCCTATCCTCTGAGTTAACTTGATCAGATACTTGCGAAGCAGAGGACTTCTAGTTGCTGCATTTGATTTGCTTAGCATAGTCACATCTTTCAAAACGACAGGAAGGGCTTCAAGCAACACTTCTCGGCTAGCAGTCTGCCAATGTTAAGACATATAAACCCAGATCAAAATACGAAAACTTAAGTAATCAAAACCATCTATATTCCCTACAAAATAAAAACATGCAAATTAAATCGGATATTTACATTACTAGCATCTATATCTATGTTTAACATGTGGTATATGGACCATTATTGAAAACATAGTGAATATCTCCAGGTTAAAGGAAAAAAGAAAAACCTTAAAAATGGCAGCCAGAGCCTCCATCACACCAAGCAAGCAAAAGTTGTTCACAAAACTATCTCCCTCAGAAGATAAAACTTCATGTGTCCACTCAAAAAAACTGAAACAGAAATGACACAAGGCAACAAAGAAAAGTAGTTGATTTGAGTAATCCGGAACAATCTTGTTGATGAAGTCAAGTGTTCAGACCAGAACAAACACATAAACAAAACTCAAAACTGAAGCTATGCATGGTGATAGAATCAGACGTTGCAAATGCCTTTCGCATATCCGGACGCGTTAAAAGCTTAGAGAGGAGCAACCCCGAAATCCTGCGCATAGGGCCAGCAGTGCACAGATAGTCCTTACAGAAACCCAAAATCTTCAATACCAGAGGAGCAAGGTCGTCCACACCAAAGCTCTTGTCGTTGGCAATGCTTGTATCAACAGAAGAAATATCAAACGGGACCAACACAAGGATTGAAAGCCACAAAAGAGTAACACACTTGGCCTCCATTTCTCCAGTCCTTTCTTGCCTCAAGGATGAAACAGGAGTCATGCTATGGCACTTGTCCAGAAGCGCCACAGCGAGTTCTAGATCGGAAACTTGATGGGGAAAGAACCTGATAACAGATTTGTACCCACAGACAGTAACCAAACTATAGATAATGGTGCAAATGGGTTTGATTATATCGAGAACTTCATCAGGTTTCGCTTCTAATTCAAGTGTTTTAGAGCGAATGATTAACATGAGTGGTGAAACTATGCTCTCTAAGTAGGGTTCCACTAGCTGACCTTGCTCCAGGTATTTGTCCATCTACAATACAGAAAAACAATGTCGGCACACAAGAAGAAGAAGAAGATGAAGCTAAAAAAGAGTAAGAAGCAAGCTTACAATGGAGCGGATGTTGTGAACAGAAGAAGGATCAACGACACGGCCATTTGCAACAATATCATCAACAAGGGATTTAACAATCTCCCATTCTTGCAAAAAGTATCTAAGTAGAAACTTTTCCCTGGAATCATGAATGTCCTCTTCTCCATTCACAACCACCAAACTTTCCTCTTCTCTAGCTGCCATTACTCTCTCAGTGTATAAACTGGAATAGAGAAACGCTAGCGAATTGAATAAATTACTGGTTCCTCTTGAAACTGAAAGAAGAAGATGAAGAACAACTGGCTGGGTCTACCAAGGTGAAGACTTTGCCTGCGAAACCAGGATGAAAAGAATAAACCGAAAACCAACCAACCAACAACAACAACTTGTGAAAAGCGTTTGGAAAAGGCAATCAGTCACAGCGATAAGAACTTAAACAGAGATTCAATAGCATCACCAAATCAAAACCCACAGTCAGAGATCTCAATAGCTTTTTCAAAATGAAAAAATTTAATAGATACAATGAGCAAAAGATAGATCTCACTCAAAAACCCAAACACGGATCTAAAGCCGCCATTAGAAGACTTATCGTCGGGTCATTACAGAAAAATATATATCTGTTTTACAATAATTGGTAACCAAACAATAATAATATTTTTTTAATTATATTAAATATTAAATCAATCAATCAATAAAAATACTACTTTTAATATATATAAAATAAATTTTACATTTAATTTAAAAATAAATATATGAATTAAATTTTAAATACATCATAGTAAATATTGATAGTTAATATTAACTTACAATAAAATTTTAAGAATAAATTAAAATATTATTTAGTTTTTATTTACGATATAAATATTTTTAAAAATTATTTTACTATTCATACAATTTTAAAATTAAGCTTTCAGATTAATTTTACATGAAATTTTGTATCAAACAATATACTGTGAAAAAATATGAATATTATTGTATTATAAGATTGAACTATTATTAATAAACATAATTTTTATTTATTTTAAAATAAAAAAAGACGAATTATAATATTTGTTCTTTTTTTTGTTCTATTTATTCTTTATCAATTTTGGAGAGTAACATTTTTGTTCTATTATTCGTCATTTTATAAGGTTATGTGTAGTATTTATATTTTTGGATAATGAGAACAGTGTGGCCTTTTTGTTTCAGGTTTAGGGAACCACAGCCTGGATTTCAACGCTAGCGAATTAAATAAATTACTCTTGGTATTTGTCCATCTACAATACAGATGAAAATAATAAATCGAACAGCTCCCAAAACAAACTACTATCTACTATTACATACGTTCATTTGACTGACAATTTCTAGAGTGAGCCAAGCCTCATAAACAGAGATTCTTATTTTTGGTAGAAAAGATGCCTAAGGGAATATGCAGAGACCGCTTAATCCTGGTGCAAAATAACCAAGACGGCTCACTCCAGAGTTTACTCTGCCCTCAAAGAGATGAAACTCCCAAACCCGAAAGCAGAAAAAAGTATTTGAATTGTAAGACAATGATAAAATTGTCAGACGAAAAAAAGAATCTTTAAATTGGCACAAGTCTCAACTTCTCACGAGAGATTTCGCCACCCAATCAAGCTTAATCCCACATATGCCTCAACGCTACCAAATCAGTTAGAAAAAACTTGAAAACACAATTTAACCTTTTTTTGTTTTGTAAACGAGGGAATTTTAAAATTCACCAACTATAATCAAAGTAATAAAGCCCAATATGACATATATATAAAGCCCAATTTAAAGAAACATACCCAACTCTTTTCGTCATATCACATTCCTACTAGTTGTACAGATAAAAGGAAAATGAATAAAAAATACATGAGCAAAGTAATAAATAATTTTTGAGGGATGAAAGAAAAAGACGCAAAGAATAAACAAAATAATAATTGGTGACCAAACAATAATAATATTTTTTTAAATTAAATTAAATATTAAATCAATCAATAAAAAAACTACTTTTAATATATATAAAATAATTTTTACATTTAATTTAAAAATAAAATGTGAATTAAATTTTAAATACATCATATTAAATATTGATAGTTAATATTAACCTACAATAAAATTTTAAGAATATATTAAAATATTATTTAGTTTTTATTTACGATATAAACATCTTTAAAATTTATTTTACTATTCATACAATTTTAAAATAAAGCCTTCAGATTAATTTTACATGGAATTTTGTATCAAACAATATACTGTGAAAAAATGTGAATATTCTTGTATTATAAGATTGAAATATTGTTAATAAAAATAATTTTAATTTATTTTAAAATAAAAAAAAACAAATTTTTATATTTGTTCTTCTTTTTATTCTATTTGTTCTTCATCAATTTTGGAGAGTAACATTTTTGTTCTATCATTCGTCATTTTATAAGGTTATGTGTAGTATTTATATTTTTGGATAATGAGAAAAGTGTGGCCTTTTTGTTTCAGGTTTAGGGAACCACAACATGGATTTCAACACTAGCGAATTGAATAAACTACTCTTGGTATTTGTCCATCTACAATACAGATGAAAATAATAAACCGAACAGCTCCCGAAATAGACTACTATTTACTATTACATACGTTCATTTGTCTTTCCCAAACTGACAATTTCTAGACTGGGTCAAGCCTCATAAACAGAGATTCTTATTTTTGGTAGGAAAGATGCCTAAGGGAATATGCATAGACCACGCTAATCCTGGTGCAAAATAACCAAGATGGCTCACTCCAGAATTTACTCTGCCCTCAAAGAGATGAAACTCTCAAACCCGAAAGCAAAAAAAAGTCTTTGAATTGTAAGACAATGATAAAATTGTCAGACGAAAAAAAAAATTCTTTAAATTGGCACAAGTCTCAACTTCTCACGAGAGATTTCGCCACCCAATCAAGCTTATTCCCACATCTGCCTCAACGCTACCAAATCAGTTCGAAAAAACTTGCAGATACAATTTAACCTTTTTTTTTCGTAAACGAGGGATCATAAAATTCACTAACTAAAACCAAAGTAATAAGCCCAATATGACATATATATAAAGCCCAATTTAAAGAAACATACCCAACTCTTTTCGTCATATCACATTCCTACTTGGATCAGCTCTACAGCCCATTAGAGGAACAAAAAAAGAAAATGAATGAAAAATAATAATGTGGAACAAAATAAACAATTTTTGAGGAATGAAAAAAAAATGCAGAGAAAAAACAAAATAATAAAGGGTGACCAAACAATAATAATATTTGTTAAATTATATTGAATATTAAATCAATCAATAAATAAAAATACTACTTTTAATATATATAAAATAAATTTTACATTGATTTAAAAATAAATTTGTGAATTAAATTTTAAATACATCATATTAAATATTTATAGTTAATATTAACCTACAATAAAATTTTAAGAATAACTTAAAATATTCTTTAGTTTTTATTTACGATATAAACATCTTTAAAATTTATTTTACTATTCATACAATTTTTAAATAAAGCCTTCAGATTAATTTTACATGAAATTTTGTATCAAAAATAATTTTCTGCCAATATACTGTGAAAGAGATGAATATTAATGTATTATAAGATTGAAATATTATTAATAAACATAATTTATATTTATTTTAAAATAAAATAATTTTAATAAGTTGGTTACTAAGGTTATACATTAATTGATAGATGAATTGGTTACAAATAGGTTATACCAAAAATCTTAAAGAGAATATTCTAAAGAATCATATCATCTAACTTATTATATTAATTTCTTTTATTAAATTATTCATCAAATAAAATCTTTTGATATCAAACTTAACATATTAATTTGTTAATTATCATTATACTTCACCTTTCATTTTTATATATGAGTCAATTTTGTGAAAAAATAATTATCATATTATTTATTATAATTAAAAAATAGTTTTATTTCTGGATATACCATATGTTGAATTTTTAAAAACAAATAGAAATTGTTCAATCTATAAAATATTCAAACTATAATAATATTATTCTTTAAAAAATAATATCTATTGAATTAAAAAATTTACTGAGTAACAGATCAAAATTCGAATATTTAAATTTAATTTCATATTTTTTGTTGAATTTTATAATTTTATATAATATAATAAACTTTAAATAATTTATTTTGAAATATTTTTAATATATTGAAACTTGATATAAAAGTTAGAAACTATAAACACTCTAAATTGATTTGTTATAGCAATGTCAATAATATGTCACTATAATATGAAAGAATTTCAAGAAACCAAATATATTAAAAACAAAAAGTATAACAATATATTAAATTACTCATAATATAATAACTCGCTTTTTAAAAACCAAATTTACAAAATTATATCTTATAATGACATTCAAGTCATGATGTAGAATCTATCTTAACATTTTTGGAGTACAAATTTGTGCTCCTTTTTTTTCTCACGGGTCGGGTTATTTTTAGGTTCTTAAACCGATTTGATAAATCGGATCTTTACTTATTTGGTTACACGGGTCGGTTTTAAATCAAAAATAAAATTGGTTTTGTCTCGCTTCATGTGAATTGGATCTTACCTAAAAAAATATTTGCAACATCCCTAAAATATCGAGAGAACAAAAACAATTAGGTAAGTGGTTATACGTATATTCCTAATGATTTCCTAATGATCGGATTACATAAATGAAATCCTAACTATACTAAAAATAACGATATCACTTAGCATTATTCCCTAAAACAAAACAAGCACAAATCGCAAGAATATTCTCTAAACTTGCGAATGAAGATTACATCTCACTGAAAAAAGAGAAAACCCTACCTACAACCTTGGAAACTATATATATGTGCCATTCTCTACCCAATAGAAAAACCACCACCTCCAAAAGAAAAAACAATTACCTATACATTTCCGCATCTACTATACTCTGAAATTGCTGCTTCATTCGCTTACTTGAGAGATGTACGCCCTTACAAAACCTCTTGGAGAATTCAGGTGAAAGTTCTCCATTCATGGCGCCTGACTACTAGCGAGACTCTTGAATGTATCTTCTCCGATGAAAAGGTTAATATCACCTACAAGTTATTTTTGACAAGTCCTCATTAATATTATTTTAACCATTCTACAAATGATTTATTCTTTCTACTATTTACAGAATGTTAAGATCCATGCCACGGTGAAAAAGGACTTGGTGAACCGATATGCCAACAAACTTACTGTTGGTGACTGGAAGTTCATTGAGCATTTCCAGCTGACTAATGCTTATGGTTAGTTCCGACCAACAAACCATCTATATAAGATGACATTCATTAACGGAACAGTGGTAACTCCTAGTGACTCTGTCTCTGATTCAAGCTACTTATCCTTGGTTGATTTCCACAAAATTATGAGTGGTGAACAAAAAGAACCCATGTTGATAGGTAAGTACATTCCTAACCACTGTTCAAATCAATAATAGATTCTAATTTTACTTATTCTCTAACTAATATCTATTTTCTATAGATGTCATGGGTCAGATTGTGAACATTGGAGAGATTGAAACTCTCGAGGCTAACAATAAGCAAACTGCGCAGCTGGATTTTGAACTGAGGGATCAAAGGTGAACGATTTTAAAACTATTAAGTATACTAACTATTACACAACACTAACCTCCACAATCATTATGAAACAGTGACGAGAGATTGCCATGTACCTTGTGGGGAGAATTTGCAGAACAAGTTTTCAGAGCTTGTGCTGAGGCTGATGGCATCATGGTTATTTGTGTAATCCGTTTTGCTAAAATCAAGTCTTACAATGGTTATCATCCATTTACAATACCACAGGTCAGTAAACGTCATTTCAAAAGATATACACATACTAAATGTTTTAGTTTTGTTACTTTGCTTAATAAGATATAATTATTTTAAAATTTATCAACAACTATGATTCCTAATGGAAGCATATTTATAATATATTATCATATAAATATATCACAGATGAACAAAACATCTATGATAACTATCAAAACTAGCAACTAAATATATTACATAATTAATCAAAGTGTCAAAAGTTACTAACCACAATTTAACCGATGTAAAGCCATTATGTGTGCTTGCTGGCCTTGCATTGCTTTCCTCTAGAATTATGCACATATTGAAAACAACAAATTACAGTTGTGTTTATTATTCTTTTGTTACACATGATCCATTTTGTCCATTAATGATCCACAGAGAAAAAAAAGCCCTTCAGTGTACTTGATCTATTTTTTGGTTATTGTTATATGCAGGTTCTTTTACACCGACGGGCAAAAGTGAGAAGGCAAACCTAATACGATCTATCCCATGAGAAAAAGAGATTGGTATTAATCAGCAAATACTAAATTTTCTACTAGCTGATTCTCAGTTGTTTCTCCTATTTCCCTTTACCAGTTATTCGAAAACTTTGTTTCACATAACTATTAATTTCCAATTACCCAACAGAAATTTATGAGTTTTAAGAAAAACAGTAGATACAAAGATGAAACTATTGAAATTACCTCTATCTTTGTCGCTTTAATAAGACTATTTTTAACATAATCCAAATTATAACCCGAGATGATGATAAGTATATAACCTCGAAGATCTTCTGCAGCTCTTGAAATCGTTTGATGTACGGGTAATTGAAGACTGTCTATATGGATCTGATAAGTGATCTACTCCAATACTAAAAATCTAACGATTCCAAAAAAAAATTAAGAATATTCATAACTGGGAATAGAGATCGATTTACAAACCTGCAATAAAGCAGCGTGGAGAGTACAATTGGTTTCAACAAGTCGCCAAATCAAATCAGTTGTCTATCTTAACAACGATTAAGAGAATAGACACGAAATTGTCTACTCGATTTTGTGTAAATGAATCGTTTTTTGAAACAAAACGTTCTGGTTTCTGGATTGTTCTTTCTTTAAATGTCGGCAGATATAAACTCAATAAACCAATATTATATATGTATTTTTTAAAACGGTAAGATTATATATTTCTATATCTCACCCTTATTATAATAAATGTTCACATATTTAAATTTATGTGCCGGTGGGCTATGTTCAGTGTTTCTTCAAATTAATTTGTACTACATATTTGTTTTCTTAACTTTCTGCAATCAAAAAATTATATTAAGGAAATTTATATAAAATAATCTAATCTATAAAGATATATGTAAATGTATATAGTTCACCAAATTCATAAATATATATAGTTCCTTTGATTAAAATACTCAAAAAGATATGTAATTATGTAATTAGTTTGAATCTGAAGAAAACAGAGCAAATTCTTTTGAAATGTCCTGTGGAAGAGTAATTTAGAAAGAGGAAAAAAAACAATTGCCGTGTGGTGTACCACGGGGTATATCCTAGTATAAATTGTTGAAATAACTTCACATATATATCCTAACACAACATATTAAAATTTTATTTTAAAATATAAAATATACAAAATTTTGTATAAAATAAAATTTAACCATTATTATATAGCACGGGTACTTATCTAGAATTATTAACAATATAAAACTAACAAAATAAATGTTTTTTTCAAGCCATCATATTTAGCATATGATTTTATTGCATAATGTTTTATCCAAAAAATAATAATAATAATCACATAAATTATATTTTATATAAAAATTACAATATAAATAAAATAAATTTCAACCGTGGTAGAGCATGGGTCTTAATCTAGTTGAAAAATAATTTGAAAACCAAAATACAAATAAATGGTAGGGAGATGACAAGATAAGCTGTGTGTGAAATTTATAAGGTTTTACATGGTAATTTTGTATGTTTTTCTAAGATTACATATTTCCGGTAGGTCTCAAATCTTAGCCTCAGAAGATCAGTTTGATTCTTCAAATAAGATCATGAAACACCAATTCTATAGATTCATAGTCTGCTCAACAGTAAAAGACATAATTAAAGCCGGAGAATCAAACCTGAATATATTGTGTACTAAAGAGCCAATGGAAGACAAAAGTGTCAATCCGGTCTACTTTGATCTCCACATCATATGGATGGACCATGAGCCATCATCATGCTCCAAAAATCTTCTTAATTTTGATTTAACTCTATACAGTATGTTTGTTTTGTATGAATATTTATTAAGTTGGGTTCATAAAAGTTAGGTTTCCTAGGTAAAGCAGGCTTGCCTCATTTTTAATTTAGTTTGGTGCAGAGTTAAGAGGCTTTTAAAGTTTAAACATTAGTAAAAAAAAAAACTTGGAGGTACCTAAATATCTCTGATTCTTATTAAATTGGTCAGGCCGTACCACAATATAATGTACCTGCAAGCAGGTCCAAAACTGGAATGTGTCTTACGAAAACACCAAAAGTAGTTGGGAAAAATACAAAAGATACATACAAGACTATACTATAAAATCTTATGCAAGTGGTACTGATGCCTTATTTCATCTAAGGAGAATCATTAAGATTACACACACTATATACAATCCTCCGGAAGCATTTCCCTTTCATTTTCCTCCAAAGCCAAAGCAGCAACACTGTCAATTGTCACAAGACAAACCAATTCAGATTTTAGTCCCAAGACAAACCAATTCAGAAAACTATTCGAAGATGTTGTTTTTCACTGATTCTACTTGAAGAAATGAGCTTTTTAAAGGATGTCTTACTGAGGAAGTGTTGGAAGGTGGTTTATTGGAGCTTGGATGAGTCGGCGTTCTTGAAGATCCACTCACGTTTGCTCCAGAACTTCTCTCTTCGCGGACTTTATTGAAGATGTGTGTGTATCCATCAGCTGAGGACGGGTTATTCTCGTCCCAGTCACCAAACTTTGGCACCACTGTGACTTTTTCAGGCTGCAAAACAGTTAAAAAAACTCGGATCATTCAGAACCATAAACACACAGAAGCAACAAACAGATAGGTTCAACCAATAACCTGACATTCTCTGAAACAAGTGATGCAAACATATAGACAAGTTTCAACCAAGAATCTAACATCCTCTGAAACAAATGATGCAAACATATAGACAAGGTTCAACCAAGAATCTGACATTCTCTGAAACAAGTGATGCAACACATGGACAAGGTTCAACCAAGAATCTAATATTCTCTAAAACAAGTGCAAACAAATAGAAAAGGTTGAACTATGACTCTAATATTCTCTGAAACAAGTGTAAACAAATAAACAAGGTTGAACCAAAACTCTAGCATTCTCTGAAACAAGTGATGCAAACAAATAGGAAAGGTTGAACCAAGACTCTAACGTTCTCTAAAACAAGTGATGCAAACAAACAGACAGTTTCAAAGAAGACAGAATTGACACTCATCCTTCAAAATATTGTGGTAAAGTGAGAGATTCTTACACTTTCATCAGCTCTAAGGTTGGCGGGTTTAGGCTTAGATCTTCCAGTGCCATCATATGAATTCTTATGCAACGGTGACTTGTTGTCATAACTATTGTTCTGAGAAGACCTTCCTTGTCTTTTGTTAGCAGCCTCATTTGATGAACCACCAGCATCACCAAACTGCTTCAACTCACTCTCGTCTCTGCTTCTCATATGCTCACGCGATCTTCTAACAGTGTCAACCTGGTCAGGTTTGGTTCTGGAAGGAGGAGGAGGAGGAGCTTGAGATTGTGAATCCGAGTTATACTCCGGGTCATTCGGGTTCGTGATCTTGCCACCAGGAGCTTTAGTCTTACGAGCTTTGTCAAAGTAAGCTGTGTAAGGAACATTCTCCTCAGCTTCCCAGTTACCAAATTTGGGTACATTAGAACGCTGTTTGCAACAATCAGTTCAACAACAATGTCAACATTTCAATACCACTGATTGAGATAGAAACATAAAGACCCTAGAGAACAATCATTACAGAACCAAGATAGCAACAAACAACAACATAATAATGATCTTTGCAAATTCACTAAGAATCCAAAACAGAATGAGAAACACAAAAATCCCAAGTTTGGGTTTAGAACGCTATTGCAACAGAATACATTAGAACGCTGCTTGCAACAAACAACAATTCAATCAGTTCAACAACAATGTCTTCCACAAAAACATTTCAATAGACCCTAGAGAACCAATCATCACAGAACCAAGATAGCAGCAACAACAACAACACAATCACTAAGAATCTAAAAACAGAATAAGAAAGACAACAAAGCCAAATTGCGTTCATCCATTTCATTCAAGCACAATCAGAAAGTTGAAACCTTTCTAATCAAAAATAGAAACTTTACCACAAAAATAGCAACTTTCATCATATAACCCTCTGTTCTTATCTAAGCAAATCAGGATCATAAAGTTGAATAATACACATAGCCATGTTTTCTCAAAAGAAAGAACCATAAATGCAAATAGATAAGAACCGTTTTCTCAGAGATGCACAGAATCGAAACAATAAGTAAAAATCAAAGAGAGACCCTAAAGAAGAAGGAAAGAAAGAGAACACTTACTGCCATGGGAGAGAGAGAGATTGTGAAAAGAAGTAGCTAGAGAATTGAAGTCTAAAGCTTTCTTTGGTTTGAGAGAGAGAGAGAGAGAGAGAGCGAGAGATTGTGAGAAGGAGAAGAGACGAAGAAGAAGAAGAAAAAGTTTTTATTTTTCTTTTTATCAAAGCGTTGACTAGTGATGCTATGTATTCTTTGACCCTTCTCCTGCTCTCTAATTTTCTTCTTCTTCACCTCTTTGTCTCTTGTCTCACTCCAACTCTATTATTAATTAAAATACGAAAATAGATACTAACAAAAACACTCAAACGCCGTTACCGTTACAGGCGGCTATATTTGGGTGTCCATGTTACAGTGTTTCCTCTTAAAGTCGTATTGAATGTTTGTGTCCTAAGATTGGTTATGAATAATGTATGTAGGTCGGAGCACCATTTTCGTCAGTGGTACCAATTCGACTATACAGAAGTTAACCATTTTGAAGCAAACCACTTTGCAAGTTTTCTAAGAACAAAAAAAGAAGTTGTATAGAATTGTACTCCCTCCGTTTATAATATAACATGTTTAGAGAAATATTTTTGTTTCATAATATAAGATGTTTCCAACTTTCTATGCAATTTTTAGATTAAATTTATATTATATATTATGCAGATTTGTTTATAATTGGTTAAACTTTTTAAAAGTAACTATTTTTTAATATACATATTTTTACTAAAACATCGTATATTTTGAAACGGAGGGAATATCACTTATGTAAATACAGTAAAATCTCTATAAATTAATAATATTGGGACCAAAATATTTTATTAATTTATAGTGATATTAATTTATTTATAAATTAATAATTATTAATACTATTTTTATTACGGTCAGTTCACAGTACCAGTTTTTGTTTTCATCATGCCATTTTGTGGCGTCTATTCCAATATGATATAGTGCCAACAATAATAAAATCAGTGTATGCAACTAATAGAATTAAAAGAACCCTCGAGGCGACTTTTGTGGTTAGCAAAGTCAATGCTGCCTCTACGGCTCTACTTAGTCTCTCTTTACACCGAAAGACCCTGTTGAGAATTTTTCTTCCAAGAACAAAAAAAACTAACATATACTACTATATGTCTCGTGACTCGTGGCATCTTCTCCTCTTTATTTATTTTCTTCAACTACCTATTTTTTAACCAATCGATACAAGTTGTTCACTAGAAACCAGGATTCTAAAAATTAGTATTCTCGTAGACAAATTGGACAGTATACAACGTTGATAATTATTAATGCTCCCATACACTTATTAACACGTGGACTATAGTCCAAACAAGTACTGTTTCACATGGTTAATGGGAATATTTTTGAATATGAAGAAAAATAAAAAAGATTGCTCAATCAACTTTCAGTTCCTCAACTTGAGTTTGTCTTTTTTTTTTCTTTTTTTTTTTTTTTTGACAAGTGTAGTGATCATATAGAGTGTTGTAGAATGTATAGTAAGTTAGGACAACAAAAAGATCGTGTGCTTTCTTATAAATATTTTGTGTTTCTAATTTTTTTTTGTTTTGGTCTTTCATAACGAACCATTTGATCTTGAGGTTTTGGTTAACATTTGAGGTTATTTTACCTTTTTATTGAAAAGCTCAATGTCTCGAAACCTTTTTCCTTTTTTTTTTTGACAATGTAACAACTAATTTTTTTTTTATCTATTTAGCTATTTTCCATAGGACTCAGATCTCTCGTGATATCACGGGGAAAATATTTTTTCAAAAAGTAAATCATTTGAATGTTTGAATACATAAACATTAAACATAAACTGTTACTAAAAACATAACCATCAAAATGAAAACTTATAAAACAAGAAAATATTATGTAAATTAGACGCAAATTTGTAAAAAAACATTGTTTAAAGTATTATAAATATATTATGAAGAATTATGATAAACAGTTACAATTAAAAAAATCATTATGACAAAGTGATCCTAACTGAGAATATTGAAGTAATAGTTGTAATGAGTAAATGTAATTTTCTATTAAATGATTATAATTAAATATATATTTAATAATGAGTGAAACTGTATCAAAGAAAAATTAAAATTAAAATACACAATTTAAAAAAAAAAAAAAAAAAATTTAAATATTAAAATAGTTTTTAACGAAAGCTACGATAAATATACGCAAATGTAAATTCTATAGTAACTTTCATTAAATTTTATATTTATATTCTATAGAAAGTTCAAAAGACATGACTATTTAAATAGACACACTTGTTAGAACGAAAAGTTGTGATGAAAAAATATGAATAAAATATAGTGAAAAGACACAACTCTATACAACTGTTTGAGTTTTAAAAAAAACGAATAAAAACAAATTTTCACAAAAAAAAAATACTACAAAAAGCTGCAACTATTGTTCGCATTTATTCAGATTTTTATTATTATATTTAAATATTAAACTATTTTAAACAAAAGTTACGATAAATAGACGAAAATGTAAATTATATATTAAGTTGTATTAAATTTCTCTATTGCTATAATCACTTATAAAATTTTAGTTATATTATAGAATAACGTTAGATATTAGATATTAATATTCAATTATTTAGATTCAACATAAAATGAATTTTTTGTTTCAACGAACTTGTTAGTTACTGATGAAGAAACAAATATAAAGACAGTTAAAAGACATGACTATTTAGATAGACACACGTCAGTGACGTCACACACCTATTAGAATAAAAAGTTGCGATGAAAAATATAAATAAAATATAGTTAAAAGACACAACTCTACAATGAACATGTACAACCGTTTGAATTTTTTTTTTTTTAAACCAAATTAAAACAAAAAGTTGACGAAAAATCGCAATTGTCTGCACTTGATTATACCTAATAACCTATACAAACTGCTTTTAAGTATAATGCATATTTATTACCATATTGAAAAGTCAAATTCAAAAACTCTCTATATAATCTATCTAACTGTTGGGAAAAAACTCTAGATATTTCCATTAAATTTTTATATTTATAATTAACTAAAACTTGTAAATTAGATTTATCATTCCAAAAATATTTTGTTAAATCAAGAATTGGAGGAATTTCTTTATTTTTAAAAGAATGAATGCTAGAGAATTATTTAGAAAGCTGTAAAAACCGTTGAAATTGAAAATTTATATTATTTTGTGTCATGGCAAAAAAATGAAAACAGTTAAACAGACAAATATATATATATATATATTTCAAAAGATACAAATATTCGAATAAACACAATTCTACAATGAACAATTGCAACTTTACAAAAAAAACTGTTACAATGAACAATCGAAACTTTTTGTAGAACATACAATTTAAATTTTCTACAGATTTTTTTGAAAAATTATCCAAAATATACGATTAAAAAAAACAACCTTTGGTGGCATTTATTCGGATTGCTATTATATATAAATTTATCAATTAGCTTTGTGTTGGTGCGTTTCTACCTCTTTTACGGAGATCACTACAAACCAAATTTCATATGTTTATATCATTTTATGTTATTTTTATTATTATTGTATTCAGTTTTAAGTTTTTTTTTGTAGGATTGTATTATATGTTTATATGTTTTTTTAATGTAATATATTTGTTTTTTATAAATGTATTCTACAGTACCTACAGTTTTTAGTTTTATTTTCCTAATATTGCATTCATTATATAACAAACATTTATAACATTATAAAATATACTTAAAACACAATTTTTAATAAAATTAATAAGACACTTAGAGATGACTAATGGAAGTAGAAAAAATCAAAACAAGGGTATTAAGATCTTAACTTATATTAATATTATTTTTAAGATTATTAAAAGTTATAGACACTCAAATGAAGATGACTAATGGCAATGCTCTTATATCACATTGCGACCATGAGCTGAAAAATATACAAAGAAATGGATGATACTGTGAACTATAGTAGGTATTCTCGATTTGTCACATTTATAAACGTCTACTAAAAAGTTACTAAACGCTCAAAAATAATCTAGACCAATTACTTTTATTTTATTGGCTATCTATATTTTTACATGTGCATCACATACATCAGAAGCATTTTTATTTTGTAAAGTGAAAAAAATCGGATGGATGCTGTGATTTTAGTAAAAAAATAGCAAATTACACGTGAAAATAGTGATATACCATCGGTGACAAATAAAAAATGATATACCATTAATCACAGAACTTCCGCTAAACAATTTATGAAGTGGAACACGATTACATGAATCATGTAAAGCCAACATTTTAATGGTAATTACAGTAGTTAACACGACACTCGTGCATACATACACATATCACTATTTATGTCAAATTGTGGACATTTGTATTAAAAAAAAATAAGAAGATAAATGAAAGTTCTTTTTCAAAAAAAAAAGATAAATGAAAGGTGGTTGATCACTGCTCCATATTTTTATTGTTTTTACAATCATTTCTGTGGTTTTAGGTTTTTAGCTAAGAATTATATAAACTAGAGTTGTATAAAAAAATAAACATAAATTAAAATTGTATAATAATTTTTAAACTTAAAAAAAAGATATATATCTCAAATGAGTACGAATAAACTAATTAATAGGATTCTATTTCTAGGGAATTTCTATTAGTTTTCCAAATCAATCTTGCCGATACATATAACTCAAAACAATCTACAAGTGATAAATATTATTTCAATAAAAGTATTATTTCAATTATATTTTTGGTTATACTGGCTGAATTGATGATTTTTTTAAATATTCCTCCATCTATTTCATAAATTTTGACATTTTTTCCTATAAAAAGAGTATCATTTTATATTTCTAATGCAGTTTTTAATATTAAATCTCATTTTTATTTTTGTTATTTGAGTTTACTAATTAGAAAGAGAAAACAAATTACTGTATTTAGTGTCGGTTTAAACATATTACATACCCTTAGGCAAACTTAAAAAAAATGCATCTTAACTTACTGAAATATTTTTTTTGAGTTTCTTTGGTTCATATAATTTTTTGGTGCCCTTTCTAGCTTACAAATTATTATTTTTTGCACCCTTTTAGCTTATAAATTTTTATTTTTGTGTCCTTTTTCTTGTTTTATGCCCTTTAATTTATGTATCTGGGGCGGTCATACTGCCCGCCCCTATAGTTAAACCGGCAATGACTGTATTTATTAAGAGTAAAATAATAATTTATATTATTTCTAAAACAAAAAAAAATATTCAATTCTGTGCATTCGAGTTTAGAGGTACAGTATAGGACCGTTCGGGTATTTCTAGATTTCGGGTTCGGATCGGGTTTGGTTTGGGCATTTCGGGTTCGAATTCGGATTATCCGAAGTTCAAAAAACTCAAAATTTTAGTATCTAATTTAATCTAAATTATTCAATAATACGCAATATATTTGAAAATTTAGAGTATTTTTTACCCAAATTTACTAATAAATAGTTTAAATACTTCATATTATCGAAAATATCTAAAAATCTGAATATTTTAGACACTTATATTATTAAAATTATAAATATTACTAATCTATGACTACTATATATTAAAAATATGAGTATATTCGGATATCCGTTCGGATTTGGTTCGGATCGGGTTCAGATTCGGATTTTCGGATTTAGATTTAGAACCCCTTTGGATATTTTATAATTTCGGATACAAGTTCGGATCAGGTTTTTGGGTTGAGTTCGGATCGTATCTTTGGATCCGGGTATTCTGCCCAGGCCTAAAAGAAAACATGGAAAAACCTCTTTTATCTCTCCCCCGTCTTGTCTCTCACATTGACAAAAACGTTAGGAATCGATTCATTTCCATCCACAACCAAGCAAGTTATACCTATATATGTTGATATGGCCTTAGCCTACTATGGTTTACCACCACCCGAGCTCCATAATTTCTTCTAACTTCTAAGTGTTTTTAAAACATCAACTTTGTCTCTGTCTCTATCCTCTAGTCTCAAAAACCATATACATTAAATGTTACAGTCACTGTAAAACAGTTTTAAGGGTTTGAATAAAATTTTACATAAAAAAGAAAAAATACTATACGGCCGACATGCATAAAACCAAAAAAAAAACACACACACACACAACTTGCATTAGAGACATATTTTTGAACAGATACATGACACGTGGATATCAGTCAATCACACAAGTTTAGATTACGATTTGGGATCCATTATTAAGCGTAAAATGCAAACTGTTAACTGTTTTGTTCCCCGTCACGTAGTCTACTTTTGGGTAAGAGAGATGAAACAGAGTTTTTTTGTGATTACCATTATATTGGGTTTGGCTTTCTCCGTGAGATGTAGCTATGATTACAGCAAGAACGATTTCCCCGAAGGTTTCGTTTTCGGATCAGCTTTCTCTGCTTTTCAGGTTTATGAGTTGGAACTTATTTTCTTAAGCATTCTCTATGTTTTCAATGATCGTACAATGTGTTTTTTTTTTTTTTTTTTTTGGATCTTTGAAAAGTGGGAAGGAGCTGTTGATGAAGATGGGAGGAAGCCTAGCATTTGGGACACATACCTTCAGTCTAGTAATGGGCATGAACTTATTAAAGATATAGACTGTGATGGGTATCATAAGTATAAGGTTGGTCATATAGTGATCTCATGTATATGTTCTTCTTTTGTGTGATTGTTTAGGAGGGACGTAATAAGGTTGGTCATATATGTAGTGAGCTCAAAAAAATTGATAATGTTGATTCAGGAGGACGTAAGGCTGATGTATGACATGGGTTTAGATGCATTTCGACTCTCCATTTCGTGGCCACGGCTTATACCAGGTGGAAGAGGTCATGTGAATCCAAAGGGATTACGGTTCTACAAAAACCTCTTAGAT
The DNA here is from genome assembly GCF_030686135.1 of Camelina sativa. Lineage (NCBI taxonomy): Eukaryota > Viridiplantae > Streptophyta > Magnoliopsida > Brassicales > Brassicaceae > Camelina > Camelina sativa. The sequence continues at coordinate 12,708,955 of NC_141880.1, read as the reverse complement.
GAGCTCAAAAGATATGGTTAGTGTGATTGTGTATACATAAGTCCTCTGTTTTGGAAGAACATGAATTTGAGTTTGTTATGGGTTCTCTCTGTGTTTGGCATGAACTGAGAGTACAGGAATTGAACCGCATGTTACGTTGCATCACAATGATCTCCCTCAGGCTCTTGAAGATGAATACGGAGGATGGATTGACCGAAAAATCATGTAAAGTTTACTTGCAACTAAAAAACTACTCATAACTCTATCAAGTCAAAAGTGTGTGCTGTCTTAAATGATCTTCTTCTGTTGCAGCGATGACTTCACGGCTTTTGCAGACGTTTGCTTCAGAGAGTTTGGGAATACAGTGAAACACTGGTCGACGATAAATGAACCCAATATGCTAGCATCGGGAGGTTACGACTTGGGAACTATGCCTCCTAAGCATTGTTCTCCTCCCTTCGGGGTAGTCAACTGCTCCAGAGGAAACTCTTCAACTGAGCCTTATATTGCACTCCATAACATGTTGCTTGCCCATGCATCTACCGCTACATTGTATAAGCAAAAGTATAAGGTAACTTTACAAACACCCATATCCTTGATCTCTTGAATGTTCGACTTACGTACCTCTCTCTATCTCGCTGCCTCTTGTGTGATGTTGTATAGTATAAGCAGAATGGATCGGTAGGTATAACATGTTTTGCATACTGGATGGTTCCTTTTACTAACTCTCAAGAGGACAAGATCGCAACTCAAAGAGCCAAAGATTTCTATTTAGGCTGGTTTGTTTGAATTTTTTTTTTTTTTTTTATGTTTATTCCAAACTTCTTCTTTGGCTTCTTTGTTAACAAGGCAAGAACATACATTCTTCCAGGGTTCTGCACCCACTGGTGTTTGGAGACTATCCTGATGTGATGAAGAAAATTGTGGGAAAGAGATTGCCAAGTTTTTCGGAAGACGAATCAGATCTCGTTAAAGACTCATTCGACTTCTTGGGAGTCATACACTACACAACAGTTTACATCAAACACTTATCCAATTCCGTCCAAGGAGATTATAATCTAGACGTGGATGTTGCACTACTCCGTATGCTTTTTATATCTTGGGATCTTTTGTATGCGTTTTTTCTTTCTTTCTAATCTACCATATATACCTGACTCTTTTATTATTATTATTATTTTTTATCTAGGACAGCCATTGGGAATTCTACAATGGTCTCGGTGTGTTTCCAAAAGACTGCCAATAATTTCAGAAGCCCCTTTTCGTATTACACTCTTTTAATCTTGTCTTCTTTTATATATCTTACAGTTTGATGTGCTTCCTTGGGGTCTTGAAGGAGTGTTGGAATACATAAAGCAAAACTATGGCAATCCTCCCGTCTACATTCTTGAAAACGGTCTCTTTCTCTTTTCTTGTTATATATATATAGCTTCCAAAACATTATGAATCTTGAGAGTTTAATTGTGAATACTATAATCAGGTCAACCTAGCAACCACAATTCATCATCGCTTAACGACATGGGAAGAATTGATTACCTTCACGCTTATATCGGTTCCGTGCTTAAATCAGTGAGGTGTGTAATATTGCTTGTTCAACAAGAATTGCCTTGTAAAGCACAATACTAAACGGTGACAATTAATGGTGCAGGAATGGCTCAGATACAAGAGGCTACTTCCAATGGTCATTCATGGACTTGTTCGAGTTTCTCAATTATAATTACACATATGGATTATACTATGTGAATTTTACCGACCCGGAACGTAAAAGATCTCCCAAAACCTCTGCTCTTTGGTACTCTGCTTTTCTCAAAGGGGCGACCAAAGTGCACAAGAACATATCGGTATCTTCTTCTCCTGGTTTTTTTTCCCAGTAAATAATAGAACTCAATATTCTTATTTTCTTGAGTTTCCTTTTACTTAAACAGACAACGAATATATTCCAAAATTTGCATGGTATTTACACCTAAAACATACGTATATTGTCAAGATTGGTACATAAGAGTAACCAATAACAAGCTTGAGAAGCCGTATGATGTAACCTGAAAGTAGATTAATTTTTTTTTACCATACATGTGTTCCACAGTCACCAACATCAACATGGTTTCGACTTAACACTTCAACCTTTTGAGTACTCAAGCATGCTAGCTAGCCTGTCACTGATGATATAGTTGATCTTAGATGACCAACCAACATGTTCTAACTTATTATAATGTAACTCATCTTCCTCTTAACTCCCTTTAATTGCAACTTTATTCTCACATAAACACAACTGAAGCGTAAGTGCAACTTTAACTTAGCACAAGAAAATCCAAGTATGATGGTAGAGATAAAACACAACTGAAGCAAATGAGTTAAAAGTTTAAACCAATCGTTTTAAGAAGGGAAATTCATTTTCCTCAAGAGGAAACAACGGTGGGATCCCGGAACTATGCATTTTCACCATGTCTTCTCTCACTATGAGTTTTGTCTCCACAACTCCCTCACACTTCTTCGACGGAGAGGAACCTCATTCCTCTGCACCTCAATGAACATAGGCGTGGTAACCTCGGACAAGACAACGATGGCAGGGTCGTTTATTCTGAGGAAGTCCCTATAGAGACGGATGGCAGTAGCCTCGTCATACCAGCCTTGTTGGTACTGGTAATGGACGAAAGAGGGACGAGTACTGAGTAACGTGGTGAGATGGTGGTCAGGGCCATGTATATTTTGGCTAGGTGTGATGCAGATGACGAGGTGTGTGAGTGTGGACTCCGGCATACCCCACTCTTGAATAGCCCAGTTTTGTCCCTCCATACTCAGATGAGAGACGGTTATTACCCTTATCTCCTGTCGGAACTCTGCAAAACATATTTTATCATCGGGATAAATCAAATATGCAATAATTTAATTTGATAATGGTTTTTTATGTCTTTATTTATTGAGATATTTGGTAAAATAGACAGTTTTCAAAACATAATTGTAAAATTAGTACAATCACTATTCACAATTAGCAAATTCCACATTTTTTTACTGTTTTCTATTGTTAACAAGACTTTCCAACTATCATCAACATTTAATATTTACAACATATGCCATTGAGTCTTTTATTTTTATTTTTTTTAATTTTTTTTCTTCTTTATTATATGCTTCATATAATCTAAAAATAAAAATGCTCACTAATTAAAAAAAAAATCTAAATTTTTATAGAAATAAAAAATTATATGTTTTTTTCTTTATAATTAGATATGCATTTTCTTTGGTGATTTTATTTGATAACATTAAATATCTTTTACAAATTTTAGATCCGTACACCTAATTAAGTGTACAGATGTCTGTACACACTATTATGTGTACAAATGTCTGTACACATTATTAATTGTATAGATGAAATTTGTTTAATTCGTAGGGTTTCAAATGTCTGTACATATGCTTGTACTACAATGTTTTTATGCAAATTACATCTGTAAAGTTAATAATGTGTACAGACATTTGTACACATAATAATGTGTATAGACATCTGTACACATACTAAGGTGTACTGATACAAAAGATTTATATAATATATTTAAAAATTATTAAATAAAATTCATATCATATTGTAAAGAAAAAAATGTGTTTTTTTTGTATCTAAGAAGTTTTCAAAAAATAGATTATATTAACAATTATTTGAATAATTATGATTGGAGGGAAAAAAACTTTATTTCTTACCCACACACATACTCATTTTTGTAATTTTCTCATCAAACCTATGCCCTACTATTTATCTCTATCTCACAAACTCTTTATTACACAACACCCTATTTTTCCAATTTTAAATAGTGAATATATTAGTTTTCAATTAAGTTTCCAGAATGTACTAATTTGCTAACAAACCCTTATTTATTTTATTTTTTTTTGTTACCTCCGCTGCGTTGCGCCCTGGTACTCATAGTGTCGGACATTTTCTGACGCAGTGCGCAAAGTCTTGTTTTAAGACATAAGATTTATTTTAAGACATTGTTTGTAGCTATGTAGAGAGAGTGAGATATTCAACTTGATTTATACACAGCTAAAAGACCCGTATCCCTCTTTTTCTTCTTCTTTTTAACAATTATTATGATTTTTTCCTTATCAAAAATGGTCCAACAATTCAATGGGATATGATGGAGTCGTCGAGAAAAGAAAAACTTGCACATACAATTGACTTTATAAAGATATTGGTGCGGTTGCGAATTGGCATGGAGTGGACAGAAGCCTCCGGGAAACTGATTGGAAACTTCTTTGTTTCTCCCCTCATGCAAGCTTCATTTTACAACAAAGTCTAACGATCGAGACACATTGTGGTGGCAAATTGGGGCAAGTGGGAAATTTTATTATTTACAGTTTCACCATAATACCAAAACAAATTTTGTGGAGTGCATCGTCTTTCGAATCTGTCTCTGCTTTTCACGTCAGATTTTAAACTCCGATTTGAATATTTTCACTAAGAAATTTCGATGATCAGGCATCGTGATGATCGATATTAGATCATTTCAGAAAAGAGTAAGAAAAATGATTTGAAATTTCTCTTAAAAGGGCAGTACTACTAATGGGAAATAACAACATTTAGAAATGGGTGTATGTATATACATTCTTCATCTCAGAATCCAAGTTTCTCAACACTTCCAATATGTGATAATGTTCATGGTGGCTCAGATCTTCCATGAAAAAAGTTCGAAGCTGCCCATTTACTTCGATCGCGCTGTAACCTGGTACCTTCTCCATGGCCCCATTTCTCATCAACTTCCTCACTTTGGCCACTTCCTTCCACTTTTATTGGCAGTTGCAAAGAAGTTAGAAACTAGTGTTTGGATCCCGGTGTTATCCGGATTCAACTGAAGAATCTTATTAGCCGCGATGTCCCCAACCGATAGATTCCTATGACTGATGCATCCTGAAAGAAGAGCAACCCAAATAGGCAAAGCATTGTCAAGTTTAGCCGATTTTATCATCTCAAGAGCCTCTTCTACTCTCCCTGCACGTGCGAGGAGATCGATTAAACACACATAGTGTTTTTCGCTCGGTTGGATATTATATTTGTTTATCATGACGCTGAACCAACGTTGGCCTTGTTCTACTAGACCTGAGTGGCTCAGAGCAGAGAGAAGGAATGCAAAAGTGGCATGGTCAGGTTCTATCTTTGATTCCCTCATTTTGAGGAACATCGACACAACTTCTTGACCGTTACCATGGATTCCATAGCAAGATATCATTGTGTTCCAACAAACCAAGTCTTTCTTTCCCACCTGTTCAAAGATTTCTCTTGATTTTGAAACAGCACCACATTTTGAGTACATGTCCATCAATGCAGTTGCGGTAACTCGATCAAGAACATGCCTTTTCAAAATGTAACAATGTACCAATCTACCAGTCTTTAATGACCCGACTTGCGAACACGCCACAAGTACTCCAACAAGAGTCATTAGATCCGGTTGAAACCCAAGGCTCTGCATCTCCACTACTGCTTCAAAAGCATTACTGACTAATCCATTTTGAGCAAATCCAGAGATCAACGACCCCCACGAAACTGTGGTCTTAAACATCATCCTACTAAACACCTTAGAAGCAAGCTGTATTAACCCAACCTTAGCATACATATCAACCAGACTAGTTTCAACAACAACATTCATAGGAAGACCTGTTCTAATAATATAACCATGAACCGAACTACCCATTTTCATATCCCCGAGATCACCAGAAGCTTGTAACAGACCCAACATCACAACCTTATCCCTACCAAATCCTTCACTTTGCATTTCTCTGTAAAACTCAACTGCCTTCAACGACTTACCACCCTGTGCAAACCCTGTCACCATTGTTGTCCAGCAAATAACATCTCTTTCGTCATCTTTCCAAACAAAACCTCCGCTTCATCCATTTTCCCAAACTTCACATACAGATTCAAAACAGAGGAACAAACAAAGACATCATTTTTATACACAAATTCAACTGCTTTACACCACACTTCCTCTCCTTTCTCTAAAGCCATACAACTCAAGCACGCCTTGATCGTCATTGTAAACGTCGAGCTATCTGGTTGAACCTTTTCAGCTATCATCTGATCATAAAGCCGCAAAACCTCATCTGGTTTGTTTCCACGAGAATACGCTACAACCATGGAGTTATAAACAGAAATACCCCTCTGAGGCAATTCGTCGAACACCTTACGTGCATAAAAGATCTCCCCGATTCGTCCACATGAAGCAACGAGATCGCGAGTAATGGAGCTTCCATCAAGTAAGTTACCGCAAGTGATTACGAAAGCGTGGACCTGAGCAATGTGCCGCTTGTAATTACTAGCAGATAGCAAAAGTTTGAGACGTCTCGGACAGAAGAGAGTCCGATGTAACATACAGAAAATGTTCTGTCGAACTAAACCAGACCGAATCTTTCAGACCAATTCGAGCTTAACTCTCTCACTCGTGTTTGATTCTATGATTCTATCTGATAGTTATCTAATTCAATTGCTTGATAACTTCTTCAAAATCAAATTTGATTTTGCAAACCGGAACGCACCGGCCGGTTAATGCAGTTTTTAACACATACGTTGGGACGAAAGGGAACTGTTATAGAGATATTCAGAGCACTGTGTTGTATGCAGAGAAATACGGAGATAACAGGAAACCAATTAAATGTGTGCTTGTGTTTTTTTTAATCATTTCTAAATTTTTAGTTAGATTACAAAATAACGTTTAATATTAGATATTAATATTTAATTATTTATGTTCAATATAAAGTGGAAAAAAAATTTCAACGTGTTAGTTATTGATGAAGAGACAAATATAAAGACAGTTCAAAAGACATGACTATTTAAATATATATATATATATATATTAAAATAAAAAGTTGTGATGAAAAAAACATAAATAAAATATAATGAAAAAACACAACTCTACAATAAACAGATATAACTAGGGTTGGACATACGGGTAACCCGTTCGGGTTCGGGTATTATCCATTCGGGTTCGGGTAAACGGGTTTAGAAAAATAGAACTCATAGGGTATTTTTAAATATATGGATTCGGTTCGGTTTGGGTACTATCGGGTTCGGGTCGGTTTGGGTTACAAATTTTAGAACCCGATTAGTACCCGAACTACCGGGTACCCGAAAAAATATAATTAAATTTAAATAAATTTAGTTAAATTTTGACTTACATAACAAAATATTTTAGATATTTTGATTATTTTTGATATTTAGGTATAAAACTAAATGAAATATTCAAAATTATAATCATAATTTTGGGGTAATTGCATTATATTAATGATAAATATTATAAATATGTTTATATATTCGGGTTTAATGGGTACCCAAACGGATACCGGATATTACCCGACCCTAACCCGAACCCACGAGTATTAGAAAATAGAACCCAATAAGGTTTTATAGAACCCACGGGTTTGGGTATTCGGGTACGGTTTTTATGTCCAAGCCTAGATATAACAGTTTGAATTTAAAAAAAAACACAAATAAAAACAAAAATTGTATGAAAGGTACTACAAAAAATTGCAACTGTTGTGTTTGCACTTGATTATACCTAATAAATCATATAAACTGATTTTAAATAGAAGGCATCTTTATTACCATATTGCAAAATCGAATCCAAAAATTCACTATATAATCAATCTAACTCTTGAAAAAAAACTCTAGGTATTTTCATTAAATTTTTATATTTAAAATTAATTAATATTTGTAAATTAAATTCATCATTCAAAAATCTTTTGTTAAATCAAGAATTGGAGAAATTTCTTTACTTTTAAAGAATAAATTCTAGTGAATAATTTAGAAAGCTGTAAAAACCGTTGAGACTGAAATTTTATATTATTTTGTGTCATGGCAAAAAAATGAAAACAGTTCAAACAGACAAATATATATAGATTTCAAAAGACACAAATATTTAAATAAATACAACTCTACAATGAACAGTTGCAATTTTACAAAAAAAAAAACTGTTATATTGAACAATCACAATTTTTTGTAAAACACACAATTTAATTTTTCTATAGATTTGTTTTGGAAATTATCCAAAAGGTATGATTTTATAATGAACAAAACTTTTTGTAAAACACACAATTAGAACTTTGTACAGATTTTTTTGGAAATTATCCAAAAGGTATCATTAAAAAGACACAATTTTTGGTGACATTTATTTGAATTGCTTTTATATATAGATTAACTTCAAAAACGCCATGTGAGATTTTTGGCTTTCCCTCTCTCTGTTCCACACATACTGAAAACTATGGAGAAGGATAATACTAACAAGAAGAGTCTCTCAGAGATACTTGATGTCCGGCAATACAGGCACACGAATTCTCCGGTATTCTCTACCGCCATTTTTGCGGTCATAATGCTGCTCGTTGTCTTTGGAACAATCCTCTCAAACATGTCTCTAGAATCAACTATCTTCTGGTCTTCACCAACTTCTGAGGTAATACAAATAAACAGAATGGAGAGAAAGCCATTGGCTCCTCCAAAGAACACTACAAGCAGAGATAGAATGACTTGGCTTCGATCACATCTAACAGAATTCGAGGTTTTTAGGTCAACTAACATTTCAGAGCAGTTTCATCAAAGGGTTCTTGAGTCTCTCGACGACAAATGTGAGGTTAGATTTTTCATGACATGGTTTTCACCAGCAGAGTTTTTTGGGAAAAGAGAACTTTTGGCTGTAGAAAGCGTCTTTAAAGCTCATCCTCAAGGATGCTTGATGATTGTATCAGGATCCATGGATACTCTAAAAGGAGTAACCATCCTAAAACCACTACTTGATCGGGGTTACAAGGTTTTTGCAATCACACCAGACATGTCATTGCTGCTTGAGAACACGCCAGCCAAAACATGGTTTCAAGAAATGAAAAGCTGCAAAAGAGATCCTGGAAGGATACCGTTACACCAGAATCTTTCAAACCTTGCGAGGCTAGGGATTCTATAAAAGTACGGAGGTATGTACCTAGATACCGACTTCATCGTCACAAAAAGCTTTAAAGGGTTGAAGAATTCGATTGGAGCACAAACTGTGGTGGAAGGAGACTCAAAGAACTGGACAAGGTTGAACAACGCGGTTCTGATCTTCGAGAAAGAGCACCCGCTTGTTTACAGTTTCATGGAGGAGTTTGCTTCGACGTTTGATGGGAACAAATGGGGACACAATGGACCTTACTTGGTAACCAGAGTAGCGCAGAGAGCTCAAGAAACGATCGGGACAGTTTCACAGTACTGCCACCAGTAGCATTCTATCCATTCAATTGGTTAGACATTCCAAGACTATTTCAGACGCCAAGGAGCAGCAATGACTCAACATTACTCAAAGCCGATCTGGTCAAGCTGAACAGATATAGCTATGGACTGCATCTATGGAACAAGATCACCAGAAAAATTAAGATCGGAAAGGGAAGTGTTATAGAGATTATAATTTCAGACCACTGTGTTGTTTGCAGAGGAATACAGAGATAACAAGAAATCAAACATAGGTGTGTGTTGTGTTTTTCACTCTAATCTTGATTTTCTAGGGTTGTGTCAGATTAAATCTGTGTCCAAAGCCTAAATGGTAAACACTTTTTTCACTTATCATACAAATACGGAAGGCGATTGTTTCTAATACCTGATGTTTGATATATAAACTTTACTGCCTTGCGAATCACGTATCAAAAGCTCCACACCAAGACCCCTCCTCTTGTTGTTATGTTTTTTTGTTTGTTAATGAAAACCCCTCTTGTCTTGATATCTATATTATATTTTAGCAGCTTATGTGGTAGTTGAATGTTCTTATTGGAACTTAGAAATATAGTGACGAATTTGTAGAAATTTTAAAATATTTGTCCAAATGGATCACCAATTGAATCCATGATAGAAACATATAGGTTGAACAGAGTAAACACTTCATCGTTGTCGACGTTTTTTCCATCTGAAAGTAAACTCTTAGGTGAAACAGAGTCAATACAATGAGTCAAAGCGAACAGAGTCAAGGTAGAGAGAATGAGAAAGCGTGGCGTTCAAGATTGTTTTTTGTTGTTTATGAAGTCAGGTTGCATCATTAATTTTAAGAATATCCAATGAAAATACGGTATGATTTAAGAAAAGGGAAATACATTATTCCTCATGTTGCATTATTTTTAATATATATAGAAGATTATCTTAGGAAACAATTAAAAAGGAAACAATTATCCATTTTAAGATTAAGGTATTTCCAAAAACCCACATGGCACCAACGGATTGGCTGATATCGTAGTTCCTTGCAACCATAGCGCAATCCAATTCCATTTAGGGATTCTTAAACCGACACAACTTTGATATATATGGATTACCTCTAGTCTTGTTCTGTCCACGATCTTATATTCTGAAACAAGGATATCCTAGCAAGAGCTTTTTTTTTTTTTGTTTCACAAGATAGGATCAAAGATGCAAGCAAGGAAACCCTTATTCGCGATCTATGCGATTTCTGTTCTCGTGTTGTATCTTCTCTTCATTGAATCTCCAAAGTCTGTTGTTCCTGACAACAACTCACCCTTCAAACGAAACTTACCTCTCTCCAGAACCGATGACCCCGTGGCCATGAGTACTCGTATCGTCAAAGTTGTGGACTCAGACCATAACGGAAAGAAAGACCTAGATCCGCTGGTAAATCCAAGCGAAGCTGCCAAGTTTGTGAATATTGACTGGTTCACAAGAAACGTGCCTCTCTCCAGAACCACTGACCCCATGACCATGCGTAGTACTAGTATCGTCAAAGTTTTTGACTCAGACCCTAACGACACAGAGGAGTTAGATCCGTTGGTACCTCCTCGTAAAGATGGCAAGGTTGAGAGAATTATTGACTGGTTCCGAAGAAACGTGCTTCCCTCCAGAACCAATGACCCCGTGACCATGAGTATCGTCAAAGTTGTGGAATGCTCCGACTGTAACGAAACAGACGAGTTAGATCCGTTGGTACCTCTTCCTAAAGCTGGCAAGATTGAGAGCATTGACTGGTTCAGAAGAAACATGCCTCTCTCCAGAACCAATGATCATGACCCCGTGACCATGAGTAGTAGTAGTATCGTCAAAGCTGTGGATTGCTCCGACTGTAACGAAACAGATGAGTTCGATCCGTTGGTACCTCTCCCTAAAGCTGGCAAGATTGAGAGCATTGACTGGTTCACAAGAAACATGCCTCTCTCCAGAACCAATGATCATGACCCCGAGACCATGAGTAGTACTAGTATCGTCAAAGCTATGGATTCCTCCGACTGTAACGAAACAGACGAGTTAGATCCTTTGGTACCTCTTCCTAAACCTGGCAAGATTGAGAGCATTGACTTGTTCAGTAGAAACATGCCTCTCTCCAGAACCAATAACGCCGTGAACATGACCAAGAGTACTACTAGTAGTATTGTCAAAGTTGTGGACTGCTCGGACCGTAACGAAACAGAAGAGTTAGATCCTTTGGTACCTCCTCGTAAAGCTAGCAAGATTGAGAGAATTGACTGGTTTAGAAGAAAGCTACCTGATATGGAGATACTGAAATCGACTAGCAAGAGCAAGAGATTCCATTCTAGACTCTTTGAGCTGTACAACAACAACAACTGCTCTGCTCAGTTCTTTATGGTTTGGCTTTCTCCTGCAAAATCCTTTGGACCTAGGGAGATGTTAGCTGTTGACACTCTCTTCACCACCAATCCTGGTGCCTGCTTGGCGATTTTGTCCAACTCCTTAGACTCCTGCAGAGGAGACACCATCCTTAAACCATTGATTGATCGAGGTTTCAACCTCATTGCTGTAACCTTTGATATCCCGTTCCTCGTTAAGAACACTCCTGCTGAAGCTTGGCTGAAAAGACTAAAGAGTGGCCACATGGATCCTGGTTCTGTCCCCTTGTTCATGAATCTCTCTGACCTGACAAGACTCGCGGTGCTCTACAAATATGGAGGAGTCTATCTTGACACAGACATCATCTTCCTTGACGATATATCAAGACTAAGAAACGCCATTGGAGCACAGAGTATAGATCCCAAAACCAAGACATGGTCAAGACTAAACAATGCAGTGATGGTATTTGACATCTACCATCCGGTTATGAGAGAATTCTTACACGAGTACTCCACATCTTTCGACGGAAACATATGGGGACACAACAGCCCTTACCTTGTCTCTAGAGTTATCAGGAGAGTAGGAAACAAACCTGGATACAACGTCACAATCTTGCCACCGGATGCATTCTATCCAGTAAATTGGATCAAAATCCCAAAGCTTTTCAAGAAACCTGCAACCACAAGAGAAGCAGAATGGGTAGAGAAGACGGTAAAGGACATGAGCAAAGGGGGTTACATGATTCATCTATGGAACAAAGTCACAAGGAAGATAAATATTGAAGAAGGAAGCGTCATGTACAATCTCATCTCTACTCACTGCACAGTCTGCAGAAACATCACAAATTCTCATACTGCCTAAACAGATTCAAGGATTCTAGTTTTTCAAGGAAGCGTTATGTATATAGTTTCATCTACACTCACTGCACAGTCTAAAGAAACATCACAAATTCTCCAACTTTCTAAGCAGATACAAGGCTTCTAGTTTTTTCAAGGAAGCTTCATGTACAGTTTCATCTACACTCACTGCATAGTCTACAGAAACATCACAAACTCTGATACTTTCTAAACAGATACAACAACGCTTCTTGTTTTTCTAAAAAGGTGTTCATATTTGATTTACTTTTTCTTTTTATTTTGTAAAAGACTCGAGTCAGAGAATTGTCTAGTGTTCTAAAGTTCTCAACACCAAACAAATAAACCCAAAAACCTTGACAACTACAGTTTGCTGTATTAGTCCTTGGAAACGTTGATCCATCATATTCTGCTAAGTATTTGGGTTTTGTGTTGAATAATACACATTACTTTAAGTTTCGATTATATGGTCGACAATTGTAGCTAGATTAATTCATTTTATAGAGGAATTCGATTGGAGCACAAACAGTGGTTGAAGGAGAGATTCAAAGATTTTGACAAGGTTGAAAACTGCGGTTCTGATATTCGAGAAAGAGCACCCGCTTGTTTACAGTTTCATGGAGGAGTTTGCTTTCACTTTTGATGGGAACAAATGGGGACACAATGGACCTTACTTGGTAACCAGAGTAGCGCAGAGATCACGAGAAACGATTGGTCAGTTTCAAAGAGTTCTATCCATTCAATTTGGTTAGACATTCCCAGACTAATTCAGACGCCAAGGAGCAGCAAATGACTCCACATTACTCAAAGCCGATCTGGTCAAGCTGAACAGAGAAAGCTATGGACTGCATCTATGGAACAAGATCACCAGAAAAATTAAGATCGGAAAGGCGGTTGGGTTGTAGGACAATTTATATACTAGGATTAAAACATTTTTAGGAGTTTCGGCATATAATATTTTGAGCATACAGAAATACAATTAACTATCTTCTCAGCTGTGATATGAAGTCCTTATAACTTAACTCTCTCCTTAATTAGTACCTCTCGTAAGAAATTTTTGTAGCTTATAAAAAGGAGATTTTAAAAATCCCCTGTACATATATAGCCATATAGGTTATGTTACTTCAGTAACATTCCCTAGGAGGAGTTTGGTACTTAGAGCGATCAGTACAATAGTCATAGTTCATGTACTTGTTCCTAAAATTCTCATACATACTCTGTTCGGGTCCGTTTAATCTTTGATAATTGCCTGCATTCCACCAGTAGTTGGAGGATGCACAAGCGCCGACGTTATTACTCCGACCATCTATGTTGCAGCCTGATAGGGAGAAGTCTTGGAAATGGGCAATGAAAGGAGAGTAAGACCAGTTAACCTTAGTCCGACCTCCATCGGTCGCCCAATCGTCACCGTTCCAGAGACTAGCCTCGACTTGCATAGGCTTTGTTGGATAGCTTACGCCGTTTTCGTTTTTGTACACTCTTATTGGGATGTAGTCCACGTAAAACCTAGGATTCCCACGTGGATTATAATTGCATGAAACCTATTTGTCATGAAATGAATAGAGAATGATAACAAGTAAGAAGAAGGATTGATGTCATCAACGTACACAATTTGGTAAGGGTTCCAAAGAATCCCGTAAGTGTGGTAATGTTTGGTTGGGTTGAACCAAAGCGTAAACCTCTCTTCTCTGTTTCCTTCTCCATTCAGAAACAGATTTGTCTGTAACGTTACGGGTTTCCCGTTGTTGTTCCCTAGAAACTCGAAGTCAATCTCGTCGTGGCCACCTCCTTTCGAAGTCAACTGTAATTATTACGTATATATAGACAATTTTATTGATAATGAGTTTTGAATTAGTGTATAGGTATATATGTGTGTAATTAATCAAGAATACAAACATAAAAGGCCGTGACGATGCCGCCAGTATTTCCTCCGGGAACTTTGATTCTCATTTGGAATAGACCGGATCCGTAGCTGTTCTTGGATTCAAACCCACCACCTGTACTTTCATGTAGAAGCAAAAACTATTGAAGCCTTACGGATTTCACAACTTTTTCTTTGTGTTTTATATAGGCAAAAAGGTAGGGAGACGAACCTGAAGATTGATCCATGTAAAGATCAACTTCTTGGCCAGAGTGGAGTGTGGAAACATGACTTTGTCCCCACGTAACAACATAATTCTGACCGAAAGTAACGTATTTGTCGATCCCTCGTCCTTTGAAAACCCTAGAATCTACCCCTGTGATGATCCATAACGCTAGTGCCAAAACACCAAAAGTTCTCGTATAGTCCATCTTGATATAATTCTTTTTTGTGTAAGATGCTACTATAGTGTTGCACTGGTTTAATAAGTTGAAAAAGTAGAAAGCATGAAAGAAATGAAGGAGACAAAGAGATTAGAGTCACATCAAATTCTCCATACATCTCCTACACGCCATTCTTATTATCCCCATGCCCATCGGCCATCACCATTTTTCATCACATGTTATCTTTTTTTCTAAGACCATTAATTACTATCTTCTACAACAGCTTATATGATAATTATGTTGATTTGATCGAGTATGGGTAAGAACAAATTAAGTATTTGATTTGAGTGTAACGAAATATAGGACTGTCTATGCTAACGTTAAGATTAACAAAAAAAATTAAGCTTCTGATCTATTGCTCCTTTTAGGCCTTCTCGAAATTGCTACCTAACCTAGATAACGAGAGTGGTAGATAAGATTTTAGAAGCCTACTCCACATTTTCCGTAGAACATTACTTCATTACATGTCTCTATTTATTCTTTATAAAAGTGAAGCTCCACATTTCCTCCATATTATAATCTTTAGTCACATTTCCCCCAATTTAAAACAGTTCAAATCTCGTCGTGAATTGTGATGAATATATTACTGTCCTGTCGAAATATATAGTAACACTAACTCGACCAAAAAAGACGAGGGACGAGAAAGTCGAAGGAAAGCGTAATAAGTTAGATTGCTGGAGTTTACATATCTCTGCTCGTTCTCCTCTACTAACCACCATCGGAATAAACTGGTAACATCCCGATGTCGGGCACCAAATTGAATCCGTAGGGTATCCGAGCATTGAAAATTTAGATATTAAGCTGGTAACTGGAGCTTTTTGTTGTTCTTCCAGCTGCAAACATAACGAAAAAAACACAAAAGACAGTCAAAGGCAGAATTTAGAACATTTGGAACAAAGGGAGAAGATGAGGGAAATGTTACCTTAGGAAATAATAATAGAAGAAGTCGGCATATAGCAGTGTTTGAACAAGCCCGGCGATCCATGCTGCATCATTGTAATCATAACATTTTTGAAATGTCAGATCATGAATAATAAACAAGACAATAGATATAGAAAAAGGTGAATCATGAGAGGCAATGATGCATTAGGCGTTTTTCAACATGAGAACAAACATGCTTTCACACAAGATTCGTGTGGCAAAGAGGCTCAACATGTATCTATTGAATCCAGATGCTAAGTTTAGTCTGACCTTATGAGCAGGCCAAAACTGACATCACATTTTCAGTCATAAGTTGCACAACTTGACAAAAACTAATCTAACTAGGAGGAAACCAAAGAGTTGCTCATGCGCTAACGTGTGATGCGTGTAAATGACGTAGGAAAGTTGAGAGAGAGAGGAACATACTTATCCAATGAACAAAGTGTGGCTCAGTGAAGTAACGGTAGATCCAGTTGAGGATGTATAGTCCACGGTAACCCCTGCAAGAAGAGGGCATTCTTGGTCAATCGAACTATGAAACTCAGAGCCAGAGCGTAACTAAATCACAAAGTTTAGCAGAACAGCCAGTCAATGGTGTAAATAGGGTATGTTGGTCAAGAAAAGAAACAGATAGCAATGCATCACAGCATATTAGTAGAAATGTAGAACAGATCACAAAGTGAACAAAAATCCAAAATCTGTTAAGTACCCAGACATGCACAGGAATGAAATATGGATCTAGCCAAGAGAAGTTCAGAAGAATGAAGAAAAAAGGATACTTTTCAAATAAATGAAAGTTATGGAAACAAGATCGTACCCGAGGAGAAAAATATATTGCCCGGTCAAGTTGTCAATGTTTCTAGTCCTTTGCAGCAAAACAAGCTGAGGTAATATGGCAACAGCCTCCAAGTACAACGAAAACGTCCAAAGCACCTGATATCGTAAAGCACATACCAATTGCAGAATAATATAAATCAGCTTGTCAAACAAAAGAGTTAAAGCTCCATGCAAAAAAAAAAAATTACAGTCTTATTGTGAAGACAAACCTCGAGAAAGGTAAACTTTTCATGAATCAGAAGAGCTAAGAGTAGGCAGGGAAGCACAAGGAACCAATGACGAAACGTATCTTGCTCCCTGTCGTAAGTCCTGTGGACGGCCTTATGATACTTCATGTACCAAACAATCGAAAAGGAACTTCCTAAAAACACCAACTTCATAGAAGTGTTGTAGAGAGACACGAAACTCGTGAAAATATCCAAATATCGTGTAGCAAAGACAATGGCATAGAGTACTTGAGTCTTCAATGAGACACCTACAAATATACCAAAACACAAATTGAAACTCTCGTAAACGCTGAATCAAACGTGATGATCCAACGAACTGTACATTTAAAAACCTCAATTCCGTGAGATCCATTCATAGAAAATTTCACCAATGGCGACCAAAAAAGAACCGATACTCGAATTAGATCCATCATTTCTACAATTGAACTACTCTTTCTAAATTCCCAAATTGACAGAAACGTAATCGAGTCAACGTCTCAATTGTGAGAAGCTAATCGAAACAGCATAATGTAAATCACAATTTAGCTAAATCCAGAGACGAATTGAGGAAAAAATGTACAAACCAGCGCAGGATTTGATGGTGTGGATCTTGAGAAGCAAGACGAGAACACTGGCCAGGTGAGTCATATCACCAGCTAATCTGAAAATGTTCATCTTCGATTCGTGACTAATCTAAACCTCCTCCTTCTGAATTTGGAAGAAACAAAGATCTCTAGGGTTTTATGAAGCTCTCTGCTCCTTTCGTCGTTTGTCTTCTCCTACACCCACACTACGGGTTCGTGCTAGATCTCGTCGATGGCGTTTCCACAAATTTTCTCTGCTTTTTTTTGGGAAATAAATGATTAATTTGACTGAAAGCCCAGGAGTTCTCGTTATTGGGCCTAGAAAATGAAAGCCCAGGAGTTATCGGTTCGATTTTAAACCGGTGGTTATCTAAATTGAAAAGAGAGGGAAGTAGGGGTGGGAGAAAAAAACCGTAACCCGATAAATCGAACCGAACCAAAATAAATGGTTATGGACCTTATGGTTTAACCTAAAATCTCATTTAGTTGTTATTTATAAGCGGGGTATATTCAATCCAAAACTGAACCGTAACTAAACCGAAATATATTTGGTTTTTATATGGTTTTGGTTTTTATAAAACTGAAAACAAACCAAACCAAAAGCAATCCGAAAAATCATAAAAAAAAAAAAGGAAAAAAACAAACAAACGAAAAAAACTGTACTGCCGCAGGTGAGTGAATGTAGTTAAACCGGTGAAGCTTTCTTTCTTTTTAGTTAGGTGATTTGCCGTAACCATAAGTGTAGTTGGAGGATTGTTCACGTCTAGCCCGACCACTTATTGATTATTGTTCTTGTTCAAATCAAACATATCAGAGACACCACCAAATTAAATTAAGAATTTATGGTACAACTAACAACTTTTTATTTTTGTTATCTCTACTCTATGCTTATTGCTTAACTTCTTCATTTTAATTTGATTACATATTTTACATGTAAGATAAGATGGGTTTGGTTAAGTTTTCCATTTGAATCTTACAAGCACTAACCACATAATTTCTCTCGAATATTCAATGACAACACATTACAAACAACAAAGGAAACGACCTTGATTATGATAAATTAAGGTAATAAAATTGACAGAATAGTCTAAAAAAGATCAAGAACTTCTAAAATTGTGGTATTACAGAGAGGACAGTTCCCTCTTTGAACCCAAAGCTCTCTCGAACACAACCTACAAAACGTATGACCACACGGAATAAACGCAGCTCCTTTACTTCTCACCATACACACACAACAACTTCTCTCCGCCGCCGTCACCGTCACCGTCTCCTCTGCTTCTCCTTCGACACTTACAAAACTCATCTGCTCTTCATTCTCCTCTAACAACTCCATCAAAGACATCCTCGCCGGCTCCACAAACGTTTCCTCTTCTCTCGCCGATAACGCTCTCTCCTCCGCCAACACAGCTCCTAACCGAACCCTTCCCTCCTCCGCCGACGAAGCTTCCTCCGTTGTTACGTTCCCAGTGCTGGACAGGAGAAACCCGAGCTGGCGGTTTTCGTTATCCCTAACCGGAATAGACGTATCCGAATTCGGGATAGGATTAGCCGAGATCCAAACAGTAGTAGCGTTACGTTTAAGACGGAGCTTTTCACGAAGACTTTTCCAAGCGGTTTTGTCTCGACTGTGTCGGTCGTGTCGGTGTTCTCTCTGCATTACATCAAGAAGCGTCCGGTTCGAGTGATTACTCCTCGAGGGCGGCAGCGGTAGTGGTGTCGGCGGGAGAATCTGCGGCGGAGACGGCGAGGTTACGTTTTTGTCAGACATTAGAATAGCTTCTAGAGTTAAACCCGTTAACGAGCTCTGGTTAGTGTCCACCGTTGTTGTTGACATACGATCTAATAACGTCACTCTTAGCCTATCTCCACCGTCCATTTGAATCATCTTTTCACCAATTCAAAAATCACAATACAAGAATGTGAACTGCAAAACAAGAAATTAAAAAGCTACACTTTTGTTATATATAAAACACAGATCAATCGAAGATACTAAACTTAGTATCTCAGCTTCCTAAACTCAGATTTCTAGGACAAATCAGTTTCAGTTCTCCAAGAAACCCAAATTTTATTTTCTTTACCAGATAAAAACCGACCTTTGTAATCCAGAATCGTATACTATTTCAGCAAGGCAGCTTCAAAGTTACAATGCCAGATTCTTCTGTGGACAAGATAAAAAAAAAAGCTTCGGGCTTCAAGTTTGCAGAAGAAGAATCCGAAATCCAAGAGCAGATCTGTAATGAATAGAATATACTTTTATTCATTAAAGAAACAGAGACAGAGAATTCTGATTTCTTCTTTATATATATAAAAAAAAAGATCAATGTCAGATAACAATGATAATATTTCTCAGAGAAATACAAAATAAAAATAGAATTATTTTACATAATGAGCTCTTTGAACACTTTCTTCTAGCTTTCTCTTTTATGTGAAAAGGAAGAGATTATAATTAGTATATAAAAAAAAGGTGTGTACGAGCAGAAGAGGACCACGATTGGTGGTAACGGGTGAGCGTTATTTACAGAAATTAGTTGGTAAAGTTTACTTATTTACCCTATGCATTTATGCGTTTTTATTGATCGATTCTGTTGACTTTTGTGTGTGGTACTGCGAAAGCATAAGTGTATAAGGAAAGATTATCATCATATCACCTATGATTACTCAAATCCCATATATTACTTTAGTATACATTAATTATATTATTCTATGTAATCTCTTTAATTATGTCTTTTGATTATGGTTTGTATTTATATATAAGTTGTATCGTTCCATTTGATAATACAGTATAACAACAATAATAATACAAACATATTCTCTCTGTCTATAAAGTGTACGTGTGACGGTGTGAGATCATTGTTACGGCTTTGGCTTTACAACTAAATGACGGAGTCGTTTGTTTCATTGTTTTGTGGGTTGTTTTGTCTGCAAGTTTCTTTTAGGAAACGGCAAATTGTTTAGCACATGACAAGTGCATTTGTTTCTTGTCTTTTTTCCACCAACTACTCTATAGTTTTGGACTCCACATCACGAAGTAACATAAGTTAAGGAGTAACTTCAGTTATTGTGTTATATATGTAGTTTGTAAACAGTTTGCTACACGAGTTAATACCCGACAAGAAAGAAACTCTCATATGGTCTCAAGTTGAATTGGGCTATAAGACTGGTCCGTTTTTGACTGTGCATTTTTAAAATGTCTTAAAGTTGAATAGAAAAAATAGTCACCAAACAATAATGACCACCAAAGACTTGCGTTAAGTTTAATACTTTTGTTAGGAGTCCTAACTTAGGACCCCTAAGGCCCTAACTAATCCACTAAAGAAATGCATATGCTTCATGTGTTCCCCAATTATATTTGTAACGCTAATTAGTTAACCTAAAGTTTATCCCCCAATAAATTCACATTAAAAAAAAGGAATTTTTTATTTGAAGAAATAATAACCGGGTGCACTGCATCATTTGTTGAAAACATTTAAGGGCCCAACACATGTAAGACCATCTTGTTGGGTAAAATGATTCATACCCATAACATACTAGTAGTACCGTGATTTAGGGTTTGATTGCCACAATTATGAGAAAATGACTTTTTTGCCAAGGGGAATTTGAGATTCAAGGTCATAAATTTAAATTTAAAAGTCTTTAATCTATATTAGTATTTTTGCAACACTTTTTGCTTAAAAATATGTTTATAGAAATATTTACCATTGAATGTCATTTAATGCTATATTCATATCCAAACATCTATACTAGTATTTTTGCATCACTTCTTGCTCAAAAATATGTTAAAAAAAATATTTACCATTAAATGCCATTTAATGCTATATTCATATCCAAACAAAAGTAACTCTCTATTACCCTTATAACCAAACACAATTAAAATATTTTAAATATACATATATACTATTCTATAACTAATATAAATATTTAGAAAATTTATTCCAGATTAAAAAAATTATTCTCCTATCATCTCTTTTGATTTTAAATTTTAAATATAGTGAATCATCATATAATATATAAAGTTAATAAAAATGTGTACTTTTCCTGCATATATTGTGATTTGAATTTTTTTAAACAAACATATATTACTCAATTAATATAAAAAGTGTGTATTCAACATACATATATAGTAAATTTACCGTGTATAGTAAATTATAAAATTTTAAGAAGTTTATAATTTATAACTGATATATCTAAACTTAATAATAAGTTTAAGATTATGAATATTTAAACATATTAAATTTTCAAAATAACAAAAACGAGTTATATTACATGACGAATTATATGATATTATAGGATTTAATTGATAATGCTAAAAAATAAACTATCAATAATATGATATTTCACTACAGGTTAAATCTTCATACACTATTTTAACAACACCAATATAAAATATGTCGAATCAAACTGATTTAATTAAGATTGTATTAAACAAAAATTGTTGTGCGGTATACCACAACACATATTATATAATAAATCACTAAAATTAACAAAAGAGTATATTAGCAAAATTAGTATTAAAATAGTACATTAACAAAAAAAAATTAAAATAATCTAGTACACTATTATAATTTAGAGAAAGACTGAAATAGTCTAAAGAGTTATTTTCAGTGATGTACTTTTTAATGGGTAATTTTAATGTGAAGTATTTAACATATAGGATCATTTGTTAGCTTACAACTAAATGACTCTGTTGGAGATGGACTTCGCCCTCCTTCTAAACTCGTCCCATGATGAAGATTGCTTATTAACAATCATTTGACCACTCAAAAAAGTTCGATCCATCTGTTCGATGCCCGGTCCATTAGCTCGGTCAATACATAGGTAACGAAACAATACTATGCAAATTAGTGTTATAGTTTTGTTTTTGGGAACTTGAGAATTTCACTAATTTAACTTAGAAGTCCACATATGACAAACAACTTAGAGAAAAACTTGGAATGAAAACTTAAAATCAACCAAGATAAATTTCTGCTTACTATTGGAAATTCTGTTGGAAATTTCTGTTTACTATTTCCTATCCAAGCTCTAAAGTGTCTCCTGACACTATTGTAAACTTGACTGATCAAAATATAAATAAACCGGTATTTACAAAAAAAAAAAAAAAAAAAAAAAAAAAAAAAAAAAAAAACTTGGAATGAAAAGTTAAAATCAACCAAGATAAATTAGATGACGAGGATTTTGTAGAAACTAGGTTTCACACAATGAATTTGTTTGAAGGGGGAAACAAATTCAATAAAGTAATCTCTCAAAGAACTCGGATTAAAACTAGTAAGCAAAAGGGAATAAAGATCTCTTGAGGAAGAAGTTAGGATTTCTGCTCAAGAACAAGTAAAAGTAGAGAATTAGGGTTTTTTTGTATTATTTACTGGATGCTTTGCAATGGAGAAGTCTCTCCCCTTTTATACAATTTCATCGATCACAAAATATATTAACTTTCCTTATCGTCCAGAATGAGATATGGAAAGTTCTCATCTCTTCCTCAAGTCGGCCGCCGGGCGAATTAGGAAGTCGGCTTCTCATTGATGGGCTGAGCCTCTTTGTCCGAACATGCCTTCATGTAGATCATCAGTTAAGATCCTTAACCGGATTCCCGGTTAAGTAATCAATTTATCTTTCTGGTTTAGATCGGTATGTCGGGGGTGTTAAATCCCGCACCAACAGATTTGCTAAACTTCACTTGTATTTTACTGGTTTAGAAACAATTCTTGATTGCAAACATATCTACAAAACGCCATTTCTTATGCCAACCTGCACATACAATTACAATCCAAGTATGGAGTAAATGGACTTATTTAGGGATAAAATTAAATATAACATATCACATCATTAGCATAGACTTTTATTCAAATTCATGAATCTCAAATAATATTTTTTCATACGATAAAGACTCGATGATACTAAGCTTCTGAGACAACAAATGAATTATATACCTCATGAAAATTGAGAAGAGAACATGCATTAGTAGCTTTCGTTCCAGTATCTCGTTATGGAATCTAATTTGTGTGAATAGGTAAATGCGGTGAAACCTGCAAATGGTATATCCTCTGTTTTTTTTACCAGAAACATATATAAAAGGGTGATCGTGATCTCAACTACTCATAGAATGTTTAGAGAACAATACCTTGTTGATGATTGAGAAAATGACGTATTTCATGCTCAACAAAACGTACAGTGCGTTTTTATATATTAACAAAGAGTTAGTTCATTTTTCTACCTCAACTAAACAACTTTTTTATTTGCGCATAAAACAGAGTTGATGTGTGACTTTTCTTAACTGAAACGACGTTAACTTTTTTTAACTAAAACAGAGTTGAATTGGCGTAATAGCTTTTGTGGGCTGATTAGTAGCCTTTATACATAAAATATTGAGTTTTAGTCTCAAAACACCACGAAAGCTCCAGCCTCCAGTAGTCTCAAATCACCAAACCAAAACTCTCATGCTCTCTCTCTCCTTTCCTCACGTACACGACGTGAGAATGAAGAAGAGTCACTAATAAGATCTAAAGCAAGGAAGATCCGACAAACTTCGAAATCACCTTGCCTTGTCACCAACTTCGAAAGTTGATACTCGACAAACAAATCAAACGTGAGGGCTACGGAATTTGATACTCGACGTCACCAACGCCAATTCTTCTTTGTAAGAGCACGTAGGGCTACGAAATGTCTCTAAACGTATCCAATGTGTTTGTCCTTGGGCCAAATTAATTAATATGATTTTGAACATATATGTGAGAAACTAGAAACTGATGTGGTTCCAATCCAAATTATACGTTAAGAAAGTTATATATCTAACGTGGATTTCACTTCATGACTTGAGTGGCTATGAGCCACTTCCGAATACAACAAAGACGACTTCAGTTAGCTCTAACTTCTTCCAAGTCAAGTTGTGTTCCACTATGCAAAACTACACCCCATCTTTATTTATACCCATCTCTTTCTCACATTTCTTATATCAAAATCCTTTCTTTCTTAAAAAGCTTTCATCATGTCTCAATTGCTTACGCATTTGAATTTTCTCTTGCTCCTCTTACTCTCATGTGTCTTCCCTTCAAGCTTCCTAGCTTTTAATTACCCTCTTGTTGGTCTTGTTGCTTGTGGTCCCCACCAGATTCATGCCTTTACGCAGTTCAAGAACGAGTTTGATACTCGAGCTTGCAATCATAATGAATCCTTGAATGGGGTATGGTGCGATAACTCCACAGGCGCGATATCGAAGCTACGACTAAGGGCCTGTCTCAGTGGAACTCTGAAATCTAACAGTAGACTGTTCCAGTTTCATCAGCTCCGTTACCTTGATCTCTCTCACAACAACTTCACAGCCTCTTCAATCCCTTCCAACTTTGGAATGCTCAACAAATTAGAGGTTTTGCTTCTTTCCTATAATTGCTTCTTCGGCCAAGTTCCTTCCTCATTTAGTAACCTAAGCATGCTTTCCGTCTTAGGTATTTCCGATAATGAGCTCACTGGTAGTTTCTCATTTATGCGGAAACTACACAAGCTCACAACGTTAGATGTTTCTTATAACCACTTTTCTGGAACTCTAAATCCCAACAGTAGCCTTTTTGAATTGCACCACCTCACTTACCTCGTTCTCGCTTCCAACAACTTCACCTCATCTTCATTGCCTTATGAATTTGGTAATCTCAACAAACTAGAGTTCTTGGATATTACCTCTAATAGCTTCTTTGGTCAAGTTCCTCCCACAATTAGTAACCTAACCCAGTTAACCGAGTTGCACCTTCTCTCGAACGACCTCACTGGTAGTCTCCCTCTTGTACAAAACCTAACCAAACTGTCTATTCTAAGACTTTATGATAATCACTTCTCTGGAATCATCCCTCCTTCTCTCTTCACGATGCCTTTCTTATCATGTCTTGATTTAAGTGTAAACAATCTTAGCGGTTCTATTGAAGTTTCGAACTTCTCTTCTTTGTCAAGGCTAGAGAATTTGTACCTAGGTAAAAACCATTTTGAAGGAAAAATCTTAGAGCCTATTTCAAAGCTTGTTAACCTCAAAGTACTAGACCTTTCCTTCTTAAAAACAAGCTATCCAATTGACTTAGGTCTCTTATCCTCTCTCAAATCTTTGTTGCTCCTTGATATTTCTGGTGATTGGATATCTCAGGCTAGTTTAAGTTTGGATTCATACATCCCATCGACACTAGAAGCGTTGCGTTTGACGGACTGCAACATCAATGAATTCCCAAACATCTTAAAGACCCTTCGTAATTTGGAGTATATTGCCCTATCCAACAATAGAATTAGTGGGAAAATTCCAGAGTGGTTATGGAGCCTTCCTCGTCTAAGCTCAGTTTTCATCACAAATAATTCGCTAACTGGCTTCGAAGGTTCGTCACAAGTTTTGGTAAATTCATCGGTGAAAACCTTAGGTTTGGATGGAAACAAATTAGAAGGAGCACTTCCGCATCCACCACTCTCTATCAACTACTTCTCTGCGGCAAGCAATAGATTTGGAGGTGACATACCTCTTTCAATCTGCAACAGAAGTTCGCTTGTTATCCTTATTCTAAGCTACAACAACTTCACTGGTCCAGTTCCTACATGTGTGAATAACTTCTTGATTTTGAATCTCCGAAATAACAGTTTGGAAGGAACTATTCCTGACAAGTTTTATGCGGATACACCTCTAGGTTCACTCGACATTGGCTACAATCGATTAACCGGAAAGCTTCCAAGGTCTCTTCTAAATTGCTCAGCTCTGCAGTTTCTTAGTGCGGACCACAACGGAATCAACGATACATTTCCTTTCTTCCTTAAGGCTTTACCGAAACTGCAAGTCCTTATCCTCCGTTCAAACAACTTCTATGGTCCAATATCTCATCTTAATAAAGGTCCTCTGGGATTTCCTGAGCTGCGGATATTTGAGATAGCTAGTAATAAATTCACTGGAAGCTTGCCCCCAGATTTTTTTGTGAATTGGAAAGCATCATCACTCACAATGAATGAAAATAAGGGTCCATATATGGTATATCAGAAGGATGTTTACGGGTACTATTACGTCTCCTTTTTGGACAAAATAGATTTACAATATAAAGGTCTATCAATGGAGCAAGAGAGAGTCCTTACTTTCTCAGCCACCATTGATTTTTCTGGAAACAGATTTGAAGGAGAAATTCCTGAATCTATCGGTCTCTTAAAGGCTCTGATAGCACTCAACTTATCGAACAACGCCTTCACAGGCCATATTCCTCTGTCTTTGTCCAATCTTATGAAGATCGAGTCACTAGACCTATCATGTAACCAACTCTCAGGGACTATTCCTAATGGACTAGGGACTCTCTCGTTTTTGGCGTACATCAACGTTTCTCACAATCAACTCAATGGTGAGATACCACAAGGAACACAAATAACTGGGCAACCTAAATCGTCCTTCGAAGGAAATGCAAGGCTTTGTGGTTTACCTCTTGAAGAACGTTGCTTCGTGACTAACACGCCACCATCACAACAGCCTAAAGAAAAAGAAGAAGATGAAGAAGAGGAACTAGTGCTGAATTGGAAAGACGTGGCAATAGGGTATGGAATCGGAATGTTACTTGGATTGGCAATAGCACAACTCATTGCTTCATACAAGCCGAAGTGGCTCATTTGTCTGATTAAGTGTGGAAACCGTTAAGATTTTCTTTTGGTTTTGAGTTTGAATTTTGCCAAGCTGTTGTTGGTATTTTATTGAAGCATTTCCTTACGTGAATTTGTTGTATCTTTATCTGATGTTTTTGTTATATTTTGTTTTCTAATAAAGTAAGTATGTGAATTCTTCTCTGTAGCATAATCATAAAGTAGCAGAGAGGCAGGGGAGAGGGTGAATAGGAGTGATGAAACGACATAAACTCAAAGTTGGATTTTAGATTACAAGAAAACATTTATTTATCTAAGCAAACCACAAAAGCTTAAAGGATCATATTTCAGTACTACTTATAATCACATTTCTTTATCGGGAAAACAGAACTGAAAAAAGAAGGCATATATCGGACAAATTTTCCCATTAGCTTAGTAAACAATATAATATGGGCCTTCTAATCCCTCAATGTACACGTGAAGCCTGGGCATTCGCTACAAACCGAAAGAACCGAACCGAATAAACCGACAAATTCGGTTATCGGCACCGATTGTGAGAGGAGATACAAACCGTTCGGCGAGATTTTTTTGGGATTTCAGTATTCGGTTCGGTTCGGTTCGGCGAGCTGAAACCGATCGGGTTTCTCAGTTTTACTCTAACCCTTCAGATTCCGCTCCCATCCAACGAGAATCTGACTCAAACTCTGCAAATCGGCCATGGATAACAATGAGAGGCTATAAAGAAGACGATGAATGTGAAATATATAGTTGCTGTCGATTTGTGTGTTTATGGGCTTAAACTTGATTTTTATTGTTTCACAACCAAACCCAATAAAATGGCTAAAAATTGAACCCACTAAATCATATGCCATAACTATATAAAAAAAACCTAGTTTATCATTGATTCTCCAGTCACGACCATAATCTTCCTTTTGCCGACATCATATCTATCGCTTCTTCACATGTTGCTCATGAAGTATTCCTTGCTGAGAGATCTGAAGCTTCAGGTTCGTCAAATCTTTTCATTTTTTTTGTTCAAAATCTTTTTCAGTTTCTCTTTAGATTTAATGATTTCTGTTATAGATTTTCATTGTTATTTATTTTGTTTTTCTTATTTTATTCAGTTCTAGTGGGGATGATGATCGAAGGTCAAAGATTTCGTCGAGAAAGATTTCTATGCGGTTAGCTGATATCAAGCTTCATCGGATGGAGAGATCGAATGTGGTACGCCGTCGCCTCACCATTTTGTCGAAAACCCTAAACGTAGTTGGGTTTGAGTTGTAATTTTTAGTTGGACATGTTATAAGTTTTTAAGGTATATATTTGAGCCCATTAACATTTTTTGGTCTAATTCGGTTCGAATTAACCGAATTAGGAAAAGAATCGGTTAATTTTGGAAGATATAATTAATGTTAAAACCGAACCAAAGAAACCGAGTACAAAACAAACCGAACCGAATTATTACTCGGTTTAATTTGGTAGAAATTTTAGATAGCCAAAAAATAAAAAAACCGAAAAAACCGATTGAACCGAATGTCCAGGCCTAAAAAAACCCTAGTTTATAATTGATTCTCCAGCCACTACCATAATCTTCTTTTGTCGACATCATCTCTATCGCTTATTCACATGTTGCTCATGAAGTGTACCTTGTTGAGAGATCTGAAGCTTCAGGTTCGTCAAGTCTTTTCATTTTTTTTTTTATTCAAAAGCTTTCTCAGTTTCTCTTTAGCTTTAATGATTTCTGTTGTGGATTTTCATTGTTATTTATTTTGCTTTTCTTATATTTTTCAGTTCTAGTGGGGATGATGATCGAAGGTCAAAGAACTAGTCGAGAAAGATTTCTATGAGGTTAGCTGATATCAAGCTTCATTGGATGGAGAGATCGAATGTCGTACGTCGTCGCCTCACCACTTTTTCGAAAACCCTAAATGTAGTTGGGGTTTGTAATTTTTAGTTGGACATGTTATAAGTTTTTAGGTCTAAATTTGAGGCCATTAACATTTTTTTTGGTTTAATTCGGTTCGAATTAACCGAATTAGGAAAAGAATCAGTTAATTTCGCAAGATATAATAAATGCTAAAACCGAACTGAATAAACTGAGTACCGAACAAACCGAACCGAATAAGTCGGTAGAAATTTTAGATAACCGAAAAATCAAAAACTAAAAAAAACCAAACCGAATAAACTGATTGAACCGAATGTACATGCCTAAAAAAAACCCTAGTTTATAATTGATACTCCAGCCACTACCATAATCTTCCTTTTGTCGAGATCATCTCTATCGCTTCTTCACATGTTGCTCATGAAGTGTTCCTTGTTGAGAGATCTGAAGCTTCAGGTTCGTCAAGTCTTTTCATTTTTTGTTGTTCAAAATCTTTCTCAGTTTCTCTTTAGCTTTAATAATTTATGTTATGGATTTTCATTGTTATTTATTTTGCTTTTCTTATTTTTTTCAGTTCTAGTGGGGATGATGATTGAGGTCAAAGAAATCGTCGAGAAAGATTTCTATGCGGTTAGCTGATATCAAGCTTCATCGGATGGAGAGATCGAATGTCGTACGCCGTCGCCTCACCACTTTGTCGAAAACCCTAAATGTAGTTGGGTTTGGGTTGTAATTTTTAGTTGGACATGTTATAAGTTTTAGGTCAATTTGAGCCCATTAACATTTTTTTGGTCTAATTCGGTTCGAATTAACCGAATTAGGAAAAGAATCGGTTAATTTCGGAAGATATAATAAATGCTAAAACCGAACCGAATAAACCGAGTACCAAACAAACCAAACCGAATTATTATACGGTTTAATTCGGTAGAAATTTTAGATAACCGAAAAATCAAAAAACCGAGAAACCGAACCGAATAAACCGATTGAACCGAATGCCCATGCCTAAAAAAAACCTAGTTTATAATTGATTCTCTAGCCACAACCATAATCTTCCTTTTGTCGAGATCATCTCTATCGCTTCTTCACATGTTGCTTATGAAGTGTTCCTTGTTAGAGAGATCTGAAGCTTCAGGTTCGTCAAGTCTTTTCATTTTTTGTTGTTCAAAATCTTTCTCAGTTTCTCTTTAGCTTTAATAATTTCTGTTATGGATTTTCATTGTTATTTATTTTGCTTTTCTTATTTTTTTCAGTTCTAGTGGGGATGATGATCAATGGTCAAAGAACTCGTCGAGAAAGATTTCTATGCGGTTAGCTGATATCAAGCTTCATCGGATGGAGAGATCGAATGTCGTACGCCGTCGCCTCACCACTTTGTCGAAAACCCTAAATGTAGTTGGGTTTGGGTTGTAATTTTTAGTTGGAGATGTTATAAGTTTTTTAGGTCTAAATTTGAGCCCATTAACTTTTTTTGGTCTAATTCGGTTCAAATTAACCAAATTAGGAAAAGAATCGGTTAATTTCAGAAGATATAATAAATGCTAAAACCGAACCGAATAAATCGAGTACCGAACAAACCAAGCCAAATTATTATTCGGTTTAATTTGGTAGAAATTTTAGATAACCGAAATATAAAAAACCGAAAAAACCGAACTGAATAAATCGATTGAACGAATGCCCAGACCTACGTGAAGCCATGCCAAACCGAGAGGTAAGTTACTAACTTGTGAACTAAGGTTCTCAGATTTTGTCTACTAGCAGAAGCTCAATTTTCTTACTGCAGTCAAGAACCTGCATGTTAATGAATTACATAAAAGCTCGTATAGTTTATTTTTGGAGAAGTGGGGAAGGAGCAGAGAAAATTCAAGTCATATATGACATATATTCTAAAATTGTAAGATTAACATAGACATATGATTTAGACCTTCTCAATGTTCTCAATCTTAACATCACTAACTTCAGCCAATTTGCAGCAACAACTCAGACAACCCAATACATATATACTGAATGGAATCAGAATACTTTACTCTGTTAATAATATAATATTGGCATAAAACGTTGGCGTAAATTATCCGAAAAATCTGTAGACTCAATTTTTATTATTACTAGGTTTTGAACTCACGCTACGCATGGGTATATTTGATATATTTTGATGAAAACTATATATGATTGATGATGGTAGTAAAATATTATCTTAAAAAAATTAAATTAGTATTAAGGAAAAAGTTAAATTTCAGATACACAATTTTTTGAAATATAAAAATCAGTTGTGTTAACTTGTTAACCCATCAAACCCCAAGAACAAAATCATTTCTTTTCCCACAAAAATAAAAAATAAGATAAAAAATTAATGAAAAAATATCAACTCATCTATAAAATCACAACAATATGTTTTATAGCTAATAAGAAATAAAAAGCACAAACGTAGATAAAGAAAATAATTTATGTTTTACATCAATATTTAGAATATTTTAAACTTTTAAGAGGTTTCGAAATATAAAATTTGAACCTTTTTAAAAATTTCAATATTTATAATATTTTAAACTTTTAAAATTTAAAAATTATAATATTTAAAAACTTTTTAAAAGCTAAGAACTTTTAAAAGTTTCAATATTTATAATATTTAAAATTTTAAATTTTTAAATATTATAATATATTTTTTTGAAACTTTTTGAAGTTTTAATTTGATCAAATAAAAAACTGGATCAAACCGAATATAAAACTTTTAAACTTAGACGCCTGATAAATCAAACTTTCATGCTCATTCGTTGTTGGTAGCATATTAATCTTATTTATATTGGTTCTGAACCATTGTCTAAAAAATTTATAGCCGATGTGGGATATTGTGCATAGTTCTTTTATTTCCATATATTTAAAATTTTCCTTTTTCTAAAAAATTCTGGAAATTTAAAAAATGTTAATGAATGACATGTGAAATCGTGATAGGTTGTTTGAAATAATTCTTAATATAGAAAATTCTGGAAATTTTAAAAATGTTAATTAGTGAGGTGGCTAATTACTAT
Source organism: Camelina sativa (assembly GCF_030686135.1). Taxonomy (NCBI): domain Eukaryota; kingdom Viridiplantae; phylum Streptophyta; class Magnoliopsida; order Brassicales; family Brassicaceae; genus Camelina; species Camelina sativa. Next base: position 12,677,241 of record NC_141880.1, on the reverse strand, counting down.
TAGTGGTTTTAAAGCTTAGGTCGAAGCTTTAAAGTGCTTATAGCTGCTACTTTTTATTAGTATAAAATGTTTTATTTTATTCCAACAAAAAACAAACTAAACTAGTTAATAAATTTGATACTAATCCAGCGATGTAGCCTGAGATTTGTGTAAAGTTTCATAACATGGAAACTGTTTATGCAACTTATATACTACAAAAAGGCCCGAAACAACAAGAGCAAACAAAACATAAAGAAGGCCTTATTTGGTCAAAATCTCAGGCCCAGAATCCGGGGAGAGAGAGAGAGGGAGAGAGAGTCGCATACTGCGTCGAGGAGAGAGAGAGAGAGAGAGAGAACGAAAAAAACATCAACGAGAAGCCAAATTTTTTTTTTTTGTTGCCTTTCTTCTCCCGAGAGGGAAACCAAAATTGAATACAAAAATTGCTGAATTAGGAATCAATCTCGCAACAAGCAAAGCAATTTCACCGGATTCCATGTCGTGGGAGCTCTCTCTCGTGTTTCTCTGAGAAATTGATTTCGTCTCTGATTTGGGAAAACACAAAAAAAAAAAAGCTTGGAAAGAGGTGTTTTTGGGAAACCCTAGGAGAGAGAAACTAATTTTAGAATTTGGGTGATTTTGCCCGAGTTTTGTGCCCTAGTTTTTTTGCGTTCGTTCCCGTTCTACGTTCAATTCCCAGGTAAACTCTAGCTTTCTCACTCTTCTTCTCAAACCCTAGAGTCCAGCTTTGCTGGAAGGTTCTGTGATTTTTTTGACGTTTTGGGTGCACTGCTTCTCATTTTGCTAATTTCTATCAGGAATGTGAATTGTTTGCTGTAATTACGTCTCTGTGATTCTTGTTTCTGCCTCGTTTTGCTTCGAAATGTGTAATACTTGATTGTAGAGTTCGTGGGTACGACATTAAGTAGCTCAAGTTGATCATTTCTAACTTTAGGTTTGGATTAAGCTTCGAGGACCTCTCTGCTTTGAGGCAACACTTCATTTTTTTTGGGTCTCGTAGAGTTTTAGTTTGCGTTATCCTGGAATGAGTAGTTCTGAGCTCTGTAATGGGTTATGTTGCTTCTCTACATCTGATCTTCTAAATGATCGAGAATGGGAGAGGCGTTAGGTTAGGTATAAAGATTCTCTGTCAAATACTAGATTCTAGGGAGTTATCTTCACTTTGATGTTCCTTTGGACATTTGAATGATTTTTGTTTGATTCTTCTAAGCTACTCTATAATCTGTTATCATATGACACTGCCATGACTTTCTCTGGAATTTTTTGTATGTTCTCTGCTTTTTCTGTATGATGAGAACTTACTAGATGCGCATAGATTGACCATTATTATTTGTAGGTCGACATTTAGATGTTACTGGTTCTAACTTCTGCAGTATGGTCATTCGGAATGCTGTAATACTGAAACCTTCTTGATATTGTTTTTCAGTTAAGTTAGAATTCGAATTTATGGTACATCCAAGGTGGTGATGCATGGAAACGTTTCAGGATATCTTCTAGTAAATGCTGAGGTTGATTCCATGGGAGGAGTTATTGATAGTGGAGGTGGTATTGGTGTTAAAACATCTCCGCGCCGAACAGCAATTGAGAAGGCTCAAGCGGAGCTAAGGTATTTCTGATTGAGACTTCTTGATCTTCTGCAATGTATTTAAATGCTCTTCAATTTCTACAGCTATTAGTCACTTCCGATGTGTAACAAAGATGCTTGTTTCAACAGGCAAGAGTATGATGTCCGTGAGGAAAGGAGGAGAGAATTGGAGTTTCTGGAGAAAGTATGCATACCTATATATCCCTGTTCTCTTTTTCGTTTTCTTTTTTTCCAAAAACTTATGATGACGAGCCTTTACTCTTCTATCTGCTTCAGGGCGGTAATCCCTTGGATTTTAAGTTTGGCATTGCAACTTCACAAAGCGTCCAATCTACATCACTCACAGATCAGCAAGCAGAGCATTTTGTAAACAGGTACACTCTTATTTGTTGTAGTTCCCCATTTATTTCATGGCTTAGCTCATCATTATTTACCCATAACCCCCACAGTGAAGTCAAGGATAGTTTTGCCCTGACTGCCTCACCACATGGAGACTCTGTGGAGAGTAGCGGTAGACCTGGAGTTCCTACAAATTCTGAACCCAATACAGCAGATAATCTCTTACTGTTTGATTCTGAAAACAAGTCAGTTGAAGGAGAAAAAAATTTGAGATATCCTAATAGGCAAAACAGAACTTCTGAGTCAGAACGATCCTCCAAAGCAAATACCAACCAGAATACCAAAGAAACAGAAGATTCTGCCATCTTTCGCCCGTATGCTCGAAGGAACAGATCAAAGATTAATCGGGATCTATCACGGTCAAGCTCTACGGATTTAGTTCAGAATCGTGGTGGTCTTGCAACGTCTATATCTATTCGCAGAGGATCAGTGGAAGGAAAGGGTTGCATTCCCGAAGCAGCGAATCAAAAGGATAGGCATACAACTTCCGTATCTTGTCCAATATTTGCAAATTCAAATGGTAATATCGTTCCAAAAAATATAGTTCCCGGCAATTCGCTGAATACCAAGGTGGATGGTGAACCTGTTGTACGAGAGAGTACTGCTGGATCTAAGACTAGTCTATTGAAAGATGAGGCCGACATTACATATAGAAAAAGCTCTGCATATTTTTCAGTTGGAGAGTCTGGCCTTGCTGTGGAGAAGGCACAACTAGTTTCGACTGGTACAGAGATTGGTTCTCCCAAAGCTGTAACAATAGCTGGTCAGAAAAATAATTCTACCCAACTGAATGGCCTAAGAGATTCCACGGGAGAGGAAGAAAGCTTAACAAATAGAGGAGCTGCAGGGACTAAAGGGTTAGAGTCAGAGTCTTCTCTTGCTAACAACATAGAAGTAGATGTAGATAATGGAAGGGATCTTTATAAAGTGGACAAACTTGACTCGGATGAAATCTCTATGCAGAAGGCTGTAAGAGTAGAGGGGTTACTGAGTCAAACAGTTGATGAAATGACGAAAACTAAGATTGAGGATGAGACAGGTCGACCTACTACCATTATTAGTGAGTGCATTCCTGAGAAATTGGTTAAAATTGAAAATCAAAATCACAGAAGTACAGCTGAGATGCAAAATGAAGAGAAAGGTTCTGAGACTGAGAAAAGGCTTCAAGATGGGTTGGCTGTACCCGAAAATGACAGGAAAGCTGGTAGTCTTTTACCTGAAAATCCTAGCAGCTCGTTGTACTCTGAAATTCCTCAGGCATCTGTAGACACAAGTTCCTGCGCAGTTGGCGATAATTTATTTTCAGGAACTGACATTGAAGAATCAAAACATCAGCCGAGCTCAGATGCAGTAGTGTTTGATACTGTGAAGGAGGACTCCATTCTTGAGGAGGCAAGGATTATACAGGTTTTCTTTTTCAACTTGGCTTTGTGATCTTAAGTTGTCTACCTTTTGAAGAAGTTATATACCTATTCATCGTTTTATGTATGACATAATACACTAACAGGCAAAGAGAAAAAGAATTGTCGAGTTATCTTGTGGTACTGCACCAGTGGAAGTCCGTGAGAAATCTCAATGGGATTTTGTCCTCGAAGAAATGGCATGGCTGGCAAATGATTTTGCGCAGGTCTGGTCTAGCTAAATTAGCTTTCTAACTTAAATTCTGTGTATCTGCATGGAATTTGTCTAACCTAATTTGAAAGCTGCATTTTGTGGATTGATGTTTTGTTTATTTCCAATAGCATCTAGACATTTGTCTGCTTAAATGAGCTTGTCCACTTTTATGTTAATAGGTGAGTGTTCTGATTCCAATTTATTACCTTTATCTTTTCATCTTTTAGGAGCGCCTTTGGAAGCTGACTGCTGCCGCACAAATTTGCCATCGTGTTGCTTTGACTTGTCACTTGAGATTTGAGGAACGAAATCAGCACAGAGAGCTGAAAAAAATAGCTTCAATCCTATCTAATGCTATCTTGCAATTCTGGAGTTCTGTGGAGGTTCCTGGGGAACTGGAGGAGACAAGCATGGAAATTGTTAAGGTATTTTACTGTCAGACCTTAATTTTTGGTTGTGGGAATGGTCTTTGATGGCAATGGTGATCATATGGTTCTTTCCTTGTCTTTTAAATCAGCATTATGCATATATAGATATATACTCGTTAATAAAAGCATTTACAACACTGGCATCCTGGAACCATATTATTATGTTTGTGACTGGACTGTAAAACGACACATTTCTTCTGATATTTCCTTCATATGATGGCGAGGCCGGATCTTTCTTATTCACTTGCACTGTCTTTCATAATTATCTTCAGAAGTCTCTGGTTCTGTTACACTTTTTCATATGATATTAATAACTTAATGGTATCCTACTAAGTAATACCGCGTTGTATGCAGGAGACTTGCCAAGAATCTAATTATGTGAATGGCAGAATATGTTTAGCTGCGGGTGTCAAGGAGTATGCTAGTAGATTTTTGAAGTATAACAACTCTTCCATCCCCTATCATTCAGCTGCACCGTCAACACCTGACAATATGTGCGACCCAGAGATATTGGATATATCTATGGTTGATCAGCTTACAGAAGTATGAATCTCTGAAAAGTTTTTCCGCAACCTCACTTGAATACTATTGCTGTGGATAGCTCTACAATATTGCTTATTGAGCTGTTTTATTGTACAGGCAAGCCTCTTTTATTCAGTTCCATCTGGTGCAATGGAGGTATACCATAAGTCCATTGAGTCTCATCTTACACGTTGTGAGGTATGTGAGATTTTTCTGTGCTAGGAGCTCTCATATTGTAATCTTGATGACGTATATTTTCCTGAGAATATATATCTATTCTCCGAAGTTATTAACAGTATATCTCTGTTCCCAGAAGTCCGGAAGTAGCATGCAGGAGGAGGTTGATACATCGGCTTATGATGCTGCTGGAGGTATGCACAATTCTGGGTTGTTTGAGCTTCGCATACTGATTAAATATTTGCTAACTTTTATCTCTAATTGTAGATACAGGATATAATGTTACTGCTTTCGATGAGGATGAAGGAGAAACAAGTACCTATTATCTTCCGAAAGCTTTCGAATCGAACAAATCATTTAATACAAGCCACAAAAAAAGGAAGAATCTGATGAAGTCTCATTCTGCCCGGTCATATGATCTTGGAGATGATTTACCATACGTCAACTACACAGATGGGTCTAACTCATCAAGCTTGATGGCAAAAAGGCCTGCCAGTAATAATAATATTGGCTCAGTTCCGACGAGGCGAGTGCGCACTGCTTCCAGGCAGAGGATTGCGAGTCCTTTTGGCTGTGCTACTGCTGGGAATTTATCAGTGCCCTCGAAGACAGATGCGTCTAGTGGGGATACTAGTTCTTTCCAGGATGAGCAAAGTAGTTTACATGGTGGGTCGGCAGTCCAAAAAGGCACAGAGGTTGAATCAAGTGGTAATTTTGAAAAGCAGTTCCCTTATGACATGGCTGAAACCTCAGGAAAACCTAAAAAGAAGAAGAAGACTTATCAGGTAGTTTGCAATGTCAGCATATCTCTTACTATTTTGCAGAGTAGTAGTTGCTATTAAATTTAGCATTGTAATTTTCAAATTCATTTGTTGCAGGGATCCGCATATGACCAAACCTGGCATCTCGATCCGTCAGTCCATGTTGAACAGGTGAGTTCATTGGTAATATCCTAATAATCAATTTGAACAAATGTTTAGGGAAAGCATGCCAGGAGTTTAGACGGTGTAAATTAATCAATATTATTGCCCAACTAGTTTGATGTTTGTGTCCAACTCTTGAGATTGTAATACTTGACATGTTTGTTTTTTTTGTTTCCGTTTTTATCTAAAGGGGTGACTATTTCTTGAAATGAGAAATTGAAGTTACAATAGTTGACAAATGTTTACCCTGTACTAAGAATTGACTTCTTAGAAAGGATTCTAATTGGTCCTTATTTTGCAGAAGGACCACTGGAAGAAGCGACCAGAGAATCATTTCGATATGAATGGTATTATTTGCAAATTCGTTTTTACTTTGTGGTTCATTGTAGCTCTTTTGCGGTTGGTGGGAGCCTCAGCCTCACTTTGTCTATATAAATCAAACAATACTCCTTGGGGATATCATGTTTTAAGCAGCATTTTTTGCGTACATCTTATCATTAACCACCAATCATAAAACTAAAGCAATGATTGATTGTATAACTTTGTGATATTTTAATTGTCTTTTATAAGGTATGTATGGTCCTCATAGTGCAAAGAAGCAAAAGACCACCAAGCAATTGATAGAGAATAATTTTGATATTGCTATTCCTCACACTGGATCTATTCCATCTCCGGCGGCTTCCCAAATGAGCAATATGTCCAACCCCAACAAATCTATCAAATTTATTGGAGGTCGTGATAGGGGCAGAAAAATAAAAGGCCTCAAGGTATGCTGTGGAAGGTTTGCTGACTCCATTCACTTTTGTCTAAAATATTTGTTTTACACTAGCATTTGTTTTTCTCAGATTTCTCCTGGCCAGCATGGTTCTGGAAATCCGTGGTCTCTATTTGAAGATCAGGTTTTTTATCCGCCGTTTTCATTAGCATCGATATACTGTTAGTTGCTCTATGAGTATCTAATTTTATTCCACCATTTAGGCGCTTGTTGTCCTGGTGCATGATATGGGCCCTAACTGGGAGCTCATTAGTGATGCCATGAACAGCACTCTTAAAATTAAGGTAAGTGCCTGTTGTTTTGAAAAAATCTTTGGATTCTTCCTTTGGTACATTTCGAACAGAGTGGTAGAGCTATACTTCAATAGAATATAATATCTCTGTTTTTTCTTATTCGTGTCCGTGAATAACTGGTATTTGGTAATGGCTGATTGATTTTCCATCGTTTGTCTAGTGTATATATCGCAATCCAACTGAGTGCAAGGAGCGTCATAAGATTCTGATGGATAAGAATGTTGGTGATGGAGCTGATAGTGCTGAAGATTCAGGGAATTCTCAGTCTTATCCATCTACTTTGCCTGGCATCCCAAAGGTTATATCTTAGCTCTGAGACACTGAACAAAGTGTCTTCTATGTTTAGACTAATTTAATTTTCCCCGGATATGTTTGTGATATTCAGGGAAGTGCGAGACAGTTGTTTCAACGACTGCAAGGGCCAATGGAGGAAGATACCCTGAAGTCTCATTTTGAGAAGATTTGTTTGATTGGGAAGAAGTTACATTATAAAAAGACACAGGTTAGTGCACCTACTGCTTTGTTACTGTTTCCAAGCTTGTAACCTAAAACTAGTGGATACTGTCTTTCTGCAATTTTTTTCCACTCGTAATTCAATCGTTGCCTGGCAATAGGGATAGTTCCTCGTGTATGTACTGTGTAGGATGAAGGAGATAATATGATGGGTGAGGTAGTCCAAATATTAGTTTTTGAGTCCCTTGTGGGAAGAATGCTTAAGGGTTCTTAATGTATAGACTTATAGTGCTAGAGACTAGAGAGTGTTCTCAGGGTTTCTTTTGTTAACGGAATTCAGTTTTCAAGCTATACTGGAGCTGGTAATGTTTTTGCTTGTTACATCCGGACTATGGAACTTAAGAAGATAGATTTTCTTAATTCAGTTTTCAATTAGCATAGAGTTTATGCTAAGAAAGGCATATCTCAATCACTCTTATTTGACATAACAGGTCTGCATGTTTCTAAGTATAGCCGCAACATTTGCTGTAGTCACATTGTAGTTTGAAGTATGAATCTTTTAAGGCCCTAAATCTGTTATCTTGTTACTGTTTTTGTATGTTTGCGACTGTTTCATCTAATCTTCAAGAATGATGGTCGGGATCCCAAACAAATAGTACCAGTTCACAATTCACAAGTCATGGCTCTTTCTCAAGTATTCCCGAATAATCTGAATGGAGGTGTTCTTACGTAAGTTTTGTTGTTCTCTTAAATTTACAAATACCTTGATTACAACTTTTGAAATTCTAATATCTTGCTACTCTCTGGATGAAGGCCCCTTGATGTCTGTGATGCATCAACTTCAGGTCAAGATGTATTTTCACTTGAAAATCCAGGTCTTCCAATGTTGAATCAGGGAACGCCAGTGCTCCCTACTTCTGGAGCACATCCATCCACTCCTGGATCATCTGGTGTGGTTCTCAGCAACAACTTGCCAACCACATCTGGCCTCCAGAGTGCTTCTGTCAGGTAGCCCTGTACTGAATGGTTTGTCCTTCTGAATACACACGTCTGTGAATTCTCTTCTCAATTAACGTAAGGGTTATTACTTCCTTTGATATTTGATATATATTTTCTGTTTAGGGATGGTAGATTCAACGTTCCTAGAGGGTCTTTGCCACTTGATGAACAACACCGACTACAACAATTTAACCAGATGTTATCCGGTAGAAACCGGCAGCAACCTTCCTTATCAACTCCTGGAGCTGTCTCAGGAGCCGATCGTGGACATCGCATGGTTCCTGGTGGAAATGCTATGGGTGCAAGTGGAATGAACAGAAGCACACCCATGTCAAGGCCTGGTTTTCAAGGGATGGGCTCTTCAGCAATGCCAAATACTGGTAGTATGCTTTCCTCTGGTATGGTAGGAATTCCAAACACTGGAAATATTCATTCCGGAGGAGGAGCTTCTCCAGGAAACTCCATGCTCAGGCCTCGTGAAGCTGTGCAGCATATGATGCGGGTAAGCTATTTGGATTTTGTTTGCTGCTACGCTAATTACGACACTTAGTTTTAAGATTTCTCACATGTGGGAACTTAGCGTAATTACCTATTTCTTACTTAAATTACCTGGACTGATTTTATCTGGCTCCTTGTTATAGTTTGTAGACGTTCAGCGCTTCTGATTTTTGTCAACCGCTGGTCGATTGTCATTTTGAACCTGTTTGTCCACACTACAATCTATACAGTGACGATAAAAACTGATATGCATGAGTTTCAGATGCAGGGTGCTCAAGGGACCAGTCCGGGGATCCCAGCTTTCGGTGCTTTGAGTTCTGGATTTACCAACCAGACAACTCCTGTTCAGGCGTACCCAGGCCATCTTTCCCAGCAGCATCAGATGTCACCGCAGTCACATGTGCTTGGCAACTCGCATCATCCTCATCTCCAAAGCCCAAGTCAAGCTACTGGGGCACAGCAGGAAGCATTTGCTATCCGTCAAAGGCAAATACACCAGAGGTTTTTGCAGCAACAGCAACAGCAACAGTTTCCAACATCTGGTACTATGATGCCACATGTACAACAACCTCAGGGCTCTTCTGTTTCTTCTTCTCCACAAAACAGTCCTCAGACTCAACCACCCGTTTCGCCCCAGCCATTATCGATACCCCCAGTGTCGACCTCTCCTAATATTAATGCTTTGGCACAACAGAACCCTCAAAAATCTCAGTTGCCGCTTCATGGTCTAGGTAGGAGTCCTCAGTCTGGTGCTCCCGGAGTGAACAATCAAGCTGGAAAACAACGGCAGCGACAACTTCAGCAACAGTCTGCGAGACAACATCCACACCAGCGGCAGCCAACACAAGGTCAACAGCAGAGTAAACAATTGAAGGGGATGGGTAGAGGCAACATGATCCATCAGAACATCACGGTTGATCAGTCACACCTGAATGGTCTCACCATGGCCCCAGGAAATCAGGCTACCGAAAAAGGAGAGCCAGCGGTTCCAGTTAAGCCAGATCAGCAGTCTAACGCAGGGACTACTACTAGCACGCATCTGCCAACTAAACCATTTGTTCCTCCCTTGTCTTCAAATCAGTCACAGCAACTGCCAAAAGCTTTCCCTGGTACTTCGTCTCCGTCCCAACAACAGATGCAATTACATTCAGAAAATAGCATTCAAAGCCAGAGCTCACCTGCGACCCCATGTAACATCTTATCCACCTCTAGCCCGTCAGTTACACCTTCTAACCATCAGCATTTGTTGCTACACCAAAAGCAGCGCAATCAAGTGCAATCAACAGCTCAGCGAGTTATTCATCATAATAATCTAGGGAACTCTGAATTATCAAAGAAGTCCCAAGCTGAACGTATGCCACGTGTTCCGCAGTCTGTCACCAATACCACCCAAACTACTAGTATGGGTACGACGAAGGGTATGCCTCAAGCGAGTCATGATTCGAAAAACGTAAAAGCAGTTGGTTCTACTGCGGTGCCTGCTTTGGAATCTCCATCTAGTGCTGCCTCTGTGCAAAGCACAGCTTCTAAAGTAGTAAACAGTTCCAATACAGATTCAGCTGGGAATGATCCAGTAACAACACCGAACCAAGGACTAGCTCAAAAGCATGTATCTGGTGGCTTGCTGAGTCACGGGTTAAAGGCTGTGACACAGAAACAACAGTCTCTACCTTCAGAAGAAAAGAGACCGAAGTTGTCAGAGAAGCTGAGTGTACAAAATCAGAAACACCTTGCTTCTGAGCAGCAGCAGCAGCCTCAATTAGAAGAATCACAAGAAGTATCATCTTCGAAGCCTCCTGATACAAAAGTGGAATGAGAGGCATAACAGATGATGAACCTAGAATCTTGAGTAGCTGTAGACCCTGCAAAGGCTTAATAGGGAAGAAGATGGTGGATAGGATAAAAAATTCATGCAGGTCTTTTTGCCTCTTTTGAACACAGAGAGAGAGAAGGTATATCATAATGTAAATTACCACTTGCATCATAGAGAAGTAGTCTCTTCCGTCCTTCTTCTTCTTCCCATCTTTTGGTTTGGGAGAGAGTAGAAACAGTTTATAATGTTATGTACAGAAAAGTCTCTACTCCTCCACCCACTTTTTTTTTTGTTTCCCCCCCCCCCCCCCCCCCCCTTTTCCTCTAACTTCTCTTGTAGGTTTAGGTTAATTTGATGATGTATCATTGTTCTGTCTCTTTAATCTCTTATGGTTAAAAAAAAAAGTTCACATTGCTTCCCATAACATTTTTTTGTCTACTACACATCAACATTAGATTACATGGTGCATTTCTAGAATCGTTAACAACTATGTAACAAAAAAAATAAAAAGAGAAGAACCCAACCATAGCATCGTCATCATCTTCTGTAACTATTATTGGCTTAATTAATAATAATATCTTCTAGTTAGAAAGAAGAACCAAAGGAAGAGTTGAGAAACTGAAGAAGCTGAGCTTGAGAAGTCTGAATCAAATTAATCCTTCTAATCTCCATCTCTTTACGAAGCCTCACTGTCTCTTTAGCAAACTCCATCTTCTTCTTCTCCATTACCATAACTCTCTCAGCAAACGCTCTAATCTCCGCTGCCACAGCTCTCGCTCCTTTCCTCCGCCTCTCACCACCATCACCTCCATCTTTGTTCCTCTTCCTCTTGGACGATCTCTCTCTTTGTCCCCATGACAAGAGTCCTCCACCAACTCCAGCAAATCTATTAACCGTACCAGGTCTTCTCAGTATGTAGTTGATACTCCTCGATTTGCTCTGTCTCTCATCTTCTTCCTCTTCTTCATAGTTATCCTCTTCTTCTTGATCTTCTTCTTCATCGTCTTGGAAGTGCTTATTCGAATTCGGAGGTAGTCGTGTGAGAGGACGAGCTGAGATGGGAGCAGGGTTCGAATCCATTTCCTCCATCTGATTATAGAAAGGCCAAATCGAGATAGGTCCCATACTCTGTCTCTCTGATCGGAATCTTTTACGCAACTTCTCAATCTTATGCCTACACTGAGTAGCTGACCGGTCAACGCCGGAGCGAGCTGAGACGGCGACGGCGATCTCTTCCCAGTGGTTTGATTTGAGAGGACCACGGCCAATTGCGTCCCATTTCTCTTTGAAGGATTCGATTAGGAGGAGAGTCTCGTCGTGAGTCCAGAGCACAGGTTGGGTTTTTCTGGCGACGGAGGAGGTTGTAGCGGCTAAAGCTATGACGGTGCTATGCGATGGTGGAGGAGAGGATGGATCCGTGGGTTGTGGAGGAGAGGGTTGTTGTTGTATCTGATCCGGCGGAGTTGCGGCGGAATTAGGGTTTGAATCAGAGGGAGGAGAGGAGGTCGGCGAAGGCGTCGCCATGGTTTTTTAGTGTAATAATTTGTTAATTTTGGGGCGTCGGCATTTTATAAGTTTAACTCCGGTTCGGTCGGATCTTTGGGTTTTGTCTTCTCGGCCCAACAAAAATTTTAGTAGACCTTACGCATGGACCGATGATCTATTTTCTTATCGAAATTTTCATACACAAAATTTTACATACGAATAGTTTCAATTGGTTTACTGTTTTAATTGGTTTACTAGTGTTTACTGGTTTACTGCTTCAAGAAAAATTGTTAACCACCTAAATTACCAAACTTAACCGGGTTTATTCAATAGACAATGCCTATGACAAGTGACTAAATTCTTCTGAGCACAATCTCTCCTAATGTATATATATGTGAAACTGAAACCTCACATAAGCATTTCACGCAGCTTCTCATTATCCTCCTCTACCCTGAGTCCACTACTCTCCTCTTCTTTGAACTTGTTGACCTGACCTCTTCTTGTTCCTTTATCCCTACTTCCAGTAATTTTCTGTACATGCACCCATTTTCTTTCTTCTTGAACTTATGTTCATGCAGCAGAAGAGAACTTTGAAGTTCATCTATTGAAAGACAACCTAATGATCTATCCTTGGAATTTCCAATTGCACATACTATGTATGTGAAGAATCGTGGACACAATTATCTCAAATCTCTACGCATCATTTGAAGTTATGCACTCTGCAACACGTTCATTTCCTTGAAGTTTTGCTTTTATTGGAGTCCCAAAACTCCTTGGAACTTTTCTTCTGCAAGATCTGTTCCAGAATCGTCTTGTCAATAAGGGTTTGTTACTTGGGGCTTACGCTAGCGGTTTGGTAGACCAAATTAACTACTCCAAAATTTCATTTCTCTCTTTACTTGACCATCAAATGTAATTGTATTTGTAAATTGTGATTGTAAGTAGAAAGAAATACACAATACATACTGTAAAATCATCTGGTATTTTGTTTTTTTTTTCTGACAATATAATCCCCCACAACTATTGGATTATATTATACTATACAACAATGATGTGCAATAGAATCGTTATGGGTAAAAAACTAAAATCCCAAATAAGTTCACTAATGCCTCTGTTTTCTAACCTAAAGAAACTAGTAAATAAACAATTGTAAGCTCTCCCTCTTCAGTTTCACTTCATGTACCATTTCGCCTTTAATATATATACCATCTGAAAAAACCAAAAACCAATAAAGGATAAGAAGTCTAACTGAGCAAAACAAATACAAGAGATGGGAGTGATATTTCTCACCTGTAATAGTGGTTAAGAGGGTGAAGTAATAGCTATGCAGAGACTTTGGATATGAGATTCAAAGATAAATTTATTCTGCAAGTCAGGTTTCAGCTTGGAAGTTTCTGCAATGTCTTGGCCAGCACGAACGTATTCCCTGCGTTGAGCAAAGAAGAGAATGTTTCTTATTGCTGCACACAGAGTTCGATCACAGGCGTTCACATAAGAGAAGACTAAGCCCTTACCGTTGAGCTGCTCTCTTTCAAGTTTTCCAAACACTCAGCGAGTTCAATTTGTTTTGAAGCGGTCAAAAAGAGTGCCTGTCACAACATTAAATCCTAACTTAAGTCTAATGCCTGGAGACATATAGATCCTCAAACAAATCAGAGGATGAGTCTATAGTTTACCTTTTTTGTCTTCTGTAAATCTTGCTCAATGGATTTGATGCGGTCTAATGAATCACGAAGTATATCTTCTTTCTCCTGAGGAATGCTTGAGGGTTTATCACACAAAACTGTGACCATGGTCTCCAGATTTTGCAACCTCAGCCAACATGGATGAACAGACTCTCTTCCTTGCACCTGAGGAGGAGGAACATGTTGCTGCGGGACCGAAACCCTTACCTCCGGTCTCAATTGGTTCTCTGGTTGCTTATTTACAAGTCTTCCCAAGATCCGGAACATGAGACATAGACTGCCAAGAAGTTGGAGGATAAAACGAGCCAACAAACTTGCAACCTTCTGAAGAGAGTTACTTTCTACTGTCAGATTACTGGGTAATTGATCTGCAGGAAAGTGTTGTACAGATTAGTAGAATCTTATCTTAAATAGATCATGACATGAGCACACAGAGTGGCTTTCACCTACCTGTTGAATCAGACTGTTCCATTCTCCCAACACCAACCGCTTCAGCTTGATTGCTCAACTGAGCACGTTTGTCCTGGAAACATAAGAATACGAGTTAACCTTTCATTGACAATGACCATACAAAAGAGCACCAACAGACTACGTTGTATACTAAACTAACATGTTCAGAATGCGATTCTCTCTCCCTAGCTTGACCTCTATCAGGTGACGATATTTCTGTGTTTAAATGCTGCTGCAGGAAATGAAAAGGTGATATGAATACAGAAAGTAACAGAAGTCAATCACTGTTACAACTTGACTAGAAGTAATACTCACCCGCAAAGCAAATAATTTAGCTACTTCTCCATTCTCCAAGAGCCCTTGTTCTTTTGTTTTGTACATTGCATCTCTCGAACGCACCAACTACAAGTATGATGCAATACAGAGATTTTATTAGATAATGCTTTTCAAGAGAGAACATTATCTAGAAGAGAAAAGGTTGAGCTGAAAGGATCATACTTTCATTATCTCCGGGTCATTCCAAGGCCCCTTGTTGAATCGCATACACCCACCCTCATTTACACACAAACAACTTCCTCCCAGAAACTCGGGAAGCTCACTGTGTAAAGAAAATAACAGAGTCCAACTTTATAAGCCTCCAAACAACAAAGCCAAACTGGATTATATTTAATTGCCACAGATAAAGTAGAAATTCTGACCTTGGATCTATAATCTCAAGAAGGTGACTGCGAAATTTGTTTCCCAAAACCTGCGCAGTAACCAATGTAAATTGTTGGTCAAGTTGAAACATCTGAAAAGTCCTGTATAAGGCTTATATAAGTGGAAGATGTAATACATGTATCTTAGAAGTAGTTTTAGGGTCGAGAAAGCCTTTCACTGTGTTCCATATAAGCTTGAATCCGCTTCCAGCATTAATAATGTACATCTGATTCAATGTCTGTCTTCAATGAACCAAAACCAATGTAAGTGTTCTTCAATGGTCAAAAGTGTATAGTTTGCCATTCAAATAGCTTTCATTTCATACACCCACCTCAGGATAGTTGTCACCATCAATTTTCTGCATTCGCATTACAAGGTCCTGAGCTAATTTTCTAAAGCTCATCCAGCTCTGCATCAAAAGAACCATTTAAGAACACAGAATGTGACAGAGAAATTCTGGTAGCACTGAAACAGAATGTTGAGAAAGGAATATATAGAGGTACCAACCACTCCATGCACATCTATTATGGTTGTCGAAGAATTTATGTGCCTCTTTGCTGCGATCGAGCAGGCTGGAAACTTCTCAGAAAAAGTCTTTTCAAAACCCTGTACATGATATCTCAAGAAACGCTCCAATGTGGTAACCTTCATTAGCTTTCCGGGGTCAATTTTACCAAGCCGTTCAATGTAGACAGGCCGGCCATCTCTATCTACACCATGGTAACCATGTGGATAGTACTGTTGTACTTCTTCGTACTCATCATAAACAAAATCCTGAAGGGAATAAGTCATCATTGCCAGTTAGGAAAACAGTAAAAACCCATGTGGAAAGATTCTTAGAAAAATAATTGTCAGTTTGAAAAGGTTTTGCAGCACTCATAAAACAACAATATCTTTACCAACTCAAAGGAAGGTTCTTATCCTTAACCTGCATTATAGTATCAACTCCATTCTCTTTCCTCCACTTTAGCATTTCTTCCCACATCTGAACAGCTTTATCAATATCAAATCTCCTCGCCTTCAAGAATCTGAACATCAAACCTTAAAAACTGATCACCACAAATCAACATACTTTACTGAATCCTGAGATATCTAAACATGATCCTCTAGTATCTCCTATTACCTCAACATTGTATGATAATCATCGTGACGAGATGGAAGCAAATCAAGAGAAACCAAAGCTATTCTAAACACATTAACTGCTTTCTCCTCTTCTTCATCCCTCACATCCTCAATCACAATAGGTGCATACTGATCAGCAACACGCTTCCCTCTTTTCCTTAAACTATGTGTCAATTTACTCGAAGCTTTGATTGCTTTCTTCTTCAAAGATCTAGAACGAGTTCTTGTGATCTTCTCATCCTCTGAAACCTCAACAACGTCTTCACTCTTTCCTTTATCAGTTTCTGGAACCAAAAGTATCTCACCTAAAGCTAAAAGAAACAACAACAGAACCAATCAAAATGAATCAAGATTTATTAGCAAAACAAAATCTGAATTTTACCTGGCATTTGTATTAACGTATAAACCTCTGTAATCTGAAAAGAGAATTGAAAAGAAAAAAACACAAATGTGAAAACCCAGAAACATAAATGCAGATTCAACTCAGATTTAAACGAAAACCCATTAAAATTGAATCAAAACCCAAGATCAAGAAACGAGAATCATCAAATAAAAACGGATCTTTTTATCCATCAACACCCAATTTAAAGATCCAGAACCAACAAAAACCCCAGAAATGATTTCAAATTCTGTATCTTTCTTATTCAAGTTCTTTTCTCACCTAATAAGCGATCTCACGAAATCGCGGAGTATCTAAAAAAATCAGAGCTTTCTCTTTAAATTTCCCCGATTTAGGTAAACAAAAACCAAAAAAATTAAAAAAGCTCTCTTTCTCTTTCTCTTTCTCTCTCTCTCTCTCTCTCTCTCTCTCTCTCTCTCCCGAAACAAAAACGTCTCAATCGGATTATAAAGTCAAATATTTTATATACATATACGTATAAAGCTTTCCTCGGAACGTAGCTTGGAGAAAGTTGAAGACGAAGCGTCGTATTCAAACCAACATTAAATGCAGAGACGAAGAAGAAGAAGAAGAAGAAGAAGAAGAAGAGAGGAGAGAAAGCTTCGTGATGGTTATATTCGCCATTTTTATAGCTTGCTTTAGTTGGAGAAGAAACGGAAACCGAAATGTAAACCGGATTAAACCGGAGATTTTCTTTTATCTATCAGTCAACATTTATGTTTTGAGTCAATGCGTCGAGATTTGGAGTAAAGTAATTAAACGTTACGGCTAGTCAAAGATAAAAGGTTTTGTTAAAAAATAAAGTTAACTACAATTAACGGCGAGATTAAACGTCCGTTTGGTTGTTGTACATTAGTAGGCGGTGGTTACGGTACGCGTAGGCTCTAAGCTAAAACTAACCGTAATTTTAAATTTTTAACATTTGATTGTTAAGTTCGGTTCGGTTCGGTTATGTGATTTTGTTTTATTTTTCTTGGTAGGTCCACCGACAGAATAGTTTTATTCCAAGTCATATCCAGTGATAATTTGACACGTGGTAAGTGCCGACGTTAGTATTAGTATTTTTATACGGAAATGAGGAAGTGCCACGTAGCTAACTTTAGGTTCCAAAAAAGGGAAAGGGACAGGTAGACCACGTGAGTTGATATATTCATGCCTTTGCAAATTGCATATGAAAGAATAAAAACTTGTTTTTTTTTCGGGTGATGGCGATTACCCTAATTTTAATTAAGGTTTTAACTAGTAATGAGGAATCTATACTAATATTAGATAATGATTAGTTTTTATCTATAAGATTGAATTTCGGCTCATAGTTCAGTCTTTGTCATCTTATATCTCGTTCATAGGTAATTTCTATTTTTAAATTTCTAAGTCTTAGTTTTCAAATTGGCTTTCTTGTTGACTTATGATTTCCTTATTTGGACTAATAAAATACTCCCTCCATTTTATAATATAAAATGTTTTAAAGATTTATTTTTGTTTCAATGTTTGCAATTTTCAATGCAGCTTTTAGATTAACTTAATATTTGATTATTATTTATATTATGCATTATTGTTTATGATTGGTTAAACTTTTTTAAAGTAGTAATTTTTTAATTTGCGTGCTTTTACTCAAAATATATTTTGAAATGAAGGGAGTATAAGTTAAGTTAGAAAAATATTTTCATTTTTAATACTTACATACCCTAAATTTAATTGTAGTATCTTCAAAAATATTTAGAAAACTTCAAATTAGGTTGATTTGCATTATTGATGCAACTAACAAATGAAACAAAAAAACACTGTTTATGTTGAAGAGGTATGGTCACATATATACTAGGAAGTTGTAGGGTGAAAGCAACTATGCTTTCACATGCTTTCACACAGTGACACAAACGAAAGCTATGGGAACAAATGGCTTCACCAACTGACTAATAGATGCGAGCTCTTCCTCGGACAGATTCCTCTTTTCGCTCCTTGGCCTAGAGGATTAGCAGATGTTTCAACTGTTGTTTCTCTCCCAAAGAAAGGTTCCTATGCGTGTTACTCATCTGACCGCCACTGAAAACATTACTCCCCGTCGTATAACTCAAAAACAACTAGAGTTAAGCCCTATTAACAGAGCCTAGGCCAATTTGATCATACAACCAATTCGTCTATTCTTATCAAACTGCTCTTCCCCAAGCCAATCAAGCATACAACGTATTGTTATCTTTTTCTTTATTTGCAATTTAATTATATCCGGAAAACTTTAAAGGATTCAGCAATGATTAAGAAAAAAAATCCAAAGATTAACCATAAGAAATTGTGTAAAACAACCAAAATAACCAAAACGTTTACACATCCAAAATATGTCTACCATACTACTATCGAAACAAAATAAACGAAAACAAGTTCCAAGAAAAGACTTGAACCACCACCAAAAGATAGATGCTGACTGACTCTCAGTACTTAATTGATGTAAGGACATCAAGCTGGGATCCGAGTTTCTCTTCTGCAGCCTCCTCAGCCTTAGCCCTGAGCTTGGTGAGCTGCTTCTTGCGCTCATACACAGCTTGAGACCTCTCCTTTCTTTTCGTCTCAAGCTCCTGTACAATCATTAAACCACAAGTAAATAACGTAAATTACCAGTTTCTACTTCAGATTCAGTAAGATGATGACCTCATAACTAAAATGATAGATCCTAAGTTTTGCATTCAAACATCAGCAAGATTCACCAGACCATCTTATTCTGGGTACATATTTTCAACTTTTGCATTCAAAACAAAGCAACTGCAGTTACCATTGCAAAACAAATCTCTAAACTATAACTGGTTTTGCAACTGATCAAAACACCCCAGAATATTTGAATTAATGATCTCAATACACAATACTAGTTCAAGTAAACTCATTAGATGTTCAAGGAAGGTATAATCAGACAGAAGAAGCGAACAAACCTTAATGGTATCATAATGGTTCCAGCCAACCTCAGAAGAGAGACGGCCTAACAAGCAGTACTTGTGGCCAGCTTGAAGCCTCAAAACCCTAATCAAGAACAAAGAAAAAAACACAAAATCAGTAGATAGCCAAAAACACATTGGACTAATCATCTAAAACAACTCATAAAATAGAAGAAAGTTTCAAGATTTCTTACTTGAGAGCATCAGGGATGACCATTCTCTTGACCTTGTCATAAGGAGGTGGGACTCCCTCAAAAACCTTCAAACGGGCAAGAGCAGCAGCACCACGCTTGGTCTTGTGTGGAATCATCCTGTTAATAACCACATTTCAAAATCTCCATTACATTTCCAAACATAAGCTAGCTATCTAACACAGACACAGATCAAAACCTAACCATTTCATCATACTCAAGTAAACATATTAATCATCCAACCTAAACACAAACTCTAACAAGCTCAACAAAACATCATAATCTAAATCATAACAAAACAAACTCTAATTCAGATCTTCATTTTCAAGATTCACATAATAAAAGACTATGAGATAAGGTAACGAACCCACGAACGGTACGCCAAAAGATCTTGGACGGAGCACGGAAATGAATAGGACCATGAGAAGGCTTAGTGTTCATGCGTTTCCTGAGAAACCTCATGTACTTCATCTTCTGACGAACCAAACCACCAGACAAACAAATCTCCTCACATCGGACGACAACAACACTCTGTCCATTGAGCAGTTCCTTAGCTGTGATCGAAGCAAGACGACCACACATGTGGTGACGTGCGTCAACCACGACACGCTTGGAGCATATGCCTGACCCAGACACCATCTCTTCTCGGCTTCGATTTGCTTCTTACCTTAGCTTCCGCTCTTCGCAAAGGTCTCGGCTTTTACTTCAACGGCGGATTTATATACGATGGCGAAATTAGGGTTTCAGCTTCTCTAAACCCTAATTTATTGGGCCTTTTGAGGCCCAGGCCCAATAAAAACTCAAAATAAAAAAAAATTTAAAACTCTGTTTTTTCTAAGGCGTTGGAGATTTTCAGATTCTTTTTCTTCTTCTTCAGAGGATCCAGCAATGAATATAGCTTCGAGGATTCGGCGGAGTTTTTTCGGAGAGAAGACGAAATCTTCTGATGGGAACAGCTTAACGAGTGGATCGAGTGTTAAAGAAGAAGGTAAAGATGAGATTTTGGGAGTAACTGATGAGTTAATCGATCATGTCAGATCCTTCACCATTGATACGTTTAAGGACTTCTCTCTTGAAGGTAATTACGAATTTTGGATCTCAATTTGTTTAGGGTCTTTGAGTATTTTTCTGGTTTATGAAGTTAAGTTTAGTGTTTGCGTTGTAATTTCTGAAGCAGATGAAGAAGAACAAGAAGCGTCTGTGGATACTTTGGGAGATGAAGGTAATGGAATGAGTTCATCTGCTAATGTGAAGAAGGATTTGTCTGATTGGCAGGAGAAACATGCGGTTCTTGTGTTATCGAAATCGAAGGTTGTTTGTCTTAAATTTTGATTCTTTTTTTTTTTTTTTGGTTATCGACCTTTGTTTTGAAATGAATGGAATTGGTTAGCTATGGAGATTTCAGATGACTAATGATTAGCTTTTTGAGCCAATGGTGCCAGTTAAGTTGGATTCAAATCAGAATGTGTGGGGTGTGATGATACTTATAGAGCCTATTATTAAGCTGCTGTGTTATTGATTTGCTTGTAGCTTTGGGTTTGGTCAATTAGGAAAAATGGATCCAAACTTATAGGCCTCTTGGCCCAGTGATATCACTTGAATCAGAGTTTATGTGTTGAATCTTTTAGTTCATTTGAAGCTACTATCTTCCTGAATTGCTTGTAATCTGATTAGGCTCATGTTAGTGAAAATGGTAACAATCCTCTTATATTACAGTCCAAAGTGATTTTTTTACTTGTTGGTAGAATTGAATTTGGTTGATTAGGAACATTGGGTTGAATTGAATCTTATAGAGTATTTTCAAAGCTGCTCTAAACAAGATTGAATGTGGTGTTTACAGGAACTCTCACAGCTGAGATTCAAGTTATGCCCGCGAGTTTTAAAAGAACATCAGTTTTGGAGGATATATTTCCTGCTTGTGAGGAAGCTTGTGGCAAAGTAAGTACTTTCTTATGCCAAAATTTCGTTTGCGATGGTTCCATGTCTAATGCCCTTAGACCTTAGTAAGTGTTAAATCGTTTAACTTAAATGTACCTTACTGTGTTGATCTGTGTATGATTCCACTTTAACATAGAGATAGCGGGATATGGGTTTTTAGCTTGGAACAAAGAGATGCCTATTGAACATGGGGCATGAAAATGGTTATGTTCATGGAAATATGATTGGGATTTGGATATTATTTTGCAGATATGAGGTGCTAGCAATCCAACAGGCTAACATAAGGAGGATGGCCATGGAAGACAGTAAAACTTCTGAAACCAAAGGTGTATATGAAGTTGAAATGTCAGAAACGAAGCAAAGGTTGGGTACAGGACCTGCAACTCCGTGAAGCTTGTGTGGTGAAGTTTGAAAGAAAACATGACAGGTACTGTAATATTACAGGCTGCGTATTTACTAAAGACAACTATTATCCACGAGTATGAAATCATTCTAACCATCCTATGACTTGCTTTTGCAGTTTTGCTCACAAATTATCCAAACCAAAATGCTGAACCATCGGAGTTGAAACCAGGCTTGATCAGTAAATATTGTTCATGTGTTTAAAAGGTGACAAAACCAAGACGGTTTTGATTCTTCAGAGGTGTAAATGATCATGTGAATTTAGTATCAGACATAACACAGTGGTCTTAAACCCTTTGTAGCAATAACAATAGACATCATTATTAAATGTTTTGATTCGTCCGATGAGCTAAAGATCCAAAGAGGTGAAAATATTTACATAAACCAAGAAACCTAATCTTTAGTATGAAAGGTGCTAACTTAAGACTTTTGAAGAAATAATTCCAGAAAGCGAGACAGTGAGTGCAGTGGCAATAAAGAAGAGAGAGAGAGAGAGAGAGAGAGAGAGAGAGTTGAAATCTAAACGAAGCATTTTACTGCAACCTGTGTCTGTGTGACAGAGAGATTGGTACAATTACCCACATGTGAAAAGGCCAATGAGAGTAAAGTATCAATAAAGAAGATAGAGATAAAACCTGCGACTAAGGTTTTTGCTCAGAGGAGTTAGCTTCTTTTGCAACTTGAAGCCAAAGTTTATGACTTGTAAAGTAACACTGATAGAGAACCACAAACTCAGACCTTCATTGTAAGTACGTAGTAGCTAAAGAACAAAGGAGAGATTTACAAATACTGATTCAAGTAACTTTGCAGTGAAGTGTGACTTAATCCAGTAAACTTATACTTTATTTAGTTGCAAAATGAGAGAGATTAACATCACTTTATTCTTAACTAAACAAGTTATACACCAACATTAACATTAAAAAACCTGCGACTAAGGTTTTTGCTCAGACAATAGGCTTCTTTTGCAACTTGAAGCCAAAGTGTATGACTTGTAAAGTAAGAGTGGTGCAGAACCACAAAACTCAGACCTTCGTTGTAAGTAGCTAAAGAACACAGGAGAGATTTACAATACTACTAATTCAAGTAGCTTTGCAGTGAAGTGTGACTTAATCCAGTAAAATTAGACTTTATTTAGTTGCAAAATGAGAAAGTTGTACCTGCAAAACAAAACCCGAAAGCCACAAAATCAGACCAAACTCTAAAACTCAATTCAAGAAAGAAGAGAATCAAGAAAACTACTTTTGAACGAAGAGTATGTGTTGTTGCTGCTCTGCGTATGCAAAGAAGTCTTCAATCTCACTTCGTATAGCTTCTGAGTCTCTAACAATGCTCCTATGAAGAACCAAAACTCAATTGGTCATCTATCTCTGTTTCATATATAAATGAGCTTTAAAATGAGAAACAGAGTTTTTTAAAAGTTACCTGTTTCCAGATTCCAAATCAAAACCTTTATCTGACCTAGAAGTTCCCTCGTTATCACCACAATCTTCTTCCGTCTCCGTCGTCACCAGAGCCACCGTCTTTTTCTCCGCCGGGACATTTTTAGCCCTAGAGTTTCTCTTTTGACATTCATGACCGACACTTATAAGCCGTTGTTGTTTCTTGGTACTGGAGAGTAATGGAAGCTTCACTAGACGGCGGCTTCGGAGCTGGAGGTAGTTTAAGGAGTCTGCTTCGTCGGAATGAGAACGGAGACGGTGGAGGGGGAGGTTTTTGGCGGCGGATCTGGTACGGAAAACTAGAGTAGTTGAGTGAGAGATATCTTTAAAGGAAAGGTCTCCGGCGATTTTTGATTTCTTGATGTATTTTCCCATCTCCGGGGAGGTGATTTACTGAGTCTTCCGGTCGAGAGACTCGAGAGCGAGAGAGAGAGAGAGAGAGAGAGGAGGGAAACAATGAAGAAGAAGAAGAATGAAGTGACTTTTTTTTATCTGAAAAAAAAAATAAAGTGAAAACTAAAAAGGACGATGGAAATATTTATTTATTTTAAATCAAATATTGAAACAAACAAAAAAATAATTTAAAAAATAATAATGGGGGAGTAGCTTCAAGTTGTTGGCCTTGGCTATGTCACCATGTTGTGGTTCGAGTAACGCTACAAAAAAAAGTGTGTAAAATTGATATGTAAAAATAATAATTGGAATTGAATTTTGTATAGTAATTTCCGTATTTATTCTATGTATAAAAAATTAAAACTCTAGTTTAAAATTAAATATGAACCATTTTAAGAGTCCTGAGTTTGATTTTTTCAAAACATTTAATTTATTTTCTCGACTTTTTTATTTTTGGAAAGTATAAAGTATTCATTTATTTATTTGAAAAGGCGTATTCAACCCCTCGGCTATTATGTACTATGATGATTTATGAGTGGTTTGGTGAAGCAAATATAATTAAAAGGGTGCCGAAAGTGACAAGTTCTTTGGGAACAAAGATCATAAGCTTATATTAATTGTTTTGGTAGACCATCCATGTTTAAACAACGAATTCCACACCTAAAACTAAAATGTAAAAACCATGTCCATTAATTGTGTTGTATGAATCAAATATGTTTTGGTTTAAGATAAAAAAAGGCATTGCATTTAACATTCATTTTCATTGTTTTATTAATTTGGTACACACAAGTCAACAACGTTAAACTTGTACAAACAATCCAAAACAAAAGAAGACTTTCAAACGTCGTGATCTCGGGCAGGTTATTGTTTTAAAAGAAAGAAAAAAAGAGTCAACCATTCTATTAAAATTCATCACATTTGACAAAATCGTACACATTAATTGTATATAGATACATTTGACGGTAATTTGTTTTGCTTGAGTTAAACACGTGTCTTATAAATCAACGCTATTGGGTTGATCACTGCTTATATATATCTATTTGCTTCGGATTTATTAGCATTGGATTCCGATCCTGATCCTATTCTCTTTAATACTCCAATGGTTTTGCTTCTACAGTGATATATCATCTTACAGCCGTTATCTTTGTAATGTTAAATTCAACATTATCTTTTTGATTGGTTGTTCTTCAAAAAATGTTGATTTGTTGGTAATACGTCAAAAACTAGTTTTGACTACACTTTTTAATCGACAAAACTTGAACCATACTTCAATGACTTCAATCATACTATGCGGGGTAATGAGATTTAATATAATCAAATTTTGTTAAGAAGAACCGTAGAAATACAGCGTTAACCATTCTCTATAAAAACTCACATCTACGTATAAAAGGTTAATTTTGTTTTACCAAAAGCTATAGTTTCTATAAGACTATAGCATATAAAATGTAAATATAAAAGTCCATTTGGTTTTCTACATTTTTTATTTTGTGGAATTACTTTGGCAACCACAAATTCGCTTTGTGGAGTAATTGTTTTTTTTTTTAGGAGTAATTGTTTTTGAAACATGAATCGTGATGTGATAATTCATCCTACCGTTACGTGAGACATATTACATTACATATATACAGCACTATATCATACCGTAACCCGTGAAAGTTGAAACAACAAGGTGAGTGGTGAGTAGTAAGTAGAGAGACTCCCAACGCCCCGTGCTTTTTGTTATATACAAAGATCGAGAGGTTTATTCATTATGGTAAGGTTTGACAAAAAAGGTAAATTAAATTCATTATGGGTAAGAAAGATGAAATGCATTAAAATCCTCAAAAATGAATGGGAAAATTACAAGTTAAATATTTAAAGTGTCACTGCTCAGAAGCACTTTAAACCTTGAGATATTTTCACTAACACTATACACTTTTAAAATGATCTCACTAACACTTTAGACCTTAATACTAAATTTCATGTTTGTACCGCCACGAAAAATAACGGAACAATAATATCCATCAACGTGAAATAGTTAAACAATGTTGGTTCGATTTAAATACTTATTTTTTAATTTAATTATTTATGACGATTGCTAAAAAAAAATTAAATACATCAAAGCAAAACAAAAATGAAGAATCATAGGTAAGGTTAAAACATTTGACAAATGTAAAATTGATGACGACAATATATTTAGAAGATTCATTGGAAATGTATTTATTAAAAGGATTAGTAATGTGAAGAATAACATCATAAATTTTTTGTTTACAATGAAGATGAACACTAATCTATTTTTTTTTATCTTTTTATTTATTTATAAAAAAATAAAACTAATTATAATTTAAATTAAGCCAACATAGTTAAACTATTTCGCGTTGACGGATATTATTATTCCATTATTTTTTGTGGCGGTACGAAAATGAAAGTTAGTTTTAAGGTTTAAAGTGTTAGTAGAATCATTTTAAAGGTTCAAAGTGTTATCAAAATCATTTTAAAGGTTTATAGTGTTAATTAAATTCTTTCGAGGTTTAAAGTGCTACCGAGTGATACTTTGAAGGTTTTGTCTCTGTAATTTTGCATAAAATCCTCAAAAACTTGCAGTAATTCTCATGATTTGTCTCTGTAATTTTGTTATTGAAGATGTAAAATAGTAAAAGGGTCCATGATTCTCATGTAAATCATGATTTTTATACGCTTCCAATGGCATGCATGAAAAATACTATATATTTTATTACAAACTGTAGTTCATCCAAAATACGAAGACACAATTAGCAGTTTGAAGACCACAACATTTTTTTTAAAAAAAACCTCAACAATATTTTCAGAAAAACAGCTTGGTAAACTAATTTAACCGTAGAACTAGGCCTGCGACTTCAGTTTCTTCGGGTATTTCGGTTAGGGTCAATCGGTTTTCGGTTTTTTCAGAAATTGAAAACTGTTCCGAATCGAACCGACTAAGATTTCGGTTCGGTTCGATTCGTAATCGGTTATTTTGGTTCGGAAACTCAGTTATTTAGGTTTACAATTGAGTAGTTAAAAAAATACTTTTTTTCCATTGAAAATCAAAAGATCGACACTCGACGCTGAAGGCGAGTTATGAAAAGTGGAACACTTAGTATTGATCTGAAAGGTAAAGATGATGATGATGATGATGACTATGAAAGACTATGAATCAAAAAGAAGATTATGGTGATGAATCGAAGGAGAAGATAATGGTGATGGATTGAAGAAGATTAGAAGAAGATGTTGATGAATCGGAGAGGAAGGAAAAAATAATGTTGATGAATCAAAATAAAAGGAGAAGAAAAAGAACAAGAAAGGCAAAAAATTTATTTGCCCAGCAAAAAAAAATCGTTACATCAAGAAAGAAAGAAGGAGAAGAGTGAAGTGACCTTAGTGCAGTGGCCAATGGTAAGTCTTTAATACACAAGACACCATCACACCATGGATCAAGTCCCACTCACTACGAATATAGGGATTAGGCTAATGGGCCGGCCTGTTGTGACCCAATTATTGACAAAAAAAAGGAAGAAGAAGAGACGACAACTTGAGATATACTCTCTCTGTCCCTCAAAAATTGATGTTTGAGGGATTTCACACAAATTAAGAAATAATGATTATTAATTTTAAATATAATAAAGTTTTCTTATTAAAAAGTATTATATATTTATAAACCAAGAACTATTAAATTTTATTAATGATCACTTTCTTGAAGTTTACAAAAATCTAATATTAATTAACTAAAAGTAGTAAAACATCAATCTTTGTGGGGCAAAAATAAATCACATAACATCAATTTTTAAGGGAAACTAGAGTTATAATTTATTCGGTTAACCGTTCGATTCTAGCGAACCGAACCAAACATTTTGGTTAACCAACTAAAATTTAAATCATTATGATCGGTTAAGTCAATTAATTTAAACTGAATCAATTTGCCCAAATCTCGGTTCAGTTCGGTTCGGACAAATCGGTTTGGTTTAAATTCCCAGGCCTATGTAGAACGATCGAAGGCACACGTGCGATGACTCACGGCAATCATGAAACAGCTCAGAAGCTACCGAATCCCCAAAAATCAGTGAAAAAAAAGGCAAAAGTAAAAATAAAATAAAAGATCTGCAATAAACACTCTTTACGTCCTCCCGCCCTTTCTTTCAGGGCGCCAAAAAAAAAAAAACTGTTACCACAACACACGCATGCTAAAAAAAAATACTTTTTTCTTTTGTTTTTATAATAAATATTTCAATAAAAAAAAGACAGAACCCGAGAAACGAGTTCCGACGGAAGATCAGTTGTGAGTCCCACACACACTCGGACCAATCACATCGTAGCTGCCTCACACGCACTCAGAGGAGAGAATCTTTCACCCTGATGGGTGTGACCCCTTTGATCCAGTTTCTACTTTCTACTATTTAGCAAAAAAACTTCAAGCAAATCTATACAAAGCTTGTATAGCAGTACTCCTGTTCAAAAAATCGGCCGATTTGACCAATTCCTCGCCGTGTAATCGCTAGGCAGGAAGGAGCCACCGCGATTACACCCAAATCGATAAAAAAAAAATCGGACAAAAGAAAAAAAAATCTTGTTTTCGTTGATTTTTTACTTACATACGATGTTAAGTTTGTAGATCTATTATTTTTATGTTATATCCAGATAAAAATATAATGAAATCTGTAAAAATTAAGGTTAAAAATGTTGGCTGCCATAGATTAGGGTTTACAGTATCTGAATCGTGGGTGAAGAAGATGATGGCTAAAATTACTATTTTGCCCCTTCTTAATAAAAACGAGAAAATGGACACAAAATGCATATATGGGATTGGAACCGGTCACGTTGGCAATACTTAACAAGCCTTCAACCGATTGAGCTACCAAACATTAATATCATATATCGGTAAAACTTATATATAACCATGACAATTAAATATTTTATTATTTATTAAATATAATAATAAAAAACCCTAAAACTAGTGTCCGATTAATTCCGATTTAAATCCGATTTTCCGATTAGTCGCTAGGCCCTCTCTCATTGCCCGACTAACGTCTAACGATTTTTAAAACAAGGTATAGTACTATAGGCCTATACATGACAATTTTTTTTAATAAAATATAGTACACTTTAAATCATATAATTTCGTTTTAATAGAATATCTTCAATTCCCTGTAGATTTTTTTTTTTTTTTTCATAATATACACACAAACACCAACATATATAATAATAAAACTTGCAACAATTTTTTTTTTTTTTTTTTTTTTTCTTTTTCTGTTGTTTGTTTTCTTTTTACGCTCGTAAGAAATAAACTTCGTTTAAAATGTTAACAACCATAGACAATATACAATAAATACTAATAACAAACGCAAACACAAATTCATTCTGTGCTTGATGACTCATTAGAAGAACCAGGTGGCCCTTCCTCGCCCTCATCTGTATCCACCCCTTCCAATGAGTTAAGCGAAGGTCCGAGAATATAGGCAATAGAATTGATAGTGATCATAAGCTGAGGAACATCCGCCCACTGAGGATCCCTCGCCAGCTGAGGAGCCTCCTGCAGCTCAAGCCTGTGATCTGGAGTGTGTTGCTGGTTAAATCTCCCTGGAACTTTCAAAGGAGTCTCGTAACACTCTTTGCAAAGGTCATACCCAATTTCCTCCTTGCAGTCTTTGCATCTGTATCTATCCCCTATGATTGGAAACACCTGCACACCAATGTCACATATTACACGTTAATCTTATTAATCCTACTACCAAAAAAAACGGGTTAGATAACAATATGCACTTACTCCGCAAGAATCACAACCAGCTCCGATGTGAACATTAGATCCAGGGTTTGCCAACCAAGGAATATCACTATTGTTATCGTTTGATAAGGATGGGCCTTCCTTGAGATAGTTTTGATAATCTAAATATGAAGTGAAAATGAGTACAAACTATGAGTCTTTGTGGTCCACATAGGTCTCACATATTCTAATGTAATAACAAGAAATAAGGTATAAGAGCACAAGCAGATGGCATGCGTCGATAACTACAGATTGATTCAAGGCATAGATGTAGGACTTACTTCCTTTGCTATTGTGGGCAAGAGTTTTCTGAATCCCACCACTTCTCCTTGAATTGTATTCATCAGGAAAGTTTTCTACCAAAAGCTGTTCAAGAATCAAACAAACTTTTGGAAATCCTCTAGGGTCGCAAACATTACACTCTTGACATTTGATCTTTTCGCTTTCTTCAGCCATATCTACTACACATCCTTCGCAATACACTGCAAAGAGGATTAGACAAGAAATTAGCACATTTTAAAATTTGAAGGTGATACTCTCAAACAGCAGGAAGTTAAAACATTTATCATAAGCAAACAAGTAAGAAGATAATACCATGCCCACAATTGAGAACTACGGGTCGCACGAGCAGCTCCTTACACGCTGAACAGAGCAAATCATCTTTTGAAATTTGCTTACTAGCATTGTTCAGTAAGTCATTCTCATGAGCATTATGACTTCGTGCATCGGTGGGTTCTTGATTGCTGGGGATACAGGGATTGCTTGATGAAATACATAACTTCATTGCATTTGAGCACTCTTCCACCTTTTGCTTATCTAAATACCCAAAATTGTAAGTGTAAAGCAGTTTAATAAAAAGCAAAAGTAAAATTCAGCAGAAAGATTGATCGCAAGTGTAGTACACTCACCAGAGACATTTAGAGAATCTCCGCTACATCCAGACTCATCCTTAGCATTTTCCTTATCGAAAACAACATCAATCTGCGGGGAAAAACAATCTTGTTCTTGTTCTTCCTCTGAAAATAGTAAACAAATATATAATCAACAAAACTGACACCTAAAAAACGACACTTGCATACGATCAAATCAAAACTTTTGACCAGAGTAGGAACATTAAAAATATATAAGCGATCGAAGGACTCACTCAAAACTTGTTCTTCTCTCTTCTTATGCGCAAGTGGGTAAATCTTCTTTAACAGGAAATGAAGCTTCTGACACACAGAAGGAAAGTGAACATACGGATCCCTACAAATCGGACAATGAGACTCGCGGAAGCCATTCATGGACTTATGTACACACCAGAAACATGATAGATGACCACAAGCTATCATCACCCATCCAAAAGAAGCATTAGAAACCAAGTCAAACTTACATAACACAATTGGAGAAAATGAGACTTATGACTTAGTCAACAACTTACATAACACAATTGGTTTGTAAAGAAGTTCCCTGCACAAAAAAAAGAAGCAACAACACAATCTCTAATGCATTAGAGTCGTCTTCTCAACATACGTAAATGACCATAAACAAACATATGAATTAAACGAAATAGCTGATTTTAATCATTCGAATATACTATAATTACGCTATACGATTTACGATACAGAGGAGATTTAAGGAGCTCCAAAATCTTAAAAATCGTCCGAGAGACAATCTCGATATCGTCAGACTCAGAACAACGGAGATTATTTTTTATTTCGAATTAGCTTTATACTCTAATTTCACCCCCCCCTCCCCCACCCAACAAATTAACCTAATGATTCACAAAATTAGGGGGGATTTTTTTTTGCAAGAGGCGAACCAGAAAGATTGATAAAGAAGAAGAAAAAGGGGTTGAAAAGAGAAAACGAGCTTACAGGCAAACGCAGCAGAGAAATTGATCGGAGATTTCTTCTTCCGGTGGTTCGTCGTTCTTCACCGTAATAGCATCCGTAGGTTCGGCCATTGTTATCACAAGATAAGAGAAAGAGAGAGAGAGATCTGAGAGATTTGTATATAAACGGTGGTGCGATGCTTTTGCTTTAGCGGCAAGGGCCTGAATCCACCGCCGTACTTTTTTTTTTTTTTCCCCTTTTATAATTTATATTATTATTATGACTACTGTAAGAAAAAAGAAAAAACCTTAAATAAGGAATTTGGAAAAAAAAAAAAAAGTGTTTCATGCATATTTTTATTTGCTAATTCTCTCTGTCATGCATTATTAATTTACTATATTCTTGAGATATTATTTTAGCAGTAAGTGATGATGATGTTTTCATGCCATATATTTCTAATCTCTTTTATTCACCTTTTTAAATTATGAAAACAAATCTTAATTAACGAAATAAATTATGTAGATTAATTAATTTTAAAATTGTAAATTTTGATATTATATTACAGTTTTAATTATCACATCTAAACCCTAACCACTTTTAGAAATTTAAACCGGCATATAATTTTGTTTAATTGTAAAATCTAAACCCTAAACCGACGTATAATTGATAAAAGAATAGAAAGATCAGAGAGATATCTTACGTGATAAAAGAATTAGAAATTGTTATTTTCGGAATGGTTTTATAGAACAATATTTGTTTTTGGTTCACATTTAAGTTTTTTAGTTGTATATCTTTAGTTTTTGAATGAATTTAGGTTTCAGATCAGTTTTTATTTATTTCATGTGTATTAGAAAAAAATATATTCTATTTACAATTATAAATTCATTTAAAGCCATATTAGGACATGACTTAGTTTTTGAGATAAATAATTTAAGTTTTTTTTTATATAAAATAATAATTTAGTTTTTTATTTGGAGTGTTTAGGATTAGTAATATCAGATTATAAATATATTTTTATTTTTATTAGTTATACAAGTTATGATAAAAAATTAAAAAGTACCCATCATCGCATCTCTAGAAAGAGAAGCCTATATATATCACGACTCTCTGAATTATGATTATCAATTCAAAAAGTGACCAGTGTAGTCGAGATAACCTCAAAGTTAAGCTTCTCCGCCATATGCATCTAAGATCAAGAGCGGGTTCGGTTCTAACTCTATCAAGGGCCACAAGCGGAAACAAAGAAAAGGCCAACAGGAGGATGAAGATGAGATACAAACCAAACTGAACATTAGATTAAAGAAACCTGTATAACTATTGCCAAGGCAAATGCGTAATTGGAAGACAACCGAGAGAACAGGCTCGTGCAAGGTTCTCACATGACTAGATTTTGATTGTGTTTAGTCTCGTATGTTATATAACAAGAGAAAGTTTTTTTCTAACTTTGCTTAACAATGTGATATTTGGGCATTTTACTTTTGTGAGAAATGTTATTTTTATTAATTTTAAATTTAACATTCTAATTTTTATTTGACTTTATTTTATTTGTATCTTACATGGTGTATGGTTTGTTTAAAAAAAAGATAATTGTTGTATAGTTTGCTTTGTAAATTTCAACATTGTTCCTTCCATTTTTTTATTTTACCTTATAATATATTTTATAATGAAATTATACACCATAAAACCTAAAAAAAATACCGATCAATCCAACTAAAAAATATAAACAAATTGAAACCAAATAAAAATAAATAGTTTCATATTTTTAAAGTAAAAACTGAAACCAAATTCAACATGATAGACTAAATTAAAAATATAGAAAATTTTTAAATATATATATATATATAATCATATTATATTCAATAATCATATATAATGTATTAAAGACACAACTCAAATTTGTATTTAATATTATTCTATAAGTTACAGTTTGACTGTCTTTAAAACATATGTACTAAAAAAAATGGTATCATAATATAATTGTTTTATCTCCCCCAAGAAATAGTAGAAAACAATAGTTTCAAAATTAATTTATTGTTAATTATACTATTTATTTTAAAATGATTGGAAATAGAGACAATTTATAGAAGAAAAACATATGTATATTAAACTTGACACAATTTTATTTTCATGAAGTATTATTAAAAAATTAGTTAGACTTAGATTATAAGATATATGTTTTGTGATATCGTTTTAATAAATTATATTAAAATTGACTTATCATGTTATAAAATTATTTGTTGTTAACGAACAGAAAAATTAATTAACTTTGCTGTAACTAATTGTCCTATTACTATAAAATGGTTTCATACATTTCAAAATAAAAACTGAAACCAAAATAATTTATGATAGACTAATTCAATATAAAAGATATTCTAATATATAAAAACTCACATTATATTCAATAATCATATATATTGTTATAAAGATATAATTCAAATTTGTATTTAATAGTAATTTATAAGTTATATTTGATTGTGTTTACATTATATGTACTAAAAAACATAATTGTATCATAACATATTTGTTTTATCACCCTATGATATAACAAAAAACAATAATTTCAAAGTTTAATTTATTCTTAATCATACTGTTTATATTAAAATGATTAGAAATAAAGACAATATACAGAAAATAAAAATCAATTAAATTTAACACACTTTGTTTTCATGAATTTTTATAAAAACTGGTTAAACTTATAGTATAAGATATTTGTTTGTGATATCGTTTTAATAAATTATTTTAAAATTGACTTATCATATAGAAAACTATTTTTTCTTAACTATTACTTTTGGATGATGACAATAAAATTAATATATAAAATGACATAAATTATCTATAAAAAAAATTAAGTAAGATCTTACACTTTTTTTCTAGACTACTTATCAGTTTTTTATTTTGCAAAAAACAAAAAATTATTAAAAAATATAAAAAATATAATTTATCTTAACTATTTAACGAAAATACTAACAAATTCTCTATTTACTTTAACTTTTTTCTTTTTTTATGACCCTTCTATGAAATACTCTATAACAATATATAAATTATAAATTGTAGTTGAACTGTAGTATTATGAATATTATTTTCAAAATATATATTAACAATTACATCTGTACATTTCATATATAATTGAATAAAAACTTCGTTTTATATTTTAAGTTAATAACGCATATATAAACCACACATCGCGTGGGCTACTTGCTAGTATAATATAAGACGAACTTTTTGGCAATTTGTGGCCTCATGGTCATGGATCTTAATATCCACCATCACTTATCGCTCAAATAGAATCATCGGCAATTGCCCACTAGCATGTTAAAGTCCTCCAATATCCTGTTATTGTCCGTATTCATAAAGACTTTTGCCGAGTACTATTAGTCCTCCCCATGCAAGGCTTATATCATTAGTTAGTTACCTATCTCTTTTAACACTAGAATGAGTTTGTAACTTTGTACGTTTATTCTAAATGGAATGTGTGTACTCTCACGCGCGCGCACACACACACACACACAAAAAGTGTACTCTTCGTTTAGGCTGGGCTATATATCTTATTTTCATTTTAAAGCAATTTAGAAGCTATATGTTGATAAAAATTTGGACCAAATGTAATTATAAAAAACAAATAAAGTAAATGGAAGAAATTTTAACCCAAAAGTAAAATAAATGGAAGAAACAAAAGTTGTGAATTGTTGGGTCATATAATAATATAAAATGTCTACATTTGCGTATTAACTTATCTAGGACTTGAATCCCACTGAGGTGCATCCTGATTATCTTCCCTGGATCGATTTTGTTGCAAATGGTTAGGGCCGGTAGTGGAGAAATCGGAGGATGCCCCAAGGAAACTCAGGGCTGTGACAATGTCGCTCATTAGTGGTCTAACAGTAGCTTCTTCATTCAGGCACATCGCGGCCACAGCTACAGCTTGGTTAAAACTCTTTTCCGGGTAATCGCCTCGTAGCAATGGATCAGCTAGGTGTGAGAATCTAGTCGGATCTCTAAAGATCGGTTGCGCCTAATTAAGCCATAGTTGTAAATTGTTAATTAATGTCTACATTGATAAGCCATTAGTATAAAATCATATATGCTAGTATATAAAGTACTCACCCAAGTAACCAGATTTTGTTCATGACTAGGTCTCATTGTGTCGATAACTCGTCTTCCGGATATAAGTTCCAACAACACAACTCCAAAGCTATAGACATCTGACTTAACTGTAAGATGACCGGTTCTTTGGTATTCAGGAGCACAATAACCATAAGTTCCCATAACTCTGGACGACACATGTAGTGTGTCTCCAACAGGACCTAGCTTCGCTAAACCGAAATCAGATAATCTCGCAATGTATTCTTGGTCAAGCAATATATTTGACGACTTAAGATCTCGGTAAATCACTGGAGGATCAGCCTCATCGTGAAGACAGTCAAGTCCTTTTGCCGCTCCTAAAGCAATCTTAATTCGGGTGTTCCAATCTAGTGGTATTTGTTCCGGCTCAAGATCTGTTTTAGTTTAAACATCAAAAACCGGTTCTAGTTATTATTATATTTTTTTGGTTAGCTTAAACAATTGAAATGTTGATTGAGAGATGATGATGTACCTAGGAGATGATCTTCGAGGGATCCAAGAGGCATGTACTCGTAAACAAGAAGTCTTTGGTCTCCATCTGCGCAATAACCGATAAGATTTACAAGATTCGAATGATGAAGAAGACTAAGCATCAAAACCTCGACCAAGAACTCTCTTTGTCCTTGTAATCCATTTCTATCAAGTTGTTTCACTGCCACGACCTGTCCTGACTCGAGCTTTCCTTTGTAAACCCTCCCGAACCCGCCTTCACCGATGAGGGTCTCTTGTCTGAAATTCTTTGTCGCCGTGGCTAGCTCACGGAACGAGAAAATCTGTGCCCCCATATTGTTTGATGGCACGTTTGCGTTGTTAGCCACCACTTCTTTTGTTGTTCTCTCTGTAAGAAATATACATAACATAATTTTCTTTAAAAAACCATAACGATTTAGACAAAAACGAACGTTGCACATTTCCAAGAAAAATGACGAGAGCTTACTAGGTGAGTTTGGTTGCTTATAAGGAGCAGGCATCGAAGAACCTTCTTTGTCCGAAACTTTTGAAGAGAAACAAGAGAAACAACTCATTTTTCTGAAGATTCTCTTGTTCTTGGTCTGCAACCTCTTCTCCTACTAACAAATAATTTATAGGACTCTCAAAAACTTTTAATGGGTTTTATACGAAAAACATAAAAATTACCAAACAGTTCTATAAAAACGAGAAACAATTTAAGTTTTGCTGTTTTTTTGTAGAGTTTAATAGGTTATAACAGAAAGAAAAAGAGAGAGAGAAGTATTGGAAAGAAACAATATTGAGAAAGACAACCTCAAACAGAAACTATTTTTTGACAGAAATGTTTGCTACCTATTAAACAAATATAATTAAAGAAAAAAGGAAATTTTTTGTTACCATCTGTGTTGATGACCTGTCCACAGAAAATCATGTTTCTTTATAGATTTGTTTCCTGCCTGGTTCTCCCTCTTTTTTTTTTGTATGTTTATGAGGTGGCTTATATATAGACATAAATCTTATATATAGCTAAATAAAATTAATGCATACATGGTAAATTTTGAAAGTCAACTTTGAACCTGCATGTATGTAAAGAAAAGAAAAAAAGTAATTTTTGGATTTATTCTTATTATGATTTTGACCGCAAGATATTATATTTTATGGGAATCACAATTTTTATCAATTGACCTAGATATTATATTATGAGTATATGAAAAAAATTCATAGAAAGATAATCGTATAGCAAGTCAATGTTCGGGTTAGGTGTTGATTGGTTTTTTCACTATCACCCGTAAACACAACGTTTGTGAGTGGTTGTGGTTGCTAGCGGTTAATACCAATCATATAAACTGCTTAGTACTGCTTCAGACTGCTCAAAATCGATATATTTCAACGGCTTATTTTCACGCGGTGTGTATTTTTTTCAAAAACCAAAGATAACTAAAAATATATATCTCTAAACACATGAATATATTCAAGTGAACATATTCTTTGTATCAAGTTCTCAAACCCAAATCAATTTTCTAAAGTAAGTTGTTCATATATACCCATTTTGTTTACAAAGTTTACAAATTTTTTATTTGAAACTTGTAATAAAATAACAAAATATATGGCCCACTTGTTTACAACTTTTAAGAATTTTTAATTCAAAACTTATAATAAAATAACAAAAATATACTGAAATAAATCAATAAATTTAAGTTTCAATTTTTATTCAAACATTTAACCAAATGTATCAAAGTCTACAAAATTTAAAGTTATCAGTCAACTACAACAACCGTCTTAAGGTCTGACTGGTTCAAACGCAGCGTTTGCGGTTGTGGTTGTGGGAGTTTGCAAAAGCGGACGGTTGCAGTTTCAAGCGTTTTGAATGACTAGTTTAGCTCAAAGACTAGCAAACCAAGTGCGACTGAAACCTCAACTGGATCACCTTCCATAGACCCCGAAACGTCACAGATAGGCATGTAATTCTACAAAGAAACTTTCTTTTTAAGATCATCAACCATTCGTTCCCATTGCAGCTCAACGACTTGTCCACCATCTCCGTTCAGCCTGCAATAAAAACCCGACCCGAATATACCGAACCGTTCCAAACCGAAAATTTTGGTTTCGGGTCGGCTTCGGTTTCGGGTTGGCTTCGGTTAGGAGAGTTGAACCGATCGGAAACTATGTAAATTTGATCGGTTACTCGAGTTTTTTCGGTTCGGTTCGGATACCCGTTCGGGTAACCGAGATCTTCATCTTCCTTCTCTTCTTTCGCAGGATCTACTGAGATTCTGAGTTTGTATCTGCGGCCGTCAATGTTCTTAGTCGATTTTAGGGTTTGTAAAAGGTTGAAGGTGATGTAAAACACACTGTTTTATTAAAAACACAAGCATTTTTTTTTTCTTTACTGGGCTTGGCCCAAACTTTTCCTTTTTTTTTTTTGACAGCTTTGTAGCCAAAAAAAAAAATCGGTTCAGTTTGACAAAAAAATCAATAACCGAATTAACCGAAACCCGACCCGACCTGAACCAAAATTTACTTCGGTTATCTTTGACACAAATTTCAAATACCCGATTACCCGCAATAACCGATCCGATCCGAAGCAAAAACCCGAACTCGCAGACCTCGTTTAAATCTCTTATTATCTCTTGAGGTAACACAGCACCGGCGGCGAGCTTCGTTTTCCCCGGCGGATCGCCA
Source organism: Camelina sativa (assembly GCF_030686135.1). Lineage (NCBI taxonomy): Eukaryota > Viridiplantae > Streptophyta > Magnoliopsida > Brassicales > Brassicaceae > Camelina > Camelina sativa. The sequence continues at coordinate 12,638,817 of NC_141880.1, read as the reverse complement.
TTAAGGTCGGGTACGTGTCCTTCGCCTTCTCCATGTGGTGGTTTTTCAATATGGTTAAGACGTTTGCCCATGGTTCGAAGTTGTGTCTGAATGGCGGCCAAGGTCTATAGCATGGTGGCGTTGTCTTTTGTTATGGTATAGAGAACTCTCAACACACAATGAATACACTTGGAACGTGCCAAGCAAACGCTTTTAATCAATCTTCTAAAAACTCTCTTTCTTACAAGACTTGACACAAAGCTAACTCTCCTATCTATCTAACACAACACCCTGTGTAGATCTAAAAGAGTCCTAACACACTCACCCTCAAAGCTTTTTGTATTTGTTTGAAGGTTTACAAAACTCACAACTTTTTTTATCCCACGAGTGCTAACTCTTTTTGCGCCTAGCGCTCTTCCTTTTATAACCTCACAAACGATCTGTAACCTAGATCTTTGTGAATCCTAACTAAAAGGAAATATTCCTTATCTCTAAGAAAATATCTTCCCTTATCTTTTCCTATCAAATATACTCTCAATATCTTCGAGTATATCTTGATCTCTTCTTCCTTCCTTCTCACGCATCTTGTCATTGTGTCCACAATATTTCTCCACGTCATCACATCACGCCACATCAGCATATAAGCCCTCTAAGACACTTCACATCTGCTTGTTCCCTTTAGAGCTCTGTTGCACTTTCAATCTCCCCCTTTTTGACTGAACTTGTCAAACAAGCATCCATGCATTTAACCTGTCAAAACAGAAACAGCTAGCAACAAACCAACAAACAGATACAGCTGTACTAACAGTGCATCACAACTCGCAAAAACATCAAAAGATTAAACGATCAACGAGTAAGCATTACGACCCCGAAAAGTATCGCACAAAACCGAAAGAAATATAAGTCTGAAAAATAAACGAAAACAACAACAAGGAGCAGAGAACATAAAAACAATAGATCCCCCACAACTCAAACTCCCCCTCAAGCATCTGAATCAGACTCATCTCCCCCTGCTTGTTTGGCACAGATTAGTCAAAAATATCAATACACACAAAATTATAATCAGAGATGTGACAACTTACCAGCGTCCAAGGCGTCTTGTAGAACTTGAATGGCCAACCGGATGGATTTGCGCTTTGCAGACGTTCCAGCTCTAAGATGAGACTCCGTAGGACGTGAAGCAGTCTTCTTACTCTTGGTCTTCTTTGGATCTTCCGACCAAAGGTTCGAAACAGGACGCTGAGCTTCCAGGAGCTGATAAATGAGACTGGGAAACGGGAGACGAAAACCTGACTGAGCTTGCAAACCTAACTGGATGATCTGATCATAGATCATTCTCCCAAAATCAAACGGAATGCGATGCATGATCATGTAGATCACCATAGCTCTGTTTGCAGAGATGTACCCTGTATTTACCGTGGGAGACCAGTTGTTGCAGCACATCTTATTTAACACCTTGATTACTGGGTCCTTGATTGCCGTCGATACCAGCTGCTTGCAAGTCTTCACCTTAACACCAGATAAAAAGAGAGCTAGATCCTCCTCCAGAATTGCAGCTGTCTGCAGTCTCTGTTCGCGCACATCAACGGTCTGGAGTCCAAACAGGGCATTAATGCGACTTGGGAAGAACTCATACACAAGGTCTCGGACCAGCACATCAACCGAGTTCCCTTCAACCTTCACTGCTGGAAGATTTGCCCAGACTTCATAGAATACATCAGAATCATAAGCGCCGATTTGAGTGACTGTTTTCAACACCCCAGCTTGATCAAGCAAGTCCCTAGCCGGATCTTTATTCCCAGAGAGTAACACACCTCAGCAGCAAAGGTTATAGAGGAAAAGAAACCATATCTTTGAGCAGCATCAGCGGATATGAATCGTTTGGAATCAAACTCCTTCGACGGAGCACTGCGAGAGGTGGACACACTCTTGTCCCTACCAAGAGACGGACGCTTCATATCGCGGCTGTCTGCATCAACAGCTGATTGTCGTTTGCGCAGCCAGGATGAAATTCCCTGATTTGGTAGCGGAGGAACATCACCGGTCAGATCAATCACCGGGCACCGAGATCTTGTCCTTCTTGGTAGAGAAGATGAAGAGTCGCATGTGTCATGATCTGCTTTGACAGACACTGGTCTGGGAGAGGAATTCTCAGGCACCGGAGGTGCTTTAGTTGATTCGTCGTAGGGTTCGTACAAGATCATCGCCGTTGCAGGATTAATCGAAACATAGGGAGACGACGGAGGTAGGGCTGACGGAGGGGTGTGGAGCTCCTCATCTGAGCTAGAATCATAGTGGAAATCGTTAAACACAGACTTCATGGTGATCAAGAGTTAAAGAGAAAAAATCAGAGGAAGAAGGAAATCAGAAGCTTAAACGACAGAGATCTGAAATTGCAAGGATGAGAAAAACTCAAAATCCTAGGCTCTCCTTTTATACTCCCTCTTGAAGTTTATTTGGGCTGTTAAGCCTCGACCCATCAATTAACTCTGCCCTGAAATCACTCAATGAATCTGTTATGGTACATCGAATATTATTCCCTTTTTAATCTCAAGTGCATTAATCACATTAAACACAGGTTCCTAAAAACTCAGATTCTTCACCCATGTAAGGAAAACTGTATCTGTTCATGACTCAAAAACATCAGATACACACAACCACGAACAATGAACATGAAAGCACCCATATCGAGACATAACACATGTGAGCAACATCAAGATATTTTTTTTTTCTTTAATATTTTTTTTTTTTTTTTTTTTTTTTTTTTTTTTTTTTTTTTTATTAAAAAAACAAAATAAAAAAAGATCACAGTATTAACCATACCATTGCTGTGTCAACCACTTGTTCAGAACATTTGCCAGGAGTTATCACAATCTCTTGAATTGTTGAAAATCAGAGACTTGATGCAAGTGAGTAGTCTTTCACACTGTCATGCCTTTAGGGGGGTGTATTGAAACAATGATTTTGGAGGATTTGATGGGATTTAGAAAATTTGGATTTTTGCTAGATTTTAGGGGATTTGATATGATTTATGATAAAATTCTTTCAAATCCCACCTAAAACCATGAGATTTGTATTTCTGTATTTTTAACTAAACAAATCCTCCAAAATCCTCCAGAATCCCTAAAACTTATTAAAATCCAAATCCACAAACTGTTTTGAATAACAGTGGATTTCAAAGTAGTTTTTTAAATCATCAGTTGAATAACAGTGGATTTCATGAGACTTTTTAAAATCCATGATTGAATAACATAGGATTTGTAACATTTACACAAATCACTTAAAATGTCAAGTTGAATACATCCCCCTTAGTCTGGAATCCAACCCAACATGTTAAGACAACTAGAGATTCTCTCTTTGAAGAGCACACATATTATTTATATATATATATATATATATATATATATATATATATATATATATGTGCCTCAGCCTTCTGTTAGCTGTTTCACCTGACATGAACACAGTGACATCATGAGCATTGTCAATCATTGATATCATACTTGTCCCCAAATAGAGATTTCCACTTGAGGATGTACTTATGTGTCTCTTCACAGCTCTTTGACCTCCTTAAAACATGACAACATTTGAGAGGATTAATAGACCGACATGACAGGCAGCTATTTCCCACAGTTGCTTTCAGAGTGCAGATCTTCTATGTATTCTAGGATTTCCATGACCTGTCCTAGCTCATGTTCCTGTCTCTGATCAACACATCTTAGGTAAAACATGTTAGAACTCACAAACACCAATGGACTTCCTCAGATTTACAAATCTGTTGAAGTCCAGAGGCTTGGTAAACAAATCAGCTAACTGTAAATCAGTGCTCACATGGTCAATCTCGATCAGTGTCGCCTCAACTAGTTCACGAACAAAGTGGTGTATAATATCTATATGTTTGGTTCGTAAATGTTGAACAGGATTCTTAGAAATATTTATTGCACTCAAATTATCACAATGAATTAAAAGAGTATCAGAATCCATACCATAATCCAAGGCCATTTGTCGCATCCAGAGGGGTTGTGTGCAACATATTCCTAGCGCAATGTACTCAGCTTCAGCAGTTGAAAGAGACACACTATTTTGTTTCTTGCTGTGCCATGATATCAGATTGTTGCCCATGAAAAAACAACCTCCACTTGTGCTGCGACGATCATCCACAGCACCTGCCTAATCAGCATCACAATATCCACTCAGACAAGTGTTAGTATCATTGGTATAGTAGATACCAAAGTCCAATGTCCCTTTGATGTACTTGATGATCTTCTTAACAGCAAGTAGATGTGACATCTTAGGCTTTTCTTGATAGCATGCACAAATTCCTACTAACAGACATATGTCAGGCCGACTACCAGTTAAATACAATAGACTACCAATCATCCCTCTCTATAATCTCTCATCTACATCCTGCCCTTCTTTGTCCTTGGAGAGTTTGTCGTTTGCGCCCATTGGAATCTTTGCTTCTTTACTTTTATCCAAGCCAAAACGTTGCACAAGTTCCTTAGCATATGTACTTTGAGAGACAAAGATCCCATCAGCTGATTGTTCAACTTGCAATCCCAAAAAGTATCTTAGCACTCCCACCTTGCTCATCTCAAACTCCTGAGACATGCTTTCCACAAACTGTTTTACGAGAGGCTGACAAGTGGAACCAAAGACAATGTTATCCACATAGATCTGTACGAACATCAGATCATTGTTGTTGTGAAGAACAAAAAATGTTTTGTCAACACTTCCTCGACTGTACCCTTGATCCATCAGAAATGTAGTCAGTCTCTCATAGCATGCTCGTGGTGCCTGCTTTAGACCATACAAGGCTTTCTTCAGTCGATAAACATGTTCAGGATGCTGCGAGTTCTCAAAACTCTTTGGTTGCTCAACATAAACATCTTCTTGCAGTATTCCATTCAGAAAGGCACTCTTAATATCCATCTGATGCAAAGTGAACTTCAGAGCACATGCCATACCAAACATAAACCTGATTGACTCCAACCTTGCCACCGGAGCAAAAGTTTCATCAAAATCAATTCCCTCAATTTGAGAGTACCCTTGAGCTACCAACCTTGCTTTGTTCCTTACAATGCAACCACTCGCATCACTTTTATTCTTGAATATCCAATTTGTCCCTACGACGTTGACATCCGCAGGATGCTGAGTGAGCTCCCAAACATCACTTCGTTCAAATTGTTCCAGCTTATCTTGCATAGCAGCAACCCAGAACTCGTCTCGGAGCGCCAACTTGTGATTCTTGGGCTCAACAGAAGAAACAAAACATGCAAATTGCACTACATCAGAATCTTGAGAGACAGATTCTGGAACAACAGCCTTTTGTTTCTTCCCAGCCAGCTGAGCAAAGTCAATCTGCTTCCCTCTGGTGACTCTACCCCCCTGAATCGCACCTATAACGTCATTAGAGGAGTGATTCCTATGAACCTGAGAAGTCACAGGATCTGAACCAGGTGGTAATACAGGCCTGTCAGAGACAACAAGACTGGCAGCTTCTGGCACAAGCTTCTCAACATTAGTCACCAGGTCCGTGTCTGAGACAAGAGGAACTACTTCACTCTGTAGGGATGAAGTGTCGTCAAACACCACATTGACAGTCTCTTGGACAGATCGCAGACGTTTGTTGTACACTCGAAAAGCAGTGCTATGACCGGAGTATCCTAGAAAGATCCCTTCATCACTCTTGGAATCAAATTTTCCCAACTGATCCTTATCATTTAGGATATAGCAGAGACATCCAAACACATGGAAATAATGCACTGTTGGAGACTTCCCTTTCCAAAGCTCATACGGAGTCTTACTGGTTCCTGGACGTACATGTACACGATTGATGATGTAACACACCGTGTTCACAGCTTCATCCCAAAATCGATATATCTCTATACACATGAATATATTCAAGTGAACATATTCTTTGTATCAAGTTCTCAAACCCAAATCAATTTTCTAAAGTAAGTTGTTCATATATACCCATTTTGTTTACAAAGTTTACAAATTTCTTATTTGAAACTTGTAATAAAATAACAAAATTTATGGCCCACTTGTTTACAACTTTTAATAATTTTTCATTCAAAACTTATAAGAAAATAACAAAAATAAACTGAAATAAATCAATAAATTTAAGTTTCAATTTTTATTCAAACATTTAACCAAATTTAACAAAGTCTACAAAATTTAAAGTTATCAGTCAACTACAACAACCGTCTTAAGGTCTGACTGGTTCAAACACAGCGTTTGCGGTTGTGGTTGTGGGAGTTTGCAAAAGCGGACGGTTGCAGTTTCAAGCGTTTTGAATGACTAGTTTAGCTCAAAGACTAGCAAACCAAGTGCGACTGAAACCTCAATTGGATCACCTTCCATAAACCCCAAAACGTCACAGATAGGCATGTAATTCTACAAAGAAACTTTCTTTTTAAGATCATCAACCATTCTTTCCCATTGCAGCTCAACGACTTGTCCACCGTCTCCGTTCAGCCTGCGATAAAACCCGACCCGAATATACCGAACCGTTCCAAACCGAAAATTTTGATTTCGGGTCGGCTTCAGTTTCGGGTTAGCTTTGGTTAGGAGATTTGAACCGATCAGAAACTTTGTAAATTTGATCGGTTACCCGAGTTTTTTCGGTTTGGTTCGGATACCTGTTCGGGTACTTCATCTTCCTTCTCTTCTTTTGCAGGATCTACTGAGATTCTGAGTTTGTATCGGCGGCCGTCAATGTTCTTAGTCGATTTTAGGGTTTGTAAAAGGTTGAAGGTGATGTAAAACACACCGTTTTATTTAAAACACAAACGTTTTTTTTTTCTTTACCGGGCTTGGCCCAAACTTTTCCCTTTTTTTTTTTGACAGCTTTGTAGCCAAAAAAAAAAAATCGGTTCAATTTGACAAAAAAATCAATAACCGAATTAACCGAAACCCGACCCGACCTGAACCAAAATTTACTTCGGTTATCTTCATCACAAATTTCAAATACCCGATTACCCGCAATAACCGATCCGATCCCAAGCAAAAACCCGAACTCGCAGGGCTCGTTTAAATCTCTTATTATCTCTTGAGGTAACACAGCACCAGCGGCGAGCTTCGTTTTCCCCGGCGGATCGCCATTAAGGTCGGGTATGTGTCCTTCGCCTTCTCCATGTGGTGGTTTTTCAATATGGTTAAGACGTTTGCCCATGGTTCGAAGTTGTGTCTGAATGGCGGCCAAGGTCTATAGCATGGTGGCGTTGTCTTTTGTTATGGTATAGAGAACTCTCAACACACAATGAATACACTTGGAACGTGCCAAGCAAACGCTTTTAATCAATCTTATAAAAACTCTCTTTCTTACAAGACTTGACACAAAGCTAACTCTCCTATCTATCTAACACAACACCCTGTGTAGATCTAAAAGAGTCCTAACACACTCACCCTCAAAGCTTTTCGTATTTGTTTGAAGGTTTACAAAACTCACAACTTTTTTTATCCCACGAGTGCTAACTCTTTTTGCGCCTAGCGCTCTTCCTTTTATAACCTCACAAACGATCTGTAACCTAGATCTTTGTGAATCCTAACTAAAAGGAAATATTCCTTATCTCTAAGAAAATATCTTCCCTTATCTTTTCCTATCAAATATACTCTCAATTTCTTCGAGTATATCTTGATCTCATCTTCCTTCTCACGCATCTTGTCATTATGTCCACAATATTTCTCCACATCAGCACGTCACGCCACGTCAGCATATAAGCCTTCTGAGACACTTCACAGCTGCCTGTTCCCTTCAGAGCTCTGTTGCACTTTCAATCTCCCCCTTTTTGATTGAACTTGTCAAACAAGCATCCATGCATTTAACATGTCAAAACAGGAACAACCAGCAACAAACCAACAAACAGATACAGTTGTACTAACAGTGCATTACAGCTCGCAAAACATCAAAAGATTAAACGATCAACGAGTAAGCATTACGACCCCAAAAAGTATCGGACAAAAAGTATCGCACAAAACCGAAAGAAATATAAGTCTGAAAAATAAACGAAAACAACAACAAGGAGCAGAGAACATAAAAACAACAGATCCCCCACAGCTCAAATTCCCCCTCAAGCATCTGAATCAGACTCATCTCCCCCTGCTTGTTTGGCACAGATTAGTCAAAAATATCAATACACACAAAATTATAATCAGAGATGTGACAACTTACCAGCGTCCAAGGCGTCTTGTAGAATTTGAATGGTCGACCGGATGGATTTGCGCTTTGCAGACGTTCCAGCTCTAAGATGAGACTCCGTAGGACGTGAAGCAGTCTTCTTACTCTTGGTCTTCTTTGGATCTTCCGACCAAAGGTTCGAAACAGGACGCTGAGCTTCCAGGAGCTGATAAATGAGACTGGGAAACGGGAGACGAAAACCTGACTGAGCTTGCAAACCTAACTGGATGATCTGATCATAGATCATTCTCCCAAAATCAAACGGAATGCGATGCATGATCATGTAGATCACCATAGCTCTGTTTGCAGAGATATACCTTGTATTCACCGTGGGGGACCAGTTGCTGCAGCACATCTTATTTAACTCCTTGATTACCGGGTCCTTGATTGCCATCGATACCAGCTGCTTGCAAGTCTTCACCTTACCACCAGATAAAAAGAGAGCTAGATCCTCCTCCAGAATTGCAGCTGTCTGCAGTCTCTGTTCGCGCACATCAACGGTCTGGAGTCCGAACAGGGTATTAATGCGACTTGGGGAGAACTCATACACAAAGTCTCGGACCAGCACATCAACCGAGTTCTCTTCAACCTTCACTGCTGGAAGATTTGCCCAGACTTCATAGACTACATCGGAATCATAAGCGCCGATTTGAGTGACTGTTTTCAACAGTCCAGCTTGATCAAGCTACTACCTAGCCGGATCTTCTATTCCCAGAGAGTAACACACCTCAATAGCAATGGTTATAGAGGAAAAGAAACCATACCTTCAAGCAGCATCAGCGGATATGAATCGTTTGGAATCAAACTCCTTCGACGGAGCACTGCGAGAGGTGGACTCACTCTTGTCCCTGCCAAGAGACGGACGCTTCGTATCGCGGCTGTTTGCATCAACAACTGATTGTCGTTTGCACAGCCGGGATGAAATTCCCTGATTTGGTAACGGAGGAACATCACCGGTCAGATCAATCACCGGGAACCGAGATCTTGTCCTTCTTGGTAGAGAAGATGAAGAGTCGCATGTGTCATGATCTGCTTCGACAGACACCGGTCTGGGAGTCCGAACAGGGCATTAATATGACTTGGGGAGAACTCATACACAAAGTCTCGGACCAGCACATCAACCGAGTTCTCTTCAACCTTCACTGCTGGAAGATATGCCCTGACTTCATAGACTACATCGGAATCATAAGCGCCGATTTGAGTGACTGTTTTCAATAGCCCAGCTTGATCAAGCAACTACCTAGCCAGATCTTCTATTCCCAGAGAGTAACACACCTCAACAGCAATGGTTATAGAGGAAAAGAAACCATACCTTCGAGCAGCATCAGCGGATATGAATCGTTTGGAATCAAACTCCTTCGACAGAGCACTGCGAGAGGTGGACACACTCTTGTCCCTGCCAAGAGACGGACTCTTTGTATCGCGGCTGTCTGCATCAACAGCTGATTGTCGTTTGCGCAGCCGGGATAAAATTCCCTGATTTGGTAGCGGAGGAACATCACCGGTCAGATCAATCACCAGGAACCGAGATCTTGTCCTTCTTGCTAGAGAAGATGAAGAGTCGCATGTGTCATGATCTGCTTCGACAGATACCGGTCTGGGAGAGGGATTCACAGGCACCAGAGCAACTGTAGTTGATTCGTCGCGGGGTTCGTACATGACCATCGCCGTTGCAGGATCAATCGAAACATAGGGAGACGGCGGAGGTAGGGCTGACGGAGGGGTGTGAAGCTCCTCATCTGAGCTAGAATCATAGTAGAAACCGCTAAACACAGACTTCATGGTGATCAAGAGTTAGAGAGAAAAAATCAGAGGAAGAAGGAAATCAGAAGCTTAAACAACAGAGATCTGAAATTGCAAGGATGAGAAAAACTCAAAACCCTAGCCTCTCCTTTTATACTCCCTTTTGAAGTTTATTTGGGCTGTTAAGCCTCGGCCCATCAATTAACTCTGCCCTGAAATCACTCAATGAATCTGTTATGGTACATTGAATATTATTCCCTTTTTAATCTCAAGTGCATTAATCACATTAAACACAGGTTCCTAAAAACTCAGATTCTTCACCCATGTAAGGAAAACTGTATCTGTTCATGACTCAAAAACATCAAATACACACAACCACGAACAATGAACATGAAAGCACCTAGATCGAGACATAACACATGTGAGCAACTGAAGAGCACACATATATATATATATTTTTTATTTATATATATATATATATATATATATATATATATATGTATATATGTGCCTCAGCCTTCTGATAGCTATTTCACTGACATGAACACAATGACATCATGAGCATTTTCAATCACTGATATCATACTTGTCCCCAAACAGAGATTTCCACTTGAGGATGTACTTATGTGTCTCTTCACAGCTCTTTGACCTCCTTAAAACATGACAACATTTGAGAGGATTAATAGACCGACATGACAGGCAGCTATTTCCCACAGTTGCTTTCAGAGTGCAGATCTTCTATGTATTCTAGGATTTCCATGACCTGTCCTAGCTCATGTTCCTGTCTCTGATCAACACATCTTAGGTAAAACATGTTAGAACTCACAAACACCAATGGACTTCCTCAGATTTACAAATCTGTTGAAGTCCAGAGGCTTGGTAAACAAATCAGCTAACTGTAAATCAGTGCTCACATGGTCAATCTCGATCAGTGTCGCCTCAACTAGTTCACGAACAAAGTGGTGTATAATATCTATATGTTTGGTTCGTAAATGTTGAACAGGATTCTTAGAAATATTTATTGCACTCAAATTATCACAATGAATTAAAAGAGTATCAGAATCCATACCATAATCCAAGGCCATTTGTCGCATCCAGAGGGGTTGTGTGCAACATATTCCTAGCGCAATGTACTCAGCTTCAGCAGTTGAAAGAGACACACTATTTTGTTTCTTGCTGTGCCATGATATCAGATTGTTGCCCATGAAAAAACAACCTCCACTTGTGCTGCGACAATCATCCACAGAACCTGCCCAATCAGCATCACAATATCCACTCAGACAAGTGTTAGTATCATTGGTATAGTAGATACCAAATTCCAATGTCCCTTTGATGTACTTGATGATCTTCTTAACAGCAAGTAGATGTGACATCTTAGGCTTTGCTTGATAGCGTGCACAAATTCCTACTAACAGACATAAGTCAGGCCGACTAGCAGTTAAATACAATAGACTCCCAATCATCCCTCTCTATAATCTCTCATCTACATCCTGCCCTTCTTCGTCCTTGGAGAGTTTGTCGTTTGCACCCATTGAAATCTTTGCTTCTTTACTTTTATCCAAGCCGAAACGTTGCACAAGTTCCTTAGCATATGTACTTTGAGAGACAAAGATCCCATCAACTGATTGTTTAACTTGCAATCCCAAAAAGTATCTTAGCTCTCCCACCATGCTCATCTCAAACTCCTGAAACATGCTTTCCACAAACTTTTTTACGAGAGGCTGACAAGTGGAACCAAAGACAATGTTATCCACATAGATCTGTACGAACATTAGATCATTGTTGTTGTGAAGAACAAACAAGGTTTTGTCAACACTTCCTCGACTGTACCCTTGATCCATCAGAAATGTAGTCAGTCTCTCATACCATGCTCGTGGTGCCTGCTTTAGACCATACAGGGCTTTCTTCAGTCGATAAACATGTTCAGGATGCTGCGAGTTCTGAAAACCCTTTGGTTGCTCAACATAAACCTCTTCTTGCAGTATTCCATTCAGAAAGGCACTCTTAACATCCATCTGATGCAAAGTGAACTTCAGAGCACATGCCATACCAAACATAAACCTGATTGACTCCAACCTTGCCACCGGAGCAAAAGTTTCATCAAAATCAATTCCCTCAATTTGAGAGTACCCTTGAGCTACCAACCTTGCTTTGTTTCTTACAATGCAACCACTCACATCACTTTTATTCTTTAATATCCACTTTGTCCCTACGACGTTGACATCTGCATGACGCTGAGTGAGCTCCCAAACATCACTTTGTTCAAATTGTTCCAGCTCATCTTGTATAGCAGCAACCCAGAACTCGTCTCGGAGCGCCAACTTGTGATTCTTGGGCTCAACAGAAGAAACAAAACATGCAAATTGCACTACATCAGAATCTTGAGAGACAGATTCCGGAACAACATCCTTTTGTTTCTTCCCAGCCAGCTGAGCAAAGTCAATCTGCTTCCCTCTGGTGACTCTACTCCCCTGAATCGCACCTATAACATCATTAGAGGAGTGATTACTATGAACCTGAGAAGTCACAGGATCTGAACCAGATGGTGATACAGGCCTGTCAGAGACAACAAAACTGGCAACTTCTGGCACAGGCTTCTGAGCATTAGTCGCCAGGTCCGTGTCTGAGACAAGAGGAACTACTTCACTCTGTAGGGATGAAGTGTCCTCAAACACCACATTGACAGTCTCTTGGACAGATCGCAGACGTTTGTTGTACACTCGAAAAGCAGTGCTATGACCGGAGTATCCTAGAAAGATCCCTTCATCACTCTTGGAGTCAAATTTTCCCAACTGATCCTTATCATTTAGTATATAGCAGAGACATCCAAACACATGGAAATAATGCACTGTTGGAGACTTCCCTTTCCAAAGCTCATACAAAGTCTTACTGGTTCCTGGATGTACATGTACACGATTGATGATGTAACACGCCGTGTTCACAGCTTCATCCCAAAATCGATGAGGAACCTGATTACCATGCAACATCGCCCGTGCGATCTCTTGCAATGTTCTGTTCTTACGTTCAACAACACCATTCTGTTCCGGCGTTCTTGGAGCAGAGTATTGATGAGTAATGCCTTGATGTCCACATAATTGCTCAAACTTATTGTTTTGAAATTCACCGCCATGATCGCTTCGAATGGTTTCGATTGGGCACTTCTCACTTTTAATCTGCAATGCAAGAATACGAAAACACTCAAGAGTATCAGATTTTTTATCACGAAGAAACCTTACCCAGGTGTAGCGAGTGTAGTCATCCACCATTACAAAGATGAATCGACGACCATATATACTCCGAACTTGTATAGGCCCCATCAGATCCATGTGAAGTAGCTGTAGTGCATGATTTGAGCGAATATCTGTAAGGGACCCATGCAATGCTTTGATCTGCTTACCCTTGTTGCATGGACCGCATACAAAGTGTGGATCAGCCTTCAACTTAGGCAGTCCTCGAACAACTTCTTGGTTTGCCAATTTCATCATAGTGTGAACATTCAAATGACCAAGTTTCTGATGCCACAACTCTGTGTCTAACTTCGCAGTAGCATTCAGACATTGCATTTCAGATTTCCACATATAGCAGTTATTTCCAGACCGTCGTCCTCTGAGTTTGACAGATCCTTGTTGATCAACAGCTTTGCAATCCTTTTTGGTGAAAGTGACATCCAATCCTTCGTCACACAACTGGCTGACACTAATCAAATTTGCCATCAGACCATCCACCAAGAACACGTCCTTCATCTGTGGTTGAGTGTCACCACTAGTTTCACCCTTTCCTCGAATTGTGCCTTTTCCTCCATCTCCGAATGTGACTCTTCCACCAGCAACATCTTCCAAATGAGCCAAATTATCAAGAGCGCCCGTCATGTGTCTGGAACATCCACTATCAAAGTACCATTTAGCCTGATCAACTTCAGTTTTGCCCGCTGTGTATGCAACATGACAATAGAGATCATCTCTTCTGACATACCCTTGATTAATTCTTCTGGTAGCTGGATAAAAACTACCATTCTGCACCGGATTCGTCACACGATTCTGAAACTTGTAACAATGAGCCTTATAGTTATTTAGATGGCCACAATACCAGCATCCTCTTTTTCTGCTGAGACCAACAGATCTCTGTACAAGCTGTTGTTAGCGATGTGTCCCATACTGATGTTTTTCAGGCATCTGATGTTGTAGATTCATCCGTCTGTGATGAAAGTTTGTCTGACTGCGTTGACCATTTTATGCACCAGGTTGATCTTGGATTTTCGGCTCAAAGGTCTGTCCTTTAACAAATTTTGTGTCCTTAGCAGAGTTGTTTCCTTGATATACGCATTGTAAGCATCTTCTACGCCTTCGTATTCCGAGAATGACTCTTTTGGAAACACCTTCCTAGCAATGCTCTCGTAGACAAGAGTTGCTTTGTCGAAAGCAGAATCAAGCGATGGACACCATTTAGCCGCTAGAGAGATTTTGTTTGGTTGGCCTGATGTCAAAAACTCAACGTCTCTCATTAGTTGATTTGCGAACAGATCAGAGATATAAAGGGGAGAAGTATATTAAGGATACATATGTAATTAGTACTTATCAAAACCCTAATGTTTGTGACTATATATATATGTAATGTACATTCTCTAATTAATAACAGGCTCATTCTTAACATGATATCAGAGCAGTAAAAGTTTAAAAACCTAATTTTTTTTTTTGGCCACCGCTTCTCTCTTTTCTCTTCTTCTTCTTCATTTTTCTTCATTTACCGGCCATGTCTACCAGTTCCGAGATTGTTACACCGGCTGATGCGACGTCTCTTGTTAACGTTAACATGTCAAACGTTATGAAGCTCACTTCCACAAACTTTCTGATGTGGAAACGACAAGTTCATGCCTTGTGCAATGGCTATGATCTCGCCGGCTATTTAGATGGTTCGACGACTGCACCCGCTGCCACCCTGACCTACGAAGGTACCACTTATGCTAATCCTGCTTATAAACACTAGCAACCGCAGGATCAACTACTCGTCTCTGGTCTCCTTGGTGCCATTTCTCTCTCGGTGCAGCCTCTTCTCTCCAAAGCCAACACATCGACTGAGATCTGGAGCACTCTCACCAACACCTATGCTCAACCGAGTAGAGGTCACATCCTTCAGATCCGTGAGCAGCTGAAACAATGGAAGAAAGGTTCTAAATCCATTGAAGACTACTTTATTGGTTTCACAACACGCTTTGATCAACTAGCGTTGCTTGCGAATCCAATCCCTTATGAAGATCAGATCGATTACGTACTTGGTGGCCTTCCTGATGAATACAAACAAGTTATCGATCAAATAGCTGGTCGTGACACTCCGCCGTCGCTCACTGTTCTACATGAGAAACTCATCAACCAGGAGTTGAAGATCCATATGTTACTCTCTTCGTCTCTTCCTGCTTCAGCCAATCTTGCTTCCCACAGCGGACACAATACTCGGAGTCATCAGCAGTCTCGTGGCAATCATACCATGTCTCAACCACGTAACCAGTCTTCTTCTTGTTCAGCTTCGCGTGGTCGTGGTTATCAGGGTTGCTACCAGATCTGTGGCATTCATGGTCACAGTGCTAGGTGGTGTTCTCAAAGGCATTCCTCCGGACGTGGTTACTCAAACAATGGTGGTGGATATCAAGCGAGCTCCACACCGTCGTGGCAGCCACAAGCGAACTTCGCGGTGACACCGTCGTACAGCCCGGCTCCTTGGATTCTCGATAGTGGAGCAACCCACCATCTGACCTCCGATCTTTCCAACTTGTCTCTCCATCAGCCGTACACTGGCGGCGAAGAGGTCAAGAATGCTGATGGTTCGGGTATTCCGATAACACAAAGGGGTTCTGGTCTACTTCCTATACCATCACGATCTCTTAAACTTCAAGATATATTATATGTTCCTGATGTGTGCAAAAATCTCATTTCGGTGTATCGCTTGTGTAATGCTAATCAAGTTTCTGTGCACTTCTATCCTGCGTATTTTCGGGTGAAGGATCTCAGCACGGGGGTCCAGTTACTCCAAGGCAGGACTAGAAATGAGTTATATGAGTGGCCAGTTACAAATGAGATCATTTCAGCATTCTCTGCATCACCATCACCAAAAACCGACCTCTCATCATGGCATTTCAGACTAGGGCATCCTACTATCTCGAATTTAAAAGCTATTGTTTCAAATTTTTCTTTACCACTTTCAAACACTTCACCCAAAAAATTGTCGTGTTCCGACTGTTTGATCAATAAGAGCCACAAATTACCTTTTTCAACAAACACAATCACTTCCTCAAAACCTCTTGAATATCTTTATTCTGATGTGTGGACATCTCCACTCTACTCTATTGATCATTTCAAATACTATCTTGTTATTGTTGATCATTACACAAGATATACATGGCTATATCCCTTGAAACAAAAATCCCAAGTCAAAGAAAATTTTATAGCTTTTAAAGCCG
The DNA here is from genome assembly GCF_030686135.1 of Camelina sativa. Taxonomy (NCBI): domain Eukaryota; kingdom Viridiplantae; phylum Streptophyta; class Magnoliopsida; order Brassicales; family Brassicaceae; genus Camelina; species Camelina sativa. Next base: position 12,622,462 of record NC_141880.1, on the reverse strand, counting down.
TGGTGGAAAATCGTTTTCAGAGTCGAATCTGGACGTTATACACGGATAATGGTGGTGAATTCATTGCGTTACGGTCTTTTTTAGCGTCTAGTGGAATATCACATTTGACGTCCCCGCCACACAAACCGGAGCACAACGACATCTCTAAGCTAAAACATCGTCACATTGTCGAGATAGGGATTTCCCTCCTGAGTCATGCATCGGTACTAAAGACGTATTGGTCCTATGCGTTTGCTACCGCGACGTACCTCATCAATCGCATGCCTACGGATGTCCTGCATGGAATGTCACCATATGCGAAACTGTTCAACCAAAACCCAAACTACTTGAAGTTGCGTGTGTTTGATTGTACGTGCTTTCCATGGCTACGACCCTATCAGAAAACAAAGCTCGATGATCGGTCTACACCATGTGTTTTTATTGGGTATTCGCTTACCCAAAGTGCATATTTATGCCTGGAGCTATCAAGTGGTCGCGTGTATACATCTCGTCATGTTTAGGTCCTTGAGACAAACTTTCCTCTTCACGTGCCGTCCTCACAACCACCGTCGCCTGACTCCGCTGTCTCGCATTCGCTACACTCACCGGTCAGTTATGCGCCATCGCCACTCACTCATTCCTCAGTGCCCTCATGCTCCGATTCTCACCCGTTGCCATCCACGTCACCACCGATCACTCCGGTCGAACCCGCACCACAACAAGCGACTTATACTATTACAGCCTCCATGATCATCATGGTCAATCTCTCCATCATGTTCCAAAAACACTTTGATCAAATTCTTCGAAAACCCACTTACCAAAGCAACTCCCTTCTTGTTTCCGAGAACAAGGGTTGACTTTAAATCCCTCAGATTCCAAAACACAATCTCCGGCACAGCATCTCCGTACCCTTTCTCTATACATCTCGTCATGTTTAGTTCCTTGCGACAAACTTTCCATTTCACGTGCGGTCCTCACCACCACCGTCGCATGACTCTGCTGTCTTGCATTCGCTACACTCACCAGTCAGTTATGTGTCATCGCCACTCACTCATTCCTCAGTGCCCTTGTGCTCAGATTCTCACCCGTTGCCATCCATGTCACCACCGGTCACTCCGGTCGAGCCCGCACCGCCACGGTCTCCTCCGTCTATTCCTGATCAACCAACACCGGTAAGTTCGCACAACTCCTTCTCGCTTGATTTGCAGCCTTCATCGTCAACTTCAGCAGCCATGGATCCACAACCAAATCCAAACCTAAGCCCAACAACACCAGGCCCAACTTCTTCTAACACCTCAAGCCCAAGATCCTTACATTCAAATTCCACAAGCCCAACTTTGAACCCACCAAGTCCCTCATCTACAAATCCATCTTCTTCCACTTTGTCGTCTTCTTCCTCCCAACCGCCACCACCAAACACCTCCTCCGTCGTATCTCCACAAAATTCACCACCAGCAACTCCTGTCCCCTTACCAGCACCTCCAGCTGTCCATCAAAATCCACCTCCACAAAATAATCACCCTATGCAAACAAGAGCCAAAAACAACATCTCTAAACCCAAACAAAAACTTAATCTCATGGCTGCGAAGTCTCCGGTGATTCCTACAACTGTGGCTCAAGCGCTTAAGGATCCAAATTTTCGTAAAGCAATGGCTGAGGAGATTGATGCACATATGCAGCACCGTACTTGGGATCTAGAAGAGCCTGATCCGTCGAAACATGTTATACCCTGTAAGTGGATTTTCACACTTAAATATCGTCCTGACGGTTCTATTGAAAGGTACAAAGCGAGACTTGTTGCTAGGGGTTTCAATCAATAGTATGGCCTAGACTACTCGAAAACGTTTAGCTCGGTTATCAAATCGACCACCATTCGGCTTGTGCTTGAGGTCGCGGTTAAACGGAATTGGATGATACATCAGGTCGACATCAACAACGCGTTTCTCCAAGGTACGCTTACTGAAGAAGTCTATGTCTCTCAGCCGCCAGGATTCGTGGATCGTGATTGTCCTCACCATGTATGTCGACTCCGAAAAGCACTATTTGGTTTGAAACAAGCTCCTCGAGCTTGGTATCAGAAGCTGCGGAATTTTTTGATTAAGCTCGGCTTCACCAACTCTCTCTCTGACACATCATTGTTTACTTACAAGCACCATCGCGAGTTCCTCTATGTTTTGGTGTACGTTGACGATATTATCATCGCTGGTCCTTCGACACTGGTACAACGATTCAATGCGTTTCTAGACTCTCGGTTTTCTCTCAAATATCTTGGACCACTAAGTTACTTTCTTGGCATTGAGGCAACACGAACTGCACAAGGACTACATTTGATGCAGCGGAAGTATGTTACAGACTTGTTAGCACACACGAATATGCTTAGTGCGAAACCTGTCGCGACACCTATGTCACAATCACCTCTGACGTTACACTCCGGGACGCCTCTTGCCGATGTAAGCACATACCGAATGGTTATTGGGAGTCTCCAGTACTTGGCTTTTACTCGACCAGACATTGCTTTTGCGGTGAATCGTCTATCCCAATATATGCATCAACCAACAACAGATTGCCCTCTCAATATTTGCAGATCACTGGCAAGCTGCAAAAAGGATATTACGATATCTAGTTGGTACAAAGTCTCATGGCATCTTCATTCGTTCAGATTGCCCTCTCACTGTTCATGCGTTTTCTGATGCTGATTGGGGTGGCGATAAAGGTGATTGTATTTCAACAAATGCGTATATTGTATACTTTGGAGGAACTCCGGTTTCATGGTCGTCCAAGAAACAACAGAGTGTTGCAAGGTCTTCTACCAAGGCTGAGTACCGTGCCATTGCGAATACAGCCTCCGAGCTTCAGTGGATTTGTTCTCTTCTCTCTGAATTAGGTATCATCTTACCAACAGCACCGGTGATATATTGTGACAACATGGGGGCGACTTATCTATGTTCTAATCCAGTCTTTTACTCCAGAATGAAACATATAGCCATCGATTATCACTTTGTGCGTGGTTACATTCAATCAGGTGCCTTGCGCGTCTCACATATCTCGACTCAAGATCAGTTGGCTGACGCTTTGACCAAGCCTTTACCTCGACCAAGGTTTCAGGAACTAGCTTCCAAAATTGGAGTCAAATAACTGCCTCCATCTTGAGGGGGTGTATAAAGGGGAGAAGAATATTAAAGATACATATGTAATTAGTACTTATCAAAACCCTAATGTCTGGGCCTATATATATATAATGTACATTCTCTAATTAATAACAGAAGCTCATTCTTAACAAGAGACACGTTCGTGGAGAAACCTATAGTCTGAATCGTTAGTATATCTTGTAAACGCCTTCTTCCACATTGAAACCTTCTTTTGCTTGCGCTCCAAGCTTGCTCTGGCTTTCTTCTCTAGGTTCTTATTTTCTGCGTCCCTATCCCTCCTCGTGGATGCCGGTCTTATTTGAAGGACATGGCTAGCTATTCCGCGACCCCTTCCATGACATCGACCCTTTCCCCGACCACGACCGAAACGACCTCTCGAGGACTGGAGAGATAATCGAGCTCTTCTAATTCGAGATGATCGGCTTTTCCTCCGGAGCCATTCCGACTTCTGGATACTACGAATGTCAGATCCTTGTAGAATCCGGTAAATCGTTTAAAGTAACCAAATGTTGAGATAGACTCTAGGTTACAAGCTAGGATTTTGGGATGGCGACCATGGAGCCACAACGCGGCCGTGTAAAACCCTTCCTTGTCAGTTTTTCCAGTGCCACGGACTCCACGAAGGTTACAGATAAGCTTGAGAGTGGTTAAGGAGTCGTGGTCCCAAACCTCTTGTAGCCGCTGCTCCAGAGATTCCTTGGGCGTGGAAGGAACAACGTGGAAGAAGAAGTACGTGGCCGATCTATTAACGTTCATAAAATCCATTGATTTTATATTTATCTTAAAATAAAAAATAAAGTATTAAAATGCATTGTATAGATTATATTAACGTTCATAAAATCATGAAATATAAATATAAATTAATATTTTATTGATTTTATGTTTATACATGCTTTCATACAATTTAACCGAATTAACTATCTAAACAGAAGTTATTATAATTTTTTGTTTTTATGTAATTATTATAGTTTATAGAATTAACTATTTTTAATAAATTAATTTAAACAACAAAAATTGTTATATTTCTTTGAAAATAGTGTTAGAAGATTTAAAGGATTTGATTTTAGTAACGAATTTCGTAAATAAAATTCATTTTTAATGGTTTTTTTTTTACTGAATTTTATTGTATTAAATATTTTTAACTTTACAATAATTGTATAAACAAATCTTTATTTTTAATAATTATCTCTAACTTTACACTTACACGGCCTAACAAAATATGTTTAACCAAACTAAGCCCAAGTAGCGTATGCCCATTCCCGATAATTTAAACCAACCCAAAGAAACCTAATAATAAAGACTTCACCATTTGCGATAACATGAACCGAGAAAAAATATGCCGTCAAATTGAAAAGAATAAGTGTCGGCTCCAAATTCATCATGAGTTAATAGAATATCCACTAGTACAACACTATCTATGGGTTTATTATCCCTATCTATGTTGATAGGGATTTATAATTCTTCATATCTATTTATCAAATTTTGGTTTATTTGCATGCATAATGCTGCAGATTGAGCATTAAGTCGAGCAATAGATAGATCATAAGTCGTTTCAATTGCAGTCAATAGGTATATCATAAGTCGTTTCAATTGCAAGCAATCCATGTCAAAAGAGAGAACGAGCCACTATCCTTATACTGTATCATAGCCGCCATCTAGACTAGCTCTTCCAATCTCTAAACTTTAAGTAAAGTTGAGTTATTAAATTATTCTGAAGCTATAATCATAATTCATTTTCTTCTTGTAGACTTCAAAATTATTATAGGTTAAGATTGACAGCTTAAGATATTATTTTAGGTTGCAAATATAAGTTCGACAGTCTTACAATACAACTGCAGAAGATTAAAGCTTTCTCCTTCATTTAGAAGGCTTCATCTAGTAAGAAATCTTTTAAATGCAAACAAAATAGAGAAGTTAGGCATAAACCAATAAGAGTTCTGAGTTCATGAATAACCAAAAAATAAATGTTATGAAATTAGAGAAAAAAACAAAAAGATAATAGAAGAGCAGATCAATAGTCAGACTGCTCACTTTGAATTGATTCTTTTTTTGCGTAATGCTTATTCACTATTTTGCATCGTATGCTATCATATTCTCTCTTGAATAAGGGGCAATTTGTCCAATAACCAAATTCAGAGATTTAATTAAAGAAATAACATCTTATTTGAAAAAGTTAGAAAAGTAGGAGGAATATAGAAAATTACTATTTTAGTTTTTTAATGGTGTGGTGGTTGGTAGTGAAGATGGCCGGCAGCCGGTGGTAGTGGCCGGAAGTAGAGAACGATGGCCGAAGTGGTTGCCAGAAGTGACCGCCAGTAGTAGTTGCCGCCAGTAGTGGTTGCCGGAAGTAGGGTCGGAACGGGAGCACAGGGCTAGAATGCCACTTTGGGGGAAAAAATAATCTGTGTGCCACTTTGTAATCTGAGGGCCACCTATAAATGTGATATTCCCAAATTACCCTTAATGAAATTATATATGAATTGGTATAACTGAGTGAGAATTGAACAACTAGTACAAATAGTATAACTGAGTAATATACAACAAGTAGTACAACTGGTATAACTAAGATATAATAGGACAAATAGTACAAATGATATAACCGAAAGATATATAACATGCGGTACAACTAGAACAACTAAGAAATAATAAGACAACTAGTAGAAATAGTAAACCCTAGCGCCGCCACACACTAATTCGTCTCTTATTGCCGTTTCTCCGCCGTTGATTGTCTTCTTTTGCAGCGATTGTGCACATATCACACCCAACCTTCACGTGATCTTACCTCTCCACCCACCAACCAATGATCTTCCCCCTCTTTTGTTATCATCAATGCAAATCATCATCTCCGCCGCAAATCATCATCTCCGCCGCATCAAATAGTGAACTGAGACAAGTTTTGGCTATGGCGGCACACACACAACAATAAGAAAGAGAAATCTGAGAGATTCAAAGAAAACCAAACTTTTTGTTTTCCCAGATCTATAGATCTGTCGCACTACAAGAAAACTTGGTATTTCTGACTACATTTGGCGACTAAACCAGTTGTCACCAAATTTAGCCACTATATAGCTACTACATAGCGACCGCTTAGTGACAAAACGAAATTAGTCGTTTAGTAGTTGTTAAATTGCGACAAAATGATATAGTCTTTAAATTTGTCGGTAAATAGCGACTAAATAGCGACGAAACTAAGAAGTTGAAAATATTGTCCCCAAATAGTCGCTATTTTAGCGACTAATTGATGTAGTCGCCGAATATAGTCGTAAATGCTTGTTGATCATATGAGTTACTAACTTAAAATTTTAAATTTGTTTTCTATTTTTAATTTTGTTTTAGAAAGATTTGAGACATGTGAAGATCATATGAGTTTTTGGAAAACCCATAACATATTGTTTTTTTATAATGCCCAATAAACCATAATTTTTTTCTTCCAATATGATCACTAAAACTCATTTATATTATTTAGTGCAATATAAAGGGTAAATTTTTAGATAAGGTTTTGGATATTATTACTCATTTGAAAGTATCTAATTTTCATATTGGTGCTTTAAGCTATATATGTAATAGAAAATTATGTACTTTAATTTATATGTAATGTGCACTTACAAACTATATTAAATTTTTAGCTGTTTTTCAATATATTTGATTAGACCTGTTTACATAATCTTATTTTAGTAGAAAAAAAAAATATTACCACTAAGGTTACTTGAACCTGAGTCTAAAGACTCTATTCAGAGTACATTAACCATCTCAGCTACTTTCTCTTTTGAGATTTGTATCAATATGTTTAAATTATATCATATAAAACCGAAAATATTATTAGGCCAAAAGGCCTAAAACCCATAAAAGTCCAAATTCTTTATTACTCGACTCCGATTCTAAACCTACTTCTTTCTTCTTTCATTCTAAACCTAAACGCCAACTCCATCTCCATCTCCAATTTCTTCTTTCTCCGATTTCTTCCTCCTTCACACATCTTCGATTTCTTCCTCCTTCTAACCCTAAATCTTATTTCTAACCCATCTTCTTTCTTCGATCTCGATCTTAACCTTAACCTAAACGCCCTCTAACTCATCTCCTTCTTCGATCTTCCTAACCCTAGATCTTATTTCTAACCCATCTTCTTTCTCATAATCATTCGATGTCTTCTAATCCTGCGGTTAAGAAGTTGAAAAAGAGAAAGGTTGCACCCAACCTTTCTCAGAGAGCTGGACCCTCTAACCCATCCGCAGCCGTAAGAATAACCAATCCTCTTCCTCCGCAATACAATTTTACGCCGGCGACTCCAATTTCTCTGCCGCACACACCCCAAGAGCAACAATGTGTTAACCCCCAACAGACAACACCCCATTTCCAGAACTTCCCACCGCCACAGACGTTTTTCCAAAACTCTGTTAATCGACTTCCCCAGCCACATTTTTCGATACCTGAAGTTCAGAACAATCCACAGGATCAACCGGAGGATCATCCACGGTCTCCACCTCACTTTCATGGTCATAGTTAACTGTTAGGTTAAAACAAAAAAGATTATTTAAGTGTTTGAAGTAAAGTAGGGTAATTATAGGTATAAAGTATGGGTTTTTGGTCTTTTCGGTGCATTTTTATTTAAATAAATAAAAATATTAAATTAAAAACATAACAATGGCATTTACGATTGTTTTTTTGGTGGAAGTGGCATTCCAGCGATTGATTCTGGTAAGGATTGTGGTAATGATGTTAGATAAGGGAAAAAATTATATATGTTGTTGTTTATATAAAGTAATTGTATCTCATCTCGTGCTATGCACAGGGCACATTTTTGGAGACAATATACATAAATGAAATTTACATACATAAATAATTTAAGAATCACAAAAAATTAATTTAAAATTAGTTCCTTGAGTAGAAATATTAGATTAAATAGAAAATATTACATTGATCTACTTCATTGTGTTGCTCTTCTTATATTTTTTTTCTTATATTACTTCATTGTTTTGCTCTTCTTATTTTTCCTAATTTTTAACCTGCTCATGCGGCTTATTTTGGCTTCTTACATCAATTCATTCATTCATAATCTCCATCTGCAAAGAGTTTTATAAATCAAACTAAGATTCAGAAACATTTGAAGACAAATCAAGAATTAAAAACTACTACGAAACAATGGAAAACTGATTAAATGACCAAACTTACTTTACTCATTAGTCTGCCGATAGGTGATATTCTTTATTACGTAATAGTGTATTAAATTTAAATGACATAGACGATAGATGTTAAGACATCAGACATGTCTAAACCATCAAAGCTCTAATCAAAATTGCATATTGATGTGGAAGCATAGTTATCAACTTATCATTTATATATGCACAACGGCACACATTGCAGAACATGAAGAGCAAAACAAAAAGTGATTTCAGACTTTTCCAATCATTGAGAATAAATTTTTGTTTTTGCCATAAGTCATAAAGAAGGATTTGAAAAAGTTACTTTCACAAATAATTTCATTGGTGAATTGGTTGTGACGGTCTGATAACGTCTATTTGGTTTATGCCAAACATCTGGAAAGGAAACAAAAAGTGAATAAAAGATACTTTGAACTAATTGTCAATTAGTAATTGACCAAGAACATTGAAATAAGTAATAACTGATATATGTAGCCAAAATACCTCTGTTATTTTTGTTATAGAATTTGGATTCCATCATCACACCATGTTCCTTTCGCCCCTAAAAAGATACATACATAAATTTTAATAACCAAAACTCGGATACAATTGGAATTATACAGAAAACATGTCCAAGTACTCACTGTATAAACGTTGAAACACGTAAAGATGAAAAATCATTTTTCCGATCGAGTGAGAGGTGAGGATTGTGTGTTGAAAAACTGATAGATATAGCCTAGGGCTACAAAAAGGTACAGATCGTGGACTTAAAAAAATATCATTGGCGCAAAAAATGTGGAGGTAGGTAACTTTTTTTTTTACTGTGATTTATCCAAAAACCTTACAATACATTTACTTGCGATTTTTTTAAAAAAAATTGTTCAATTTTCGATGTAGCAGATATCTTTTATCTTATAAATCACAAGTTAGTATACCAATAATACTGTTACACATCAGCGAACAAAAATCAATTTTTAGAAAAAATAACAGAAAATAAGAAAAATAATAATAAACAAAAAACCACTCGACACCTCCTTTCTCCGCATTTTTTTTCTTTGTTCCTCTTGTCCATGACTCCATACCCCCACGATCTCCATATCCTTAATTAATAACCACTATTTTTATGCAATTTAAAAATGCTAAACGACTTCTATTTGGCTTTGTATATCTGATTTTGAATTACTTTCTCTAGACTTTTTTCAGTACTTCATTAGTTTTCTTACAAAAAGCACTACAAAAAGGAATGGTGCTTCAACCTCCAGAAACAATTATTTATCATGCAAGATTTTGCTTTCTCTCAAGACATTGTAGCCGTGACATCTACGAAGGAAGATATTTACTTCGACTAAGCAACGGTGTTAAATTGAAAACAAATCCTAGGTTGGTGATTCTATTACTTATTTATTGTTGGTGCAGATTTTTTTGTTTCTATGATAGAGTTGATTTTTTTTGTATATATATGAATTCCCCTATATCGAGTAATTTTAGTGTCATTGTTGTTCTAATTCATTCTTCCCCTTTTTAAAAGGCTACACTAAATTTATATTTAAACATTTTCAATTTCTCCCTCACACATATCATGCTCAACCTATTTTGTTGAATTGGTACAAAATATTTTATCTGAATTTACTATACTTATTATAAGTTATAACTATATTTAAATACAATATTATTTTTTAATTATTTTATTCAGAATTAGCTTAATTATAATACTACAAACTCTATACCTCCTGTCCGTACGTAGGACGGGGTTAAAACTAGTAATAGATATATGGTTATAGTAGTTAGTAATTTAATTTTTGTTTTTTGGTTAATTTTGCCAAATTCTTTATGAATAAAATGTTGCTTTTTTTTTTGCCTAAAAAAAAGAAAAAGGTGTCGTCTCTTTCTCAACACATACTAGAATTAGAAAAATGTTTCCAACGAAGTCATCAAATTCTTTGGCAGTGTTTTTGGATTTTGAATTTGTAGTCAAACATAACAATTATTCCCTCCGTTTCATAATGTAAAATGTTTTAAAGAAGTTTTTTTTTGTTTCATAATCGGAAAACGGCCAAAATCAACTCAAACTATTTGTAGAACGCTTTTTTCTTATCCAATCTTTGGTACCATGCATTAATCAACTTCCTTTGACTAAAATTTTAAATTTCCTATCTAAACTTTATAAATTTTAGCCAATTTCAACATCTCCATAAATAGAGTTATTTAGCCGTTTAACGGTGTTGAAACCAACAAAACAACCACATGGCATCGAACATATAAAAACTACGCTATTTTGACAGCTCAAATAATACAAAATTAATGTTACCACTTGGATTCGAATCGGAGAACAACAAACAATCAAATTAGCACACTTTAACCACTCAAACGTATCAATTATTTAGGTTTCAATAAACAAAGAAATTTTATAAAGTTTAACTAGGAAATTTAAAATTTTAGTTGGTTCAGGTTGCTAAATGCATGGTACCATAGGTTGGGTATGAAAAAGTGTTATGCAAATAGTGTAAGTTGATTTTGGTTGTTTTCCTGTTTTATAATATAGAATGTAGGTATTTCTTAATCTCCGTGATTTTATTTAAAACATTCTATATTATAAAACAAAGGTAATATATAAAACTGCAAACACAACAATTAGATAAATTTAATAGCGCTTAATTTAGTATTTACCTAGTGTTTCTCAACTCAACCACCAATCTTCTTGATGGATTATTTATTTATTTATTATTATATTAACTTCCCTCGTTTTCATGACACCCACATTAAAAGGATACTATAATTTAGCTATAATCTATCTTAACATTTTTGAAGTACATTTCTTTGCATCTCTTTTTTTTAAATCGATTTTCATAAATACTCTTATTTTAAACACTCTTAATCAAAATCATTTAGGTTATTTTTGTAAACATGTTTTAATGGGTCGGTTCAAAACTAAAATGTACAACCCAAAATCACAATCGGATCCTTACTGATTATATCATTCGAAATTGGAAACAATATTGATTGTAGACAGAAGTTATGGTAATATTCCGGTTATAACAAAACTATTATATATTGAAACAACCCGATCTGTTTTTTTAAAATAATAAATAATAAATAATAATAGTAATAGTAAATAAACTACAACTAGTGGTCCCATACCCACTAACCACCTAACCACAATCACAACCAACATCGGAAATAACCAATACCAATATCCAATAAAAATCTAATAATAAACCAATATTATAAGTATATCAATTTCAATAACCAAACATCAGGGAAATATAGAACCAGCAATCTTACCAATGTTCTAATGACCCAACTCTATCAACCTAGCAATGCCAGACAACAACCAATCGAGTGCCTAGAACATCCTCCTCTTCATTGCCTTGATTCCACGATCACACTTTGTCTTTACCTGCACCACAAACACAAATTGAGATGCATAAGTATTTGATAAACATTCAGTGAGGCAATCCTCCCATCTACTAGGCTATACACACAAGCAATAAGATCTCTCATGATACAAACAACAACAATATAACAAACCAGGAACATGCACAAGTGACCCGACACAATCCGGTTACTGTCAGAAGGGTGTCAACCGACACTGGGCATCTGGTGTCGACCGGCACCACTTGGGTATCGACCGACACCTGCTTGAAACTCCCAAACCCTAACGGTGTCGACCGACACCTCCACATGGTGGCGACCAACGCTCGCTAAGTCCCCGAGCTGTCCTCGCGTTGGTGTCGACCGACACCACTGCCGAGCAGTGATTTTCTTCGAACAGAACCTCCAAAACTCGTCTCCAAACTTCTCCTTTTCGTCCCACACGATCCCAGGAACGAATCCAAGCCTCAGAAGCTACGAAAAACTCACAAACAACCAACAGAAGAACCCAAACAACACACAATATCACAGAAAGTCAGAAACAGAGATCTTAGCTTAGATAAGCCATGGTCATGCCCTCACCTTAACCAAACAACGAGATCTAAGCCCAAACGACGAAGCTACCACCACAACAACCTTGCCACCACGTTCCTAGCACCGGATCTTTACTCCCACACCAAGATCTCACCAAAAAGGCCTTGAAATCTCACAAAAACTACCCAAAACCACAAGAACAAAGTTTCTCTCCCTTTCTCTCTGTTTCAAGCAGCGACAAACAACAAAAACACGACCTAGTTCGAGTTTTCTCCTTTAATATCCGGTTCTATGGTTTTCTTAAATCAAACCGAACCAAATCGATCAAAAACTCAATCTGGTCGAACCAGAAAACCTTGGTGTCGACCGACACCATCATGGGTGTCGATCGACACCCACCCCCAAAAAGTAGAGTTTTAGTTCGCGGGCGTTACATATATATAAGGCAAAAAAAGTCAACATTTATTATCTGCTAATGACTCCTCCAGATTATTAATCCAATAAACAACTTCCCTAATTCTAGCAATAAAATTAAGTAAATTCAAAGTGTTAAGATCTTTTGACATCATATAGTAACAAAATTAACTAAATACTAGCATAATACTAGAATATACCTAATCAACCATTCCAAAATTTTAAAACTAAAGCTATTTCAATATCTTTTAAACTTGGTCATCAAGCGTTATCTCAACTTTATAAATAGATGTCATTAACACAACCTATAGGCGCCACATTCCACTACATGAATCATAAGCAAAGCTAGACTTGATTTTCTCTCATTACGAGGTTAATATAACCTATTATGAGTGTTACGATTATAGATACTATTGTTTTGTTTCTACTATTTTGTTGTTTCTTATTTATCAAGATCTTAAGATGCTAAGATCCATGCAACAGTCAAAAAATATTTGGTCAATCGTTATGTGAATTCTCCCTATTGATGAATATGGATCAATGGACACACACTGAGAACTTCCAACTCACCTCATGTGTTCCAATAGAAACAGGAGAGTTTTTGAGCAGACCCTAACTCCTAGTCGGGAGGTTGCCACTCAGGCGATCAGCCAAGCCCGAAACTGGGTAAATGCTCAGATCTACCCTAGAAGCCCCAATCCCCAAACCCCACCGACTTATTCTAACTCTTCAAATCCTGATATTATCCGCTGTTTCTCTAATGCAGCGTGGAATAAGGAAACAAATGAAGCGGGTTTTGGATGGATATTTGAGCAACACCTTCCCTCCTATGAGAGACACGGTACAGCGGTGGCGACGAATGTGAGCTCCCCCCTAGTGGCAGAAGCTTTGGCCTTGCTTCATGCTCTTCGCCATGCCCGGGAGCTTGGTTTTCATAAACTTTCTTTTGCTTCAGATTCACAGCAGTTGATCAAAGCACTCAATTTGGAGTTCCAGCTGAAGGAACTCTATGGGATTCAACACGACATCCTTGCTCTATCTCTTGATTTCTTAGTTTGCGATTTCATCTTTGTAAAACGAAAAAACAATTTCCGAACCGATAAGGCAGCAAAAGAGGCATTGTTATCTCTTTCCTTTGTAATATTTGATTAAGGTTTTAATCTACGATTTGACAAAAAAAAAAAAAGATATTTTGTTTTTGTAGGTGATTAATAACGAGATAAGCAATAAAGAAGCAAGTTTGTTCATCAAAACTACAAACTTCGTTCTCTTCTATGGATTATTTAAAAACATTGTTTGTTCCATGCATGGACTATCATGTTCTGTTATTTACATTACTTCACATATTATCACTACCATATTTTGTATATCTGAGATTAAACATTATTTTTCCCCTCAGGCGAGGAGTCTACAACCGATTAATTTACCTTAAGCAGAGAGTCTCCAATCGATTAATTATATCTTTAATCATTTGTATATAGTTTTTTTTGTTTTTTTTTTCTTTTTAAGACTAGGGTTTATATAATTATATTTGATTAAATTGTTAATATTTCTTTATATATTGTAACCAAAATTGTTATATTTTGTGTTTGTAAAAATGTAAAAATGTGTTTTTCCTAAAAAAAAAAATATAATTTATTATAGTAATTTATTATAGTTTGATAATATTACATACCAATAGAAAAACTAACTTATATTCACTAATGAATGGTATTAAGACTAACAAATATTAATTATTTTCAAATATAAATGTATTTTTATTCAAATATGTGATATTTATTTTCAATGTATAAATCTGAGATGACCTATGTTTTTTCAGTTTAATTCACATTTTTTTTCCAAATTCGACCACAAAAAAATAATATATAACATTGTAACATCTATTCTGAAATTTAATTCACATATTTTTTCAAATCCAACCACAACAAAATATATATAACATTGTAACACTAATTTAAATTATATTATTATATTAAAAAAAATATTGATCTGTTGTGTACTAGGGGTAAATCCTAGTATAGTATTAAAAACTTATCCTAAGTGTGGATTGAGTTTTTGATTCGAGTTCCCACATACAATATCATCGCCGTTAATGTTGCTCAATTATTTATGTGTATTGGAAGTTTAAATATTTAGGAAAGTTTAAATATTGGAAAGTTGACTTGAGTTTTTTTTCGTTAATGTATCTCTAAAATCGAATGATTGTATCTACCAAAAAAAAACAATGGAATGATTGAACTAAGTTTTTTTTACTCGCTCCACCTTTTATGGTAGTAGAATTTGATTACGAACTTATTTCACATTCTAATGTAGTTTGTATTTTTGGTAGGGACATTCTAACGTAGTTTGTTAGTACACAGAATGAAGATTCCTTAGCTCCACCTGACCACCTCCTCTTGGACTAGAATTAGTTAGTGGGAAATGGAGAGTTCGTGTTATAGGTTTGTAAAATTTAATATTGAACTGCAGTTATTTATATATATATATATATATATATATATATATATATCCCTAAACGTCATGTTTTTTGTGTGTGGTTTAGATGGGATGGAAACAGTACAGAGGAAAGGATTTCAGGAAAAGAAGAGGACAACCTATAAAAGATTATGGAGGTTTGTTTGGTTCGTGCATGGTTAGGTCCTTGTGGAAGCTATGTTCGTGGTTAGTCTCACTAAATTATGTTCTTTTCCTGATTCTTGTGGAAGCTTTGTTTCACATGTTTGTGTTGCAATTTTCAGAGTTTTCTTATCTATTTGATTTCATTCTAGCCAATGAGATAGAATGACATAGGGAAATTAGGGAAATTGTAAATTCTTAAGTACACATGATTTCAAATTGCTCTTATGTACGTATTAATTCTTAAGCTGCTTATGAAATTGCTTTTATGTTTGGTTTCAGGCAAAATAGCTTGAAAAGGCCCCCATTTGTATTTTGAAGAGTGGTATTGGTACAAGTACACATGATTTGTATAAGTAGCAACTGTTTTGAGATTGTGTATTTTTAAAAATATTTATGTTTTATGTAGAACGACTTATTTAATTTATTGAAAATTTGAATAATGATCAGTTTTCTTTTTATTAGTTGATTATAAAATTTATTTTTATTTTTTGAATTAGTAGTAAAAAATAGTAATATATATATATATAATAAAAGGAATGAACATGGCGTTGGTTATAAATTTATAATTAACGTTAATTTTTATAACAACTGACGTAAATATTTTGACGTTAAGTTGGTTCCAAAATTGACGTAAAAAAGGTTTATGTTGGGCAGGGTTACGTCTTTGAAAACTGACTTGATCTATTAAAGACACTTTATAACCGACGCTACATCTATAAAAAAACTGACGTTTTTTTTTGTAGTGTATTAGATTTTAATCCGCGATACACCGCAAGATAATTTTTTAAAATAATAGAATTTTAACTTCTATTTGTTTGTTATATTTATTTAAGTAGTATTTGGATTGTTCATTATTAGAATAAATAATAAAACATGTAATAGGTAATTTATAAGATATTATCTGATTAAGACAAAATTTTGCTAATGATTTAATATTTTGACTGAATTTAGTTAAATTACCTGGATCTAATTAGTCTAATATTCAAATATTTTTTGTGTTGACCAAACAATTAAATGAGGATTTAACTCGTATTTTAAGATTGAGTTAATAATATTTTAAATTTTTACTAATGTTAATTCAAACATGTCAAGTCTATAACCCGTTCCGCCATATAACCACATTATATAGTATTTTAAACTATTTATAAGCAATGATTGTTTTTCTTTTTTTTTTGAACAAAGTTATAAGCAATGATTGTAAAATTTTAATTTACAAAGGAAAATAGCAATAAAGAAAAAAAAAGGAAAATAGCAATACAGTGAAGATATTCTAAGGATAATATTCGATTCAAGATCTTAATTTAGGAATATGATGTTAAATGTAAAGATTCTAAATATAAACAAAAATTGAATTAGGAAAATAAAAATTAATTTAAAAAATATATTTTAGAAATCAGATTGGTTTAACAATTTCATAGATGTATTAGTTGAGTACTCGATTTTGTATTGTCATGTTTTAGTTATTCTTTTGTGCAATTTTTTAAGGATTAAAACTTTGTAAATAAATTTGTAAATAAATATTACTCAAAAAGTATAACACAAAATGTACTTCAAAAATGTTAATATAGATGAAACTAAATCTAGCAAACAATTATGCAATTACTTTCCTTTACCACACATATATTAAGATCTACGAAGATCTATATCATAAGTTACGTTCATAATTGTGCAAAATTACATCTACTAGACAAACTTTCTACAAATAACATTACACAAAAAGTCATATATATATAAGAACCTAATTATGTAGGTTTTAGAAAATAATGGATTTTATGAATAAAAATTAGCCGAGAATAGTATATCACATTTTAGGTTTTATCAAAAAAATTATAAAAAAATCAACAAAAATCTCATGTACTTAAAATAACATCATGAGTTTAATTTTGTTTTGTTTTAGTATTTTAATAAAATAGTTAGATAAACATAAGGCTAATTTAGTCTTTCCTTGATGTATATTTTTAATTACTAAACATACTGCCTAGACTCTTAATTGTATTAGTTTTTGGATTTTTCCTATAACTATCCATTTTATTTATTTGTTAGAACTTTGTAACAAAATTATATGGCCCAATTTACTGAAATAAATAAAGGAAACTCAAGTGTAAATTTGTATTCATAGATATAATTAACCAATTTGAACAAAAAAAAAAGATATAATTAACCAAATGTAACTTTCGATAATCTTTTAAAATCAATCAACTACAACAAGCGACAGATACTCATCTTTAGATATAGCAGCCTCCATGATGGTTATGGGATCAATCATTATGGGATCAATCTCTCCATCATTTTCTAAGAATATTTTTAACAAATTCTTGGAAAACCCACTAACCAAAGCCACTCCTTTCTTGTTTCCGAGCATAGGCGTTGACCCTGAATCCCTCAGGTTCCAAAACACAATCTCCGGCACAGCTTCTCCGTACCCTTTCTCTCTGTACTTGCTCACAATCACTTCGTAATCTGTTTCCCATTCATTACTCGGAGTCGGAGGCGACCATCCCCATCTATTGTATGGTGAAGTCGAAGTCGACGCTTGATCAAACTCCATATCACTGAACACAAACACCCTCTTGATCATCTCTTCCGGCTTCAGCTTCCCTTCTACGGCCACTTCAAGAATCAAATCAAACACTTTCTGAAAATCAGTGTTCATATCCCATTCCATGTTCATCACAAACTCTGTTTTTGACCTCAAATCGTCTCCTTCAACCAAATGCAGTTCAGGGTTTTTGCTGAAGGTTATAAGCTTTCCTCTCCATGGCTCTTCTGATAGCTCAGAGACTAGCAAACCCAGCGCCACGGAAACATCCATTGGATCACCACTCATAGACCCCGATACGTCACAGATGGCCATGCAATTCGTCAAAGAACCTTTTTCTTTAAGATCATCAACCATTCGTTTCCATTGCAGCTCAGCGACTTGTCCACCGTCTCCGCCGTCTAAATCTCTTATTATCTCGTGAGGTAACACAGCACCGGCGGCTACCTTGGTTTTACCCGTCTTCGCATCATTGAGATATTGCTGAAACCTCTCTGCGTCGTGCTTCAAGAAAATCTCCTTGTACGACTTCATCGCCACTGAAGTAACACGGTTGTAAGGGAGAGATCCCCAATCTCTCGCTGCCATGTATACTTCAGGGAGTTGCAGAGTCTTCCGGAGGGGAACAAGGACTTGTTTCCTTAGCCGATCACGAACTCTGTACGCATAGTGAGCTTCTTCCACGCCTTCGTATTCCGGGAATGACTCTCGGGGGAACACCTTCCTAGCAATACTCTCGCAGAGAAGAGTTGCTTTGTCGAATGAAGAATCAAGAGATGGACACCACTTAGCCGCTAGAGAGATTTTGTTTGGTTGGCCTGATGTCAAAAACTCAACGTCTCTTCTTAGTTGATTTGCGAATAGATCAGAGACACGGTCGTGAAGAAATCTATAGTCTGGATCGTGTGAGTATCTTGAAAGTGCCTCCTTCCCCAATGAAATTCTCTTTTGCTTGTGATCCAAGCTTGCTGTAGCTTTCTTTTTCCCTGCGTTGGCTACCCTCAGCTCCCTCGTCGCCGCCAGCTTTCTTTCACCACCCCTTACAAAAGAGGCTCTCCAGGTTTCTAGAGAGAATAGATATCCGCCTTTTATCTCGAGCCATTCCGACTTCTGGATACTGCGGATTTCAGATCCTTGTAGAAGCCGGTAAAGAATCTCCGGGAAATCTTTAAAATAGCCAAATTTGGAGATGGACTCGAGGTTACAAGCTAGGGTTTTCGGATGGTGACCATGGAGCCACAACGCCGCCGTGTAAAACCCTTCCTTGTCAGATTTTCCGGTGCCACGGACTCCACGAAGGTTACAGATAAGCTTGAGAGTGGTCAAGGCGTCGTGGTCCCAGGCCTCCTGTAGCCGCTTCTCCAGAGATTCCTTGGGCGTGTCGGGAACAACGTGGAAGAAGAAGTCGAGGCAGGGGTTGCCTGCGGAGAGGTACGTGGCGGATCCATTCTCAGTGTGTCCCATCGGAAGTGAATAGCTGACGTTGAGTTTACTAAATTTGTTAAAGTTTGAGACCATTGCGTCCATGAAAGGGTCGCTGGGACCAGAAGTTGTGATGGGTTCTGTGAGGAGATCGTTGGAGTCTCGGATCTCTGGTGGACCAAGCAACGGAGAAGACATGGTTATTTCAATTGCAAGCAACGGAGAAGACAACGAATAAGAGAAGATCGAAGATGAAGAGACAAATCGATCGAAGAATTGGAATTGAAAATAAAAGAGCGATAATGAATCAAAGAGGCTGTACCTAATATTTATACAAGTATGTATGCACCGACTAACCTAGGTAGGGTTGCCTAAAGTTGTAACAAATTATATACGAGAATATCGGATATGAAAACTTCCGAGATTCAGTAGCTTGGGGATCAAGTTTATATGTATGCATCGACTAACCTACCTAGGGTTTGTTTTGGTCTTTAGAAAGATTGTAAAAGATTGTATGTAAATTTAGTATTGTACGTATCTCATCCCATATAATATTAATATATTTCATGTGATAATTTTAGAAGGATAATATGAAAGAACATACTAGAAATTAAATATCTAAACCTATTAATAATTGGAAGAAAATAATTTTTTTTTTGTCAACCATTGGACTACAACAAATCGGTCCGTTAGTCAAATTCCTAAGAATATAGGTACCGAGACTCAATCCCTGGTGTGATGGTATCTTGTGCAGGGGTGGGCAAAAAAACCGAAATCCGAAAAACTGAACCAAACCAAACCGAAATAACTGGTTTGGTTTGGTTATGGTTAAATCTTAATATCCGTTTGGTTTTCATTTTAATTAACCATTTGGTTTAGGTTTGGTCTGGTTAAAAACCGTAAAACCGAATGGTTTTTTTGGTTTTTTATAAAAATTTAGGATAGTTAGATATAATTACTAATTAGTTTCTTTATAAATTTATATTGTATAACAATATCAATAAATTTTTTCTTTATTGGGCTTTAATTATTGATCTCCTATTAATCTATCGAATTACAAATCCTTAACCTAAGTCTATATTCCCTAACCTATATATATATATTCATAATTACTTTTATGCTTATTTTTAGTTATGTATCAACTATTTATTTTTTAAAAGCATGAAATAACCGTTAAAAACCAGAACCAAACCGAAACCGAACCAAACTGTGATACATATGGTTTTTATATGGTTTCATTTCTGATGAAACCGAAAAAACCGAACCGTAACCAAACCGAATAACATATGGTTTCTTTATGGTTCCATTTTTATAAAACCAAAAAAACCGTAAACCGAAAAAACAGAACCGAAACCAAACCGAAAAACCGAACGCCCATTGTGCATTAAGTAATTAACATTGGCTACTGCACTAAAGACGACATAACCTTATTCTTATTTATATAACAAATATTATACTCACTTCGTTTTAAAATAGTTGTCATTCTACGCCTAATTTTTTGTTTCAGTTTAGTTATTTTAGTAGAAATTAACTCATTTTCCTCTTATTAAATGAATAATAAAGATTTTAGAATTCTAATAGTCAAACAAGGATATACTATAATATTTACTATTTTCTTAACTAGGACTCATACCCCGCTATTTTGCGGGAGAAGTATTTCAAAACAAGTAAAATTAAATATCAAATTTAGAATTATATATTATAAAACCATTTGAAAATATATGCTAAATAACAATATTAAAAATTATTAAATGAGTAGGGCTAAAACTTCATAAATATGCAACATATATAACTGTGAGTTTAAAAAGCACAACCATCAAAATAAAAACTTACACTTAAAAAACAAAATTGTAAAAAGATTCAACTCTAATTAAAAATTATTAAATGATAAGTCATAATGAATCGAGGCAACTCTACTTATAAATAAAAGATATTGTATGAAAAATTATTGTAGAGAGTAACAAACATCATAACATAATAGTTATTGATATTTATATTACTCATAAACAAATATTATGACGAAGTAATCCTAAACGAACGATTATAATAAGTAAATGCAATTTTCTGATACAATAATTTTAAAAGTAAAATAAATTTCATCTTAAGTGAAAATTTATCAACAATAATTATAATAAAAATATACAACTTCGAAAAAAAAAGATGAAATAGTCAAATCTTCAAAAACGCAACTGTAAGTTACATAATCAAAGTTAGTTAAATTTCTATATTGATTATGAGAGTTTTAAACCTAGTATAGGACTTGGATCATCAGAAGTACCGGTCTTTATTGTCCAATGCACTGATGTTCCAACCCTAGATGAAGATAAACCTAATGAGCATTTTAGTAGAAGAAAATGGTCTCCCACATAAGATGTGGTTCTCATCAGTGCTTGGCTCAACACTAGTAAGGATGCAATTGTGTCAAATGATGAAAAAGGTGGTAAGCATTACAGCTTATTATGCTGCAAGTTCTAAGCTAGCTGGTTTAGAAAAGAGAGAGCTCAGTCACTGTAAGCAAAGGTGGCAGATATCAATGAACAAGTATGCAAGTTTGTAAGAAGCTATGAGGCTGCAACAAAAAAGAGATCAAGTGGCCAGAATGAGGATAATGTCATGAAATTGGCTTACTAAATCTTATTCAACGATAACAAGGTGAAGTTCACTCTTGGGCATGCTTGGAGAGAGCTTCGCCATGATTAGAAGAAAGTGAAACAGACAGTTCTGGACAATCTTTAAGCTCCAAAGGTGGCCATGGAGAGGAAGAAACAATTACTCGTCCTGCTGGTGTTAAGTTTGCAAATGCAAAAGGGAAAAGAAACAACAACAATAAGAGCATTGTCGATGAAGAAAAGGCTTTGTTGGAGTTTAAGATGGTGGAGGTCCAGCGGATGTATGAGATGAAGCAAAAAGATTTTCCTTTGAAAGAGAAGGTTTTTGCTTTGCAAGAGAAGCAAAGTAAGTATAGCATGCTTCAAAATCTAATTGCAAAACAGAGCCACTAAGTGAATCAAAAAGGCTTTAAAGGACACATTAATTAATGACATGTTGTCACTCTAATCTTAATAACAATTTATGTATTTTGAGGTTAATGGAATATTTTCAGTGTATGTTTAATGTAATCGGTTGAATGTATGTTTGCTTTGAATTTGAGGTTAATTATATGCTTCTTGATATGTGGTAGCATCAGTTTATGTACTTTGAGTTCTCGAATGAGTTTTTTGTTTTATCAGTTTTTGTTCTATGACTTTTATGCACCAGCCTTTGTACTTTGAGTTCTTGAATACTTTGCCATGAATACTTTGATTGCCGATAACAAACCTTGTTTTTGCTTTAGAATAAGAAATTCCGTGTTTTTGATATGTTTAAAACATTCTTCTGTTTTATATGCTTGCGTATTTATAGTTTTTTTCTAAACAACAGATTCATTCATGTCTCTTGGATGATAAGTTTTTTTGTTTTCTGAATTTTTATGGTCAAATATGGATGAGTTCAGGTTCTGACTTAAGTTCTGATATTGGGATTGATCCGGTTATAGTTTAATTGGGTGTTTGAATTCTTCGATTGTGGAGACAATAAAGATGTAAAAGAGTAGTAGTAGCCTAAGGAAGCGCCTAAATCCGTAGAGAAATTCGTTCAACTATGCCTCGAGGGTTACTTCGACAGCACCATCTTCCACCGTGTTATTCCTGGATTTCTCGTTCAAGGCGGCGATCCCACTGGCTCTGGCACCGGTAATATTGATGCCTTCTAATTATTTTTAAGGTTTAAGACCTCTAGCTTGTATCAATTTTCTTCTGCTTGCTCGGTGGATTAGTTCAATTGATGTTGTGTGAATGAAATTATAATAGGTGGAGATAGTATATATGGAGGTGTCTTTGCCGATGAATGCCATTCCAGACTGAGGTTTAACCACCGAGAGATTGTAGCCATGGCTAATACAAGCTCACCCAATTCTAATGGAAGTCAGTTATTTTTTTACTTTGGATAAGTCTGATTGGCTTGATAAGAAGCATACCATCTTTCGCAAGGTAAAACAAATTGCTTCTTTTGTTTTTTGTTCTGCTTCTTTTGTTTTTTGTTCTGCTTCCTCCAATTATTCCTTTCTAGTTCTTGATCGGCCCTAGGATCCCGTGTTGAGGTAAGGATCATATTCAAACGACATGATCAGTTTTTTTTTATAACAATAAATAATAATAATACATAGTAATAATAAATAAACTACAAATAGTAGTCCATACCCACTAGCCACCTAATCACAATCACAACCAATAGCGGAAATAACCAATACCAATAACCAATAAATATCCAATAATAAACTAACAGGAAACATAGAACCAACAACCTAACAATATTTCTAATGACCCAACTCTAGCAACCTAACAATGCCAGATAACAACCAATCGAGTCCCTAGAACATCCTCCTCTTCATTGCAATGATCCCACGGTCACACTTTGCCTATACCTACACTACAAACACAATGAGATGCGTAAGTATGAATAGAAATACCCAGTGAGACGATTCTCCCATCTACGAGCTATATACACAAGCAAATCAAGAGTAAAACTACAAATAAAATATAACAAACCAATCATTAAACAGAACAACCAATAACACTTTCACCACACCTACACATCATCACACAAAACAAGTCATACAACCCAATCGCTTAGATAAGCTCATGGTCACACACTCACCTTAACAAGTGATTCATGAAAATAACAACAACCAAATGAGAGGCTCTCCAATATCCAAGAACAACCAAACTCGCTCCTACAACCAATCACACCAATAAACAAACATTGAAAACAAACTGCCAGAAAAATCAGAAAAGAACAACCTCACAAGTGAAACCACGAAATCAAAACGAACCGTTAACATTCGAATCCCTTCGGTGAACAGCAAGGACGAAATGTCCAGAAGCTTCCCACAAAAATTCAGAACGATCAGATCTCACGTGAAACCGCAATCGATCCCGAAACATCCACTGGTGTCAATCCGCAACTGAGACGAAACGCCCCACTAAACTGCCAATAACTCCTAGAATATTAATCCAATTTCACTTCTGTAAAAAGGAGAGTGTACGAAACCCTACCAAAAATCAATACCTTTCAAAATATTTTGAGTAATCGGATCTTCCTTCTCCCAAACCCTGACAGTTCTGTTTCTCTCATTACTCTAAATAAAAAGCTTCATCTCCTTCTCTTCCTCCTTTACACTAAACAACTAAGAGTTCTCTCCCTTTCTCTCCCTCTCTCTCTCATAACAATGTCAATAATAGCAAAAACAGGAGAGGAGGCGTGACTTTGAGAAAGAGATTACGGGTTTTTGGTTTAATTAGCTTAAACCAGGATTTAATTAAACCAAAATTAATTAAAATCCACTCTTTTGGTTGACTCAACATATCTCAAATTCTATTCCCGAAACACGGATGTTACAATTCTCCCCCACCAAAATAGATTCGTCCTCGAATCTAGAACAACCATCAGCCAAGGACTCCCGTGCAACCGTCTCCACGGTCCGCACTCCTCCGACCGATCTACGAAAGGTCACCTTTAGGCGATAGACTCACGTTCCAGTCATTATTTGCTCTCGACTTTTGGACTTTCCTTTACTCACAGGTCTAAACCTTGAGTTTTTATTGGCTCCTCATCAGACCTAAGTCTGCATGTCATAATGTTGGCTCCTCATCAGGCCTAAACCCGCATGCCATAATATATAAGGAAAATCCATACTCGTCTCTCGGGTTGCCACCCTACAACGCCCCCCGGATCGTCATCCGAAGTCGATATACCAACCATACTCCCAAGACACAAAGTCTCGGAATATGGCAGTACTAGGAGAACCAAAGTCCCCCAAGAGTCGCGAGCAAACAATTTTGAACACGTCTGAGCCCTATCCCTATCCAGGTTTCCTTCCTGTGACTCGCGTAAGACAACATAATGTCCTACCAACCACATATCCCCTCACTGGAATACCTCATGACCACACAAAGGGTCATTTCACTGCCACAAAGGCCAAACGAATGTCCTAAACATGACCGCCACTAAGGCCAAATAAATGTCCTAAACAGGATCGCCACAAAGGCCAAACAAATATCCTATACAGGACCGCCACCAAGGCCACTCGTCCTGAAAGACCGTCATAAAGACCATTTGTCCCGAAAGACCGTCACAAAGACCATCAGTCCCGAAGGACCGTCACAAAGACCATCTGTCCCGAAGGACCGTCACAAAGACCATTTGTCCCGAAGGACCGTCACAAAGACCATCTGTCCCGAAGGACCGTCACAAAGACCATTTGTCCTAAAGGACCGCCTAAACAGGCACTCTGGCTAAATAGTCCGCCACAAAGGCCACACAATTGGCTAAACAGCACGCCACAAAGGCCACACAATGGCTAAACAGCCCACCACAAAGGCCACACAAGGCTAAACAGCCCGCCACAAATGCAACACAATGTCTCAAAAGACCGCCACTCACGGGCACAATGACTCAAAATTCCGCCACGAAAGCCACACTAGCCCCTTCGAGTCTCACAACCACTAAAAATGGACAAAACTAACTCCCATAAAACTTTCCATTTTTAGAACTTTCCACTTTTGGAATCTTTCCTCTTTTAGAAACTTCTAATCAGGAAACCATTCCCCTTTAAACAACAGGTTCGCGGAACTTCGTATCTCGAACACCACCTCATCTTGTTAATTCATCGCAGTCAATGACCTGTTCGGACCCCACAACATGCCCATCTTGAGATACACTCTATCTTCACCTTGAAACTCAAGATCTCTCCTCCTCTTGTCGGCATAACTCCTTTGCCGATCTTGAGCTTCCTTCATGTTCAGCTTAAGAACTCGAATCTTCTCTGACATCTCCTGCACAAAATCTGCCACATACATGCTCCTCTCCCCCATCTGAGTCCAACATAACGGTGTACGACACGACCTCCCATACAAAACCTCGTAAGGAGCCATCCCAATACTGGCCTAGTAACTGTTGTGGTAAGCAAACTCTACCAAGCTCAAGTGATCTGCCTAATGCCCACCCCAATCCAGCACACACATCCTCAACAAATCCTCCAACGTCTGGATCATCCTCTCGGACTGCCGACTGCCCATCTGTCTGGGGATGATAAGCTGTACTCATATGTACCTTAGTGCTCATCTCTGCCTGAAATGCCCTCCAGAACACTGAAGTGAATTTGGAATTCCTATCAGACACAATGCTCGCTGGCACCCCATGCCACTTGACTATGTCCTTCACATACTTCTTAGCCAACATCGCTGCTCCATCAGTCTTCTTAATGGCTAGAAAATGTGCTGACTTAGTCAACTGGTCCACAATGACCCAAATAGCATCAAACGTCCTAGACACTGGCAAACCAACCACGAAGTCCATAGTAATCATATCCCACTTCCACTCTAGAATGGGAAGACTCTTCAGCAATCCACCTGGTACCTGATGCTCAGCCTTCACTAGCTGACACACATCACACCTCACAACCCAACTAGCCACGTCCTTTTTCATTTCGACCCAGTGATAGTACCTCTTGAGATCACGGTACATCGTAGTCGCTCCTGGATGAATAGAGAACATGCTCGCATGAGCCTCTCTCAGGATCTCCTGCCTCAACTCCTCATCCTTAGGCACACAAATCCGACCATGCACCAAAATAGAACCATTAGCCGAAATCTGATACTCTGAATCAACATCCTTTGAGGCATTCACTTGCCCAAGTCCTTCTCCTGAGCCAACCGTACTATGCTCAACAGATCTGCTATATCAGCTGGAACCAAACCCAACGGCTCCTGAGAAACCATACACAAACTAAAAGCACTAATCTCTTCTACCAGAGAATCCATATACTGCTCCTAAGCCGAAGCTGCCCTCTTCCGACTCAGAACATCTGCAACCAGGTTAGCCTTACCAGGGTGATAAGCTATCTCCATGTTATAATCTGCCACCAGCTCCATCCACCGCCTCTACCTTAAATTCAGCTCGGGCTGAGTGAATATATACTTCAGGCTCTTATGATCTGTAAACACATGTACCTTTGCACCATAAAGATAAGATCTCCAAATCTTCAGGGCAAAAACTACAACACCCATCTCCAAGTCATGAGTAGGATAGCTGTCCTCATGCTTCCGCAACTATCGCGAAGCATAGGTAATCACCTTCCAATGCTGCATCAACACACCCCCCAAACCAACTCTGGATGCATCTGTATATACCACATAGGGTTCTCCCTGCTCCAGCAAAGCCAATACTGGAGCAGTAGTCAACATCTACTTCAGGCTTGCAAAACCCTCCTCGCACTTCTCTGACCAAACAAAAGGAACATCCTTCCCTATCAACTTAGTCATAGGACGTGCTCTGTTAGCAAAGCCCTGCACAAACCTCCTGTAATAGCCTACCAACTCAAGGCAACTCCTGATCTTTGTGGCATTATGCGGTCTAGGCCAATCCCTGATAGCCTGAATCATCTCTGGATCTACAGATATCCCATCTGCAAACACTATGTGACCAAGAAAACCCATCTCACGCTGCCAGAAACTGCACTTGCGCAACTTGGCAAACAACTTCTGCTCCCGCAACTTCTCCAGAACTGCCCTCAAATGCACTGCATGTTCCTCAGGACTCTTAGAATAAACCAGGATGTCGTCGATGAAGATGATGACAGACACGTCCAGGAACTCCTGAAACACGTTGTTCATCAACCTCATAAACGCTGCTGGCGCATTTGTCAACCCAAACGGCATCGCCACGAACTCTTGAACCCATACCTCGTCCTTCTACTTGACGAAACACACCGACGCTCCCCATGGTGAAGTGATAAGACGTAAGAATCCCCTATTTTCTTCCTCAGCTCTACTAGACTAATAATCAAGTATGCTGACATCAATTCACAACCACCCGTATATCAACTAACTTGTATCTTAAGGACACTTCCTCAAGATAGCTTATCACAAAATTTGCTTCCCGCTTAGCAATTCTCCACAACAAATCATCAATACGAGCGTAATAAAACAAACAAGTACCATACGTTCGCATATTCTGATTCACCGCATCAAATGCTTTGCAAGCCGCCAACTCAAACCACTTGCCTTGTTTCCCTCAACAAGCTTAGCAAAACCTTGAATCTAGCAATCCTGTCCATCTCCAATGAACTTAATCCAACATCGTCGCAACGATTATATTATCCTGCCATGAAGGCTTCTCGTGAACTTATGTACCTGGCAAACATGCCTTTTTCGGTTCATACCTGCTGTAACTCCCCTTCCCGGGACTCTAGCACCACCGGCCGCACAATCCTGGCGCAACAACCACACATTCATGACCACTCCAGTCATAAAACCCTGACCCACTGGTCATCACATCCAAAACCCGAGATTAAACCACCGTCAATCCCTCGAGGTCTACATTCAATCGTTATGTTTATACTCACGTCCTAGGCATTGCTTGCTCCTAACTCCTCCACCCTTAGGTCGCAACCTTCGAGGCATACCGATCTCACTCTCAGACCAGCGTCTTTGAGTTATACCGTCTCACTTTTGGACCACAATCCTCACGATCTCGGTATCAGGGGAACTACTCATCCCCTCAGGGGAACATCATCCCCTCTGCCACTCTCGGAGCCCCCAGCCCCTCGAGCTATCGGTATTCAGGAGAATCACCATCCCCTCAAGAGCAACAATCCTTAACGACTATAAACGTCTCCCGACCAAAAGTACCTCCTGTGGTTCGAGTATAACATTGCAATGTTACACCTGCCCACTTCTCATATCAACCTGGATTACCCGCTAAATAGAGAAGTATCCAATCTATCTGCTTATGACCAACTATGTGCCCCTATAGGCTTGATACCTCTCGAGAAGAATCTCGTACCGGTCATCTACAGCTGCTCCATCCTCCTAACAAAAGATGGATTGTCCCAAACATCCGCAGCCCTTGGCTGCACCCCGCCACATATGGTACACTGGAGCCTGCACTAGTACCCCTCTCGGTAACCGCTCCCATAGCACGCCAACAGATCCGCCAAGCGATCATCTCGACCTTGGGCTCCACCTGCTGCAACCCCACACTTGGGTTCCCAGCACCCCTGGTACGCTCACCGGCTAACCCGCTCTGGTCACTCCTGATACGCTTGCGATCCAACGGCGTACCTCCTCGTGGAACTCAGGACCACACACTCGCTGGCCTTTGAAACCCGTCCGACCACGACCACGACAACACCCACGTCCACGACCAACAACTCAAACACCTTTAACCACTGCACTTCCATGAACAGAGGCTAACAAGCAATCTTAACATAACACAAAACCACAAAAACATAAACTCACCATGGAATCACATTGTAGGCTTGAAGAGGATGTTCTAGGACTCCATTACACATAGAATTGACTAACTCATATAATCAATCAAGACATGCAATCTCAAACATCACAACAAAAACCTAGTGAACCCAAACCTTGAACCGTAAGGCCTCTGATACCAAACTGAAATGACCTGACCCGTTTTCTTTTTAACAATAAATAATAATAATGCATAGTAATAATATATAAACTACAACTAGTGGTTCCATACCCACTAGCCACCTAATCACAATCACAACCAATAGCGGAAATAACCAATAGCAATAACCAATAATAAACCAACAGGAAACATAGAACCAACAACCTAGCAATGTTTCTAATGACCCAACTCTAGCAACCTAACAATGTCAGACAACAACCAATTGAGTCCCTAAAACATCATCCTCTTCATTGCCATGATCCCATGGTCACACTTTGCCTATACCTGCACCACAAACACAATGAGATGCGTGAGTATGAACAGAAATACCCAATGAGACGATCCTCCCATCTACGAGCTATATAACAAGCAAATCAAGAGTACAACTCCAAATAAAATATAACAAACCAACCATTAAAAAGAACAACCAATAACACTTTCACCACACCTACACATCATCACATAAAACAAGTCATACAACCCAATCGCTTAGATAAGCTCATGGTTACGCACTCACCTTAACAAGTGAAATGAAAATAAGAAGAACCAAATGAGAGGCTCTCCAATATCCAAGAACAACAAAACTCGCTCCTACAACCAATCACACCAATAAACAAACATTGAAATTAAACTACCAGAAAAATCAGAAAAGAACAACCTCACAAGTGAAACCACGAAATCAAAACGAATCTTTAACTTTCTAATCCCTTCGGTGAAAATCAAGGTCCACACGTCCAGAAGCTTCCCAAAAAAATTCAGAACGATCAGATCTCATGTGAAACCGCAATCGATCCCGAAACACCCGCTGGTCTCAATCCGCGACTAAGAAGAAACTCCCCACTAAACTGCCAATAACTCCTAGAATATTAACCTAAATTCAGTTCTGTAAAAAGTAGAGTGTACGAAAATCTCAGTTTTGTACCTTTCGAAAATGTTTTGAGTAATCGGATCTTCTTTCTCCCAAACCCTGACAGTTTTGTTTCTCTCATTACTCTAAATAAAAGCTTCATCTCCTTCTCTTCCTCCTTTACACTAAACAACTAAGAGTTCTCTCCCTTTCTCTCCCTCTCTCTCTCATAGCAATGTCTTTTTTTTTTTTTTTTTTTTGCCAACAACATACAAGATTGACTCAAATGAGCCAATTGGAAGGAAAAACGTTTACATAGGTAGATTGTTGCGGTTCCACTCTAGCACGATGCACCAGCTTGTCCGCCATACCATTCTGTGAACGGGGAATCAAGACTAAAGAAAATGACGAGAATTCATCTTTATCCACCTCAATCTCATCTAAATATGTCTTGAAAGCAGGCCACTCGGAAGACGAAGACACCATCTTCACCAGATCAGAACAGTCCGTGAGAAAAACAACATTCTCATTATCCGCTCCTATCATACACCTCATTGCCCAAATTAGGGCTTCCACTTCTGCATGGAGGGGTGACAAACTACAGCGAAGGTTAGATGCACCTATAGTGGGAAGTTCCCCTGAAGGGGAAGTACAATACCAACCTATGTCACTGAAAGGGTATGTCGCTTTCTAGGAGCCATCCACAAAACACCGATAATAATTAACAGGTTCGCGTAAAGCAGAGATAGCATTAGCCATTAGACCAAAAGTCAAACGGGTGCCATCCTGTGGAGGTGTACTATCCTTCTGAGCCGAACACCAAAGTTTAGCTTCCTCCTCCGCTAAACGTAAGATCGCCAGCGGGTTGGAGTCCAAATTACTAAAAAATTTAACATTTCTAGCCTTCCAAATATACAAAAAGATCCACAGGAAAACATCCGCCGAAGGGATCTGCTGAAATCTCCAAAATAATGAGTCCATGTTTGCATAAACATATGCTGAAGGAAAACAGCTCGAAGATGTCAGAAATGGGGAAAAAGCCAAAACCTGTCTGGCCGGGGGGCATAAAAATAAGGCATGATTTGTTGTTTCCTCTGACTCTCCGCAACGGGCACACTCACTATCACAGCCAATACCGCGTCGCCGCAGGTTAGCTGTTGTTGCCACACAGCCCGTGAGTGCTTGCCACAAGAAATGTCGAATTTTTGGTGGACACCGAATTTGCCAAACAAAAGCCTGTAATGGGATGATATTTGGGCCAGAGACAGGTGAAAGCGCCTGAGTCTGTCCCAAGGCTTTGTACCCAGATTTAACTGTGTACATGCCAGACTTTGTCAAATGCCAACCCAACCTATCCGGTGAATTTAAGTTACCAAGAGGTAAAGCACAAATAATGGCCACATCCTCCGGCTTAAAATAAGCCGAAAGCAAAGCCAAGTTCTAGGAATGCGAGTTCCTGTCAATGAAAGTTTCAACTTAAAGCATAGGATCGGCAGGCAATCCCAAATGCAGAACTGGTCTTGGGAGTTGAGCAGGAATCCAGGGATCAGACCATACTAGAATGGAATCACCAGATCCTACTCGTTTAATGAGTCCTTTGTTTACCAGAGAGCAAGCAGACACCGTACTACGCCATCCATAAGATGGTGAGTAGGATTTAATTGGATCCAAGGGATTAGAATGCCGATAGTAGCAGCCTTTAAAAACCTTAGCAGATAAAAAGTCTGGAGCTGTAATCAAACGCCAAAGTTGTTTAGGCAACGCGGTGTTAAAGTCTTCCAGACACCAAAAACCCAGCCCACCTTCTAGCTTATCCGCACACAACTTGTCCCACGTGACCCAATGTAACCCGCGAGTTTCTCCAGAGGAACTCCACCAAAAATTAGAAACGCACCAATAAGTTTCCGAGTGACCGTTTTAGGTAATCAGAAGCATGACATGACAAAAGTAGGGACGGAAGTGGCTACCGATTTGATCATAACCTCCTTCCCTCCCCTAGACAATAATCTAGTAGGCCAGCCGCCTGCTCGTTTTTGCAAACGATCCTGGACAAAGGAAATTTTTTTTGTCTTTGAACCACCAAGACTTTCTGGAATGCCCAGATAGGAGCTCATACCCCCCAGATTGTTGATACCCAAAATAACTTGTAATTCCACACGCAAAGTCGCCTCTACTGTATGCCCCTCATAACAATGTCGACAATAGCAAAAACAAGAGAGGAGACGTGACTTTGAGAAAGAGATTAAGAGTTTTTCGTTTAATTAGATTAAACCAGGATTTAATTAAACCAAAATTAATTAAAATCCACGTTTTTGGTCTACTCAACACATCTCAAATTCTATTCCCGGAACACGGATGTTACACATATTAATGCTGAATCTATTATAGTGTTCCATGCTGTTAAATGACAATGTTGATGTCCTCGTTTTAAGGATGCTCTCTTATTGATACTCATTCTTTGTTATGTCAGTCTTGTGATGCTTGGTTTTTCTAAAAATTATGTATATTTCTTTGAGAGGTTTTGTGGAACCCTTTCAAAGATATTGTTCATAGAGTGTTAGCAAAGACATCACTACCGATGTCAAGGAACCCCCAAAAAAGCCCATGAAGTAAGTAATTCATGATCAGTCGGGAATTTTAGTTATAATTTTTGCTTTGGTTGTTCTTTTGAGAATTTTTTTTAGTTGTCTTTGTGAAAATTAGGAAGTTGAATTTACTTTCATTTGGAGAAGAGGAAACATAGAAGGAACTAGCTGTTGTAAAGCAAAATATTAAGAGCAGTCATGACATATTGAATGATCCTCAACTTTTGAAGATAGAATCTATAGATAGAGAATGGGTAAGAATACAATTTATCTTGTATGTGGTGTTTATTTTTCCTATCTTTATTTCTCTTTTTTTTTGTGTGTGTGAAATACGCCTTCAATACCAACTCAGAAAAAAAGTAATTACTTTATATCATGATGACCTGAAATATAAAATTTATGGTTATTCTTGATTTGCATAATCAGTTTTTCAATCTTAATATTACTAAGCAATCACGTCTATGCTAGGGATTTTATCTGTTCGTCAGCACGATTGGATGCTTTTAGGTTTGGTACCAAGCATTGCCAGAGAATAATATATAGCTCTCTTTGTTCCTCTTTCACTACTATATTATGTCTAGTTATTTCTGTAGTTTCTAAGTATAATTTACTTGTGTTTGTTTTCTTAACAGAGATCTTTAGTCTGAAAAGCCATGAAGAGTCTACGAGAAGTTCAACTGGTATGACAGTGAAACCACGAACAATTGTTAGACTATTTTTCAGGTTGGTTTTTTTACTCTCTCTGATATCTCATTGTTGATATCTCAATGTTGATCATGATATAATTAGCTCACAAGAACTGGAAAATGAACTCAATAGCTCCATTTCTCAAATTTCATATTTGTAAATGCTTATTCAATGCTATATGATGATCTCTGTCTACATCATGATTTACTTCACCACTAAACCAAAGCTTTTGCTCTATGATAAATGCTTGGTAGTGTTAGATTAGGTGAAAACTTAACTATACAATTGATTGCACTTAAACATAACACTTCTTTCAACCTCTTTTTGTATAGATATGTCCCTAATTTTCTTCTTCTCTATAAAACATAAACGCTTCTTTCATCTCTTCCTTCTCCTTTAACACAATTCATAAAATTTTCTTTTGCTCTTCCTGTTCCTTCAAACTCAAAACAGAAACTTGACTATGGATCCATATAGTCAAGCTTCAGGTTTTATGGACCTGTTAACTAGTCAAACCACAACCCATACTTTTGAAACCAATCCGTAAGATGTGCGTAAACCAATCTACATATACCTAAAGAGCATAAAAGAAAAAGGAAATTATCTCCCCCAGAAGACATGGTGCTCATCAGTGCTTGACTCAACACCAATAAGGATGCAATAACTGGGAATGGGCAAAAAAGTTAATATGTTTTAGTCACGAATTGCATCTTATTATGCTGCAAATCCTAAGCTAGCTGGTCTGGAAAAGAGAGAGAGCTCATTCACTGTAAGCAAATGTGGTAGAAGAACAACAAGATGATTTGTAAGTTTGTAGGAAGCTATGGGGCTGCAACAAAAGAGAAATCAAGGGGCCAGAATGAGGATCATGTCATGAAATTGGCTTACCAGATCATTGTCAATGATTATAAGGTAAATTTCACCCTTGAGCATGCTTGGAGGGAGCTTCGCCATGATCAAAAATGGTTTGTATCTTATTCTCTAAAAGCTGATGGTCCATCAAAGAGAAGAAAGTGTGATGATCACACTTCATAGTCATCAAGCTCTGTGCCAGTTAGCCATGAAGAGGTGTGTAACGCCCCGACCGCCACCTTTTAGTGGGCTCCATTTCCAATCCCAGTCCATGGGACCACCTTTCTTAATGGGCCTCACGTCCTCTTACTAGGCCCGTGAGCCCATCCATATCTGACGAACGGTTTACTAGGCCCGTGAGCCCATCCATATCTGACGAACGGTTTGCTATGTCCGAGAGGTTTTAAAGATTTGTTATCGTCCCTACAAGTCACCACATGATCTTTCCCTGTGTTTTGTCCTCACTCGCACAGTTCCAACAGTCACGTCCCGGAAGGTCAGCCATCCTGAGACTACTCCAGCTCAAGCACGCTTAACTCTGGAGTTCTGTCAGGACCCTTGACCGAAAAGATAAGTGCACTTTGGTGACATAGGTGGCCAAACCAATTCTTTTAAATCTCTCCGCAAGTCTCTGAAACTGGAGTGTCACAAGGAGCAAGCTCATCCTCCTTGTATGAAGGCAAAAGGACTTTGTTTTGCAAGAGAAACAAAGTTTGTGTAGCAAGAAGCATCATATGCATAAATTGCTTGAAAGACTACTTGCAAAAATGGAGCTGACTGAAATGGAAATGGCTTTGAAGAATAAGTTAGTTCACGACATGTTGGGAAATTAGTTTCAGATCATCATTTGAGTACTTGAGTGTAGTGTCTATTTCAGTTTGAGTGTCTTTTTATGTTGAAGTTTCAGTTTGACTACATAATCTGTTGTATGTTGCTCTGTTCTAGATTGTATTTACGTTTGAATGCATAATCTGTTATATGTTTCTCTGTTCTATAATATACTTGAATTTCTGCTTTAGTTTGAACGCATAATCTGTTTTACCCTAATCGGTTTCAGTTTGAATGCATCATCTGAGATTGTATGTTTATCTGTTCTATAATGTACTTGAGTTATAATTTCATTTTGAATGCATAATCTGTTTTACTTTAATCGGTTTCAGTTTGAATGCATAATCTGAGATTGTATGTTTATCTGCTCTACAATGTACTTGAGTTGCAGTTTCAGTTTGAATGCATAATCGTGTTTCTGGCTTAGCATAAGAACGCATGAGATTTACCCAAAAATGTACTTGAATGTTCTTTCTTTGGTCTTCTTTTGCAGGCTTCAACAATATGAAATGCAGATAGTTGGATGTCAGTTTCTATACATATTTGTGAATAATCAGGTATGCTTCTTACATATTTGATAGAATGGTCAATGATAATATGTTGCATGTGAAAAGAAGTAAAGAAAAAGAAACGCATGAGATTTGATTTGATTGAGAATATATGGCAAAAATTCGGCAGAAGTCAAGATTACAATTAATCGTTTTTACAATCTGTTTGTAATATATTTTTATAAAATGTAATAATTTTTAAGTATTGAAAAATATAAAATGTTTAAAATTAATATAAAATAAATTTTACTTCCAAAATTATAATGTTCAAAAAAAAAAAAAAATTTAAAATTTTTAAAGACCCAAAATTGAAGACATACAATTTCACAGTTTCTTAAAAACTGTTTTTACAAAACAATTTTCTAAATTTGATATTAAAATATTTCTAACTCCATTTAAGCATATTTTTTATCTCCCCTATTGGAGATGCTCTAACACTCTTGATTAAGTTTTCACCAGTTTCTCAATTTTTTTTTTCACCAAAATAATTATAATTGTCAAATCATCACTATTTCTTACTTATATAGTATTAGATGTTTCTTCTACGTAGGGGTGTCAAAATGACTAGCTCAACTCAAATCAACTCATTACCTAATGAGTTTAAATTAAATGAATTAATGGGTTAACCCAACTCATTTTGATGAGTTAAATGGTTAAATGGGTAACCTTGATTTTAGAGAATGAGAAGTACAAAATTGTTTAGTTCGTGAAGTTACACATAGACATGGACTTCTTCATCCATATTGTCCCTATCAACTAAGGGTCGATTCGAGTGTGAAAACCACAATCTAGCTCTCAAGTCTCATCTTATATACTCATCATAGTTTGTTATGTTGCTCTGTTGTACTTGCTCTGTTTTTATATTGTGTCTTGTTTGTTTCACTGCCTCTAACAAAAAGAGTGCAATCATATTAGACTTGAACAAATATCCAACTGGTCAGCACACATATAATGAAAAATATCTGTACAATTGAACTCCTCCAACTGAATTCACCAGAATGAGAGCTCTAAACATTCAACCAATGACCAAATCCAGAATACCTTCAAACGTGTTCTCGGCACTTTCTTTTAAACCTTCAGGTCTCAACTACCCTATGTACGCTATGGCTAAGCTACAACTGTCCAAACTCCATTTCACTAGCTATAACGAAATCAAATGAGTCTCATCTTGGAATATGGCATCGAAAGATATAAAGAAAAGACAAGTGTTCTGTAATCGGTTTGACAGGAACACAAAAAGAAACGGAGAGAGAAGAATCAAATCATTAATCGGTTTGTGGAAAAATCATGTTTACGATTATTCTAGGCTTATAAACCCAAATTCTATTCTCCTCACCCTCAAATCAGATGAAACTGTTTTTTGGGGGGGGGGGGGGGAATCAAAGCATTAATCGGTTTACACATTTGATTGGTTTGAAGATTTTTGGTTATATTTTACTGGTTTAAGCATTTGAGTTAATTTGACTCAATGAAAATAGAATTGATGGATCAAATGGTTAACCATTACCCATTTATAACTCAATTCATTTGGTTTATTAAACCAATTGACCCACTAACTCATTTTATCCATGAATTTATTAGGGTGAATTTGTTTTACTCAATAAAATTCATGGATTGAGTTGAGTCCAGTCCATCCATGAAATTTGACTCATTTGACTCATTTTGACATCTCTACTTATGATATATTGTGCTTTGATATGACAACAAAAAAGCTATATTAAGAAGCGATTCTTGTAACCAACGGAAGGGAAATGCGGATACACATTTTTTCTAGTAGTGGCCTAAATTACTGAAAGAAATAAATGAAAATGAAGTTTCAATTTTTCTTCAAAGATTTAACCAAAATGTAACAAAGTCTACAAATCTCTAAACAAAATCAATCAACTACAACAAGCGACATATACTCATCTTTAGATATAGCAGCTTCCATGATCGTTATGGGATCAATCTTTATGCGTTTAATCTCTCCATCATTTTCCAAGAACATTTTTATCATATTCTGGGAAAATCCACTAACCAAAGCCACTCCTTTCTTGTTTCCAAGCACCGGCGTTGATCTCGAATGCCTCAGGTTCCAAAACACAATCTCCGGCACAGCTTCTCCGTACCCTTTCTCTATGTACTTGCTCACAATCACCTCATAATCTGTTTCCCATCCATTACTCGGAGGTGACGTCCTTTCCCATCTATTAGACGAAGAAGTCGAAGTAGACGCTTGATCAAACTCCATGTCACTGAACACAAACACCCTCTTGATCATCTATTCCGCCTTCAGCTTCCCTTGCACGGCAACTTCAAGAATCAAATCAAACACCTTCTGAAAATCAGTGTTCATATCCCATTGCATGTTCCTCACAAACTCTGTTTTTGATCTCAAATCGTCTCCTGTCACCAAATGCAGTTCAGGGTTTTCTCTGAACGTTACAAGCTTTCCTCTCCATGGCTCTTCTGATAGCTCAGAGACGAGTAAACCAAGAGCCACGGAAACATCCATTGGATCACCACTCATAGACCCCGAAACGTCACAGATGGCCATGCAATTCGTCAAAGAACCTTTTTCTTTAAGATCATCAACCATTCGTTTCCATTGCAGCTCAGCGACTTGTCCACCGTCTCCGCCATTTAAATCTCTTATTATCTCGTGAGGTAACACAGCCCCGGCGGCTAACTTTGTTTTCCCCATCTTCGCATCTTCAAGGTATTGCTGAAACCTCTTTGCGTCGTATTTCAAGAAAATACGAATTCATCGCCACTGAAGCAACACGGTTGTACGGAAGATATTTCCAATATCCCGCTCCCATATATACTTCAGGGAGTTGAAGAGTTCTACGGAGGGGAACTAGAACTTGTTTCCGTAGCCGATCACGAACTCTGTACGCATAGTGAGCATCTTCTACGCCTTCGTATTCCGGGAATAACTCTTTGGGAAACACCTTCCTGGCAATGATCTCGCAGAGAAGAGTTGCTTTGTCGAACGAAGAATCAAGCGATGGACACCATTTAGCCGCTAGAGAGATATTGCTTCGTTGGCCGGATGTCAAAAATTTTAGGTCTCTCCTCAGTTGATTTGCGAATAGATCAGACACACGTTCATGGAGAAACCTATAGTCTGGATCGTTAGTATATCTTGTAAATGCCTTCTTTCCCATTGAAACCTTCTTTTGCTTGCGCGCCAAGCTTGCTTTGGCTTTCTCCTCTTGGTTCTTCCTCTCTGCGTTCGCTACCCTCTTCTGCCTCGTTGCTCCGGCCTGAATGTAAAACCACGGCGACCCCTTCCGCGACCCCTCCCACGGCCACGACCGAAACCACGACCACCAACACGACTAGAAAATCGAGCTCTTCTACGTCTAATTGCTGCGTCTATCGTATCGATCCATTCCGAATTCTGGATATTACGGATATTACGGAAATCTTTAAAATAGCCAAATTTGGAGATGGACTCGAGGTTACAAGCTAGGGTTTTTGGATGGCGGGTGTGGAGCCACAACGCCGTCGTGTAAAACCCTTCCTTGTCAGATTTTCCAGTGCCACGGACTCCACGAAGGTTACAGATAAGCTTGAGAGTGGTTAAGGCGTCGTGACCCCAAGCCACCTGTAGGCGCTTCTCCAGAGAAGCCTTGGGCGTGGAGGGAACAACGTTGAAGAAGAAGTCGAGGCAGGGGTTGCCTGAGGAGAGGTATGTGGCGGATCCATTCTCAGTATAGCCCATATGAGGTGAATTTTTTTTTACTTTTCGCGGTTTAACAGGTTTAGCAGGTCTAACAGATTTGACGACGTTGGCTTTAGTTGATTTCCTGACGTTTGAGACCTTTGCGACGCTGGGACGACAAGTGTCGATGTTTTTGAGGAGAGCGGCGAGGTACGTGGTGGGTCTATCCTCGGTGTGTCCCGTCGGCGGTGGAGTGTTGACGTTTGAGACCATTGCGTTCACTATAGCTGGATTGCTGGGACCAGAAGCTGTGATGGATTTTGTTAGGGGGCGTGTTGAAGATAAGCTTGAATTAGCTTAAGGAATAAGTTATCCTAATCTCATCGAGTCATGGTTCCCAAAGAGATTAGGATTAGGACTAGTTAGGAGTTATCTAATTATTGTTTTACATAAAGAATATTAAGAATCTCTCTATATATAAGGAGTTGTTAGGTTGTAACAACACTTGTGAGATTAGAGAGATTAAGGTGCTTTAGTTTTGAGAAGTTTCTAAAGCAATAAACAAGAGTTATTTGTTTAAACTTTGTGTTAAGATTCAATATTTGGTATCAGAGCTTTATTGAATCTTTGCCAAAAACACATAATCTTCGTTGAACTAAGATATCATTGATCAAGAAAGAGATGGGAGATATTGTTACCATGACATCCACACCTAAGGAAACAAGCACGTCAAACCTTCAATGTCCGATGCTTACCACCACTAACTATACGGTGTGGGCGATGAAGATGAACGTGATGCTAAGGGTAAACAAGGTATGGGAAACGGTTGAAACAGGGGAAGCTGACGCTGACAAGGTTGTTCTAGCTAAGGCTCTTCTGTTCCAATCTATTCCGGAAACTCTAACCCTACAAGTCGGTAATCTTGCTACACCTAAAGAAATTTGGGACGCAATCAAGTCTCGCTATGTTGGAGCTGAGAGAGTAAAGGAGGCGAGGCTACAAACCCTTATGTCGGAGTTCGAGAGGATGAGGATGAAAACTACTGATACGATGGCATGAGAGACTTGGTCATGTCAATGTTAAGACAATGAAATCAATGGTTAGAAAGGAGCTCATCATTGGAATTCCAGACATGAATTTTGCTACGAAGACTTGCGCATCATGCTTGCTAGGAAAGCAAACGAGGAAGACATTTCCTCAGGCAACACGGTTCAGAGCTGCACGACCACTTGATCTGATCCATGGAGACTTATGCGGTCCGATCTCACCTGCAACAGCAGCACAAAACAAGTATGTATTTGTGCTTATTGATGATCACTCTCGTTACATGTGGTCTCTGCTTTTAAAGGACAAGAGTGATGCCTTTGATGCTTTCAAAAGGTTTAAAGCCCTCGCTGAGCAAGAAAGTGGAACAAAAATTAAAGTGTTCAGGACTGATAGGGGGGGGGAGAATTTGTGTCTTTCGAGTTCATGAACTACTGTGCAGAATCTGGCATTCAGCGACATTTAACCGCTCCTTACTCACCACAGCAGAATGGGGTGGTGGAAAGGAGAAATAGAACTCTGCTTGAGATGACTAAAAGCCTTCTAAAGCACATGGAGGTTCCTAATTACTTATGGGGAGAGGCGATAAGGCATTCTACATACTTGATTAACAGAGTAGCCACAAGGTCTCTGTTAGACAAAACACCGTATGAGATGTTTAAAGGAAGAAGGCCGAATTTGGAACACTTACGTGTTTTTGGATGTGTTGGCTATGCACGGGTGGAGTCACAGCATCTGAGAAAATTAGATGATAGGTCACGTGCATTGGTGCACCTTGGAACTGAACCAGGAAGCAAAGCATACCGACTGTTCAATCCTTCAACACGTAAGATAACAGTAAGTCGTGACGTAACTTTCGATGAAACAAAGAAGTGGAACTGGAATGAGATACAAGGTGAGAAAGAAGTCTCAGGGTCCTTTACTGTGAGTTTTGGAAACTTTGGTAACAATGGCATAAGAGAAGTTGAGGCAGATTGTGAACCAGCTAGTAACTCAGAGAATAGAGTCGAAGTGTTGGTAGAAACTCCAGAACAAGCACCTGAAGTAGCTCCACCTGTTCTAAGAAGATCAGTTCGACCGAGTGTAAGACCGAGTTACTTGAATGATTATGTGCTATATACAGAGGAAGAAGCAGAGCGACTCTTGTTAAGCTTGGATGATGAACCTAGAAATTTTGAGGAAGCAAAGGTGCTAGACGTATGGAGAGAAGCTTGCAATGAGGAGTTGAGTTCGATTGAGAAAAACAAAACTTGGAATCTAGTAGAGTTACCATCGGGTGTGAAGCCGATAGGTTTAAAATGGGTGTTCAAAATTAAAAGAAACTCGGATGGGAGCATTAATAAGTACAAGGCAAGGTTAGTCGCGAAAGGATACGTACAAAAACATGGAATCGACTTCAATGAGGTATTCGCTCTAGTAGCACGACTTGAGACCATCAGATTCATCATCGCATTGGCTGCATCCAGAGGTTGGGAAGTGGATCATCTAGATGTAAAGACGGCTTTTCTACATGGAGAACTCAGAGAGGAAGTTTTCGTTTCTCAACCTGAAGGGTTTAAGAAGAAGGGAAGTGAAGGGCTAGTGTATAAATTGAACAAAGCTCTTTACGGTCTGCGACAAGCTCCTCGAGCTTGGAATCATAAGCTTAAAGAAATTCTTATGGAACTGAAGTTTGTGCGTTGTGCTAAAGAACCTGCTCTGTATCGAAAGCAAGTAGAGGAGCATCTGTTGATTGTTGCAGTTTACGTTGATGACCTCCTTGTTACTGGAAGCACCTTGAAGTTAATTCAAGAATTTAAGCATGGAATGTCATCTAGATTTGAGATGAGTGATCTCGGTAGATTGACATATTATCTCGGCATTGAGGTTTTGCAAGAGAACAGTGGATTCACCTTGAAACAGGGGAGATATGCGGCAAGAATTCTCGAGGAAGCTGGTATGAAAGAGTGTGATGCAGTTCAAGTTCCAATGGATTCGGGTACTAAACTTTCTAAAGCTTTGGCAGAACAATCTATTAATGAACAAGAATTTAGAAGGAGCATTGGCTGTCTTAGATATCTGACTCATACTCGACCTGATCTGTCGTTGCTGTTGGGATTTTAAGTCGCTATATGCACTGTCCTAAGAAGTGTCATGGGGTTGCTCTGAAACATGTTTTGAGGTATTTGCAAGGAACCA
Organism: Camelina sativa; assembly: GCF_030686135.1. NCBI lineage: Eukaryota > Viridiplantae > Streptophyta > Magnoliopsida > Brassicales > Brassicaceae > Camelina > Camelina sativa. The sequence continues at coordinate 12,579,569 of NC_141880.1, read as the reverse complement.
CAGAGTATGGTCTCACGTTCAAGACTGGAGACAATTCGGGTTTAGTCGGCTATAGCGATAGTAGCTACAATATAGATGAAAACGATGGCAAGAGTACTAGCAGACACATTTTTTATCTTAACGGTTGTCCTATTACTTGGTGTTCTTAGAAGCAGGAGACAGTGGCATTGTCTTCTTGTGAGGCTGAATTCATGGCGGCTACTGAAGCAGCGAAGCAGGCTATTTTGTTGCAGGATTTGCTCTCGGAAGTGACTGGCGAAGCTCTTAAGAGAGTAATGGTTCGTATAGACAACAGGTCAGCTATAGCACTCACCAGGAACCCCGTTTTCCACGGTCGCAGCAAACATATCCACAGGAAGTACCACTTCATACGTGAATGTGTTGAAAATGAGCAGGTAGAAGTCGAACACATTCCTAGTGTTCAACAGAAGGCAGATATCTTGACTAAGCCTCTTGGAAGAGTCAAGTTCGGAGAAATGCGAGACTTCATTGGTGTCCATGATGTGTCCAACAAGAACTTCAAGCTTATGGGGGTGATTGTTGAAGATAAGCTTGAATTAGCTTAAGGAATAAGTTATCCTAATCTCACCGAGTCATAGTTCCCAAAGAGATTAGGATTAGGACTAGTTAGGAGTTATCTAATTATTGTTTTACATAAAGAATATTAAGAATCTCTCTATATATAAGGAGATGTTAGGTTGTAACAACACTTGTGAGATTAGTACTTTGGTTTTGAGAAGTTTCTAAAGCAATAAACAAGAGTTATTTGTTTAAACTTTGTGTTAAGATTCAATAGGGCGCAGGAGTCTCGTATCTTGGGTGGACCAAGCAACGAAGAAGCCATGGTTATGTAGGAAATGATGAGACAGTCTGTCGAGAGAAGGAAGGTAGTTGAGGTACTTGAGGATTGGAATTGAGAATTAGAGTGATATTGAATAAAGAAGGCTGTACCTAATATTTATACAAGTACATAAGCACCGACTAACCTAGGTAGGGTTACCTAAAGTTGTTACAAAGTATAAGGTAATTAATATACGGAAGATCCGAGAATATCGGAGATGAAATGTTCCGAGATTTTTTTGATCAAAAAAGCTTGATTCAGTAGCTTGGGGATCAAGTTCTCTATAAAGACTATTTATTTTAATTAGTAAATAAATTACTTTGTTACATATCCTTTTTAAATGGAGAATAATCATTTATACAACTTCTAAAAGTTAGAGGATTATATTATATTTTGAAAAGATATATAAAAATATATAAATAAAAAGGTAACTTTACAATAATTAAAAGGATTATAGATCCTAATCTAGTAAACAAAAGTTATCAGAATTTTTTTTTATTTGTAACCCTAAAGTTCATTTGTATAGCACGTTGGTAATAACTACTAACCTTTGCTAAGGTTAAATTTCGTTTATTAAAATACATTTTTTCTTAAATCTAATATTAGACTCCTAAGAGAATCTGAATTAGTCTACAACTTTAGGTCTAAATAGTAATGTCGTCTCTTGTTCTTGAGAAAATATCTGGATAGATTTTCGTTTATACTTTTCAAAATTTACTTGAAATAAGTGTTTTAATGTTTAACTTAATATAATTTAAATTTATAACGGTCACTAGCAGTGCCGGCCAACCAATTTTGCTGCCTAAAGCAATTTTTTTTTTTCTCATTAACAAACATTAGAAAAAAAAAAGTTACAAAAACTGCTATACAAAGATTCGAACTCTAAACACTGAAAGAGAATAAAGGCATACTCAACCACTGTACTACCACAACGTTTTGAAAATTGATGCCCCTTAAATTGCTAATATAATCTGCCGCCTAAAACCTTTGTTTTACGGGCTTTAGGTCAGGGCCGGCACTGGTCACTAGTTTTCAAAAAATCATTTTCGAATTAACTTGGCTAAGTTCACTCTAACGATTCATAGCACGCTCTTATATATATCTACTAGGAATAGTCTTGTGTGTTGCACGGGTTTATTTATACTATTATTTATTTGTTGTTTAGAGTAACCGACGATTAGTTTGTTTTTTTGAAATGTGTATTGTTTGGTTGTAGTATGTACACGTCGGACAATATGGGATTGTGTAGTTGATTTTGTTTTCTTGTCAGTTTGATCTTTTGATTTTGAGAATCAGTTGGTTGTGTGACTGTCTTACCGTTGAGCTTATTTCATACTACTATGCATAGCGAATAGAATCCATTTGTTTTTTTCCGAAACTGATGCAGCGCATCTTCGAGACGACGCGTCTCCGGTGTTCATCATGTTAGAGACTCTTGTTCTTTGTTTTTCGTTTGATTTGTTTTGTCTGGGCTTAATGTATAAATGGGCTTTGAATATTAGTTCTCGGTTTACTTAGTTCTTTAGGTTAGGGTTTTGTTTTAGGTTTCTTATTTAAAAGAGACGTGAGACTGTTTTGTAGGGAGGTAATTATTGATTATTGAATAAAGAAGTTTTACCAGAGCTTTGTCTAAAGCCTAGAGAGGAGGACTCTCAACCCTAAGAGCTTGTGTTCAAGCCCTGTAAGGAGGACTTGCAAAACCACGTCGATATTGTTCCCGATCTCGGCCCTATCCTTATTGTTTCTTCGTCAAGTTACGACGTTCTAAGCAAGATCCGTTCGTGAATCCGAGTTCTCCTAGAGATCTAGAGTTCTCGTCCGTTATTAAGCTTCCGCTCTCTATCAGTTGGTATCAGATTCATCACGTTCTTCGTGGTTTGATTTTCTTACGATAGATTTTAAATTAGATATTCCCGAGTTCCATGAAGGATTTTCTAGTGATTTATTACTAGATTGGATTGTGGATGTTGAAGAGATTTTTGAGTTTCAAAGTGTTGGCAATGATCGATTTGTTTCGCTTGTGGTTAAAAAATTTCGAGGACAAGCCGCATCATGGTGGCAGTAAGTGAAGACAACACGCAAGGGAGATCGCAAAAATCCTATTAAATCTTGGGATAAACTTAAGCAGAAGTTATGTGCACACTTTTTACCTCATGATTACCATAGTTTGGTGTATACTCGTTTGCCAAATTTGAAACGACAAACACGTTTGGTGGATTACAAAGAGCCTTGTTGTCACTTTGGAGGCAACGATAAACTCGTTCATGATATCTACCGTGATGACAATGATTTGTCTCCTATGGTGTATTTTGCAGCTCCAACATATGATGTCAAAGGCGATGATGTTTGCGACTTCGAAGACGGTGACGGTGTTGCTAATCAACTAGAAGACAAAGTCGAGAATAATTTTGATGTGGAAGAAGAGAACAGTGTTGTTGACGTCGAATGTGATAATGATCTTAACAACACCAACGACACTAAAGAAGATGTCAACACCTTTGTCAATCAGATCGACGGACTGATATGTGAAAATTGTGATGAAGACTTTGATATCGTTGCTGGTGCAGGAAACGATGATGATTGTTTCAGTGACGTGCACGACGCCGACCCTGAAAAGAGTTTTGCGGTTAACTTCTTGTTGCGTGGTAGTGATTCTCCTCTCATGAACCATAGTTTGTTTCTTCAAAGTGAAGATATTTTCACGGAGATCTCTGGTCTGCCAGTGTACGACGTTGACGAGGCCAACGTGGTAGTGTTCGACGACAATATTCTCCACGACGACAACACTTTTGTAGTTCTTAGTGGTGCACCAGTTTTCGATGACCCAATCTTCGACGTGTCTGTAGAAAACGACAAGCCAATCTTTGATAATAATGGTGACAACAGAGGAAACAAATTGTTTCTTCTAGAAGAAGAAGGTCCGAGAGTTGATGATTTGAATTTTTATATTAAAGATAACTTCTCACAGATTCTTCGGAGCTCTCTTCTCACAGATTCTTCGACGAGACTAAGTGATGTGTGTTGCCGTCTCTGTATCGACTGCTGAAAAAAACGAGCTATGTTTGTTCTTCATCGACGAATCCAAGTTCTGTTTGTTCCTTCCTTGCTTGAGTTGTCTTTTCCAATCGATCTCCAACAAGAGTAAGCTCTGTTTTGTTCTCCACGTGTGCAGTTCAAGGATGGAGTTTATTAATTTGGTTTTCAGAGAAAAAAGCACAAGAAAACGTTGTTTGTGTCGACAACGTGACGTCTTCAATGCAGAGACAAATCTCATTGGAACATGGAATACAAATCAGAGGCATAAGGTTGATTCATGTGTTGAAAATAAAATATTTATAATGCTCTTCTCACGTGAATGTAGTATGTTGAGGATGTCTTTTGCTGGTTATAATAATGTGGGGGAAGAAGACAAATCAAGCTCTGTTCTAGGTTGTTGTGCTGAGTGTCTCATTTGCTTTCACAGAGTATTGAAAGCCCTGGGAACTAGTCAAGATAATTTTTTGCCTTCATGTCTTCATTCACATGCTGGAGATAATTCTTTACGCAGTGAAGAGTTAATAGAACTGCGGGGGCTTTGGAACAGGTTTTGTGACAACCCATGCCAAGAAAGGATTAATATTCAGATAAGGCAATTGCATTTGGGTAAACAGTATTCACAATGTTTGTCTTATGGTTCAAGGAACGAGTTGCTGCAACCAATAGTTTTGGTTGGATCGTTGCGTTTAAGATGGTGGTTGCTGCTCTGTTTTGGGTATAATTTCCACCATTGTTTCCGGTTTGTTAATGCGTGGTTATCATTTGCGAACATTTTTGTTGTGCCACCGCATTCGTTCTGTTGGTTACATGTTTTCCAAAGGCTTGAGGCGGACAAACCACAAGGTCCACAACAACAGTTTATTGGGTTCTTTGTTGAGATCTTAGGTAAGACTAACAAGTTTACTTCCAATGAAGAATACACTGGGAATCTGTTTCAGAATTCTACTAGCAGTGAGTATGCTCATCTTTGGGTTGTGTTGGGATCTTTTAGAATCCTGATTTTTATTGCTGGTGTATCAGAGATCCAAATTTCACTCCAATGCTAGAACTTTGTTGATGTGACGTCGACATCATATAGGGGTGTTGTTTTGTTTCTCCTTCGAGATTGTTCTAGCGTTATGGCCATACCGTTTCCGGTAGAGTTGCAGTACACAGTTTTTAAATGGATAATTGGAGCTGTTTTTACTTGCTCAGGTCCTTGTTACGTGTCTACGACATTTTTTTGTTGGATTGTCGTTGCTTGCGATTCAAGTAAGCTGTTCATCAGTGGAAAGTTCAGCTTCCTCATAGATCGTGTGTCTCCAACAGCTCAAATCGTGTTAGAAAAAGGGACCATGTATGCGGTTGATGTTGTTGTGTTGCTATGGAACTTACTTACCCTCGACGTGGGTAGCTCATCATATCATCCGACGACGACGATCTTAGTGCGACAGTTTTCGCATATGGTGCGTTGTTTGTCTAGTAGCAATTTTAACAGTGGGGGTTCACGATGGTCCAGTTATGTCTCTGACCAAAGCCTCATTTTTCGACGGTTTCAAGTAATTTATGGTCTAGTTATGTGTGGTCCGTTGGATTTGTTTACTTTTCCATACAAGCTGTATTGCCATGGAGAAGTTCTCAATTTTGTTACAGAAATACAAGGTCTTCATACGCATTCTCAAATGGTTTTGGCGAGGTCAGCTGCAAGGGACAAAGCATCAAATGTAACCTGGTTTTTAAAGGTGTTTGACCGAGGTGTTTTAGGACTGCGAGCACGTGGTCGTCATCCTCATGAATATCACCGGGCGTCATTATTCTCACCAAGCAAAGATAAGGAGGAAGAGGATTTCTTGGTCATTCAAGGAAGCTTGGAAGCACCTCATGAAGAAAGTTTTACCCAGTTGCACTTGCGGCGGCGAACAAAGAAATGCCATGAAGTTCTTAAGCGACCGTATTACGAATTGGTAGACAAAGGTATTTTCAATGATTTCAGATTCGGGTCGAATCTTTCTCACCCGGAGGGACTGATGCAGCGCATCTTCGAGACGCACGCGTCTCCGGTGTTCATCATGTTAGAGACTCTTGTTCTTTGCTTTTCGTTTGATTTGTTTTGTCTGGGCTTAATATATAAATGGGCTTTGAATATTAGTTTTCGGTTTACTTAGTTCTTTAGGTTAGGGTTTTGTTTTAGGTTTCTTATTTAAAAGAGACGTGAGACTGTTTTGTAGGGAGGTAATTATTGATTATTGAATAAAGAAGTTTTACCAGAGCTTTGTCTAAAGCCTAGAGAGGAGGATTCTCAACCCTAAGAGCTTGTGTTCAAGCCCTGCAAGGAGGACTTGCAAAATCACGTCGATATCGTTCCCGATCTCGGCCCTATCCTTATTGCTTCTTCGTCAAGTTACGACGTTCTAAGCAAGATCCGTTCGTGAATCCGAGTTCTCCTCGAGATCTAGAGTTCTCGTCCGTTATTAAGCTTCCGCTCTCTATCAGAAACGATGGTGTTTTTTGGGATTTGAGTAATTGTTTGTTGTTGTTGTTGGTATTGCTATGTATATATTTAAAATGAATTATTTTTACAAAATCACATAACCACGTCCCACAACATATGTTTGTTTTTAAGTAGTCAAAGTTAACATCGAAATTATAGGATAATTCATGCTTTAGTTGTCCAATTTAGAAATATTAATTTTTCGTGTATGAGGTTTTTGTTGGTTACCAAATTAAGTGTAGTTGTGTTCTTTTAAATACACACACTTGTATTATTTGTTTAAACGTTTTAGTTGGTTCTTATCCCTAGCTACTTCTATCTATTTAAAGAAGCAAAGACAGATAAATATTATTCACCCAGTTCAACGCTATGGCTGCTACGTTTGGGCAGAGACCAACATTTCAACATTCAGTAAATCCCTTATATATTAATAGAGAAGCACATTTGCAAAAAAAGCTGATGTATCAGCATTATAGAGCTCAGAACACCATTTATCAATTAACCCTCAAAATATCAACTTATTTACACTTCTCTGCCATTGTATTTATTTTTTGTTATATTTTTTAAAAACTCATCAAAAAATAAACCCTAAATGATACATTTATGAGGCAGAATCTCTCCTCTCACCTATTATAAATACCTTCTTCTTTTCACTAAAATCTATAATAGTATTTTTGCAGCAGATTTTGCTCAAAAATACTTTTTTGGAAAGTTTTTACATTTAATGTCATTTAATGCTTATATACATATCAAAACAATGTTAGTTAATTCTCTCTACTATCTTTTTAACCAAACAGAATTAAAATATTTTAAATATGTATATATTTAATATTCTATAACTAATATAGATATTTAGAAGATTTATTCCATATTCAAAAAAATTATTCTACTATCATATTTTTATTTTATTTTAAAATTTAAATATAGTGAATCGTCATACAATGCATAAAGTTAATAAAAATGTATATTTTTCCTGCATGTTTTTTTAAAGCGAACATATATTACTCAATTAATATAAAAAGTGTATGTTCAACATACATATATAGTAAATTTAACGTATATAGTAAAATTATAGAATTTTAAGAAGTTTATAATTTATAACTGATATATCTAAACTTAAAAAGTTTAAAATTATGAATATTTAAACATATTAATTTTTCAAAATAACACAAACAAGTTATATTACATGACGGGTTATATGACATTACATGATTGAATTGATAATATTAAAAATAAAATATCATTAATATGATACTTCAATACGGGTTAAATCCTTATTTTACTATTTTAACAACACCAACATAAAATATCTCGAATCAAACAGATTTAATTAAGATTGTATTAAAAAAAATAGTTGTGCGATAAACCGCGAATTATATACTAAATCACTAAAATTAACAAAAGATTACATTAGCAAAATTAGTATTAAAATAGTACATTAACAAAAAAAAAACAAAAAAAAATTTTCCCTGCAGTGTACCGCGGGTCATAATCTAGTATCTAATACCACAACAACCAAAAAACTCCAAAATTTTAGCAAAATTTCATTTACAGTTTTCGCATGAAATGAGACTCAAGTTGAAGGTGCACCTAAATAGCCACCACGAGAATCATGTCCCATTGGTAAGATTAATTTTTATGTTTTAATTATTTTTGCTATATTCTATTTTTATACTAATAAAAATCTATATTACATATGAACATGTTCCAAAAGATGTACTGCACATACCAATTGATCAGACTCATAAGATGAAGATATTGTTTCAGTACTTAATCAAAGAAGACGGATTCACAAAAGTAAAAGAAATAGAATCAAAATAAGCCATGACAACTAGGAAACTAATGCTCTGTTCTAGATTAGAATCATTTCATATGTATTAAGAAACAAGAATAAGCACAATAATGTGATTTGTAGAATATATGTATTTCATTCGGATAATTTATATTTTATTTCATATTAATTTCAAAATTCATCAAGCACATCTATTTTCATCATCTACATATTAGCCTTACACCAAAAACATAACAAGTAAAACTCACAAAATATAAAGTCCATTGATAATAATTTGATTTTGTCTACCAATATATCTTTTTCTCGGCCAATGTATCATATATTAGGAAATATAAATAAAAAGGAAATTTTTTTTATCTTTTAGAAAATAATTTATTGTAACAATTGTGTTATTATTCTATTTTAACACCCTACGGGTTTATTAATGTATTTTTTTTTTCAAATAAAGTAATTCCCTGATTAAAAGATATTCAAAACGAGTATGATATATGTTCCCTTTAATTCCAAAATAGTGCTATATTTAAGGATTAATTTCCCTATAGTATATAACTGAAAAAAAAATTCAAATCCAAAGGGATTCGTTATCTAATTAGTCCTAAATGCCCTAAACAAAAAAAAGCAATAATATTAAATTAGTAAAATTAATTTTATGTTTTTTTTTTTTTGTTAACTAGGAAGAGTTCGGACCTGGGCCTTAATATCCTTCATGGGCCGGGACCAGCTTTTGCTAATATCTTATGACATGGCGTAAAACATCCCTTCCACTGGGGATCAAACTAGGGAGCATAAAGATCCAACTCCTGCACTTAAACCACAAGCCCATTGCACCCATGGTGTTTAATTTTATGTTTCCAATTTAGATATCAATAAGCGTGTATTCCTTGATTAAAGATGTAAATACGGTATGACGTGATATTATTATTGAAAAGTGATTAAATGCACAAATTTTAATAAAAGTTAATCACGTAAAGATATAAAAAATAATGACTTACCGAAAATGAAAAATATATACAAAACTTAATCCTAGATTCGAATCAAAAAAGGAAATAACATCTAAACATATTAATATAAGTAAACTAATTTCGCCTAAAAATCTGAAATTATGATTCTAATCCAAGATTTTCTATCAACGAATTGCTTTATAGGAGGGAGGTGAATTTAATAAAAAGAGGAAAAGTATATATAATGTTTTCCTGTGGCTCCTACTGGTAACCAGAGGAACAAAAAAAAGGAATAAAAAGAACAATGGGGAATGGAATAAACAGTTTTTGAAGAATGAAAGGAAAATCTGCAGAGAATGAACAAAATAGTAAATGGTAACCAAACAAAAAAAATATTTTTAAAATATATTAAATATCAAATAAATTTAATTTCAATTGTAATACTAATATTATTCTAATGTATATATAATAAATTTTTCAAATAGAGCCTTAAGATTAGTTTAGCATAAAATTCCTATCAAATTTTTTTTTTGGTCAATACATTGTGAAAATATGAAAGTTTTTATATTACAAAATTGAAATTTTATTAATAAACATATTTTTATTTATTTTAAAATAAAAAACGAATTTGAATATTTGTTCTTTTTTTTGTTCCATTTGTTCCTCATCAATTTTGGGGAGGAACATTTTTGTTCTATTGTTCCTTATTTTTTGAAGAATGTAGATGAATGTAGGGGAAAAAATATTACTTTCAAATGGTAAAAAAATTGTGGAATAGAGAGGAATGTGATATTCCTCCTCATTCTTTTCCTAAATTTTGGTCACCAATTGAAGCCTCTAGCTTTTATTTTCTCTTGGCTTCTTTAAAAACATGTGGAAAATAAAGGTGACGATCATCACACTATGGAAACTACAGTTTTGCATAATAAAATACTTTTACGAAATAAAGAAATTATATTTTCCCATTGTAAAGAGCCACGTAGGAAAGAGAGTATTAAAAAGGAGCTGTGTTTGGAGGGAAAATGTCTTGCCAACCCATAAGTCTACCATTGTAGTGACGGTAGAGTTAGATGAGTTTGGTAGAGTTAGTGAATAGATTTATGGAGTTTCTGAGATTTAAGCGGTAGATTGAAGTATAGTGGCGGTAGAGATAGAGTTAAATAATATAGTCAAAAATCTAGTAGATTTAAGCGAAAGAGATATAAATAGTTATGTTAGAGTTAATAAAACCCGTAGAGTTATACGGTAGAGTAAGTCGTAGTCGTAGACCTAAATTTAGTGGTGGTAGAGTAAGTAAGAAAAAAATTCTTAGAGTTATGGGTGAAATAGAATAGTCGATAGACTTAATTGTAGTGGTGGTAGAGTAAGAAGGTAGAATTGAGTTATGTGGCAGACTAATAAATAGTGACAGTAGAGTTAGTGTTACTGATAGAGTTATTGCTGACAATAGAGTTTTTAAATTATGTTATGATAGAGATACTTCTTACTAAAATAGCATAAACTTATTGTTTCGTGTGGTGGTAGATTTATTGATTAAACGTAGATTTAGGTCATCGTTTTACAAGTATTTTGTAGGTTAAATGAAGTATTCTAAATGGTTAAAATACAAAAATACCCTTAATGAAGAGTTAAGGGAATTTTTACAAGGTATAAATTGAGAACAACTGTGAACCTTGAAATTTTTAAGTGGATTTCCCAATAGACTAAAGAGAATTAGCGATTTAATTGCAAGCAAACCAATGCAACTAATGGCTTGCAAATCGAAGTTAATCTCCATGTGCAAGACTCCTTAGAATTTGGCTTATAATCATCAAATCTATTGAAAACAGAATGTGTTGATTTATTCATGTTTCCCAAGTTGGATATAGTAATATATGTTGGTCAAGTGTTGATGGAGATCACTATGATTGCAATTTTTTTGTATGGCCTAAGGATGGGCTAAGAAAGTTAGCTAATACTTATCTCCATGATCTAAAAACAAGCCATGTTGTTTTCATTTGCATGGTTCTATGCACATGTTGTAATGGAGTTTGAGGCAATTGACTTGTCGGTTTATACAAGTGATCAAGACAATGGGATATATGCACAATAACTCTAACGGTGGTATGAAGTTACTCAAAAAGTCGATGAAGAGTAAAATGATAATTTTATAAGTTCCAAAACAACAATTTAGCAACAGAGGATGTTGTAATTTGTATTTATCCAACCACACAAATAGAGATATACAACAAGACTATATAATTCACTAGAGCTAATTGTTGTTATTGCACCCTAAGTATCCCAATCCAGATTTTAGTCTCTGATGGTCCTTCTTTGATAACTTATACTCACCACACAAAACACTTGCATTGTAGCCTGAGAAATCATCAAAAGCCAAACAAGCAAGTGTTAAACAAGTGAGAAATATTTTAAATTATCACACCTTTACAAGAACCAAGAAGGGACAAACTGTATACAATAAACTCCCAATACAAAGGCAAAAACATTAAACCAAGTAATCATCAATTTCATAACCGTATAGTGCATCATATAGTCTGTATGACTTCATTCACATATATTGATTCAAAACTAGAAGCGTTTTCACTTTCCAATCACTTAAACTAGAAGAGTCAATGAAGCCATAAACCTACTAAATTCGTCTGTCTTGATGCAGAGTACAAACAGAGTGCCAAAACAACCCAGAAAATTATGGAACTTGGTGGACCAAATTGCCAACACAGAAGCAAATCTTAATTTAGGTTTACGATTTTAAAATTATGACCAAATTGCCAACACAGAAGCAGAATGACAACCCTGCGAACAGTCTACTTTGGAATTTCCCATCAAACCAAATGGAACTAGAAGACTATCCAAATGGAACTAGAAGACTATCTTTATTTTGAATGTCATTTATGTCATGTTTCTATTTACCTTCCCTCATGAGCTTTCAATGCTATAATATCTCCACTTGCTTCTTCAACTGACTATTCTCTAGGGACAGCTTTGAGTGTGTCTGAAGAAGTGAAGCCACTCTCACTGATAAATCTGCTTCCATCAAATACCTGCCAAAGGACACCATCAAGAATGTTATTATAGACTTTTTCTAAATTAATACCCTTGAAACGAAGAATCAGGGTCATGACTCACCCCATAGAAGGCTCCAAGAGAAGAGCATCCAACAGTTGAATCAAGATGATCAACAAGATCATCGATGCAAATGTGTTCATATTCCATGAACTGTTTTGCCCCTTGCTCATCACAACTTCCTGATCGGTATACAGGAAAAAAATCTGAGTTTTCATGAAGTGACTTCATAGCCAAATTACAAACATCCACATCATTCGAATCCCATTGCAACAAGAATAAGAAAAAAAGAGTAAAAAAGGTGAAAAATCATTCGGAGGTTTTAGTTTACTTATCTGCTTAGTATCATCTAAGTGCTCTAAAGTATCATCAATTTCTGTTGCAGAAGAAGCATTATTATTTTTATCGAAATCTCCCTCAAGATTCGTTAACAAAGGTGAAAAATCCATACTCAGCGCTGAGTTCTTCTCTGAATCTTATAAGCAACAGAATTGAAAACGCTATCACTGAAGGGAATAGTTACTGAAGAGACTCTGTTTGGATTGCTGATAAGATTTTTCTATCACCCTGTTAGGGGTGGATTTCACTCCAACAATAGGCCTAGTCCAGAAAAAACCCAAAAAGATTAATAGGCCGAGCAGGGTACTTTGGTCTTTTCAGATGACGAACCGACACAGTAATCTATAAATAGTGAATGTACGGCTTACGGCGTAGGGACACAGAAAACGGGGAGGAAATTCGTACAAGAGAACAGGTTCTCGCAGTATCGAATTGACGAGCTCGAAGTTCGTCAATTGTTTCTTTTTCGTCATTTCGTAGCTCGTCGTTACTAATTGTAGCCCGACTTTTTCATATATAAAAGAGAACTTCGACCCTCTAAATACCGAAATAAAACACTTTAATTGGACCTATTTAGACATCAACAATTTGGCATGCCAGGAAGAGGGAACCAAGTCGAGATTCTCTTTGAAAGTTTTAAGAACGGACCTACAATAGATACGCAAGATGACCATAGCCACAAAGGAAGGAAGCAAGGAAGCCGAATCGTCAGGGGGAACAACAACCCCGACAGCGGGTCAAGTAGGACAGGCGGTCCTCCCAAACCCGGATGCTCCAAGAAAGGCTGCTACAGCGGAGAGTCCAGAAGCGTTCGTCATCGCAAGAAATCTAGCGAGCCCGACGATCACAGAACCGACTCTGAACCCAGCGCAACTCACCCTGATCAATAGCCAGCCCGTCTCCAGCATAGACGAGCTATTCCCCGGGATCTTAGCACACCTCGACCAACAGGAACAGCAAACCAATACTCGATTGGACGCATTAACCGCAGCACAGGTCAGAATGATGCCAAGGCCGTCTGCGGAAACTGGCGGACCCGAGCGCGACCCTAACCCGCGTATCGTTGAACAGAGTGACAACGCCAAGGATGCCGAGCTAAAGCAAATTAGGGAAAAGATGCAAGAGATGGAGACTATATTTCATAAAGCGACGAGTAGAGCACCAGAGGTAGATCTCATGCTCGAGGCAACTCAGCGAACCCCATTCTCGGTGAGGCTTGCAACCACACAAGTAAAGCGAGCGGTCAAGCCAAGGCTGGGTTACTACGATGGGACAGTCGGCCCACGAGACTTTCTGCTCACTTTCGGGGTAGCACTCGGCCCCCTACAGTTCAGCCCGACAGAATACGATGCTGGAGCATGCCAAGTCTTCGCCGAGCACTTGACTGGAGCAGCTTTGAGTTGGTTTCCGCGGCTCCCATCTGGATCGATTGATAGTATCAAGGAACTGATAACCGAGTTTTTAAAGCAGTTTTCCGTTTTGATGGAAAACAAGAACTCCCATGCCGATCTGTACGCACTGACTAAAGGGCGAAACGAATCACTTCGATCTTTCATCGGACGTCTTAAAGAAGTCGTCGTTAACGTCTCAATTCCAGATGCTGCAGCTATCGATGCACTCAAAAACACGCTGTGGTATGAATCTCGGTTTAAAGAAGAGCTGTCCTTGACCCATGTAGAAACCATAGCCGACGCGCTACTACGAGCTGCGAAGCACATAGAAGTCGAAGAAGAAAAGGTGGTCAACGCTAAGAATCATGCCACAGAAACAAGCGTCGCAGCCAAGCAACCAACAATCACAGCTCCAAAGGTCGAACACGTTGAGCCGCGCCAGCACTTCTCCCGAAACCCAGAACGAACTCGCCGAACCTTCCCGATCGGTGAAACTAAGTACATTAGAAAGGAAGGAGGTGAGAGCAGCGCATATCAATATTGCGACTTCCATCAGAGTACCACACATTCAACCGAGGAGTGCCGTTACCTCCAAACAATCCTGATGGAGCGATACAAAAAGGGTGCGTTAGTAGTCGAGTCTGACAGAAGCAAGACACCCCGACCCAGAAAGAGCGATACCAAAAGAGCTGAGAATATCGCCCGCAAATTTGTAAAAGACTCAAAGACACTCGCTTACCAAGGTGAGGACGAGATAGAAATCCCCGATGATGTCAATCACGAAAAACGGCCACGCCCAGATCATCAGCCCGACCACCGTCCCCCAGTAGTTAGACTGATAAACATGATCATGGGCCGGCTAGCAGGGTGCAACAATTCGGTCAGGTCAACAAGAGACTATACCAAGAAAGCTGAAATGAAGAAATCATGGCCATCAAAGATCGGTTCCGAAAACACGTCGATAGCCTTCGACGACAGCGATCTGGAGGGTTTAGATCTCCCACATAACGACTCTCTGGTCGTCGAACTTCTAATCTGTGAAAGCGAAGTTACGAGAATCTTGATCGATACCGGAAGCTCGGTAAATGTGATCTTCAGAAACGTCCTGGCACAAATGGAGATCGGCGAGAGCGAAATAAGGCCAGAGTGCAACTCTCTGACCGGTTTCGACGGAGATCATCTCATGTCGGTCGGTACTATTGACCTGCTGATCTTTGTCGGAGGAATGGCAAGGTATTCCCCGTACGCCATCATCGACAGGCCTACCATCTACAATGTCATCCTCGGAACACCATGGCTCTACAAGATGAGGGAAGTCCCATCTACGTACCATCAATGCATGAAATTCCCAACCCCAAAAGGTGTGTTTACACTGCGCGGCAACCAGCAGAGCGCGAGAACTTGCTTCCTGATCAAACACAAAATTCGTACAACGAAGAAGTTATATCAACCAAAGCAGCAGGTCGGCAACGATGACTCGTCGCCGACCGATGGAAGACCGACCCCGATCCAACAGGGCGTCACCGCAACGGAAGAAGTAAGCCTTGACGAGGCCGACGGAAAACGATGTGTCAATATCGGAACGGAAATAACCAAAGCCATGCGCACCGAGCTGATCCTCTTCCTCAAGACAAACATCTCAACGTTCGCATGGACAGTAACCGATATGAAAGGAATTGATCCGACCGTTACAACTCACGAGCTCAATGCCGATCCAACACACAAGCCGGTCAAACAGAAAAGACGCAAGCTAGGCCCCGAAAGATCGCAAACAGTAAACGACGAAGTTGACATTGTAGAAGTCACCGGATACATTGTAGAAGTCAAATACCCCGAGTGGCTAGCCTTTTCAGGATATAACCAAATCCTGATGCATAAAGACGACCAGGAAAAGACATCGTTAATCACTGATAGGGGAACGTATTGCTACAAGGACATGCCCTTTGGTTTAAATTATGCGGGACCAACATACCAGCGGTTATTTAATAAAATGTTCGCTGAGCAGCTCGGTAGAACCATGGAGGTATACATAGACGACATGCTCGTCAAGTCACATCGTGCCAGCGATCACATCACCCATCTTCGGCAATGCTTCGACACTCTGAATAAGTACGGAATGAAGTTAAACCCAGCCAAATGCACCTTCGCAGTGAAATCAGGGGAGTTCTTGGGATACCTAGTAACTCGGCGGGGCATTGAAGCGAAACCGAAGCAGATCAAGGCGATCATTGACCTACCTTTGCCAAAAAGTGCCAGAGAGGTTCAGTGGCTAACCGGACGGATAGCCGCCCTAAATCAGTTTATATCCAGGTCGACAGATAAATGCTTGCCGTTCTACCAGCTCCTCAAAACCAAAGGGAAATTCGAGTGGAATGAGGCCTAACACGACGCGTTCGGTAAATTGAAGAATTATTTGTCAACACCCCCGGTGCTTGCAAAACCAGAGCTCGACGAAATTTTGTTCCTTTACATCGCGGTTTCCTTATCAGCGGTCAGTGGGGTGCTCGTCAAAGACGACCTTGGAGAGCAATGGCCTATTTTCTATGTAAGCAAGTCCCTCGACGACGCCGAGACCCGTTACCCAACAATCGAAAAGGTCGCCTTGGCACTTATCACCTCGGCACGGAAGCTCCGACCCTATTTCTAGTCACACACTATCGCCGTCCTAACTAACCAGCCGTTGCGGTCTATATTGCACAGTCCAACCGGGAAGATTTTAGAACATTCTTTTCGCCTCCGGTTCCAGGCAACTAATAATGTCGCCGAGTACAAAGCGCTGATTGCCGGACTCAGGCTCGCCAACAGAATGAAAATCAAACGGGTACGAGCCTTCTGCGACTCTCAACTTGCCGCCTACCTCGACATCGTCAGGGTCTTATCCAAACGTTTCGACGAATTTGAACTCGTCAAAATCCTTAGAGGGGACAACGCTCCGGTCGATGCCTTAGCAGCACTCGCTTCAACGTCAGACCCTGAACTTTGACGGATTATCTGGTAGAAAGCATCGACACGCCAAGCATAGCAGGAACTCGAGCAGACACCTGTCTTGCCCTTCACCAGCCCAACGAAATCAGAACCACCTGGCGAACGACAACTTCGCGACAGCCCTTCAACCTTCCTTCAGATAATGACAAAACAGATTGGTGGGTCGAGATTCGCGCATATCTCACCGATGGTGATGTACCAACGGATAAATAGGCGAAGCGACGATTAAAAGCAAAGGCTGCCCACTATACCCTAATGAAAGAACATCTGCTACGATGGACTGCATCAAGGCCAAGGACGTGCAGATGTTCGTCTGGAAATTCATTATCTGCCGACATGGGTTGCCATACGAGATAGTTACCGATAACGGCTCGCAGTTCATCTCCCTCCAGTTTGAAGACTTCTGTGCTAAGTGGAGAATCAAGCTACGGAAATCAACACCGCGAAACCCCCAGGGGAACGGGCAAACAGAAGCGACGAATAAAATAATACTCGAAGGCCTAAAAAAAAGAATGGACGCCAAGAAGGGCACATGGCCGACGAGCTCGACGGAGTGCCCTTGTCCTACCGGACGACCCCACGACAAGCCACGAACCAAACCCCGTTTTCTTTGGCCTATGGAATGGAAGCAATGACACCAGCTGAGGTCGGCAGTGTGAGCCTTCGCCGAACAATGCTCGTCCAAGACGCAACACTCAATAACCAGATGATCCTGGATAGGCTAGACGAGCTGGAAGAAGAACATGACAAGGCGCTTCTACAAATACAAAAAAACCAAACCGTGACCAAGTACTACAACAAGAAAGTCCATAATCGGCACTTCGACGAGGGAGATCTTGTATTACGAAAAGTCTTCGAGAACACTGCCGAGCCCAATGCCGAAAAAATGGGAGCCAATTGGGAAGGTCCATATCAGGTGTCCAAAGTCGTCCACCCCGGTGTTTACAAGCTCCTGACAATGAGCGGCGAGCCAGTACCTCACTCTTGGAACGCCATGCACCTAAAGCGATATTCGACTACACAGCCCGTTATCTACAGTTTTAACTATCCATGTAATGTGAACTAGGAGCGGTTTGATCCCTCCTGATCGGGGGGTACGTAGGTAGTCTCGTTTACGAGACACATCTGCCAATAACTATATCTTTCTTATGCTTATCAGCGATCGTACGTTGCACCATAATAACAACAAAAGCATAAAAATCGAGCTGGTTCAAAAAAAAAGCGGAGCCGACCTCTAACCCGGCAAAAGTTCAAAAGGGGGAGTCGACCCCAATACGGCACATACCAAAAAAAAAGGAGGGGGGGAAGAAGAGATCGGGATCGCTACTATCAAGCACTCCGCACAAGGCCCCTCTACTCAATCCCCAGGTCAGCGTTCGAGGGTTCGTCAAATTCCAGGCCACCGATGGTCGTCTGCCAGAAACGGCACGGATCCTTCAGTTCTTTCAGCCTGTCCATTGGGGAGACAGCACCCCTAGAGACCATCCTCTCGAGGTAGGAGCAAGCCCCCTCAACGCGACTACTCTTGCAGAAGTAGTGATCTGTACTCTCAAGCTGATTAATGTACCGCCGCAACACGTCGACCCGAGTTCGGCACGCATCGAGCTCCACATGATCTTCGTATGGCCTCCTACCAATAGGTCTAAGCTCGTCCTCTTCAACATCGGGAACCCCCGCTTCGGCCAGTAACACCTCGCAGCGAGAGCGCTCCTCGAGCACTCGGTCCCATCTCCATTTAGGAAAGAACAGCCCGTCGTCAATCAGAAGCTCGAGATGCTCCACAGTCCCATCTATACGGCAAAATTGGAAACAATGCTCGAACTGTCGACGCGTTACGACAATATAATCCCGCAGCCGTTGAATCCGAGCATGATAGTACTCCAGCTCCAAACGAATCACATCATCAGATCATACAGCGAGCCGCTCCCGCACCCTCCTCAACCACGCCGACCTCGTTGTTACAGGCATTGCAACTCGGTTTATACGAAACATACAGAGGAAAATGAAAGAAGGATGGGCAATTTATAGATTGCAAAATGCGTGTTCCTGAGGGGGGAAATAAATCAAGCCTCGGAAAACACACCCATCAAATGACCAGCGCGTTTCATAGGCAAAAAAAAAATAAAAAATAAATAAATAAATAAATATATATATATATACAGATAACTTACACTAAGTCGCGTGTTGACCTATATAATAAAACCGAGTTCGCTACTCGTAATAAGAGAACAAGCCGACCACAGCGTGTCGCATTTGTATAATTCAAGCCGAGTCACTACTCGCAATTTCATGGGCAAGCCGACCATCGCGTGTCGCACCTATATAATAAAATCGAGCTCGCTACTCGTAATAGGAGGATAAGCCGACTCCTGTGTGTCGCACTCGCACAAGAAAAAGCCGAGTCGCTGCTCGCGACTTAGAAAGAGCCGACCAACCGCGTCGCACGCCAAAAAAAAAGGGGGGAAGAGACGTAAAGGTTTCTCCCTAGCAAGTATCCCGTCAGTTGGCTCGTCACAAGCATGACGAGCGGATCTACTCTCGCCAAAGTTGGCATCCTCCCCGCAAGAGCATTGCGCCTAACCAAGGGGAAGCGAAGTCAAGCTTTCCTCCGAGGACCTTGCTTTTGCAAAGAGACGCAACAACCTCGGTCGATCCCGACGAAGAGCCTGAATCATCTAAGCGCGACACGAGAAAGGTTCGCACGTGTAAAGAAATAGCATAAAGAAATTTTAGAAACAGAAGGATGGTGCGAGCTAAGCAAAAACAAGGAGACCAGAGTAAAAGAAGGTCGTCAATTCAAAAAAAATATATAATTAATTTCCAACAACAATGCCATAGCGGCCCAGCATCCGCTACATCACGGGAAAAGTTCAAAAGAGAAGATAAGTTCAAGGGGCGACGAGACCATCCACGGGAGAATTATCACCGACGGAGCAACTGTCGAATCGTTCGGCACGGGAGGAGCATCATCTTCCAACAAGCGAGCTGGTGTCAGAGGAACAGTATTTTCTTCCTCGGCTTCCCCATCCTCACTGGACGCACGCTCCGACCTGTTATATGCGCCTCCTTCGAACTCCGAATCAGAATCATCTGCGACACCCGGGGAAGGAACCCACTCAGGAGGATCAGGGAAAGGCTCGACAAAAAAGGGGGAAATGTCAAAATCCCCGGGATTGAGATCCGGGATGTCAATCTTAAGGATTTCCTCCTTTAGCTCAGCCGCCACAACAACAACCCTCTCCTGTACTCCATCAGCCAGAAGAGAGATCTGGCCATCAGCAACCAAAGCCTCAAGCATTAGCGCATTCCCCAAGGCCTGATTGTACTCAAGCAACTTTGGGCGAGATGCCTTAACAGCCTCCGCTTGAGCCTTGTGACGATCCAGAATCTTCTGGGCACGATCGGCAACCCTATGATAAGCAACCATCTTCTGATACCGACAGAAACCATGACGACGAGCCCTGAGCCTCGTCGTCTCGGAGTCCAGAGCAGTTTGAAGTTGGGAACAAGATGCTTCTGCCATGTTGAGCTTCGACACGAGGGCAGCCTGCCCAGAATTCGCCACATCTCGCTGAAGCTCCAATTCGGAAATCTTCCCGCTCAGCGTCTGGTTCGAACGAAACGCCTCTTCGAGCTGAGCTTCGAGCTTCTTGAATTGCTCGACCGAGGGACCTGAAGGCGTCGAAGAAGCAGCAGACTCCAGATCGTAAACACGCCTCTCGTAGCCAGAAGCGAGACGGTTGATGCGACCTATGAGCTGAAACGACCACGAATCAGGAATGGAAATTAAAAAAAAAAAAAATCAATTGACGAATTGCAAACCTCGAAGGCGGTATTCACCAGATCGATGATCTTATCGCCCTCCTTCATCCTCTCGATCGGCATTAGACGACCTGACCCAAAATGGATCTTGCGAAACAGCTGGGTGCATGCCTCCGAGTCGTTCGGGAAAGCTCAGGTTACCAAATTATGAGAGAAATCCCACTGATAGTCCATGGTGTTCTGCCGCTTCGACGAATCTGATCGATCTTGAGACCGATCTGTCCTCTTCTGCGAAGGATTCGAGGAATGCTCCCTCCGACGACTGAAGTCGCCGGTAGGCTTTTTCCCTTGGGAATCAGCTCCAGCGGGAAGAGCTAAGGGATTTGATGGGAGGGGATACGAACGCGACGCCGGTCTTTTGCCAGCTCGAATCTCAGCCGCACGGGAATCCCGAGAAGCCGGAGGAGATCTTCGTGATGAGTCGACTCCGGAAGGACGAGTCTCGGGTTGGACCTCAGGGCGAGAAGATGGAGGGGGCGCAGGTCGACCAAACGCTTGACGGTAGCGAGCCGATACATTGGGAACATCCAAATTAAGTCTCCCCATCGCATTAGCTGCACAAAAATTAAGTTAAAAAAAAAGAAGGAAGAGGTTGTCAATGAACCAAAGAAACAAAAAAGTGTGACTATTACCTGTCGGTCGAGGAACTTGTTGTTTTCTCAGACGACCTCCTTTCCTCTGTCCAGAGCCTGGCCAAATATACGGACCCACTACTCGTATCGCGTCGATATCAGCTCGAAATGTAGGAGGATAAGGAAGAAAGCACCGCGGTATGACAACTGCAAAGAAGCGAACGGGATAAGTAACAAAAAATATGAGGGCCGTGAACAAGTGACAAAGAAAGATGAACTACCAGGTGAAAGGTTCCATCCGGAAAATAAAGGGATCGCAGGATCCTCGACGACCCCCGGAACCACTTTTAAGAAAAAATAAGACCCTTCCCAGTTGTGTCTGACATAATAAACTCCAGGTTTCTTTTTTCTGTCAAACGCTGTTGGACGGGTAAGTTCTTCAAAATGATCGACCGAAAGCCGAATTCCCGCTCTCTTCGCCAAGATCGAGATACCGACCGCATTTCGGAACGTAGCCGGAGCGAACTGAGAAATTGCCATTTTGCGCTTAGCAAAATACGACATCAAAAAATAGGGAAGGGGAAAAGTAACCCCACACTCGGTGAAGAGTTTCTCCGAGAGACAGATGAACCCTTCGGGAACATCCCAAGGATGCTGATCACGCTCGGGGATAATAATTATGGGATCGGCCGGAATTTCGTCGATCTGAACTGACACACAAGCCGATTCGCGCTTAGAGCGAAGATTGGGGAACAAAGAAGAGGGCATACACTCTAGTTCCGGAAGGATCGGCAACCGACGGGGGAGATCGGTGCCTGATGATGCGATTCGCCGGAACGATCGGCTCGTCAAAATCCTCGTCGACAAGAGATGGGATCTGACATGGAAGGGCTGACGAGCTCAGAACCGCCGCATCGGAAAAGATGCGCTTTTGGAGTTTGGCCAAATTGGTTTTGTCGGAATCAGACGACGATCCCGAAGAAACGTCTCTACTAGTCGGAGACCTCGCCATACGACGATCCGATCTAGTCGAACCACTAGAATCAGGCGAAGTATTCTGACGAAGGTGGCTCACCGCCGAAGAATCAGACGAAGTGGACCGGGGGGAGGCCATAGAGTCTCAAGAAAAACAATATATATAGACGAGCTAGAAGACGAGGGAAGAGAGTTCCTGGGACGTCGAGCTGAGGAAACGATCGATGGAGAGGAATGAAGCTAAAGTGAGGAAGGGGCGAGTATTTATAAGGTTGAAAGGAAGATTCCCAAAGAAATCATCATTACAACTCGAGGATCGAAGCGACGTTACAACTTTCGGATGTCATGCGCGTCAAGATAAACGCGTGATGATGCGACCGTGTTTTTCGGGAAACAGGAAAGCCCACGCGCGACTCTCCAATTTCCCAATGTTTGTCCGCGAACCCTTCAAATGCCATCATTTGCCGACTTCGGATCAGCTCGTCATTAGAAACAAAGGTTCGAAGCTTTTGCGACAGTCGGGGAATCACTGGAGGACACAGAGTTCTCCGCATAACTACGAACTGAAGATGGGGGGAATACTGTTAGGGGTGGATTTCACCCCAATAATAGGCCTAGTCCAGAAAAAGCCCAAAAGGATTAATAGGCCGAGCAGGGTACTTTGGTCTTTTCAGATGACGAACCAACACAGTAATCTATAAATAGTGAATGTACGGCATACGACGCAGGGACACAGAAAACGGGAGGAAATTCGTACAAGAGAACAGGTTCTCGCAGTATCGAATTGACGAGCTCAAAGTTCGTCAATTGTTTCTTTTTCGTCATTTCGTAGCTCGTCGTTACCAATTGTAGCCCGACTTTTTCATATATAAAAGAGAACTTCGACCCTCTAAATACCGAACTAAAACACTTTAATTGGACCGATTTAGACATCAACACACCCCAACTTATAAAGGATCAAACTTTGTGAGAAACAAACTTCACCAAAGACCTTGACAACTACAAAAAAAAAGACCTTCCTTCCAAAAAGATCAATTCCAGATTTTGATAAAATACCCAAAACCAGCAGATCCTTGATCTTGATCAAAATGGTACCCAGCAGACTCAACAAATGGAGAAAGTGAAGGAATCCAATAACCCCCACCACAGCAACAATCCAAAGCTTCTACAACTCCAATTAAGCACCAAATCAAGCTCTCAAACACAACTCTGTTATAGAACTAGCCTCTTCTTCAAGGGTTTTAAAAATCAAAAACTTTTTTTTCTCAGGTCAGATCAAGCAATCAATGATCCAGTAGTAATATAACCAATACCCGAATCAGAATTTACTAGAAGCCCTCTTTCAACAAAACCCACCTCACAAATTGATGAGAAAAAACAAGAAAATCCTTAAGCAGGTTGAGAATTCAGAAAGATAACAAAAACTACAGAAGCAAAAAGAAAAAAAAGCTCTATGATTTCTCACAGTTGATGACAATGATGATTCTCGTGTTACCCGGGAAAACGTCGTTCTATAGATCGATTTGTGTCTGTTAATAGCAAAGAAAACGACTCTCGGGGGTTTTTATTGAAACCCAATTTTTGTTGAAGATGATGAAACCAGCATCATTCACTCTTAGCCAAAACGAAGTCCGCAACCTTAAATTTGTTTGAAAAGAAAAGAAACGCTACCAAAAGAGACCTCCACTGCCAATTCCTAAAGTAGATACCACCACCACTACCTAATTCGAGAACCCCTGCTTCTCATCAAAAGCCATGTCTCGGCGGAAGAAAAAAACACCAATCCAAAACACCACTCAAACCTTCCTCATGTCGGAATCGAACCACTGCAACCCCATGTCTCATTCTCAAATCTCCAATAAAAGCCGCAATAAACAAGAACAAAAGAAGCAAAAACTTCTGGCCTAAGAAAGGGAGGTCGGAACCGGTGCTAGGTCAGCCAAATCTCCATTTTTTCCGGCGGCTAGAGCTCGAGAAAGAAAAGAGAACTAGGTTTAATCTCTTTTTTATCATAGTTTATATTTGTTTTTTTATATATATAGATTATAGTTTTTTTTAAACCAAAAAATAATTTATAATGGCACTTATGTAATTAAAAGATTATACAGGTGGTTATATGTCTTTATCCAACAAATGTATACTACTCTAGTAAGTAAAAAGAATAAGGACCTAGTCTAGTAATAAACCACGACATATGTATTAGTATAGTCATTCTTTCTATAATTTATAGTTAAACATTTTCATGATGCGCTACGGCGGGTCATGTACCTAGTGATATCTGAAATTACACTTGCGTTGTGTACATGGGGATATTTTGCCTACAAATTATTACAAAATTGATTAGATACTAATTTATTAATTTTTAAAAAGGAATCTATTGAGCGCTTTCTTACTAAGCAGTCTCTCGGATTATTATAAATTGGTCCAAATTATTTAAATGTGTAATCTAATATGTAACCAAGACGATTTCTTTAGTCTGCTATCGAATTTCAGCTTAGAGACAGTGTGAATTTCAAAAATTTGAGTCAGCACACACAATA
The DNA here is from genome assembly GCF_030686135.1 of Camelina sativa. Classification (NCBI taxonomy): domain Eukaryota; kingdom Viridiplantae; phylum Streptophyta; class Magnoliopsida; order Brassicales; family Brassicaceae; genus Camelina; species Camelina sativa. The sequence goes on along the minus strand of NC_141880.1, from coordinate 12,554,802 downwards.
AGTTTCTAATTGTATATGTTGATATTATGTATCGTTGTTGTTAGTAAGTTGTAGAGTTTTTTTTTTAAATAAAATATTTTCATAAGAAGGAAACGTTTTGTGTTTTTGATTTATAGCAAACGATTTTTAGAGTTATCGAAAAAAATGTCTCTTTACTAGAATTACGAATACACACAATTACTGTAACGTTGGGGAAAAGACCTTAATTATGCCTACCACAATTAAGTAGGTCCAATGTGCAATTTCAAGTTGTGGAGACAAAGCTAAGGTGGATTGACATCCCATACCTCACCACTACTCTGATCCTAGCCAAGGAAAGGCATCAAGAGAAGTATCTCTTCAACTTTGAGCATCCAACAGTGGGAAAGGCTCAGCTTATTCTGCTCAATGAAGAAGCCAAAACAATAAGAGAAGAGCTCAACATAGACTCTTGGCCAGCCACTGAGCTATTGTTTGATGGTACAGCTCCATTGAGAGGTGAACAAGGTGAAGATGTGGAGATGGCAGAAGGGGATGAGCAATTCTACTTTGAAGACTATGAGCCTCACCAAAAAGATAGTAGAGGAGTGAGAGAGACCAGCAAGAGGGTGACACTTCTCCAAAAATGGAACAAGTGGCATGACAAGACCATTAAAACATTGAAGAATAAGGTGAAAAAGATGTCAAAGTCCATGAAGTCCATGAAGTCCATGAAGAAAGAAATCAATGAGTTAAAGGGTGGAAACTCATCCCAAGCACCTAGTGAGCATTTGAGAAGAAGTATCTCAACCAAAGCTATGTCTAGGGATTAAAACCCCGTGGAACCATCAAGAGCCTCGTCTTATGAGCCTACACAGAGGAGAAGAGGCTCAATTTACCCAGAACAGCAGTTTCCAAGGCACTCGACCGATGCACTCGAACTAGCACTCGACCGAGCACCTCCAATTCACTCGGCCGAGCACATGGATAGACCTCCATATGTCTTTCCAGCTCAACTAGGTTATCCAGGCTACCCCTATGGACAAGCCTACCCTCCCTACCAGCCTCAATACTTTGTGGATCCTGCCTTATGCAACATCACTACTATGGCCACCCAAGAAAGCACTACTTCTCACAACAGCACGCTCGACCAGGCGCTCGACCAGCACACCAGAGGCACTCGACCGAGCGCCAGTCCGGGTGAATAGTCGAGCTGCCCCCTTCTCCATCAGGAGCCCATAATGAAGCTGAAAACTCTAGATACACCTATGACAGCATGAGTGATGTTGTAGACAGATTCTTCTACAACCCATGAGGTACCAACATCACCTATTCCATTTTAAATACCATTGCATCTCTTGTTTCATTTTATTTTGATTCTTAAATCCTCTTTCAAAATTTTCTTACACAGAGACTATGTAATTTATGTTTGGGGAGAGGGTTTGAGATAGCATTTGACATTGTTTTCTGTTTTCTTATTTCAAATTTTTAGCATCATCATGTTAGTACTTGCATTTCATCTATGGTATAGAAAAACCTGAAATTTTAAAAAATTTTACAAAAATCTTTTCAAAAAAAAAGAGTGTTCATGATGCATTGCATATTAGGATCTTGTTAGTATGTTTTATATAGGACTGTTTCATATATGCATTAGGGATCTATGATGAGTTAGCCTTGTTAACTTGTTTAAATTCACTAAACTAGGATCAATGTCCAAGTTAATAGTACTTTGATGCTAGTCGAGTGAGCTAGAAACATAAGATTGAACCAAGTCTTGAATTCCTATATTTCATTATGGTCTAAATTGAAGCATGTTGTGATTTGATATCATTTCCTACTTATAAAAACCTAATATTGACTTTAATTATCTGGTTGTGCATTGCTTTAAACGCACGGAAACAATATACATATTTGGATCATCTTTCCCCTTTTTACCACTCTTGTTGATCCAAGTAGTTGATTTCATCTTTAAATCAGTTTCCCCTACCCTTAACCTACCCTTCCTTTCAAACCATGTTTATTCTTGAGTGTTATGCCTTTTGGGATTGAGCTTGGTAGAAAGTGTTAGCTTTGAGCTTACAGGAATAAAGCCTTGTGTAGTTCTAGTTTGCATTATTCAAACTAGATAGGACTAGGTTGGTTTAGTTTATGGGTTGGGACTTGGTTTGGTTGAAAAAGAAAAGAAAAGAAGGGAAAGAAAGAGAATAGGTTAGAGTCTTTAGGAGAAGAATGTGTTTAAGTAAATTTAAGCTCTAGTGAAAGAATGGGGAAGCATGTTTATAAAAGATGGTTCTGGTCAAAGAAAAGAAATAAAGAAAAGAAAAGTATAGGAAAAAGCTTTTATGTCTTAAAAATAAGAAAGAAAGAGAAACATGGTGTTTAAGAAAGAAACCTCCATTCCACTAGAAATTTCAAATAAGAAACCTCTGCTAAGGCTTAAAAAAAAATAAAAGAGAAAAAAGGGTAAAAGAGATAAAAGAAGTTAAAGGGTAGAACTAGGACCATTTGGGATTAGAATGATATATGGGATCAAACACTTTGGGTGTCTTTGGGTAGACAAGGTTTTGTTGTTGTATGTGTTTATTAGTTCTTACCTTTAGCCTTCTTCTAAAACTCAATCTATTTTTCATGAGAGGACCTTGATTTGATAAGCTCCACTCTAAAGAGAGAGCATCTTTATCTCTAAGCCTTTATTGCCAAGCCAAATGAGTTTAAGCATTGTATAATATGATTCATGTTCTTGTTTAATGAATTTTAAAGGAAATGATTGATCTAAATGCATGTGGATATCTAAGGCTTGAATCAGTTTAGGTTGTGATAGGCTTGTCTAAAGTTTTTAAAGTACAGCTCATTCACCTTGCATCATAATATTAGTAACCTAGACATTGATTCTAGCTAGTTTATTAAAAGGTTTTAGGTTCTGAGATCCACTTTCAAACCTCTGTTCCTACTTATGTACTGTTTGTTTGCTTGAGGAAAATCAAAGACTAAGTTTGGGGGAGTTGATGTACATATATTTTACCCTGTTCATACATATTTTATCCTTCTATTTTGCCTTGTTTACTAGCTAGTTTTGTCATTTTTGTGTAGTTTAGCCTATGTTTGTGCATTAGGGTAGAAATTGCATGGCTTTGCATGTTTGCTTGCATAAACAGACGATTTAGTTCATTGGAGCATGGAAGTGAGCTGAGGAAGAAGAGAGTACATCCAATAGAGCAGATCAAGGTTGGAATGGAAGAAAGACAAAGTCTTGAAGTCACTCGACTAGACACTCGACCGAGCTGGGAGAGGGACTCGACCAAGAGGCAACCAGAAGCATAAGGCACTCGACCATGCATTTGACCGAGCACATGGTCAAGCACTTCCAGCCGACTTTGTATTTTGTCTGCTAGCTAAGTAGGGCTACCCCTTCCTCCTATAAAAGGACATTGCACCCTGCAGCCGTCAGAGAGAGAGTCATACCCCAAAAAGCACTAAAAACCTAGTTTTTACCTTATTTAGCATAATTTGTTCCTTTTGCATCTTTTCAGTACTTTTAGCACTTTGTGATTCTCATAAATTTGGATCTGTTGAGAATTTGATCTTGCTTCTTTGTATTAAGTTGTAAATCTTTTCATCATCTATCTATCTATGTTTATTTCATCATTTTATGAGTTTGTGTTCTTCATGATCATGTTTAGATCTGAGTAGTGAACTAGGATCTTAGTGTAACGCCCCAACCGCCACCTCTCAATGGGCTCTATGTCCACTCCCAGACCATGGGCCCACCTTCTTTAATGGGCCTCACGTCCTCTCACTAGGCCTGTGAGCCCATCAATATCCGACGGCCAGTTTGCTACGTCCGAGAGGCTTTAAAGACTTGTTACCGTCCCTACAAATCACCAGATAATCTTTTCTTGTGGTTGTTCCTCACTTGGACAGTTCCGACAGTCACTTTTCGGAAGGTCACCCATCCTGAGACTACTCCAGCTCAAGCACGCTTAACTCTGGAGTTCTCTCAGGACCCTTCACCGAAAATATAATTGCACTTTGGTGACATAGGTGGCCTAGTCAATTCTTTTTTAAAACCTCTCCGCAAGTCTCTAAAACCGGGGTGTCACAATTCACCTCCACTAACAGATCGTAACGTCCTCATTTCGTATCAAGACCATCACCCCCTGACGATGTTAGTCCACTCGACTCCACACTCGTCAGGGTTGGGCTCTGATACCACTTGTAACGCCCCGAACGCCACCTCTCAATGGGCCCATGTCCACTCCCAGTCCATGGGCCCACCTTCCTTAATGGGCCTCACGTCCTCTCACAAGGCCCGTGAGCCCATCAATTTCCGACGGCCAGTTTGCTACGTCCGAGAGGTTTGAAAGACTTGTTACCGTCTCTACAAATCACCACATGATCTACACTTAGAGATGGGTTAGGCTGGTAAAGAGTTATGATTATCTAGACTGTTCAAGCTTGTTTGTTTATAAACCTCTTCCAGATTATGAGTTCTCTATGCTATCTTTGCTTTGAGAAGTTAAGGATAGATCTCATGTTTCCTTCCTTCCAAAAGATGTTTAGGATGCTATAATAGACTAATACTGGAGATTACTGTGTCTAGCCTAAGAGATTAGTTGTCTAGGTGGTTTTTGACGAATAATGATCTGGATCTTTAATGCATGTTTATTCATGTCTTAGCTAGTGAGAACTAGGTCTAAGAGTATTTAAACCTGATTACTATTGCCATGAGAGTGGATTAGTAAGTATTAGAGGTTATTGTCTTGAGATATCTCATATTGATTGAGTTTTGTTGATCAGTCTAGGTAGTTATAGCTTAATACCAGCCAATGAATCCCATCTCTAGGACTTGTTTTATATATTGATTGTCTGTTTTACTGCTCATACCTGCTTTCTGTCTTGTTATTTTGCATTATGGGTTGTTTAAGGTTGTTTTATAGTCTTTGTTCTTCAGTTTTGCACCACTCGAACTAGTCACTCGACCACACTCTTAGAGCTCGGTCGAGTGCGTGATAGAGCACCATCTCGTCTGTGTAGTTTATGTTTTGCATCTCTCTAGTTTCATTACCTTGCATCTGTTTAGTATTTGTTTCTGTTTAAGTGTAGTATTTGCATTACATCTTAGTTCTTATTGCATCTAGTATTGTTTAAGTTGTTGGTTCATTACATTTACATTTTTGTAATTAGGATTGTTAGAATCAAACCACTTTTATATTTGGCTTAACTTGAATGCATTATTCATGTCTTGACTGCTACATTTCACACTCTTTATGGTTTGACATCATTTATGCTACAACAACATAAGTGTATTGAAACACCTTGCATCCCATTTGATGATCTTAGCCTAAGTTTGTTTGTTGTTATCATCCATTCATTCATAAGTATCAGATAGAAAAATACATGGTTCAGTGTCAAATTCTGGAATCAAGTTTGAGAATAAAAATTTATTATATTATATAAGATACTAGAACTCAGACCCCGCGATTTCGCAGGGGAAGTTTTCAAGAAAAGTTCATTTTAATTTAAATTTGAAATTATATATTATAAAATTATATGAAAGTAATAAAATAGTTAAAAAATATATACTAATTAATAAAATTAAAAATTATCTCAAAGAAAATAATAATAAGTAAGGCTAAAACTTCATAAGTATTAAACATATATAACTGTGAGTTTAAAAACACAACCATCAAAATAAAAACTTATAATAAAAAAATATGGCAAAAAGACTCAACTCTAAGTTATAAATTATTAAATGAAAAATCATAATGAATCGAGGCAACCTTGTAAATTTTTTTGTATGTATTATAAGTATAAGAACAAAAAATTGTGAATAAGATATGGTGAAAAGACATAACTCTACAATGAATAGAAGCAACCATATGATTATATTTTATGGTGAAAGACAAAACTTGACAATGAACATATGCAACCGTACAAATTTTTTTTTAAAAAAAATAAAATTTATTTAACGAAAATGTACGACGAAAAATCGTAACTTTTGTTGACATTTATTCAGATTGTTATTATTATATAGATTTACCAAAATACTAGATTGTCAAAACTGATATGCTGGGACGGCTTGGGGATCACGTTCTTTAGAAATAATTTCTTTTTTAAGGATATTCTTTAGAAAGATTTTGACACATTCTCTAGCCAATATAATATTAATTTTGTTAATATATATATATATATATACATATATTAAACCCTAAACCCTAAACAATATTTTAAAACATATTGATTATATCTTAAATATATTTAATTATACTAATTAATTATATTTATTTTAAATCATAAATATCAATAATACCTAAATATATTCAATGTAAAATTTATATATTTTTTAGTTTTTGAATAATTTGATTTGTATATATGTTTTTCTATAAATGTGTAATTGATTTATCAAAAAAAATAAGAAAAGGTCTACCATCCTTGATTCACCAAATTTTGGCTGGGTTTTTTTTCACCAAATGATTGATGGCATGGAATTACATGGAATTCCGCAAAAGCAAAAGGGGTCCTATATATATGAGTGGCGAAGAGAAAAAAGGGTCCTATATGTAAGAGTTGTCATGAAGCAAGCTTTCGTAGACGACAAGGATGACAACTCAGTCATCTGAGTGCAAATTTGTTTAGTATAGAAACAACTTAGGTGTTGATTGGTTGTTTGTTTCGCTGATTACTTGATCAATGAACGTAGTAGACATGCTCGTTTGTTTCGCTGATTACTTGATTATGTGCTCAGCAATTAAGAATTTAGCATAATGAAGTAATTTGACATTATTTCTTGTTCGTTTCTGCTTAATGTTTCAAATCGTTAGGGTTTGAGTAAACCATTAAAAATAAACTCTACAAAGTAACAACCCCACCAATAAGGAATACAAAAGAAGCACAAATCTTTTTATCAATCAACCACAACAAGCGACTTATACTCTTCTCTATCTATTACAGCCTCCATGATCATCATAGGGTCAATCTCTCCATCATGTTCCAAAAACACTTTGATCAAATTCTTGGAAAACCCACTTACCAAAGCAACTCCCTTCTTGTTTCCGAGAACAGGGGTTGACTTTGAATCCCTCAGATTCCAAAGCACAATCTCCGGCACAGCATCTCCGTACCCTTTCTCTCTGTACTTGCTCACAATCACCTCATAATCTGTTTCCCATCCATTACTCGGAGTCGGAGGCGACCATCCCCATCTATTGCATGGTGAAGTCGAAGTCGACGCTTGATCAAACTCCATATCACTGAACACAAACACCCTCTTGATCATCTCTTCCGGCTTCAGCTTCCCTTCTACGGCCACTTCAAGAATCAAATCAAGACCCTTTCTGAAAATCAGTGTTCATATCCCATTCCATGTTCATCACAAACTCTGTTTTTGACCTCAAATCGTCTCCTTCAACCAAATGCAGTTCAGGGTTTTTGCTGAAGGTTATAAGCTTTCCTCTCCATGGCTCTTCTGATAGCTCAGAGACTAGCAAACCAAGCGCCACGGAAACCTCAATTGGAACACCGTACATAGATGCGGAAACGTCACAAATAGCCATGCAGTTCGACAAAGAACCTTTCGTTTTAAGGTCATCAACCATTCGTTGCCATTGCAGCTCAGCGACTTGTCCACCATCTCCGCCGTCTAATTCTCTTATTATCTCGTGAGGTAACACAGCACCGGCGGCTACTTTAGTCTTCCCCGTTCTCGCATCGTTAAGATATTGCTGAAACCTCTCTGCGTCGTGTTTCAAGAAAATCTCCTTGTATGACTTCATCGCCACTGATGCAACACGGTTGTAAGGGAGAGATTCCCAATCTTTCGCTCCCATGTATACTTCAGGGAGTTGCAGAGTCTTCCGGAGGGGAACAAGAACTTGTTTCCTTAGCCGATCACGAACTCTGTACGCATAGTGAGAGTCTTCCACACCTTCGTATTCCGGGAATGATTCTCGGGGGAACAATTTCCTAGCAATGCTCTCGCAGAGAAGAGTTGCTTTGTCGAATGAAGAATCAAGCGATGGACACCATTTAGCCGCTAGAGAGATTTTGTTTGGTTGGCCTGATGTCAAAAAATCAACGTCTCTCCTTAGTTGATTTGCGAATAGATCAGAGACACTTTCGTGGAGAAACCTATAGTCTGAATCGTTAGTATATCTTGTAAACGCCTTATTTCCCATTGAAACCTTCTTTAGCTTGCGCGCCAAGCTTGCTTTGGCTTTCTCCTCTTGGTTCTTCCTCTCTGCGTTCGCTACCCTCTTCTGCCTCGTTGCTGCCGGCCTGAATGTAAAACCACGGCGACCCCTTCCGCGACCCCTCCCACGGCCACGACCGAAACCACGACCACCAACACAACTAGAAAATCGAGCTCTTCTACGTCGAGCTGCTGCGTCTATCGTATCGATCCATTCCGAATTCTGGATACTGCGGATTTCAGATCCTTGTAGAAGCCGGTAAAGAATCTCCGGGAAATCTTTAAAATAGCCAAATTTGGAGATGGACTCGAGGTTACAAGCTAGGGTTTTCGGATGGCGGCTGTGGAGCTACAACGCCGCCGTGTAAAACCCTTCCTTGTCAGATTTTCCAGTGCCACGGACTCCACGAAGGTTACAGATAAGCTTGAGAGTGGTCAAGGCGTCGTGATCCCAGGCCTCCTGTAGCCGCTTCTCCAGAGAGTCCTTGGGCGTGTCGGGAACAACGTGGAAGAAGAAGTCGAGGCAGGGGTTTCCTGAGGAGAGGTACGTGGCGGATCCATTCTCAGTATGAGGTGATTTTTTTTTTACTTTTCGCGGTTTAACAGGTCTAACAGGTCTAACAGGTTTGACGACGTTGGCTTTAGTTGATTGCCTGACGTTTGAGACCTTTGCGACGCTGGGACGACAAGTGTCGATGTTTTTTAGGAGAGCGGCGAGGTACGTGGTGGGTCTATCCTCGGTGTGTTCCGTCGGCGGTGGAGTGTTGACGTTTGAGACCATTGCGTTCACTATAGCTGGATTTCTGGGACGAGAAGCTGCGATGGGTTTTGTGATCGGTTTGGTGTTGGGTTTTGTGAGGGGAATGAAGGAGTCTCGTATGAGACGGTCTGTCGAGAGAAGGAAAAGATTTGAGGTACTTGAGGTTGAGAATTAGAGTGATATTGAATAAAGAAGGCTGCACCTAATATTTATACAAGTACGTAAGCACCGACTAACCTAGGTAGGGTTACCTAAAGTTGTTACAAAGTATAAGGTAATTAATGTACGGAAGATACGAGAATATCGGAGATGAAATATTCCAAGATTTTTTTGATCGAAAAACTTGATTCAGTAGCTTGGGGAACAAGTTCTCTATAAAGACTATTTATTTAACTAGTAAATAAATTACTTTGTTACATATTTTTTTTAAATGGAGAATAATGTTTATTTGATACCTTACATTTATCTTAAAATAAATAATATACATTTTTCTATATATATATATAAGACTAAAAGATGAAATATATTATATTATTATGAGGTTTATAATTAATGAAATCAAAAATTAAATTAATATTTTATTAATTTTATGTTTATGCATGCTTTTATAAAAATTACAGAATCATAACGTAATATATAATTTATTGCATGATTTATTTTTCATACAGCAAAGCAATGGAGAGTTAGTAACTTTCATGATACATGTGTCATGTTTATCAATTAAATTTTAAAAGAAGATCATTACTTATATAATAAATTACAGATTCTAAAAGTTAGAGGATTATATTATTTTTTGAAAAGATATATAAAATATATATAAACATAAAGGTAACTTTACAATAAATTACAAATCCTAAAATTAAAAGGATTACAATTAATTTAATTATGTATTATTTATTTAATTGTGCTTTTTCTTTTAAAATTATAATAATTCTAGTATTTTTAGATTATTTTCATTTATATTTTTTCTTTGAATTATCTAAGACTCAAGTATATGCTGACAGATTAATTTTCTTTCAGTTTTTCATAGACTAATTCTAGTTGAACCATTTTTAATTAAATCTTAGTTTTTTTTAAATACATATCATAAATATTTTTTATGTGATATATTTTTCTGAATTTTGTTTGACTAATACTGAAAGAAAACTTGTTATACTGAACAGAGACATTATCTGAATTTTGTTTGAGTAAGTAATTTTAGTGATTAAATAAATTATGCAAAAAAGAAAGTAAAGAGACATATTGTAACGCTTCGACTGTCACCTCTTAGTGGGCTCTGTGTCTAATTCCAGTCTATGGGCTCACATTCCTTAATGGGTCTCACGTCCTTTCACTAGGCCCGTGAGCTCATGTATATTCGACGTCGGTTTGCTACGTTCGGGAGGCTTTAAAAACTTGTTACCGTCCCTACAAATCACCACATGATATTTTTTTGTGTTTTGTCCTCACTCACACAGTTTCGATAATCACTTCCCGAAAGGTCACCCATCCTAAGACTATTCCAGCATAAACACGCTTAACTGTGGTGTTCTCTCACGACTCTTGACCAAAAAGATAAGTGCACTTTGGTGACATAGGTGTCCAAATTAATTATTTTAAACATCTCGCCAAGTCTCTCAAAACCGGGAAGTCTCTCAAAACCGGGATGTCACACATATAGTTGGCTTAATGTTTATATAGACATTTTGTAGGGGTGGTATAGAATAATGCTTGTACAGTGAAATATGAGTGGGTGTAAAAACACATTTTTAGTTATAAAATAGAAAAAGAAAAAAAATTAAATTGATGTAAATAAGATGAAGGTCATACCGGTGGTTTGTATGTAAAAACATAATATGACAAAGTTGTGTAATCATATTTTAGGCAAGATTGAAAAACCACATATTTGAATTTTGGAAATAATTGTTAAGATGAATATTTGCAAAAGTAGTGGTGATTGATAATTTAAATTTAGTAGATCAATATAATAATATTACAATAAATTTAAAATATAGAAATGCAAATTAGTGTATTAAGACAAAAATAAAAATAAAAATCTATATTTATTTCCTAATGATAGAATCTACTAACAACAAAAAAATTAATATAAGCTTTTTTGTAAAATTAATTTTATTCAAATTTTAAAAACTCGCACATCAAATAGATCTTAATCTAGTATAATATATTACTAGTTAACGACTAAATGACCCATAGTTAACAAAAATTATCAGAAATTTTCTTTATTTGTGCCAAAAGTTCATTTTTATAACACATTAGTAATGACTAATAACCTTCCTAAGGTTAAAATTCGCTTATTAAAATACATTTTTCTTAAATCTAATATTAGAATCGAAAGAGAATCTGAATTTGTCTATAACTTTAGCTCTAAATACTGTAGTACATGTCTCTTATTATTGAGAAAATATCTGGCTGGATTTTCGTTTATACTTTTAAATATTTACCTGAATTAAGTGTTTTAATGATTAACTTAATATACAGTAAAACCTCTATAAATTAATAATGTTGGGACCAAGACATTTTATTAATTTATAGTGATATTAGTTTATCTATAAATTAATAATTATTTATTTTATAGTGTAAATTAATAATTATTAATTTATAGATATATTTTTAATAGTTTAACTTTTAAAAATTATGAATTGAGACAATTTTAACATTTCGGATATTCAAAATTTTATGGTTTTGGAATTGACTTTGTAATATTTAGAAAAAATTATTAACAATAAATTACAAATACAATAGACAAATTCACTTATACACATGACATACATAAAATTAAATTTATGAATAATAATATAAATTGTTGTAATTTAATAGTCAATCAAACTATCAAAATGTAAATTACGGATATCTAGAAAAGACTGTAGCTATCTTTATGACATACTACAAAATATTTTATATCATTATAGTTTAAAAATACATCATAAAAATTGTTTTATAGATATGACCTTTAGGAGAAACATACATTATTATAGCAGCACATATATAAAATTTTACATGATTATTAATTTATGATATTATTGGGACCATATTTTACATGGGGATTTCAGAAAAATTATTATCTTATTATCTTATCGAATTTTGTCATTTTTTACACTGGCCCGACTTGGGACTGACAAAATTTATTAATTTATAGTGTTTATTAATTTATAGAGTATTAATTTATAGAGGTTTTATGTAATTTATAACTCTCATTATTTTTCAAAAAAAACTTTTTGAATTAACTTGGCTAAGTTCACTCCTAACAATTCATAGCACTCTCTTATATATGTCTATGTTTGATATTGTTGTGCATATGCATTCTATATGTAACAATACACATTCTTAAAATGTAACAACTAGTGAGGCGTATAACTTGGATATATGCACGTACGATCAGTTCAGTTCTAATTAAAAAATAATCCTCTTTTATTTTTTTTGTAAATTTCGAAAAGCAGAACATAGTATATATTTGATATTCAATCAAAATCGTAGCTCTGTAAATAAACATAAGGAAACCAAGGCCGTTTACAAATACAATATACACGAAAAAAGAAAGAAAGAGAAGAAAAGTGGAACATCATAAAGGAAATGATTGATGGCATATAATTCAACAACAAGGAAATGATACGATTATAATTATCAAATCATCACTTTTTCTAATTTAGCTTTTGGTTTTTCTTCTGGGACACTGTGCTTTGACAAGACAAAAAGCTATGTTAGGAAGTGATTCTTGTCTAATAATTTTGCTTCTTCTCTTCTACAGTCCCATGTCGTTCAACCCAACGAAAGAAAAAGCTGATCCACATTTTTTTGGATATATGCTTTTATAGTGAAAAAAAGTAGAAAAAAAACAAAACAATTCATTGAAAAATTAAATGGGGCTTCACACTTCTATGTCGAATCGTACAGCGTATTACCGGTTGGTATGTATGAATATATCGGAGGGTCCATATAGTAACATGAATTATTGTTATTATTTAAAGATTATTATCACTTTTTCCGGTAGAAAAGAAAACTACTTTAGATAATTGATATCGGATATAGCTGTTTTGCATTTTCTTTTCAAGATTTATATTCAGAAAGGAGACAGTTTTGTCCGGACAAAACGAGATCCAACAATTATTTGGGAAATGCCTCGAGATCTTCAATGTCATTCACTTAGTGTTACAAATACGGTCTTTTGGTCAATGGTCCAAGTTTTATACTAATGATTTAACTATCATTAGATAAATCTAACAACAAAGGATTCTATATGCACCAAATGCTTTTGCGAAGGAAATATATTAGAGGTGGCTACATACACACAAGTGAACCATTTAGAGTATATTTCTTCTTTACAACTCTAACTTCAAAACTTAAAAGATGGAGGAAGCAATATTAAAACGAACTAAAGATTTAAAAAGGAAATGGAAGGGTACCAAATTGATCGATCCAAAGATATATATACCAAATCCATGATAATTCATAGCCAAAAAACAAAAAAAAACAAAATCCATAATAATTAAGCTTCTCTCTAATCTCCATCGATCTGAAGCTTCCCCAATATACATATAATATTGATCTATAATAACTTATCCTTCAAACTCACCGGTAAAACCAGATGTGCCAACTCACCTAGTTGGAAATAGGGTTTGGACCACTAGGAACCTCATGAGCATCGATTCCAAACTCTCTCCTTCTAGAAGTGCGGCTGTGTCGTGTGCGAGCGTTTGGATGTAGATCCATTGTTACTGAAGCTGAAACCGAAGGTTCAAGGAGAACCCTCTTAAAAGGAGCAACCGTAGATGTGACCTGAGGACGAGTCATGGGGATTGTAAGGCTAATGAAGAGAAGGAAAGATAAGAAGATGAGGAGAAGGAGAAGAGCATGAGCATGTGATGATTTGGTATTGGTTTGGTCAATTGATGTTGCCATGCAATTTAGAAAAAGAAACCACCCCCCCAAGATCCCAAGAGGGTTCAATATCCATTAACCAGCGACGAACAACTTGAAAGCTGGTCAGAGCCGCGTGATAAGCAAAAAAAAAAAGGAAGAAAGAATAAGATGAAACAAAAGAGAGAGAGGTCTAGTAACTAAGAAGAAGAATGAGCTTGAGATAAAGAGAACAAAGAAAAAGAAGAAGAAGAAGAAGAGAGAGAGAGAGAGAGAGAGAGAGAGAGAGAGAGAGAGAGAGAGAGAGAGAGAGAGAGAGAGGTTTTCAAATTTTCACACTCGTGAATTTTTGATTGATAAAGTATACCAAACAACGTATGCTAAATTAAAGATGTATGCAGAATAGTCACGAGTTATATAATTTACCGAAAGCACCCTGCAAGCATCATATCGCCTGGAGTGAATGGACATATATGGTGAATTCAGACTAGGGTTTGAACAACGCGAGACAAAACATTTTCCTAATTTTCTTTGGGATGGATATTACTGTTTAGCCCCTGAAAAGACATAGAATTGTCGGTAGGCCTGCCACTGTGGAACGAGCAATCTCAACGAAAAGGACAAAGCGTGTAGTGGTAATTGGGTCATTATGCGCGAATCTTAAAAAGCTTAGACAAAAAGCAAAGGTGATAAAATAAAAATCAAAGGAGAGGAGGTGGAAGAAAGCAGGGTTCTTGCTTTCTTTTCTCTTCTTTTAATTTTACATTTCTTTTCATATTCTCTTTTTCCAAGAAAAATATTTCTTTGACTAACGTGACAAACACCAATTGTATATCAACGTGTATCAAATACTAGTCAAAGTAGAAAAATTATTGTTTTTAATTCAACTATGCTTATTTTTTCATTATAGATAAAGTCAAATTATACCCTATTTGTTTATACTATGATATGATATACCTGCAATGTGATGAATGATATACATCAGAAGGGAATTGCTATACAGACTTCGGGTAGAACATAATGAATTGACACAATTTGAAAAAATGAGGACAGTAATACAGGAGAATAAAACAGTATTTGGTTTAAATGTTTTTATAAAAACATTAAATTGAAATATGTAAATTGATTGTATTTGGTAGATATCACAATTTTTCTAATGGACAATATAATAAAAAGAATTGGATCCTATACATATATACATGAATGCTGTTTAAATGTTAAAGAATCATATATACATAGATGTCTACTTTGGTACATTTTGGTAGAAGTTTATTTTTATACATTAGCTTAAAACAAATAATAGGATTGATTGAATAAGAGTAAGCGTCTAAAACAAAAAAAGGGCGGTGATGACGGCCATTAGTGTATGGAAGAAGCAATCATCCGGTGATGTCTTTCGTGCTATATCTATCACTAAAATGTTAAGAAGATATTAGATATTCGATTTGGTAGACAGAGGAACAATAAACAATACTATTCGAGTATGGGAGAGAGACTGTGCATGTCTCCGTTACGTGGATTGCATGGGTCCCTTCACTTTCTCGGAATGATACCAACGAGAACGATTGTACGTCGTGGTCCTTTTCGTCATTTTAGGCTTCTTCTTTATGTTTTCTTTATTTCATACTGCATTGTTTGTTGCTATGCCATTCACAAATTGACAACAACTGACAAGATTCCAATTACACGGTACACATAATTAAGGTTAACCTGCAATTATACCTATATTTGTAGATAAGTATGTACTTATAAATTTACAGATTTTATAATAGTAAACATAAGTTATTATGAATGTACTTAAGTATAAATATTGGTGAAAAGTTTTATATCCTATAGAAAAGTGGAATGTTGAAAACATATAATAGACGAAATCGTTTGATTATATAAAGGTAGCAAATATAATTGTTGTGCACGCATAAATATAACTATAGTCTCGGCACAAATTTGTATTTATAATATTTATGATGTGAGTACATGTACATATTCCATTTCTAACTTTGAGACAACATCTAGTTATATATTATTGACTTTCGTAACAAAAGAATATATATTTAGAAAATTAAACAAAATTACAAAGATAAAACTTAGGTCCACGAACATATATGAGAGTAATTCTGAATCGTTGATGAAGGAAAGTTTGCTGTACTAGAAACAATTAACTCATGCATGCACCTCATATATTATTTGTGCTTGACTCAAGGCTTTTTAAAAGTCTCTGCACATGCCCGTTCCAGTAAAATTATCTCACCATTTGTCCCTATGTTTCATAGACAATAATTTGGTAGTGTATATAGCTAGATATGTTCTCTAGGTTATTACATGATAAATTTGTAGTTTTAAACTTTCTTTAGTGTAATATGTCATCATAAATTCATAATTATAAAAACTGTTATGGATGACGATAGATTTATATATCTTTTCACTAAAATATGTATAGTTAAAACTTAAAACATAGATATATCATATCCATCTATCTATGTATGCAAGCGTGCGCGTATTTAAAGATTGTTGTATAAGGAGGCCACCACCAAATGGGTGATATCGATAAGTCATATTTTACTTCAACATTTAGCGAACCGCATGAAGAGCTAAAAGATTGGTCCTATCGTGATCTCCCATTACGCATATTTCTTTCCACCATGTATCTTCCTTTTATTTTATAATGATAATTTTTTTTTTCTCCTTTCTTCTGTCCACCAATCGTTACAATCAAGTCACACTTTAAAGTTGTTTGATTTGGCTCTTTGAAAATCGTCCACACTCGAAAATCTTCGGGGCAATCAGATGACTCGCAACAAGATATTTCAACTACGTAATACTTATAGAGTTTTATTTAAGGTTATTTTGTTATGTTTTCTTAATTAATTGAACTACTAAGGAGGAGAAATTAAAAGCAAAGATTATATTAGAAGCAAAGATTATATTAGAAGCACAGATAAAGTTTTCTCTACGTAAAATGACAGATTTTCGTCGTGAACAAAAGGACATAATTTCTATGATTTGTAGTGTAGCTTTCACAGTCAAATTGAAAAATGTTAGGGGTCCCGTAGGCTTCCACTACACTCCAACCAAACCAAACCAAAACAGTTTTCTCGCAATTATTTTACAATGATGGCATGTGATGTGAAACAGAACAGTAAGATGTTTTATGAAATTTTGAACCTAAAATAAAAATGAGAAGATTTTGCAACGATATGTTTTCTCTAGATTATGGAGTATTGGCTTTATTCTTGACAATGATGCTTCATCAGAAAATTTTTAAAAATGAAAAAAAGTTAGCTGTATATAGATAATAATGTTGGCTTTGAAGTAACATAAAACTTATAACCATTTTTTATGAAGTAACTTGAATATTCAATCATTTATACAAGAAGACTGTATGTAAGAAACAAAAGGTCCATGGTTATTATTTTTAAATTTTTTTTTTTATTCTTTAATAAATAAGAAGTTTTGCATCTAACCTTGTATATCCCTTTGGCTGGAAGCCAGAGCAAGTTATATGGTCTCATCACAAGATTTGGTATCATGCGAAAATTGATGAATGAGAAATTGAAAAGATGGACAACTTTTTCACCCCTTGTGATGTTTTATCTTTGTATAAAGCTTTGCATGTTTGGTTAGTCTTATAAGAAGTTTTTCAATTTTAGTATATATATATATATATATATATATATACTAAGATTTAACCCGTGCTTTTTTTTTTTTTTTTACATATAGTGATGTTAGATTTGTAGGCTTTCTTGTTTATTATGAAAGTTATATAATCTGAATTTCTAATATTTTTAGATTTGTCCCAAGTTATATGTGTAACTTGATAATTTAATATTGTGTTTACACATTTAGAGCTAGATGTGTCGAAAGAGATTATCACTATCATCTTACATCGAATTAATGTTAATTCTAACATATTCCACCATATCATTTGTGAACTCTTAAAGTTTGTTTTATCAAGATAATTTTTTTCACCACAATTAAATATATGTTTTATAGAAAATTTGAATTTTAATATAATAATTTTAATTAAGGTAAAATATATTTTACAACCAGTTGTTTTATTAAAATATCTTATTTGTCTTTGTAATGATATTTCTTGTTTTTTAAATAACTAAAAAGTCTTCATTGTTGTTTGTTTTCTCTTATATATTCTTGATTAGAATCTCTTAATATTTTTTATTTGTTTTGGTTTCTCTTATTTAGGGAGAGTTTAGTTATGGTTTAATAATTATGAGAGTTTATTGAAACACTCATGTTTTAGGTTATTATTAGTCTGATTTGTAGACAGTCCGAGATCATGACAATTATTTGTGAATATGTGGATTTTCACCTGCATGATGTTGTTATTTCTTTTTATCAAGACCAAAGACGAGCTGAAGTTTTTACCATGAAGAGCTATTGACATGATTTGTCCGTTTTTGATACGTTTTCCATGAGATATGTGTTCTGTTTTATGATTGCAAAGTTGGCATGGGCAGCAAGATGTGTATCATAAGAACTAACTATTATGGATCATCAAAGTCTGTTATTGAAGTGAACCCGTGAAGTCCAAGACAAAAAATATTCTAGAAGTCCTAGTGTGGTAAGGATTAAGAGATTTAAAAAATTTATTTATTGATGTTTATCAATTTTCTATCTAATTAGGTTAAAGATAAGTTAGCTATATATATCAACTCTCTTGAGATAAATAACACACAATTAAGAGTTTTGCCCAAATCATGTTCGCTTAATTCTACATATATAATTTATATTAGCACTTGGATTTAGTCTTTTAGTTTTTTTTTTGTGAAACATTTCATATTGTTTAATGTTCCATAAATGGTTATTTCATATTGATTCTTAGTTACATGTGTTTTCTTTAAAAAAATATTTTCTTTGTTCTAAATGAAATTGAAGATTTTTTGGCATCTTCTCAAAATTACATCAAAGACCATTCCAAAGGTGAACCAAATTCCTCATAATGTGACATAACTAAACTAAGTAGGAAGATGTGGAGATACCAAATGCATTTCAATGCATATGAAGGAAATAAAATAGTGGATTAGTGGAAATAAAGTCAACTGTAAGAGCGCGCAAGGAGCCAAAGATAATGGAGATTATATAAAAATTTGTTGAGCATGTTTATGAAGTTCAAATGGTGGTAACAAACTTGAGACAAGAGTTTTAGACAATCTCAAATAAAAATGATCGAGATATGATAATTGTAATGGATTATTGTCCTAATTTCTTTGTCTTTTCAAAAAAATAATCTATTATTTTTGTTATTGTTTATCATAATACACATGCAGCTAATATACTAAATCCGAAATCATAGTGCACAACAGATGCAGCTAATATACGTGCATGCATTATGAGAAAACAAATCAATACAATAAAAGTTGAACGTTTCTCACCTCGTGTTGACACCTAAGCTTTTTAAACTTTTCTAAGCATGACACATCATTAAAAACTTAATCCAATCAAATTATAACAATTAATACAACTAAGCATTATGTTCCAATAAAAACCAATCTCCTTTACACATCACTTTTTCTCCCTCCTCGCGATCGAAGCCATAACCGCTATATCAATCATTCTCAAATCGATGATTGAAGTTGAAGTGAAGAAGAATTCGATCAGAAGAACAGATCCAAAAATGTTTCATATGAAAAATCATTTAGGGTGCGTTTAAGGTTATGAAGGATCTTGAAAAGATGGAGCTATAACGAATCCAGATGAAGGAAGGATGGGTCGAGAAATACATTTGGTTCTACCTACACTTTTTGTGAGGATATCATATTTAGTATTCGTTCCCACCGTGTTTAGTATTTTGATTATTTGGTTGGCGACAATCAGTTGCATCTCTGATCTTAGACAAATATTTATTTACAAATTAAAGTGTCAAAAGCATTGAAAACAAAAGTTTTGAAAGATTTCTTAAAGATTTTTAGTTCTAAAAAGCTTATTCCAACAACATGATATCTGGCAAGGTTAGATCAAGATACGAGCTGATCAAGGAGTTTCTTAAGGTTATTTATTAGTTTACACTTGCTCTTTCTCATTGCTAAATGTTGTTGGAGCTAAAATGTTAAGGCTTTGTAATTTCTCAACTGCTCATATTCTTTAATTAGGAGAGATAATTGCCAAAAAAACTTTATTGTCTAGCCATGAACAGAAACAAAGCATCACCTCACTTTCACTTTCTTACCATCAATATTTTAAAACTAAGTCTATCTTTATAACCTTGGAACCCATAAAAAAACTATGTTTATAGACTATGAACTTGGGGGATCAAATTTTTGATTTAGAAAACGTTCTACTTTTATTGTATTGATTTCGATATATCTTACATTGTCTTTTATCTGCAAATTTTTGGATTACAATGGCACATCCATTTTATCTTGTGAGGTTGACTGCAACGACAATACCAATTGATAGGTATGTACACCAAGTCCATTCTCGCAATTAATACCAACGGCAATACCAACTTCTTAGATTTGTGTTTTTAATAATTTGGAAAGCTAGAGAACTTCTGGTGGAAATTCAAATATACAATACTTTCATCCTCCAGTGAAGTTAGTTTCAATGCATGTAATCCCTAATTAATCATCTTTTTTGTGTCGTCTGTGTTTTTCCGGGGAAGGAAGAAGTATTATACGTAGTTAAGTCTTATTGTTTTCATATTGTTTGTGGATTTGGGGTTAATTTCAATTGAGGGATGAGGCGAACCGTAGGCCACTAAGCTTTCTTAGCTGGACTTAGGCCTGGGCAAAATACCCGGATCCGAAGATCCGATCCGAACTCGATCCAAAAAACCCGATCCGAACCTGTATCCAAAATTGTAAAATACCCGAACGGGTTCTAAATCTCTAAATCCGAAAACCCGAACCCAAACCCGATCCGAATCAAAATCCGAACGGGTATCCGAATATACCCACATTATTAACACATTAATAATATATTAGTACTATTTATAATTTTAATAATATAAGTGTCCAAAATATTCAGATTTTTAGATATTTTAGATAATTTGAAGTATTTAAACTGTTTATTAGTAAATTTGAGTAAAAAAATACTCTAAATTTTCAGATATATTGCGTATTGTTGAATAATTTAAACTAAATTAGATACTAAAATTTTGAGTTTTGTGAACTTTGGGTAATCCGAATCCGAACCCGAAATACCTGAACCGAACCGGATCCGAACCCGAAATCTAGAAATACCCGAACTGGTCTTATACCTTTAAACCCGAAAACCCTAAAATCTGAAATACCCGAATGAGTACCCAGTATTTAAGTATATAGAGAAAATAATCATTTTTCATTTGACTTGATCACAAATAAAACCAATAGAGTGAGAAAACGGTCCAAATATTCAAGTCTTAACCATCCTTGTCCAGCGGTATCGAATCTCTTCAAATTTCTGATCAGACCAGTATTGGAACTCTTTGTTATCATCCTCAATCTAGATATCCAAGTAAGTCCTTTCATCTTGATGCCTAATGTTTTTCTAAATTTTAGTTGTTGTGATTTCACTAGAAACATATCTATTTGATTATTGATTCCATGTCTCAGTGAGATAATATAAAGTTTATTGTATTACTCTAAATAACCTGTTTTTAATGTAAGAAATTTAAATAGAATTTATTTTTAAATCTATTTGCAGACAAAATATTTTTATACATTTTTTTCAAGAAAACAAACAAATAAATGCTCTAGAAATCACATGAACCTTGTATATGGAATTTTAGTATAAGGTGTTCACCTTATATATTGTTCTTCAAAAATGAGAGGTATATATCTGTTTGATTTAATTATAGTTTTAAACAATATGATTTATATTATAACATATATGTATTATTAAATACAAAATTTTTAAAGAAAACTCTGGGGCTTAGCGCGGGTGTCAACCTAGTGACCATAAAATTAAATGGAGATTTTACATGGCTCTCTCGTCACCAAATCATCTATATATATATTTTGCAAGTACATTTAGCAAATAAATCCTGAACTTGTCACCTATTTACAAGACTGCCATTAGTATTTAAATTTAATTTATAAAATTTAAACTAAAATATTAAAATGACTAACCGATTTTCCAAAATCGGAACTGATATTAAATATATTAATTACTGTTACAAATCTAATATTAAACACAATTTTCCATAAAACTCGGATCCTAATTTAATTAAGTTGTAATTTTGGAAACATAATTATTATACTTTCAAAAAAAAGAAAATATTTTCACTGTAGTAATTAAGTTATACATAACTATAGTAAGAGACTAAATAGTTTTGGAAACATAATAATTAACTTAGTTATTTTCAATTAACATATAACATTCAATTAATTTTACTAAAATGTCTTAATTCTGATTTTTTAAAATACGAAAATAATAAAAAGTTACATTCTCTAATATTAATATGAAATAGTTAAATTCACACAAAAAAATAATTGCATGTTTTCATAAAGATGACTTTCATTGATAAATACCAAAGCTGTTATTATAATTAGCTATTTTGGATTAAAATTGTTTTCTAGATTTGTTAATATCATAATTTTAAAATTTAAATTACAACATTAGCTATATTAGATGAAAATTATATTTTCTGACCTGCCTAGCATGACGGGTTTAGACTATAGAACCAACACTAAAACTATTAGTTTATCACATATATACTATAGATTTGTAATCATAGTTTGGAAAATTAACTTATAAATTATTTAGTATATGAACTACAAAATATTACACATACTATAACACATTCTTAATATTCAAAAAAAAAATTAAATACACATAAAAATATAAAATAACATACCATATAGGCATATACCTCTGTTTAATTCTAGAGAACAAAACAAATCTAGAATTTTATATTCTATCTAATAACAAATTTAATGTAATTAAGTTATAAACTTTATAAAAGTGTAAGAAGAAGAAAAAGAATTGTAAACAAAACTATAAATTAATTAGACAAAAGTTAATTAATTAAAAATTTAAAAACTAAATAAATTAAAAATTATTGTTTAAAATACAATAATTTATATTTAGCCCCGCGG
The DNA here is from genome assembly GCF_030686135.1 of Camelina sativa. Classification (NCBI taxonomy): domain Eukaryota; kingdom Viridiplantae; phylum Streptophyta; class Magnoliopsida; order Brassicales; family Brassicaceae; genus Camelina; species Camelina sativa. The sequence continues at coordinate 12,532,010 of NC_141880.1, read as the reverse complement.
TGTACCGCGGGTGAAATCCTAGTATAGAAAAAAATTAAAAGCAAAAGAGCCAAACTTCACTACTCTTTACACAGAGGACGTTAAAGGGAACGAATACCAATTTTTATCTCAGACTAAACAAACGTGACTGAAACCTTCTTTCCGTCTCTTGTAAACTTGAAGCTTTTGTGAAAAGCTTAATTAGTTATACAGAACACTTGAAAATAAACCCTTTTTGCTTAATACAAGTGCTCGGTTTGGTGGGCGTAACCGCTGGTAAGAAGCATGCGTATAACTGGAGAATTACACCTACCATATCGTTAAGGAAACAGGATGATACCGTCGATGACTCGCTCTCACACCAGACATATCTCTAGTTCGTAGTTAATTAATATAATAAAGGCACCCATATAATGATATCAAGTTTGCTTCTTGCTTATAAGATACTTTTAGGAAGCATCATCATCGAATAATTCATATTAATTCGTTAGCATCAAGAAGTCACTAGATAGAAATTAATAGATGAATTTTGGGTTCAATCATTAGTTACTCGAGGTCGGCTCCGTGTTCACATCTCCATAGGTAGCATTAAAGATGAACTCATCTTGCCTTGGATCTCAGGACCGGCTTCCTCGTCGTTTTGACATAACACATGCTGTGATTTAGACCACGGCTTTGAATGTCTAGAAGCCCTGCGCTTTGAATGAGGAGGTCTATGTTATGAACCTTATTTGCTTGAGATCTAAGAAAGGATTGAAAGCTTAGCTCCCTCTTAACCCTAATTCTCTCTTAGAGATTAAGGTTAATTCTTGGGGCTTGATATTCTCATTAGCATACGAGTCCTTTTATAGACTCTAATACAACCGACCTAAACCTTAATAAGTAAATATTCCAAAGCCTTAATCTAATTATGAAAAGGAAACCTAATAATCTATTAATAAGTTAAGGCTTCATGGTCTACGTGATACCACGATCCGTATCATTACTCCCCTCCTCGATTAGGAGCTTGTCCTCAAGCTCCGGTTTGTCTCCATCAGCTTCTTCGTCTCTTCCCTCCACGTCGACTTGTCTTTCAAGTCTCATGTCTTTTGCTTGTTGAATCCTCAACGCCATAGCTTCAGGTAGAGACTCCTCCTCCTTAATCTATATCGCAAGAAGTGATTTGTTGATGATCCCCTCAGCCATGTGAGTCGGTGATTTTAGCTCCAACACAGCTCGTATCTCCGGCTCGACCGAAGCTTCAGCTCCTAACGTTACCGTCACGGTTGTCTTCACGGCCGGTGGTTTTGAAGTCATTCTCTCCACCCCCTCTCTCCTCATGTGGTTTTGTTCCTCTATCTTTGAAACCGGAACCGCAACCAACACCGGATCTGGTTTTGAAGTCACCGTCTCCATCACCGCTGCTTGGAACTCCTTCAACATCTCCATAATCTTTTCATAGTGCTTATCGATTATCTTATCAAAATTTCCCATCATATCGAACGGCTCAGCTCCCTTCATAGGATCGTTCCCCTCTGATACCAAATGTTATGAACCTACTATTTGCTTGAGATCTAAGAAAGGATTGAAAGCTTAACTCCCTCTTAACCCTAATTCTCTCTTAGAGATTAAGGTTAATTCTTGGGGCTTGATATTCTCATTAGCATAAGGAGTCCTTTTATAGACCCTAGTACAACCAACCTAAACCTTAATAAGTAAATATTTCAAAGCCTTAATCTAATTATGAAAAAGAAACCTAATAATCTATTAATAAGTTAAGGCTTCATGGTCTAGGTGATACCACGATCCGTATCAGTCTACGCTGCTGGCTGCGGTACTGACCTTGAATCCTGAGAGACATATTGGTTTTGATAACATCAAGAAGTTGATAGAGAGATATATATGTATAGATGAGTTTTGGTTTCAATATTTACTCGAGGTTGGCCTCTGCCTTCACATCTCCATCGTTCAGAGTCAAAGTCATCTTATCTTGGATGTCACGACCGGCTTCCTCGAGCAAGCGTGTATATTTTTCGTGGGCGATAACTATCGCCTCCTCGTCTGAGTCACTCAAGAATACCGTGGATGCTATCGGCTCCACCACCATCTTCGCTGCATGCATCTTCGGAATCTTCGCCTCCACCTCTGCCTGCTTCACATCTCCATGGCTAGCATTCAAAGCTGAACGCATCATTTCTTGGATCGCAGGACGGGCTTCCTCGAGCAAACGAAAGAATCTCTCGTGGGCGTTAATCATCTCCTCATCGTTTTGATATAACACATGCTGTGGTTTGGACCACGGCTTTGAATGTCTGGAAGCCCTCCGCTTTGAATGAGGAGGTCTACGATGCTGGCTGCGGTACCGACCTTGAATCCTGAGAGAAATGTTGATTTGGTAGCATCAAGAAGCTGATAGAGAGAAATATATAGATGAGTTTTGGGTTCAATATTTACTCGAGGCTGGCGGCCAAATCCTGTGGTTTAGACCCCTTGGCTGCTGGCTGCTGAAATATTATCGCCTCTGCCTTCACATCTCCACTGCTAGCGTTGAAAGTCGAAGTCATCTTACCCTGGATCTAAGGAAGAAAAAACCAGTCACATAACACAAATACATAAAACTTAGGAGACAAACAAACCTGAAAAGCTGATAATCAACATTGTCATCACTCAAACTTGAGATTTACATTTCTTACATGAAACAATGGGAGAAGAAACTAGAGGACATAGAGCAGGTTTTGAAACAGCTTTCTTCTACATAAACAGGTTTTGAAACTGCTTTATCCAAACTCCAAAACACCTTTTCACATAAGAGTACTTCACTTCAAATTCAAACATCATATATTAACAAAAAGAGAACATTAAAATCTAATTCGAATGAACTTAATAAGATTTATGGACATCAGAACATCAGAGAATGTAGGGATAAATCAACAGAGACAAAATGGTTAATGAATAGAAGGGCATCCTAATATTCTTGAAGAAGTCTAAAAGGACCAAGTTATATCACAAAATGCAGACAACGCATTATTAAATCACAGTATAGAGAGAAACACAAGAATAACTCGGGATAACATCTAAAGGGACCAAGCTTTCTTCTAACTTAAACCAGTCACAGAACATAAATATTAAAACCTAGGAGGAAACAAACAAACAAACCTCAAAAATCAAGAGATAATACAATTCAATAATCATCTGTGACTCAATGTGTATGACATTAAGATTAGTCAATATCCTTTATGATTCTACATGAAACAATGATTGGGAGGTTGTATAATATATACAGGTTGCGATCAGTACAATAATTGCAAAGGTTTGATAGGAAAGAGATATAAGAAACGAGAAAGCAGAGAAAACAAAACCCACATAACTCAGTGACTGACTCAATGATGCTTACAGAGAAAATGTCATACTGACTCGGAGAAATCTCCATAGTAAACACTGACGAACACAGAATCACGAGAAATTACGCAAAATCAGGATTCTGTAATACAGAAAAAGCAAACGCGAGAGAGAGTATCGGACAAACCGGCGAGAAATCCGGCAAGAGGAAGAAAAGGAGTGGAAAAAATCCAATTTATTTCTGGCGATAATTTTGTAATGTAACGAATCTGCTAGTCCTCCTCACAAGAGTGCCCTCCAGCCGCGGTTCACCCTAGTTTTCATTTGGTTGATTGGCTCCATTTCAATACCAAAAAAATGATATATTCCATTCCCTTATTAGAATGTATCACAATGTTAGCTTGCTTTGGTACAAGAAACTGTGAACTTTTATAGTTTTATAGTACAACAAAAATACTTAATGAATCTTCTTTAAAATTTTAAATACAGAAAACAGTAGAAACAAAGAATTAACATAACATTTACGAAGAATTCGAATCCAGTTTACAGCTAATTAATTACACGCCCCATTTATTTTTCCTTCTCTCTTCATCTCCACTTTACATCTCTGCCAAGTCACAAGGTATGATGAAGTCATTAGTAGTAGTACACCATAAACTGTACCAAAAGAACTCATCAATGTTTGCCAGCTTTGGCTCAAGAAAATTGTTAATACACATTCACTAAGATTGGATTCAAAATAGCTGACCCTGCAGCACGAAGATTTAAATGTAATTCGGTTTCTGAATCTCTCTATCTAAGCCCTAGTGAAACTAACACACAGAATGTTTCATTATCCCTGTACTATCACTAAAACAACAAAGGCTATATAATAAGTGACAACGTCGTCAATGACATTTTCATCTATCACCGGTGAAAACTTTTCCTAACAAGCGGTATTACAATGATTCTCAATCTACTGTAATTCAATCAAATGAGAGAGATAAGGTATGGATGATCATACCAGTGGCATGAGTAAGCATAAACTCAAATGCGGATCAAACCACCAATCTGAGCATCCTCGGGGTGAAAAACATCGCTAATAGATACAGTAGAGCAGAAACTAACAACTTTATGAAACTTATTAACAGGAGAAGGCAAAGGAGGCACTCTTCTCCAACTACACTTGCCATTCTCACCACCAATCTCACAAACACAAGCTGGAAACTTCTTATGACAATCATCATTAAACACATAAACAAGATTACCAGAGCCAACACATTTCAAACTCCTAAACTTGTTACTATCCTCTTCCTCCTCATCCTCATTATCAACTAATCCAAACAACAAATCCTCAGGCATAACCGCGATTTCGCTAAACTCCATCGAACCTTCTTCGATTCTCCACAGATTAAACGAGAAACCACACATCCCACCGAGAACAAGCATACCGTTACACGAATTCAAGAACGCAAACGAGAGTCCAGGTGGTTTAAGCGTTTGAACATCACTCCAGGTATAAGAATCCAAGCAAAACGAGGATATAAAGTAGGAATAGTTATCGAAAACGTAGAACCTTCTCCTAAACAGAGCCGAGGTTAGAGTTTGATGATCCTGACCAGATCTGAAATCAGCAGGGAGTGGTGAACAGAGCTCCCATGAGTCAAGAACCGGATCGTAGATTTGTACAGCTAATCGTTCCTCGATATCGACTAATCCGCCGATTCGCGAAGATCCACCGACGAGGATCAGCTTGGATGAGCCGGAACGAGCCGTGAAAACGCTTAAGAGAGGGTTGATTCGAGGAAACCGAACAGGGGAAGTGAATCGCCAATTAGGTTTGAGGATCGGCGAGAAGGAGAAACGAGGAGCGGTGGTGAAGAGGAAGCGATCAGATCCGACGAGGTGATCGGAGGAAGAGGAGGAAGAAGGGAGACGGAGCCAAGAGTTGGAGAGAGGATCGAAGGCGAAGGATTGGTTGTGGAAAGAGCAAGTATTGTGGATACCGAAGAGGAAGAGCCATGGTGATGATGAAGATGGAGAAGGATGAGGAGGAGGAGGAGGAGGAAGAGAGGTTATGATTGAACGCCATAGCTTGGAGACGAGAGTGAAACGGACTAAGGAAGGGATTGGGAGATGGGAGAGGATTGATTCTGTTACGTCGGTGTTTAGTGTGTTGAAGGATGATGATGATTCGAATTCTGGATTGATATCTGACATTTTTTTTTTTTTTTTTTTTTTTTTTTGAGTTCTCTCCTTTTTTGTTGATTTCGTTGTTTGAGAAGACGAAGAAGGAGACAGAGAGCATGAATAAATGCAACGATGGAGAGAACGTGTGACCGAGAGAATTTGGGAGATGAAAAAGTGTACGGCTTTTATGAATTATTGCAAAAAATAGATAGCAAATGTGTTTTTTTCTTTCCAAAAATATTTTTATTTTAGCCATTAAAAGGCTTCTCGAATGAATCTATAGTTAAAAACTTAAAATCTACTTATGATTATTTATTAGTAGGGTGACAAAAAAAATAAAAAAAATATGAGTAATTACAGAACTATTTTTTATTGCAATTTCAATGTATTAAATATTGTATCCAATTTTATACCTTTAATAAAAGAAAATAAAAATTTTACTGGTGAATTGTAGCTGAGATTTTTGATGCAGGTTTGTTGTTGGTTGTAAGTTTAGATTTTGTTGATGTAAGTTTTTTGCTGTAATATTTTTAAAAAGAAAAAAACATGATCAAATATTAGATTTGTGTGTAAATTTTAAGTTTTAAAAAAACTTGGTTTCATGTCACATCATCTAAATAATAATAAGTATTGAAAAAAATATCTGTAATTTATTTCTTATTTTATGCAAATTCAGAAATTCAAAAACTTGGTGAATCTATAGATTCTACCTAGATTTTCTACATGGCTGTAGGATTTTCACATGCTACAATAATCCATTTTTTGGGTTGTAATGTTGAAAACTAAAACCACAACATGATTGGTAATATCGTAAACATTTATTGAAAACATGATTTGTAAAAATTTATAGCTTTATAAAAAAAATCAGAAAGGTAGAAAAAAACTTACGGTCCAACCAATCACACCTAAAAAAAAATTTAGTTATGTAAACTTTAGAAGTTGATGATATTTGAATCATATACAAGTTTTTGCAATTTTTGCGATATGATTTTAACTTGCAAAGGGTTTAAACAAGAAGGTTTAGAGTTGGATGAGGATTTTATACACGTGGTGGTTGAAAGAGAGGTAAACATTCATTTTGGAGGTTTATACTTTATGATCTCACAAACTTGTATTATAAATTTATAATCCAAAAAGTGTTAACATTATATCCATAAATTATGCCGTATTTTATGCAAATTCTTTTAGTAGCTTTCATTTAGATCAGCATTGCACATGAATTCAAACGTCTTAAGTTTAAAATTATCAAATTAGTTTTTTTTTCTCGATTTATCATTAACCAATTTATTTTTCTAGAAAACTTTAATTCCCGGCTTTAAATAAATTTAAAGAACTCTTTACATTGTTTTACCTTGTTTCAGTATTCTGTTAAATCTTTATTTTGAAGTCCAAACCATTTTAATTTTTCCGCCAATACCATAAACCATATGACCTAATAACACAATTTTAAATCAGATTATAATTTTTAGACTGAATGTTATATCATCCCACTACCACACTAAAAAATTCTTCTATAACAAAAACAATGATTTACACCGTTTTATAGTGGCAATCCAATTCGGTCTATCAGATTAATTATTAAAGCTAAAAAGAAAGTAATATATTTGTAAGTTTCTTCATCATACTCAATTCTATAAAAGTACATAAAGAAATTTGAAATCACCGAAGAACAATGGTAAAGGTTAATTACAGTGGCATTGGATTTTTACTTGCAAAATTTATCTAGGGATGAGAATCAATTGGTTGTCCTTGTCGTTGCCTTCATCCACCACACCTAATTTTTCTCTTCATAACTCTAACACCACAACTGCAAAATCCAAAATACGTAAAAGAACTTAGACAAATAAATACACAAGTCAGACATAGCAAAAGAATATAAATTTTGTGATCAATCACTGTGATTTAAAATGTAAAAAAATATATATATATATATATAGGTTTCTGAAAGAAAAACAGAAGTTATATGTATAGGAAATTCAAAAACATTTCTTAGTTCTTTTGTTTAAATAAAATGAAATTGAATAATGTGGCCTTACATTCAGAATCAGTAGTGATCCAGTTGCCTTTCCTGGATCTGCAGTGGTAGAGTGGCGTAGGACCCAAAGAAACAAGGATTGCTGGTGAAGAAACTATAGAAATCTGATCAGAGGAAGAGTGTGTTGTGCAACTCTCACTACTCTCCCATCTCAAACTTATATTTGCAGATACACTACTCATCCTTTTTGTTGATTCTTCATTATTCACCTCTCTCATCATCTTCAACTTTTTTCGGTTTCTCAACTCCATCATTATCTGAAATATTATATATGTTTAGTTATCCATTTGAGTTATCAAATGGGTTTGAACCAATGAGAAAAAAGAAAAACAGACCTTAGGGGTAAAGAATTTGACAGCTTTGTCGGATTTGGCTGCTGCAGCCCATTTGATGAGCTCCTTCATTCTTAAAAGTGTGGCTTTACCTTTGCTCTGTTCGCTTTTAGCCTTCTCTTTATTGGTTTCTTCTTTTTTCTCTGGTTCCAAGACTTTGATAGCCTTTTTAGGATCAAACCTTGTTGATGTCACTTCTTCTCCTCCTCCTCTTTGTGCTTTCATCTTTTCCATGGAGCGAACTAGCTGTTGCCTCCTAAAGCTACTAACTCTTCTTAAATTCAGTGTGCTATAGAAACAAGCCTTTGCTACATCTTTTCTACACCATAACCAGATTCCTCTGTAACTGTTTCTATGTTTAGACCCTCTTGTAGATGATCTTCTTGTTCTCTGATCTGTGTAATCTTGATCACATTTATCAAATGATTTTGTCAGAAAACACAATGGTTACTATAATCGTTATTAATTAGTTAGCCAAAAACTTGTTTATTAAAAGTTTAAAGTTACAAGAGTAGATAATCTACATAAACTCACCATTTATAATATATAAACAAAAATGTCAAATTTTCTAGTAATAATAAGGTAAGATAAAAAATATGAACTGTTGTACATTGTGAACTAAGGATCAAGAAATATGTTGTTACTTACTTGCTAGAGTTGTGGTTGGTTCATGATCAGTACAACTGATTGAGCTGGACTCTGATCTCCCTGTTTCCTTTCCTAACTTAAAGAGCCATTGAAAGATCTGGTCAAAACCCACAAAGATTAAACTCTTATAAATATGGTCCTTTGTGTTATGGACACATGTGAATGATATGGAACACATGTGACTATGACTAACCTCCATGTTCTGGCCGAAGATGCTTTTTTTGGTATAATATAGTATAGGGCTTGTGTGATTATTCGCTTCTGTATATTTCTGGTGGGTCAAACGTAGATCTGTCCCAAATGTGTCAAACAGATTCTCTCTTACACATATAATTAGAGACTTTGGATCAGAAGATGAAGACAAGAGATGACTTGGGAAACTAAAGAAGATATAAGTGTTTTATATAATTTGTTTGACTCAATCTAATTTGGGGTGTATACGGAAACTCATGAACGTGGCATTGTACCAAAGTGGGTTTATATACATACACATGCTTCTTTGGATTGTGGGTTGTAGCTCTACTTCGTATCAAGGCCTTGTTGCCATTACCCGCAGCCACACACTTGTAAGTTAGGTCATATAATTTCACAGGGTCCCTCAAACTGAAATATTTTCACTATTAGAAATTTCTAGAAGATTTATAGCATGAGTACATGTGTATGTAAGCTCTCTCCGTTTTACTAGTTGTATAACTCAAGTCACTTGTTGGGGATAGATTTCAAATAATATATACTAGCTAAGCGTGGCACGACACATAGACTTTGGATCCGTAAGAAGTTACGCGAGGAGCCATCTCCCGCATTAGAATATCAAGTGTTAGGATCCCTTTATTGGAAGTTACAAGAAAGTAACACTAGTATATAAGTAATATATGAGTCAATCCGGAAAATGTTTGCACGAAAACTCTTGCTTGTAGGCTAGGTTGTGAGAGGGAAATGAGGGACAAAGGCAATCTCGTCATAAGAATTAGTTTTCTTAATTAAGATGTGAGTAAAAATGTGAGTAATATGAGAAAGTTGATAATCAACATGGGCTATTCACCCAATTTTCCTAGTTCTTTATAAAAACAAGATAATCATGTTTAGGGAGGGTTGACCAATTCTATTCACAAAATTACCGGATGTTGTCTGCTTAATCAAGACTAATTCGTATATAAATATTGAAAGGGTCTAAGAAGAACATGCAAGCGCCACATGGAACATTTTTAGTAAAGAGTTCATTACAATAATTGTTAACTTACATAACTATTTTTTAATACCTTTAGACATTCATTCCCAATTAAAGATCCACATGGAACATTTTTAGTAAAGAGTTCATTACAATAATACCTTTATACGATTCCATATCCTTACTAAGACCGACGGGACAAAATCTTGTGGAAGTTATTGTGTATTTGTGTGTAGCTTTGGTTCTTGTTTGGTACAAGAATTTTGATTGAAAATGAAAGCAAAAACGCAATTTATTTCAGTTACTAAACTTGAGTGTGGGGAGACACCTTTCAATATCGATTTAAATTCCAATGCCGTTCGTCGAACTCTGCGAGATCGAACGTGTTATGGTTCATGCCCGCATGTCATAACGTGTGACGTGGCCTCATATCAACCCTCTACATGCTTCAAGTACAATGATAGGTTATGATTTGGTGGTCCTAAGTCACAATTACGATATCTAACTAATGTCGTGGTTGGTTTTAGACACATCTGTTACAACACTTGTTCACATAGTTTCTACGTCTATCTACCAAACAAAAAGAAGTTGGTTACATTGTTTATACGAGAATCGTAAAAGAAATCTTCAATGACTACTTGGCCAAGTGAAGAAAAAAGAAGTCTCCACTTTGTAATTTATTTGACTAGTGACAATTTTTTTTTGTGACAAAAGTTGTTGTCTTCATTTTAGACATTTTTCTTATATATGCTATTTCCATGTACTTGTCCATTTTAGATAAAGGATCAACCTTAGTTGAAAGAAACAGTCTCCTAGATAAAAAAAAACTTCATAGTTCATAGCAACAACCCAAAAAAAAAAAAAAAAAAAACATTTTTCCATGTGAAACAAAAGACATTGCATAGAAACCAATACTTAGTATACAATGAGCGACTTAAGAAGGCTCAAAATGACATTTACATAAAATACCAAACAATCCTAAGGCTCTCGGCAAAACCTTTTTTTTCCTTTGCATCACAGCCTGGTTCTGACCCGAGAGATATCGATAGCACCTAAAGACAAAACTGGTTTCAGTAATCACAAAGGTGGTTTCTACAACCAAAACCCAATGATTTTATATTTAATTTTACCAAAGCTTATCGCGGATGATTTCCACTTGATCTAGGACGTCCAAATCTTCTTCTTCTTCTTGGAACATGAGTAGAAGCGTCACCTCCATCGTTCTGCAAACGCAACTCTTCATCGTCGTTGTTATTATGTTCATCTTGTAGACCCAAAAGATTCTCCCCCCAAAGGTATCTTCTATCTGAAGAACGGCGATGATTCCTCCATGCCCTTGACCTGTGAGATCTTGATCCACCACCACCACTAGAAACTCCATTGTCAAGAGACCCAATCATCTGAAACAACACTAATGTAGTCCACAGGTCGCTCCCACCATTTCCTGCTGCTTCCCTCTCACCTGGAAACCTATCTCCGTTCTCTATAACATAATCTCCTACTACAACAGCACCAGGCATGGCAGAACGTATGGCACTGACTATATCTCCATACTCCCTTTGGTTCTCAAGCCGCCTCCAAGCTCTCTCTCTTGATGGATCAGTGTCTGAAGGACGAGTTGTTGGGTGTATCCTTCTGGCATGGCGACGCAGATCTTGGTAGTTGCCAGTAAATGAGCAAGATTCTCGGGAGCAACTTCGGTTCTTGAGATCAAGATACGTTCTTACTTCTTCTACAACCTTCCATCCTAAAACAGTACCCCGGCATAGAGGACATTTCAAATTTGAGATATCTTCAGACTGTTCTTCCTCCTCCACTCTTCTTCTTCTCCTCAGCGATTCAGAATCCCCAGCAGAGCCTCGGTGAAAACTGCTTCGACTGGCTGTGCCATGTTCGTATTGGGATTCATTGTTGTATTCCCTTGAAGCCAAGTTCGCCTCGGGAGTAGGGTCGTTTGGTGATTCAGAATGCAGTTTCTTAAACCTGTCGAGGCAATTGGAATGACGGTAACTGGTATCACAGATGTAGGACCTGCAACCTTTGTCATGAGAGCTGCACAGCAGTAGAACAGCATTATGTGGGTGATCCATACAAACAGGACATGAAACCTCATCCAGTTCTTTGTGAAGAGCATGAACATCTGACTCGGTACTTAATTTTCGCTTTACACCAGCCATCTTGTAAGCACTGTGTAAGCTACTCACGCATCGAGAAAGTTAGAAACACTGAATTGAGGCTTAAAAATACTATTAATGTTTTTCTAGTCAAATAGGAAAAATTGCAAGACAAATTTCATTTTCTTAAATCTCAAATCAAGCAAGTAGCAGCAAAAACAAATCAAGAACATATGAACATATATAATTCTCATGTCACACAAACATAAGCTAGATATATTATATACTGAGGTCATGAAACTAGCACAAAAACTAAGACAAGCGGAAGAATCTTTACACATCAAAAGAAGCAATAAGCTTACCGCAGGAGAGCAGCCTGTTGAAAATTCTACTTTCTTACTACTTGATCGCCTGAACTTTTTTAAATTTACGACAAAGATCACTTGTTAAATTGCTGAGCAAAATGCAACCACCAACGAAGTAAACAGTTTCAAACAGAGAAAATCCTTGAGGGACGACACCAAATTCGGCATAAATAACTTAAATCACAACTCGTTAATCCGCAGGGCAACCCAATTGTCCCAAAACCTGCATTAACATTATCGCATACCATTAAACACATGGTTGATCCATACACAACTTTATACAATAAAACACTGTCAAGTTAGTAATCATGTAAACTAATTGCATCATCATGGAAAATAAGAAACTAGAACCCTAACCTTGAGAGACATTGGATTAGCAAGAAAAAAAAAAAACCCCAGGCTTCCACTACAATACCCTCAAAACCAAGATTTAGACAAATCCACATCATCAGAGTTCATTACAAAACCATAGACGAATTGACAGGTTTTGGCTTAAATAAGAAACTTTTCTAACTTAAAAATTCCCAAAGTTCAAAACAACAACAACAACTTTAAACATCAGGAATCTAAGAAAAAAATCAGATTCTCTTATTCCCTAAAAGAGAATTAAATTAACCCTAAAAACCCCCCAAATCAAAAATACCTAAATCTCATGTCAAAATCCACAAAAAAAAAAAAAAAAAATTAACGACAATCAAAGGCAGATATATATAACAATCCTCAAAAACATATAAATCAAAACTTCAAACACAAGAATTACTCAATCGATCCATCAAACGAACAAAAACAAGATCAAATAAAAATCGGGTAAGAACAAAAAAAAAAAAAGATTGAACAAAATTTAGAAGGAAAATTACAAATTGGAAATTGTTAGGAGTTGTATGTTCGTCTCCCAAGGATTCGATTTAGGGTTGATTCGCCGTCTCTCTAATTGAGAGATTTGGGATGGTGAACGATGGTGAGGTTTATTAGGGGGAAACTGGGTTAGGCGAAACAAAGGACAATCGATGATTTCTCCACTTATTTATTATTATGGTTATCCCCCAAAAACATTAGCACTTGCGTATTTATATTTTTATAACATTATTATTTTCCCACATTATTTTAAATCCAAGAAAATTACAAAAAAAAATAAAAAAAAAGAACTGTTTTCTTTTTTCCTTCCAAAAAGAACCATTCAAATGAAGTATCTTTGCAAATTTACCCTATAGTTAAAAACAATGCGTATTTAACCTACAAAATCAAACTTAAAATTTAAATGAGTTATATGTGTATATATATGTTTGGTTTTTAAAGTTAGTAACTCAAGTGATCGCGATACGTGTCAATTTTATCATATAATCATAAGAAAATTCAAAATTTAAACAATTTTAAAAATATAAAATGATAAATTTAATATGTATATGAAGAAATAATGCTAATTCTACAAGAAAAAGGATGATTAAATAAATTATACAATTAACGAATATACTAACATAATAATTAAAGAAATTATACAATTAATTATTAATTCTAAAAGAAAACGGGTTGTAAGTATTCACCTCTATATAAACATAGAAATAGTCTCATAAAAAATAATTTCTTCATATATACCACCATTAATTTAACTTTGTTCTACTGTTAAAACTTTTTCTTTAAATTTTTGTAAAAATTAATATTTTATGATGTTATCTCAATTTTATGAGGATGTTTCATATTATAAAGTACAACTACACGGCAATTCTATAAACTATCTCATTTTTTTTTTGTCAAATTTAATTATAAGTAACTTTTCTAAAACAAATCATATGTTTATTACTTAGAACATATGTTTATGTATTATGCATATATTCTTCTTTTAGTTTATTGGGATTATTAAATTTACCTCTAATTCATTTTTTCCTTCTAAATTTTCAGGATACCTTAAATTTTTTGAGAAAAAGTAATGAACTTATATGAATTTTTGATTAATTTATGATAATGTTAGTATAGTTTTATTAAAAATAAGTTGGACAATTTGTTAAATTCTTACGTATGAGATAGCAATTTATGGAACAAATATATTTAAGATAATTTTAATTTTTTCAAGTATGAGATAGTATTTTTTTTTCCTGTGGGAGTTATGTTTTGTTAATTATTAATACTAAGTAAGATATAAATTTGATATAATGCACATATTTGTAAGATATGAAAATTATGAGTCTTATCCACTGAGTATTGAATGCATATAATTAAAATCTAATGTTATTATAATGTAATATAAATTTATATTGTATTACAAGATGAAGTGTGTGAATTCTAAATCATAATTCTTTTTTAAAAGAAATTAAATAAAATATAAAAATAATATTTAGAATACTACTTAAAATTTAACGTAGTTCTTCTAGTGTATAATATAAGTTGTACATATATGTATAATATAAGCTGAGCAATTAACAAAATACGCTAAAGCATTATTTGTGGCATATGAGGACTTTTAAATGTCGGCAGATATAGCACATAATTTTTGTTAACCTGCAGCATGGCCCGGCGCCCGGGTGATATCATGGATTGGATGCTTCACATTGCATTTAAGTTGTAGAGGCAGCAGATTCGTCAAGCGTCATATGCATACGGGTAACATTGGTGTGGGAGAGAAAGGTACTGAATGGGAGGCTTGGTGTGCTTCCATGATCAGATTGTTGGTAAATGCTAAAGAGGAGAATATAATGACTTCAATATATCAGGACAAGAATTAACAGAATTGCATTGCATGCAGCGCATAACCTGAAACCACACAGCATTTATCAAAATCAGACAACACCAAAAGTACTTTAGCAAAAGTATTGGTTTAAATCTAGTTCTACAGTAATATATAACATTTAGTCCAGTGGTTATTCCAACAAAACTTCAAAACTATAGACGTTGTTTTATCATTCGTCAATCAATCATCTTATAATTTTACACTGTCACAAATTTAAGAATCCCACATTTTTGGCTTTGTATTTTTTTTATTGAGAATGATGTTCAAATACTCATTTTGGATGCAGTTTGCACCAAAAAAATGTATTAATTTTGCTTTAAAATTCTATTTGTTTTGCTTATTTATTGCACATAATTCCCTAGGATATAATTTAGTATATAATCATTTCACACTGTGTAAATAACAGATAAAGAGTATTTGTTAGCTCGCAAGATGCTAGCACAACAACAACTAAAATAAAATTTAAAGAAACATGAGTTTTAACTCAATATTAGTATTTTTAACTCAAGTATTTTAAATTTAATTAACTATCGGTTTAACTCATTAGTAGTATGCTCAAATAAAAATATATTGATTTAATTATTAAGTTCAATAAATTTATGTAATACTGTTTATTACTATTGTATTAGGTTTCACTTTGCTAAATGGCTTGTAATTTCCCTTTTATTAGATTAACAATGGTAATAATACTTAAATCTTAATACTAGGTAACCTTAAAGCAATGTAATAATGGAAGCAAAGGGACTGGATTGTATGAGAACAACATACTGCTTGATTAAGGTATTATTACATGAACTAATGTTAGAAATTTGTGAAAGAATCATTACATGAACCCATGCTTGAACCATCATCATTTTTGTTTTCAAGTGTAGATTTTTTCTAGCTAAATCATTCTCGGCTAGATGTTCCTCTTCTTCAAAACAACACTCTAACCTGTTGTAGAATAGTATAGCTACTAGCATGAAGCAAATCACCACACCTGCATTTGCAATAATACTATATGTAACTGCTTTAAATTCTATCAGTATTTTTTTTAACACCTACAAACTTTATTAATTTGTGAAAAATTAATTCTCATAAATGCCACTAAAATAATTTTTTTTCTAAAAATATCATATTTTAGTTTTTTCCGAAAGTACCACTAAATGTATTTTTTCAAAAAATATCACAAAATGGAACTAAAAAATTAATATTAAAAATTTATCTCTAAGTCCTATATATTAAATCTTACCCCTAAAAACTATACTCTAAAACTAAAATTGTCAACCCAAACCTTAAAAAAAATTCTACACCCTTAAAAATCAATTTTTTTTTTATGTTTGTATTTTGGGGGAAAAAATGTTAAGTATGGTATTTTGAGGAATTTCTCTAAGGAAACAATCATTAAGAAAAAAAAACAGAGAAAGTTTGATGCAGTAAACTTCTCCCTCTGTACTATTTTATAAGAGCATTTCCAATCCATCTCTATTTTTTTTCTCTATAAATAGAAAAAAATATAGCAATCTATTTTATATGCAAATTTGCTTCAACCCACTTTTATTCTCACCTCTAAAATAGAAATTACTATATTTTGCTTTTTTTATAGAGGAAGAAAATAGAGTTCTTCTATAGCAATCTCTATTTTAGAGGTGAGAATAGAGGTCTAAGTTCTTTTAGTTAAAAGCATAAAGTTTTTTTTTGTCAACCAAACATAAATGAGAAGATAATATTATTCTTATTATCACAAAAGCACAAAGTTTAAAGAACTATAAATGTATTCTTATTTTTACATAACAGAATATTATTAAATATTTATTTAAAAGATTTTAACCAATTAGACAAAAAAACTGCAAAATACCAATGGTCATAATATACTAAATAAACATAAATTTTGTATAGGTACTTGAAAAGATCTTATGAATTGGAACAAAAAAAGCTAAAAAATTTTACAGTTTGGAATAGAGGGAGTATATGTATAAGTATTCTGACATCCGCAGCTGCATTTTA
Organism: Camelina sativa; assembly: GCF_030686135.1. Taxonomy (NCBI): domain Eukaryota; kingdom Viridiplantae; phylum Streptophyta; class Magnoliopsida; order Brassicales; family Brassicaceae; genus Camelina; species Camelina sativa. The sequence goes on along the minus strand of NC_141880.1, from coordinate 12,515,174 downwards.
TTCTCGATTAAATTACGATGACGTATATTAGTGTTTTCGAAAAAAATTAGATATATTTTTAGTTTTTTGTTATAAGGATTTTGATTTTATATATTTTCTTTTAATGTTAAAATTTTAAAATCAGCCTTCAAATTTTATTTTATTTTGTCAACCGGCTTTAAGTACTAATTACGAAATATACAGTATGTAATTTTATAAGCCAAACTGCAAGGTACATAAGAATATAAGATCATTGATAAATAAAATTGCACAGTGTTTTTTACGAAACGACGTCGCACAATTCGCACCTCTTTGAGAGAGAGAGAGAGAGAGATGAGTAGTTTTCTTCTGAAGACGTTAACGAAGAAGGAAGAGATCGATCGGATCATCAGAGACACCATTGATGAGGTTCTTGTCCTACGATTCGGTCGATGCACCGACACCGTTTGTCTCCAGCATGATGATATTGTAATTAAAACTCGCTCTTCTCTCTGAGTCAAATACTCTTTAATTTCGATTAATCGAAATCCCTAATTTTTTTGATTTTTTTTTCCTCTTTCAGCTTGCGAAATCAGTGACAGATGTTTCGAAATTTGCTAAAGTAGCTTTGGTTGATGTTGATTCAGAGGATGTTCAAGTGTACGTCAAGTACTTTGACATCACTTGGTTTCCTTCGACGGTCTTCTTCTTCAATGCTCATCACATGAAATTGGATTCTGGGTGATAATTTTAGAAGCTGATTAATCCCGGTTTAGGTTTGGTTTTGATGGTTTAGAGTTAATTCTGGTTTATATTGCAGAACTGCGGATCATACCAAATGGGTTGGTGCCTTTCACATAAAACAAGACTTTATTGATGTTGTTGAGGTAACCAAAACCAATTCAATTTCATCAATTTCTTAGAAAATTTACAGAATTGTTACTAATTCAAATCCTCTGTTACAAAATTTATAGGCAATATACAGAGGAGCAATGAAGGGGAAGATGATTGTTCAATGTCCTGTACCGCCAGAGAGAATACCAAAGTATCAACTCTTGTACAAGGATGTGTAAAAAGAAGAAACTACATTACAATGCAAAATCTGTTTCTTTCTTCTCATCCTTTTTATGTTGGCAGTAATATTTACATTGAGATTTACATATATGTTTTTTTTTGTACACAGTTGAAGAATGAGAATAAAATATGCAGGTTTTTTCGATAGAAACCATATGTGAAAGTGTCCATCGTTTCTTGGTTTCTGATGTTTGATGAAGTCAGGGTTTATTTTCTCTTCTTTTGCTTTTTGTGACGAGATCCATTGACATGGTCCGAAGTCGGGATGTTATCTCGGTGAATGGAGGACGTGAATCCGGGTCTACGGACCAGCATTGTTCCATCAGGTTTCTCCAATCCGGAGAACAGGTTTTTGGTATGGGAGGTCGAAGTGTGTTCTTTACGATACCGCCTTAGTGTTAAAAAAGTGGAAGTAGATTAGCAAAAGAGTGGTTACTGTTTTGAGGTAAGTGAAACGGTTAAGATAGTTTTTGACTTACCAATGATTGCTCCACAGTGCATGTCTGCGTAAGGTTCCTCTCCAGTTAGAATCTCCCACAGTGAGATCCCATATGAAAAAACATCGACCTGTTGTTCAGACCGGAAAGATTATGAGTTGTGTATTCTAATGGAAGATAAAAGTCTAATTAGGATAGTGATTCAATTTAGTTTACTTTCTCAGAAACCCGGGTGCTGCTTCCGTTCAAGAGTTCTGGGGCCATCCATGGAAGTGTTCCTCTGACTCCCCCAGATACCAAAGTGTTACGTTTGATTCTAGATAAGCCAAGATCTCCCACCTGCAGAAATCAGGATCTCATGTTGAAGTAATGGATTCTTGTCTTCTTATGGGAATGCGATTTTTATCAATGATGTTACCTTGCATATAGGCCGTTGTGGATCCCTTAGATTGACTAGTAAGTTTTCGCATTTGAGATCAAAGTGAACAATGTTCTTCGAGTGCAAATACTCCATCCCAAAAGCAGCATCCATCGCAATTATTATCTTTTTCCGAAAATCAAGCAACCTGCATTGGTTCATTCTTGCTGATTAAGTCTCTTTCAGAACACAAAGGAAACTGCAGGAACAACTTAAGTTACCTGTCCTTTTTGAGAAGAGCATGCCTGAGTGACCCATTCACCATAAACTCTGTAACAGTTGCCAAAGTTCCCCCAGTTCCATCAGGGACTATACCGTAGAATGCAACTACATTTGGGTGATGAAGATTTGAGAGTATCTGTGCTTCCCTCCAGAAATATTTGGTCTGATGATAAAGCAAACCAATGTAAGCATACCAACTAAAGCTAAAATTCATGGTTTATGCATATGACCAAAAACTTGACACCTCATAGAAGGAAACAGTCGGGACTCTTCTCTACTTCTAAATGGGGTTTTCTCTACTTTTAAATGGGGTTTGCTGGACAAGCATAGTTGTATACGTCCAGACTCCAGAGTAGGACTTAAAAATGCAGCAATGAGACTGAAGAAACAAAAGATTTCAAGACTAACCAAGCGTTCTTGTTCCGATGATCTCCCTGCAAAGCAGCTTTTTCTTATTCTCTTTATCGCAACATCCGTTCCCCGCCATGTTCCATGGTAGACAGTTCCATATGTCCCGGATCCCAGTTCTGTTAGGTCTTCAAGATCAGCGTTCTTTATTATCTGGAGGTTTGGAATGAGTAAAACTTCAATTTCTAAAGCACATTATACAAGAAAATATGTTGTTTGAAGAAGAAGACACTGCCAGAGTACCTGCAAGCCATAAACACTGGCTTCCATTTCAACGAAGAGTGTGTCTTTACAACTGTTCTCTTTCTCGCCGGTATTTGCTTCAGCTTCCTGTCGACAAGTGACAATCATGAGAAGAAAAAAACGAGCCTCTCTCAATTATAAGCTTGTAGAGAAGTAAATCACTACCTCAGAAAGGAATACTGTATCATCACTGTTCATCTTTGCGTGTGGAATGCTTTGTGGTGAATCTTCCCTTTCGACAGATAGTATCTTCAGATCATAAGTGTCGCTTACTGGGGCCGGCGCTGGCTGATTCAAATCCATGCTTGGGATTCTCACATGGCCTAAGACACCTTCTCCTCCTGTTCTCTGCAGGTCAGTTATTACTGTTAGAATCTGATAAAGGATAATCATGAATTGGGACAAATATAAAGTAGAATCTGGATGTTTTGCAATACTCACATTGTTTTGTGTTAAATCAAATTCTAAGATCCCAGTCTCATGACCAATCTTCATGTTTTCTGATTCAGAGGCGATGCTGAACAAGAAATTATCATCAGAGCCTGCTCTCTTATTTAAAAACATCCCTGAAACTTCCAAATTCCTTTCCCGAGCAGCACGAGATTCAGGTTCCTCATTTGGGACATTAGCTGCAATGCCTTCCTCTAAGGAAATTAGATTAGCAGATGAGGTTCCAGCAATCAAACGCTCATTATCTTGCTTTATTTGCTTCCATGGATCAACAACCGCTGAGGTTTGGTATCCATATGTAGGCAAAGCCTTACCGTCCACGTCAGTAGGCGTTGCTTTTGTCCCCAAAACTTTCCCTCCTAGATGAAAAATCGTGTCATTGTACCCTCCTTGATTCTTGGATTCTTGATTTAGATAAATCTCATCATAATGATTGCCTGCAGCAGAAATGTCTATATGCAATGTCTTGTTTTCACCGGATAGTCCTGGTCCTCCTGGCCTTGGTGAAAATTTAAACATAGTCTCTCCTCCCTCAGTGGACTTCATATCGAGTATATCGCTTTGTGTACGACGGTCAGCTAGATCATTATTCCTATGCACCTGCACTGGCTTTTCTTGTGTTTGCTTCTTTGTAAAGTTCAAAGTTGAAGATGGACTTTGTCTCTCTTGTGAAAAGTAATTAGAGTGTCCACCATTAATCTCTAGTGTAGAGTCTGAGTACGAGTGTGGGATCCCCAAGCAAGAATCATTTGAATTTGTAGACCCAGAGAAGGAGACCTTAGATTCCTCGGGCATGCTCGCTTTATCGCTGTAGACCCTTCCACTATTCACAGACCTCTCAGGGTTAAAGCAAAGTGTATCAACATGGCTAGAACTGGGAGTAACAAGTTTTTCATTGAAGCCATTCTGGAATTGCATCCCATATAGGTTCTCTGCCTCATGTTTGTTAGGCTGACAGTTTACTGAAGGTAGTGGTCGCTGTTGATGATATTTGGAATCAATCGCCTCAAAGCTAGGTGTCTCTGGTTGAGCTGGACTGAAGGAATTATTACTCTCGGAACTGGAGTTATTTCCAGGGAATGGTGAGTATACACCATTTGAATCCCTTTGCTGGAATGGTGAAGGAGAAACAGGAGGTGATGGATAGGTAGGCATGTTATATTGAACTCCATTGAAAAGAGGATTCGGGTGCATAGTAGCGGTATCCAGTCTGAGCATCTGACCCGGTGCTTGTTTACGGAAACTTGGATTGCGATCCAAATTGTTTACATGATAACGTGTATCACCAACCAAAGTCTGACCAACAACAGCATTAGAATTTATAGCTGCAGCATATTGGCTATCAGGAGTGGTCTGCTGAACTTTTCTTTCAGGCTCCCCTATAGGAATCAGGAACAGTCTTGGCCTTTGTGAACCCTCGAGTCTTTCTAGTCCATTGTACTCTTCAATCATATTCTGAAGATCCTCATCCGAAGATACCGATATTAAGGAGTCAAGCTCATCCCCTGGAAGCTGATACTTGATTGAATGAGGTTGTTGGCATATAGCTGATGTCTTCTTCTTGAGTTCTTCCCAAGAAAGGTTCTTGCGGATAGAAATAATATGCGTCTCTCCTCCAACGTATTTAAGTTTTTCATCAGTGGATCTTGGCATAATTCTCCCACCAAAACTGCAAAGAAACTTAACTTTTCCGAATCTATCGAAATCTCCTCCTCCTCCTCCTCCGCCAGTATAGTTGTTGGACTGAACACGCTCTGGTAAGAATGCACAAGGGGCAGACCTTCCCGTGACATCTCCTCGGTTGGAATTTATTTCACCAAAAGCTTTCCTAGTTATAACTTCGTTTTCACCACCTACATTGTGGTAAGCACTAAAATGAGGCACATAACTACCACCATTCTCAATCCGTATAGAAGAAGACCTCGGGTCTCGTCCAAAATCATAAGCATCAGAAGAAGGACATTCAGATTCAATCCTCCTCATTTCATGAAACCGAGCAGCAGCACTGTCATACCCCGGTAGGTGATTCTGATGATAGTAAAGGTCCCCACCAAATCTATTACCATCGTTATGAGTTTTCCCTGAAACGACAGGAGATTGGACAGGAGTATGATGATGATCCTTGAGAAACTCCATGGAAAACTCTTCCCCAGTCTGAAGTGAAACGTTTTTATTCACATTTCTTCTCTCAGCCAAGACAGCTGCTTGTTCCGCGTTTTGCCTAGCCCATCTATCTGACATAGTAGTAGTTGACTGACGGTTCTCTCTCACAAACAAAAAGCTAAGAGTTGTGTGATATAAACCTCCTCTGACTCTTAGCTGTCATTAAACAAACCGCATAACAGAGAAAGAAGACAAGTAAAAGCCAAACAGTGAAGAAGAATCAAGATCTTCAGTTGAGAAATATCTTTGCACCTGAAAACATCATTGAAGGAGAGAATAATAATTCAATAGACATGTCACATTAGTAGCAAACCATAACACCTGCATGTGGTGGTGGCATTCTCATATTATAATAAGAAAAAAGAAAGAGACAACACTTACTATGTTTGTTAAAAGAGAGGAGAACAACCCCCTGCATCAATTATGGCCAGCCCGAAAGCTAAAACAGCCAGCTCAAAACTTCACGTGTAGGACCTGTAAAGATTACTATATATTAACAACAACAAAAAAAATACTCTTATCCATCATCGTCATAAGTATCACCACCAGCATCGTCACATTAAACTTTGTCACGTTAAAACCCAAAACCAAAAAAGATGAATCATGAAACAACAACAAACAAACAGCCGAAATCAAAATTTAAGATTGATAAAGTTGCATCATCTAGAAAAAGTTCCAATCACTTAGAAACATAAAATTTTAGAACCAAAACAGATCGCAATTTTCACATTCTCTACAAACGAGGAACAGAGGAATGAGAAAAAACAAATTCCAAAACACGATCTTCAGATTCTCGAGGATTTGATTGGTACAATGGTAATTCCGAAACGATCGGGGGAAGATAAAAAGTTACCTTCACATTCGAACTGAGGAAGGTCGGAGAATCGAGGGGGGAAGGGTAACAAAAAAAAAAGAAAAAGAGAATCGAAAAAAAAAGAGAAGAAAACGGAAGAAACGAGGGTGGGTAAAACAGTTTTGCTGCTGGGGGGAGCGAAGAAGATCCAACATTTCCCGAGAATTAAGCGCCATCGAACTTTACCGGAACTTCCGCTGTTTTCTTCTTTTTCAAAAAAAACTTCTTCGCTTTTCAGGGGAGAGAGAGAGAGAAAGATTCATTTTTTTTTAGAGACGATAAAAAAGAAAAAACGATGGATCCAAAACTACGTCACAATGATCCGGCCCATAATTATAGTCTCTCCCGGCCCAAACTTTGTGATTTCAAGTGTGATATTGTGAGTGTTTTTTTTTTTTTTTTTTGATTCCACGGTTTAAGTGGAAGTGGTTCAAGTGAATCAATTAATAAAATGTAAAATGGTTAGTGATGATTTTTTTAAATGGTTACTTGAACTTCATAAAATGTAATGTGTTGGTGAATCTTATATTTTTGAGAAATGAAGGCGTGAGAAGAATTCATGGGAGAATACAAAGTTCTTGTGGAAAAATAGTACATCAGCTTGGCATTGTTTGAATTTTTAAGAAATGTATTAGGCATTAGGGACCAAATTATGGTCAGAACTCATGGGCCATGTGATGGATCAATTAACCCACATTAGTCTCTTTACACGTTCAATAAATTTATCATTTAGTTTTAAATTAAAAATATTTGTTAACAGTTTGTCTTTATCGATAGAAATATGCTAGTCAGTTGTCTATGCTGAGCTTGTGAATGTTGTGCGAGACCACCTCGACAAAAAATATACCAACTATTCTATTTAAGACTTAGTTGATTTTACTAGACCTAATTTGCGCTCTTTGTCTAGGTTCTCGTGGGAAAAACACTTGAATACACCTTTCAAATAAATTTAGATTCATCCACTGGCTGCAAGTATTCCTATTTTTGAACCTGATTACTCAAAAATCAAGATGTAAGTGCAAAATATGCAAATTCTTTGTCTAACATATTAATTTACTTTATATTTATACTTATGTTAATTATGCAGAGAATCTATTGGGCCACTACTTCTCAGTTTCAAGTTATAAGGAAATATAGTGAGAATTTTTTTTTTGTTAGACCATCTCAAAGTCTTTTTCAAATTTTGCGTCTAAAATATAAGAACTTTATAATAGAAGAATTTTACTCCTATGCATTTTTATATTATTTTTCTCTAAATAAAGGTTTTATTCCAAATAATGCTATTTTTATTTTACTATGAACACTTTTTATTTTAAAAAGTTACTAATTAACTCATTTACTTAAACTAATATAACATTTTAAAAAAATTATGGCTTTTATTTAAATTAAACCTTAATTATTAAAAAGTACATCACATCATATAAAAACTATAAAAGTACATCACATATTCACATCATATAAAAACTATAAAAGTACATCACATATTCACATCATATACAAAGGCGAAATGATCAACAACAAAACCAACAAACTCCTCCTCCATCTACTTCATTTGGTTTGTTTGGACAATATTTTAATGATATTGGTGGATTTGAAACTAATTTACCAAAGTATTAATTAATTAGTTTTTTGTATTAAACTGATTATTATGGAATGAATGAAAAAACAAAATCTATTATTATTTTTATATATTTATAAGATTTTATATAATTTATATTTTGCAAATGGTAATCTCAATTAGAATAGATATTTATGTTAAAACTCTAAAATCATTTCTATTATTAGTTATTAAAAAGATTTATTTTATTCATAAATAAATAAGTTAAAGATTAAAAGAACACTTTGCAAATAAAATAATATAACTCTATTATAGAAGTGGATTGAAGCAAAATTTACTAGAGTTGGAGATGCTCTCATATCAAGTAACGGTGCAAAACTTGGAGATGATGGATGTTTGAAAGTTTCAGTGGGAATTGTATTGACGTGTCTCACCGCTGGTAAATGTGGTGCCTTTATTGATCATCCATTTCCACTTTTCACTGGTTTTGTATATCCAAACTTATTGTCTCCTTAAGACGAAGTAAGGAGAAGGGGGGAAGACCATTCCATCGCTAAATTTATAGCACATTTTTAGTAAACTAGCAAGCTGCTGAAGAGATCATTGCACTTGAATAAGTCACTGTACTTATAGAAAACAAAAGGATTATGTACTGGAAATCTGATTAATTGTATTAGACTGTTTGGGATTTCTCAACTAACCCTTCAATTTATTTCATATGCTGCTATGATAATCTAGTTCATCTCTTGCCTCTTGGTTAAGTATAATAATGTTGAAATCATATATAAAGCGATTCACTTCACCTGCTAAGCCGTTTTTTCATGGCATACATGTTCTGGTCTTCCTTTTATTTGTGTTTGCTCTTTGAATTTGATAGGCTTCAAGATCCTCTCTCTGGATTTTATTCTGATATTATGGGTTGTTAGAAGAGACGGTACGGTACCATACTTTTTTTTCAGAAATTGCATAATGCTCATATAATTGTGTGAATGATTTACTTTCAGGGACATCCGGCTGTTAATTGTTAGAACATGAATTCCAAATTAATGAAGATGACAGTGAGGATGACAAAAGGTAAAAAAAAAAAAAAAAAAAACTAATAAACCCATATGACGAAGAGTCGAAGAGTTTGAACGTTTGGATGGCTTAAACGTGAGTGTCAGCCAGAACAAGAGGTTTTGAAGCATAGAAAAGCCGAGATTTTATTCGAGGATGGCAACTCCCTACCATGAATTTGGAGCAAGAGATTTTGAAGCTTCAATATCATGATGATATTGTGAAATGTGAACACTGTTGATTTTATTTAAAAAAAAAGAAGGAATTGATAGATACAGCAAATCATGGAATCGAAGACACAAGTCAAAGAGAAGACGAATACAAAAAAATGTAAGTCAAAAGAGTAATAACTCGTTGATATATCTTCCTTTTAACTCGGTTGAAAGTAAATCTGACATTGAAGTACGATATTTTATAAAACTGAGCCATGGATTCGGAGGATAAGAGAGAGTTGTATAGAGCTGAAGGAAAACATCCATCTTAAGTGTGATCAGAAGTAATCAATACAATCTGGCATCACGATTCTTGAAGTAAAGCAATCAATAGAAACAAATAGTAGATTTTTTTTTTTTTGTTTAATATGAAAAATAAAAATTGAACAAAATATAGTAGAAAAAAATTCCACATGGCGAATCTAAATGAACCAAATTGGAAAAGGCTCAAACGCAAAAGCCCTTCACACAAGAAGAAAGCCAAAAGCGAAACGAAACCGCCAAGGACAATTGTGACAACTTCTTCTAAACAGATGTTGGAGACACAATCACTCCGAAGTCTGAGGTTTCTTCGCCTTCCGTCTACGTCTTCGTGACTTCCCATTACTCGGAGGTGGCGTAACATCCTGTGAGCTCTCGCTAGGAGAAGTATTGTCCTTCGAAACTTCACCATCTTCCGAGATCTTGCAATCCTCGTCGTCATTCTTGGCCTCTACGTTCTCCTCCTCAGCTTCCTCCTTACGTTCCTAGAAAATTGGAAAAATTAGGTTAAGATTTATTATGCTAGACGATATGCGGCGGCTAAAACTCTTAAAACACAATAAGTCAATACGTACCTTTTGCTGTTTCTTTTTCTTAGCAGAGACGGTGGTCTCTTCTGGAGCAACACCGGAGGGAGGAGGAATACGAAGCTTTAAGAGTTCATCGATAAGGGCGGTAACGATTGGCTTCGAACGGAGGATCTCTACTTGATCCTTGTTTAGGGTTTTCCCCTGAGAGATCGACTCTTCCAGCCCAACAATTTTGTTGTATTTCTTGCGGTGAGCACGGAGACGCTTGCTGATAAGAGCAAAGACTGGTCCTTCTGTGGCGGCCATGGTGTCTAAGAAAAGATAACAACGGCGGAGCAAAGAGACGAAGAAATAGGATGAAGGTTAGGGTTTTATTTTCTTCTTAATTGATATCGGATGGGGTACGATCTAAACTAGACACCACATCGACATATATATATACTAGAGACCTTAGGTCTCTCTATACTATGTTTTGGAACATTCGAGATCTTTCTATAAAGTTAGATACAAATTTCCATTATAATTTTTACCAAACAAAAAAAAAAATCCATTATATTGATTATTGACAAATATTTAAGGTATCTCTATAATGTAATTTGGATCATTCTAGATCTTTGTATAGTTATTTGACTTATTTCCATATATCATTGTTGCATTTTTTTTTTTCATATCTTGTGTGAATCTTAACATTTTTGTTATAAGTTTGGAATACTTAATCTTTTATTATTATTAAATTGGGAAAGGCTCAAACTTATAATTTTTTTTGTTATACCTCTTTTTTTTTTGGTCTGTTATACCTTTAATTGTAAAATTTATTAAAATTATTGTTCACAATAAAAACATAAAGAAATGAGAAATCTCTTCGTATGTATTTGTTTAACGATTTACACTTTTACTAGCTAGGCTTAGACTGCTACACAATATGAACCACTAAAATTCATTGAAATATTATATAGTATATCAGGATTGTAATATAAATATTTAATTAAAAATTATAAATCTGTAATTAATATCTTTAATTTTGAAAACAAAACAAATGAGACGAATATTTAATTATTTAAAATACACAATTCACAAACAATTAGTAGCATAACTCTAGAAAATGTCAATAGTCTATAATTTATTTCTTGTGACATCTTTTTGTTAATTTCATACTTTTAATATATTGACTATTTTTAATATGAAAATTTAATAATTTTTAGTTTATTTTTATAATATGTATAGTCATATCATTGATTAAAAGGAAATACTTGTATTTTGTCCTATATGTAATTTGTTAAGCATGAGTGAGAAAGAACAATTCATATTTAAATTTCTACATCTTTGACACATATATATATACTAGATAAGGACCAGCCCGATGTGCGGGTTTAAACTTTTATAAAATAAATTAAATTTAACAAAAATATATTAAAATTTGTTGTGCGTTATTTATAAATTTTATTTTTGTCATAATACACTAATTTATATCGATTTACAAATCTTTTATGTATGTTACTATTAAAAGTGTATTTTTTTACACCTAAATATACTCGATGTTACAAATATATTATTTATCACCACCTATAAAATGTCTATATGAACACACTAAGACAACTATTTTACTTTCACTTCTGCGTAGCTTTTTAATTACTAAAATTGTTCGCTCAAAAAACATTTTGAATAAAAAATATATTAATAAAATACTAATCAATGATGTATCATCACAATAATATATGACCACCATGGAGAAAACATCGGCTCGACCCTCATCCTTTATGGAGAGAACCTTGCGTCCAATCTCCTTCACCATGCAGAGAACGTTGGCTCCATCTTCCTCTCTTAGGAAGATAACCTTGCGTCCAACCTCTTCCACCTTCATTTCTTAGGGAGATAACCTTGTGTTCAATCTTCTACACCATATAAAAAACATTGGCTCTGTCTTCCTCTTGTTTGGAGAGAACATGTTCACGTCTTTTTGCTATCTCAAAATGGTTTACTCCAAGCTTCCACAACCAATAAAAGTAAAAACCTTTTTCTAACGTCACAAAATCTTTTGATAGTAACTAATGTTAAATTTCTTAATGTATTTGTGGAAGGGTCTTTGTCCACTCTGAGTCCATAGGCCTGTGGATCCATCCATATTCGATGGCCAATTTGTTAGATTTAGAAATTTGTTTACCGACCCTACAAATTAGCAAATGATCTTTTTTTGTATTTAGTCCTCACTCGCACAGTTCCGACAATCACTTCCAGTAAGGTCACCCATCATGAAATTCTCTCAGAACTCTTGACCAAAAAAATAAATGCATTTTGGTGACATATGTGACCAAATCAATTCTTTTAAGCCTTTCTGCAAATCATGGTGTCACAGTCTTTGAGCTCCCATGGATCTATCAACAACGATTTATGTTTTTTCAGACTAGCTATCTATGTTTATTGTAAGTTTGTGTTTGGTTAGCTTATTTTATCTATCCATTAGGTTGATGAGCTTATACTCGTTATCTTTCTTTGGGATTGAAAGAATAATGGTAACAATTATGTTTGCAAAAAAAAAAAGGGTTTATAACCAACCAATCAAGGTTGAGAAATTAGAAAAAAAAACTGACATAATTAAAGAAATAATAGAAAATTATAAGCATGGTAATATATGAATCCCAAATAATTAAAAGATGAAAATATAAATTAAATAAAACAATCTAATAATACTACAATAAATTTTAAAATATAGTATTAGGAAAAGAAGACGCATATATTAATATTTTTTTGGGTCAACATATTAACCTTACCTATTCCCAATTGAAAAAGAGAAAGTAGGAGAAAATTTTGGTTTTAAAAAATAAATTACCTTCCCATTAAAGAAAATTGTCCAATTAAACAAAGTTGAAAGCTGTGTTTTTGAATAAATAATTTAAATTATTCTATTTTTTGTATAATTAATAACTTTAAATTTAAAATAAGTAAATAATATTATAATTCGAATTTTATGATATATATATATATAATTTCCTTATAATTATTTAAAAAACTTTGTATTTTTTTATAAATTCTGTAATTTTTGATAATTATCTTTTCATATTATTAATATTTGTTGAAACAAAATATTTTATTTTTGTTGTAATCAAATTTCTTCTATTAAATATTAATTCTTTACACATGTCAAAATCTGAGGTTGATAACTTGACACATGTCAAAATCTTGTTAATGGCTAACTTTCAAAACTCAACTTTATATAATAAGATATATATATATATATATATATATATTATATTTACTTTTGTTTCCTACAATTTATCTTGTATTTACTTTAAATATGATTTATTATTCTATCCAAGAGTCCATACAAAAATTTTATGTGATTAGGTGAGTCATATAAACTGGAAATTAATAAATTTATTCAGACTAATGTAAATAATTAATATAATTGATCATTTCTTTTGTGTTTTAATAACAAAAGGTTTCAATTTTCTTATTTTTACAGGTTGCTTTTCTGTTTTATAAGAATCTTAATAAAGATTATTATATTTTTAATATATAATTAATACTGTTTATTGCGACCATAACCTATAATTTATTGGAAATCACCAAAGTAACCTATCAAGATTTCTAAAAAAATTCAGCACACCGTTTTAGGATATTACCTTTTTACATATTATTCATTTTCCTTCTTAACTACATAACTAATAAATATTTTAAAAATCATCCTTTAAACTATTAATTATTCCTAATTATTATTTAATGAAATTTAGAAAAGGAAATATTAAATTAAACTAATTTTCAAAAATTTTAAATGAAAATCTTTTAATAAACAAATCAAATGGAAAATAATAATTAAAAAGAAAAAGAATAGTTTAAAATTTGAAAAATTAATAGTCACGCATCTTCAACCCATCGACAATTGGCTATATCCATTTTTCAACTTCAAAAATATTAAGTATATTTATTCTACGAACATTTTCCAGACTAACCAAATATCTGCGTCTGTTCGGCAGACTTCTAAAATAAAATCATCAAGCTTACATTTGGTTTGATGAAATGGATAGACATGCATAAAATCTGCGTAATTTTAACAGATTTCTTAGGTTCTTCCAGCAGACTTATAATTAGTCTACGAATATTTGGCAGACTAACAAAAAATCTACATATTTTCGGCTGACTTCTTAAATTTAAGCATCAAACTTACATTTAACATAAATTTAAGCATCAAACTTACATTTAGTCTGCTGAAATTGAAAGACATGCATAAAGTCTGCGTAATTTTAACAGATTTCTTAAGTTCTTCCAGCAGACTTATAATTAATCTGCGAATATTTGGCAGACTAACGAAAAATCTGCATATTTTTGGTAGACATCTTAAATTGAAGCATCATGCTTACATTTAGTCTGCTGAAATTGATAGACATTCATAAAGTCTGTGTAAATTTTACAGATTTCTTAGGTTCATCCAGCAGACTTATAATTAGTTTGCGAATATTTGGCAGACTAACAAAATATCTGCATATTTTTGGCAGACTTCTTAAATTTAAGCATCAGATTTACATTTAGTCTCCTAAAAATGATAAACATGCATAAAGTCTCTATATTTTAAACAGAATTCTTAGATTCTTCCATTAGTTTTTTATTCAGTCTACAAACATTCGGCAGAATAACAAAAAATCTGCGTATTTTTCCAGCAGACTTGTATTTAGTCTACTAACATTTGGGAGACTTGTAGAAGTCTATACAATTTTAACATACTTCTGAAATTAATCTTGCAGACATACAGTTAATAGACTTCTAATATATTTTCATAAAGTCTGCTCATTTTTGGTAGACCTATAAATTTGTTTTTGACTTGTAAATTATATTGACATATTTATAAAGTAAATTCAGCAGATTTGGCAAACTTCTAAATAATTTTGACGAGTTGGTTTGCCAGTCTTTTTCAACGATCATCGATTCTATCGAACAATCTTTCACCAAAAAATTCTTGCGCCGATTTGCCTTTTCATCCGTTAGATTATGTTGGAACTAAGTCGAAAGATAAATGCAAACAAGTAATAAATTTTTTGGCTTTAAGAATCAGAAGAAGATAAAATTAAAAAAAAATAATAATAACAAAGAACAAGGATCTTAGATGGAGAATTAAAAAAAAGCTTTCTTCTTGTAAAGAGTCAAGGGAGAGAAGAGCAGCACGAGTTTGTATATATACATTAAAAATCAATAGCATAATAATAACTTGTTTATAGTTTTGGAATTGTTTTTAAATTAATTTGATTGTAATTTTAAAATGATTTAATAAGAAATTAATACCAAGTTTTTTGTTTTTTTTAAACCAAATTTTTAATAAGGGTAGATTTGGAATTAAAAAAATCTGGACACAGAATGTGAGTTATCTAAGGAATAAAAAATTAATTGGGTTATCATAGTTATTTCTTATAAAAAGGAGGTTATCCTGGATAAATTTCTCTAATTAATAACATATATTTCTTTTGCTTGCATATCTTTTCTGTCGAAAAAATGATTTTATTAACTTTAACATTCAGTACAAAGAAGTTTTGTAGCCACAATGACTGGGTTACAACTTACAAACTAGAATATAAATTAGCATGAGAACAATGGAGCTTAGCTAGATGATAAGCTACGATATTACACGATTGTCTTGTAAAACTGAATCGTATGGATAAGAATTGTGACGCCCAATAGTGTATATATATGATGAAGTAGGTTTGTTATCGCACAATTGTTTGAATCTATTGATTATTTTGGTTAAGACTATACCGATTTGAAGCCTCGTTCCAAGTTTGTTAAATAGCCGCTAGTAATTAAGGCTTCTATCTCAGCTTCCAAAGGTGAAGAGGCGTGATTGATGCACTTGGAATCCCTTGATGATCTCAAATAAACCGTCCATCTACGTAGCTTGTTGCGTTTGCATATCATTATAAACATGCGTCAGAATTACATATATACGGAAAATTTGGTCATAACTTGTCTTGAAGACGATTTTGTGTGCTCACGAAAAAGATGCATTTTGATTTATTCTTTAATTTTAGCTCGTGCATTTAGTATTCTTTTGTATGGACTTTCACGAATTTTATTGAAACAATGTTATTCTTACTTTCCAAATTCTTCGAAATAACCATTTGGGAAAGAGTTGTCGATTAGTGAGGTCTTCTGTATGATAGAAATTGAGAATATTGGATATGGTCTCTTCAAGATCATCGGAAGGATGATGGAGTTGTATAAATGGAGTGTTCAAACTTTTGATTAAAATTGTAAAATCAGAAAGAGCTGTGTGTGACTTAATTATTAAATATCCAACGGAAAAAATATGAACTATTGATAAGCCCCATCAGGTCTACATAAAGAGGAAGAATAGAGAAGGAGGAGCACGTGTGAGCCAAGAAGAGAACACGTGCGAGTAAATGAAGGCTTTTGTATATAACTTTGTAAAAACGAGTTAGTAGGGAAGTTGTTTTGTTGTGAAAACAGAGTCTTATGTGACTTTGAGGAATCGGTTATGATCTAGCTGCGTCTAGAGGCCGATCTCATTATCATTGTAAACAGTTCATTTCAGATAATAAAAAAGAGAGTTTTTTTTTTCTTATCAATTGGTGCGTCGTGATCTCGGATTGAATCTCTCGCAACGGTGAGGAGTTAGGGTTCACGAGTTGGGGATTTTATCAGTTCATCGAAGAAGACGGTCGAAACAATGGTGATGGAAATAGGATTATCTCCGGTGCGCGAGTTATCGGAAGCAGAACAACACGAAGAATCCTTGGCGGATGTTTACGATCAGTTAGGTGAAATGAAGAAACAAGAAACCAAGTTGGAGACCAAGATTGAAGCATTGGGATCTCAAATGGGGACGAAGATAGAGTCTTTTAGCAACGAGATGCGTTCGCGTGATCAGAAATTGGAAGATTTGGCTAGGAAATTGGATTTGGTGCTCAGCTCGTTACCAGGAATTGCTACGACACGCGAAGTTAGGAGTTCGAGTCAAGTGATTCCGTTACAAACCCAAGGTCGTCACAGTAAGGTGCGTTTCTTGAACTCGGAACCTTGCCGTAGCAACATTAGGCCAGGGCTTAGAGAAAATTTGATCAAGAAGGTTGAGATGCCAATTTTTGATGGAGCTGGAGTCTACGGTTGGGCTGCTCGTGTAGAGCGATTTTTTCGAATTGGGGGATACAACGATGAGGAAAAGCTTGCATTGGTTTCAGTTAGCTTGAGTGGAGAAGCTTTGAGTTGGTATAACTGGATAGTGAATACACGACAATTTGGAAGTTGGATGCAATTTAAGTCAAGCTTGATGTTGAGATTTGGGAATTTGAAGATCAGAGGTCCAAGTTAGAGTTTATTTTGTATCAAACAAACATGATCAGTGGCTGATTACATACAAAGATTTGAAGATCTTTCATCTCAAGTAAGCGGTCTGGATGAACAGAAGTTGGAAGGGATTTTTTTTAATGGGTTAACACAAGAGATGCAAAAGTTAGTACATATGCAGAAACCAAATAATTTGGATGAGATGGTAGCAGAGGCTAGAGCTATGGAGTCAAGTACTATGAGGAGAGTGGTAAAAAAGGAACTAATGCTAGCCAACAAGGAAAATTCTGTTTCTGACCACAAAATTAATGCCCCCTATAACTCGAATACTTAGAAGATGAAGACTGTGCTTACATATCCGGTAGTAAATAATGAGAAACAAGTCGGAAGGGTTGAGCAAATGCCAAGAAGGCATACCACAAATGCAGAATTTGATGAGAAGAGAAAAAAGGGATTTGCTTTAAATGTGATGCTCCTTGGTCCAGAGATCACAAATGTCCCAACATGGAGTTGCGAGTGTTGATTGTGTTTAACGGATTTGAGGTGGAAGTGTTGGATGAAAATTATGAAGCGGTTGATACAGAACCAATGGGCAAATGTATGGCTCGTTCATTTGCTTCGTTTCGAGGAGTTTCAGGACCATCTATAACCAAAGTAAGAGACTCAGTGGGAAAGGAAGCAGTGATCATTATGTTGGATAGTGGAGCAAGCTACAATTTCATATCTCCTGCTGCTGTGAAGAAACTGAAGCTTAAATGCAGAGATGATCCAAACCTAAATGTCAAATTGGGAACTGGCATATTAGTAAATGGATTAGGTGTTTGTGAGAAGGTCACTTTTTCTGCTCAAAACTTGGAGTTCACAACTGATTTTATCGTGCTGGAACTGGGGCAGATCGATGTGATTTTAGGCGTATATTGGTTAAGGACCCTTGGAGATTGTAGGGTGAATTGGGAAAAGAATGAGATGTCATTCATTCATAATGGCGAGATGGTGTCACTGAGAGGAGAACCAGATCTTATGATCAACAAAATGTCTTTGAAATCATTGACAAGCGGTTATGAAATCAAGTCTAAAGGAGTCGCATTGGAGTTGTATAACCAACAAGCAAATCCAGTAGCTGTAGAAAGGTTGAATGATAGTATTCAAGCAGTGCTATCAGCATTTGAGAAGGTGTTTGAGATCCCCACATCTCTTCCACCAATAAGAGGAAGAGAATATTCCATCTCTCTTATAAATGGAACTACAACCGTGAGTGTTCGTCCTTATCGATATCCTCACGCTCATAATGAAGTGATGGAGCGAATGGTTAAAGAAATGTTAGAGTCAGGGATCATAAGACCAATCCAAAGTCCCTTCTCTAGCCCAGTCTTGCTGGTTAAAAAAAAAGATAATAGTTGGCGTTTTTGTGTGGATTACAGGGCGTTGACTAGAGCTACAGTCCCTGACAAGTTTCCAATACCTATGATCGACCAACTACTGGATGAGCTTAATGGATCAATTTTATTTTCGAAATTGGACTTAAGAGCTGGTTATCATCAAATAAGGATGAGGGAAAAAGACATACAGAAAACAACATTCAGAACTCACGATGGGCACTATGAGTTTCTTGTAATGCCATTTGGTCTCACGAATACACCAGCGACATTTCAGGCATTGATGAATGAAATATTTAGACCATATCTCAGAAAATTCATTTTGGTGTTCTTCGATGACATTTTAGTATACAGCTCTACAATGCAACAACATGTTGCGCACTTGAAGATTGTTATGCAGATATTGGAAGAGAATCAACTGTTTGCAAACAAAAAAAATGTATGTTTGGACAAAAGCAAGTGGATTACCTGGGACATATCATTTCTCACCAAGGGGTTTTGACAGATCCAGAAAAGACAAAAGCAATGGATAATTGGGTGACTCCTAAGTCAGTGAAAGAACTGAGGGGATTTCTGAGTTTGACAGGATATTATCGAAGATTTATCAAAGGGTATGGTGTAGTGGCGAGACCATTGACAGAACTGTTGAAAAAGGATAGTTTCGAATGGTCTACAAAAGCTCAAACAGCCTTCGACAACTTAAAAAAAAGCAATGTCAACTGCACTTGTCTTAGCATTACCAAACTTTGAGGAGATTTTCACAGTGGAAGCTGATGCTTCTGGTTTTGGCTTGGGTGCAGTATTAATGCAGAATAAAAGACCGATTGCATATTTCAGTCATGGACTGACTGCCAAAGAACAACTAAAACCAGTCTATGAAAGAGAATTGATGGTCATCATTTTGTTGATTCAAAAGTGGAAACACTACCTATTTGGAAGACATTTTATAGTTCACACATATCAGAAGAGTCTGAAATTTCTTTTGGATCAGCCAGAAGTCACTATGGATTATCAGAAATGGTTAATCAAACTGTTGAACTATGACTTTGACATTATTTACAAGCCTGGAGTAGAGAATACAACAGCTGATGGGTTATCAAGGATGACACAAAACGAAGGTGTACTGCTCTCACATTCATTGATGGCCTTAACAGTACCGTCTGTGTTGCAGCTCCAAGACATTTATGAAGAAGCTTAACAGTACCGTCTGTGTTGCAGCTCCAAGACATTTATGAAGAAGTTGATCACGATGTGGAATTACAGAGGGAAGTACAAAACTGTTTAGCCAAGCAGTCCACCCACTCGAAGTTTGCAGTAAGGAACGAGAGATTATGGTACAAGAATCGACTGGTGATCCAAAAAATTCCAAATTTATACCATTGATTTTAAACGAGTATCATAATAGATTGCTAGGAGGACATTCGGGTGTGTTTAAAACAGTCAAGAGAATTCAACAATCGTTCCATTGGGAGGGCTTACAGGGTGATGTTCAGAAGTACGTGTCAGAGTGTGATACTTGTCAGAGACACAAATATTCTACTTTAGCACCAGCTGGTCTACTTCAACCCCTCCCTTTACCACATCAAGTTTGGAGGATATCTCAATGGACTTTGTGGAAGGCCTTCCTAAATCTCAAGGGAAGAATGTCATTTTGGTGGTTGTTGACAGGTTGAGCAATTATGGACATTTTTTGAGTTTGAAACATCCTTACTCAGCATCTGATGTAGCAGGATTGTTCATCAAGGAAGTAGTGAGACTTCATGGACACCCAGCTTCAATTGTTTCAGATAGAGGGAATACTTTTTTGAGTGCTTTTTAGAAGGATTGTTTCAGGTTGTCAGGAACCAAGCTGAAATACAACACAGCCTTTCACCCTCAAACGGATGGGCAAACAAAAGTTTTGAATAGGTGTTTAGACGTATCTCAGGTGTTTCGCGTCGTCTCATCCTAAGACATGGCACCAATACTTATCGTGGGCAGAACTTTGGTATAACTCGACTTTTCACACGTCGTTAAAAGCCACTCCTTTTAAGGTCTTGTATGGTTGTGATCCTCCAGCTATAATGCGTTTTGAAGGGCAAACTACTAAGGTCTGGAGCGGGAAACTATGATGAAAGAACGAGATTTAATGCTTTCTCAGATAAAGGAGCACTTGGTACACGCGCAGCAACTGATGAAAAACAATGCGGACAGGCATCGAAGAGATATTGAGTATACTGTTGGTGATTGGGTTTTTCTGAAGTTAAGACCCTATAGACAGCAGTCGGTGGCCAAACGAGCTTGTCAGAAATTGGCAGCTAAGTATTATGGTCCATTTGAAGTAATGGAGAGGGTTGGTAGAGCTGCTTATCGGTTACAATTACCGCAAGGTTCGAAAATTCAACCAGTGTATCATGTCTCGCAAATTAAACGAGTGTTGGGCGACTATCAACATGTTATACCCTTACCTGAGCTATTCAATGAGAGTGATGAATTGGTCATTGAACCGGAATCGGTTTTGGACACTCGTTACAATGCTAGTGGAGTGCTGGAAGCATTGGTCCGTTGGAGAGGTCTACCTGACCATGATAATATTGGGGAGATTGTTAAGGAGTATTTCGAAGGAGGTATTGATAAGCCCCATCATATCTACATAAGGAAGAAGAATCGAGAAGGAGGAGCACATGTGAACCAAGAAGAGAACATATGCGAGTAAATGAAGGATTTTGTATATAAACTTTCTAAAAATGAGTTAGTAGGGAAGTTGTTTGTTGTGAAAACAAAGTCTTATGTGACTTTGAGGAATTGGTTATGATTTAGCTGCGTCTAGAAGTCGATTTCGTTATTATTGTAAAAAGTTCATTTCAGATAATAAAAAAAAAAGAGTTTTTTTTTATTATCAACTATACAGTTAAGGAATTGACGAAAAAAGTGGATGATTACTGTAATCCAGTGGATGATTATCAAATAAAATTAATCGAAGTAATGTTCATGTGTCTTGATTAACGGTGATAACCGGCCGGCCATGTGGCTTGTCTTATGTGCAAAAGTCAATGCCAAAACAAATGTGCTTCGAGTAATGCCCTCCTTAAACTTCCCACCTTTTCCATATATTATATTATTTCAGTGTGATTCTATACACATTTTTCTACTAATTAATAAAGTGCATAGATTGATTTCCCTCGCTCGTTTGCCCAAAAAAAAAAGATTGATTTCCCTCAAATCAAATTTCGAGTTACATTATTTTTCAGGGTCCTTGTAATTTATGTAAATGTAATCATCCAGTTGTTCCTTCAAAAGTTCTTTATGTCATATATTTCGATTTTTTTCTTTGAGCATCAATATGTTTACATGCACATGGGTGCACAAATGATATGCATACAATATATATAAGTCCGCGTGATACTGAGTTTGCTTATATAAATTTATCCATAGTGAGATGTCTTTTCCTGATTTGAAGCTACCAATAATATGATTATTAGCTAGTGATAATACTCGTACGACATATGGATGCAATGGCTGTATGTATATTGTATTAAACTTTAAGAAGTCAGCTTGATTTTCTTTTTTTTAATGAAATAAGATTGAAGTAGATAGCTAGCGACATGTATAATATGTAATATAGACCTCAATTTTTTTTCATTGGTCTAAGTCATAATTACTATATAAAAGCGATGCTAAAAGTTCGTGTAAACTACATTATATGTGATATACATATTGCAAAGTTTAACTGATATTATCATGGTTTCCCTATGGTAAGATTCCGACCACAATGGCACATGTGTTCTTTTGATTTTTCATTCGTAGTCCTCCAAAGACTAGTACTAGACATTGCAGATCAGATAGTTAGATATTTAATATATATTTGGAGTTTATGGTTGGCATAATAATTTATCGTTTCGAACTAAACGTGCATGTATGTACTCATCCTAGAATTCTATTCGAGTACAACATCTATATAAAAACTTAGATTTAATTCATAGATATTGACTTTACGTATTTGCCAAAATCACATGCTTAATAATCAGTTTGATGATGAGCGCCATCACATTTCATCAAATATGTAACTTCGTCGACATGGGTATATGCATTGTACTTACTAATCATGCAAATACGTTTATACCTTAATTGTAACAACAAAAAAGACATGCAAATACATTAATAAATGCATGGCATTATAGTTGTCAAAAAAAAAAATGCATGGCATTATCCATAACAACGATGTCAAACCTAATATTATAAATCGGTACCTAACCTCAAATTTTCTCAAGTCGGCGTTTTGATTGAAACTAGAGAATAATATACATGCAACATTAAAAAATATAGCAAGCATGAAAAAATAGACGTGGTTTCCATGCAATTTGTAGTACTCGATCGAAAGGCCGAAACACCGACCAATAAGAAAAAAACTTATAATTATGTAAATAAATATTAGTAATCTAATATATATAATATATGTAAATTTATGTCCAGTGGTTAAAGATTCATAATAGATAACGTGATCATTGTTTCACTGTAAACATTTTAAAGTATAAGAATGGCCGCCTCTTCGAAAATTAATTTGGGCTTAGTTCAAAATAGTTATCAAAAAAAATTGAGCGTTCATCTTATTACAAACGAACTTCTTAAGTTGTGTGTTTGGGTTAAAATTAAAGCATTCACCATAAATTTTAAGAGAAAATATATAATTTGATATAGATTTTTTATTAATACTTTATAATCCATAATATGATAAAAGGAATTTTTTATCTATTGTACTAAATTAGGAAAATGAATTAATTTTCTGCATAAATATATATAAAAAATTTACGATGAAAAAATTCTTAATTGTGGTAAATGATTCTTTGCTAATTGAAGCTATAATATTATGCCTCCGTTTTACTAACTGAGATATTAAACTAATTATTCTGTTTATATTGATTGAGAATTCGAAAGTTTTAATGTATTTGTACATCTAGATTTTAGGAGTATTATTGCTAATTAGCATATACAGTTGAGAGTTAAAAATGTTTTCAATTGAAGAGTGTTGTTTTAACACTTTATTTTTGTTTAAAAAAAAGTGTCATTTTGTATTCTTTTAAATGAAATCTTAGCATTTGTAAATTAATTGAAAATATTTTTGAAACAAATTAACGTAAATATATACTATATTTTTAAAATGTCCATTAACTAAAACAGATAATTTTTATTTTAAAAAAATCAAGATTTTTGATAAGTATAGTAATTTGGTAGGAAAGAACTAACCGAGAAAGTGGTTACATACCTCCCAAAAATTGGTTAAGGCTAAAAAATAAAGTCAAAACAATGTGATTCAACCATATATATCACGGAAGACGACAGTTAATAAACGCCGTTAAATGAAACTGATCCCACCGTACGAGAAATCTTAACGTCAAGTGGAATAATAATAATAATAGTTAACGGAGTTTAGCTGCTTCTTCCTACCTTCGTAGCTTGCCTATATATAAAGCTGATTTCATCTTCAGCTTCTTCAACTTAGATCTCTCTCTCTCTCTCTCTCTCTCTCTCCCCTCCTACATTTGTCTCATATTAAGCACAAAGGAGAGAGAGCTTCTATATATCCAACAATGGCGGTCTTCTTTAGCAGCAGAAGCTTCTTAGCTCTCTTAGCAACTCTAATCATTCTAGCATTATGTGTGAATGCATCAACAATGTAAAGCTTCGTAGCATTTCAAAACTTTCCAAATATTTCTACTAGTTAAAGGGGAGAAGTAACATTTGTCTCTACTTTTTTTTTTTGTGTTTACAGAGCTAACGAAACAGAGGAGCTCAAGTCGCATAGCTCAAGTAATTCATCGACGGTTGATAAGTAAGTCTTTAAACTTCCTAGTCAATCTCAGCCGTCCAGATTTAATCAAATGCTAATACGACGCCGTTTTTGAAATGCTCTGTTTTTCTCAGGTTATCTAACGATGACGGTGCATGGAACGAACATGCCGTTAAAAACCCAGAAGAAGTAGCTGCAATGGTCGATATGTAAGTTCTCTCTCCCTTTTAAAGTTTTTTTTTTTTTTTTAGCAATTAATAAGACAATTTTATTTCACTTTCATTTCATATTAATAACCCCTTCAGATAGTCAAACGTTGTGTTTCCCTTAAATATTATTTTACATAAAATAACAATAAAAATTTTGCCCCTATAGTTTTCCCATAAATGTTTTTATTCCATATCTCTAATTTTAGAAAACCTCGTTTTAGTGATATTGCACAAGTTGGGTTTTATATGCGACACAGACACGCCGTGATCGCCATTTAAAGCGCCTCTCGCGTCGCTATTTTTTTCCTCACCCCACCGACGCATTTTTTTTCTTTTTTTGTAGTAAATGTTTACACATTTTTGTGTATAAATTTATGTTCTAACAGTTTTTAAAAAACATTACAAAAATAGAAATTTTAAAAAGGTGTCCGTATGGTTCCGTATAATATGGTTACATTAATTACACCACATGGTTTCCTTCTTCTACTCCTCCACGTGACTTCAAGGGCTTTAACGTGAAATCAAAAACTTTACGGGTTCATTTGATAACAAATTTAAAACTAAGATCTCTTTTTGTTATTTTAAAAAATTTAATAGGACGATTAAGAACAGTACAGAGCGGAGGAGGTTAGGATTCTTCTCATGCGCCACCGGGAACCCAATCGACGACTGTTGGAGATGTGACCGGAACTGGCACCTCCGTCGTAAGCGTCTCGCGAACTGCGCGATCGGATTCGGTCGTAACGCAGTCGGAGGACGCGATGGTCGTTACTACGTCGTCACAGATCCGTCAGACCACGACGCGGTTAATCCTCGACCGGGAACGCTCCGTCACGCCGTGATCCAAGACCGTCCGCTATGGATCGTGTTCAAACGCGACATGGTGATAACTCTGAGCCAGGAGCTAATCATGAACAGCTTCAAAACGATCGATGGTCGTGGCGTGAACGTCGCGATCGCCGGCGGTGCTTGTATCACGATCCAGTTTGTGACGAACATTATCATCCACGGGATTAATATACATGATTGTAGAAGGACTGGTAACGCTATGGTTCGTAGCTCGCCGTCGCATTACGGGTGGAGGACTATGGCGGATGGTGATGCGATTTCGATTTTTGGATCGAGTCATATTTGGATTGATCACAATTCGTTGTCTAATTGTGCTGATGGATTGGTTGATGCGATTATGGGATCTACTGCTATTACTATCTCTAATAACTATATGACTCACCACAACGAGGTTTGCTTATTTTGCTGAGCTTACATTTACCAAATTCGCTGAGCTTAAAAATGAAGATTATGTGGAGATAGTGTAGCGAACTGAATTGTGTAGGTTGTGGTGAAGATGCCTAGTGTGTGTTTTTGTAAGTTGATAATGGACTTTTTCATAAGTTGAGAAGAGTTTTTATTGATGGGAATGGCAGGTTATGTTGATGGGGCATAGTGATTCATACACCAGAGACAAGATGATGCAAGTGACCATAGCATATAACCATTTTGGGGAAGGGCTTATACAGAGAATGCCGAGGTTCTTCATCTGTTTCTTGTTTTGTTTCCGATGATTTGTGTTTGCTACAGAAGTCAGGAGAGCTGATGCTTTTGCTGTTATTATACAGGTGTAGACATGGTTATTTCCATGTTGTAAACAATGATTACACTCACTGGGTAATGTATGCAATTGGTGGAAGTGCTAACCCTACCATTAACAGCCAAGGCAATCGGTTCCTTGCCCCTGGTAACCCTTTTGCCAAAGAGGTATATCATTATTTCTCTCTTTCATTAATCTTAGTTGATTGATGTAGGACAGATGGATTAAATGTAATATTTTGGTTTGATAGGTGACGAAGAGGGTAGGTTCATGGCAAGGGGAATGGAAGCAATGGAACTGGAGATCACAGGGAGACCAAATGCTCAACGGTGCCTACTTCACTAGATCTGGAGCTGCTGCTCCTGCAAGCTATGCCAGAGCATCTAGCTTGGGAGCTAAACCAGCTTCCGTTGTAAGAATGCTTACCTACAGCTCCGGTGCCCTTAAATGCAGGTATGGTATGCGGTGTTAGTTAATTGTATAATCCTCAAACCCAAAGACCAAAGAGGATACTGACTAGCTCAGGGCAACAAAAGAAGAAAAATAATTTGTTTTCTTCGTTCCCGTGTTTTACATATCATTATCCCCTTTTTTTTTCTTTTTTTTTCCGTTTCTCTTTTACCATCTTAGACTCTTCTCTGCTTCAAATCGTCAACCTGGGCCAGCTTTGATGAGCTTCAGTGTTGTTCGACTCCAAATTGTAGTACAGTGCATCATTCTTCTTCTTCATCCTCATTACTCATTTGGTGTATCATCA
Source organism: Camelina sativa (assembly GCF_030686135.1). Classification (NCBI taxonomy): domain Eukaryota; kingdom Viridiplantae; phylum Streptophyta; class Magnoliopsida; order Brassicales; family Brassicaceae; genus Camelina; species Camelina sativa. Next base: position 12,488,347 of record NC_141880.1, on the reverse strand, counting down.
TGTGTCATATATTCTTCTATCAATATAATTACTTTGAACTGCTTCTGTTACACCATTCTCATCAACAAATATAGATAAAAATCAAAATCAGAATGGTTTCTTGCCAATTAAACAAATGCAAATAGCCCAACTAAAGTAAGAAATTACAAACAAAAAAAGAAAAGCTTGTAGAACATAGATTGACTCAAAATGGAGTTTCGGCGTCGCTCCTGGTTTCTGTTGGGCTGTACAATGCGGATCTATTCCTCGGTCTGTTCTCTTCCAACTGCTTCACAACCTCTTCCATGGTGGGTCTAACTGTTGTAACAGGAGCACAACATCCCATTGCCAGCTTCAATGCATGAACTAAACCTTCTTCCATTGGGCTCCTAATTCCTTTCATAGCCTCCAAGTCAAAAACCTCCATTGTCGTCTCTTCCAACACCGCAGCTTTAACCAAAGAAGGTAGATCCACATATTCATTACCGTTCCTTCCACTCTTTCCTGGTTTCTTACCCATCAATATCTCCAAGAGAAGGATACCAAAGGCGTAAACATCACTCCTTGGATTGCACTTCTTCATCTTGTGAAGTTCAGGTGCTTTGTACCCGTCGGATTTCGCCTGTGAAACGATCTCATCGGCTACAGCCTGTACCATTATCTTGTCAAGTCCAAACTCAGTGAGCCTTGCAAAGAAAAAGTCGTCCACAAGCACATTCTTTGATCTAATATTTCCATGGATGACAGGAACTTCTTGTCCAGTATGAAGATAAGCAAGTCCTCTCGCTATGCCAAGTGCAATCTTGTGTCTCCTGGCCCAATTCAGAGCTGGCTTTCCAGGTTTACTTTCTGCACATCATTCAAACAACAAACTTCAACACATGAATAACTAAAAACCGAGCAAGAAGGACTTGTAAGTTGTAACAAGATGATAAAATGGGAAGAAGATGGATGATGAAAGCAAATACCGTGCAACAAATCATGTAAGCTTATGTTAGGAAGATAGTCATAGATGAGAAGCTTTTCTCCTCTTTTCCCCTGATAGAAAGCTCTCAAAGGAACCAAATTCTCATGCCGAATACGCCCCAATTGCCTTATAACAGGCAGACAAGAACTTCTATCCTTGCAAGTACCTTCTCTCAACAGCCTCAAAGCAATATTCCCTCCATCACTAAGCTTTGCCTTATAAACTGTACCATAGCTAGTCTTCTCCATAACTTGCCCCGTTGCATTCAAAACATCGTCCAATGTCAGATTCTCACCACCTTGGAACACAATTAACTTCCCTTCACCGCCTTCTTTTTCACCGATCTCATCCTCTTCATCACCTTCTTCCATATCATCTTCACTCTCTATACTACTCTTTCTCTTCTTGTTCTGCAAATACCCTATTAACAACGAGGCCACAACAACAGCCCCGGACATTAAACCAATCACCAGACCAGCAACAGCACCTGGACTCAACCTAGAGGAGCCAAGACAAGGTTTCAAAGGCAAACCACAAAGGCTAGGACTGTTCCCTTTGAATGATTCTGCTCCAAACTTTGATTCACCAAAATCTGGCAACATCCCACTGAAGTTATTGTGAGAAAGATTGATGCTTTCTAGTTGTAGTACAGCTAAACCCTCAGGAACAAGACCCTCAAAGACATTATTTGAAAGATCAAGTGACTTTAGACCTTTAAACCTAGTTATATACTCAGGGAACTCACCAGAGAACTTATTACCACCCAAATCAAGAACTTGGAGATTACCACAAGTCGAATTTGGCAAAGCAGGCTCAGGCAAGACCCCAGACAAGTTATTACCATGAATCTTGAAAGAGACAAGCTTATCACAGAGGTTCCAAATCGAAGCAGGCAAAACCCCAGATAGGGTATTACCACTCAAATCAATATCAGAGAGAGAAGAAGTGTAACCAAGCTCAAGAGGGATTGACCCACTTAAAGAGTTGATGTTGAGGAACACACTTTGAAGCATAGAGAACCCACCAATCTCCCTAGGGAGTGAGCCAGTGAGATTAGCCGAAGGAAGCTGAAGAGAGAGAAGGTGAAGAGAAGAGTCGTTGAAGAGAGAGCTGTTAGTCCATTGTGGTGAAGACAGGTCACTACTACACTGAAGAGGAGACCCATCTGCAAATACCCATTTAACCCCTCTCCATTGACAAACCGGAACAGATGAGTTCCAAGAAGACAACAGTAAGCTCTCACTGTTTCCTTGTAGTGAAGGCTTGATCTTTCCTAAAAGAAGCTTCACATCAGAAGAGCCAGAGAGAGATGTTCCACAATGACAGTGAAGAATCAACACAAAGAAGAAGAAAGAAACATGAAGAAATCTCAAAACTTCCATGCCCATTTCTCACAAAGAGAGAGAGAGAGAGAAAGAGAGAGAGAGGTTAGTGAAGGGAAAAAGGTAAGAACTTTGAGTTTCAAGGCTGCTCCTTTGTAGCAGAAAGAGAGTGTTGACTACTTTGTAAGCACTTTGGTCAATCATCTCAACGGCTATGATCCAAACTCAAACCGGATTGGTTCCTTACCGTCCGATTGATCCAAAAGTTGGAATCTTTATAATCAGAAAGTGTTTAACCGGATTGATTGCTTACCGTCGGATCAAAGAGTTTAAAGTGATGGACAAGAATGGTATAAATGTACTGATTACTCCTGAATTTATAAAGTTACTTTTCTTTATAACTTTAATTGATTAAACTATTAGCACGCTCAAATTCGGAATTAAAGACTTTTTATCTCTGCCAAAATAATAAAAATGATGTTCTTTTTATCAAGTTGAAGTTCTTTCTTTTTTTTTTCTGTAAATTGGTTCATAGGGTGTTTCATACTCCTTCAACCTTGTCCGTTGATGAGTTCATTGGGAGACATGAGATAAGTGAATGAACGGTTGATGATGGAGAAGGTGGTAGAGTCTTGGATAGTTGTGGTTTCTAGAAAGACAATTTGTTGGAAGTATATATACAGAAAATACAGAGCCAATTTTTTTATTTTTGAAAAATGGGAAATGTGAATACCTAAGTGAGAAGAAGTTTTGTTGTCTATGTCCTTTTGTGTATTGTTTTGCCTATTTCGAAAAAATTTCAACGGTGGGGATCGAGCCAGAACCGGACAATGTCCAAAAACATAATTTTAGATTTGGATTTTTGACATTAAACAAGACAGAATAATTTGTTTTATTGTTTAATTACCCGCTCTATTTTTTTTGTTTTTTATTGAAGAAAATAGAGTTTGTTTTCTTAAAATTAAGCATATATATAGAAAAACAAAATATAAAATCTTATTATGTCTCCGTTTTACAAAGGGTATCATGTTAAAGTTATATTTTGTTTTACAAAAAAATGTTGTTTTGTACTTTTAACAGAAATTTTATTAATTATATATCCATTTAAATCTTACTATTCCACCTTATTAGTTAGGGGGAAAAAATTAGTACTATGTTATTAACTGGCATGAGAGAGAATTGTACACTTTTCATAATAGTATATGTGGAAATAGTAAAATGATACGACTAATGTTTGTGAAACAAATTTAATATATCTTTGCAACGGATTAAAATTTTATGAATGATGCAAAACAACTAGCTTGTTCCCTTTACAGACTACAGCTACCACTACAAATCTATTTAAGTCAGAGCAGATTCAAAAACATTGTTGTAATGTTATCGAGTTTGGCACTTTGGCTTTTAGTAATATAGAATTGTTCAAAAAGAATAATATCATAGATCATAAGACAAAGTTAAAAACAATGATCTTTTATTTTGACCTTGTTGGATTTGGTCTAATAAGACTACATATTACATAAAATAGAGAACATATATGTTTGCAAGTCGGGAAAATTATTTTATTGTTTTATACTTTTATTACATCTCTAAGGGTGACTACACAATTTCGAATCATCCTGTTGTGTAAAATAATAATATGTTCTCAAGTCTCCAGATGTATAAATATATTTCATGCAACTATATAGAAGAAGACAGATGAAAACATGAGAAATCACTGATTAGATTACTGACTCAAATATGTCACGTCTTTATCAACATCTGAAACTATTCAACTACCACGCTCTGCTCCTTTTGCAATCAACTTCACTTTCATAAGATCAGATTATTCATCAACTCCACTTTTTTTTGTTTTCTTTTGTTTCTCTATTCTATTTTATAAGTCATATGTTTTCAAGTTTTCAACCGTCTCACGGCTTTGTAGTAGGGCCTGAATTGAGAAAGGTGTGGTGTGGATATTTGGCACGGGTCAGATCAATCTTTTTGAATCTCTCCATTCATTAGGTGGTGTCCATTACTCATTGATACATACGATACAACAAATGAACAAACAGGGTTCAAGGCTTCAAGCTAACCAGATAAACAAGAGAATATAATAGAATCAAAAGTGGTAAACGAACAACTCTTCTTAGAATGTCCATAGCTTGTGGGCGTGTGTTTAAAGGAGGCCTAGTTATTTTTTCTTATTAGGCCCATCATTTTTAAATCTTAGCCTTTAAAGACATTTTTATTTCAAAACTCTTGTAAACCCTTAATAGAAAGAAAAAGATCCCCATCCCAAACTCACCACTTTAGAGAAGATTTCAAATTGCTTTTTTTTTTCTAATATATCTTTCATGATTTTTTCTTTAGTTGTACTTTTAAATATGTGTAAGTAATAATTCATTGATCGATATATTTAGAATGCCTATTTAAATCATGAGTTAACTTTGAACGAGTAATATTGTAACATCCCGGTTTAGAAGTGTTTTATAAATCTCGACACCTTCTCCTTATTGTTGTTGTTGCGGATTTCATGCTTGAGCTGTGAATAAAGCAAAGAGAGAGATGTTTGGTGTGGTGTGAAGGAGATTAAGGAGAAATCAGAATCATCATGGTTGGGTAGGAAAGGGTTTCGACATAGCAAATTGTACCCAATGTTTTGTGAGGTGATTCGTCTCAAACGCGAACTGAGACCAGAGGGGATTGTAAGTGTGTCGTGGGCTTGTCTGGTACCTGATTGACACGAGATTTTGTGGGAAACTTCGTGACGTCTAGGGCTAGCTTTCCATCGGAGGGATTTGGAAGTTAACGGAAGTTACTAGGCTGTTGCAGACGCGAGGAGAGTCTCTCCTGGTTTTATTTGTTGTTAGAATTATTTTGTTTAGGTAATGTGTAGCGTGGAATCATGGCGATGAGGTTGAGGATCATCTAGGATCTCGGTTTTGTGATGTTGGTTTTTAATGTTTGTATTGTTGAAATCTTGGATAAAAATATGTTAGGTTGTTGGTTATGTTTTTCATTCCGATGTGCATATTGTTCGTTTGGTATGTTTGAGTTGTAATTAAATATTATGGAATATTTAATTATATTATATTTTAAATATAAAAAAAAAAAACTGGATCGGCTTGTTTCAAATACTTCTGTAACCAATTAAAATTTATGCTAAATAGTGTTGTAAACTGATCAAACCGAAACTCATAGGTATATAATTTTGTGAACTAATTTCGGAACGGTTCTGATGTTTTTTCCTTTATTATTTGTGTTGTATTTGCATTCATGAATCCTTCTCGCATACCTAAATATCTAATGCCTTTTTATTTTCCAATCAATTTATTCAATGCTAGTACCTTCTTGTTTTGTCAAAAAAAAAAGAGGTAGTTATTTTAGTGATTGAAAAACTAAACTAAAAATAAATTGATTTAGCTAGCCTCTCTTCTCGAATACTTTTCGTGTTCCATTGATCTTGGTGGGGTTCGATCTTGTAATTACTACTAACATTTGCGGGTTGCTAAATTGTTTTTAAACTTAATTGTGGCAATTGCAAAATAAATTATGAACATATCGATTTTCTTTGCTTATATTAAGTCAAAGAGGCTTTGTTCATACATATACGAGTCTTGACCTTCTAACCAAGAAAACGTCTATGCAAACTCATGTTTTTGTAGGCCTAATTTTAATTAAAAAATTCAAAAGCTGGCCTACTAAAAAAAGTAACGTTTATGGAATTGCTTACTGAAACAACGTTTCTCAACTGTTTATAGGCTATAGACCATTTTCATTAGTTCAATTTTCATTGAAACAACATTGCTTATTGTATGATTAAAGTATTATTATTATTTTCTTTTTTGAGAATCTCTAGCCATTTCTGGGTTGGACATGTCCTAAAACTCTATCTTTTAAACTATCTGCACATGAAATAATACTTTAAAGTTTTAGTAAGAATTTTTCTTTTGCCTTAGCTAACTTCTATTGTCGAAATCTTTTTGTGTTATGCTGGTCCTTGTAGGGTTTGATCAAGTAATTACTACTAGGACACAATAATTGCACATTGCAATTAGTAAACTGGTGATAAACCTAATCTTGGAAATTGTAAATAAAACATATTAACCTTCTTTACTTATATGAAATCATATATGCTTTTAGTTCATAAGTGTGAGTCTGACATCTGACAAAAAAAACCGTCATGAACATATTGATATTTTTGCTTATATGAATTCATAGATGCTTTTAGTTCATAAATGTGAGTCTGACATCTTACATAAAACTGTTCGTGAACATATTAACCTTATTTGATTATACAAAGCCATATATACTTTTAATTTATAAATGTGCATCTCACAAAAAAAACCGTCCTTGAATATATTGACATTTTTTACTTAAAAAAGTCATATATGCTTTTATTTCATAAACATGAGTCTCACATATGATAAAAAAAACCGTCCATGAATATATTGACTTTTTTTACTTATACATGTCATATATGCTTTTATTTCATTAACGTGAGCCTGACATATGACAAAAAAACCGTCCATGAACATATGGACCTTCTTTGCTTATACGAAGCTATAAATGCTTTTAGTTCATAAACGTGTCTGACATCAGCTAAAAAACCGCCCATGAACAATTGACCTTCGTTGCTTATACGAAGCCATAGATGCTTTTAGTTGATAAATGTGAGTCTTAACATATGACAAAAAGGCATCCATGAACATATTGAGCTTCTTTGCTTATATGAAACCATATATACTTTTAGTTCATAAATGTGAGTCTGACATCTGACGAGAAAAATCGTCAATGCAAACTCTTCAAAGTTTAAAATCCGCATTTGCATATGAAACGACACTTTCAAGTTTTGTCTCACTTGTATTAGGAATCCACACTAAGCATTAAGTTTACCATACTCCAAAGTTTGGTTTTAGAGTTGGTCTTTGGATAGATAAATGCTTTATCGATCATTTTCATTTTGTCTCATTATTTTCAATATATTTTTCTATAACTGTCACGAATCTATTAACATATTGAGATAAATATAAAATTACAAAACTTTCTTATTTATAATCGAGAATCTTAAGCTTTGAATGGTGACAGCGGTCAAGGCCGGATTATTATCCCAATAGCATGCAAATTAGGAAGAGGAAAAGAAGTTCTCATTTGGCGCGTTTACAATTGTTTTAATATGGTATGAAACCATTTATATGATTGGTCCCAATTCTCAAATACAAGTGTACGCAACGCCACATTTTGTGGCTAAACCAGTCAAACCTAAATTTCCTTAAAAACGAACTTTCTCAAACTAAATTTAGATGTAAAATGGGTAACCCCAGCTATCCTCTTCCTATTCTATAAGAACGTAATCTTTACAAATAACTCCGTACATTTATATATTATCATTTTCCGCAAAATATTCACATTATAAACGATACGTAATAAAGCTCAACTCAAGAAATGAGCCACATACGTATAAAAAGTTACAACAACAAAAAGACTATAATCATCTCTCCAGAAATATAACACAAACACCATTTCCAGATTTAATCATTCTTTACAATATCCTGACGGTAAAAAAGGAAGAGAAGAGTTAACGACTCGACAAGAAAAAGCAAAAAAATGGAGTAAAAACCCGAACCCCGACCCCGACAACACAGCTTTAATCATAACCCTCCATTTGTCTTGAAGATCCCATGCATGCGCGAGAAGTGGCACACTCAGGTACGCTGCCATTTTTTCCTTTTGCCTCTTTATTACTTGCTACATAATAATATTTATATTGTTTCATGTTCTTTCTTTTTTGCTTTCTTCATTTAACAGTTTGAGAAGCTGGTGAAGCGACCACCACACTGGCCGAAGGAGAGTTATTGTTTATGTTCCTCTGCGACTTGTTTTGCCTCTTCGTGGCAGCTGCTGACGACGGCGGAGCCTCCTGCTTCTGTCCCGTCGGCTGTCTTACTTTAACCCCTCGTATCAACTGTCACAATATTAAGTAATGATGAGAATTGAATATTATAAAAAATTGTAGGAAACAAAATGTGATGATTCTCTTACATATTTGCCACATTTAACGTCGGAGTATATGACTATGAAATCACCTTCTTGGAGCCCATTGCTTTTCACAAAATCGCCTGTAAAAGTAAATTTTCAAGGAAAATTAGTTAGGCGGCCACAACAGTAATAAATTACAAAAGAACAACAAACTATAGAACAAAAATTTACTAATGGGTACATTTTCAAAAACGTACCGGTGTTCTCGAGAAGATACATCCTGCTTTTGTTGTTCGGCCAAAATCTACAACCCATTAAAAGAAGAAAATTAAATAATCAAAGAGAGAGACTGGTCAAAGTTCCAACTCTTGACAAATACACGAAAGACATTGAAAAAAAAAAAAAATCAAATGTTCACTAAATTATCATCGTAACTTACCTATAGCGCATGTTCCACACACGAGAGGTTCCAATATCTTCCATGGCTAGAGAGATACCGTCTCTTGCCTCTAGCTCCGGCAAGTGCGTCTCAGCTTCTTTCTGTATATTTTCATTTTCATAAAATTCAGTAAAATAAAAATTAAAACCAAAATATATTTTTCAAAAAAAAAAACTTAAACCAAAACAGTGAAAACAACAAAAATCGGTTTTACATACACATAGAAACTTAAAAAGAAAAAAAAAGAAAAAAAAAGGAAAAAAGGAAAGCAAATGCTACAAGAAATTAGAAGTAAATTTACTTTTGGTAAGACGATCCTTCCAAGGTTACCCACGTCGCTTTGCTTCAAGACTTTCTGCAAGAGAAACCGCAGATTCTTTTCTGGTTTCCATCCCTTCCAAAAGAAATAAAAATCATTTTAATTTTCATTAATCAAACAGCTTCATCATCAAACCAATACGACTTGGTGCAGTTACACTTTCCTTATAACATTAAACAATGAGAAAGATGAACATTGTGCATGTCTACCTGCCGACGATCTGGTACTGGTACTGGTACCACCTGCTGACGTGGCATAGCAGAAGCGGAGCCAGCTCGGTCCATCATTGGTAACTGAGTCTCCATCGGTGGTGGTAACTGAGGTGGCACAGAAGGAACGTTTGGCCAATACATCCATGTCCCTCCGGTGGCGTTTGTGGCCACGGGATTAAGTTGTGGAGCCACCGCGGCACAGGTTTCACCGACTTGGTTCTGATTCTGCTGATTAGTGCTGTTGTTGTTGTTGTTGTTGTTGTGTCTATGGTGATGAGACAAGAACCTTCTCTGTCTCGCCATCCGTTTCTTTCTTGCCTCTTTAGTTGCGGAGGAACACAAACGAAGTAGTCTCTGATCTCTCATTTGTCCTGGAGGAATATAAGGATATTGATACGGATTCATGTTGTATCCGGTGAAACCTGTTGGCTCTCCAAACTGATTATACTGCGGGTTTGGCGGCATGGGGAATTGTTGATGTGGCATGGGACCAGACTGTGGTGGTGGCGGTGGCCATGACGGTGGAGATTCAAGTATAGGAAGATACTCCGGTGGCGGAGGAGGATAACTCGGAGCAGGCATGTATCCGAAACCCGGATCGGAGACAAAAGCTTGTTGTGGTTGTGGTGTAGGAACCCATGTTGAAGGTGAGAAACATGTTTGATCGGACGGTGGGATTAAGTTGTTGTTATTAGGGTTAGGGTTTTGAAATGGATCTTGTTGGAATGATTGTTGATAAGAGATGTTGTTGTTGTTGGTGGTGGTGATGGTGGTGGTGGTGGTGGTGCGTCTTCTTTGCAAATGATTAGTTTGCACCCATTCAAGAATCAGCTTCAAAAGCTGCTTCATAGCTTCTTTCCCACCACCAAGCCTTCTCGCCGCTGATTCAATCGTAGCTTTCTTGATCTTCACTTTCCTTAAATCCTCAGCCGACACAGTGTCCTTGTTGTTCTTTAGCCATTCCAAGAACACAGTCGCGAGATCATCATCTTGTTCCAAGGAAGAATTCATCATTTGCATGTCTCCTCCACTATTATTCTCCAACATCGGAACAACGACCTGATCTTGTTGTCTCTCAAGGGTTTGGTCCATCAAGTTAGGGTTTTGCGTGTCATCATCTTGGCTAAAGATGGCTGAAGTATCAAAGAACTCGTTGCTATCGAGCAGATCCATGTACCCGAAAGTCTCCATCATATCAATGCAATCACCACCGCCTTCACCGCAACCGAAACCTTGACTAGTGTCTAACGGAATCTCCATTGAAGCTGTGGATTGCAATGCGCCAGAAGACTCATCACACTTTCCTGATCCGTATTGGTTTTGGTTGGGAGCCGGATCTTCTCCGTCTGATCTCAAAATAGCCCAAGAAGCAGCTGAGGAAGTGGAGGAAGAAGCTGCGGAAGAAGAAGAGGCTGAGGAGACGATTGCGTTGACAGGAGCTGGAGATGTTGAAGACGATGATGATGACGACATGCATGGGAAATCAGGAAGCGTCGGGAGATCTCCGTAGAAGAGTGAAGGGTCATGATGAACAATCAAGTCATCATCTCCATGAGCATGATGATGATTATGGTCACCTCCATGGTCATCTATCCAGATCTCTCTACCAACATCATCCATTCCAACTATTAAAATATCTTCATCAGCATCTCCGGCGAGTATTCCACAATCCTCAGCCAGATCTCCGCCGTTCGCCGCCACATGCAAGCTTTTCATCGGTGTGATGGATCCGTGAATAGTCTTTTCTCTCGTGGAGGTGGAAATGAAAACGATAAAACTAGATTGGAGAGAGAGTGAAAAGTTAGGGTTTTTAGTGTTTGTACGGACAGATAGGGTTTGTATGTGGGTAAGGAGGCAAGAAGGAAAAAAAGAAAAAATTAACCCAACTTGGCTATCATCGAATCTTCAAACAACATAAACTATCTGGCCATCCATCTCCATATACAACATATAATCTTTTGTGATTCAGAAAGAGCTTGACAAGTTCAAAACTTTATAAAAGAGAAGAAAGAGGATCCACAACATATGAAAAGATCCAACCAAAACTAGCTATTTTCTCCAACTTCAGATGGAGAAAGATTGATATTAAATATGGTCTAAATTTTGGTTGCGGATCTGAAGTATATATATGAAGATGTGATATGTTCACAAAGATTGGCCTTTGGTTCTAATGGAACAGAGAAAGAAGTTCAGGTTTTAAAGAGGAAGAACTGTGTGATGAACAGCTAATAATATGTAATCTAAAACCGTTTGTGTTTACTCCAATGAAGGATAAATACAAGAAGACTCTCTCCTTTTTATTTTATCAAATTATGGAGAGATAGTATTATATAACTATAAAATAAACATGGTTAAAATCACCCAAAGAAGAAAATATAAGTTACAATAAGAGAGCCCCATGTGTTCCAGTTTGTTCCATGAAGTTTTTATTTACAACTATAGTTATCATTTTGTATAGTATAAAATATGTTCGTGAACTCTTTTTCTGACGATAAGTGATAATTTTGGTTTTAAGTTATTCTGTTTCTCCTTTGTAGCATTCAATTAACTCAGCGGAAAAAAAAGGAGAGAGACAGGAGTTTTTAAGAAAAAGAGATGTAACAGTTTTCTCAGCATTTGATTTTTCAAAGAGGACAAAAAGCAAACGTTTAAACTTGTGGGCAATATTGACAAAACTGTTGAGCTCATAAAAACTTAAAACATTTAAAATTCTATTTATATATCATCTTGCAAGAAATAAAAATACATGTCTAGGAGAAAAGACAATGGTTTTTGAAATTACATCGTATTAAAAAAACTAAAACAAACTACATATTTAAGTTGAATAAAGAACTTTAAAACGACGAGAAAATAGAAGTCCCCTCGTGCCGCTAGTATCTAAAGGTTGGTACAGGAGTTTGTGCCCACGTGCCATACGTTCGAATTTGAGTGGTGAGACCAAGCGGTGGTTCTTAAACACTTCTTTTGTATTAAAATATAAAATTTCCAATTATAAGCTTTCCACCTTCGTATGTGCAAAATGGTCACCTTTACAAAAGTAAGTTTCCTCGCTCAGTTTTAAAATTATCTGGCCAAAAAGATTCGAAAAACTTGCACTGTCCTATTGAAGTGGAAGAGACAGACACAGATTTTATTACCCTGGAAATAAATACTTTAACATAAGAGTAGTAGCATAAGTTTTGTGAATTTTTTTTTCCAATGTTTTCATGAAGAATAAAAATAAAAATTTTAAAACCGTAATTTTAATATATATATATATATATATACCCGATTGGTGAAAGCTTTTAAAACTTTAAAAACATTTAAATTATCAATCAAACTTTTATAGTTTTATTATTTTTTAAATTTCAACCATCATTTTAATATTTTCCATGATGCTATAAAATTTAAAAACATTTTTTTTTTCAACCAAATATTAAATTAAAAGATAACTTCGAGGTTGATTGCCCAAGGCAGAAGGAAAGAGTTTACAAAAGTAGATGCAGAAATTAATAATCTCGAAAAGTGAGCAAGACAATCAGCTCGAACATTGGATGTGTGCGGAATCTTCATAAGCACGAAGGATGGAAAAGATGAACGAAGTACACCAAGCTCTTCCAACAGGTTGGAGAAGGCAGGCCAATCATTGGGGTACTGCACCATCGCCACTAGTTCAGCACAATATGTCTCAAAACTCTAACAATCAACACCCGCCGCCAAAATGGATCTCATCGCCCATATCAACGCATGAAGCTCCAAATGTAGAGGTGAAGGACCGCGTTATATTCTCTTTCCATTATATTTAAAAGCTCTTCAAAAGTGTAAATATATATATATATATAAATATTTTATTTTTCCAAATTAAATATTTTTATATATTTCTCTTTCTTTTATGTTTTATTTTAATAATAGTTTTTATTTTTTCATCATCATCATTAATGAAAATATGTTTTCAGGGTTTTCAGATCCCAAGTCGATTTAGGTAAAAAATAAAAGGGCAACATTATCTTTATTTGCGACTAATTAACTACAAAAGGTTTATTTTTTAACTCTGGTCAAAAATTCATCACTAGTGTTAATGACTGTTAAGTCGTAAGTATGAAACTACCATTATAAATAAAACGATGGTTTTTTAAGGCAGTGGAAATTAAACTAGGTATTTTTTGTCCAATTTAGTAACTACAAGTCCAAAAAATGAGAATTTGTTAGAAATACCCATTTTAAGATACTCCTTTTCAAAAATACCCTTTTTTTGAACATTTTCATTTTTACCCTCTTTTACACAATTACAATGAGTTAAATTAATTCTTAGATTTTTTTTTTAGGTTTGGGTTCTCAATTTTATGTTTAGTGTATAGTTTTTAAAAGGTAGGGTTTAGTATTTAGGGTTTAGGGTTTAGAATTTAATCATTTTATATATTAAAAAGGGGTATTTTTAAAAATGCACACCATGAAAGAGCATTTTTGAAAAGTGGCATACAAAATAGAGTATTTTTGAAAATCCCCCTCAAAAAATTAGATGATGTATTTTTCAGGTTTTTTCCCTTAATAATGATGTATAAGAGTTTATGAAATTCATCATTAATAAGAAAGTAACATTCAAAAAAAATGCATTGATTAGTGTTTAATGGATTTTTGACTGGTCATATAACTACTTAATATAAAAAACATTCAAAACAATTAAAAATTAATCACCAAAAACAAAAGAAAAACAGAATTTTCAAACAAAATCACATATTTTTTTTACATACAGTTTTTAAAATTTAATTTATCATTAATAAAATTTATTTTTGTTATGAAATTGTTATGAATTATAGTATCACATAATTTATATTTATTATTGATAAATAATATATATATAAAATAATAGCTACAGCTTTAAAAGTTGTTAGTAAACAATCAGATTTTAAAAGTAAAAGTTTTTACAGTCAAAGTTTCTACAGACAAAAGTAACAACCGTTCTCAATCAGGGCCATAGTTACAAACAGGTTTCGACTTTGCCTTCAAAATGAGATTCAGAAGGTCATGTACTGGTACTTTGTTTACTGGGGAATTTCTCTATTTTTGCTGCTAATCTTTGTAAAGTCAACAGAAGAATGCTATGGTTAAAGAGGTTGTGCTTTGATATTCCATTATTCTCTAATAACAATAAAAAGTCCTTCTGGCAAGGTTTATCTTTGAGTCTTCTCTACATAACAATAACAATGAGAAGTCTCATAGATTTTTATAAATTATCGTAATCATGATTTGAATTAATAATGCGATTTGTTCCAGTGTCACACATCTCAATCTCATAGTGAAAATATTTCGTATAAAATTGTATGTTTAACATAGATTAATATAATTTGGTTTGGCAAAACAAATTTAACATCTTATATGTTAATAAGAAACCAGTAAACACCATTGCAGTAAAATTAGGATTTACAAAAAAAATCTATGAGTTTAGGATTTATCATCGAGATTTACAATAATAGGTCTTTTAATTTGATTGAACAGACAAAATTGCCCTTTAACTAAATGATTCTTTCTCAATCTTCTGTTTCTGTCACCTCAACCACGTTCTTAGATCTCGCTGTTGTGGTTTGAAGAGAAAGACCTGTGACTGTTGTGAATGCTCAGATCTCTTAGCCGATGCATGTTTAGTTGATCGTCGTCCATTCTAATGGGTAAAAAGGAATCTGATCATCTCCTCCTCCTTCATAGTTATCTAGTTTGTGGTTCATGTAAGATTAAAAGAGAATTTGATATGATTAATGTTTATGATTGGAACTCTTGGATTCTTAGATAGTATCTCCTTAGGGTATAGCTTCCTTCATCCAAAGCAAAATAGATAAAATCCATTGAATTTATCCAACCGGAGATGGTGTTGGCGTCGGAGTGGTTTTTTGTTTTGAGAAGCCAAGAAATTGGTTTTCAAAGTGACGAAGATGGTGTGTATGAAACAAAAAATGAGATGCTCGACGGTAGAAAGGTGATTGTGGTTGTGGTCTGGTTAAAAGAAGGAAGGAGAAGACACATAGGTTAAGAACAACAAACTGATTTTTCCCTTATACCAAAAAGACCTAAAACCGAGAGTTCCAACCATACAACCTAATTTCAAATATTTTGTTCAACAAAACCCCAATCTAATAAATATCTCACTAAAATTAAGATTCATGGAAAATCATTTAAAATCTGGTACGTATGCGCCAAAATATTATTTTATGATCTTCAACATAACAATTACTCACTTCACAAGAGAACATTTTTTCACCCAAAACTTGACAAAAAAAACTTTAGTACTTTTAAATAATTGTCATACTATACAAATATTAGTATACACATAAATTATATATACACTCTTAGGAGATTTGTAAATATAAATAAAAGATATATTATCCAATCATTAATTATTCATTTTAGTAAAATCATGTACTAGTGTATCTATGATTTAGATATACTATTTAAAATCTTATGTTATTTGTTTACTGATTTACTTTTTAGATTTTAAAACCCACATTGAATTCAAAATGGATTTTAAATGATTTAGGTATGAAAAATATAAAGATTCAAATACATGGGTAAATCATGTTATTTCCAAAAATTACGTATATGATTTTAAAGTCAGTGAAGATTTCAAAATTTCATATGGACTTCAAAATACATAAACCAATAAATGCTCCTTTTACTACTCTCTCTCTTATTTGATGTTTTTTTTTCACGGGAGTACTATTATTTTCTTCAAAAAGACAAAGCCAAAATTTACAAAGCAAAAGTAGTAAAAACACTAAGACAAGCTTTGCAAGAAATTTAGAAAAAAATTGAATCTATCACTTAACCCCACTCCCAGGAAATTTTATGCTCAACGCGCGACCCGACCGAGCTATGAGTGCAATCCAATTAACCTGTAACTTCTGGTTGGTTAACCATTAGAGATTAACCAAAAAACAAGCTTTTATCGCTTTTATTAAGCAAACATAAAACCTAAATATAAGGAAAGAGTGCTGCCAAATCCAACTCAACAACCATGTGTCACGATCCGAAGCGAAGTTGAGGACACATGGGACGAGAAGAGAAAGGAGTCACCAGTTTGACTTCTGCAAACACCAGTCATCACCGATCTCCAAACCACCGTAAACCACCGCACAAATCACATAGTCATCATTTTCAGGCAATCCGATGGAGGCTCGAGCAAGCATAGAGGACCCAAGCCCAATCTTGTTCGTCAAGAACAGCCAGAGACGGTTCACCATCTCGAATGAAACCACCATGAACCTAAATAATAAAATTTAAAGATCCAAATCGATCCAGGTAAGTTGCAGAAAAAGAGAAGACCATCACCATCATCAATTACTTCATATCAAACCAGAGTCACCGAACTAAACTTCAATCCACAAATAAAAATTCATCCTTTTAAGTGAAAAACCCCAAAAATCTTGAAGGACAAATTAAACTCCATAATAAAGGAAGGATTGAAGAATGACAAATTCAGATCGAAAGAAGGATAAGAGATATCAAGAGGCAAATGAAAGATAAGCCACAAAAGCAAATCAAAATCGATTGAGACAACAAAGAAAAGCAAAATCCAGAAAAGAATTTGGAACCTAAAGCATCGAAGAACCACTGAGAGATGGACGACAGATTCTCTACAATACCACCGAATTCAGAAGGAAAACCAGCCACACGCCACCATAGTGATGAAAACGGTGCTATACGATAAGGTGAACATCTCCTCTACAGAAGCAGGAGATGCCAAAGACTAACCCGACTCATGGGAAGAAAACGCTGGATACTAATCATACGATCCAACAAAACAAATTCTATTGAGCTTTCTCTCTCTAAATGATACGAGAGAGAGAAGAGAGAGAAAGCTATGCTAATTTATTTGATGTTTTATCTATAAAGCTATATTCAATAAACTATATGAAGTATATGTATATATTTCTGTTTTTTCGTTTTTCTATTTTATAAACATAAATTAGTACTGTTTATAGTTTTTTAGTTATTGTTCTAGAGTTAAAATAAAATTGTTTTATAATAGTTGTTGTCTTAGATTTTTAATACATATATTTGGTAAAAATATCAATTTTATCTTAATTTTTTTATTGTATTAACCAATAAAAAAGTTAAACAAAATATTAAATAAAATAGAAAATAGAATATTTAGTTTTTTTCTTAACTTGTGTAAAAAAATTTTAAATGACAAGTAATTTAAAACGGGGAGAGTACTTGATATAACAATTCTGCTAATGGTTAAAAATACAACAAAATCCTAAAGTCATCAATGTTAGGGTTTTGACCCAAAAAATGAAACAAAGAATACCGATCTTTTCTTTTTCTTTCCCCGAGTGAGGTCGCCCTAGCCGCCATTCCCGAGCCGCAAAAGGAGTTTCTTCCCTCCAGAGCCGGGGTTGCCATGGCTCGCCGGCGTCAGATCCTGTCCTCTCTCTACTATTCCTCTCTTTTCCCGTCAGATCCAATTTTGTTACAGGTGGGTTGCTTATTCGAACTACATTTCCGGTTCTCTTTCTGGCGCTACTTCTTCCGTGGCTAGTCACGTCCTTATGTCGTTGTCGTTCTACCTTAACGAAGAACCTTTCTCTCTATTTCGTCTGTTTGCCTCCTATTGGCGATGTCTTTGGCCGGGTATGCTATCTTGTCCGAGTCTAGATCTAAGATCACATCGACGAGGTTCCGGAGAATCTTCCTCTCCTGATCCGTTGTCCTCCGTCTTCTGGCAAAGGCTTCGTCTGCTCCTAACCTTAGGGTTCAGTCTTTTTTGGTCTATGTTTCCTCCTCTCGCAGTTCATACATCGATTTCATCTCCGCCTCTCCTGCCATCCCGAAGATCCAGACGAAACTCATGGTGTCAAGTGTTGAGGTCGTTGTCATTCTTCCAGGCAATAGCCGCCGTGATGAATTTCCTAGCGTCTTCCTCAGCTCCCCCTCCCAACAAATCATTGGATACTTCTCCTGCTCTTCTCTGCCTGCATCAGATACTTCTCCTTCAGGTACAATCGGCTTCCAATCTAGAATTGTTTTTTTTTGGTTCAGACTCCGCCCAAACTTGGCGGTGTCTGCTCGCCGGATTTCTGTCCGACTTTGTTGGTTGCCTTCAGCCTAAAGTCTTTGGTGATTGCATGCAAGTCGTTCTGGCTGTTTGTTTTCAACCACCAATCCCATCCGTTTTGTTTTGGCTGTTGGGTCATAACTTTAGGGTTTCTCGTTTAACCCTCTTATATATGTGAAGAATGTTCTTTTGAGGCTTTGCCTTATGGAGTTATCAACGGTTCAGTATTTTGGGGTTTTGTCTCCATTACCTCTACAACTGATCCAAAGATTGCTTTCTCTGCACAAGTGGCAGGTTCTAGATCAAACTTTGGAGCACTTTTGCTGCTCATTCTTCCACAAGATGCCCCTTCACTTTTGGTGACTAATGGTGTCAAGGTTGAAGGACTCCTTGTTGATGTTGCTCTCTTGAGTGTTAGGTTTGCTCTTTCCTATCCCTTATCAATCGCTTTTGGCTTATTTCTTTAAAGTTTGCAGTTGTATTGGCTTTAGCTACTTTGCTTGCACTTTGGGCATGTCCAAGTGCGTATTTCTTCTTTATAACCGTTTGAATTGAATGGATATCTTTGTGCACACAAAAAAAAAACAAAGAATATCTAAGACATAATATGTAATGAAACAGAGAGAGTAAATTTTTTGGTTATAAATACTAAGACATAATATGTAATGAAAGAGAGAGAGTAAATTTTTTGGTTATAAATATAATCTTTTTGTAGTAAATGTATTTTTCTGCAATATTTAGTCTAATACTACGAATTTAATAGTTCATTATTATTTTTAGAATGCATGATAAATATAACATATAAATTTTTATCTAATTATGTGAAAATGCATTTAATTTAACCGAAGAAGTATTGACTTACACTGTGAGTTACACACTTGAATTATATACTTTAAGTACTCTTTTCACTATTTTACTTTTTAAAATAATAATTAAATGGAAAATTTGTCATAAAGAAAAAATTACAGACTATATGAAAAAGAGGATAACCAAATTGTGTTGTGACAAAGTATTTAATTACAAAATTGTTACAAAATAGTTCATAAAGAAATTTTCATAATTACAAAATTTTTAGGTACTTTGAAACTAAGTTTGCGGATAATATAGGTCTAAAAAGAGTTTTGAAGAAGTTTTTTTTTACAACAATTTAAAAAACTTTATTTCACACTATTAAATCGATTATTTTCTCAGGAAACTACAAACACTGTAATTAGTTAACTTTAACAATTGAAATTGAGAATATTTAGATTGGTCCATAATGACGAGATCAGCTCATAAGCATAAGTCAAAGTATTAAATCGAAGTCGTCAGACTTATGAAAAAAGATAAATAGCTTTAGAAGATAAAGAAAAGTCCCAAAAAAAAATCAAATGAGATATTGGCTTTAAAATAAGGAATTAGTCTATATTGTGAAACTGGACTTCTGTTCATGTATAAATAGAGAATATTTTATCAAAGGAGGCATCTCAAATTTAAAATAGAGAAACACCCCCCCCCCCCTCATTTCAATTGAAAAACCCTACTTTTTTAGAAGGTAACAGTCCGACGTAGTCATTGGGATTTGGTTAAAATTCAATAAACTATTTTTTCTTCAAGAGAATGTAAAATTTATTTTTTATTTTTATCTATTTTGTAAATAAGCCATAGCATAAAACATCAAAACATAAGAAGTTTCTGCATGAGCGGAGCTAGGGTAGAAGTATGTGGGTCAATTGACCCTGGTGAAATTTTAAATTTAGTTGAATTTTTTAGGAAAAAAATTCAACTGATCCTGATAAAATAGTAGAATTGATCCCTATAAAAAAATTTAATAACATAATTGAGCTCTTAAATTATATTTTGACCCTGATTAATTGAATTCCTAGCCCCGCCACTGAGTTTCTGTTAGTTACGGATGATAGTCTAGTATGTTGTCCGGGTTTTTATTTTTGCAATCTAATAAGAGTCTTGGAAACCAAACATATTTGGTTGAACTATAAGACCATCTCTAATGTATATCTCTATTTTTTTCTTTAAAATAGAGTAGCTCAAAAATAAAGCATTGTTTTACTCCAATATTGGTAAAATTATAGAGTAGGGTTGGAGCAAATATTACTCTATAATAGAAATTTAACTCTAAAATATAGTAGGATTGGAGATGCCCTAATAAATGGTCTTTGTTTCATTAAGCGTGGTCTAAAAAGATATCATTTGGATTAATATTTAGACCTTGATTGATAATTTAATCTTTGTGATATTTTAACAAGCCAACAAGTCTGAAAATAATTTTTTTTAATGGAATTTGTGCTTTTTGTATATGAAAGAAGGTAAAAATTATTTGTAAAAAAAAAAAAATCAGTTTTACATTGAATGTATATATTAATTGACATTAGTAGAGGGTTTTAGATGATAAAAACCAGAAGAAAAAAAAACTGACAAAAACTGTTGACTGTCTAGTTTGAACTTTGAACACAATATTTATGTTGATAATAAACCAATAAAATCTTGTTGAGGGAAAATGGCATATTTCACACTAACAATTTCGATTTTGTGTTTCATATACAAACAAATTAGCAGTGCGTATTCCTAACTAAACAATCAAAAAGTTCAAATAACCTATATGAACTTCAATTATAGTGTTTTCATTAAAACTAATTGTTATTATGATGACTATATATAGCTAACATGGCGATGATGTGAACATGACCTAATAAAATCACCCCTAAACGACACTGTGGAGCATCAAAATTTTAGAAAATGCAAAACTGTCTCTACCTGAAGCATGAAGGACATAAACCAATAATTTATATTATTTTTAACAAAAAACAAAGTAAACCAATATTTTATCAAATGAAATAAAGTAAATTTTCTAATATTTCACGAAAACATAAATTTTTTTTATAAATTATTAAATATTGTAAAATAATTAAATTTCTCGGTTCTATGTTGTACTATATATTTAATAAATGAATATTTTATAAATTAATAAATTCTCTTAAATACTATATATTTTTGGGATATTAATAAGAATATATATATCTACATAAATTGATGATATTAATAGAATTATTTATTTCAAAAAGATTATTATCTTATTATTAATATCAAATTTTGTTAATTTTTACACCAATATTTTCCACATTTTAGTAATGTTTTTTTTCTTTTTCTTTTTCCACTTCAATTATAAATTGGATAAACGCAAGTAACAAACGGATCTTACGTATACTTTGTCCACCCCTAAAGTAGAGCCGTACGTACATCACCAACCTTTATATTGTCGTTCCATTCTTCTTTCATTTTATACGAACAACCAAAAGATTAGTAAAGACCAAAGACTAAAAATGACAGAGAGAGATTGGTTGCACATGCAAACAGGAATCCTTTCGTCACCATTCGTGGTTCAAGCGGCGGGTTGTCTTCATATGCTGCCATATGTCACCATTTCTGACTTTAAAGCAACCTTCTTTATCTCGTTTCTGCCAATAACTACGTTTTACTTCTTCTTTTTGTTTTTTTTTTCTCCATCGACCCCTCTCTCTCGCGTATGACATCTAACGATTGAAACCATACAAATCTAGTATATTTAACTCGTGTGTAGTTAGATTAGATCGTATCTAGTAAAAGTAATAAACTAAGGTAACTGTTTTGTCCATTATAGAGCATAGAATCCAAAAGCTTTTAGGTTAAGTAATAGAAGAGCGGTACATAAACGTACGCGTTACCACTATATAGTATATACGGTGATTGTGGTATAAGGTGATAACTGATAAGATAGTATTAGTTAATTTATGAGATGATGCTACCAGGCTACCAGGCTACCAGGCTACCAGGCTACCAGCATAAAAAACTTGTAGGATAAGGTATTCGTCCCTCTGTTTCGAGAATATATTCGAATGTCGCTATATTTTGTATAATCGTTAGATCCATTTTATCCACCTTAATTAATGATTATTAATTCTTTAAAAAAATAAGTCATTTGAATATTCTTTGCTTAACCCGATTATTCCTACCGTTTAAACAGTTCTTTTATCAGTTATTAAATATTTAGATTGAAAGTTTATGATGTTTTACAATAACTTGTGATCAAAATTTTAACAAAAATTATAAATTTAGTTTTAAAAATAGGTTTTTATGTGCTTACTACCATTTTGAAAACAATAATAAGTTTGTATTTTATATTGTGGCTTTACATTAACATAAAAAAACTATACATATTCTCTAATTAATATTATATATATATTATTTTGTATTAATTTAATAAAATTACTCTAAAACTAATCTTGATTAATTTTGTTTTATTTCTGATTTTCTTGCTAAGAGTTAGTCGGGTGCTATATAATGGCAATGTTTTTCTCCCGACATAAAAAGTGTTTTGCATCGATCGATCCATGTAACCAGAATTTGACACTTTTTTTTTAATTATTTAAGGTCGGTTTTGGACCTATGAGATGAAATATGGGCTTAGCAGTTAGCACCGATTCGTTTTTACATTCATCTCTATATTAAAGAGACTCCTAGTTTTTCCATTTTTGCAAAAAAAAAAAAAAAAAAAAAAAAAAAAAAAAAAAAAAAACTACGACTTTTCCAAGATTTTATAAGTTGTTGACATTGTAAATATATCTGAAAATCTCCCCAACTTTTTTTGTTTTCATGCGCTTCTAAATTCAAAATCTCCCCAACAATTATCTTGAATTCGTAATTTCAACTCTTTTGGATGGCCAAACTGTGATCATATTGGCATTAGATATGGAAAATCAAATTCTTATTATTGTTAATAGGATGTCGGTCCGTGCGTTACCGCACGGAAAAATGAAAATTTAAAATGATTAACATTGTTAATTTTACATTTTGAGTGAAATTGTTTTGGTAATTTTTTAACTGTGTAATAGAAAAAATATAAATAATGACTAAGATGAATTGACCCAATTAGTTAAATAAAATATTTGTTATATATATAAAAATAAAAAATCGATTCAGTGACAATAAAAAAATAATGTTAAAGATATATAAATATATGTTTACAAATCATACTCAGATAATCACATTTGAAAGATATTCACATAGAATATAATTTAAATCATTATTATCAAAATTTATAAAAATAATAATAAGAGAATCAGGGAGAAAGAGCTCATAGCTGCAACTGCAACCAACCAAATTGACTAAAAAGATAAATCTATAAAAAATTTGAAATCACAATTAATTACCTAAATTAATACTTGAAAGAGATGATCAATACAGTTAGATGAAAATCGACACCAAACAAAAATTAGATGAATGAATCAATAAATAAAACAATCCAAATATTTTAACAAAAATGAGTGAATTATTGTTGATTAATAAATTGAAAGAAAATAAAACTCAGAATTTTTAAATTTCGAGGTATTAAATAATAGTCAAATAACAAAAACTCTTTTCAAGGTCCATAAAATATATATATATATATATATATATATATATATATATATATATATATATATATATATAAACAAAGAGGTGTGAAACAAAAATGTGCGAAAACTAACAAATGTGAACATTGAAAACTGGGAGTACGACGAAGAAACACAATTGTTGGATCAAAATATTGCAACTTTTAAGATCATGAACAAATCTAAACAGTTAGAAGAGATAGTAAAAATAATCTCATCCGTTATATTTAAATTGACCCCTAAAAGTGAGTTTGCTATAATATATAAACATATAAATCTATGATTTTATTTATTAACTTGTAAGTTTAAAAAATACTCAGAAAACAATAAATTCGAAACTTGCTTTTGTATTCCATAAAAGTTTATATATAATAAACAAAGAGATATAAAATATAAAGGTGTAAAACATAACGGGGTGAAAAAAAATGTAAAAAAATTAATAGGTGCGATTTTTGAAGAGGGGGACGATGAAAGTTTGACAAAAACGGGGATACGACGAAAAGATGCAAAAATATGAAGATAAGGACGTGTGAAACAAAAATGTGTGAAACAAAAAGATGCAAAAACTAATAAGTGCAAAAATTGAAATCAAGTAGAACGACGAAGAAACACAATTGTTGGATCAAAACATTGCAACTTTATATAAACAAAGAGGTGTAAAACAAAGGGTGCCTACATGGAAAGTTGGGGGTGCGACGAAGAAACACAATTGTTGGATCGAGTCTTTGAAACTTTTGAGATCATTAACAAAGGGTAAGATCATTAATAATACTTAAATAATAAAATAACTCTTTTCAAAATCCATAAAAATCTGTATATATATAAAAACAAAAAGGTGTGAAACAAAGAAGTGTGAAATAAAAAGGTGTGAAACAAAAATCTGAGAAAACTAACAAGTGCAACCATTTAAAGCTAGGGTTATGACGAAAAAACATAATTGTTGGATCAAAACATTGCAACTTTATATAAACAAAGAGGTGTAAAACAAAAATGTGTGAAAACTAACGGGTGCTAACATAGAAAGCTGGAGGTGCAATGAAGAAACACAATTATTGAACCGAAACTTTGCAACTTTTGAGATCATTAACAAAGGGTGAGATCATTAATCATACTCAAAGAACAAAAACTCTTTTCAAAGTCGATAAAAATCTGTATATATATAAAAACAAAGAGTGTGAAAACAAAGAGGTGTGAAACAAAATGGTGTGAAAGAAAAATGTGTGAAACAAAAAGGTATGAAACAAAAAGGTGCGAAAACTAACAAGTGCAACCATTGAAAGCTAGGGGTACAACGAAGAAACACAATTGTTGGATCAAAACATTGCAACTTTATATAAACAAAGAGGTGTAAAACAAAAGGGTGTAAAAACTAACAGGTGCCAATATGGAAAGCTGGGAGTGCAACGAAGAAACACAATTGTTGGGCCAAAACTTTGCAACTTTGAGATCATTAACAAAAGGTGAGATCATTACTACTGCTCAAAGAACAATTTTTTTTTTCAAAATCCATAAAAATCTGTATATATATATAAACAAAGAGTGTGAAAACAAAGAAGTTTGAAACAAAAAGGTGTGAAAACTAACAAGCAACCATTGAAAGTTAGGGGTACGACGAAGAAACATAATTGTTGAATCAAAACATTGCAACTTTATATAAACAAACAGGTATAAAACAAAAGGGTGTGAAAACTAACATGTGCCAACATGAAAAGCTGGGAGTGCAACGAAAAACACAATTGTTGGATCGAAATATTGCAACTTTTGAAATCATTAACAAATTATTTAATAGATGTGATTTTTAAAAGATAGGAATAAGACAAAAAAACACGATTATTGAAAAAAAATTTACAACTATTAAGATTATTAATAATTTTAAGCCATTATATGAGATAATAGAAATATTCTCATATGTTAGATTAAAGTTAACTCTGAGGGTTTGCTATTATATATAGATTCTTCATACAATATAGTGGTCAATTATTAACTTATTAGCATCCGAACATTTTTTCTTCGAAGTGTAACTTTTTATATATTGTATTGCAATGCAACATATTCCACAAATGGAGACAACCATCTTCTTCTTTTTTTTTCTTCTTTTTTCTATGAATGTTAATATCATTATGAAGTAAAACTGTTTTAGCTTTACAATGTTAAAAGTCTATGCTTTTGAATATTTGACAACAACAAAAAAGAAGAGATAAAACAAGGAGTCAGTCAATTAATTACAACTTCAACTCTTTTGGATGAAACTGATTCGAAATTCTTTTAAAAAATTGTTTCTAAGAAGAAACGAACCAAAAAATTGAAAATTTAAGCCAAAAGGCCCAAAAAACCCCACAAGAGTGAACAAACTTATTCGGTTTGTAATTACCTTTTTAATAGATTCGCTATATAGTAGTATCATACTAATCTATTTTTCACCTTTAGGTCATTTTCATGTTTTGCTCGACTGTCTCGGCAGTGGTTTTTATTATTTTGGTCCCAGAACGTACACGATAACTTTAATTGATCCCGTAGCAATAAGATTAAAATATACAGTGATCAGTAAACACAAAAACAAAAAGAAGAAATAATAGTTATCGACGTGTAAGTGTTTTGTCGTGACGGGGAGAAGAACTCTATGAGTTGCACCCGTGATGAGGAACCCCCTCTCCATTGGATCAATATTCTCTATATTCTTAACAATTTAAAAATATGGTTTATTATATTTTAATAGAACAGTAAGCTTACATCAGTCGAGATGGATCAAGATCTATTTTAGGCCTAATGTTCTGTATACGTGGCACCAAGTAAAAATTTTGCACGAGAAATAAAATAATATTTATATGTTTTTTTGTTGGTAGGAATAATGTTTGTATATTTTTATTAATAAGATTTTTAAATTTTGCATTAAATAAATAAAATATTTGTGTGTTTTTATTAATTAATAT